>NC_069782.1:69398476-70790885 GCF_027406575.1 Nycticebus coucang
TTTTTTACTTAATATTCCATGGTATATTGTTATATAGATTTATAATACTTATGATGGTTGCTGTTCTAATCAATAGAAATATTTTTTGTACCCTAGAGTGTGTGCATGTGATTTTTAAATTTTATTATGAATTGAGAAAATAAGGACATTTTCCTTCATGACCAAAATAGTCAGATCACACTTAAAAATTAAGTAGAACAATAATAATCCCTTGAAATTATTCATAACTAATCATTCATTCATATCATAATCAAAGTTTTCTTTTTTTAAATGTTGTCTTAAGAATAAGTACCGCTGGTTTATCTAAATTAAGATCCAACCTAGTATTCTACACTACATCAGGATGTTATGTCCTTTGATCTCTGTCATACTTCCAACGACCCTGGTTTATTGATGAGACCAGACTAATAGTTCTGTGGAATGTTCCCCCTTCTGGATTTGTCTGATTCCTTCCTCTTGATGTCATTTAGCTTGTTCCTTCATCTTCTGTACAATTATTATTCTTTTCAGACAGCAGGCATCTTTTCAATCTGGTATCCTCATCCTTTAAATATTATCTCATTATTCAGGGTAAGTTTCATTTACACTGTGTAAGATGTCTAGCCTTTCTTCCATGTCTAGACCACAAATCAGCTATTTCTCAAGGAACCCTGGCTCCTTTAGTGGAATATGGTATTAGAAACATTATGATCATTGTTTCTTTAAGTTTCATTATTTAAATTATTGAGATTGCAGCCTCAACTTCCATTTGGAACACATTTGCCTTGCATATATATCTATTTATCCTTTTATTTGCAAATGTTCTGTTCAGTTTCTTTAGAAAATCAAATACAAAATATGAAATGAGATGGGTACCAATGGTTACCAATAAAACAGTATTAAATTAAATGTACATGGGTTAAATAATCAACTAAGTGATAAAGAATCTGAGGGGAAAATTTTTAAAACCCCATGATACAAATAAATGTTTTAAAGATCATTCATGCCTGTCTCTAATGGCTCCAAACTTTTCCTCTTTTTCTTATTTTAATTAGTGTTAATAAAAACCCAATTAGCAGCCAAATTATCTGAAGTATTTTTTTCTTTAATTATTTTTTTTTTGAGATGGAGTCTTAAGCTGTTGTCCTGGTTAGAATGCTGTGGTGTCACAGCTCACAGCAACCTCAAACTCTTGGGCTTAAGTGAGTCTCTTGCCTTAGCCTCCCAAGTAGCTGGGACTACAGGCACCTGCCACCAATGTCCAGCTATTTTTGTTGTTGTTGCAGTTATCACTGCTGTTTAGGTGGCCTGGGCCAGGCTCGAACCTGCCAGCCTCAGTGCATGTGGCTGGTGCTGTAACCACTGTACTACGGCACCAAGCCTATCTTGAGCATTTAATATATTGATCTCATTTTATCTTTATCATGTTGCTGAATATTAAGAACTATTATAAATTATTCCATTTTGCAGAACCTGAAACGTTCTGCAAGTTGTTGAATAGCACAGAGCTCTTAAATTACCATTTGATCTATTCTAGAGCCTGTGTCTTAACAAATAGGCCTTCATTTTATTTCTCACCTCACCAGGCACAGCACCCATGCCTAGTCAGAACTATAGCACCATGTCTGAATTTATCCTCTTCGGCTTCTCGGCCTTCCCGCAGCAACTCCTGCCTGCCTTCTTTCTGCTGTACCTCTTGATGTACCTGTTCACATTGCTGGGGAACCTGCTCATCATGGTTACAATCTGGACTGAACACAGACTCCACACGCCCATGTACTTCTTCTTGTGTGCCCTCTCCATCTCTGAGATTCTGTTCACAGTCACCATCACCCCTCGCATGCTGTCTGATCTGCTCTCCACCCGTCGTTCCATCAGCTTTGTGGCCTGTGCCAACCAGATGTTCTTCTCCTTCATGTTCGGCTTCACCCACTCCTTCCTGCTCATGATTATGGGCTACGACCGCTATGTGGCCATCTGCCACCCGCTGCACTACCATGTGCTCATGAGCTCCCGTGACTGTGCCCGTCTTGTGGCCTGGACCTGGGCTGGTGGCTCCATCATGGGGATGATGGTGACATTGATAGTTTTCCACCTCAGCTTCTGTGGGTTTAATGTGATCTACCATTTTGCCTGCCATGTTCTTTCCCTCTTGAAGTTGACCTGTGGGGACAAGATATCTTCTGTCACCATGGGTGTGATCCTGGTATGTGTCACAGCCCTGATAGGCTGTCTGTTCCTCATCATCCTCTCCTATGTCTTCATCGTGGCTGCCATCTTGAGGATCCCCTCTGCTGAGGGCCGGCACAAGACCTTCTCCACATGTGTTTCCCATCTCACTGTGGTGGTTGTGCACTATGGCTTTGCTTCCATCATCTACCTCAAGCCCAAGGGCTTCCATTCTACATACAGTGACACCCTGATGGCCACCACCTACACAGTCTTCACTCCCTTCCTGAGCCCAATTATTTTCAGTCTAAGGAACAAGGAGCTGAAGAATGCCATAGAAAGCTTCCGCAGAAAATTCTGTTCTGTAAACTCCCTATGGCCAGTTTGGTGGTGGTGAAATATGATAGAATGGCTAGGGCTAATAATATCTGTCTCCATAAGACTGTTGTAAGGATTCAAGTATGTGAAAATACTTACCTCGATATTGTATCTCCTGCTTCTTTCTTAGGCTCAAGTGATCATAATCCCTTGTTTGTGATCAATTGTGATGAACTTCATCTCATTATCTGTGCCTATACATATGATTCCTATCTGTGGGCAGCTGGGGATCATCACATGGATGTGTCTGGGCACTTATGCACATGATTATTATTGAATGGGGAGGCAAAGAAAGATTTTATTTTTCCTGAATATAAGAAAAAACAGTAAATGTTGCACCTTTTTATGTATCAGACACTGTGACCAGTGTTGCATAAATATCCTTTTAATTGGAAGAAATGTACAAAGGAAAATAAACTATTTATCTCAGAAAAAAATGGTTTATTATTTAAAATTCCTCTTTGTCTTTGGGAGGGATATACCTTAAGTGGGATGGAGGGCATTGTATTACACTGAATCAAATTGAGTGAAGAATGTTAGGATGCAAATGGAGAGAGAGAGAGAGAGAGAGAGAGAGACACTCTGCCTGTGCAGAGTAGACTGCTGGGCACCAGGTAGCTCACACTGCACGGCTGATATGAATAACCCCTGTCTCTTTTCCTTGCTCCCCATTGTCTCAAGACATCTCAGCTATGCTGGTTTCCACAGCAATCTGAGTGGGATGTAATTGAAGGTCTTCATTCCCTTAGTGCCCAGAAAGGTAGGGATGCCAGTTGTTCACCTGGCTGTTCTTTATCCTGTAAGGGGCACTCGTGAGCCTGGGAATTCCCTCTTGGTGCTGAGCAGGGCTGACGTGGCAATGGGGTGATAGAGCCCAAATGAATCTTCCTTATCCCATTTTTGTGTGGTTATTCTCATTTTTATCGTCTACAGTGTTGAGGTACCTTCTTCAGTGGATTCCTGAGTTCTTTCAGAGTTATTTTCATTCATGATTTGGCCTCCCAATTCTTTGTAGATGGAAGAGAGGCTGGGATCACCTGCTCTGCCATCTGGCTCACGTCTCTCCTGCAATGTAAGTTCTTACTGAATTTCCTGAGAATTATATCTTGACAATATGAGTTTCTAATTCAGGAACAAGTTATAACTAATCATTTATTTGGGTCTTCTTATATGTGTTTGTACACAGTTTCATCAATTTTTTTTACTTAAAAACATTAAACTATCTGAATGTATTATGAATATGTGATGTATTTCACGCTATTGTAAATACCACCTTTCTATATATTTCTTTGTCTTTAAATTTATTCTGTTGCATAAAACTATAACTAATCTTTGTATACCTATTTGGAATGAAACAACTTGATACACACTTAAAAATTCTAAAAAGTCGTTTGTGTAGATTCTTTCATATTTCTGATTCCATCTATGAATTGTGATAGTTTTGTATCATCCTTTTAAATCTTTAATACTTTTCAGATTTTTTATTACATACTTGAGCAAGGTCCCACATTATAAATGTTAAAGAGAAGTAACAACAGTGGGAATAGATTGTTTCTTATTTAGAATAAAATGTTTTCAATATTCTACTGTTAAGCACTGTATTTATGGAAGTTTCGTGTATACAGGCTAGGACGTTTCCTTTCTACTCCAATGTCACTGAGTTTATTTTTATTTTTATTTATTTATTTTTTATTAAATCATAGCTGTATACATTAATGTATTTATGAAGTACAATGTGCTGATTTTATATTCAATTTGTAATGCTTACATCAAACCGGCTAACATAGCTTTCATCTCACCTTCTTAATTATTCTGTTAAGACATTTGTACTCTACACTTAATAGATTTGACATATACCCTTACAAAATGCACCATACATGTGTTCTCACTGATTTACTTCTTTTTGAGACAGTCTCACTATGTCACCCTTGGTAGAGTGCTGTGGTGTCACAGCTCACAGCAACCTCAAACTCTTGGGCTTAAGAGATTCTCTTGCCTCAGCCTCCCAAGTAGCTGGGACTACAGGTACTTGCCACAATGCCTGGCTATTTTTTGGTTGTAGTTGTCATTGTTGTTTGGTGGGCCCAGGCTGGGTTTGAACTCTCCTGCTCCTGTGTATGTGGCTGGTGCCTTAGCCACTGAGCTACAGGTGCTGAGCCACTGAGTATATTTTTAAATGCTGTTTTAAAAAAATAATTATTAATAGATAAATTTCATTGATTACATTTTTATGTGGAAATTTCCAATAGATACAAAAGTAGAAGAAAAATAAAATTTTTGATGTCTCACCTCCAATAGTTGTAAACACTAAACCAATTCTGTTTCACTTATATCCCTGCCACAAATCTGCTATAGTGTTGTTAAGAAAAGCCCCAACACTGTGTTACTTACTTAATCCATAAGGACTTAAGTGTGTACCTCTGACACATAACACCTTCTTTTTAAGATATAACCTCCATGCCATTATCACATGTAACATAAAGCCCACAATATGCCCTACTAAGATAGCCAAGTCTCTCTCATCCTGGTGTTTTCCACACCATTTTGCTGCAATTTCAATGGGTCTCTTTAGGGCACATACTCCTGAGCCCCTAAGGGCAGCCACCCATAAAGAGGATAAATGGATGGACAAATGCATGGGCAGCCAGCAGAACAAACCTTTGTTTGTCTTACTGACTAACTTTTATAGATCAGAGCAAGGGAGCTGCTCTACTAGGAATGAAACTCTGACTCGGAAGCAGGTTGTCTAGGAAAGGTTTAGTACCAGGTTCCTCAAGAAGGTGTTTTGCATAACAGGTGAGGGGTGGCTGCCTTTCCAGTGAAGCCTGGTTTCTGGCAGATGCTTGTCCTTGTGAGCAGCTGGCATAAAGCCGACTCAGGCACCCTGGTGCTCACTGGGCATTTATGGTAAGGTGTGAAAACTCAATATTGACAGAGTGTTCTACCCAACTTCATCTATAAATTCTTTACTATCCCAATAAAAATCTTAGGAAGTTATTTTGTGGATGCCAACAAAATAATTCTAAAATTTATAAGGAAAGACAAAACACCTATAATAGCTAATACCATGTTGATAGAACAAAGTTGGAAGAGTGGACTTGTCCAGCTTCAAGACAATATAGAGCTACAGTAATCTAGATGTTGTGGTATCAGTGAAAGACAGTGGGTCGATGGAACAGAATAGAAAGCACAGAAAATAGATTCACGTAAATGTAAAACCCATCACTGCCAAAGATGCAAGGACAAGAAAAGATAATTTATTAGGATCAAGGTCAGGGTGGCTGAGTGGGGGGTGATCAGTTGGAGAGGAGATTTAAGGACTTGGCCGGGCTCAATGGTGCAAGTCCCTTACCCTGTGAGAAGAGATCACCGTAGCAGGACACTATTTTGAGACATTAACTGAAATTACTCTCATTCTCTACCTCTTTGCACTCTCAGGTACCCCCATCATTCTCAGAAATAATCGTTTTCTGTATGCACAGATCTTGCTGGGGAAAGACTTGATTTAATGAGCATGAATATTAGAATTCTTGCTTTTGAGTCCAAGGCACGCTTTTAAAAGTCATGGCAGGAATAAGTATCAATAGACTTTCTGGAACAGGCAGTAATAATGGCTACATTTGTTGAGCATTAATTGTGCACCAGATACAGCACTAAGTCCTTTTGAATCAGTCCTCAGGACAGTCCTGAGGTACGCAGCGTTGTTGTCCTCATTGAGGAAACTGAGGCACAGAGAGGCACATTAACTTGCCCAAGTCACAGCAGAGCCCAGACTTGAGCCCAAGCAGTCTGGCTCTGGATCCCTTTGCTTTTGCTGCTTGCATCCAGAGGTCTGGCTTTGGATCTCCAGAGAAACAGAATGGCACTGCCCCCGCCCCCTCCAAGATGGGTCAGGGCGGCTTGTGGTGGGAATGAAGGAACCCAGAGGTGAAAAGGTGGGGATGAGCCTCCCCACCCACGCTCTTGGGAGAGCTCCTAAGGGGGTTAAATCAGTGTGCGCTGTCCAGGCTGCCCAGGCAGCATAAAGGGACCAGAAGAAAGGAGTGAGGGACTCCCCGAAGGTAGGAGAAGCGGTCACAGATTGGACCAACCGGGAAGGGTGGACACAGGGGTGGGACATCGGCAAGAGCAGGAAGGGAACTAGGAATCCTGGACAGGTTGCTAGGGTGGGAACTGCAGGCCTCCTCCTCCTAATTATATACAACTAGGAATGCTTACATCACACCGGTTAACATAGTTTTCACCTCACTTTCTTAATTATTGTGTTAAGACATTTATACTCTACATTTAGTTAAGACTGGTCAGGGGGCTCTGTGGGGGCGTCAGGGGGCACCCCTCAGTAGGTGAAGGGATCTGCCTCTAGGAGTCCTCTCTCTGTCTCAGAGCCTTCGGCTTGGCCCTTAAATTTGCCCTTAACCCTGGCCCTCTCCTGCTCAAACACCTCCCATGGCTCCTTACCACCTGTAGAATAAAGTCCATACTTGGGCTCTGAGAGAACCAGCGGTAGGCACAGGAGCGCTGCGCTCAGCCAGGGAGGCGGTCGGGGTGTGGCGCTCACAGACCAGCCCCGCCTCCACCCATCAAGCCCACCCCTGGTCCGCGCAGTGCCCGAGCGCCCCCTGCTGGCTGTGGGTGAGGTTCGGGCAGAGGAGACTGCAGAGTTTTATTCCCAGGAACCTGCAAAGGTAGGAGGGTGGGGTGGAGGGTGGGGTGGCGGGTCACTGTCCGCCCGCCTTCAGCGGCTCTACGCGCAGCCAAAGGCCGCCCTCCGCGCGCAGAATCAGCTCAGGCTGCCTGCGGGGTTCCGCGTGGTCCGGCAAGACGCGAAAGCGCAGCAGCGTGAGCGCCAGGACCACCTTCATCTCGGCCATGGCGAACGCCTGCCCGATGCAGTTCCTGAGGGGTGAGAATATGGACTCAGAATTCGCCTAGGACCACCATTTGGACCCCATCTCCTCTGGATAATGACCCGCCCCCCGCAACCACATCAGCCTGCGGGGCACAGAAGGGAGCTAAGTATGTGTGGGGCTTCTTGCCCGCCCACTGTGAGCCCGCATAACCCCCAGCCTGGCCCAAACTCTAGCCCCAACTCACAACAACAGACAGGAAGGGGGCTCTAGCACAGTTTCTCCCATCTTGGTGACCTCCGTGTTATGTACCTTTGCCCTTAACTTCGGGGAGCAGGGAAGGAGAGCTGAATCTCTGATCATCTGCAGCTCCCCAACACCTCACCTTTTCCTACTGTCATTGCCCAGACCCCTGAACCCATCACTCAATCCCTGCCTGGGACACACACCAAACTTACCTGGGCCCTGCGGAAAAGGGGATAAAAGCCAGAGGTGACCTCTCCTTGACTTTGTCTGGGTCAAAGCGGGAGGGGTCATAGACCTGGAGGACAGAGGGAGACAGGCTTGCTGGGTGGGGTCTCCCAGGACAGCCAGCCTTGGAGACACAGGTGAGTGTGTCTAGTAGTAGGGGAGGAGGTAACCTCCAGTTTCCCTGTCAAAGTCCTGCCCCCTCCTGCAGGACCCCTGGAAGGGATAAAAAAAAGTGGGGCAAGTTTATCACCTCTGGGTCCGACCACACAGTTGGGTTGTGATGGGTTCCTAAAATATTGATGAGGCAGATGACACCTGTGGGAGAGGAGGGGACAGTCAGAACTGGGTCCCTCTGCCGGATGGGATCTTCTTCCTGCCCAGAATCCTCCTCCCGCCGCCATTGTGGGCACCTTTGGGGATGACTCGGCCATCTGGGAGCTCAATGTCCTGGGTACAGTGACGGGAGACCAATGGAACTGGAGGATGCAGCCGCAGACTCTCCTTAATGCACATGGTCAGGAAGGGCAGCTGGGCCAGGTCGTCCCTAAGGAAACAACCCCCCACAACAGTTATCCAGGGAGCAAAGACAGAAAGAATCCTCCAGTGCTCTGTTTCCCAGGGAGACCTTTTATCCCCCCAAAGTAAGTTTCACAGGAATCAAATATTTGAGAATTAGAAAAGCGGGAAAAAATCAGAAGAGCAGAGAATTCAACAGTACCAGAGGAAATTTAGCTGGCTATTTTAAAAAGACCATTCTGGTGAAAATATAACATCCAAAAGCCAACTGGAAAAAGTTAACAAATTTGCATAAAAATATTTTTTATGGCAAGAAAGCAAAATCAACAAAAGAAACAAAATATACAGATCCAATGTTTTGCTCTTATTTATCATTGCGCTGGAGATTCTAGCAAATGTAACTCAACAGGAAAGAAAGGAGGGTGAGTGATGCAATTTGCAATGAGGTAAATGTATCATTTTGGCAGATAGATTTTATACTTAGAAAATACAAACAATTCCATTGGACAACTTTTAGAAATATTGAAGAGCCAGTGAGCAGGCTGAACTCTTTGCTCATTTGGTTTCCAGTAACTATTTAAAATTTTAGTGCCAGATACACTTAACTGGTTTGACAACCTATATTATCCACTCCTGTGGCCCAATACCACCTTCACAGGTTGCCTAAGTTATTGTTTTTTAATGTATCCTTCCAAAGCTACCTTTTAGTATCTTTAAAAATTATGTAGCAGCATCCTAGATATAGGATATACTATAGTTATTGTACTGTCATATACTATCACACCATACACCATACTCTGTATCTTTTCTCATTGAGGATTATATCATCTCTTCTTGTGTCTCTCCTGTGACTTGGGTCAAAATGGGTTTATCCCTACTCTGGAGGTATGCATTAATTTTCCCATAGTTTCTCCTAGATATCTTTTAAGACTCTTCTGGGGTTTTTAAAGAAAATATATTAAATACTCAATTGCTCTGGACATTTCTAAACATCTTCCTAGTTGTTTCAAAAGCTTTTACTTAATGATCCATATTTTTCCCTGGGATACTAGACACCACCACTAGCATATACTAAGTTCATTGGTGCAAAATTTATATGCATAAACTATTCATTTTTCCATGTAGAAATAACAGCCAGTTGGAAAAGATGATATAAGGAAAGATACTACTACCAATAGTAATATAAAATACTGGGATTAAATTTAACAAGAAACATTAAATGTCTATGCTCCAAATGAACTTGTAAATTTCCCTGAATCCAAATAAAAGATGTACTTCACCATAGTAACAAAATACCTATGTTTTTATTTAATATAACATGCCTATGATCTGTAAGCAAATATTTAAAACTCTGTTTAAACTAAAGATTATTTTAACAAGGGAATATCTTCCTTTTTTTTTTTTTGCAGTTTGGCCAGGGCCATGTTTGAACCTGCCACCCTTGGTATATGGGGCTGGCGCCCTGCCTACTGAGTTACAGGTGCCATCCCAACAATGGAATATCTATTTCCTACTCTGAGAGAAGATGCATCAATATTATGAAGTCATCCATTTCTCACAAATCAATCTCTATTCAAGTCAACCGATAGAATATTCAACTCAAATTTGTCTGATTTCTAAGGAATGTGATAAACTTACTCTAAATTTTTTCTGGAAGAATAGAAGATCAATAAGAGGTAGGTCAGTTTGAAAATCAAATGTTAAAGAGGATTATTCTACCAGACATAATTTCAAAGTCACAGTAGTAAAAGTAGTGTAGCATTCTCCAAAAGCAGAAAAATAGACTCATGGAACTAGATAGAGACAGACATGTGAATAGGTGAAAACTTAACATCTAGTCTCCTATGTGAATCCCTGGACTGGACAGTAGGGTAGGATTTAGGGCACAGAAGAGCAAATATTCAGTTAGTGAAGATGTTTTTTAAAATGATATTTAAAAAAAAATGATATTTCAGGGAGAAAAGAAAGGGAGTGGAGAAGTTCATTTACTGAACATGTGCTAAGTGGCATCATTAGCCCTCACATAAGGTTACTAATTCTCTCAGTAACTCAGGTATTTCTGTCGCTAGAGCCTTTCCCCTGATAGCCCGGCTGAGCATCAAGTCCTGCCTCTGGGCTCTGACCCTATTACCACTAAGAAATACTGGTAGGATCAAGAAAAACAACTTCTCTCCTGCCCCCTTGTGGAGCAGAGCCAATGAGAGAGGCTCAGAAACAGGCCTTGAGGACCCGCACTCACCATTCTATCTCTTCAGGCTCACGGTCCTTCAGAAGCTCTTGCACCTCCTGCCGGCAGCGCTCCTGATATTCTGGGTGTCTTGCAAGGTTATACAGCACCCAGGAGAGACCACTAGCTGTGGTATCATGGCCTGAGTGGCAAGAAGGTTGACATGGGTCTCTCAGATGCTTCAGCACCAGAGAGGTGGACACCCTTACATTGAGGCCCTTCCCACTGAGATGGGAAGGATGGAATGATCCAAGGTCCACCCGCGAAGTCTCTGTGGTGGAGAGACCTGTATCCCTACTGCAGTCCCACCCTGGGATCCTCACCCTCAAACATGAAGGTGTCAGCTTCTGCTCTTATGTCCTCATCTGACAACTCCTTCCCATCTTCATCCTAGAGAAAAGTCAAGACCACCCCCCCAATCATACTAGCTTTCATACTTGAGTCTAATGTGAGACAATCTTTCAAGATCCATCCTCATTTCAAAAACCTAAACCCATCATTCCTAGATCTCTCTTGGTCACCATTGTCAGAGCTCTCACCTGATGGGCTTCCTCTATGACTTCCTTGCCTCCTCTCTTATCCCTGATGGGAGGAATCAATGATCCACGAATGGTTTCATGTTTCTGCATAATGAGGACTTTTGGAGCAAAAGTCCTGGGTTACAGGATATTTAAATGGTAATTTGCCTTGGAGGTTAGAAATTAAGTGTTGCTCCAGAAATATTGCTTCACATTCTAGGATGGTAAACACAGAGAATCTTATCTTTCCTCCCTTAAAGGCATTTGGCTTATAAACCTATAGCTGTTGAGATGTCAATAAAGAGGAGTTTATACTAAAGAACAAAGCGCATGCTCTCTCTCTCCCCCTTGCCCTGTTCTCTCTCTCTCTCTTTCTAGAAGGAAGGAGGGAGTGATGTGCCAGCTCATTTCAATAAGCTCCAAGACGCATGAAGTAGGGACGCTCTTCTGTGGTACAATTTCTGATGCACTAAGAGGTAAAAACATTGCATTGCCTGGGGAGGAATTTGGGAGGGGGGATCCAAAACTAGAGTCCTACTCTGGCTGCTGTTATTGCTATGAATAATAAATGGGCTGCTCTGATCTACGAGGTAGCGTCATCTATCAGCTTAGATGTAGACATAGACAAAGACATAGGTATATGATGCACAAAGAAGTGTGGCAGACTAACACAATAATTTGTAAATGAAATAAAATCTAAGGTTCCTCATAGTTTCAGACCTAGCAGTCCCCTGCTTGGCTGCACTTCACAGACTGATCTCTAAAATATATCTCTGACCAGTACCCTCCCACCTCAAATAATTTCCATGGTTCCCCAGTTTCCCACTGGATCAGATCCAAGTTCTTTAATCTAGAATTTGACATGAAGCTCCATTTTATCTCTAGAATTTATACCCCAGAGAAGCCCACCTTGGCCAGCAGGAGCACATCAATGAAGTCCAAAGTCTTGGTCTTGGCTTTGGCCTGAAGGAAGTCATCAATACCCTGACTGGGGAGGGTGCAGCGTCGCTCCTGTATGATGGCGTCTGTGAAGTCGTGCACCAGCCTACAGGCCTTGCGGAAGCGCCGCCCATCAGAAGTGAGATAGTACAGGAAGTCCATGAACAAGAGGACCTGCTGGTTCCTTTTTTCTACAAGTGAACTGAGCTCCAAGATGGTGGCAATATATTCACTGGGCTTTCTGCAGGATGAGGGAGGAAACACTTTAACATGTCTGAAGCCCCAGGAGCACCTCCCATTGGCAGACAGGATCTACCTCCCATCAGGAAACTGAATCTCCAGAAACAGATTGTCCCCCCAAGAAGGGCTCAGTCCTGAGACTCAGGGCTACAAACTCTTCTCTCCCTGCATTCCATCCCTGTGAGCTGTCTATGTGCCATTTGGCTCCTAGAGCATAGCTTGGACATGATGCCACTGGTCTCCTCTGTCTCGCCTACTTAGTATCCAGTCCTGCCCCTTGTCCTTCCTGAAACTGTCCAAACAACTCAGATCTTATCAGATTTCAAATGGTTCCTGGCCCAGCCCCCAATCTAGCCTTCTGAATCCAAAGTGAACTCCATCTGGTGTCTACATGACAGTCTGTTCTCCACACAGCTCAGCTCAGACCAGGCCCATCAACAGCTCAGACACCGTCAATGGCTCCCTGGAAACCTCATGATAAAGGTCTTAGCACTTTCCCTAGGTTCTCAATGTCCTTGAGATCTAATCCTTCTCTACCTCTATCACCTCAATTCTAGTGCTTTCTGAATATGCTCTGCTCCCCAGCCTCCTTGCCTTTTCTCAAACATTTCTAACTACATTTTCCTGTCCTTCAAAGTCCAGCTATGACAAACATGCTCCACCATGGCTCTTGTGGTGTTCTAGTCAGTCCTCCCTCCTCCCCTCACCTACTACTCCCTTTGGTCTGTTGTTCAAGTTCCCACACCATGGGCAAGGACTCACTCCTGACAATTGCCGTCAAAGCCGAAGATGCATTTCTGCAGACTGTCCAAGGTCATGAGGCTGATGTGGTGAAACATGTCCAGATGGGCCCTGCCCTCCAAAGCCAGGCCCTGCCACTTGACCTGGCCAGAGAAAGAGACAGAGCTGGCACTGGGACTTCCTCCCCAACCCAGACTCCTCAGAACCAGCTTATAATTTCTCTGGCTCAAGTACCCATCTCCATGGAGGACCAGGCTTGGATGAAAGCAGAAGCTTTTACTATTAGGAGATGAAGACCATATGGCTGGGAGTCAAGAGGACTGGGTTCAAGTTTCAGCTCTGTATCCTATGTTCTGCGTGCCCTTGGTCAACTCATTGCCTTCCCTTAGGTACCACCTGCCAGATCTTCAGCAACAGTTAAGATGTCCTGCTTTGATGCCAGATAAACCAGATTAGAATTTCTGTTTCACCACCCCTATGTTCTTATTACATGGGTGAACTTGAGCAATCCCTTTAATGTTTCTGGCTCTTAGTTTCATCATCTGTAATGGGGCAAAAATAACTTCTAAAAATGATGGTATAATAACTTTAATAAATGTATGCTTTGAGGGATGTTACAGCCTCCTCTTACTCCCTTGGAACCCTGACTCTGCCATGTGAACAACCCGGGATCCCTTCTAGAGGGAGAGAATCTCATGGAGGAAAGTCCAGCTGTCCCAGCTGAGGCTGTCCTTGATCAGCCTGATGCTGGCCCACACATGTGAGAGACTGAGCCAAGATCAGCAAGGCTGCCAGCCTGACCCACAGCTGATCATACACCATGAGTGCACCCCTGCATATCCAGAAGAACACGCCAACTGACCCATAGACTGATTAGCAATTGTGAATGCTTATTGATTTAAACCAGTGAGTTTGCAAGTGGATCATTTGTAGCAATAGCTACCGTACAATCTTCATCATTGATCTCTTGAGTTTATAGGGCTTCTGTGAGAGAAGTAAAAATACCAACATTTTCTGAGACTTTACTATGTCCCAGGGACCGGACTTTATTACATCTTGACTTTTTTTAAAGTAGATATTATTATTATCTTTTTACAGATGAGGAAACCAAGGCTTGGAAGGAAAAACAATGGCCCCTATGTCACCTAGAAGAGCCAAAATTCCAGACAAGATCTCTCAGAAGCCCCTCTACACCAAGGATCCAGTTAGGACCTCAGTTTTAAAAAACTTACATGCATTATGTTTACGCTCCTATTGAAAATCTTTACATAGGGCTTCAGGATGTTGAAATGGAAGGCAGGTGTCAGCATGCGACGATGTTGGCTCCACTTGTCACCACCACTCAGCAGGAGCCCATCCCCTAGTAGGGCAGCCAAGGGCAGTGGGCAAGAAAAGTGCCTTCCAGTGACCCCACAAGGCTGCCCCTCCCCCATTCATCTGTAGTTACTCACCCAGCCATGGTTTCAGGAAGCCATAGAAATTGTTATCCTTGGGTGTGATGGCAGCTGACATGAATAAGGAGAATCAGGGGACATGGAGAGGGATAGGGGAGGAGCTTAGGTAGGGTTGGAGGTTCCCACCCAGGACTTTGCACTTCTCCCCTCTAAGCCCAGCATAGCAGGAAGGGGCCCAAGGGCAGAGGAAGCAGGGAGGATGGGGGAAGGGAAGAGACCAGACAAAGGTGCAGCAGTCAGTGGAGCAAGGACACACTCTAACGTGGCATAGCATGTTCTGTCATGCCTTCACATAGCTACTACATTGTCTAACATGTCTGCAAGATCCAACCATAGCCCAACACCCTACAGAAAACTTCACAGGAACCCTGTCTGCCCCAGAACTCTCTGACATCTCCTGACATGGGTATGAGACCTGTGACACAGCTCCAATGTGTCAGCACCTTCTGACATGAGCACAACAGACACGACAAGCCCTAAATGACACAACATACTCTGAAATTTACCTGAAATGGCCTGACGTGACCTCAGCCTGCCTCATGGATAGGCCCCAGGTAGGATTTAAATATAATCCTATTAATGTCCCAGATGTGGACCAAGCGTGACCCAGACTGTGCCCCAGGCATGATCTGAACATACCTTCAGCCCTGCTTTAGGCAAGACTCATTTCGCAGATGGTTCATAAAGGGACCACGGGCCCCAGAACTCAGACAAGCCCCAAATTTGGCATAGATGTGACAAGCAGGGCAAAGAGAAAGTCTCAACATTTCAGACAAGAATCAAGTAAGTCCCCAACATGTTTGAAGTAACTTTGGCTATAGCTGAACCCTAGACATGACAATCTTCATATGATTGCAGATGAAAATCAGGTGCATGGACCCAGGTGTAAATATGCATGTGACAAGATGTAGCCACACAAGAGGGATGGGCATACAGCAGACACCACACAGAAATGCCTGGACATGAGCAGACAGGACCAGAGGTCAGGCAGGGGGAAGTCCAGGGAAGAGAGGAGCATTGGCATCTCTGGCACAGCCCCTCATATCTGTAGTAGGTCACCAGGCCAGCTGAAGGCAGCACCAAGACCTCAGTAGTGGGCCAGCTGAGGCCAGTGGGACGTCCACCTGAAGCAAAGAACATGGAGTCGAAGCAGGTGGAGTGGAAGATGCAGAGGATCACATACCAGGGCCTCATACATCAGCAGCCCACATCCTCAAAGGTGCTGCCTGGACCCTGTGTGTATAGGAGATCTGTCCCCAAGCTTAGAATCCAGAGATGGACAGGGAGGGCCCAAGTCATGCCAAAGAGAAGGACTTGCAAGGTAGAGACTCAGACTTGGGTCCTAGGAATTCCGTTCAGCCTCTCATCAACCTCTCTGTTCAGTGTCTCCTTCTAGACATCCTCCCCACGTTCTCAAACCCAACAGACATAGCAGCTCAGTTACAAGACAGAAAAAGACATTCCCCTTTTGGATCCTGTTATGGTTTGAATGTCTGCCCCCTTTGGAAACATACATTTAACACTAATCTTGAAGTGGCAGTATTGAGAAATGGGGCCATTAACAGGTGATTGGATGGTGAGGGGTCTGCCATCATTGATGAGTTAATATATTCATGGATTAATGGATTGATGAGTTGTCATGGGAGTGGGATTGGTGGCTTCATAAGAAGAGGAAGAGCGTCCTGAGCTAGCATGCTCAGTCCTCTTCCCCTGTGATGCCTTCCGCCATGTTATGACACAGCACATGGCTGTCACTAGAAGCTGAGCAGAGAGAACCCCTCAAGCTTGAACTTCTACCCTCCAGAATTGTAAGAAATATATTTCTTTGTAAATTACCTAGTTTCAGCTATTCGGTTACAGGAACAGAAATGAACTAAGACAAATTCTAAATGCCACCTTAACCTGGGTCTTCTTTCATCTCATTTTCCAGATAAAGAAACTAAGACTCTGAATGATGAAGTCCCTTACCCATGATTTTGCAGGTGGCAAGTGGCATTTATGAGACTTGAGCCTGGGTCTGTCTGAATCCAGGGCCTGAGTTTTTGTTTGTTTGTTTGTTTTTTTGCAGTTTTTGACCAGGGCTGAGTTTGAACCTGCCACCTCCAGCATACAGGGCCAGCGCCCTACTCCTTTGAGCCACAGGTGCCACCCCTCAGGGCTTGCATTTTAAATCATCAAATTATGTGCCAAGAAACAGTAGCTCTGGAAGCCCAACTCCTGCCAAGTCTAGGCAATCACAGTCAGATGAGGAACTGCTTCTGTGACCAGGTCAGGACAATTACATTGAATCATGGACTACATGTGGAAAGTCTGGGGAAAAGGTGAGGTTTCTGAAGCTTCTGGAACCCTTTGTAGACAGGGATGTAATAAAAGGAAAAGGGATCTAGAAAAAGGTAAGACCAAGAGGGAGACAGATTGCTGAAGATACAGATTCAGACCTGGATCCAGTTGTGCCTGAAGGCCACATTGTTTGGACTTTAAGTCAATAGATGTCTTTCCTTTGCTTAGCTCATATGAGGTCTTTGCTTAGACCATCACTCACAACTGAAAGAGATGTCAGAAGCCAGAGAGACACAGAGAGTTGCTTAGAGACACTCAGCATTTTTTTTTTTAAAGAAAAGGTGTGGTAATGTTATGATATAAATATGTTATTTTCTTTTCATTTTGTTAAGTTAAAAACTTTTTTTGGTTACAGAGTGAACAGAAGAGTAATTCCATGAATGGTAATATGGGTACAGGTACATTTGGATCAAAGGGTAAGATTTTTTGTGTGTGTGTATTTGTGATCAAGCATAAGAATTAAGAGCGTTATGAAAGATTTAGAGGAAAAGAATTGTCTTTAGGCGTAAACTAGTATTAAAGGTGAACTACCAGTTAACAGGGAATTTCAAAAGAACTGATTTTCTAAAAAGCCCACTCAGCATTTTGGTGTCAGATTCTGTGTGGGACGCTGCCCATTTCCCTGCTTGGCCTGCCCTGTCCAAGGAAGGGTAAGGGAAACAAAAGGGCACTTGGCAGCGGGTCTGTCATTAGTGATTCCTGGGGCCTGGAGCAGAAGAGCGATAAACTTATGGCAGACTCGTGGCAGGCTGAGGTAGAAGAAACTGACCGTCAGGGATGGGAGTCATGGAAATAGCAGCTCAGGTCTTCCACCAGCTGCAAGTTCTCCAGGGCAGGGAGCAGACTGCAGAGCAGGGAGGAGACACTGAGGGGGGGTCTGGTGAGTACATGAAGGAAAAAGGAAGGTGGATAAAGGAAAGGAGGGAAGGAGGGGCTGTAGTACGGAAGGGGCCACACAGAAGGTTGGGGGAAGAGGGTTTGAAAGCCCTTGGGTATGCCACGGTGCCCACCACCACAAGCTCTGAGTAGGTACCTGAGGCATTGAGGACAGGTCGCAGGATGTCCGGGTGACACAAATTGATGAGGGGGAGGATGGGTCCCACCCAGAGTTTAAAGCCCTGGGGGTAGATGGCCACCAGCTCAATCCTTTCTCTCAAACTCTCCTCTGTGGGGGAAATCTGCAAACAAGGCAGGTTGGTCACCTCCTGATTGTTAATTTTATGTGTCAAAATTACTGGACTAAGGGATGCCCAGATATCTGGTACAACACTATGTCTAGATGTGTCTGTGAGAGGTTTTGGAAGAGATTAGCACTTGAATTGGTAAAATGAGGAAGGAAGACCCACCCTCCCCCATGTGGGCAGGCACCATCCAATCCATCAAGGGCCCAGAGATAACATAAAGGCAGAGGAAGGGAGACTTGGCTTTGTCTTCTGGAGCTGGGACTTCCATCTTCTCCAGCCCTTGGATATCAAAACTCCAGCTTTTCAGTCTTTGGACTCAGGCCCAATTATAGCACTGGAGTCACTGGGTCTCCAGCTTGCTGATGGTATACAGCGGGACTTCCCAGCCTCCGTAATCACAAGCAAATTCTCATAATAAATCCCTTCCTAACTGTCTATATCTACAGCTAGGTCTATGTGTCCTGTGGTTCTATTTCCTTGGAGAACACCAGGAGGAGCCACAGCTGGCTTCAGCCTCCAGACTTGGTGCAGCCTCTTCAGCAGTGTGCACGATTCTGCAGAGATGGAGGGAATCTCTGCTTCCTCCTGCTCCTTCTCTCTTGGGGCTATCTGCAAATGCCAAAGGTGAATGCAGGGCAGAGGGACAGGATACATTGTCTGCTGTCAGGGGGTCCCACTTTGGTTCCAGAGGAAGGATTTTCTTCTCCTGGGCATGATTCAGCCTGAGAGACGCCATATGGAAAGATCCTCACAGAGCGGGTTGTGGGCAGCAGTGTGACCTTAGGATGTGTCTCTATGGCTGACTTCCACATCCTTTATGTCCTGACTGGTCCACACGGGCTTCAGGTCCTCCCACAGAAAAGGGTCTGCACCCTGAGGACCTTCCAGCCTTGGCAGACCCCAGAGAAGCAGAGAGGAACTCTAACTGTCCAAACAGGATGGTGGCTACTGCCTGTAAGCACCTTCTGCACGCCAGATTCTGTGCACCCTTCCAGTGAGCCTAAGGACTCGCCTATCCCTCCTGCCATTGCAAATGAGCAGACTGAGGCCGAGTCCCCCAAAGGAGAGAGCAGATCTAAGTTGGAGGCAGGGAGGTTAAGAAAGGCTCCTGAAAGGGGAAGCTAGTGGCCAACACTTATCCGGGTTGCACAGTAGGGCCCAATGGGTCATCTTTGTGGGGAAGAGCAGCATAAAAGGAAGGTGCCCCCAGGAAAGGCAGGGGGTGGGACACTGCCCACTCTTCTCTTCCGGCCCAGCTGTGCCCCTGTGTGTTTGGGGTCAGGGGTCACAGTTAATGTCTGTGGAAAGTAGCAGCCCAAATTGGGGCAGACACAGGAAATGGGCCAGGCCGGGAACAGACCCTGGACGGTACCCCTCAGAAAGTCTCAAGTCCAGCAGTGGAGAAGGTGGGAGTAATGCCAGTGCTCCCTGCTCTGTGCAGCCCTCCCCTTGATCCCCTCAAGGTGCAACAATGTAAGAAGACAGGCCAGGAAAGGATCCTAAGTAGGCTGGGGGTCAGGGACAAGGAGGTGGGGTGGCACAGCAGAGTAATGAGGGAGCCAGCTGGAGAATGAGGGAGCTGCCTCCCTGGCTTCTCTGCTATCCCAGACCCCAGCCCACCTCAATGCCCAGCTCCCCGATCCCCCTTCCTAGCCCCAGAAAAGTCTGCCTCCTCTGAGACCCAGACCCATCTTGCTGCCACACTCACCAGGCCCTGGTGACCCCAAAACCAGTTTAGTTTTGGAGGTTGTGGGAAACAGCGGAGGCGGCGACAGTTGTCGTAGAAGGAGTAGGTCCAGGCCAGGATGCGGGCCAGGAGCCATGAGGACCAGACCACCAGCAGCAGCAGCCACGGGGAGGTTGCTACCGGCCCCAGTCCCAGCCAGGCCAGGCTCAGCTGCGGCATCCTGCAGGACAGACAGGTGGGAGGGGGGAGTTCCTGAGGCCCATGGGAGGTGACAGGGTGATCTTAGAGAGGGGAAAGCAGGGACTAACAGCTAAAGTCCAAATAGGTTCAGTCAGAAACTGCAGCAAACCAGCCTCCACTTGTCTAGTAAACACTTAGGAAGGGACAAAGAGAGGCTGAAGAGAGTTAGAAAGGCCTACCCCAAATCACAGGGAACATTGCCAGGAAACCACCATTCCCAGGCCAATGTCCCTGGAGCCATTCCAGCCTTAGGGAGCCCCTCCCCTTCCCAATCCAGTACCCTCCAGGCCCACCAACCCCCAACCTGCCACCTTCTTTCAGGAGAGTTTGTCCACACAACCGTCTCTTTCCCTCTGCTGGGAGATCTTTGTCCCTGGCCCCCGCTCTAGGAAAGGCTGAGGGAGACTGGGCTTAGCTGGGAAGCCAATCCCTTGTGGGCTGGCTGCCTCCTCCTCATCTGGGCAGCTGGCCAAAAATGTTAGGATGGGCCAGCTGGCTGCACAGGAATCAGCTCACATGAGAGCACAGGCCCTGGAACCTCAACAACTTAGCACCTCCCGTGTGGTGCATGGGGATACATTGCAGGGCCACTGAAAGGTGGCTCAGAGTCCCAAAGTGTAAAGGCCAGGCTGCAGCAGGTAAAAGCATGACCTGGACAGTTCAGGTGCCAGGTGAGCAGAGCCAGGCCAAGTCTTATCCCTCATCATCAGTTGACCTCCTGTGCAAACATGGGCCTGGAATACATGCACCATTTCTTGGTGCAGAATCAAGAAGCTGAGAGATGAAACCCTAAGAGCAAAAGGCTTTACAGACTGGCAGGAGTTCAAGTCCTGCCTGGAGGCAGTCCCAGTCGTGTTGAGACATAACTGCTAGAAACAGAAAGAAAGAATGCAGCCTTGCTGGCAATTCTCCCGGTCAGACTTTATGGATAAAGAGCCCAGCTGGAAGGGAAGGCTGGAGGATGGGCTCAGTGTCAGAGGACAGAGAAGGACTGTGAGCAGATGAGGTCCAGGCAGGGGAAGGTAGAGCTAGGGAACCCTGGGTGGAGTCCTTGTTCTGCCCCCTTGTTTTATTTGAGTTGATTAAAAGTGGAGACCCATTCTCTTCTGGCCTGTAAAGTTTCAGCTGAGAGGTCCTTTGACACCCAATGGATTTGCCCCTGTAGGTCAGTTGGTGCTTACCCCTGGCGGCTTGCAGATTTTTTTCTTTCATTTTGACTTTGGCCAGGAAACAAATGAAAATGTCTTAGAGATGCTCTGTTTGAATAGAGATGACTAGGGGTTCAATATTTATCTAAAAGGAGTATGTCTGAATCTTTTGTGATCCTTGGGGTATTTTTGATTATGATATCATCCAGTAGGACTTCCATACTATTGGGTCTTCTCCTTCAGGAATATCTATATTCGATATGTTTGTATGCTTCGTGAAGTCCCATAATTCTTCTTTTTTATTGAGTCATACACACATAGATCATGAATACATTTATGCATATGTGGGGTACAATGTATTAATTTTTTTATACAATTTGATGTGCTTACATCAAACTAATTAATATAGCTTTTGCCTCATTTACTTGATTATTGTGTTAAGACATTTATGTTCTATGCTCGATAGATTTGACTTGTACCCTTGCAATATGCTGTATAGGTGTGGTCCCGCCATTTACCTTCCCTCTATCAAACCTCCCCCCACCCCTCCCTTCACACTCCATTAAGTCCCATAATTCTTTAAGAGACTTCTCTGCTTTTATTTTCATCTTTTCTGTCTTTTAAAATGACTAACTCAAGAGCCTTGCCTTTAAGCTCTGAGATTCTTTCTTCTCCATGGTTCAATCTGTTGTTGAAACTTCCTACTACATTTTGAAACTCGCTGAATGACTCTTAAGCTCTGTTACATTTTTTCTAATTTCATTCATTTCTTTGGTAAATTTTTGAATTTCATTTTGGTGGTTTTCCACTTTTCCTTCAACCCCCTTCATTATTTTTGCATCCATACCTCATATCTTCATGGTTACGGCAGCTCTCTATTATGTCTTGAAAGGGGCAGTTGGGATGCTTCAAGTATTTTTTTTTTCTTTTTAAATCATTGTGGTTTTTCTACATCTTTTGTATTTTTATGCAACTTTTATAATTGGTGTGCCTATATCTATAAAAAATCCTCTTGATTTATTAACATCTTAAGCTATTTATTTTCTTAGAATTTCATAATTCTCTTTATAGAGATCTTTCATGTCCTTTGTTAGGTAAACTCCCAAATAGTTCATCTTCTTTGGCATTACTAAATGGAATAAAGTCCTTGAATGTTTTTTCAGCTTGACTATTGTTGGTATATATAAAGGCTACCGATTTATGGGTGTTGATTTTGTAACCTGAGACACTGCTGTCTGTATTCCTTGATCACTTCTAAGAGTTTTGTAGTAGAATCTGTGTTGTTTTCCAGATACACAATCATATCATCTGCAAAGACTGGAAGTTTGATCTCTTCTGACCCTATATGGATGCCCTTGATTGTCTTTTCTTCCCTAATTCTGATGGCTAAGACTTCCATGACAATGTTAAAGAACAGTGTAGACAATGGGCAACCTTGCCTGGTTCCTAATCTGAGTGAAATGATTTCAATTTAAGTCCATTCAATATGATACTGGCTGTGGGTTTGCTGTAGATGGCCTCTATCAGTTTAAGAAATGTCCCTTCTATACCTATTTTCTTAAGTGTTCTAATCATGAAACGATACTGGATATTATCAAAAGCAGAATCTGCATCAGTTGAGAGAATCACATGGTCTTTGTTTTTTAATTTGTTTATGTGCTGAATTATATGTATAGATTTATGTATATTGAACCAGCCTTGAGACCCTGGGATAAAACCCACTTGGTCATGGTATATAATTTGTTTGATGTGTTGCTGGATTCTGTTTGTTAGGATCTTATTGAATATTTTTGCATCAATGTTTATTAGAGATAGTGGTGTATAATTTTCTTTTCTTGTTGGGTCTTTTCCTGGTTTGGGGATCAAGGTGATGTTGGCTTCATAGAACGTGTTGGGTAGTATTCCTTCTTTTTCTATATTTTGGAAAAGGTTAAGTAATATGGGTGTTAGTTCCTCTTTAAGTTTGGTAGAATTCTGATGTGAACCCATCTGGTCCCAGACTTTTCTTTTTGGGGAGATTTTGTATAGTTGATACTATTTCAGAGCTTGATATAGGCCTGTTCAACATTTGCACTTCATTCTGGCTAAGTCTAGGATGATGGCATGCTTCCAAGTATTGGTCTATTTCTTTTGGATTTTGATATTTCTGAGAATGGAGTTCTTATAATATTCATTAAGGATTTTTTTAATTTCTGAGGAGTCTTGTTATTTTGTCTTTGACATTTCTGATTGATAAAATTAGAGATTTTATTCTTTTATTTCTGATTAGGTTAGCCAAAGGTTTATCTATTTTATTGACCTTTTCAAAAAACCAACTTTTACATTTATTGATCTGTTGCATAATCCTTTGTTTTCAATTTCATTTAATTCTGCTCTAATTTTGGTTATTTCTTGTCTTCTGCTGAGTTTGGGATTGGAAAGTTCTTTCTTTTCCAGTTGCTTGAGATGTCCCATTAAGTTATTAACTTCCTCTTTTTCTGTTTTCTTGAGGAAGGCTTGCAATGCTATAAATTTCCCTCTTAGGACTGCCTTTGTGGTATCCCAGAGGTTCTGGTAATTCATGTCTTCATTATTGTTTGGTTCCCAAAATTTGGTAATTTCCTTCTAAATCTCATCTATAACCCAGCTATCATTCAGCATGAGGTTATTTAGTTGCTATGTTTTTGTATGAACATGCAGATTCCTGCTGTTACTGAGTTCAACTTCTTTTTTTATTATTAAATCATAGCTGTGTACATTAATGCAATCATGGGGCACCATACACTGGTTTTATAGACCGTTTGATACATTTTCATCACACTGGTTAACATAGCCTTCCTGGCATTTTCTTAGTTATTGTGTTAAGACATTCATATTCTACATTTACTAAGTTTCACACGTACCCTTGTAAGATGCACCGCAGGTGTAATCACACCAATCACCCTCCCTCTGCCCATCCTCCCCCGTCCCTCCCTTCCCTCTCCCCCTTCCCCCTATTCTTAGGTTATAACTGGGTTATAGCTTTCATATGAAAGCCATAAATTAGTTTCATAGTAGGGCTGAGTACATTGGGTACTTTTTCTTCCATTCTTCAGATACTTTACTGAGAAGAATATGTTCCAGCTCCATCCATGTAAACATGAAAGAGGTAAAGTCTCCATCTTTCTTTAAGGATGCATAATATTCCATAGTGTACATATACCACAATTTATTAATCCATTCATGGATCGATGGGCACTTGGGCTTTTTTCATGACTTAGCAATTATGAATTGGGTTGCAATAAACATTCTGATACAAATATCTTTCTTATAATGTGATTTTTTGGTCTTCTGGGTATATACCTAGTAGAGGAATGATAGGATTGAATGGCAGATCTATTTTTAGATCTCTAAGTGTTCTCCATATCTCTTTCCAAAAGGAATGTATTAATTTGCATTCCCACCAGCAGTGCAAAAGTGTTCCCTTTTCTCCACATCAGCGCCAACATCTCTGGTCTTGGGATTTTGTGATATAGGCTAATCTTACTGGAGTTAGATGATATCTCAAAGTAGTTTTGATTTGCATTTCTCCGATGATTAAAAACGATGAGCATTTTTTCATATGTCTGTAGGCCATGAGCCTGTCTTCTTCAGAGAAGTTTCTCTTCAAGTCCCTTGCCCAGCCTGCGATTGGGTCACTTGTTCTTTTTTTGCTTATATGTTTGAGTTCTCCATGGATTCTGGTAATTAAACTTTTGTTGGAGACATAACCTGCAAATATCTTCTCCCATTCTGAGGGCTGTTTGCTTGCTTTACTTACTGTGTTCTTGGCTGTGCAGAAGCTTTTTAGTTTGATCAGGTCCCAGTAGTGTATTTTTGAAGCTGCTTCAGTCGCCTGGGCTGTCCTTCTCATAAATACTCGCCCAGAACGATTTCTTCAAGAGTTTTCCCTGCACTCTCTTCTAGTATTTTTATAGTTTCGTGTCTTTTTTTTTATTGTTGGGGATTCATTGAGGGTGCAATAAGCCAGGTTATATAGTTTCATGTCTTAAGTTTAAATCTTTAATCCAGTGAGAGTCTATCTTAGTTAATGGTGAAAAGTGTGGGTCCAGTTTCAGTCTTCTACAGGTTGCCAGCCAGTTCACCCAGCACCATTTGTTAAATAGGGAATCTTTTCCCCCTGAGTTCAACTTTTATTCCATGATGGTCTGAGAAGATGCAAGGAATAATTTCTATTCCTTTAAATTTGCTGAGGTTAGACTTGTGACCTAAGATGTGATCAATTTTGGAGGATAATCCATGGGCTGATGAGAAGAATGTGTATTCAGTTTTGTTAGGATGGAATGTTCTGTAGATGTCCATTAAATCCAATTGTTGGAGGGTTAAGTTTACATCTAAAATTTCTTTGCTTAGTTTCTTATTGGAGGACCTATCCTACACTGCCAAAGGGGTGTTAAAATCTCTGACTACTATGGTGCTGGAGGAAATCAAGTTGCTCATGTCTGTGAGAGTCTCTCTTATAAATGGAGGCACATTCTGGTTGGGTGCATAAATGTTAATAATTGAAATCTCATCATGTTGAGTGTTACCCTTAACAAATACGAAGTGACCATTCTTATCTTTCCTTACTTTTCAATAAAGCCTATTGTATCTGTGAATAAAATTGCAACACCTGCTTTTTTTCTGATTGCCATTTGCCTGAATTATAGACGACCATCCATTCATCCTGAGTCTATATTTATCTTTTAAGGTAAGATGAGATTCTTGTATGCAAAAGATATCTTGCCTGAGTTTTTGTATCCAGTCAGCCATCCTGTGCCTCTTTAGAGGACAATTTAAGCCATTCGCGTTAATGGAGAATATTGATAAGCCTGGTAGTATTTTGGGTATTGAGTTTTTCAAAAGTCCATGGACATTTATGATCCTTTTGCCAGAAGTTGGAATTTGTTCAAAAGTTTCTGAATGAGTTTGCTTTGGTGGTAGAGGATTGTGCTGGTCATTATGGAGAATAGGTCTGACAATAGCCTGGAGAGCTGATTTAGTTATGGCAAATTTCTTCAACATATGAATGTCATTAAAGTATTTAATTTCTCCATCATAAATGAAACTCAGTTTAGCTAGACACAGGATCTAGGTTGAAAATTATTTTGTTTTAGGAGGTTAAAGGTTGATGACCACCCTCTTCTAGCTTGAAAAGTTTTAGCAGAGAGATCTGCAGTCATTCTAATATTCTTCCCCTTGTAGGTTTTCTTATGTCTGGCTGCTTGCAGAATTTTCTCCTTCACATTAACTTTGGCGAAGTTAATTTATAATGTGTCTGGGTGATGCTTTATTTAGGTTGAGTCGGGTTGGGGTTCTGAATTTCAGACTCTCTTGCCATGTTTGGGAAGTTCTCCATGATTATCTCTTAGAGTAGAGCATCTGGACCTTTTGAAGCAACCTCATCGCCTTCTTGAATTCCTATAAGGTGAATATTAGTTTTATTGGAATTATCCCAGAGTTCTCTGAGAGAATGATCCATTTTTTATATCCACTTCTCTTCCTCTTTGAGCATTTGGGAGCATTCAAAAACTTTGTCTTCAATGTCAGAAATCCTTTCTTCTGCCTGCTTCATTCTGTTACTGAGGGATTCTACTGTATTTCTCAGATCTTTGAGGGCTGCAATTTCTTACCTCAATGTGTCAAAATCTTTGGTAATTTTGTCCTTGAGTACATTGAATTCTGGAGACAACTTTTGAAATGCTCCTTGTAGTGTATTTTTGAAGCTGCTTCAATTGCCCAGGGGGTCCTCCTCATAAAATACTTGCCCAGACCGATTTCTTTAAGGGTTTTCCCTGCACTCTCCTCTAGTATTTTTATAGTTTCATGTCTTAAGTTTAAACCTTTGATCCAGTGAGAGTCTATCTTAGTTAATGGTGAAAGGTGTGGGTCCAGTTTCAGTCTTCTACAGGTTGCCAGCCAGTTCACCCAGCACCATTTGTTAAATAGGGAATCCTTTCCCCACTGAATGTTTTTAATTGGCTTTTCAAAGATTAAATAATGGTAAGTAGCTGGCAAATGCATTAGCAAGAATAGAACACGTGATCCCATTGCAGGCTGGGCAAGGGACTTGAAGAGAAACTTCTCTGAAGACAGGTGCACGGCCTTCAGACATATGAAAAAATGCTCATCATCTTTAATCATCAGAGAAATGCAAATCAAAACTACTCTGAGATACCATCTAACTCCAGTGAGACTAGCCTATATCACAAAATCCCAAGACCAGAGATGTTGGCGCGGATGTGGAGAAAAGGGAACACTTTTGCACTGCTGGTGGGAATGCAAATTAATACATTCCTTTTGGAAAGAGATATGGAGAACACTTAGAGATCTAAAAATAAATCTGCCATTCAATCCTGTAATCCCTCTACTGGGCATATACCCAGAAGACCAAAAATCACATCATAACAAAGATATTTGTGGGATTACACCAGTGGTGCATCTTACAAGGGTATATGTGAAACTTGGTAAATGGTCTGTGAAGCTAGTGAATGATGCCCCATGATCATATCAATGTACACAGCTGTGATTTAATAATAATAAAAAAAGAAATGCTCCTTGAATTTCTAATTCCACCTTTATCTCCGTTCTGTTAATCTTATTTGCTATCCAAATTCTGAATTCAATTTCTGACATCTCAGCCATTTGTTTATGAATGAGATCTTGTGGTGTGTCTGTTTTGTCATTCCTTGGGGGAGTTAATCCACTCAGATTATTCATGTTGTCAGAGTTTTTCTTCTGATTCCACCCCATGATTATTTTTTGCCATTTGGCTAGACGAGCAAATAAGGTGAAGTTGGATTGGGGGCTCCTGGAGTAGGGATTAACCAGCCCTTTTCCCAAGAGCTGGGACTGGTGACTGCAGCTTTTCCCCTACAGCTTTGCAAAGGAGCCATACAATACTACGGCCTGAGACACTGGGGACCTGCTTGGTGTGGTGGGGCTAAGTGGCTCTGTCTTATTTTCAGCTGGTCTTTGTCCAATCCTAGTGAATCAGTAACTCTGGATTGAAGTCTCCACTGTGGAGAAATACAAGCAACTAAGACACTCCACCTCCCACGGGCTTCAACTGGAAAAGAAAATCAAACCTTCCCACAACAACACAACCAGGGTACCACTTTGCATGGTCCTCAGTTGATTGGCCCAGGTCAAGAGTTCCAAATCAATTGTCCAGTCAGCACCCAGTCTCAAGTGGGAGAGTTCAAAAGGTCTCCAGCTACTAGATAGCAGGGGTCTGGTGGCAGCTCAAGTATGACTCATTCTGGTGCTCTGTGGAGTCAGAAGGGCCCACCCAGCAAATGAATTAGTCCAGGAATGTTGATGTCTCCTTCCCCACCTTGCAACCTTGTCATGCCCAGTCTCTGGTAACCCCACAGGACTGTGACCCAGTTCCCTCCAATGAGCAGATGCACCAGGAGTTTGCGCCTGCCTGAGTCACTGGGAGATCTATGCCTCCTCAGCTAGGCTACCAGCTGGCAGGGGGAGCTGAAGCCTGACTACCGCAGGTGCTTAATGGAGGCTAGGGAGTTTCACTCAGTTCCAGCCCCACCCCCATTATTGTTGCTTCCACTTACATTCTCACAGAATTTGAGTATCTTTCCCAGCTATATTCCCCTGTGGGCTAGGTGCTTTTGAGTTCACAGAAACTGTGACTCAGCCCCACCCCTGTGCTGCTGCCACTGTGCCAATTCTCACAGAGCTGGCATCTTTGTCTCGACTGCACTCTGTGTTGGGGCAGGCGCCATTAGAGCTTACAAACGGCTCTCAGTTCCTGCCCTTTTCTTGGCTGATGCTGCTTCCATGCCTGCTTTTGGCCCAGCTATGCTCCCCTAGGGGCCAGTTGCATCTTGGGCTTACAAAAGCAGCAATTCTGACTCAGACCCACCCTGGGAGTATGCCGCCTTTGCACGCGCAGGTTCTATTTCCATCCCTGCAGCCGTGCCCTGCCTGGGCAGGTACCACCTCAGGCATACCCTTTGCTCATGGGGCCTGCATTTCCATCCCAGATCTGTTCCTCTAGTGGCCACTGGAGTAGAGGCCCTTTGCTTGCTAAGAGAGGTGGGAAGTGTTTCTCCAAAACATCACCAGGGGTGTGAGCCCTATTGTTCCCACCACTGCCACTGCTGCACTGTGCCGTGGGACACTGTCTTTCCCTCCCCTGTATGGCTCCCTCACTCCACCTGCGCCACCTGTGCCACCAATTCAGCACAGACTTGTAACAGCCCATGTCCTGTCCACACCTCTCAAGAAAATGCCTAAGAATCTGAACTCCATGGGGTACAGACTTCCAGACCATGGGGTAGGAGTGGAGGGGAGTCCTCATTGCCTGCTTTGGGTGGATGTGGAAGGACCGCTGGGGAGAAGCACTAGTCTCTGTCTCCCAGGGTGGCACTGGAGACATTGCACCAGTCAGGTGTGTGATTTGGCAGCTGAGATGTTCCTTGTTAACCAAAAAGCATTGGAGGTACTCCAGCCTCCTGGGGCTCTGAATGTCCCCATCTGAGACTTCTTGCTTCCCATTCTGCTTCCCTTTTAGCTTCCTGCCCTTTGGTCCAGGATCCCCCTGATGGATTTTATCCTTGCTGTGACTGCAGACACCTGCTGGGATTTGGAGTGTCTGAGACACCTACTTCTAGAATGAATGCTGGGCCAAATTTTGTCCCCTTAGCTGGACTCCCTAGGGACACCAACTGCCATCAGGGCACGGGTGTTGAAGGAGCAAGACATGCTTGCTTGTGCCTACTGCTAGGCACTTCGTTTCTGACCGTGGGAGCCCTTTTGGCCACAGCTCTTGTGCCTTCAGTTGGGTCCCACTCAAGGATGCCTCCTCTGGGAAGCCCTCATGTCATTCTCACTGTGTGATAAATTCTCGATTTCTTATTTGACCACAGTGTGTATCCCTTCTAGATGCTGCCCCTTGAGAGCAGAGAGGTGTTTATTGCAGCCCCAGTGCCTACAACTGTGCCTAGCACATAGTAGGTGCTCAGTGAATGTACAGCTACAAGGCAGCCCATGCAGGTATAGAATTTTCTCCTTATAAAATAAAAATCTGAGTATCCTAAAGGGTAAGCTCAGAGGTGTGGAGTCATGAGATTTCAGTGTCTATCCTACTTGACACGGATCTGGGGCCTCAGGGCCTTTGGATACCACAACCTTTGAGTCTGGCCACTGCTAGGCAGGGACGAGGCAGGCAGGGATTGGCTGGCTCAGCTCAGTCCTTCACCTTTTCCAGGAGATAAGAACAGATCTGGGACAAAGAAGACCCAGGAGGAGGGGAGAGGAGACACTCTTGACCGTGTGTTTCTCTGTCCTCTGACTCTGGCTCTTCCCCTGTTGTCCCTAGATCTCTCCCTCTGCTCTCAGCCCTTGATTCCCCATCTCTGAGCCCTCCCCATCCCTGCCCCTCTGCACTGGTCTGGAGTTCCTTTCCCTTCCTCTGGGCCTCAGGAATTCCCCCTCCACCCTTCTGTCCTGCAGATGCTGCAGCTGAGCCTGTCCTGGTTGGACCTGGGGCTGGTGACAGCAGCTCATGGACACTGCCGCTGCTGGTCGGGGCCCTGGTTCCTGGCTCGCATCCTGGCCTGGACCTATGCCTTCCATGACAATTGCCACTGTCTCTGCTGTTTCCCTGAGCTCTGGATATAGTACTGGTTTTGGGGTCACCTGGTCCTGGTGAATGTGGCAGGAGTCAGGGTAGGTGGACTTTCCTAGGTCCAGGAAGAGGCCTTAGGGAATTGGGGATTTAGGTGAACTAGGGTCTGGGAGGGCAGAGAAGCCAGGGAGGTGGCTCCCTCATTCCCCAGCTGACTCCCTCATTGCTCTACTATGCAACCCAAGCCTCTCTCTCCTCCTTGTCCCTGATCCCCAGCCTGCTTAGGATCCTTTCCCTGCCTATCTTCCCACATTGCTGCACCTTGAGGGGTTCCTGCGGAGGGCTGCACAAAGCCGGGAGCCCCTGGTATTCCCATAGTCTCCACTGCTGGAGTTGAGGCCTCCTGAGGGGCACTGTCCAGTGTCTGCTCCCTTCCTGGCCCATTTCCTGTGTCTGCCCCAATCTGGGCTGCTGCTTTCCACAGGACGTCCCACTAAGACATCCCAGTGGTCTCTGCTATGCAACTTGGATAAATGTTAGCCACTCACTTCCTTTTTCAGGAGCCATTCTCAACCTTTTCCCTCAGTCCTTGCTAGCTGACTTAGACTTGCTCTGTCCTTTGGATGACATGGCCCCAGTCTGTTAATTTACAAAGGGCAGGAGTGATAGATATGTCCATAGGGAGGGTACACAGGACACACTATGCAAAGAGCTTGGTTTGTAGAAGGTTCTCACAGGTGGGACTCACTGAACTGATGGATGGTTAGAGTTTCCCTCTGTTTCTGTGGCATCTGCTGAGAATGGACTGTCCTTAGTGTGCAGGCCCTTCTATGGGGGAGGAACCAGGGCCTTTGTGAACCAGCCAAGGCAGGAGGTGATGTGGGGACCAGCTCTGGGGACACATCCTGAGCCTACACTGCTGCCCACAAACCCCTCAGTGGGGACCTTCCAATACAGGTGGCTGAACCATTCCCAGAATAAGAAAATCTTTACTCTTGAGTTAAGGTGGGCCTCTCTGTGAACTGACAGCATCTTCTCCCTCTGCCCTGGGATGCACTATTGGGGCTTTGAGAGCCCCAGGAAAAGGAGCAAGAAGAAGCAGAGATTTCCTCCAACTGTATAGAATCTGGGTACCCTGTTCACTGCAGAGTTGTGTCACTGCAAAGGCTTCTTGGGGAGACCTGCTTTATTAGCTGGGCTTCATGTTAAAAACAGAATCAATAGAATGTATCTTTTTTTTGAGATTTACATATAGAGTTTTATTTGTTTATTTTTCTTTTTATTAAGTTATATACACATAGATCATGAATACATTTATGCACTTGTGGGGTACAATGTGTTGATTTTTTATACAATTTGAAGTGCTTACATCAAACTAATCAACATAGCTTTCACCTCATTTACTTAATTATTGTGTTGAGACATTTGTGTTCTATCCTTGATAGATTTGACTTGCACCCTTGCATTATGCTCCATAGTTGTGGTCCCACCATTTGCCTTCCCTCTATCAAACCTCCCCTCCCCTCACATCCCCCTCTACTTCTCTCCTTCATCCTGGGCTACAGTTGTGATCTATCTTTAGTAAGAAAATGTGAGTAATTATAATTGGTTTCATAAAAGTACTGAGTACATTGGATACTTTTTCTTCCATTCTTGGGATATTTTACTAAGAAGAATATGTTCCAGCTCCATCCATGTAAACATAAAAGAGGTAAAGTCTCCATCTTTTTTAAGGCTACATAATATTCCACGGTGTACATAGTCATATCTATATCTATTTAGCTATCCATATCAGTGTGTCTATTAATCTATTTCAACATAGAGAGAGATATAGAAAGAAAAAGAAAGGAGGAGATGAGGGGATTTAGTATAAGAATTAGCTTATGTGATCATGGAGGCCGGGAAGTCCCACTGTGTACCATCTGCAAACTGGAGATTCAGGGACTCTGGTGCTGTAATTCAGTCTGAGTCCAAAGGCCTGAGAACCTAGAGTTCTGACGTCCAAGGGCAGGAGAAGATGAATGTCCCACCTCTGAGAGAAAGTGCCAAATACCCCTTCCTCTGCCTCTGTGTTTTCTCTGGGACTTACATGGGTTGGATGGTGCCTGCCCACATTGGGGAAGGTGGGTCTTCCTTCCTCAGTTTGCCATTTCAAATGCTAGTCTCTTCTGGAAAAACCCTCACAGACACACCCAGAAATAATGCTGTGTCAGCTCTCTGGGCATCCCTTAGCCAGGTCAGATTGACACATAAAATTATTCATCAAATGAAGTGACTGCCCCAACTTTCTTGCAGGTCCCCCCATGGAAGAGGGATTGAGGGAAATGACTTAGCTTGTGGCCACCTATCCCCAGGGCTTTAAGTGGTGGCTCAGACCCATCCTCCCTGTCATCACTTTGTGCCATCCCGACATCATCTAGTCTGTCCTCAATGCCTCAGATACCCAGGCAGAGCTTGTGGTGGTGGGTGCTGTAGCACGTCTAAGCTCTTTCCGTCCCTCCTCCTCCAAGCTCCTGTGTGGTCTCTGCAGCACCCCAGCACCTCCTTTCCTCTTCTCCCTTATCCATCTTCCTCTTCCCTTCATGTACTCACCCCCTCCCACAGTATCTTCTCCCTGCTCTGTGGTCTGGTCTCTGCCCTGGTGTTCTGGGCACCACCGGAGCCCCAGAAGGCCTTAATCCAGGTCCCTGTCCTAGAGAGATCACCCAACTTCATGTGGTCAGGAAGGCACCAGAGAAAGATGCTCTATGATAGCTCAGAGAACTAAGTTTTTGGTGGGGTAGGCTGGAAGGCTCCCTGGAGGAGGAGTTGTTGGAGCTGGGTCTGTAATAATGAGTAGGAATTTTTTTAAGTGGAAGGCGTAGTGGTGCAGTGGGCACTATTAGTATTCCAGGCTCCCTGGTGTCAGCCTTGCCCATCTCCAAGCCCAGAGCAATGTGGAGAACTTGCAGCTGGTGGAGGACCTGGGCTGCTATTTACTTGACTCTCACTCCTGTGGGTCAGTTCCTTCTGCCCCACCCTGTGGCTCATCTGCCCTAAGGCCATTGCTTTTCTGCCTCAGGGCCCAGAAATCTCCAAAGGGAGACCCCACCATAGCCTAGTGCCTTCACCTTGCCCTCTGCCTTTTGCCCTTCCTTTTCACAGACAGGCCATGCTGAGCAGGGAAATGCGTGGTCTCTCACAGAGGTTATGGTTCTGACACCAAAATACTGAGTGACATCTTGGGGGCAGGATACAATTATAAGAGGGGCTTTACTTAACAAATGCAAACAATGTAACCTAATTCGTTGTACTCCCAACCTGAAACATTAAAAATAAAATACTGAGTGACTCTGGGCAAGTCTGGCTCTCTGACTCCTGGGGTCTGTCAGTTGTGAATGGTTGAATCTTAACCTCATGTGTTCTAAAACATGTTCTAAGATAACAGAGGGAATGTGTTGATTGTAGAGTCTGGGGAGGCTGGCCTTTATCCGTGGCTGGATCTAGGTCTCACACCATGTCATTAGGAATCTGTCTTCTCTTCATGTTACTTTTCTCTGCATCACTTTTCCTTATAAGTTGGCCCTTCCCTAATGATATCAACAATGAATCCTGGAAGCACAGTTCCCAACAAAAACTCACTTTTCTCCCAGCATTCCCATAAATGCCCTGTGGTTTACTTTCATTGTGCTGGCCTGGGTAATAGAACCAATTTTTCATCCAACAGCTATGACTCTGACTGCCCCATCTTGGCAGGTCTGAGGCTTTCAGAGCTGAAGTTTTGGGGGCACTAATCAAGTTCATAGCTCTGGACTCAGATCAATCCAGTCTCAGATCTCAGGCATACCATTTACTATTGGGGAAACTATGGACAATTGACTTCATCATTCAGGGCCTTATTATTTTTATTCTGAAAAATGGATGGTGGAGAACCCACAAAAATGTGGTGCTTGAATCTAAATGGGGAAAGACTTTTTCTGTTCCTGTGAGGACCCAGAGCACCAGGTATACAAGACAAAGGGAGGGAGCCTAGGGGGAGACTCAGCGCAGGGACAATGATGACATGTTAGAGGGAACCCCAGGGCTCTGGTCTGAGTGTCTTCCCTAAAGTTCCTCTCCAGCAGCCTAGAAGAGCATGACTTGGTTTCTCCTTATTTGTCTCCAGATTAAGAGCTCAGAGTGTGGTCTCCTAACCACACAGGGCCTAGGGAGCACCTTTGGGTAAGTGTGACACTGGTGGGGGAGGGGATTTCCTCCATATTCCACCCCACCTACCTTAAGCCCATGCCCTTTGTTCCAGGGAGATGCTGCCTGATCATAGCTTGTCCTGTGTTAAAGCTTCTGTGCTGGCTCCAGGAGATGCCACTGCCTCTGTTTCCCTGGACTTCTACCTGCCAGACCTCTCACCTTGTCTGCTGGTGTCTCTGTCAGGGTTGCTGTGTGACTATGTCTATTCTATGGTCCTGTTTCCACTTGGCATATGTTTCCACTTGGAATCATGCAGGGATGGTCACGTCTGGGGCTCAGCCAGGGTCAAAAGCACTTGTGTCCTTTTAAGGTTTGTCTTCTGTCTGAGATGCTGTTTGAGTTTCTCTTTTTTGTTTTTTCTCCTTTTTTTCCTGCTGGTCATGTCTGTGCCATGTTTGAGTCTTGTGCAAGGTCCAAGACCCAGGGTCAGTTTGTGAACTGTCTGATGAGTTATTGGAATATTGTTTGAGGTTGTTGTTAGTGTACTTTGTAGGAAATTAAATTAAATCCTACCTTCGGCCCATCTGTGGGGCATGGTGAGGTCATGTCACACTGTCTCTGGTTTATGTTAGAACACATTATCTTGTGCTAAGGGTTGTCATGTACGTTGTGGCTATGTTAGGACCATGTCACATGTCTCACATCCGTGTCAGGAGATGTCAGAGAATTATGGGCAGTCAGGGTATCCTAGGTTCCTATGAAGGCATTTTTTAGAGTGTCAGGCTATGCTGGAGTGCTGTGGGAGTGTTTTGACATGTACAGGTATGTGAAGACATGATGGCACGCTTTGTGCTGCGTTAGGCTGTGACATTACTCTACTGTGATTCTGCAGCCTGGTCTGGTTCTCTCTCCTCCTCCATGCTCTCTGCTTCCTCTGCTCTTGTCCCCCTTCCTGCTATTCTGGGCGTGGAGGTGGGACGTGCAAAACCCTCGGTGGGAGCCTAGAACCCCCATCTAAACCCCCTCCCCTATCCCTCTCCATGTCCCCTGATCAGCTTCATTCATGTCAGCTGCCGTCACACCCAAGGATGTGACTTTCTATGGCTTCCTGAAACCCTGGCTCGGTGAGCAACGGCAGGTGAATGAGGGTAGGGACAGCTTTTTTGGGCCATAGGAAGGCACTTTCCCTGCTCACTGACCTTGACTGCCCTACTAGGGGATGGGCTCCTGCTGGGTGCTGGTGACAAGTGGAGCTACCACTGTAGGATCCTGACGTCTGCCTTCCATTTCAATATCCTGAAGCCTTATGTGAAGATTTTCTTTTTTTCTTTTTTTGCTCAATCACTCAGTGTTTTATTTTATTTCATTTTTTATTAAGTCATATATACATAGATCATGAATACACTTATGCCTTTGTGGGATTCAATGTGTTGATTATTTGTACAAATTTCTATGGAGCATATTGCAAGGGTAAAGTCAAATCTATCAAGTATAGAACACAAATGTCTTAACACTGTGATTAAGTAAATGAGGTGAAAGCTATGTTAATTAGTAGGATGTAAGCACTCCAACATGTGAAGATTTTCAGTGAGAGTGCAAACATCATGCACGTGAGTTCCTTCAGCCCAAGGTCCCAACTTGAGCCTTGGAATCAAAGGGGCCTTAGACAGATCTGTAATTTTGACTCTGCTGGGTGGCCTGGGGTCCATTGCTCTTCCTCTTCAAGACTTGGTTTCCTCATCTGTAAAGTGGGGATAATTATCCCCACTTAATAGGTGATCAAGATGATGTAATAGAGTCATGTCCTTGGTATATCGTAGGAGCTCAGAAGGTGTCAGTTTTTGTGTTTCTCACACAAAAGCCCTTTAAAGTCTAGAGATCAGTGATGGAGATGATTGGTAGTATGTCCATAGGAGAGTGGGCTGGTTCTTCTGGATGTGGAAGGGGTCTGTCGTGGTGCATGATTGGCTATGGATTGGGAAGGCAGCTTTGCTGATCCTGGGTCAGTCTCTCCTGTGTGTGAGGCTTGGCCAGCATCATACTGATGTCTCTGCTGGGGCAGTTGGACTGTTCTCTATGTGATTCTCTCCCTCCAGAAGGGATCTCAGGGCAGTTCACTTGGCAGGGACAGGGTTCCAAGGCTGCCTATGTACTCTGGTGTTTAAGTTTGTTAGTTATTACCTCATCATTTTACCACATTGGATAGACCAAAGAAAGCCAAAAGTCCAGTATAGAATCAAAGGTAAGGAATAAAACAGGAAGCCAAAAGTCCAGTATAGAATCAAAGGGGTAAGGAATAAAACAGGTTCCATCTCTTAATGGAAGTTACTGAAAAGTCACATTGCAAAGGATGCCCACATCCTTTGAGGGAAGTGAAGAATTGAGAAACAGTTTTTCCCCTGCAGTGCCTAGGATTTTCTTTCTTCTTCTTCTTTTTTTTTTTTTTTGCTTTAAGACAGGTGATCTCATTCTCTCATCCAGGCTGGAGAGTAGTGGTACAATCATAGCTCATTGCAGCCTGATCCTTGGCTAAAGTGACTCTCCTGCCTCAGCTTCCTAAGTATCTGGGACTATGGGTATGCAAAACCACTGCTGGATAATTTTTTAATGTTTATTTTTTTAAAGAGATGGGGTCTTGCTATGTTGTCCAGGCTTGTCTTGACCTCCTGGGCTCAAGTGATTGTCCCTCCTCAGCCTTCTGAATTGCTGAAATTTCAGGTGTGAGCCTGGATACCTAGGAGGTTTTCTTACTTGCAAACTGATTAAATTATCTTGTTACTGTTTCACTGATTCTGCCACAAGACCCTTGGGTCAGAGACAAAGGGCAGCTTATTGGTCATGATATATGCTTCTTGTTGATTTGACTTTTTTCCTCCTAGCCACCCAAATCCCATGGAATGACACATGTGGGATTCTATAGGTGCCTGCTCATGGAGTATATTGCATTATGTGGGAAGGGCATCAGACATAAGGAATCTACTTTCATATCAAGCAGATACAAGCCTGATATTAGTCCAGAGGGGTTCATTACCTTATCCCTCAGAGTTGATGTCTGCAAAAACAAGCCTGAGAAGTGGGCTAAATTAATTAACGTCTGGGTTTTAATTTTTGGCATGAACAACAAAGATGCTAAGGGCCCATGGAGGAACTACCTCTCCAGGTATGGGGATATTTTGTAATCAATAAATATGAGGAAAGCCAACATTTATTGAGTACTCACCATGTACAAGAAATAAGGATGGATGCTGATTCCATGATATATGTGTTCTAATTTAATTTTAATCACTCTGTGAAAGCAAGATTCTTTCTGCCTGGGTGGCACCCGTGCTCAGTGGTTAGGGCACTGGCTACATACACCCAAGCTTGTGGGTTTGAACCTGACCTGGGCCGGCTAAACAACAATGACAACTGCAACAACAGCAACAAAAACAAAAACAGCCAGGCATTGTAGCAGGTGTCTGTAGTCCCAGCTACTTGGGAGGCTGAGGCAAGAGAATCGCTTAAGCCCAAGAGTTTGGGGTTGCTGTGAGCTGTGATGCCAAGACCCTCTACTCAAAAAAAAAGAAAAAGAAAAAAAGAAAGAAAGAAAATTCTTTTTGCCCCATTATAGATGATGAACCTGAGGGCTATAGAAATTATGCAGTTATCCCAAGTTTAGCCAGTTAGTGATCTTGAAATGGTGCAGGAAGGATTCTAATATGTTTTACCTGCCACCAAAGCAGATAAACGTGACTGTTAGTAAGATTTGACAGATGGTACCTAGTGGAGGGGAGTGAGTTGACCACGGGCACTAAGAGCATAGGAGACAGAGCTGCAATTTGAACTCAGATCTCCTGACTCCCAGCCTTTGGGTGTTCACCTCCTAGTAATAACAGCTTCCTGTCTCACCCCAGCCTGTTCATCGCTGGGAATAGGTGCCTGGGGAAAAGGACCAAGAGGTTAGGGGTCTACCCTGGTGTTGACGTTGGGAGGGGTTCAAGGGATCCAGGGCTGGACCTCAGCTCTGTCTCTTTCTCTGTTCAGGCCAAAGGGCAGTGCCTGTCTGGACATGTTTGAGCACATCAGCTTCATGACCTTGGACAGTCTGAAGAAATGCATCTTCAGCTTTGACAGCAATTGTCAGGTGTGAGTCCTTGCTCTGGGCCGGGGAACTTGGGAGTAGGTGGGGGAAGGAGGAATGGGCAGAGTAACCAGAAGAGCCAGAGGAAGTGTGTTGACACTGGGTATTGAAGGATAGGGAAGGAGAGAGAAAGAGCAGTTCTTCTATGTAGGCAGAAGTGTGTGAGTGAAGGCAAGAGGGCATGTACTACAGGCATTAAGGAAATACATTGGGAATGAGCAAGGAGGGGTTATATGAGGTTAGGTCCTAAGGAAATTCAAAAGCCAGGAGTAAGTATGAACATATTCTAAGGTTCCCAGGGAGCCATGGAGGAGTTTGAGCTGATGACAGTCTTGGTCAGAGCTCATGTTGGACGCTGGACTATGTAAAGGATTGACTGTTGTGTAGACACAGGATGTAAAGAGAGTGGCCAGGTGTTTTGTCTCACACCTGTAATCATAGCACTCTGGGAGGCCATGGTGGGGGTGTGTGTGTTGCTTGAGCTGAGGAGTTTGAGACCAGCCTGAGCCAGAGTAAGACCCTGTCTCTAAAAATAGCCAGGTGCTGTGGTGGGCGCCTATAGTCCCAGATACTTGGGAGGCTGAGGCAAGAGGATCACTTAAGCCCAAGAGTTTGAAGTCGCTGTGAGCTATGAAAACATAGCACTCTACTAAGGGTAACAAAAGCAAGACTGTTTCAGAGAGAGAGAGAAAGAGAAAGAGAGAGAGGGAGAGACCTAGAGAGGAGGAGATACGAACTTGGTGGAGAAAATGGGGGGAAGATTTAGGAAAAACTAAAGAAGTATGGGCAGGACCAGATGTTGAATAGGAGTGAGAGCAGATGAAGATGATACCTAATCTCTGCCTTGGGGACCGAGAGCATGAGGCAGGTCACAGAGAGTGGGAGGCAGAGAGAGAAGTGGGTTTAGAGGCACCATTTTTTTCTGGATTGGACTTTGTTTTTGGATTCTGGATGGGAGGTGCTCCCAAGGTTTCATGTGTGTTGAGGATGTGCATCCTCTCTTTGCCCTGGCCCTGAAGGAATCCCAGTGAATATATTGCTGCCACCTTGGATCTCAGTGCCCTTATAATGAAAAGAATACAGCAGATCTTCCTGTATTTGGATCTCCTGTACTACCTCACTCCCGACGGGCAACGCTTTCACAGGACCTATGATCTGGTACACAAGTTCACAGACACTGTCATTCAGGGACAGCGCTGCACCCTTGACAGCCAAGGTGTTGATGACTTCCTCAAAGCCAAGGCCAAGTTAAAGACTTTGGGTTTCATTGATGTGCTCTTGCTGGCCAAGTTGGGTTCCTCTGCAATCTGAATTCAAGAGAAGAATGGACTTTGATTTCAAACGTCATATTGAGAAACTCAGATGTGTTCCAGAGGGCATTGGGGACCTATAGAAGGTGCTTCAGGAAGGGAGGAAGTATTGAAATAGGTTTAGAAGGTGATTCTATAGAGTGATGCCTGATGGGGAGCAATCAGGACTCAGGAAACCAGGGAGGAAGCCTGTGCAGCAGGCTGAAAGTTAAGAGGAAAGGATCCTGCTTGGATAATGTATCTTCAGGGAATGTTTCAGTTTAGCCTCAAGTGTTCACACAGCTGGTGTGTTTCAGGGTTCTCCCTTGTCTCCAGGATGAAAACAGGAAGAAGTTGTCAGACGAGGACATACGACCAGAGGCTGATACCCTCATGTTTGCAGATGAGGGTTCCAGTGTGGGACTACAGTGGGAACAAGGATCTCTCCATCCCAGGGATGTGGCAGGTGGATCCCGATGACTCTCTTCTGCCCATCCTGTCCCTCCTCCCCTCCTCCCTGAGGGCTTTAATGTCTGGGTGCTGTCCATGCCCTGGCACTGAAGCAGCCCAGAGACTCAAGCCTGCCTGTCTGCTCCTCAGGCCACAGCCAGTGGCATCTCCTGGGTGCTGTATAACTTTGCAAGACACCCAGAATATCAGGAGTGCTGCCGGCAGGAGGTGCAAGAGCTTCTGAGGGACCGTGAGCCTGAAGAGATTGAAAGGTGAGTGTGGGTCCTCATGGCCTATTCCTGAGCCCCTCTCATTGGCTCTGTTTTCCAGGTGGGGGGAGGACAGAGATGTTTTCTTTTGATTTACCTATTATTTCCTAGTGACTATAGGAGCAGAGACCAGAAGCACATCATGGTACTGAGGCTGAATAATAAGGGCAATGTTGTAGGCTTATGGGGCAGAAAGATTTGGAAGTCCATGTTTATTTCCCCACCAAATTGTTATGTGAGATTAATAAAGTCAATTCTTTTTGTAACTACTTTTTCACTGTGTAAATTGAGGGACAATCTCTATCCCACAGGGCTACGTCAAATTAGTGACAACGTATGCAAAGCAGATGCCTCCAAGTAAAAACTTCTCCTCCAACCAATTGCTTTTCTGGCTAATGTTGCATTATGTTCTCAAGACATTTATGACCTTTAATTTTTGTGATTTCTTTCCATTCTCATCTTGCAGTCTATTCCACAAATTCTCAAATATCTTAGTGGGTAAAAGCCATCCATCACCTCATTCAGTAAATAATTTTCGCACTGGTGACCTTTAGCAACCCAACACAGTCCCATCTTAATCCTACATGGGCAATGCCAGGGCAGAAGGAAAAGGAAGCAAAGCTGGGAAGGGAAGCAGGGAATACAAATACACCATGCTAGGTGTGGGCACAGGACAGACTTCCTCTCAATGGGAAAGCCATGCAAAGGTTAGGATGAAAGCATACAGGAGGAAGCCTGGTAAGTTTGGGGATTGGGGGTATTAAGATTAATGATGGCTGAATCCTTGCAAAATGCACATAAGAACAAGGAGGAGCTCTTGATGAGGCTAAAACTAGTAATAAAAGGCCTTCTTGGAATGCTTTGGAAACCATGTAAAGAGATTGGGCTTTAACCTGGGATGTGTCTGTTCAAGTCCTTGGGAAGACTATTTTATTTTATTTTTGAGACAGAGTCTCACTTTGTTACCCTCAGTAGAGTGCCATGGCACCATAGCTCACAGCAACCTCCAACTCCTGGGCTTAGGTAATTCTCTTGCCTCAGCCTCCTGAGGAGCTGGGACTATAGGCACCCACCACAATGCCTGGGTATTTTTTTGCAGTTTGGCTGGGGCTGGGTTCGAACCTGCCACTCTTGGTATATGGGACTGGCGCCCTACCCACTGAGCCACAGGCACCACCCGGGAAGCCAGTTTTAGATAGAAGCTAAAAGAGGGCAGGGATGCTGCCATTAGCTGAATCCAGGGCAGAAATGGTGAGGCACTAGTGCACAGCCACACTCAGTCACTTGCTGGGGGCTGTCCTGGAAATGGCATGGCTGCATTGAGTGCTGCAGCAGGATTTGAACTCTACAGCTGGAGGTTGACAGCTCACTGCATTGCTTTCAGCTGGACATCAAGTTCTTAAAAGGAGATCCATTACTATCATAGAAGGGCAATGGGGAGTCATGGCAGATGTTTGAACAGGGGTAGTGCAGGTTTATCTGAGTATTAGAAATATCTCTCTGTGGCTAAGAGGCAAATGGAGGTGATTATTTGGGCACTGGGGATCCAGGGGACAGCTTCTTGGCCAAGGCCTGAGGAATGGAGAGACGTGTTGGAATGGACAGATTTTGGAGGTAGTGCCCTCAACTTTAAGGTTTTGATCAGCACAGCAATCCTCTGGGGGTACAGAGACATTTTTGTGCTTCCCTCAACTTCAAAAAATTATTCACTTGGTAAAAATTCTATAGTACAAACGGGTTACAATGCATATAAGCCTCTGTCTTGTGCCAGCATCTCAATCCCTTTCCCTCCTTGGATGAATTCCTGTGTTCTTCCAGGCAACATTCAGTCCATACCCACAATCCTCTGTGTGCAAACTTTCTCCCCTGACACACTCACTGTCCCTGTACCAGCAGGAGTGTGTACATAGAGCACTTAGGCGGGCACATTGACAATATAGGTTCAAGATCTTTTCATTGTGTTCAATGAAAACATTCTGAAAAATTAATTTTGCACTGCAAAATCCATCATGAAAGCATGTGTTTTTTTCCCATAAAATGAAACATTACAGGGACGATTAACTTCACCTTTGTAATACTCTCCCCCAAGTCTAGTTCCCTTTTCTATCTCCCAAGGGGTCTCTAGAGCCATCAATTTGTCAAATGCCATATTGTAACTTTCTCTTGGCAATATAGTCTTCCTCTACATTACTGCTCATTCCTTTCCTTCATCAGTGTGTGTTCAAGAGCCTTCTTTCTGAGTGCTGTGGAGAATTCCATACTTCACTCAGCTCACTCCTCTGTTCAGGACATTTATGGAAACATTTTAAATTATAATAGATATTACTGAATAGCCTGTTTGTATTGATTTAACCTCTAGAGTGTGATAGGATAAGTGATACATATCCTCCTTTTTGATAGCAGTATACTGCTCCATCACATCAAAGTGTCATACTTTGCCAAGTCATTCCCCCATCAATGGACATTTGTATAAATTCTAGGCTTTTTTTTGGTATTAAGTCATATACACATAGATCATGAATACATTTATGCATATGTGGGGTACAATGTGTTGATTTTTTTATACAATCTGATGTGCTTACATCAAACCAATCAACATAGCTTTCGCCTTATTTACTTGATTATTGTGTTAAGACATTTATGTTCTACACTTGACAGATTTGACTTATACCCTTGCAATATGCTCCATAGGTGTGGTCTCACTTTTTACCCTCCTTATATCAAACCTCCCCTCTCCCCTCCCTTCCCGCTCCATTTCTCTCCTTCATCCTGGGCTACAGTTGTGTTCTACCTTTCATAAAAAAGTGTGAGTAAATCTAAGTTAGTTTCATAGAAGTACTGACTACATTGGGTACTTTTTCCTCCATTCTTGAGATACTTTACTCAGGAGAATATGTTCCAGGTCCCCCCATGTAAACATAAAGAAGTAAAGTCTCTATCTTTTTTAAGGCTGCATAGTATTCCATGATATACATATATCACAATTTATTAATCCATTCATGGGTCGATGGACACTTGGGCTTCTTCCATGACTTGGCTATTATGAATTGAGCTGCAGTGAATAATCTGGTGCAAATGTCTTTTTTGCAAAGTGATTTTTGGTCTTTGGATATACTCCTAGTAGAGGAATTGCAGGATCCAACAGCAGGTCAATTTTAGATCCCTAAGAGTTCTCCAAACTTCTTTCCTAAAGGAATGTATTAGTTTTCATTCCCACCAGCAGTGCAGAAGTGTTCCCTTTTCTTTACATCCATGCCAACATCTATAGTTTTGGGATTTTGTTATGTGGGCTACTCTTACTGGAGTTAGATGGTATCTCAACGTGATTTTGGTTTGCATTTCTCTGATGATTAAAGATGATGAGCATTTTTTCATGTGTCTGTAGACCGTGCGCCTATCTTTTTCGGAGAAGCTTCTGTTCAGGTCTCTTGCTCATAGTGAAATGGGATCACTTGTTCTTTTCTTATTAATAAGTTTGAGTTCTCTTTGTATTCTGGTTATCAGACCTTTGTCGGAAACGTAACCTGCAAATATCCTTTCCCATTCTGAGGGCAGTCTACTTGCTTTACTTACTGTGTTCTTGGCAGTGCAGAAGCTTTTTAGTTTGGTCAGATCCCAGTAATGTATTTTTGGTATTGCTTCAATTGCCCTGGGGGTCCTCCTCATAAAGTTTTTTCCCAGGCCAATTTCTTCAAATGTTTCTCCTGCACTCCAAGAATCTTTATGGTTTAATGTCTTAGGTTTAAGTTTTTTATCCAGTGAGAGTCAATTTTTGTTAGAGGTGAAAGATGTGGGTCCAGTTTCAGTCTTCCACAAGTCACCAGACAATTCACCAAGCACCATTTGTTAAATAGGGAGTCTTTACCCCAATTTAAGTTTTTGATAGGCTTATCAAAGATTAAATGATGATTAAGTGTCTGGATTCATCTATTGGTTCTCAGTTATGTTCCATACATCTACCCCTCTATCTTTGTGCCAATATCATGTTGTTTTGATCACTATAGACTTGTAGTATAGTCCGAAGACTGGTAGCATGATTCCACCTGATTTGTTTTTATTTCTGAGTAATGTTTTGACTATTTGAGGTTTTTTTCTGTTTCCATATAAAATGAAGTACTAGTTTTTCCAGATCTTTAAAGTATGACAGAGGTGCTTTAATGGGGATTACATTAAATCTGTAGATTGCTTTGGGTAGTATGGACATTTTGACAATGTTGATTCTTCTTAGCCATGAGCATGGTATGTTTTTCCATTTGTTGACATCTTTGGCTATTTCTTTTCTCAGAGTTTCATAATTATTTTTATAGAGATCTTTCACATCCTTTGTTAGGTATACTCCAAGATATTTCATTTTCTTTGGCACTACTGTAAAGGGAATAGAGTCCATGACTGTTTCTTCACGTTGACTATTATTGGTATATATGAATGCTACTGATTTGTGAGTATTGATTTTGTAGCCTGAGATGCTGCTGTGTTCCTTGATCACTTGTAAGAATTTTGTGGTTGGGTCTCTGAGGTTTTCCAGGTATATGGTTATATCATCTTCAAAGAGTGAAAGTTTGATCTGCCTGATTGCAATGGCTAAGACTTCCATTACAATGTTAAAAAGCAGTGGAGATAGTGGGAAACCTTGCCTGGTTCCTGATCTGAGAGGAAATGTTTTCAATTTTACTCCATCCAATATAATATTGGCTGTAGGTTTGCTGTAGATGGCCTCTATTGGTTTAACAAATGTCCCTTCTATACCCATTTTCTTAAGTGCTCTGATCATAAAAGGATGTTGGATACTATCAAAAGCTTTTTTCTGCATCAATTGAGAGAATCATATGGTCTTTGTTTTTTAATTTGTTTATGTGATGTATTATATTTATAGATTTACGTATATTGAACCAGCCTTGAGAGTCTGGGGTAAAACCCACTTGGTTGTGGTGTATAGTTTGTTTGATGTATTGCTAGATTCTGTTTGCTAGGATCTTATTGAATATTTTTGCATCAATATTCATTAGAGATATTGGTCTATTATTTTCTTTTCTTGTTGGGTCTTTTCCTGGTTTAGGGATAAAGGTGATGTTTGCTTCATAGAATGTATTGGGAAGTATTCCTTCTTTTTCTATGTTTTGGAAAAGGTTAAGTAATATGGGTACTAGTTCCTCTTTAACGGTTTGGTAGAATTCTAATGTGAAGCCATCTGGTGCTAGACTTCTCTTTTCTTTTTCTTTCTTTCTTTCTTTCTTTTTTTTTTTTTTTTTTGCAGCTTTGAACCTGCCACCTCCAGCATATGGGGCCAGCACCCTACTCCTTTGAGTCACAGGCAATGCCCCTGGGCTTTTCTTTTTGGGATGATTTTGTATAGTTGATGCTACTTCAGAGCTTGATATAGGCCTGTTCAGCATTTCCACTTATTCCTAGCTAAGTCTAGGAAGGTGGTGTGATTCCAAGTATTGGTCAATTTCCTTCAGATTTTAATATTTCTCAGAATAGAGTTTTTGTAATATTCATTAAGTATTTTTTGAATTTCTGCCAAGTCTGTGATTATCTAGTCTCTGTCATTTCTGATTGATGAAATTAGAGATTTTACCCTTTTATTTCTGGTTAGGTTAGCCGAAGGTCTTATTTATTTTATTGACCTTTTCAAAAAACCAACTTTTTGATTCATTGATCTGTTGTATAATTCTTTTATTTTCAATTTCATTTAATTCTGATCTAATTTTGGTTATTTCTTTTCTTCTGCTAGGTTTTGGGTTGGAATGTTCCTCCTTTTCCAGTTGCTTGCAATGTCCCATTAAGTTGTTGATTTCCTCTCTTTCTGTTCTTTTGAGGAAGGCTTTCAACGTTATAAATTTCTTAGAACTGCCTTTGCAGTATCCCAGAGGTTCTGGTAGTTCATGTCTTCATTATAGTTTTGCTCCCAAAATTTGGTAATTTCATTCTTAATCTCATCTATGACCCAGCTATCATTTAGCATAAGATTATTTAGTTTCTATGTCTTTGTGTGAGTTTGCAAATTCCTGTTGTTACTGAGTTCAACTTTTATTCCATGATAGTCTGAGAAGATACAAGGAATAATTTCTATTTTTTAAAATTTGTTGAGATTAACCTTGTAACCTAACATGTGATTAATTTTGGAGGATGTTCCATGTGTTGATGAGAAGAATGTGTATTCAGTTTTGTTAGGATGAAATGTTCTGTAGATGTCTGTTAAATCCAATTGTTGAAAGGTTAATTTTAAGTCTAAAATTTTTCTTAGCTTAGTTTCTTTTTTTCTATTTTGCCAGGACTGGGGTTGAACTCGCCACCTCTGGCATATGGGGCCGGCTCCCTACTCCTTTGAGCCACAGGTGCCACCCTTAGCTTAGTTTCTTATTGGAGGATCTATCCAACACAGCCAAAGAGGTGTTAAAATCTCTGCCTATTATAGTGCTGGGGGAAATCCAGTTGCTCATGTCTGTGAGAGTCTCTCTTATAAATTGAGGAGCATTCTGGTTGCATGCATAAATATTAATAATTGAAATCTCATCATGTTTAGTGTTTCTCTTAACAAATACGAAGTGACCATTCTTATCTTTCCTTACTTTTGTTGTTTTAAAGCCTATTGTATCTGCGAATAAAATCTCAACACCTGCTTTTTTCTGATTGCCATTTGCTTGAATTATAGATGACCATCCCTTCACCCTGAGTCTATATTTATCTTTTAAGGTAAGATGAGATTTTTGTATGCAGCAGATATCTGGCCTGAGTTTTTCAATCCAGTCAGCCAAACTGTGCCTCTTTATAGGGCAGTTTAAGCCATTCACATTAATTGAGAGTAGTGATAAGCCTGGTGTTATTTTGGGTGTCAAATTTTTTGAACGTTCAGTGGACACTTTTAATCCTTTCACCACTGTGAAAGTTGGGTTTTGATCAAAAATTTCTGAGTGAGTTTACTTTGGTGATAAAGTGTTGTGATGGTCATGTGGAGGATGGGTCTGAGAATATCCTGGAGAGCTGTTTTTAGTTATGGCAAATTTCTTCAGCATATGAATATCATTAAAGTATTTAATTTCTTCATCATAAATGAAACTCATTTTAGCTGGATACAGGATCCTGGGTTGAAAATTGTTTTCTTTTAGGAGGTTAAAGGTAGATGACCATCCTTTTTCTAGCTTGAAAAATTTTGGCAGAGAGATCTGCAGTCATTCTAATATTCTTCCCCTTGGAGGTTATGGTTTTCTCGTGTCTAGCTGCTTGCAGTATTTTCTCCTTCATATTACTTTGGTGAAGTTAATTATAATATTTCTGGGTGATGCTTTATTTGGGTTGATTCATGTTGGGGTTCTGAAACTGTCTACTATCTGAATTTCATCACATCTTGTGATGTTTGGGAAGTTCTCTTCAATTATCTCTTGGAGAAGAGCATCTGTACCTTTTGAAGCAACCTCATCGCCTTCAGGGATTCCTATAAGGTGAATATTAGTTTCTTGGGATTATCCCAGAGCTCTCTGAGAGAATGATCCATTTTTGCTCTCCACTTCTCTTCCTCTTTGTGTATTTGGGAGCATTCAAAGCTTTGTCTTTGATGTCAGAAATCCTTTCTTCTGCCTGATCCATTCTGTTACTGATGGATTCTACTGTATTTCTCATAGCTTGGAAGTCTGCAACTTTTCTCAATGTGTCAAAATCTTCGGTGATTTTGTCTTTGAATTCATTGACTTCTTGAGACAACTTTTGAATTATTCATAGAATTTCTAATTCCAACTTTACTGCCATTCTGTTCATCTTATTTGCCATCCAAATTCTAAATTCAATTTCCGACATCTCAGCCATCTGTTTATGAATGGGATCCTATGGTGTGGCTGGTTTGTCATTCCTTGGGGGAGTTAATCTGTTATTCATGTTGTCAGAGTTTTCCTGCTGATTTCACCCCATGATTATTTTTCACCATTTGGCTAGATGAGCAGGTAAGATGAAATTGGAATGGGGTCTTCTGAGGTTGTGGTTGACCAGCCCTTTACCAAAGAGCTGGGACTGGTGACTGCAGCTTTTCCTCTACAGCTTTGCAAACAACCCATACAGTACTACAGGCTGAGACTCTGGAGACCTGCTTGGTGTGATGGAACTAGGTAGCTCTGTCTTGCATTCAGTTGATCTCTGTCCAATACTAGTGAATCTGTGACTCTGGGTTGAAGTGTCAGCTGTGCAGAAATACAAGCAATTAAGACATCCTGCCCGCCACAGGCAACAACTGGAAGAGGAAAATCAAACCTTCCCACTACAACAGAACAAGGGTACCACCTTGGAGGGTCCTCGGTTGATTTGTCCAGTTCATGAGTTCCAAACCAATTGTCCCAATCAGTACCCACTCTCTAGTGGGAGAGTTCAAAATGTTTCCAGCAACTAGATAGCAGGAGTCTACTGGTAGCTCAAATGTGGCTTGCTCCAGTGTTCCAAGGAGTCAGAAAGGCCTGTCTAGTAGAAGATTTGGACCGGGGGCTGTTGTCCCTTTCCTTACCTTGCTACCCCTTTACCACTGGACTCTGGTAACCCCAGTCTCTGGTAACCCCACTACCAGTCTCTGTTAACCCAGTCTGTGTGGCCCAGTTCTTTCCAATAAGCAAATGTGCCAGGAGTTTGTGCCTTCCAGAGTCAAAATAAAGTCAATGCCTTCTCCTTTTGGCCACTACTCTATGCCACCAGCCAGCAGAGGGAGCTAAAGCCTGCCTGCCTCAGGTACTTAATGGCAACTGGGAGTGTTCCACCTGAGCTCAATCTAAACCTGAGGATGTCCAGACAGCAAATGTATTTCTCCCTCAGCCACCACATCTTTGCTGCTGCTGTTCTGCAGCTCTGGTATGCCTATAGGGTGACGTCTGGTTCCCTCTGGCAGACCACAGAGTTGGGGAGGTGACTGTCCAAAATTAGATCCCAGTAGAATTGCTCTATTAATGTTCATGTTGGGAGGGAGGTGTGTCCACTTGGGTTTGTGCACCTCAGCAGTTCTCGAGTCTCCACTTATTGCGTGGAGACCTAAGCCTCCACCCACTGCTGAGATACACTTTCTCAGAGCCAGGCCAGATACCTTCCCCTCTGTGTCTTTCTGCACTGTTACTGGATTCACAGATACAGTGTAGCTGTGCTGCCACCGTCTATGCAATGCCCAGTCCTAGCCAAGAAGTGTGTACATTCTGGTCTCTGCAGGGGTTAGACTTCTAGATCACCAGGCAAGGGGTAAGGATAGACTTGGGGTTTGAGGTGGCAGGGAAAACATTTGTTCAAACTTCCTGCCAGATAAGGGAATTCCTAGGCTCACAGCAGGTACTCTCTGGGGAAGGAGTCCCAGCTTCTAGCAACTCACTCTAATGGAGTGAGAGAAAAGAACCTCAGTTCCCCACTCACTAGTAGAGATCCCACAGCAAGCAAGCAACTCTCTGGGGAGGGGATGGACACACATCCTCTTTGGGATGAGTTCTGTACCTGAAATTTGTTTCCTTGGAGTTGCAGCTTGCCTTGGTAGAGAAGATGTGCAATTATCTATCTCTTCTCTCAGCTTGGCTCCCATCCTTCAGCTCTGTTGGGTTCTTTCTAGCTGTTATCTCTCCCTCTGGACTGGAGTTTCTGTTGAAAGCTGGCTCCAGTCAGCCATCATCGCCCATTCCCCCTGTTCTTATTGAATGTAAAAATCGGAGTTAGGGAAAATAGCCAACCTCAGGATTTAGCAAAACAAAAGACACGTTGAAACAAAACGAACAAATAAACAAACAAAAAAGCTACCAGAAAAAGAGAGAGAGATCTGAAGGAATTAGTTCAGATGATTTTGAAGAATGGTAAGTCTAAAATCTCCAGGGTAACCTAGCAAGCTAGAGACACAGGAAGAGGTAATGTTGCAGCCTGAGTCTGAGAGCAGTCTGCTGGAAAAATTCCTTCTTTTGCAGAGAGTCTCCCATACAGAAGGAGTGTTAAAGGACAGAAATTTAGCAAGTAACCTGACGGATTAGAGCTGTGCCAAGAGAGAAGGTTGAAGAACGCACATCAACCCTGTTGAGGCGAGCTGTGACCCCAAACATACAAACAAAAGGTACAAAATTCATCACCAAGCAGATGGGAGTCCCCTCACCCATGAGAACGGCTCAGAGTACCCCATAAACGAATGAGCAGAGTTCAAAAATCCTCCCATTATATTCCACGGGAGAGACCCTCTAAAAACTAGCTGTACTTCCCCTACTAGGGTCCCATGGTGCTCTCCTGCCAGGCATAAAACTGTATATATTCTTTACCTGCAGGTCTGAGCTCCCAGCACTCAGAACAGAACAACTTTGCAGAATTTGTTTCTGTCCCTGCTAAATTCCCCTGCAGAAGAAAAGCTGTTTTGAGTTCACAGAACCCTTCACTCTCACTCTGAGGTCTGGAAGCCTGTCCCCCAGGAGTCCAGATTCTTGGGTGTTATCTCAAGAGGTATGGATAGGGCATGGACTGCTGCTGGCCAGTGCTGATTCTGCAGCATGGGAGTGAGGAGAGGACAGTCGGATGAGAAGGAACCACATAGGAGTGGCGGTGGCCTGAGGTGCAGGGCAGCAGCCATGTTTGGCAATAATAGGGCTCACCTCTGGATATCCCGGAGTCACAACCACTGTCTCTCTGGGCAACCAGAGGAGTCTGGGAATCTTCTCAGGTGGCAGCCACTGGCATAAAAGATCTGGGACAGAAACACAGGCCCCATGAGTAAAGGGTTTGCCTGAGGCGGTACCGGCCTGGTTGGAGCATGGTGATGCACAGAGCTGGCAGATTCCCAGGGTGGGGCTGACCCAGAGGACCACTTTACTGAGCCTAAGATGCACCCGACCCTCAGGAGATCATCAGCATAGACAAAGGAGGGCAGGAAGCTAGAACAGACAGCTAACCGTGCTGCGAATACAAACTACTGGGAAGCAGCAAAGATAGGGCCTGAGGCGCAGGTTCTGTGAACTCAAAACAGCTTTTCTTCTGCAGGGGAATTTAGCAGGGACAGAAACAAATTCTGCAAAGTTGTTCTGTTCTGTCAGTAACATCAATCAGGGGTGGGGCTGGAACTGAGTGAACAGCCCCAGCCTCCATCAAGCTCCTGAGGTTGTCAGGCCTCACCTCCTCCTGCCATATAGTAGCAGAGAGCAGCGGCCTGGCTGAGGAGACATAGATCTCCCTGTGATTCAGGCAGGTGCAAACCCCTGGAATATCTGCTCATTGGAGGCAACTGGGTCACAGCCCTGCAGGGTTATCAGTGACTGGGTATGACAGAGGAGCAAAGTGGGGAAGGAGGCATCAACCTTTCCAGACTAATCTATTTGCTGGGTGGGTCCTAATGAGCACACAGAGCACTGGAGCAAGTCATATTTGAGTTGAGTTGTCAGCAGACCCCTGTGATCTAGTTGCCAGAGACCATTTAAACTCTCCCACCTGAGATAGGTTCTGACTGAGACAATTTATTTGGACCTCTTGAACTGGGCCAATCACCTGATGACTTTCCAAGTGGTACCCTGGGTGTGTGGTTGTAGGAAGGTTTGATATTCCTTTGCCAATTGTTGTCTTTGGGGGTGGGGTGACTTAATTGCTAATATTTCTCCACAGCTGAGACTTCAACCCAGAGTAACTGATTCACTAGAGTCGGACAGAGACCAGCTGAAAACAAGACAGAGCCACTTAGCCTCACCACACCAAGCAGGTCCCCAGTTTCTCAGGCTGTAGCACCATACAGATCTTTGGCAAAGCTCCAGGGGAAAGGTAGAGATACCAGTCCCAGCTTTTGGGCAAAGGGCTGGTTAATCACTACTCCTGGAGCCCCGAGCCCACCTTTTCTTTATCCACTCATCTAGTCAAACGGTGCAAAATAAACATGGGGTGAAATCAGCAGAAAAACTCTGGTAACATGAATAACCAGAGTAGATCAACCCCCCCCCCCCAAGGAAAGATATGGCAATGTAACTGAAGATTCCATTCATAAACAGATGGCCGAGATGTCAGAAATTGAGTTCAGAGTTTGGATTGCAAACAAGATTAATAGAATGGAGGAAAACTGAGAATTGAAAATTCGAGGAGCAATTCAAAAGTTATCTCAAGAATTCAATGAACTTAAAGACAAGATCACCAAAACTTTTGACACATTGAAGCAATAATTTGCAGCCCTCAAAGATCTGAAAAATACAGTAGAATCCCTCAGTAACAGAGTGGAGCAAGCAGAAGAAAGGATTTCTGGCATTGAAGATAAAGCTTTTGAATGCTCCCAAACACTCAAAGAGGGGAGAAATGAAGAGGAAAAACAGATCATTTTCTCAGAGAGCTCTGGGATAATTCAAAGAATTAGGAATCCCTGAAAGCGATGAAGTGGTTTCGCAAGGCACAGAAGCTCTTCTCCATGAAATTATGAAAGAGAATTTTCCAGACATGTCAAGAGATTCTGAAATTCAGATAGCAGACAGTTTCAGACCCCCAGCATGACTCAACCTGAATAAGACATCCCCCAGGCACATCATAATTAACTTCACTAAAGTTAATATGAAGGAGAAAATTCTGAAAGCAGCCAGATGTAAGAAAGCCATAACCTACAAAGGAAAGAATATTAGAATGACTGAGATCTCTCTGCTAAAACCTTTCAAGCCAGAAGAGGGTGGTCATCAATTTTTAATCTCCTAAAACAAAATAACTTTCGACCCAGGATCTTGTATCCAGCTAAACTGAGTTTCATTTATGATGGAGAAATTAAATACTTTAATGACATTCACATGTTGAAGAAATTTGCCATAACCAAATCAGCTCTTCAGGATAGCTCAGACCTATCCTCCATAATGACCAACCCAATCCTCTACCACAAAAGTAAACTCACTCAGAAACTTTTGATCAAACTCCAACTTCCACAGTGATGAAGGGATTAAAAGTGTCCACTGGACTTTCGAAAAACTTGATACCCAAAATTTTACCAGACTTATCAATATTCTCCATTAATGTGAACGGCAAACTGTCCTCTAAAGAGGCACAGTTTACCTGACTGGATACAAAAACTCAGGCAGATATCTTCTGCATACAAGAATCTCATCTTACCTTAAAAGATAAATATAGACTCAGGGTGAAAGGTTGGTCATCCATATTTCAGCCAAGTGTTAATCAGAAAAAAGCAGGTGTTGGGATTCTATTTGCAGGTACAATAGACTTTAAACCAACAAAAGTAAGAAAGGATAAGAATGGTCACTTCACATTTGTTGAGGGTAATACTCGATATGATGAGATTTCAATTATTAATTAATATTTATGCACCAAACCAAAATGCGCCTCAATTTATAAGAGAAACTCTAACAGACATGAGCAATTTGATTTCCTCCATCTCCATAATAGTCGGAGATTTTAACACTCCTTAGGCAGTGTTGGACAGATCCTCCAATAAAAAGCTGAGCAAAGAAATTTTAGATTTAAACCTAACCATCCAACATTTGGATTTAGCAGACATCTACAGAACATTTCATCCCAACATAACTGACTACACTAACTTCTCATCAGCCCACAAAACATACTCCAAAATCAATCACATCTTAGGTCACAAGTCTAACCTCGGTAAATTTAAAGGAATACAAATTATTCCTTGTATCTTCTCAGACCACCATGGAAAAAAGTGGAACTCTAATAACAGGAATCTGCATACTCATACAAAAACAAGGAAGTTAAATAATCTAAGGCTGAATGATAGCTGGGTCATAGACAAGATTAAGAAGGAAATTCCCAAATTTTTGAAACAAAACGACAATGAAGATATGAATTATCAGAAACTCTAGGATACCACAAAGGCAGTCCTAAGAGAGAAATTTATAGCACTGCAAGCCTTTCTCAGAGAATGGAAAGAGATAGTTGGAGAGAGAGCAAGATGGCAGCCGAGTAACAGCTTCCTTGTATCTGGGCACTGTGAGTCTGGGGAGATAGGACTCCAGGCATCTCTGGCTGGTGGGATCTGCCTATCATCACCCCTGTGAGGATACAGGTAGTCAGCGAGAGACTTCTGGACCCCAAGAGGAGGACTAAAACAGTGGAAAACCGGCAAGTGGTCGCGTGTGTTCAATCAGTTTAAACCCGCCTGCAACTGTAAGTTCAGTAGCAATGAGACTGCAAACCAGAAAGGCCTTACCTGTGAACTGTTTTGGTGTCTTTGGACTTGGCACTCAGTTGAACTGCCTTGGGGAGAGCCTGAGCGGGAGTGCAGAGAACTTTGGCCATTGTCTAGGGCCCCAGTCTGAGCCACTAGCCAGAGGGAACTAATAGTGTTTGGCTGTGGGCCACAGGGAGCCATTGTGAGTGATCTGCCCTGGCAAGCTCTGCCCTCAGGGTCGCACAGCTAGAATAGGGTGGGAGCTGGTAACCTAGCAAGTGAGTAGCCTAAGGGTGGGGTCTGAGCCTCCTTGCAGCCCTAACCCTCAGGGGCACAGTGAGACCAGTTTTGGCACACTGGGCAAGTGGATAGCCACTTCAGCAGTGATTCCAGCGACAAGCACTTTCCTGGGAAAGCTTCTGCTCAGCAAGTTTACAAGTTCAAAGTGCATTTTAAGTGGGCTGAAGAGAGATTTAGGGTGTCCATCTGCTGGGGTTTGAGAAATCAGCAGCCTCCCGTCGTATCAGAACTGTGATTAACATCTCATACCCCAGAAGAACACGTGTTGCCCAGACAATATTCAAAAACATATACATACTGCTTTGTTGTTGGTTGTGTATTTTTTTTGGTTGTTTTTTTCTTTATTTTTTAATTTAATTTAATTTAATTTTTTTATTAAATCATAGCTGTGTACATCAATATGATCATGGGGCACCATACACTTGGTTCATAGACCGTTTGACACATTTTCATCACATTAGTTAACATAGCCCTCCTGGCATTTTCTTAGTTACTTTGCTAAGACATTTACATTCCACATTTACCAAGCCTCACATATACCCTTGTAAGATGGACCACAGGTGTGATCCTTTCAATGACCCTCCCTCAACCCCCCTCCCTCCCCACCCTTTCTCCCTTCCCCCTATTCTTAGGTTGTAACTGGGTTATAGCTTTCATGTGAAGGTCCTAAATTAGTTTCATAGTAGGGGTGAGTACATTGGATACTTTTTCTTCCATTCTCGAGATACTTTACTGAGAAGAATATGTTCCAGCTCCATCCATGTAAACATGAAAGAGGTAAAGTCTCCTTCTTTCTTTAAGGCTGCATAGTATTCCATGGTGTACATATACCACAATTTATTAATCCATTCATGGATCGATGGGCATTTGGGTTTTTTCCATGAATAGCAATTATGAATAGGGCTGCAATAAACATTCTAGTACAAATATCTTTGTTATGATGTGATTTTTGGTCTTCTGGGTATATGCCCAGCAGAGGAATTACAGGATTGAATGGCAAATCTATTTTTAGATCTCTAAGTGTTCTCCATATCTCTTTCCAAAAGGAATGTATTAATTTGCATTCCCACCAGCAGTGCAAAAGTGTTCCCTTTTCTCCACATCCACGCCAACATCTCTGGTCTTGGGATTTTGTGATATAGGCTAGTCTCAGTGGAGTTAGATGATATCTCAAAGTAGTTTTGATTTGCATTTCTCTGATGATTAAAGATGATGAGCATTTTTTCATATGTCTGAAGGCCGTGCGCCTGTCTTCTTCAGAGAAGTTTCTCTTCAAGTCCCTTGCCCAGCCTGCGATGGGATCACTTGTTCTTTTCTTGCTAATGCGTTTGAGTTCTCTGTGGATTCTGGTTATTAAACCTTTGTCGGAGACATAACCTGCAAATATCTTCTCCCATTCTGTGGGCTATTTTCTTGCTTTACTTACTGTGTTCTTGGCTGTGCAGCTTTTAAGTTTGATCAACTCCTGATAGTGTATTTTTGACGCTGCTTCAGTTGCCCGGGGGGTCCTTCTCATAAAAAACTCACCCAACCCAATTTCTTCAAGGGTTTTCCCTGCACTCTCTTCTAGTATTTTTATAGTTTCATGTCTTAAGTTTAAATCTTTAATCCATAAGAGTCTATCTTGGTTAATGGTGAAAGGTGTGGGTCCAGTTTCAGTCTTCTACAGGTTGCCAGCAAGTTCACCCAGCACCATTTGTTAAATAGGGAATCTTTTCCCCACTGGATGTTTTTAATTGGCTGGTCAAAGATTAAATAACGGTAAGTACCATGCTGTTTTGATCACTATAGATTTGTAGTATAATCTGAGGTCTGGTAGAGTAATTCCTCCTGCTTTGTTTTTATTTTTGAGTAATGTCTTGGCTATTCGAGGTTTTTTTCTGATTCCATATAAAATGAAGTATTGTTTTTTCAAGATCTTTAAAGTATGACAGTGGAACTTTAATAGGGATTGCGTTGAAGGTATATATTGCTTTGGGTAGTATGGACATTTTAACAATGTTGATTCTTCCCAACCATGAGCATGGTATGTTTTTCCATTTATTAACATTCTCGGCTATCTCTTTTCTTAGAGTTTCATAGTTCTCTTTATATAGGTCTTTCACGTCCTTTGTTAGATAAACTCCCAAATATTTTATCTTCTTTGGCATTACTGTGAATGGGATAGAGTCCTTAATTGTTTTTTCAGCTTGATTGTTGTTGGCATATATAAAGGCTACCGATTTATGAATGTTGATTTTGTAACCTGAGACATTGCTGTATTCCTTGATCACTTCTAAGAGTTTTGTACTAGAGTCCCTAATGTTTTCCAGATATACAATCATATCATCTGCGAAGAGCGAAAGTTTGATCTCTTCTGACCCTATGTGGATACCCTTGATCGCCTTTTCTTCCCTAATTGCGGTGGCTAAAACTTCCATTACAATGTTAAAAAGCAATGGAGTCAATGGGCAGCCTTGTCTGGTTCCTGATCTGAGTGGAAATGATTCCAGTTTAACTCCGTTCAATATGATATTGGCTGTCAGTTTGCTGTAGATGGCCTCTGTCAGTTTAAGAAATGTCCCTTCTATACCAATTTTCTTAAGTGTTCTGATCATGAAGGGATGTTGGATGTTATCAAAAGCTTTTTCTGCATCGATTGAGAGAATCATATGGTCTTTGTTTTTTACTTTGTTTATGTGCTGAATTACATTTATAGATTTACATATATTGAACCAGCCTTGAGACCGTGGGATAAAGCCAACTTGATCATGATGTATAATTTGTTTAACGTGTTGCTGGATTCTGTTTGTTAGGATCTTGTTGAATATTTTTGCATCTATATTCATTAGTGATATCGGTCTGCAGTTTTCTTTTCTTGTTTGGTCTTTTCCTGGTTTGGGGATCAGGGTGATGTTTGCTTCATAAAACGTGTTGGGTAGTCTTCCTTCTTTTTCTACCTTTTGGAACAGGTTGAGTAGTATAGGTACTAATTCCTCTTTAAAGGTTTGGTAGAATTCTGATGTGAAACCATCTGGTCCCGGGCTTTTCTTTTTGGGGAGATTTTGTATGGTTGATGTTATTTTCGAACTTGATATGGGTCTGATCAACATTTCAACTTGTTTCTGGTTAAGTCTTGGAAGGTGACGAGCTTCCAAGTATCGGTCCATTTCCTTCAGATTTTCATATTTCTGAGAGTAAAGTTTCTTGTAATATTCATTAAGGATTTTTTTGATTTCTGAGGAGTCTGTTGTTATTTCATCTTTGTCATTTCTGATTAATGATATTAGAGACTTTACTCTTTTTTTCCTGATTAGGTTGGCCAATGGTTTATCTATTTTGTTGACCTTTTCAAAAAACCAGCTTTTTGATTTATTGATCTGTTGTATTTTTCTTTTGTTTTCAATTTCATTTAGTTCTGCTCTAATTTTGGTTATTTCTTTTCTTCTACTGGGTTTGGGGTTCGAGTGTTCTTCCTTTTCCAGTTGCTTGAGATGTCCCATTAAGTTGCTAACTTCCTCTCTTTCCATTCTCCTGAGGAAGGCTTGCAGTGCTATAAATTTCCCTCTTAGAACTGCCTTTGCGGTGTCCTAGAGGTTCTGATAGTTCATGTCTTCATTGTCATTTTGTTCCAAAAATTTGGCAATTTCCTTCTTGATCTCATCTCTGACCCAGCTATCATTCAGCATGAGGTTATTTAACTTCCATGTTTTTGTATGAGTATGCAGATTCCTGTTGTTACTCAGCTCAAGTTTTATTCCATGATGGTCCAGGAAGATGCATGAAATAACTTCTATTCCTTTAAATTTACTGATGTTAGACTTGTGACCTAAGATGTGATCGATTTTGGAGTAAGTTCCGTGGGCTGATGAGAAGTATGTGTATTCAGTTTTGTTGGGATGAAATGTTCTGTAGATGTCTGCTAAATCTAAATGCTGGATGGTTAGATTTAAATCTAAAATTTCTTTACTCAGCTTTTTGTTGGAGGATCGATCCATCACTGCCAAAGGAGTGTTAAAATCCGACGATTATGGAGCTGGAGGAAATCAAGTTGCTCATGTCTGTTAGAGTTTCTTTTATAAATTGAGGTGCATTCTGGTTGGGTGCATAGATATTCATAATTGAAATCTCATCATATTGAGTATTACCCTTAACAAATATGAAGTGACCATTCTTGTTCTTCCTTACTTTTGTTGGTTTAAAGCTTATTGAGTCTGCAAATAAATTTGCAACACCTGCTTTTTTCTGATTGCCATTTGCCTGAAATATGGATGACCATCCTTTCACCCTGAGTCTGTATTTGTCTGTTAAGTTAAGATTTGACTCTTGTAAGCAACAGATATCTGGTCTGAGTTTTTGTATCCAGTAGCTAACTTATGTCTCTTTAGAGGACAGTTTAAGCCATTCACATTGATGGAGACTATTGATAAGTTTGGTGAAATTTTGGGTATCGAGTTTTTCAAAAGTCCAGTGGACATTTTTAATCTTTTCGCCGTTGTAGAAGTTGGAGTTTGATCAGGAGTTTCTGAGTGAGTTTACGTTTGTAGTAGAGGATTGGGTTGGTCATTATGGAGGATAGGTCTGAGAATATCCTGAGGAGCTGGTTTGGTTGTGGCAAATTTCTTCAACATATGAATGTCATTAAAGTATTTAATTTCTCCATCATAGATGAAACTCAGTTTAGCTGGGTACAAGATCCGGGATTGAAAGTTATTTAGCTTTAGGAGATTAAAAGTTGATGACAACCCTCTTCTGGCTTGAAAAGTTTCAGCAGAGAGATCTGCAGTCATTCTAATGTTTTTACCTTTGTAGGTAATGGCTTTCTTTCGCCTGATAACCTTGAGAATTTTCTCCTCCATGTTAACTTTAGTGAAGCTAATTATATGTCTGGGGGATGACTTATTGGGGTTGAATCGTGCTGCAGTTTTGAATCTGTCTGCTATCTGAATTTCAGAGTCTCTAGGCATGTCTTGAAAATTCTCTTTCATAATTTCATGCAGAAGGGCCTCTGTGCCCATGGATACCACTTCATCGTTTTCTGGAACTTCTATTATTCGTATATTAGCCTTCTTTGAATTATCCCAGAGCTCTCTAAGAGAGTGATCCATTTTTGCTCTCCATTTCTCTTCCTCTTTGAGAGTTTGGGAGCATTCAAAGGCTTTATCTTCCATGTCAGAAATCCTTTCTTCTGCTTGGTCCATTCTGTTGCTGAGGCATTCTACTGTATTTTTCATATCTTTAAGGGCTGCAAATTCTTGCTTCAGTGTGTCTAAGTCTTTGGTGGTTTTGTCTTTAAATTCGTTAAATTCTTCAGACAACTTTTGAATTTCTCCTTGGATTCCTAATTCCATTTTATCAATCTTGTCTGCAATCCAAATTCTGAATTCGATTTCTGCCAGTTGTTTATGAATGGGATCTTCAATTACATGCACTATATCTTTCCTTGGGGGTGGTGGTGGATATATTCTGGTTATTCATGTTACCAGAGTTTTTCTGCTGATTCCGCCCCATGGTTGTTTTATTCCCTTTGATTTTTCCCTTGGGGTTTAGTTGAGGGCCTGTTTAGTGTTGTGGCCTGAGAGACTTGGGCCCTGTCTGGTGTGGTGTGGCTAAGTGGTTCTGACTTATTTTCAGCTGTCTTCTGTTTGACCCCAGTGAAGCACTTGCTCTGGGTTGAAGTCTCAGTTCTCTGAGTCGGCCCTGCCCTGAAGTTTCCTGGGTCTGTGAGTCACCTGAGGCAAATCGTAAACTCAGGGGTGGCCTCCTCTGGTTGCCCAGGGAGGCAGGGGGTGTGGCTTCAGCTGCCTCAGGGAACTGCCGCTCTGATATGGTTCTCCCCCAGCCTCACTCCTGTGTCCCAGAGTCAGGACCGACCAGCCACAGTTTGGCACTGTCAAACCCCGACAAATCCCCCAAGAATCTGGACTCCTGTGGGACAGGCCTCCAGATCCCAGAGTGAGGGTGGGGTGGGGCGCCGGGAGCCCAGAGCCCCCGGCAGCGAGCACACTCAGCTCCCTCCCAGTCTCTCGCCCGGCTACAGCGCTGCAGCTCGATCCTTCAGGCTTCAGAGTAAGGGCGGGGTGGGGGAAGTAGCTGGAGCTCAGAGCCACCAGCAGCGAACAGACTCAGTTCGATCCAGTTCCTTGCCTGGCCATACAGCAGGCGTTCAGGTGTCCAGACCACAGAGCAAGGGCAGGGATAGCGCTGGGAAGCCAGAGCCGGGAGCCCAGAGCCGCCGGTAGTGAGGTCCCACAGTTCCGCTCAGTTTTATGCCTGGTTGTATTGTTGCCCAAGGAGGGATGCTGCACCATGCCTCAGGGAAGTGCCGCCCTGGTAAGGGTCACCCTCCGCTGACTGTCCTCACCTCTCTCCCATGTCCCAGAATCAGCGCTGACCAGCCAAAGCTCGGGGACTGTCCTCTCCCCTCTAGAAGTCACCCAAGAATCCGAACACCTGTGGGACAGGCTTTTAGACCTCAGAGAGAGTGGAGGGAAGTGCTGGGAGCTCAGAGTTGCCGGCAAAGGATATTTACAGTTTTATACAGTTTTATGTCTGGCAGGAGAATGCCTAGGCACCCTAGTAAGGGAGGTAGGTCCAGATTTTAGTAGGTTTCTCCCGTGAAGTGTAGTGGGAGGGCCTTTGATTTCTGCCCGTTTGTTTGTGGGGTTCTTAAGCCGATCAGGTGGGGGAGGGGGAACTCCCGTCCGCTTGGTGGTGGGTTTTGTACCTTTTGTTTGTGTCCTTGTGGTCGCAGCTCTCCTCAGCAGGGTTGATGTGCGTTCTTCAACTTTCTCGCTTGTTGCTGCTTGAATCCATTAGTTTACTTGCTAAATTTTCGTCCCTTAACTCTCCTTCAGGACGGGAGCCTCTGTGGAAAGCTGGCTTCAGTTTGCCATCTTGTCTCTGCCCCCTTTTTTGTTTATTTTGATGTTATTGATTTTTTTTGCTTTTAATTTTAACCTTTTCCATACAGATCTTTTTTCTTTCTCAATTTTTCTAGATTAATTATAATTTCCCATTGCTGCCTTTTTCAATAACTGGAACTTCATTTTTGCTAGTGTTCCTACCATTACTATTTGGTTTTTCACCCAATTTTGTCTCATAAAGTTTTCTGTTTGCTTGTTTTGGTTTGATTTATAGCATTTTTCTCTCTCCTCTCTACTTGGTGGAGGTGGGGTACTGTGTCTGATCATGTTAGCAAAGAGCTGCTGACCTCAAGGGAACCACCCAACTGGGCACTCCCAGAAGGTGGTATTTTTTTTAAGGTTGTGTCCAAGGAACCTACTGTACACCTGTATTGCTCTGTCTCCCTCTTTCTGTGCTTCTCTTCCTTTTGTCAATATTCCTTTTACCCACCCCCTCTCCTTTCTCTATTTTTTTTTCTTTTCACTTGGTCCTACTTTTTTTCATCCCTTTCTTGCTCTTCAACCTTCTCACCCTTCTGGTCCTGTACCAAAAGAACTCATCGAACCCTTAGTCCACAGGCATGAGAACTTAAAGAGCAAGAGGAAGTGAAAGGAAAATTAGGGCAAGGAAACAGATAAAAGAAATCACTCATGAGGAAGGATCAGCAGAAAACTCCAGGCAACATGAAGAACCAGTCCAGAACAACCTCGCCAAGTGACCATGAGGTAGCTATTGCGGAGGATTCCACCTATAAAGAAATGTTAGTAATGACAGACAGGGAATTTAGAATACACATGATGAAAAAAATGAAAGAAATGATGGAAACAATGAAGGAAACTGCTAATAAAGTGGAAAATAACCAAAAGGAAATCCAAAAACAGAATCAAATCAGAGATGAATGATATGAAGAATATAAAAAGGATATAGCAGAGCTAAAGGAAATGAAATGGTCAATTAGGGAACTTAAAGATGCAACGGAAAGTATCAGCAACAGGTTAGACCATGCAGAAGAAAGAATTTCAGAGGTAGAAGACAAAGTTCTTGAGATAACTCAGATAGTGAAAGAGGCAGAAAAGAAGAGAGAGAAAGCAGAACGTTCACTGTCAGAATTATGGGACTTTATGAAGCATTCCAACATACGAGTTATAGGAATCCCAGAAGGGGAAGAAGAATGCCCCAGAGGAATGGAAGCCATACTAGAGAATATTATAAAAGAAACTTTCTCAAATATCACCAAAGATTCTGACACACTTCTTTCAGAGGGATATCGGACCCCAGGTCACCTCAACTCTAACCGAGCTTCTCCAAGACACATTGTGATGAACCTGTCCAATGTCAAGACAAGAGAAAAGATTCTGCAAGCTGCCAGGAGTAAGCGCCAGTTGACCTACAGTGGCAAATCCATCAGAGTGACCGCAGACTTCTCTAATGAAACTTTCCAAGCAAGAAGATAATGGTCATCTACCTTTAATCTCCTTAAACAGAACAATTTCCTGCCCAGAATTCTGTACTCTGCTAAGCTAAGATTAAAAATTGACAGAGAAATCAAATCATTTATGGATATACAAACATTGAGGAAATTCACCACAACAAGACCAGCTCTACAGGAAATATTTCAACCTGTTCTGCACACTGACCACCACAATGGATCAGCAGCAAAGTAAGAACTCAGAAATTAAAGGACAGAGTCTAACCTCCACACTGATGCAAAAGATAAAACTAAGCAATGGACTCTCACTAAATAAGATGAATAGAATACTACCACACTTATCAATTATCTCGATAAATGTTAATGCCTTGAATTCCCCACTGAAGAGACATAGATTGGCTGAGTGGATTAAAAAACACAAGCCATCCATTTGCTGTCTGCAAGAAACACACCTGGCTTCAAAAGACAAATTAAAGCTTCGAATCAAGGGTTGGAAGACAATTTTTCAGGCAAATGGAATTCAGAAGAAAAGAGGAGCTGCGATCTTATTTTCAGATCCATGTGGATTTAAAGCAACTAAAGGCAAAATAGACAAAGATGGTCACTTTATATTGGTCAAGGGAAAAATACAACAAGAAGACATTTCAATTCAAAATATTTATGCACCCAATTTAAATGCTCCCAGATTCTTGAAACAGACCTTACTCAGTCTGAGGAATATGCTATCTGATAATACCATAATAACAGGGGACTTTAACACTCCTCTTACAGAGCTGGACAGATCCTCTAAACAGAAATTAAACAAAGATATAAGAGATTTTAATGAGACCCTAGAACAACTGTGCTTGATAGACGCATATAGAGCACTCCATTTCAAAGATAAAGAATATACATTCTTCTCATCACCCCATGGAACATTCTCCAAAATTGATCATATCCTGGGACACAAAACAAATATCAACAGAATAAAAAGAATTGAAGTTTTACCTTGCATCTTCTCAGACCATAAGGCACTAAAGGTTGATCTCAACTCTAAAAAAAACGCTCGACCCCACACAAAGGCATGGAAATTAAACAATCTTCTGTTGAATAACAGATGGGTGCAGGAAGAAATAAAACAGGAAATCATTAACTTCCTTGAGCATAACAACAATGAAGACACAAGCTACCAAAAGCTGTGGGATACTGCAAAAGCCGTTTTGAGAGGAAAATTCATCGCTTAGATGCCTACATTCAAAAAACAGAAAGAGAGAGCATCAACAATCTCACAAGAGATCTTATGGAATTGGAAAAAGAAGAACAATCTAAGCCTAAACTCAGCAGAAGAAAAGAAATATCCACAATCAAATCAGAGATCAATGAAATTGAAAACAAAAGTATCATTAGAAAATTAATGAAACAAGGAGTTGGTTTTTTGAAAAAATAAATAAAATAGATAAACCATTGGCCAGACTAAGTAGAAATAGAAAAGTAAAATCTCTAGTAACCTCAATCAGAAATGATAAAGGGGAAATAACAACTGGTCCCACAGAGATATAAGAGACCATCTCTGAATACTACCAGAAACTCTATACCCAGAAATTTGACAATGTGAAGGAAATGGATCAATATTTGGAATCACACCCTCTCCCTAGACTTAGCCAGGAAGAAATAGAGCTCCTGAACAGACCAATTTCAAGCACTGAGATCAAAGAAACAATAAAAAATTTCCAACCAAATAATGCCCTGGTCCAGATGGCTTTACACCAGAATTCTATCAAAGTTTCAAGGAAGAGCTTATTCCTATACTGCAGAAATTATCCCAAAAAATTGAGGAAGAAGGAATCTTTCCCAACACATTCTATGAAGCAAACGTCACCCTGATACCAAAACCAGGAAAAGACCCAAACAAAAGGAGAATTTCAGACCAATCTCACTCATGAATATAGATGCAAAAATTCTCAACAAAATCCTAGCCAATAGATTACAGCTTATCATCAAAAAAGTCATTCATCATGATCAAGTAGGCTTCATCCCAGGGATGCAAGGCTGGTTTAACATACACAAGTCCATAAACGTTATCCAGCATATTAACAGAGGCAAATATAAAGATCATACGATCCTCTCAATAGATGCAGAAAAAGCATTTGATAAAATCCAGCATTCTTTTCTAATTAGAACACTGAAGAGTATAGGCATAGGTGGCACATTTCTAAAACTGATTGAAGCTATCTATGACAAACCCACAGCCAATATTTTACTGAATAGAGTAAAACTGAAAGCTTTTCCTCTTAGAACTGGAACCAGACAAGGTTGTCCTCTGTCACCTTTACTATTCAACATAGTGCTGGAAGTTCTAGCCAATATAATTAGGCATGAAAAGGAAATAAAGGCAATCCAAATGGGAGCAGAGGAGGTCAAACTCTCCCTCTTTGCTGATGATATGATCTTATACTTAGAGAACCCCAAAGACACACCCACAAGACTCCTAGAAGTCATCAAAAAATACAGTAAGGTTTCACGATATAAAATTAATGTCCACAAGTCAGTAGCCTTTGTGTACACCAATAACAATCAAGATGAGAAGCTAATTAAGGACACAACTCCCTTCACCATAGTTTCAAAGAAAATGAAATACCTAGGAATATACTTAACGAAAGAGGTGAAGGACTTCTATAAAGAAAATGATGAAATCCTCAGAAAGGAAATAGCAGAGGATATTAACAAATGGAAGAACATTCCATGCTCATGGATGGAAAGAATCAACATTGTTACAATGTCTATACTTCCCAAAGCAATCTACCTATTCAATGCCATTCCTATCAAAATACCAACATCGTACTTTCAAGATTTGGAGAAAATGATTCTGTGTCTTGTATGGAACCGAAAAAAACACTGTATAGCTAAGGGAGTTCTTAGTAATAAAAATAAAGCTGGGGGCATCAGCATACCAGATTTTAGTCTGTACTACAAAGCCATAGTGGTCAAGACAGCATGGTACTGGCACAAAAACAGAGACATAGACACTTGGAATCAAATTGAAAATCAAGAAATGAAACTAACATCTTACAACCACCTAACCTTAGATAAACCAAACAAGAACATACCTTGGGGGAAAGACTCCCTATTCAATAAATGGTGTTGGGAGAACTAGATGACTACATGTAAAAGACTGAAACTGGACCCACACCTTTCCCCACTCACAATAATTGATGAAGATGGATAAAGGACTTAAATTTAAGACATAAAACAATAAAAATCCTCAAAGAAAGCATAGGAAAAACACTGGAATATATTGGCCTGGGGAAAGACTTCATGAAGAAGACTGCTGTGGCAATTGCAACAACAAAAATAAACAAATGGGACGTCTTTAAACTGAAAGGCTTCTGTACAGCTAAGGAGACAATAACCAAAGCAAAGAGACAACCTACACAATGGGAAAGGATATTTGCATATTTTCAATCAGACAAAAGCTTGATAAGTAGGATCTATAGAGAACTCAAATTAATCCACATGAAAAAAGCCAACAATCCCATGTATCAATAGGCAAGAGACATGAATAGAACCTTCTTTAAAGATGACAGACGAATGGCTAACAAACACATGAAAAAATGTTCATCATCTCTATATATTAGAGAAATGCAAATCAAAACAACCCTGAGATATCATCTAACCCCAGTGAGAATGGTCCACATCACAAAATCTCAAAACTGCAGATGCTGGCGTGGATGTGGAGAGAAGGGAACACTTTTACACTGCTGGTGGGACTGCAAACTAGTACAACCTTTCTGGAAGGAAGTATGGAGAAACCTCAAAGCACTCAAGCTAGACCTCCCATTTGATCCTGCAATCCCATTACTGGGCATTTATCCAGAAGGAAAGAAATCCTTTTATCATAAGGACACTTGTACTAGACTATTTATTGCAGCTCAATTTACAATTGCCAAAATGTGGAAACAGCCTAAATGCCCACCAACCCAGGAATGGATTAACAAGCTGTGGTATATGTATACCATGGAATACTATTCAGCCATTAAAAAAAATGGAGACTTTACATCCTTCGTATTAACCTGGTTGGAAACGGAAGACATTATTCTTAGTAAAGCATCACAAGAATGGAGAAGCATGAATACTAGGTACTCAATTTTGATATGAGGACAATTAATGACAATTAAGGTTATGGGGGTGAGGAAAAGCAGAAAGAGGGACAGAAGCAGGGGGGTGGAGTCTTGGTGTGTGTCACACTTTATGGGGGCAAGACATGATTGCAAGGGGGACTTTACCTAACAATTGCAATCAGTGAAACCTGGCTTTTTGTACCCTCAATGAATCCCCAACAATAAAAAAAAAAAAAGAGAATGGAAAGAGAGGACGTGAACAACCTAATGGGACATCTGAAGCAACTGGAAAAGGAACAACATTTCAACGCCAAACTCAGTAAAAGAAAAGAAATAACCAATATTTGAGCAGAATTAAATGAAATTGAAAACAAAAGGATTATACAAGAGATCAATAAATCAAAACTTGGGTTTTTGAAAATGTAAATAAAATAGATAAACCATTGAGTAACCTAACCAGGAAAAAAAGACTAAAATCTTTAATTTCATCAATGAGAAATGACAAAGACAAAATAACAACAGACTCCTCAGAAATTCAAAAACAGCCTTAATGAATATTATAAGAAACTTTATTCTCAAAAATATGAAAATCTGAAGGAAATTGACCAATACTTGGAAGCATGTCACCTTCCAAGCTTAGCCAGAATCAAGTGGAAACGTTGACTAGGCCCATATCAAGTTCTTCTTTTTTTTTTTTTTATAGCATTTCACATCTTTGTATCAATATTTTCTTTTTTTCTTTTTTGCCATTCTTTTTTTTTTTTATTGTTGGGGATTCATTGAGGGTACAATAAGCCAGGTTACACTGATTGCAATTGTTAGGTAAAGTCCCTCTTGCAATCATGTCTTGCCCCCATAAAGTGTGACACACACCAAGGCCCCACCCACCTCCCACCTCCCTCCTTCCCTCTTTCTCTTCCCCCTCCATAACCATAATTGTCATTAATTGTCCTCATATCAAAATTGAGTACATAGGATTCATGCTTCTCCATTCTTGTGATGCTTTACTAAGAACAATGTCTTCCACGTCCATCCAGGTTAACACGAAGGATGTAAAGTCTCCATTTTTTTTAATGGCTGAATAGTATTCCATGGTATACATATACCACAGCTTGTTAATCCATTCCTGGGTTGGTGGGCATTTAGGCTGTTTCCACATTTTGGCGATTGTAAATTGAGCTGCAATAAACAGTCTAGTACAAGTGTCCTTATGATAAAAGGATTTTTTTCCTTCTGGGTAGATGCCCAGTAATGGGATTGCAGGATCAAATGGGAGGTCTAGCTTGAGTGCTTTGAGGTTTCTCCATACTTCCTTCCAGAAAGGTTGTACTAGTTTGCAGTCCCACCAGCAGTGTAAAAGTGTTCCCTTCTCTCCACATCCATGCCAGCATCTGCAGTTTTGAGATTTTGTGATGTGGGCCATTCCCACTGGGGTTAGATGATATCTCAGGGTTGTTTTGATTTGCATTTCTCTAATATAGAGAGATGATGAACATTTTTTCATGTGTTTGTTAGCCATTCGTCTGTCGTCTTTAGAGAAAGTTCTATTCATGTCTCTTGCCCATTGATATAAGGGATTGTTGGCTTTTTTCATGTGGATTAATTTGAGTTCTCTATAGATCCTACTTATCAAGCTTTTGTCTGATTGAAAATATGCAAATATCCTTTCCCATTGTGTAGGTTGTCTCTTTGCTTTGGTTATTGTCTCCTTAGCTGTACAGAAGCTTTTCAGTTTAATGAAGTCCCATTTGTTTATTTTTGTTGTTGTTGCAATTGCCATGGCAGTCTTCTTCATGAAGTCTTTCCCCAGGCCAGTATCTTCCAGTGTTTTTCCTATGCTTTCTTGGAGGATTTTTATTGTTTGATGCCTTAAGTTTAAGTCCTTTATCCATCTTGAATCAATTTTTGTGAGTGGGGAAAGGTGTGGGTCCAGTTTCAGTCTTTTACATGTAGACATCCAGTTCTCCCAACACCATTTATTGAATAGGGAGTCTTTCCCCCAAGGTATGTTCTTGTTTGGTTTATCAAAGATTAGGTGGTTGTAAGATGTTAGTTTCATTTCTTGGTTTTCAATTCAATTCCAATTGTCTATGTCTCTGTTTTTGTGCCAGTACCATGCTGTCTTGAGCACTATGGCTTTGTAGTACAGACTAAAATCTGGTATGCTGATGCCCCCAGCTTTATTTTTATTACAAAGAACTGCCTTAGCTATACGGGGTTTTTTCCGGTTCCATGGAAAATGCAGAATCATTTTTTCCAAATCTTGAAAGTAGAATGTAGGTACTTTGATAGGAATGGCATTGAATATGTAGATTGCTTTGGGAAGTATAGACATTTTAACAATGTTGATTCTTCCCATCCATGAGCATGGTATGTTCTTCCATTTGTTAATATCCTCTGCCATTTCCTTTCTGAGGATTTCATAGTTTTCTTTATAGAGGTCCTTCACCTCCTTTGTTAGCTATACTCCTAGGTATTTCATTTTCTTTGAAACTATGGTGAAGGGAGTTGTGTCCTTAATTAGCTTCTCATCTTGACTGTTATTGGTGTACACAAAGGGTACTGACTTGTGGACATTGATTTGATATCCTGAAACCTTACTGTATTTTTTGATGACTTCTAGGAGTCTTGTGGTTGAGTCTTTGGGGTTCTCTAAGTATAAGATCATGTCTTCAGCAAAGAGGGAGGGTTTGACCTCGTCTTCTCCCATTTGGATTCCCTTTATTTCCTTGTCTTGCCTAATTGTATTGGCTAGAACTTTCAGCACTACGTTGAATAGTAAAGGTGACAGAGGACAACCTTGCCTGGTTCCAGTTCTAAGAGGAAAAGCTTTCAATTTTACTCCATTCAGTAAAATATTGGCTGTGGGTTTGTCATAGATAGCTTCAATCAGTTTTAGAAATGTGCCACCTATGCCTATACTCTTCAGTGTTGTAATTCGAAAAGGATGCTGGATTTTATCAAATGCTTTTTCTGCATCTATTGAGAGGATCTTGTGATCTTTATTTTTGCCTCTGTTAATATGGTGGATAACATTTATGGACTTGCGTATGTTAAACCAGCCTTGCATCCCTGGGATGAAGCCTACTTGATCATGATGAATGACTTTTTTGATGATAAGCTGTAATCTATTGGCTAAGATTTTGTTGAGAATTTTTGCGTCTATATTCATGAGTGAGATGGGTCTGAAATTCTCCTTTTTGTTTGGGTCTTTTCCTGGTTTTGGTATCAGGGTGATGTTTGCTTCATAGAATGTGTTGGGGAAGATTCCTTCTTCCTCAATTTTTTGGAATAATTTCTGCAGTACAGGAATAAGCTCTCCCTTGAAGGTTTGATAGATTTCTGGAGTGAAGCCATCTGGACCAGGGCATTTTTTGGTTGGAAGATTTTTTATTGTTTCTTTGATCTCAGTGCTTGAAATTGGTCTGTTCAGGAGCTCTATTTCTTCCTGGCTGAGTCTAGGGAGAGGGTGTGCTTCCAAATATTGATCCATTTCTTTCACATTGTCAGAGTTCTGGGCGTAGAGTTTCTGGTAGTATTCAGAGATGATCTCTTGTATCTCTGTGGGATCAGTTGTTATTTCCCCTTTATCATTTCTGATTGAGGTTACTAGAGATTTTATTTTTCTATTCCTCATTAGTGTGGCCAATGGTTTATCTATTTTATTTATTTTTTCAAAAAACCAACTCCTTGTTTCATTAATTTTCTGAATGATTCTTTTGTTTTCAATTTCATTGATCTCTGATTTGATTTTGGATATTTCTTTTCTTCTACTGAATTTAGGCTTAGATAGTTCTTCTTTTTCCAGTTCCATAAGATCTCTTGTGAGATTGTTGATGTGCTCTCTTTCTGTTTTTCGAATGTAGGCATCTGAAGCCATGAATTTTCCTCTCAAAACTGCTTTTGCAGTATCCCACAGCTTTTGGTAGCTTGTGTCTTCATTGTTGTTATGCTCAAGGAATTTAATGATTTCCTGTTTTATTTCTTCCTTCACTCATCTGTTATTCAACAGAAGATTGTTTAATTTCCATACCTTTGGGTGGGGTCGAGCATTTTTGTTAGAGTTGAGTTCCACCTTTAGTGCCTTATGGTCTGAGAAGATACAAGGTAAAATTTCAATTCTTTTGATTCTGTTGATATTTGTTTTGTGTCCCAGGATATGATCAATTTTGGAGAATGTTCCATGGGGTGATGAGAAGAATGTATATTCTTTATCTTTGGGATGGAGTGTTCTATATGCGTCTATCAAGCACAGTTGTTCTAGGGTCTCATTTAAGTCTCTTATATCCTTGTTTAATTTCTGTTTAGAGGATCTGTCCAGCTCTGTAAGAGGAGTGTTAAGGTCCCCTGTTGTTATGGTATTATCAGATATCATATTGCTCAGACTGAGTAAGGTCTGTTTCAAGAATCTGGGAGCATTTAAATTGGGTGCATAGATATTTTGAATTGAAATGTCTTCTTGTTGTATTTTTCCCTTGACCAATATAAAGTGATCATCTTTGTCTTTTTTGCCTTTAGTTGCTTTAAATCCACATGTATCTGAAAATAAGTTTGCAACTCCTCTTTTCTTCTGGATTCCATTTGCCTGAAAAATTGTCTTCCAACCCTTGACTCAGAGCTTTAATTTGTCTTTTGAAGCCAGGTGTGTTTCTTGCAGACAGCAAATGGATGGCTTGTGTTTTTTAATCCAGTCAACCAATCTATGTCTCTTCAGTGGGGAATTCAAGCCATTAACATTATTGAGATAATTGATAAGTGTGGTAGTATTCTATTCGTCTTATTTTGTGAGAGTCCATTGCTTAGTTTTGTCTTTTGCATCAGTGTGGAGGTTTGGTTCTGTCCTTTAATTTCTGAGTTCTTACTTGCTGCTGATCCATTGTGGTGGTCAGTGTGCAGAACAGGTTGAAGTATTTCCTGTAGAGCTGTCTTGTTGTGGTGAATTTCCTCAATGTTTGTATTTCTGTAAATGATTTGATTTCTCTGTCAATTTTGAAGCTTAGCTTAGCAGGGTACAGAATTCTGGGCAGGAAATTATTCTGTTTAAGTAGATTAAAGGTAGATGACCATTGTCTTCTTGCTTGGAAAGTTTCATTAGAGAAGTCTGCGGTCACTCTGATGGATTTGCCCCTGTAGGTCAACTGGCGCTTACTCCTGGCAGCTTGCAGAATCTTTTCTTTTGTCTTGACTTTGGACAGGTTCATCACAATGTGTCTTGGAGAAGTTCGGTTAGAGTTGAGGCGACCTGGGGTCCGATAGCCCTTGAAAGCAGTGTGTCAGAATCTTTGGTGATATTTGGGAAATTTTCTTTTATAATATTCTCTAGTATGGCTTCCATTCCTCTGGGGCATTCTTCTTCCCCTTCTGGAATTCCTATAACTCGTATGTTGGAACGCTTCATAAAGTCCCATAATTCTGACAGTGAACGTTCTGCTTTCTCTCTCTTCTTTTCTGCCTCTTTTACTATCTGAGTTATCTCAAAAACTTTGTCTTCTACCTCTGAAATTCTTTCTTCTGCATGGTCTAACCTGTTGCTGATACTTTCTATTGCATCTTTAAGTTCTCTGATTGACTGTTTCATTTCCTTCAGCTCTGCTATATCCTTTTTATATTCTTCATATCGTTCATCTCTTATTTGATTCTGTTTTTAGATTTCCTTTTGGTTATTTTCCACTTTATTAGCAGTTCCCTTCATTGTTTCCATCATTTCTTTCATTGTTTTCAACATGTGTATTCTAATTTCCCTTTCTGTCATTCCTAACATTTCTGTATAGGTGGAATCCTCTGCAGTAGCTACCTCATGGTCCCTTGGTGGTGTTGTTCTGGACTGGTTCTTCATGTTGCCTGGAGTTTTCTGCTGATTCTTCCTCATGGGTGATTTCTTTTATCTGTTTCCTTGCCCTAATTTTCCTTTCACTTCCTCTTGCTCTTTAAGTTCTCGTGCCTGTGGACTTCTCTTCTGGAACTGCTGGTCTATCTCCGCCAATAACTGGCCTTTTGTTTCAGGAACAAATAAATAAATGAAGCCCAGGCCAAAAGCAGCGGTCAGTCCGTAGAGCAGGAAGGTCCAGGACAAACCGATGGCACCTCTGCTCGCCTTCCTGCACCCGGGGGGACACTGCCACCCGCCAGGGCTCCTGCTGCCTGGGCTGCCGTCCCCGGCTCTGCCATTCTCGTAGCAGCGGCTGAAACTGCAGCTCTTGGGATGGGAAGGTTACGGGCTCAGGAGAGCTGGCTCTTGTGGGCCATATCAAGTTCTGAAATAGCATCTACCATACAAAATCTCCCTAAAAAGAAAAGCCCAGGACCAGATGGCTTCACGTCAGAATTCTACCAAACCTTTAAAGAGGAACTAGTACCTATATTAGTCAACCTGTTCCAAAATATAGAAAAAGAAGAAATACTACCCAGCATGTTCTATGAAGCAACCATCACCCTGATCCCCAAACCCAGGAAAAGACCCAACAAGACAAGAAAATTATAGACCAATATCACTAAGAATATAGATGCAAAAATATTGAACAAGATCCTAACAAACAGAATCCAGCAACACATCAAACAAATTATACATCATGACCAAGTCGGTTTTATCCCACGGTCTCAAGGCTGGTTCAATATACGTAAATCTATAAATATAATTCAGCACATAAACAAATTAAAAAACAAAGATTATAAGATTCTCTCAATTGATGCAGATTTTGCTTTTGATAATATCCAGCATCCCTTCATGATCAGAACACTCAAGAAAATTGGTATAGAAGGGACATTTCTTAAACTGGTAGAGGCCATCTACAGCAAACCCACAGCCAATATCATATTGAATGGAGTTAAATTGAAATCATTTCCACTCAGATCAGGAACTAGGCAAGGCTGCCCATTGTCTCCACTGCTCTTTAACATTGTAATGAAAGTTTTAGCCATCGCAATTAGGAAAGAACAGGTGATCAGGGTATCCATATAGGGTCAGAAAAGATCAAACTTTTGTTCTTCGCAGATGATATGATTGTATATCTGGAAAACACCAGGGATTCTACTACAAAACTCTTAGAAGTGATCAAGGAATACAGCAGCATCTCAGGTTACAAAATCAACATCCATAAATTGGTAGCCTTTATATATACCAATAATAGGCATGCTGAAAAAACAGTCAAGGACTCTATTCCATTCACAGTAGTACCAAAGACGATGAAATATTTGGGAGTTTATCTAACAAAGAATGTGAAAGATCTCTATAAAGAGAACTATGAAACTGTAAGAAAAGAAATAGCTGAACATGTTACCAAATGGAAAAACATACCATGCTCATGGCTGGGAAGAATCAACATTGTTAAAATGTCCATACTACCCAAAGCAATATACAATTTTAATGAAATCCCTATTAAAGCTCAAAGCTCCACTGTCATACTTTAAAGATCTTGAAAAAATAATACTTTGTTTTATATGAATTCAAAAAAAATCCTCAAATAGCTAAGACATTACTCAGAAATAAAAACAAGGCAGGAGGAATCACACTACTAGACCTCAGACTATATTATAAATCGATAGTGATCAAAACAGCATGGTACTGGCACAAAAACAGAGAAGTAGATGTATTGAACAGAATAGAGAACCAAGAGATGAACCCAGCTACTTACTGTTATTTGATCTTTGACAAGCCAATTAAAAACATTCAGTGGGGAAAAGATTCCCTATTTAACAAATGGTGCTGGTTGAACTGGCTGGCAACCTGTAGAAGACTGAAACTGGACTCACACCTTTCACCATTAACTAAGATAGACTCTCACTTGATTAAAGATTTAAACTTAAGACATGAAACTATAAAAATACTATAAGAAATTGCAGGGAAAACTCTTGAAGAAATTGGTCTGGGCAAATATTTTATGAGGAGGACCCCCCTAGGCAATTGAAGCAGCTTCAGAAATATGCTCTGGGGACCTGATAAAACTAAAAAGTTTCTACACAGCCAAGAACGCAATAAGTAAAGCAAGCAGACAGCCCTCAGAATGGGAGAAGATATTTGCAGGTTATGTCTCCAACAAAGGTTTAATAACCAGAATCCACAGAGAACGCAAACATATTAGCAAGAAAAGAACAAGTGATCCCATTGCAGCCTGGGCAAGGGACTTGAAGAGAAACTTCTATGAAGAAGACAGGTGCACAGCCTACGGACATATGAAAAAATGCTCATCATCCTTAATCATCAGAGAAATGCAAATCAAAATTACTTTGAAATATCATCTAATCCGTATCACAAAATCCCAAGACCAGACATGTTGGCGTGGATGTGGAGAAAAGGGAGCACTCCTACACCCTTTTGGAAAAATGTTTGGAGAACACTTAGAGATCTAAAAATAGACCTGCCATTTAACCCTATAATTCCTCTACTAGGTATATACCCAGAAGACCAAAAATCACATTATAAGAAAGATATTTGTACCAGAATGTTTATTGCAGCCCAATTCATGATTGCTAAGTCATGGAAAAAGCCCAAGTGCCCATCAATCCATGAATGAATTAATAAATTGTGGTGTATATACACTGTGGAATATTATGGAGCCTTAAAGAAAGATGGAGACTTTACCTCTTTCATGTTTGTTTACATGGATGGAGTGGGAACATATTCTTCTTAGTAAATTATCTCAAGAATGGAAGAAAAAGTATCCAATGTACTCAGCCCTACTCTGAAACTAATTTATGGCTTTCATATGAAAGCTATAACCCAGTTATAACCTAAGAATAGGGAAGGTGGAGAGGGAGGGGAAGGGTGGGGGAGGATGGGCGGAGGGAGGGTGATTGGTGGGACTACGCATATGGTGCATCTTACAAGGGTACATGTGAAACTCAGTAAATGTAGAACATAAATGTCTTAACACAATAACTAAGAAAATGCCAGGAAGGGTATGTTAAGAAGTGTGATGAAAATATTTCAAGTGGTATATAAAATCAGTGTATGGTGCCCCAGGATTGCATTAATGTACACAGCTATGATTTAATTTTAAAGTCTGAAGGTGCCTCCTAAGTCTGAAGTCTCCTCTGATGAAGACGTCCAGTACCGCCTGTTGACAAGATTTGTGAATGAGGCAGTCATGTGCCTGCAGGAAGGGATCTTGGCCACTCCTGCAGAGGGAGACATTGGAGCAGTCTTTGGGCTAGGCTTCCCACCTTGTCTTGGAGGGCCTTTCAGATTCACAGATCTGTACGGTGCTCAGAAGATAGCAGACCGGCTCAGGAAGTATGAGGATGCCTATGGAATACAGTTCACCCCATGCCAGCTGCTAATTGACTATGCCAACAATCCTAACAAGAAGTTCTACCAGTGAGTGGGGCCTTTGCCCAGCCCAGTCGGCACACTAACCCCAGCTGTCAGCAGGGCTGGTTCTCTATCAGAGCCGTGTCCAGACTTCATCAGAGTAACCAGAGGAAAATGAACTCGGACATTGGGTTTGCTCTTTGCTCAAAGTGCCTTCAGCCATCTCTCCCTCCTGATGAAGTCTGTAAGATAGTTTACACTTCATGTTGGAAGGTGGAACCCACAGCGCTCATTTTATAAGCCCCAAGGCCCAAAGTGGCAGCATAGAGCCATCTGGAGCTGTCTTTGCTGCCTGCTCCTCCCTGGAGGCCTGGGTGGCCTATGGTGGTAAGGACAAACATACATAACAATAAAAACCAAGCTCTGTAGCAGCAAAAAAAAAAAATAAATAAAGTTATCAGACACACAAGCACACAGATGCACAATCAGAAACAAATAAACAGACAAAATAAATAATAATAAAATAATAAAAAAGAAAAAAACTCTAGCCTGATGTAAGCACTCTCAGCAACCATAAGAAGGGAAGAAGAGGAAAAGAAAAAAAAAGTATTAATAATAATTTTAAAAATTAACAATAACTCCTACAAGAAAAGGAAAAGCACAAAAGAGCAAAAAGAATAGCAAAGAAAAAAGAAAGAAAAAAGAAACCGGCAGCAACAACAAAAATATTATTCATATACATATACATAAACATTCGACAATATGTATGCAGTAGGGATCAACTTTAGTAGGAATATATTTACGTTCCAATACACTTTCTGGACACCAGGTGTCGCAGCGAGTGGTTCCCAGGCTTATACCTGATTTACAGTTTACACTGTTTTTGGTGGTTGCCTGGTTACCCACTTGGCGCATAGACCCCGCCAGTAGTTGATTCCACTAATTTAAAAAAAAATCTTCACTGGCAGGTTTCATAAATTCTCCCTGCAAAAGTTCTCGTGAAGTGCGGGGTATTCTGGACTTGCTTTGGGTGCAGGATGGCTGCCTGCAGGTGAGACTCAAATCGCCGCCCCTGAGAAAACGTGCCTATGGCAGTTGCCCTTTCCAAAATTTCAAAATATGTCTGCTTCCTGACCGTGATCCTTCCCTCCTGAGTGTCTCTCCAGCCGCCTAGCCCCGGCTGTGCCGCTCCAGATGCCACCCTATATGAATGCCAAATTCCGCTCATGAGTCCACACTTCACCAATTTTTCCACACAACACCCAGTTTCCCCACAAACTGGGAATTGTAATCTTCTGGGGGAAGGTGGGGCTGGTTACCGCTGCCTCTGCCTGCCGCTTCAGCAGCAGCACAGAAATTTTTCTGGCAGTCTCCGCAGCTCCGGATTACACTTTTGAGTCCAGCAATCTGCCACTTTACTGCACACCCCAAATTGTCTGTCTACACCAATATTCCCCACCCAGAATGATCTAGCCCACTCACTCTCACCTGTTGTTCTGAGAGAGCAGAGCTAAACGTCTCTCCCATTCGCCATCATGCTCTGCCTCAAATTCCAGGCTTTTGCTGTAACAACACAATGCAGTAAACATCTGTGTACAACCACTACTTACATACATGAGGGTCTTTGCAGGATGAATTCCTAGTAATGCTGTTCCATCTTTTGAGTTTTATACGTCAATAACCTTTAGAAAATCCATTCCCACACAGTATTTTGGAGAATGCCATTTTCCTAGTATCCTCCCCAACAATGTGCAGGATGAAATTTTACAACCTCTGCCATGTCATTGTTAGGTAATTTTCATTGCTCTGATTACAAGTGACCTTGTGCACCTCCTTACATGTCTTATATTTGAGCTTTTGTAAGTTCTTGGACCTTATTCTTTGCCTGCTTTTCTTTTGGGTCACCTGTTAGTCAATTTTCAGCAATTCCCTACATATTCAAGACATTTTTCTAGGTTTATATGTTTACGGTAGGTACAGTCTCTGAATCTCACATCTGAATGTTTATTTGGTACATAGTAACTTTTATTACACAAAATCATTAAGTTTCATAGTTATCCTTTAAAAAAAGTCTTCTAATTTTTAACTTAGAAGGTTTTAAAATTTCCTACTGGAAGGTCACAAAAATATCTATTATGTTATTGTCTTTTAACTTTACTTTACCTTTCTCATGTAGGAAGAGACTCCACCCTGTGTATAGAATAGATGGGAACCTGGTTCTTCCTGTTTTCACATTGCTAGTAGTCTGAACACCTTCCACTAAAGTTTCTATCCATTGCTGAGGGTTGTGTGGACCCTCCTTTACAAAACACTGCATTTCCACCCAGTCAGGTGCCTGACTACAAGCCCTCTACTTGGCAATATGGGTCTAGGGGCCTACTTTTCTGTTCTTTTAATAGGACCCTAGCTTTATTAAGGTTATTAAGTATTCAATACCCAATTTGCTTAAGTACTAAGTTTGACAGTTGATATCTCTGATACTTTTGACACTTCTTTTATTTTTATTGTGAAAGTACATCCTTATTCTTTCAAACACATTTTTGGCTTGTGATTATTTTCAATTTTTTTTCTCAGAACAGTTTTTTGTGAAACCATGGATAACTAAAAATATTGTGTTATTTTTGAATATGAGTTCTGTTGTGGAACCAATGCAGCACCATAACTCAAAATGTTTAGGAAGAATGTGGCTAACGAATGCACTGTATGTCAATGGTTTGAGAAGTTCTGTTCTAGTGATTTTAATCTTGAAAATGAGCCATGTGGGTGACCTGAGACCAAGGTGGATAACGATGAAAGCTGTAGTGGAAGCAAATCCTTCTCAACCTATGTTTAAATTAGCAGCAAGTTTTGACATTACTATTCTAATAATATTGGACCATTTGAAATAAATCAGCAAGGTAAAGAAGCTGGATAGACCGGTTCAGCATGAATTAAATGAGCATCAGAAGGGAAACCATCTTGAAGCTTGCTTTTCTTTGCTGTCACACATACAAGTGAAATGTTTCTATACCCTGTTGTTTTAGGTGTCGAAAAATGGATTCTTTTTGAGAATTGCAAGCGTTTGGCACAATGGTTGGATAAAAATGAAGTGCTGAAACAGTCCAAAACTGAATATTCATAAAAAACTAATGGTGTCTATTTGGTGGTGTTATCCACTATAGCTTCATGAAACCTGCTCAATTGATTACAGTCTACTACAAGCAGTTGGAGAAAATCATGAAGATGCTTGCAATTAGGCAGCTGAGATTGGTCAATTGAGACAGGCGATCATCTTGCAAGACAATGGCCCACCATGTGTTTCACAAAGAATGCTGCTCAAACCACAGAGGCTGGATTTGGAAACTCTTTGTCATCTACCATATTCACCAGACCTTGTACCAACTGACTACCACTTTTTTTTTTTTTTTTTTGAAGAGGCTCCCTCAGTAGAGTGCCATGGCATCATACTCACAGCAACATCAAACTCTTGGGCTCAAGAGATCCTCTTGCCTTAGCCTCCCATGTAGCTGGGACTACAGGTGCCTTCCACAATGCCTGGCTACTTTTAGAGATGGGGTCTCGCGCTAGCTTAGGCTGGTCTTGAATTCCAGAGCTCAGGCAGGTCTTGAATTCCTGAGCTCAGGCAATCCACCCACCTTGGCCTCCCAGAGTGCTAGGTGTGAACCACCACGCCCAGCCCTGACAACCACTTCTTTCAGGCTTTGAATCACGTCTTGCAAGGAAAAGCATTTATTTCTCAACAAGCTGTGGAAAATGGCTTTCACAATTTCATCATCACTAGCTCTCCAGGCTTCTTTGCTGCTGGCATAAACAAGCTACCATAAAGATAGGAAAATTGTGTTGATAGTTCGGGTGAATGCTTTGATTAATTGTACTGCTTCTTGTTTGAGATATAATAAACTAAATTTTTGATTTGAAATCTAACATTTTGTATTTAATTACCTGAACATTTTTTAAAGATTTTTTTTTATTACTATGTCTTTATAATAGTTCTTAGTATCCAGTAGATTGGGTTCTCCTTTTTTGGATCTTTTCTTTTTAAATTGACCTAGATCTTAAGGAACTTTAATCCTTCTAAATATAATAAGATTGTCAAATTCCAAAAGAAAAAAATCAGCTAGATTATTGTTGGATTGCATAAAATATTGATTAATTTTGAAAGAATAGATGTCTTTAGGTCATCCCACCTGAGCATATGAAGTGCTTTCATGAGAATTTTCCTGCTTTTGTTAGCACTTTATATAATTTTTACAACTTTCTCAGCAAATGTATTAACACTTTAAAGGATACCCTCTGAGTTTTGTGTGTTTTTAAAAATTAGTTAATTTATTTTTTAAATTTCAGATTACTATGAGGTTACAAACTCATATTAGGTCACATTGTTTGCGTTTGTTAGAGTCCCTGTTGCAGTTGTGCCCATCACTCTGGAGGTGTGCCATGTACCCCTACATTTGAGTGTTGTCTTTTGCTCAGAAATGCTTCAAAAAATAGAGGCCAAGTTTTTCTTCTATGTTTGTGACTTTTATTTTCTAATACTCACTTCTTTGATTCTTCTGGGATTAATGGTGTTATTGGACTGAGGGCCAGAGGAAGGTGGTGGGAGGCTCTCATGGACAGCAGAAGGGCTGTGTTTGCTACCTGGACAACTTGAGATATTTCCTTAGGGAGGATCTGGCCCAGCTGCCCTTCCTGACCGTGTGCATCAATGAAAGTCTGCGGCTGCATCCCCCAGCCCCAATCTTCATCTGTTGCTGTACCCAGGATGTTGTGCTCCTAGATGGCCGGGTCATCCCCAAAGGTACTCACAATGGCGGGGTGGGGGGAGGTGAGGCTCCTGCGCAGGTTGGCGGTCCCATCAGGGAGCTTGGACCTTGTCCTCACTGTCCCCTCTCCCAACAGGGAACATCTGTACCATCAGCATCTTCGGGATTCATCACAACCCCTTAGTGCGGTCGGATCCCAAGGTGCTGCCCCTGCCCCTTCTCCATCTTGGGACTCGGTGAGGAGGAGGTGTCCGGACTGGGGAAACCAGACACTACCTTCCCCCTTTACTGTGCCCACATCTGTCTTTTCTCGGGGTCGTTGGGTGTCTTGAGGTACCCCATTCAGTAAGTAGATTTGTCTTGCCGTGTCCCCTGGTCTGTGATCCTTTCTACTTCCACCCAGAAAACACTCCGGAGAGGCCTCCTCTGGCGTTCATTCCCTTCTCTGCAGGGCCCAGGTGAGGCCAGTGGAGGTCTGAGGCGGAGGAGGGGTGAGTGCCCAAGCAGAGGCCTGACGTGTGGAGCGCTGCGCTTCACTAGTTCAGGGGTTTCAACAGGATCCTAGGAAAACGGCTGTGTTCTGAGCCCCTCCCACATCTGCAGGTCTAAATTGGGGGCTGGAATCTGGTCAGGCTCTAGTGGCTTTCAGAGCCCACAAGGGGTTCCTTCACAGTGAGATGCCCTCTCTTCTCCTCAAGATGTTGTGGGCGCAGGTTGGTGGCCTGGAAGAGGGTCCTGGGTGCTATCAGAGTCTTTATCCCCATCTCCAGGAACTGCATCTGGGAGAAGTTCGCTCTGACGGAGATGAAGGTGGCCCTGGGGCTCACGCTCCTGCGCTTTCGCGACCTGCTGGACAGCGCAGAGCCGCGCTGGAAGGTGGAGCTGATCCTACTTGCGGAGGGCGGCCTTTGGCTGCAGGTGGAGCCTCTGAACCGAGGCCTGTAGCTAGCCAGCCAGATACCATAGCCGCCCTCACTCCACCTATCCTCTGCAGATTCCGGGGAAATAAACTGTGCTATCATCTCTGCCCTAATCTCACCGACAGCCACCAGGGGACGCTTGGGGACTGCGGGGATCCAGGGGTGAGCCTGGCCGGGTGGGAGATCAGCTGGTGTCTGTTATCCCAAGATTCAGACTCACTGGCTGGCTGGCCTCAGGGCCCCACGCTGATGATAGGTTCTCCCAGAGCCCACGTATGGGCTTTTTACTGTGAGCGAGAGGAGCCATGGGAGGAGGAGCAGAGGGACCAGGATCAAGGAAGGACACAAGAGGAAGGTTTGGGGCTCTGAATCACGGAAGCAAACCCATAGAGGCAGTGCGCTTCCACTACCCTGACTGCATTTCTGCTCTGAATAGGATACTCATTCTTTTCTCACCTTAGGATTCTTCACTGTTTCTACGGTTAGTAAATTAGTATGTTTATTAAACATAACAAGCCTGATTATTTCATTGTGTTTCTGATCATTGTGATTTCAGTATCTATTATATCCTGTCATTTTTGCTGCTGTTTACTCATGGGGTCAGTGTTTTTGTGTGTCTGATTATCTTTACCTAGGTACTGATCTGTCGTGTCTAAATAAGATTTGTAGAATTAGAAGAAGGTTCATTTTTCTAGAGAGATGTCTTTGGAGGCCTACTGGATGAGAATTATGTTAAATGAAATTCAAGCCTTGTGGAAGTGGAAATGGGAAGGAAGTGAAGGCTTAATAACTAAAGAATTTCCTATTGGAATGGTGAAAATATTCTGGACCTAGATAGTGGTGAAGGCTGCACAATATTATCAATGTTACTAAATGCTATGGAATTATACACTTAAAAATCCTTAAAATTATAGACGCAAAAATTCTCAACAAAATCCTAGCCAATAGATTACAGCTTATCATCAAAAAAGTCATTCATCATGATCAAGTAGGCTTCATCCCAGGGATGCAAGGCTGGTTTAACATACGCAAGTCCATAAACGTTATCCACCATATTAACAGAGGCAAAAATAAAGATCACATGATCCTCTCAATAGATGCAGAAAAAGCATTTGATAAAATCCAGCATCCTTTTCGAATTACAACACTGAAGAGTATAGGCATAGGTGGCACATTTCTAAAACTGATTGAAGCTATCTATGAGAAACCCACACCCAATATTTTACTGAATGGAGTAAAACTGAAAGCTTTTCCTCTTAGAACTGGAACCAGACAAGGTTGTACTCTGTCACCTTTACTGTTCAACGTAGTGCTGGAAGTTCTAGCCAATACAATTAGGCAAGACAAGGAAATAAAGGGAATCCACATGGGAGCAGAGGAGGTCAAACTCTCCCTCTTTGCTGACGACATGATCTTATACTTAGAGAACCCCAAAGACTCAACCACAAGACTCCTAGAAGTCATCAAAAAATACAGTAATGTTTCAGGATATAAAATCAATGTCCACAAGTCAGTAGCCTTTGTGTACACCAATAACAGTCAAGATGAGAAGCTAATTAGGGACACAACGCCCTTCACCATAGTTTCAAAGAAAATGAAATACCTAGGAATATACCTAACGAAGGAGGTGAAGGACCTCTATAAAGAAAACTATGAAATCCTCAGAAAGGAAATGGCAGAGGATATTAACAAATGGAAGAACATACCATGCTCGTGGATGGGAAGAATCAACATTGTTACAATGTCTATACTTCCCAAAGCAATCTACCTATTCAATGCCATTCCTATCAAAATACCAACATCGTACTTTCAAGATTTGGAAAAAATGATTCTGCGTTTTGTGTGGAACTGGAAAAAACCCCGTATAGCTAAGGCAGTTCTCTGTAACAAAAATAAAGCTGGGGGCATCAGCATACCAGATTTTAGTCTGTACTACAAAGCCATAGTGCTCAAGACAGCATGGTACTGGCACAAAAACAGAGACATAGACAATTGGAATCGAATTGAAAACCAAGAAATGAAACTAACATTTTACAACCACCTAATCTTTGATAAACCAAACAAGAACATACCTTGGGAGAAAGACTCCCTATTCAATAAATGGTGCTGGGAGAACTGGATGTCTACATGTAAAAGACTGAAACTGGACCCACACCTTTCCCCACTCACAAAAATTGATTCAAGATGGATAAAGGACTTAAATTTAAGGCACGAAACAATAAAAATCCTTCAAGAAAGCATAGGAAAAACACTGGAAGATATTGGCCTGGGGAAAGACTTCATGAAGAAGACTGCCATGGCAATTGCAACAACAACAAAAATAAACAAATGGGACTTCATTAAACTGAAAAGCTTCTGTACAGCTAAGGAGACAATAACCAAAGCAAAGAGACAACCTACACAATGGGAAAGGATATTTGCATATTTTCAATCAGACAAAAGCTTGATAACTAGGATCTATAGAGAACTCAAATTAATCCACATGAAAAAAGCCAACAATCCCATATATCAATGGGCAAGAGACATGAATAGAACTTTCTCTAAAGATGACAGACGAATGGCTAACAAACACATGAAAAAATGTTCATCATCTCTCTATATTAGAGAAATGCAAATCAAAACAACCCTGAGATATCATCTAACCCCAGTGAGAATGGCCCACATCACAAAATCTCAAAACTGCAGATGCTGGCGTGGATGTGGAGAGAAGGGAACACTTTTACACTGCTGGTGGGACTGCAAACTAGTACAACCTTTCTGGAAGGAAGTATGGAGAAACCTCAAAGCACTCAAGCTAGACCTCCCATTTGATCCTGCAATCCCATTACTGGGCATCTACCCAGAAGGAAAAAAATCCTTTTATCATAAGGACACTTGTACTAGACTGTTTATTGCAGCTCAATTTACAATCGCCAAAATGTGGAAACAGCCTAAATGCCCACCAACCCAGGAATGGATTAACAAGCTGTGGTATATGTATACCATGGAATACTATTCAGCCATTAAAAAAAAATGGAGACTTTACATCCTTCGTGTTAACCTGGATGGACGTGGAAGACATTGTTCTTAGTAAAGCATCACAAGAATGGAGAAGCATGAATCCTATGTACTCAATTTTGATATGAGGACAATTAATGACAATTATGGTTATGGAGGGGGAAGAGAAAGAGGGAAGGAGGGAGGTGGGAGGTGGGTGGGGCCTTGGTGTGTGTCACACTTTATGGGGGCAAGACATGATTGCAAGAGGGACTTTACCTAACAACTGCAATCCGTGTAACCTGGCTTATTGTACCCTCAATGAATCCGCAACAATAAAAAAAAAAATCCTTAAAATTTTATTAATTAATTTATTTTTTTGCAGTTTTTGGCCAGGGCTGGGTTCAAACCCACCACATCCGCCACATGGGACCGGCATCCAACTTCTTTGAGCCACAGGCACCACCCATGTTACGTGGTTTTATCTCAACAAAAATGTTAATTATCACACATTTTTAAAATATTCTTGTTATTTGCATGGTAATATGTTGTGCAAATCCTTTCATGATGTTAAATCATGTTATGAAATGTTATTTAGCTGTCTTTAAAATATTTGTTTGCATAATATGTTCCTTTTGGAAAGAAGTTTGGAGAACACTTAGGGAGCTAAAAATTGATCTGCCATTGGATTCTGCAATTCCTCTACTACCCTGTTTACCCGAAAATAAGATATCCTCTGAAAATAAGACCTACTTACAGGAAAGATAAGACGTCCCCTGAAAATAAGACCTAGCTCATCTTTGGGAGCACATCTTAAAATAAGACACTGTCTTATTTTTGGGGAAACAGGGTAGGAGTATATCCAAAAGACCAAAAATCACTTTGCAAAAAAGATACAGATTATTCATTGCCGCTCAATTTGTAATAGCCAAGTCATGGAAGAAGCCCAAGTGCCCATCGACCCATGATTAATAGATTAATAAATTGTGGTATATGTATACCATGAAATACTATGCAGCCTTAAAAAAGATAGAGACTTTACCTCTTTTATGTTTACATGGAGAGACCTGGAACATATTCTCCTAAGTAAAGTATCTCAAGAATGGAAGAAAAGTACCCAATATATTCAATACTTCTATGAAACCAATTTATATTTACTTGCACTTTCTTATGAAAGATAGAACACCACTATATCCCAGGATGAAGGAGAGAAATGGAGTGGGAAGGGAGGGGTTGGGGGAGGTTGGATAGAGGGAGGGTAAACGGTGAGACCACATCTATGGAGCATATTGCAAGGGTACAAGTCAAATCTGTCAATTGTAGAACATAAATGTCTTAGCACAATAATCAAGTAAATGAGGTAAAAGATATGTTGATTGGTTTGATGTAACCATGTCAGATTGTATTAAAAAAAATCAACACATTGTACCCCACATATGCATAAATGTATTCATGGTCCATGTGTATATGACTTTAAAAAGAGAAACAAAATAACATGAAAAAAACCAACAAATATTTGTGTTAAATATTCAAGCTTCTCTTTATTTTTTAGAAAGATGGCATTTAAAAGCACTTTGTCTCACTTTTCAGGAATTCCCTTCATGCACGTTGAGGCTTGAGATATTGTTCATTATAAATTGAGTTACTGTTCATCACATAATTTGGGGGCAGATAGTTCATTTTTGTAGCAAAAATCACATATATATTCATGGTAGACATGGGTGTGGTGAGACACCTTTCATAGAACAGGTATTGCCTGAAGACTGCAGGTACTGACTTTTTGTTCTCTTAACAGAAGTAGACCACTGAGAAGGGAGAAGATGGTACTCCAGTGCCCCTAGGTAAATGCTGATTTCATCCTCACAGTAATCTTATGGACTGGACAGAATAACTCATTTACTAAAGGTCACTTAGTGGTAGAGTTGGGGTGAATCTGGTTAATTTGGCTTCAGAGATCATGCCTTAACCTACCCAAAAAAAGTGTTTTTCAAAAGGGTTCTCAGCATTAGGCACATCAGATCTCCTGGGAACCTCTTAGCAGACTGGAGCCTTTGACAGATAGTGCTTAAATTTTCAAATGTAATATTTTCACAGGAAACACATTCACCCATGTAAAAAATAAAATATACAGTGAGAAATACTCATGCCATACATGCCCTTCATCTGCCCAGTTTCTTCATAACTATAAAAGGTAAACACTGTTACTGTTGTGTATACTTTCAAAGTATATCTAGGTAAATAGTATGTGTAATTAATAACCCTCTGTCTCACCTCATAATTACCGTATTATCAAATTTTTAGAAGTAAACTTTGTAATATTTGGTGCTTACTTCTGAGTTTTGACAAATAGGGTTGTGTAATCACCACTATCATGGTCATCCCTAATCATAAAAAATCTCCTTTCATCCCTTACACTTGACAACCATTGATCTATTATCCATTCCTATAGTTTTGCTTTATCCATATTGTTGTATTAATGGGTTCATACAGTAGCCTGGTTCATATGTAGCCTGGGAGTCTGGCTTCTTTCATTTAGTGTAATGCATTTGAGATTCACCTATGTTGTATGGATCAAAACTTTGTTTCTTTTTCTTAGGTAGTAGTCCATTGCATAGATGGGCCACTTTTTGTTAACCAATTGAGGAACATGTGAATTGCCTTCAGTTTTGGGCTATTATGAATAAAACTGCAATAATTATTTGTGTACAAGTTTTCATGAGAACATACATTCTTATGGCTGTCATAATGGCTGGGTCATATTCTAAGTGCATGTTTGATGTTATAAGAAACTGCCAAACTATTCCTAGAGTGTTTTTGTCATTTTCTTTCTTTCTTTCTTTTTTTTTTTTTTTGAGACCGAGTCTCACATTGTTAACCTCAGTAGAGTGCTGTGGCGTCATAGCTCACAGCAACCTGAAACTCTTGGGCTCAAGTGATTCTCTTGCCTTAGTCTCCCGAGTAGTTGGGACTATAGGTGCCCGCCACAATGCCCAGCTGTTTTTAGAGACAGGGTCTTGCTCTGGCTCAGGCTGGTCTCCAACTCCTGAGCTCAGGCAATCCATCTGCCTCGGCTTCCCAGAGTGCTAGGATTACAGGTGTGAGCCCCGACACCTGGCCGTCTTTGTCATTTTTAATTCTTGTCAATCATGTGTGAAAATTGTTGTACCTTCATGAACTCACCAACATTTGGTGGTGTCAGCTTTCTTCCAGCCATCCTTATGTGTGCACTGATAAACCACATGTCACTGAGATTTTAATTTGCATTTACTTATGACTTAGGGTGTTAAACACATGTTCACGTGCCTATTGGGTACTCATATGTCATCTTTGGTAAAGTGTTTGCTCAGATCTTCTTCCCATTGATTTTAATGGTTGCTTTCTGACTGTTGGATTTTGAGAGTCTATACATATTTTGCATACAAGCCCCACAAGTGTGATTTGTAAGTATTTTCACCTAGTCTGTGGCTGGTCTTTTCATTATCTAAGTTTCTTTCATACAGAAAAAGTTTAAATTTTTATGAAGTACAATTTATAAGTTTTTTCTTTCTATGGATTGTGCTTACATTGTTATGTGGAAGAACTCTCTTTCCTCAGGACTTTGCTGCATCTGTGTGTGTAAATCTCAAAATGCACCCAGGCTTGGTCCTGTGACTGGCTGCCATGGGGTCTCCTTCTTCTCCTGAGTGTGAAGGAGGTTCTCTCTACAGGATAGCCCCGGGACAACAGGCTGTAAGGTGTCTTGTTTTCATTAGTTCACTGTGTATTTGTGACATATATGAGTGCGTGCATGTGAGTATGTGTGTACAGTGTATGCACACGTGGGTTTGTGTGTGTGTGTACTCACACACTTTATTGGAGTGTGACTGTGGTGTGTGCACATGCATGTGCAGGCAGGTATGTGTTGGGGTCAGCAAGTGACTCTAACTGTCCACACTGGGCTGTGTTCCTGCTCATTGCTGGAGTTGCTATCAGAGCCCCCACCCCATCCCCAGGTCTGAGTCTTGCAGTACAGGTAGGAACATTCTGAAGAAATAATGCCCTTGGAAGCATCCCTGAGTAATTATGAGAGGGTATCAGTGGATAAATAACTCCTATTCCCTTGCTCTGGGGTGACTCTGAGGTGCATGTCCTGTGCTATCTCCAAGAAGTATCAGGCAGGGTTGCCCACAGTGGAAACTTCCTCAAATAAGTTCTCTTTAACTCAGTGGTTCTCAGGGGTTGTGACTCACAGGTTGAAAACTGCTGCTAATTGCTGTGTTTTCTTTCCCATCTCACTTCCTCACTGGTTTACTGGTGTATCCTGGGATCACCTCCCAAAGAAACAATTGGCAGTTCAATTATTTCCTTAGGGTCACCTCCAAATGAAATATTTGCACTCAAATTCTTGCAGAAGGAGTTTACTTCCAAGGAACCCAAACTAAGACTAGGTCAGCTCTGTCCTCTAGTCCCCATGAGCTTATCATTGTGCCTCTTTAATGGAGGAAAGTGATGCTTTGAATAGCCAAGTAACTTGTCCAAGGTCACACAGCTGACCAATGGCAGATGCCAGCTGTGACCAGGGCTTGTCAGTCCTCAAACTGGGCACTCACTCCTCTCCTGAGAGACTCTGCCCTGCTAAGGGCTACTGGAAAGAACAAGGGATGTTCAAACCAAGAAAGTCCCTGATGTTTGTGCCAGAGGGCCTCAAGGCTGATAGCTGGTGCCCAAGTCTTTGTTCTGCCATAAGAGTAATAAATATGCTGGATTCTGACTCTGTGTCTGGGACTATTTTGTTGTAAGCATTTTCTTCATTTCAACTCATTTAATTGTCACAATAACCATATTATTACCCCCCAGTTTTCAAGTTGGAAAATGAAGGCGGGCAGCACCTGTGGCTCAAGGGAGTAGGGCGCTGGCCCCATATACCCGAGGTGGTGGGTTCAAACCCACCCCTGGCCCAAAAACTGCAAAATAAATAAATAAGTAAAAGTGAAAAAAAAAAAAAGAAAAGAAAATGAAGGCATACAGAGGTATAGAAACTAACCCAAATTCATACAAAAGCTCCAAATTTGAACCAAGTTGTCTGTACCTAGAGTCCTTCTTAACTGCAACCCTCTCTGCCTTCTCACCAGTCACATAGATTGAGTTCTGCTGTGTCAGGCATGGCACTAAGCAATTTCCTTTAGAAATATAAGTCATGGTCCAGGCCCAGTGGCTCACACTTGCAATCCTAGCACTCTGGGAGGCTAAGGCAGGTGGATCGCTTGAGCTCATGAGTTTGAGACCAGCCTGAGAAAGATTGAGGCCCCATCTCTACTAAAAATAGGAAAACTAGCCAGGTGCCAAGGTAGGGGCCTGTAGTCTGAGCTACTTAGGAGACTGAGGCAAGAGGATTGCTTGAGCCCAAGAGTTTGAGGTTGCTGTGAGCTATGATGCCACAGCACTCTACCCAGGGTGACAGAGTGAGACTCTGAAAAAAAAAATATGTATACATGTAATTCATAATTATATAAGTTAGTAACTACAAGGTCTGGCAATTAAGTTCATCCTAGAAAAAGTGCTACATACCTCATTGGTAAATATCACTATGGTCACCTTCAAAGTACTCCTGCTGGGAAGCTATGCACTGATGCCAGTGCCTAGTCCACTCTTCAAAGCAATTTTGAAACTTTTCCTGGAATGACTGTCAGATCTGTTGATATAAACACAGCTGTGAGACAATGATATACCAAGGCTATGACACCTTACCAAGTTGTTTGTACAGTGCCAGCAATATAAGTGCACAGTGGTAAGTTCATGAACATAAGAAATCAGGACGTAGACCATATTTGGTCTATAGACCACAGTTTGCTGACCCCTGGAATGTAGAAATAGAACTGAGTTTGTATTGACTGTGTATCCTTCACTCTATTGGATCATTCTAACTGGTAGACAAATAATGGTGTTATTTCCTCATTCTCAAAAACAAATTGTAATGGCTTTACTTTCCCACTGAAAATGCTATACAATTTTTGCATAAGAAAAGGAAATAACAGTTAAGTATAGACATTTGTAAAAAAAATTCTACCTTCCACTCCCCTTTCCCATTCAAGCCGTTGAGAGTAGTTTTTTGTATCTACCTATACAAACATCTGCACCCACATGGTTGTTTTGTCCCCTCACTTTGGAGAAAGTAGCAGTCAGCTCCTGGCTGGGACCTTAAATGGACCAAAGGAGGAGGTTTAAGAAGGGGCCACTTCCAAGGATGAAGGGAAACCATGAGGGAGGGTACATCAGCTGAGAACTGTCACCACTCGAGGCTAGGGGTCCAGGGAGCAGATGTTTCTGGAATCCAGTGGGAGAAAACGTTGCTTAACAAGCAAAGCGGAAGATAGAAACCTTTTTGACTAAACCACCACCTATTGATTTGAGGGCAGAGGCTGTAGCAGGTGCTCACAAATTCCTGTAGAATCTCATTGTCCACAAGCATTACCTGCCCCATGTCTGCAAAGACTGGGGTTCTCTCAGCACCTTTGCACTGGGTGGTTCCTTTGCCCTCTGGCTATGCAGACCCCAAAATGAGAAAAATTCTGTCTGTCTTCTTGCAAGCTCCTCTGCTCCTTCTGAGTGATGTTCTCCTTCCCTTGGTTTTGAATGAGTGATGTTCTCCTTCCCTTGGTTTTGAATGAGAAACACCCTTTCTCCCTCCACAGGGATGATCTCTGTAGACCCCATCTCAAGTCGTCTCCTTCAGGGGCTCAGGCTGGTGAGGGTGGTGAAACCAACTGCTCAGAACCAGCATCACTCAATTGATCTCACACAGAGAGGTGAATACCAACTATTACGGGTTCTCTAGACTTTTTGGTATCTTTCCTTGGGCCTTTTTTTTTTTTTTTAATCTCAGAGGAACTTGTGTGAATTTCCTGGTACCTCTGCCAAGACATTGGCAGCCTTGGCTAGTGGCTCTGGGCCTGGATGTGTCTTCAGGGTCTGGTTACTGTTCGTGGTTTGTATTGTTGAAAATTAAATGAGGCAACTGCTTCCTGCTTGACCACTGGGCCAGATTTCATCACCACTGTGGGTCTGCAGCATTGCTAGTTCCTGCTTCCCCCATCAATCAAGAGGGAAATTACTTCAAGTCTATTTATTTCATCATGAAAGAGAAAGGACTCAAGAATGACAGACGCACTTTACATATCATTCCATCACCCCACCAGGTGCTGGGTCTTGATGTTCCTGGCATGCCTTCAGGAGTAGTCTTTATCCATGCCCCATTAACAATAGGGGGAAGTGGGAAAGGGGGTGGGTGGGTAGAGGGAGGGGGATCGGTGGGAAAGTATTCTTGAGATACTTTCTCCCACACCTGTGGTGCATCTTACAGGGATATTTGCGAAACTTGGTAGATGTAGAATGTAAAGGTTTTGGCACAGTAACTGAGATAACGCCGGAAAGGCTATGTTAACCACTGTGATAAAAATGTGTCAAATGGTCTATGAAGCGAGTGTATGATGCCCCATGATCATATCAATGTATACAGTTATGATTTAATAAAAAAAAAAAAAGGTCACTCAGGTATCTGCTCAAAGGTCACCACTTACAGAGTCTCTCCCTGGTCACTGTACCCAGAACAGTCTTCTCAGTCACTTTCTGGCTTGTCTCACTCTGCCCAATTCTTTCGTGACTGACACCATTGACTTAGTCTTATTACCTTTGGCTTCCCTCATCAGACATGAGCACCATGATGGTGGAGACCTGGTCTGTCTTCTTTTTTTTTTAATTTTTAATTTTATTTTATTTTTTAAATTATACTTAAATCATAGCTGTGTACATTAGTGCAACCAAGGGGTACAATGTTACGATGTGCTGGTTTCATATGCAATATGAAATATTCTCATCAAACTTTTCAACATAGCCTTCATGGCATTTTCTCAGTTATTATATGTAGACATTTGTATTCTGCATTTAGTAAGTTTCACCTGTACCCATTCTAAGATGTACCATAGGTGTGGCCCCACAAATTACCCTCCCTCCACCCAAACCTCCACCCTCCCTGACCCTCCCTTGGCCCTTTCCCCATATTCTTGTGCTATAGTTGGGTTATAGCCTTCATGTGAAAGCTATAAATTACCTTCATAGTAGGGCTGAGTACATTGGATACTTTTCCTTCCATTCTTGAGATACTTTGCTAAGAAGAATATGTTCCAGCTCCATCCATGTAAACATGAAAGAGGTAAAGTCTCCATCTTTCTTTAAGGCTGCATAATATTCCATAGTATACATGTACCACAATTTGTTAGTCCATTGGTGGGTCAACGGGCACCTGGGCTTCTGCCATGACTTAGCAATTATGAATTGGGCTGCAATAAACATTCTGGTATAGATGTCTTTGTCATATTGTGATTTTTGGTCTTCTGGGTAAATACCTAGTAAAGGAATTATAGGATCGAATGGCAGGTCTATTTTTAGATCTCTAAGTATTCTCCAAACATCCTTCCAAAAGGAATGTATTAGTGTGCATTCCCACCAGCAGTGTAGAAGTGTGCCCTTTTCTCCACATCCACACCAACATCTCTGGTTTTGGGATTTTGTTATGTGGGCTACTCTTACTGGAGTTAGGTGATCTCTCAAAGTAGTTTTGATTCGCATTTCTCTGATGATTAAGGATGATGAGCATTTTTTCATGTGTCTGTAGATGATGCATCTATCTTCTTTAGAGAAGTTTTTCTTCAAGTCCTTTGCCCACCCTGAGATGGGATCACTTGTTCTTTTCTTGCTAATATGTTTGAGTTTTCTGTGAATTCTGGTTATTTAGCTTTTATCGGAGGTATAACCTGCAAATATTTTCTTCCATTCTGAGGGCTGTCTGCTTGCTATACTGACTATGTTCTTGGCTGTGCAGAAGCTTTTTAGTTTGATCAGGTCCCAGTAATGTATTTTTTTTTTTTTTTTTAGAATAACAAAAAATATTTTACTAAAACATAAGATTTACAGAAGTTTCCAGACAAGCCATACAAAATGGTCACAAGCTTTTTTTTGAAGGGGGGAAATCTACACTTGACAGCAAAGTCACGATGTTATTAGTGAGGACTGTGATGTTTGTTTAATGTTCCCATTTTGGTTCAAACAATCAAGCTTGTCCATCTACAATGTCTAAATAAAGTTAGACTTGGCTAGAGAGGATATTCTAAAGAACTGGTTAGCTGCAATTAGATCACCATAAAAAGGGGGAAAGGAGCCCATAAAATTAAAATAAAACTACCTCCCCCCACAAAAATAAAAGGTAAAATAAAATAAAAACACCCACACCCCTGCAGCTAACCCTGACAACTACCTTCATTCACAGTGCTTTATACTTAAACCATGATGGGGGAAATGAATAAAAGCAGAGGGGCCACTGCTTTTAAACGTTTCGCAACAATCCAGATGATACTTCTAGCCTCCGCTCATGCTTTACAACAGTGAATCAGGACAAGACATAGATTTGCTAATGTGCATTTAATCACCAAAGGACTGAAGATGTCTGGGCTTTTATTCTGTAATGTTTCTAAGACTGTGTCCATTAAATGCAAACAAAAAAGGAAGAATCTTGGCAGAACAGGAGAAGTGATGCACACTTGATGATCGGATCGATTTAAATATTATTCATGGCATATAGCCTAGTCCATGCTCTAGCTGTTTCTATGGCTTGGGCTTCGTTGGTCTTCCACTGCTCCGCTACATCATTCGCTAATGGATCATCTGGATTGGGAGCACTTAACAAAGCCTGGATGGATAGCAGAACTGTGCGGATCTGCAGTGCTGGGGACCATTTATCTTTCAAAATATCTAAACATATTCTTCCCAACTTGTCTACATTAGGATGATAAATTTTGGTCATGAAACGTACTTTAGGAGCTGCCATTGGGTATTCTTCTGGAAGGAATAGTTCGAGTTTAAAAGTCCCTCCCTCAAAGGGGGAATCTTGGGGGCCAGCAATAACCACATGAAAATAACGGGCGTTGCTCTCATCTGGTTCTGCTTTAATGCCAGGAACTGGTTCCGCCAGCAAACGCTGGGTTTCCTTGATAATCCTGCGGGGCAGCCCGGCCATCTTGTCAGATCCCGAGTTCGGCCTCTGGTCTCGTCTCAGGCTCCGCTTGCCTCACGCACGAGTCCAGTAATGTATTTTTGATACTGCTTCAATTGCCTGGGGAGTCCTCCTCATAAAATATTCACCCAGGCAGATTCCTTCCAGAGTTTTCCCTGCACTATCTTCAAGTATTTTTATAATTTCATGTCTTAAGTTTAAATCATTTATCCAGTGAAAGTCTAAGTTAATGGTGAAAGGTGTGGGTCCAGTTTCAGTCTTCTACAGGTTGCCAGCCAGTTCCCCCAGCACTATTTGTTAAATAGGGAATCTTTTCCCCACTGAATGTTTTTAATTGGCTTGTCAAAGATCAAATAATGGTAAGTAGCTGCGTTCATCTCTTGGTTCTCTATTCTGTTCCAGACATCTGCTTCTCTGTTTTTGTGCTAGTACCATGCTGTTTTGATCACTATCGATTTATAGTACGGTCTCAGGTCTGGTAGCGTGATTCCTCCTGCTTTGTTTTTATTGCTGAGTAATGTCTTGGCTATTCGAGGTTTTTATTGATTCCATGTAAAATGAAGTATTATTTTTTAAAGATCTTTAAAATATGACAATGGAGCTTTAATAGGAATTGCATTAAAATTATATATTGCTTTGGGTAGTATAGACATTTTAACAATGTTGATTCTTCCCAGCCATGAGCATGGTATGTTTTTCCATCTGTTAACATCTTCAGCTATTTCTTTTCTTAAAGTTTCATAGTTCTCTTTATACAGATCTTTCATGTCCTTTGTTAGGTATACTCCCAAATATTTCATCTTCTTTGGCACTACTGTGAAAGGAATAGAGTCCTTGCCTGTTTTTTTGGCTTGGTTATTGTTGGGATATATAAAGGCTACAGATTTATGGGTGTTGATTTTGTAGCCTGAGACATTGCTGTATTCCTTGATCACTTCTAAAAGTTTTGTAGTAGAATCCCTGGTGTTTTCTAGATATACAATCATATCATCTGCAAAGAGTTAAAGTTTGATCTCTTCTGACCCTAAGTGGATACCCTTGATCGCCTTTTCTTCCCTAATTGCAATGGCTAAAACTTCCATTACAATGTTAAAGAGCAATGGAGACAATGGTCAACCTTGCCTGGTACCTGATCTAAGTGGAAATCATTTCAATTTAACTCAATACGATATTGGCTGTGGGTTTACCATAGATGGCCTCTATTAGTTTCAGAAATGTCCCTTCTGTACCAATTTTCTTAAGTGTTCTGATGAGGAAGGGATGCTGGATATTATCAAAAGCTTTTTCTGCATCAATTGAGAGAATCATATGGTCTCTATTTTTTAGTTTTTTTATGTGCTGAATTACATTTATAGATTTATGTATATTGAACCATCCTTGAGACCCTGGATAAATCCCACTTGGTCATGGTGTTTAATTTTTTTTGATGTGTTGTTGGATTCTGTTTGTTAGGATCTTATTGAGTATTTTTGCATCAATATTCATTAGTGATACTGGTCTATAATTTTCTGTTCTTGTTGTGTCTTTCCCTGGTTTAGAGATCAAGGTGATGTTTGCTTTGTAGAATGTGTTGGGTAATATTCCTTCTTTTTCTATATTTTGGCATAGGTTTAATAATATAGGTACTAGTTTCTTTTTAAAGGTTTGGTAGAATTCTGACGTGAAGCCATCTGGTCCTGGGCTTTTCTTTTTAGGGAGATTTTGTATAGTTGATGCTATTTCAGAACTTGATATAGGCCTGTTCAACATTTCCACTTCATTCTGGCCAAGTCTTGGTAGGTGGCATGCTTCCAAGTATTGGTCGATTTCCTTCAGATTTTCATATTCTGAGAGTAATGTTTATTGTAATATTCATTGAGGATTTTTTGAATTTCTGAGGGGTCTGTTGTATTTCATGTTTACCATTTCTGACTGATGAAATTAGAGATTTTACTGTTTTTTCCCTTGTTAGGTTGGCTGAAGGTTTATCTATTTTATTGATCTTTTCAAAAAACCAAGTTTTTCACTTATTGATCTGTTGTATAATTCTTTTGTTTTCATTTTCATTTAATTCTGCTCTGATTTTGTTTATTTCTTTTCTTCTGCTGGGTTTTGGGTTGGAATGTTCTTCCTTCTCCAGTTGCTTGAGATGTCCCATTAAGTTATTAACTTCCTCTCTTTCTGTTTTCTTGAGAAAGGCTTGCAGTGCTATAAATTTTCCTCTTAGGACTGCTTTTTGTGGTGTCCCAGAGGTTCTGATAATTTGTGTCTTCATTGTCATTTTGTTCCAAGAATTTGGTAATTTCCTTCTTAATCCCATCGATAACCCATCTATCCTTCAGCATAAAGTTATTTAGCTTCCATGCTTTTGTGTGAGTATGCAGATTCCCGTTGTTATTGAGTTCATCTTTTATTCCATGATGGTCTGAGAAGAAGCAAAGAATAATTTCTATTTTTTAAAATTTGCTGAGGTTAGATTTGTGACCTAGGATGTGGTTGATTTTGAAGTATGTTCTGTCTGCTGATGAGAAGAATGTGTGTTCAATTTTGTTGGGATGAAATTTTCTGTAGATGTCTGTTAAATCCAGATGTTGAATGCTTATGTTTACATCTAAAATTTCTTTGCTTAGCTTCTTTTTGGAGGATCTATCCAGCACTGCTAAAGGGGTGTTAAAATCTCCAAGTACTATGGAACTGGAGGAAATCAAGTTGCTCATGTCTGTTAGCGTTTCTCTTATAAATTGAGGCACATTCTGGTTGGGTGCATAAATATTAATAATTGAAATCTCATCATAATGAGTATTACGTTTAACAAATATGAAGTGTCCATCCTTATCCTTCCTTATTTTGGTTGGATTAAAACCTATTGTGTCTGCGAATAGGATTGCAATGCTTGCTTTTTTCTGCTTTCCATTTGCCTGGAATATAGATGAACATCCCTTTACCTTGAGTCTATATTTATCTTTTAAGGTAAGATGAGATTCTTGTATGCAGCAGATATCTGGCTTGAGTTTTTGTATCAAGTCAGCCAACTGGTGCCTCTTTAGAGGACAATTTAAACCATTCACATCAATTGAGAATACTGATAAGTCTTTCAAGAGTCCAGCGGACATTTTTAATCCTTTTGCGACTGTGGAAGTTGGAATTTGATCAAAAGTTTCTGGGTGAGTTTACTTTTGTGGTGGAGGATTATGCTGGTCTTTATGGAGGACAAGTCTGAGAATATCCTGGAGAGCTGGTTAGTTATGGCATATTTCTTCAACATGTGAATGTCATTGAAGTATTTGATTTCTCCATCATAAATGAATCTCAGTTAGCTGGATGCAGGATCCTGGGTTAAAAGTTATTTTGTTTTAGAAGATTAAAAGTTGATGACCATCTTCTTCTAGCTTGAAAGGTTTCAGCAGAGAGATCTGCAGTTTTTCTAATATTCTTCCCCTTGTAGGTTATGGTTTTCTTATGTTTGGCTGCTTTCAGAATTTTCTCCTTCATATTAACTTTAGTGAAATTGATTACGATGTGTCTGGGGGATGTCTTATTTGGGTTGAGTCATGCTGGAGTTCTGAAACTGTCTGCTATCTGAATTTCAGAATCTCTTGGCATGTTTGGAAAGTTCTCTTTCACAATCTCGTGAATAAGAGACTCTGTGTCTTGTGAAGCCACTTTGTTGCTTTCAATAAGACGAATATTGATTTTCTTCAAATTATCCCAGAGCTCTCTGAGAGAGTGATCTGTTTTTGCCCTCCATTTCTCTTCCTCTTTGAGAGTTTGGGAGTGTTTGAAAGCTTTGTCTTCAATGTCAGAAATCCTTTCTTCTGCTTGCTCCATTCTGTTTTTGAGAGATTTTACTGTGTTTCTCAGATCTTTGAGGACTGCAACTTCTTGTCTCAATGTGTCAAAATCTTTGGTAATTTCATCTTTGAATTTGTTGAATTCTTGAGACATCTTTTGGGTTACTGGGTGGAATTCTAATTCGATCTTATTTGCTATCCAGATTCTGAATTCGATTTCTGACATCTCAGCTATTTGTTTATGCATGGGATCTTGTGCTTTGTCTGTCTTATTGTTCCCTGGGGGAGTTGATCTACTCTGAGTTTTCATATTGCCAGAGTTTTTCCATTGATTTTGCTTCATGATTGTTTTTCACCATTGCCTCTGGTCTTCCTCAGAGTTGGGGAGGTGTCTCTCCAAGATTTGACGCCAGTGGGATCACTCTATTGAGGCTGGATCTTTGTAGGGAGTGACCCTGTGTAGCTCCTCTGGGGCTGCCCCAGCCAGGGAGTTCTGGTTGTCAGAGCAGCTCTGGAGTGTGACACACCGAGATCCAGAAACAGGGTGGGGGGTGGTGCACACAGTTCTGGGAGTGCCTGGCACCCTGTGACTTTGGCACAGAGATTCCCAGGCTCCAGCAGTCTCTGGCCAGGAGAAGGGCTCTGCGCAGAGGCAGGGAGGGCTCCAGAGGGTGTGCAGCTACCAGAGTCCCTGGCTAGACAAGCAGGCCTGTTGGAAGAAGGGAGGGTATGGGAGGCAGGACGCATGTTGCACAGCTCCCAGAGTTCCTGGCCAGGGCATGTGGAGGCCTGGTCAGGCACGGGGTGCGAGGCTGCCCGGCTGCCGGCGGACATCCTGGTGGTGGTGGGGGGGTGTTCGGCGTGCCCTCTGGAGTCTCTTGCTGGGGAGGCACTTGGTCTGGCAGACAGGGATGGGGGGGCACTGCTCAAGAACCTCCTCCCTCAGCCTCAGTAGTGGTTAGGCTTTTGGTTCATCGAGTAAGGGAGAAGGGCGTACTGGAAGTTCAAAATGGCAGGGAAGATCTTAGTTCGATATTTCTGCCTAGCAAGAGAGTGTTCAGAGTCACAGCAGGGTCCCTCTGAGGAAGTAGTCCCCACTTCCCACAGCAGTCACCGGTGGGGTGAGGCAAGAAGTCCACAGGTCACTGCTTGTCCATAGAAAACCTGCAGGAGCAAATGAAGAGAGAAATGAAAGGAGACAGAAAACAAAGAAAAATCACAGCTTTCTTGGGGGAGTGGACAGACACTCCTCCTTCCAGATGAATTTTGTACCTGAAGCTTGGTTTCTTGGAGTTGCAGCTTGCCGCAGCAGAAGTGACCTGCAGTTATCATCTCTCTCTTGGCTGGGCTCTCAGTCTTAAGCTTAATTGGGCTGTTTCTGCACACTATCTTTTTTTTTTTTGACAGGAGCCTCCCTTGGAAGCTGCTCTCAGTTGGAAATCTTGCCCGTCTCCCCTGTCTGTCTTCTTCATCCTGGGTCTGGGTCCTAGCACTGTGCGTGGTACACTGGAGGTGCTAAAAAAAGTTTGCTGTTGAGGAATAGTGGCAGAGTCGCTGTCTATTATACCTAGGAGGATTTGAGGCTCAGAGAGGGCAAGCAACATACCCAGGAACACACAGCCAGTACATGCCAGAGTTTAGATTAGAAGTCAGTTCTGCTGAATCCAAAACTTGTTCTTCCCCAACATTCATGGAAAGGGAATGTGTTACTGCAACTAGTGGGCAGCCTGCATACTTGCTCTAGAGACACTCCAAGCTGATTCCTGAGAGGTATGTCTTCATGGTGACAAAATAAGAACTACTCACCTGTATTATGCACCAATCATGTGCCCCCACTGTGCCAAATTATTATTTCTTTTTAAAAATTTGTTTTGATGTTTAAATTTATAGCAGCCAAGTGTGAAAAGATAGCAACAGACATGTAGAAAATTTAATATGTCTTTAATCCACTCTCCTTCCCTCAATTCCACTGTGATGTGTGGATTCTTCTGCATTATTTTTTCAGTGCATACACAAATGTTTACACCCAGGCAAACACACATGTACTGATACATGTTCCACAGAGTTGGAAACATTACTCATTTTCTTTCCCTGCTCTCTCTTCTTTGTCTGATGAAACACTCGCAATGCCCTGTGAAGTGTTATCAGGCCCCTTTTTCAGATACAAAGACTGAGGTTCATAGGTTGATGGGTCAAGTCTAAGGCTGATCACTCATGGAGTCACCTCTGCTGTTGGTCTGACTCGCTTGCCCCCTGCCTACTTTGGGTGTTTCTGTGGAGAGAAGCACCAGCCTCTGTCTCCCCCAGAGTGGTTCCTCCCCATAGCACTCCCTGGGGACGTTGCACCAGTCAGGTGTGTGATTTGGCAGCTAAGATGTTCCTTGTTAAACAAAAAACACTGGAGAGACTCTAGCCTCCTGGGGCTCTGAATGTTCCCATTCAAGACTTCCCGCTTACCATGCTGCCTCCCTTTTTGTCTCCTGCTGTCTAGATCCATCCAATGGCCCTTACCCTTGCTGTGGCTGCAGACATCTGCTGGGGTTTGGAGGCATCTGAGACATCTGCTTCTGGATTGAATTCTGGGCCAAATTTTGCCTCCTTGGCTGAATTCTCCAAGTTCACCCACTGCCATCAGGGCATGGGTGTTGAAGGAGCAAGGCCATTATGCTTGCTTTATGCCCACTGCTGGGCACCTCACTGTTGTGCCCAGGAGTTCCACAAAGACCACACTGCCAAACAAGCCAAATTTACAGCAGAGTTCTTTTATTGATGAGCTGGCTGGCGACTGCCTCAGTGTCCCAAAATGAGGTTTCTGAGAGCTGCCCCAAGTGCTTAAGGGGTCAGGTTTTTAAGGCTTGGTCTGCATCCTGGTTGGCATGCAGGCTGTTCAGGTGCATTTGGGTGGGGTGGCAAACAAGCATCGTACAGAAGCAGGATTTTGCCATTAGTTATATGTGATACACCTTTGTTTTAATATTTTCCCTTTATACATCTTAGTATCAGTACTTTCCCTCGATACATCTTAGTTTCAGTAATTTCCCTACCTGGTATTATTTAAAAGTCAGTGCGGGAACAGTTGGTACCTTCTGGTCTGTTTCCCAGGGAGTTAGCCAAGCAAGAAACTGGGAATGAACTAGAAGCAAGAAATCAAGTAGTACTTTCTCATTTATCTTGGGAGTGAACTAGACTTATTTCATTTCATTTGAAAGGTTTGAAATCTAAAAATTTGCTAGGAATTAACTGGTATTTTTCCATTATAGCCTAGGCCTGACACCTTTCTGTCTTAGCCTAGGTCCACTAGGCCTATCACTCACTTCATAATTAAGGGAGCCCTTTCAACCACATATCCCTCTCTCCCTCTTCTTTTTGGCTTCCACTTAAGGACTCCCCTTCCTGGAAGCCATGTCACTCTCATGATGTGTTCTTGTTTCTTTCTTTCTTTCTTTTATTTTTTTTTGAGACAGAGCCTCAAGCTATTGCCCTGGGTAGAGTGCCATGGCATCACAGCTCACAGCAACCTCAAACTCTTGGGTTCAAGAGAATCTCTTGCCTCAGCCTCCTGAGTAGCTGGGACTACAGGTGCCCACCACGTCTGGCTATTTTTTAGTTGTAGTTGTCATTGTTTGACAGACCTGGGCCGGATTCGAACCCACCAGCCCCTGATGCGGAACTGGATCTTGGGCCACAGGAGCCTGGTGAGCTCTGGTGTATGTGGTTGGCACTTTAGCCGCTTGAGCTACAGGCACCACTGTGTTCTTGATTCTTTATGTGATCATGGCCCATCTTTCTACTAGATGTTCCCCCCATCATCAAGGAGTTGGATGTTGTACCCCCTATCCCTGGTAAAGTGCCCAGCACAAAATAGGCACTCAGGGTGCAGAAACAGCTTTGGCAGGTATAGAACTTTCTCCTTAACTTGTAACAACAACAAAAAATGAGTGTAACAGAGTCCCATCCAACTTGACCCGGAACTGGTGCCTCAGGCTATTTGAACACCTCTTTCCCACACTTTTTATTTTTGGCTGCTGATAGGCAGGGAAGAGGCAGGCAGATATTAGATGGCTCAGCTCGGCCCCTTTCAGCCTTGCCCAGGATATAAGAACAGTTCAGGAGGAAAGAAATCTCAGGAGGAGAGAAGAGGAGATTCTAGGGGGAAGATAGCACTCCTGACTGTGTTTTTCTGTCCCCAACTCTGCCTCTTTCCAGTTGTCCCTGGATCTCTCTCCCTGCTCTCAGTCCCTGCTTCCCCATCTCTGAGCCCTCCTCGTCCCTGCCCCTCTGCACTGGCCTTGGAGCTTCCTTGGCCTCTCCTGAGCCTCAGGAACTCCCCCTCTACCCCTCTGCCCTGCAGGATGCTGCAGCTGAGCCTGTCCTGGCTGGGCCTGGGGCTGGTAACAGCCTCCCCATGGTTGCTGCTGCTGCTGGTCGGGGCCTTCTGGTTCCTGGCCCGCCTCCTGGCCTGGACCTATGCCTTCTATGACAACTGCCGCCGCCTCCGCTGTTTCCCACAGCCCCCGATGCGGAACTGGTTCTTGGGCCACAGGAGCCTGGTGAGTGTGGCCGCAGGATAGGTCTGGAGTGTCAGGTTAGATGGACTTCCCCAGGTGTCAGGGCGGTGGACTTCTGGGGTGTTGGGATAGGGCACCAGCAAGTCTGGGACTGCAGAGAAGTGAGAGAAGCTGAGGAGAACACATCTTTCCTCACTGCCCCACCAGACTCTTTCTCTCTATTGACTGCATTCCCTGAGGCCTTTCTCTTTCTTACCCTTCCACGGCCCAAGCCTGCTTTGGGTCAAACTCTGGCCTATCTTTTCCACATTAGTGCACCCTTCTCCTAATTGAGGGCTTCCAGGGTGGACTGCACACAGCAGGGTCTCCACCGCACACTGGCCCACAGTCTTCACCCTGGAATTAAGACCTCCTCAAGGGCACTGTGCAGGGTCTCATCCCTACCTGAACCATCTCTGTTGGCCTCAGACCAGGATGTAGCTCTCTCTGGCCAGTCACTTCCCGGCAGGGATCAGCTATGACCCCTGCCCATAGGGAACAGCTGGACCACGGAGAGGAATAGGCAGTCTCTCTCTTCTTGGGGCATCTTCTTTCTCCTATCCTATCATCCAGTTTCCAAGTTGTACCAGTGGATCTCATTGCCTAGCCTGGGACATTTGTCCTCATTGCTATTTGAAGAAACCTTCCCCTTGGATGAGAAAAACACCCAGCTTCCCCGAGGCTTCTCTGTAGGGGTGCTAGAGAAAGTCACAAAATAGGACAGATGGGTAACATGTAAGTTCCCAGACATCCCCTTTGCAGTGCACTTCAATCTGCCTTCAAATGTCCAACCGGCTTGCTCTGCTGTCCTCTTGTAGGCAAAGAGCTGTTTCACTCACTGCCTCTATTTCTCCGTCGGCTCCTCACCTTGTCACCACTCCCTTCATGCTCTCTCAAGATGACCATGACCTCCAGACCCCCAAATTCCATGGATGGGTCCTTGAAAACCTTTTTTTTAAAGGAAAATTTTGTTTTATTTAAACAAAGTTCTCACACAGAATTAATAACAGCATTTTAAAACCCACTGGATTCTATTGTCTTGATATACAATCGGAAATACTATTTTTTTTTATGAAAACAAATTTAGCTTTTTATTTTAAAATAGTTTTGTATGTACAAAAATGTATAATAGTATGCAGAATTCCATTATATATGTATCCTCCACCTGTCTTCCCCAACGTTAACATCTTACCTACCTATAATGATCAGAACTAGCAGATTAACATTGATATACAGGTAACCAATACATTGTCCCACTGACATCTCCCTTCTGGTCAGTGATCCAGTTCAGGATCCTAAATTGCTTTTAGTGTCCAGTCTCCTTTGCTCCTAATCTGGCACATATTCTCAGTCTTTCTCTATCTTTCATGACCTTGACACTTACTTACTTTTTTTTTTTTTTTCGTGACCTTGACACTTTCAAGGAAGAGTAGCCAATTATTTTGTGGAATGTCCTGCAGTCTGAATGTGTCTAATGGTTCCTTATGATTAAATTAAGGTTACGCCTTTTTGGCAGTCATCCAAGTGACACTGTGCTGTGTGTTCTTCTCAGTGGAAATACTATTTCTTAAATTCAAAATGTCTCTCAGAATAATACTACACTGAAAACCTACCACACAGATTGTATGAATCAGTGTTATAACTTGATCACAAAAAGCCTCTTTTCTTAGATTTTCTTCATGCATATTACATTTCAGTGTGCCTAATTTTTGGGAAGTATATATAAATTATGCCCACCTAATTTAGGAGCACTTTTCATACTTTTGATGTTCCAACAGTTTATCACAAGCTTTCATAGAAACACTAGGAATGAAGGCATCATAGAAGTTATTTGAATGTTGAAATTCATCTATATTTAATTTTCAAAACTCCTAAAATTATTTTAATGCAAAAAGTATACTTTGAGTGTAATTTTAACTCCAATCAATCTCATTCTCTTTTTAAACATACATGCAAATAAATTGTCTGTCTCTTTCAACTTGCGATTAGTCTGCATGATTAATCATCTGCTTTACAGTAATGTTGGGAAGTGTTCGTGCTTGGTGCTTTCTCTTGTGAATCCCCTGATATTTATTTAGACTTGAATTAAGATGAAATATTTTTTAACAATTTATTTTATTGTCAAATACATTCTAATATTAATTATCATGTTTTTTCTTTTTCTTTTTTTTTTTTTTTTTTTGAGACAGAGTCTCACTTTGTCACCCTTGGTAGAGTGCTGTGGCTTCACAGCTCACAGCAACCTCAAACTCTTGGGCTTAAGCTATTCTCTTGCCTTAGCTTTCCAAGGAGCTGGGACTACAGGCATCTGCCATGATGCCCGGCTATTTTTTGGTTGTAGTTGTCATTGTTGTTTGGTAGGCCCGGGTTGGATTTGAACATGCCAGCTCCGGTGTATGTGGCTGGCGCCCTAGTCGCTGAGCTACAGGTGCTGAGCCAATTATGGTGTTTTCTAAAGTGTATTATTTGAACAAATATTTTTTTGCATTCCTGGCATTTTTAGACCTCTCCAATCTGAATTTTCTGAAGTTGAATTAGGTGGTCCTCCAGTATCAATTCATCTGTATACAATAAGATTGCAATATAAATAAATGTGTTGCACCACTTTTTTATTTCTGTATAACACTACAGTGCACTCATAGACATTTATTTATACTCACATTGCTTCTGTCGAGTATGAATACTCTGATGTGAAGTAATACATAAGTAGTTACTTAAAACTTGCATCATTATTTACATTTGCAGGATTTTTCTTTCTTTCTCTCTTTTTTTTTAAGCTTGCTAGGACTTTGTTTTTTTTCTTTTTTGAAATTAAATCATGACTTGTGTACATTAATGAATTTATGGGGTACAATGTGCTGATTTTATATACAATTTGCAATGCTTATATCAAACTGGTTAACATAGCCTCACCTCTCTTACTTAATTGTTGTGTTATGACATTTATACTCTATTCTTAATAGATTTGACATGTATCCTTGCATTATGCACAATAGGTGAGGTCCTACTGATTACCCTTCCTCCACCCAGCTTCTCCCCCCTCCTCTCTCCCCTCCCTTCCTTCCTTCATTCTGAGCTATAGTTGTGTTTTATCATTCGTATGAAAGTGTGAAGTGATTATATATTTGGTTTCAAAATAGTACTGAGTACATTGGATACTTTTTCTTCTAATCTTTACATACTGTACTAAGAAGAATATGTTCCAGCTCCATTCATGTAAACATAAAAGAGGTAAAGTCTCCGTCTTTTTTAATGACTGTGTAATATTCCGTGGTATACATATACCACAATTTGTTAATCCATTCATGGGTTGATGGGCACTTGGGCTGCTTCCATAACCAAATTCTATCAAGTATAGTGAGGTAAGAGCATTGGGTAAAGGCTTTGCCATATTATTCACATGTATGTGATTTCTCTGATATGAATTTTTTTTTTCTTAGAGACACAGTCTCACTCAGACACCCTGAATAGAGTGCTGTGGTGTCATGATAGCTCACAGCAACTTCAAATGCTTGGGCTCAAGTGATCCTCTTGCCTCACCTTCCCAAGTAGCTGGGACTATAGGTCCTCACCATGACACCTGGCTAGTTTTTTCTATTTTTACTAGAAACAGGGCCTCGCTCTTACTCAGGCTGGTCTTTAATTCCTGAGTTCAAGCAATCTACTTTCCTTAGCCTCCCAGAAGGGCTAGGATTATAGGCGTGAGCCACTGCACCTGGCCAGTTGATATAAATTTTTCTTTTATGTTTATAAGGGTACAAGCACGGGTTGAAGACTTTGCCACATATTTTACATTTGTAGTGTTACTCTCCAGTATGAATTTTCTCACGTGCAGTAAGGCTTCAACACAAAAGAAAATGCGGTGAAAGCTATGTTAACCAGTTTTACGAAAGCATTTCAAATTGTATATAAAATCAGCACATTGTACCCCATAATTACATTAATGTACACAGCTATGATTTCATAAAAAAAAAAAATAAAAGCTTTGCCACATTGTGCACATTTTTAGATTTGCTACCTGGTGTGAATTATCTTGCGATTGGTAAGGACTGAGGACTGGTAAAAGGCTTTGTTTGCCACATTCTTGACATTTGTATGGGTTCGCTCCAGTGTAAATTCTTTATTATTATTATTCTTATTATTAACTCATAGCTGTGTACATTAATGTGATCATGGGGCACCATACACTGGTTTAATATAACATTTCACACATTTCATCACACTGGTTAACATAGCCTTCCTGGCATTTTCTTAGTTATTGTGTTAAGACATTTATAGTCTTTAAGTCTTATACTTAGTATATTTTACATACACTAAGTATCACATGTACAGTTGTAAAATGCACTGCAGGTGTAATCCCACCAATCAACTTCCCTCTGCCCATCCTCCCCCCTCCCTCTCCACCTTCCCCATATTCTTGGGTTATAACTGGGTTATAGCTTACATATAAAAGCTATAAATTAGTTTCATAGTAGGGCTGAGTACATTGGATACTTCTTCCTTCATTCTTGAGATACTTTACTAAGAAGAATATGTGCCAGCTCCATCCATGTAAACATGAAAGAGGTAAAGTCTCCATCTTTTTTTAAGGCTGCATAATATTCCAGGGTGTACATATACCACAATTTATTAATCCATTCGTGGATCGATGGGCACATGGGCTTTTTCCATGACTTAGCAATTATGAATTGGGCTGCAATAAACATTCTGGTACAAATATCTTTCTTATAATGTGATTTTTGGTCTTCTGGGTATATGCCTAGTAGAGGAATTATAGGATTGAATGGAAGATCTATTTTTAGATCTCAAAGTGTTCTCCAAACATCTTTCCAAAAGGAATGTATTAATTTGCGTTCCCACCAGCAGTGTAGAAGTGTTCTCTTTTCTCCACATCCATGCCAACATCTCTGGTCTTGGGATTCCGTGATATGGGCTAATCTTACTGGAGTTAGATATGATATCTCACAGTAGTTTTGATTTGTATTTCTCTGAGGATTAAAGATGATGAGCATTTTTTCATATGTCTGTAGGCCATGTGCCTGTCTTCTTCAGAGAATTTTGTCTTCAAGTCCCTTGCCCAGCCTGAGATGTGACCACTTGTTCGTTTCTTGCTTATACATTTGAGTTCTCTATAGATTCTTGTTATTAAAAGTTTGTTGGAGACATAACCTGCAAATATCTTCTCCCATTCTGAGGGCTGTCTGCTTGCATTACTTACTGTATTCTTGGCTGTGCAGAAGCTTTTTAGTTTGATCAGGTCCCAGTAGTGTATTTTTGAAGCTGCTTGAATTGCCTGGGGGGGTCCTCCTCATAAAATATTAGCCCAGAGCGATTTCTTCAAGAGATTTCCCTGCACTCTCTTCTAGTATTTTTATACTTTCGTGTCTTAAGTTTAAATCTTAATCCAGTGAGAGTCTATCTTAGTTAATGGTGAAAGGTGTAGGTCCAGTTTCAGTCTTCTACAGGTTGCCAGCCAGTTCGTGCAGCACCATTTGTTAAATAGGGTATCTTTTCCCCACTGAATGTTTCTAGTTAGCTTGTCAAAGATCAAATAACGGTAAGTAGCTGGGTTCATCTCTTGGTTCTCTATTCTGTTCCAGACATCTACCTCTCTGTTTTTGGGCCAGTACCATGGTGTGTTGATCACTATTGATTTATAGTATAGTCTGAGGTCAGGTAGCGTGATTCGTCCTGCTTTGTTTTATTTCTGAGTATTGTCTTGGCTATTCGAGGTTTTTTCTGATTCCATATAAAGTGAAATATTATTTTTTCAAGATCTTTAAAGTATGACAGTGGAGCTTTAATAGGGATTGCATTAAAATTGCATATTGCTTTGGGTAATATGGACATTTTAACAATGTTGATTCTTCCCAGGCATGAGCATGGTATGTTTTCCCATTTGTTAACATTTTCAGTTATTTCTTTTCTCAGAGTTTCATAGTTCTCTTTATAGAGATCTTTCACATCCTTTGTTAGACAAACTCCCAAATATTTCATCTTCTTTGGCACTACTGTGAATGGAATAGGGTCCTTAACAGTTTTTTCTTCCATTTTTTTATTATTATTAAATCATAGCTGTGTAATGAATGCGATCATGGGGCACCATACACAGGTTTTATAGACTGTTTGACACATTTTCATCACACTGGTTAACATAGCCTTCCTGGCATTTTCTTAGTTATTGTGCTAAGACATTTACATTCTACGTTTACTAAGTTTCACATATACCCCTGTAAGATGCACTGCAGGTGTAATCCCACGAATCACCCTCCCTCCACCCACCTCCCCCCTCCCTCCCCTCCCTTTCCCCCTTCCCTCTATTCTTAGGTTATAACTGGGTTATAGCTTTCATGTGAAAGTCATAAATTAGTTTCATAGTAGGGCTGAGTACATTGGATACTTTTTCTTCAATTCTTGAGATACTTTACTAAGAGGAATATGTTTCAGCTCCATCCATATAAACATCAAAGAGGTAAAGTCTCCATCTTTCTTTAAGGCTGCATAATATTCCATGGTGTACATATACCACGATTTATTAATCCATTCGTGGATTGATGGGCACTTGGGCTCTTCCCATGACTTAGCAATTATGAATTGAGCTGCAATAAACATTCTGGTACAAATATCTTTGTTATGATGTGATTTTTGGTCTTCTGGGTATATGCCTAGTATTTATAGAGGAATTATAGTATTGAATGGCAGATCTATTTTTAGATCTCTAAGTGTTCTCCAAACATCTTTCCAAAAGGAATGCATTAATTTGCATTCCCACCAGCAGTGTAGAAGTGTTCTCTTTTCTACACATCCACGCCAACATCTCTGGTCTTGGGATTTTGAGATAGGGGCTAATCTTACTGGAGTTAGATGATATCTCAAAGTACTTTTGATTTGCATTTCTTTTTTTTCATTCCAGAAATATTTTTATTTATTTATTTATTTTTATTGTTTATTTTTATTAAATCATATTTGTGTACATCAGTATGATCATGGGGCACCATACACTTGGTTCATAGACCGTTTGACACATTTTCATCACACAAGTTAACATAGCCTTCCTGGCATTTTCTTGGTTATTTTGCTAAGACCTTTACATTCCACATGTACTAAGGTTCACATATACCCTTGTAAGGTGCACCACAGGTGTAATCCCTTTAATCCCCCTCCCTCCACCTACTTCCCCCCTCCCTCCTCTCCCTTTCCCCCTTCTCCCTATTCTTAGGTTGTAACTGGGTTATAGCTTTCATGTGAAGGTCCTAGATTAGTTTCATAATAAGGGTGAGTACATTGGGTACTTTTTCTTCCATTCTTGAGACACTTTACTAAGAAGAATATGTTCCAGCTCCATCTATGTAAACATGAAAGAGGTAAGGTCTCCATCTTTCTTTAAGGCTGCATAGTATTCCATGGTGTACATACACCACAATTTATTAATCCATTCGTGGATCAATGGGCATTTGGGCTCATTACATGACTTAGCAATTATGAATAGGGCTACAATAAACTATCTGGTACAAATATCTTTATTATGATTTGATTTTTGATCTTCTGGGTATATGCCCAGTAGAGTAATTACAGGACTGAATGGCAGGTCTATTTTTAGATCTCTAAGTGTTCTCCATATATCTTTCCAAAAGGAATGTATTAATTTGCAATTCCACCAGCAGTGCAAAAGTATTCCCTTTTCTCCACATCCATGCCAACATCTCTGGTCTTGGGGTTTTGTATAGGCCAGTCTCACTGGAGTTAGATGATATCTCAAAGTAGTTTTGATTTGCATTTCTCTGATGATTAAAAATGATGAGCATTTTTTCATATGTCTGAAGGCTGCACACCTGTCTTCTTCAGAGAAGTTTCTCTTCAAGTCCCTTGCCCAGCATGCGATGGGATCCCTTGTTCTTTTCTTGCTAATGCGTTTGGGTTCTCTGTGGATTCTGGTTATTAAACCTTTGTTGGAGACATAACCTGCAAATATCTTCTCCCATTCTCAGAGTTGTTTGCTGGCTTTACTTACTGTGTTCTTGGCTGTGCAGAAGCTTTTTAGTTTGATTAAGTCCCAACAGTGTATTTTTGAAGCGGCTTCAATTGCCCTGGGGTGGGGTGGTCTTTCTCATAAAAAACTCACCCAACCCATTTCTTCAAGGGTTTTCCCTGCACTCTCTTCTAGTATTTTTATAGTTTCATGTTTTAGGTTTAAATCTTTAATCCAGTGAGAGTCTATCTTGGTTAATGGTGAAAGGTGTGGGTCCAGTTTCAGTCTTCTACAGGTTGCCAGCCAGTTCACCCAGCACCATTTGTTAAATAGGGAATTTTCCCCATTGAATATTTTTAATTTCTTCAGCATATGAATGTAATTAAAGTATTTAATTTCTCCATCATAAATGAAACTCAGTTTAGCTGGATACAAGATCTGGGGTTGAAAGTCATTTTGCTTTAGGAGATTAAATGTCAATGACCACCCTCTTCTGGCTTGAAAAGTTTCAGCAGAGAGATCTGCAGTCATTCTAATGTTCTTCCCTTTGAAGGTAATAGTTTTCTTTCACCTGGCCGCTTTGAGAATTTTCTCCTTCTTATTAATTTAGTGAAGTTAATTATGATATGCCTGGGTGGTGTCTTATTGGGGTTGAGTGGTGCTTGGGTTCTGAAGCTATCCACTATCTGAATTTCAGAATCTCTAGGCATGTCTGGAAAATTCTCTTTCATAATTTCATGCAGAAGTGTCTCTGTGTCCAGTGAGGCCACTTCATCTGTTTCAGGAATTCCTATGAGTCAGATATTTTCCTTCTTCGAGTTATCCCAGAGCTCTCTGAGAGAATGATCCATTTTTGTTCTCCATTTCTCTTCCTCTTTGAGAGTTTGGGAGCGTTCGAAGGCTTTATGTTCAATGTCAGAAATCCTTTCTTCTGCTTGGTCCATTTTGTTGCTAAGGGATTCTACTGTATTTTTCGTATCTTTGAGGGCTGCAAATTCTTGCTTCAGTGTGTCTAAGTCTTTGGTGGTTTTGTCTTTAAATTCGTTAAATTCTTGAGACAGTTTTTGAATTTCTCCTCAAATTCCTAATTACATTTTGTTAATCTTGTTTGCCATCCAAATTCTGAATTCGATTTCTGACATCTCAGCCAGTTGTTTGTGAATGGGATCTTCAATTACATCTGCCGTATCTTTCCTTGGGGCGGGGGTTGATCTATTCTGGTTATTCATGTTACCAGAGTTTTTCTGCTGATTCCACCCCATGATTGTTTTACTCCCTTTGATTTCTCCCCTTGTGCTTTGTCGAGGACCCGTACAGTGCTGTGGCCTGAGAAACAGGGGCCCTGTTTGGTGTAGAGGGGCTAAGTGGCTCTGTCTTGTTTTCAGCTGGTTTCTATTTGACCCTTGTTAAACAGTTACTCTGGGTTGAAGTCTCAGCTGTGGAGAAATACCAGCAATTAAGTCACCCCACCCACCACAGGCAACAAATGGAAAAGGAAAATCAAACCTTCCTACAACCAGACACCCAGGGCACCACCTGGATAGTCCCCAGGTGAGTGGCTCAGTTAAAAAGGTCCAAATCAATTGTCTCAGTCAGCAGCTGTCTTGGGTTGGAGAGTTCAAGAGGTCCCTGGAAACTGGATCACAGGGGTCTGGTGACTGCTCTAATATGGCTTGCTCCAGTGCTGTGTGGTGTCAGGAGGAGCCACCCAGTAAATAGATCAAGCTGGGAAGGTTGATGCCTCCTTCCCCACCTTGCAGCTCTGTCACACCCAGTCACTGCTAGCCCCACAGGGCTGTGACCCAGTCAGTTGTCTGCAGTAAGCAGATACTCCAGAGGTTTGCATCTGTCTAAGTCACAGGGTAGCCTGTGTCTGCTCGTCTAGGCCACTGCTCTCTGTCTTTATCCAGCAGGGGGTGGTGTGGCCTGTCAACCTCGGGCACTTGATGGAGGCTGGAGGTGTTCACTCATTTCTAGCCCCACCCTTAGTTTATGTTACTGTGTGAACAGAACAACCCTGTGAGAGTTTGTTTCTGACCCTGCTAGATTCCTCTGCAGAGGAGAGGCTAATTTTAGTTCCCAGAACCTGTGCCTCAGGCCCTGTCTTTACTCCTGTGAGTTTGTATTTGCAGCACGATTAGTTGTCAGCTGTAGCCTCTTGACCTCCTTTGTCTATAGGCTGGTGATCCCCTGAGTGCCAGGTGCGTTTTAGCCTCAGCAAAGCGGTCCTCTGGATCAGGCCCACCCTGGGAGTTTCCTGGCTCTGCGGGTGTGTTTTCTAGTCCCCATGTTCCATCCAGGTCAGTTCTGCCTCAGGCAAATCCTTTAGTCACGGGGCCTGTGTTTCAGTTCCAGGTCTGTTCCATGGTGGTTGCCATCTGAGAAGATGCTCGGCTTCATCTGGTTGCCCAGGGAGACAGGAGGAGAGGCTATTGGATATTTGAGGGTGGGTCTTGTTATTGCTGAAGACGGCTGTTGCTCTGCACCTCGGGGCACCACCACTCCAGTGTGATTCTCTCTTAGCTGACCATCGTCTTCTCGCTCCTGTGCTGCGGAATCAGCACTGGCTAGGTGCAGTCCAGGTCCTGTCTCACCTCTTGAGATTTCACCCAAGAATCTGGATTCCTGGGGTGGCATGTCTCCAGATCACAGAGTGAGAGTGGAGGGGAGTGCTGGGAGCTCAGAGTTGCAGTTCATAACACCAAGCTCATTGAGACCAAATGAACAAATAAACAGATACAAAGGTTACCAGGCACACGGGCCCATAGATACAGAAACAGACAGAAACACATAAACATATAGGTAACACCCACGACAACAGCAATATAAAAACAACTGCAATAAAAATAGTGATAATCGTAAAATAATTGAAAGAAAGAAAAAAAGAGAAAAAGTGGTGTTAGTAGAAATGTTAAAAGAGAAGAAAGAAGAAATTAAAATTAGAAAACATAGAAATAAAAATATCTATATGAAATGTAATAATAAAAAATTATCGAAAGCTCCTCCAAGAAAATGGTGAGGAAAAACAGAACAAAACAAAACCAAAACAAAACAAAACAAACAAACAAAAAAGGCACCAACTACAAAAATATTCTTGTGTGTAGAAATATACCTATATACATCTATATGTCTGCTGTAGGGATCAACTTTCGTAGGAATATATTCATACTGCAGTATACTTTCTGGACACCAGGTGGCACTGTGAGTGGTTCCGAGGCTTATACCTGATTTACAGTTTATACTGTTACCATGGTAATCACCTTCTATGTTCTGTAAAAGTTTGTCGCCTAAGAATTGTGTAACCTCAGCTGTTCTTTTCCAGATAGCACTTGAGACCGACCTTCCCACTCAGTGCAGCTGTCCACGCTTCTTGTCTTTCCACTCTATTCCCAGGTTCTCCTGCAAACTGATGACTGCAATTGGCTGTGGGGAGAGTGGTGCTGGGTTTGCATGGTTGCTGGCGGGTTTGTGGCTTTAGCAGGTGTAGCTGGTTCCCAGGGCTGAAGCGGAGTTCGCGGCTTTAGCGGCAGAAGCCGGTACACGGCTTCAGCAGCTGTAGCCTGTTCCCCTAGTTGGAGCTTTCAGGTACCTGATTCTGAGTTTTATGGTTCAGAGTTTCCCTTTTGGATCGGCACCCGCCAGTTCCCCGCGCAGCCTGAACCGCCAGCCCCCTCCAACACCTGGGGGAAAGGTGCCCGCCCTTTTGGGTAGTTCAAAATGTCTGTTTCCTGGGCAGGATCCCTTCCCTTCAATTGTCCAACAGGTTGCCCAGTTCCCCATGGTTTTGAGTGGCTCTCCTTTCGGATGCCTCCTTCAGTTCAGGAATAAATATTTGTCAATTGGGTTTTGTCAGCATTTACAAGCTGCTGACCTCTGTAGGGGAGGGGCCTGCTGGCCAGCACGGCCAAGCAGGGAAGAATCTCTACAACAGAGTCTGTGGTTTTAAATTACCCCTCATATATAGCAATTCACCAGTTCGCTGAGTATCTCCAGCTGTCTGTCCACTCCAATAATCCTCACAGGGAAGGTCCAGACCCCCTTTCCTCTCACCTGATGGCTTGGGAGAGGTGGGCTACACGTCCATCCTGTCCGCCATCATCTGATTTGCATTTCTCTGATGATTAAAGATGATAAGCATTTCTAAATATGTCTGTAGGCCATGCGCCTGTCTTCTTCAGAGAAGTTTCTCTTCAAGTCCTTTGCCCAGCTTGCGATGGGATCACTTGTTCTTTTCTTGCTTATACGTTTGAGTTCTCTGTGGATTCTGGTTATTAAACCTTTATTGGAGACATAACCTGCAAATAACTTCTCCCATTCTGATGGCTGTTTGCTTGCTTTACTTACTGTGTTCTTGGCTGTGCAGAAGGTTTTTAGTTTGATCAGGTCCCAGTAGTGTATTTTTGAAGCTCCTTCAATTGCACGGGGGGTCCTCCTTATAAAATACTCACCCAGACTGATTTCTTCAAGGGTATTCCCTGCACTCTCTTCTAGTATTTTTATAGTTTCATGTCTTAAGTTTAAATCTTTAATCCAGTGAGAGTCTATCTTAGTTAATGGTGAAAGGTGTAGTTCCAGTATCAGTCTTCTACAGGTTGCCAGCCAGTTCACCCAGAACGATTTGTTAAATAGGGAATCTTCTCCACACTGAATGTTTTTAGTTGACTTGTCAAAGCTCAAATAACGGTAAGTAGCTGGGTTCATCTCTTCGTTCTCTATTTTGCTCCATACATGTATTTCTCTTTTTTTGGTGCCAGTACCATGCTGTTTTGATCACTATTGATTTATAGTATAGTCTGAGGTCAGGTAGCATGATTCCTCCTGCTTTGTTTTATTTTGAGTTTTTTTCTTATTCCATATAAAGTGAAGTATTAGTTTTTCAAGATCTTTAAAGTATGACAGTGGAGCTTTAGTAGGGATTGCATTAAAAGTGTATATTAATTTGAGTAGTATGGACATTTTAACAATGTTGATTCTTCCCAGCCATGAGCATGGTATGTTTTTCCATTTGTTAACATTTTCAGCTATTTCTTGTCTTAGAGTTTCATAGTTTTCTTTATAGAGATTTTTCACATTCTTTGTTAGATAAACTTCCAAATAGTTCATCTTCTTTGGCACTACTGTGAACGGAATAGAGTCCTTAATTGTTTTTTCAGCTTGACTATTGTTGGTATACATAAAGGCTACCGATTTATGAATGTTGATTTTGTAACCTGAGATGCTGCTGTATTCTTTGATCACTTCTAAGAGTTTTGTAGTAGAATCCCTGGTGTTTTCCAGATATACAATCATATCATCTGCGAAGAGCGAAAGTTTGATCTCTTCTCACCCTGTATGGATACCCTTGATCACCTTTTCTTCCCTAATTGTGGTGGCTAAAACTTTCATTACAATGTTAAAGGGCAGTGGAGACAATGGGAAGCCTTATCTGGTTCCTGATCTGTGACCTAAGATGTGATCGATTTTGGAGTGTGTTTCATGGGCTGATGAGAAGTATGTGTATTCATTTTTGTTGGGATGAAATGTTCTGTAGATGTCTGCTAAATCCAAATGTTGGATGGTTAGGTTTAAATCTAAAATTTCTTTGCTCAGATACATTGGAGGATGTATCCAACAGTGCCAAAGGAGTGTTGAAATCTCCAAATATTGTGGAGCTGGAGGAAATCAAGTTGCTCACGTCTGTTAGAGTTTCTTTTATAAATTGAGGGCATTCTGGTTGGGTGCATAAATACTAATAACTGAAATCTCGTCATATTGAGTATTACCCTTAACAAATATGAAGTGACCATTATTATCTTTCCTTACTTTTGTTGGTTTAAAGCCTATTTTATTGGGAAATTGAATTGCAACACCTGCTTTTTTCTGATTACCATTTGCCTGAAATATGGATGACCATCCTTTCACCCTGAGTCTATATTTATCTTTTAAGGTAAGATGTGATTCTTGTATGCAGCAAACATCTGGCCTGAGTTTTTGTATCCAGTCATCTAACCTGTGCTTCTTTGGAGAACAGTTTAAGCCATTCACATTAATGGAGAATATTCATAAGTCTGGTAAAATTTGGGGTATTGAGTTTTTCGAAAGTCCAGTGGACATTTTTAATACTTTCACCACTGTGGAAGTTGGAGTTTGATCATAAGTTTCTGAGTGAGTTTACTTATGTGGTAGAGCATTGGGCTGGTCATTATGGGGGATAGTTCTGAGAATATCCTGAACAGCTGGTTTGGTTATGGCAAAATTCTTCAACATGTGAATGTCATTAAAGTATTTAATTTCTCCATCATAAATGAAAGTCAGTTTAGCTTGATACAGGATTTGGGGTTGGAAATTATTTTGTTTGAGGAGATTAAATGTCGATGACCACCCTATTCTGACTTGAAAACTTTCAGCGTAGACATCTGCAGTCATTCTAATATTCTTCCCTTTGTAGGTAATGGATTTCTTATTTGTGGCTCCTTTCAGAATTTTCTCCTTCATATTAACCTTAGTGAAGTTAATTATGATGTGACTGGGGGAATGCCTTATTCGGGTTGAGTTGTGCTGGGGTTCTCAAACTATCTGCTATCTGAATTTCAGAATCTCTTGGCATGTCTGGAAAATTCTCTTTTATAATTTCATGGAGTAGGGCCTCCGTGCCCTGTGAAGCCACTTCATCACTTTCAGGGATTCCAATGAACAGATATTAGCCTTCTTTGAATTATCCCAGAGCTCTCTGAGACAATGATCCATTTTTGCTCTCTTCCTCATTGAGAGTTTGAAAGCATTCAAAAGCTTTGTCTTCGATGTCAGAAATCCTTGCTTCCACCTGTTTCACTCTGCTACTGAGGAATTCTACTGTATTTTTCAGATCTTTGAGGGCTGCAAATTCTTGCTTCAATGTGTCAAAATATTTGGTGGTTTTGTCTTTAAATTCATTGAATTCTTGAGACAACTTTTGAATTGCTCCTTGAATTTCTAATTACAACTTTTGAATCACTGCTCGAATTTCTAATTCCAAATTTTCCTACATTCTATTCATCTTGTTTGTGATCCAACTTCTGAATTTGATTTCTGACATCTCAGCCAGCTGTTTATGAATGGGATCTTCAATTACATCTGCCATAACTTTCCTTATTTGGGGTTGATCTATTCTGGTTATTCATGTTACAAGAGTTTTTCCACTGATTCCACCCCATGATTGTTTTACTCCCTTTGATTTTTCCCTTGGAGCTTTGTCGAGGACCCATACAGTGCTATGGCCTGAGAAACTGGGGCCCTGTTTGGTGTGGTGGGGCTAAGTGGTTCTGTCTTGTTTTCAGCTGGTTTTTGTTTGACACTAGTGAAATAGTTACTCTGGGTTGACATCTCAGCTGTGAAGAAATACCAGCAATTAAGTCACCCCACCCCCAACAGGCAACAAATGGAAAAGGAAAATCAAACCTTCTTACAACCACACACCCAGGACACCACCTGAATAGTCCTCAGGCGATTGGCTTAGTTCAAAAGGTCCAAATCAATTGTCTCAGTCAGCACCTGTCTCAGGTGGGAGTTTAAGAGGTCTCTGCGAACTGGATCACAGGGGTCTGGTGACTCCTCTGATAGGGCTTACTCCAGTGCTGTGTGGAGTCAGGAGGAGCCCACCCAGAAAATAGATCAGTCTGGGAAGGTTTATGCCTCCTTCCTCACCTCGCACCTCTGTGATAGCCTTGCAGTTGGCTGACCCAGTTGCCTATAGTGAACAGATACTCCAGGTGTTTGCACCTGCCTTAATCACAAGGAAATCTGCCAGGCCTCTGCACTCTGCCTCTATCTAGCAGGAGGAGGTGAGGCCTGACAGCCCCGGGTGCTTGGTGATGGTTGGGGGGTGTTCACTCAGGTCCAGCCCCACCCCTGATTGATGTTACTGACAGAACCGAATAGAACTGCTAAATTCCCCTGCAGAAGAGAAGCTGTTTTGAGTTCCAAAGCCCTGTCTTTGCTCCTCCAGGTTTGTATTAGGTTACCTGTTAGTTCTATCCTGCTGCCTTCCTTTGTCTATAGGCTGACGATACCCTGAGGGCCAGGTGCATCTTAGGCTCAGTAAAGCGGTCCTCTGGGTCAGCCCCGCCCTGGGACCTTCCCGGGTCTGTGAGTCAGTACTGCCTCAGGCAAATCCTTTACTCATGGGTTGTTGCCAGCCTCCTCTGATTGCCCAGGGAGACAGGGAGTGTGACTTCAGAATATCCCTGAGTGAGCCATATTGCTGCTAAAAGATGGCTCTGAGCCTCAGGGAACTGCTGCTCTGGTGTGGTTCCCTCTGAGCCGACCATCCTCTCCTTGCTCCCGCACCCCAGAGTCAGCACTGACCATCTGCGGTTTAGGCACTGTCCACACCCCTCGAAAAATCACCCAAGAATCTGGACTCCTGGGGGACAGGCTTCTAGATCTCAAAGTGAGAGTGGAAGGGAGTGCTGGGATCTCAGAGTTGCAGGTAGAGAATATATACAGTTTTACACAGTTTTATGCCTAGCCGTATTGCTGCTAAAAGACGGTTGCTGCTCCAAGCCTCAGGGAACCGCCACTCTGGTGTGGTTCCCTCTAAGCCGACTGTCCTCTCCTCGCTCCTGTGCCCCAGAGTACAGGGTCATCACAATGTGTCTTGGAGAAGCTCTATTTGAGTTGAGATGACCTCACGTCCGATATCCCTCTAAAAGAAGTATGTCAGAATCTTTGGTGAAATTTGGAAAATTTTCATTTATGATATCCTCTAGCATGGCTTCCATTCCTCTGGGGTGTTCTTCTTCCCCTTCTGGGATCCCTATAATTTGTATGTTTGAATGCTTCATGAAGTTCCATAATTCTGTCAGTGAACATTCTGCTTTCTCTCTCTTTTTCTGACTCTAACTGCCTGAGTTAGCTCAAGAGCTTAGTCCTCTACCTCTGAGATTCTGTCTTCTGCATGGTCTAATCTGTTATTGATATTTTCTACTGCATCTTTAAGTTCTCTAATTGCTTCAATTCCTTAAGCTCTGCTATCTCCTTTTTACATTCTTCATATATTTCATTTTGTTTTTGGATTTCCTTCTGGTTATTTTCAACTTTCTCAGCAGTTTCCTTCATTGTTTTTATTGTCCTCATTTTAAATTTCCCTTCTGTCATTTCTAACATTTCTTTATAGGTGAAATCCTCTGTGGTAGCTACCTTGTGGTCCCTTGTGGCGGTGGGTGGTTGCTCTGGTCTAGCTTTTCATGTTGCTGGGATTTTTCTGCTGTTTCTTCCTCATGAGTATTTTCTTTTTTATTTGTTTCCTTATCCTATTTTTTCTTTTCACTTCCTCTTGTGCCTCTGACCTAAGGTGTTTATGTGTCCTTGGATTAAAAGGATGAGAAGATTACAGAGCAAGAAGGGATAAAAGATAATAAAAGAGAAAGGAGAAAGGAAAGGTGGGGGTAAGTAAAAGGGAAGATTGACAAAAACAAGAGAGGCACAGAAAGAAGCACAGGAGTAATAGAGGTGTACAATAGGGTACTTCAACCCACAGCTACAAAACCTCAATCTCAGGCGGCACCTGTGGCTCAATGAGTAGGGCACCAGCCCCATATAATGAGGGTGGCAGGTTAGAAATTGGCACCAGCCAAACTACAACAACAACAACAACAAAAATAGCTGGGCATTTTTGTGGGGGAGGGACCTATAGTCTCAGTTACTTGGGAGGTTGAGGCAAGAGAATCACCTAAGCCCAAGAGCTGGAGGTTGCTGTGAGCTATAAAACCACGACACTCTACAAAGGGTGACAAAGTGAGACTCTGTCTCCACACAAACAAAAAAAAAATCCCCTCAACCGCTGGGGGTGCTGGGTTAGGGTTGTTCCCTTGACATCTGCAGCTCTTTGCCAGCCTGAGCAGACACAGGACTCCCACCTCCACCAAATAGAGAAGAAACAAAAATAGTATAAATCAAACCAAAGCAAACAAACAAAAAACCTTACAAGATAAAATCAGGGGTGGGGGGGAAATAAATAACAGGGACAGAAAAACCAGCAAAAAGAAGCTCTTATTACTAAAGAAGGCAATAATGAAAAATTATATTTACATGAGAAAATGAAGAAAAAAGGAAAAGAAAAATTCAGTGGGAAGAAGTTGAAAAAAACATGTGTATGGGGTCCTGCTGACTACCGCTACCTTCCTGTGCCCCTGAAGGGATGTTTCCAGGTAGAGCCTACTCTCTGTCTCTCTGTAGTACTCTCCCTCTAGAGAGAGAGAGAGAGAGAGAGAAAGAAAGAGAGAGAGACTATCTCTGAATATTGCCTGGGCAACAGGTGATCTGTGATCTTCTGGGGTATGAGATGCTAATTACAATGCTGATACAGCTGTATATGATGGAGACTGGAGATGGAGACTGGAGGCCTCTGCTGACTTCTTTGTGCTCAAACCCAACAGGGTTGGGAGCCTGAATCTCTCCTCAGCCTGCTTAATAGACATGCCTCAACTTTTCCAAACCATGACCCTTAGCTAAGAAGAGGCTTTTCCAGGAAAGCATGTGTCTCTGGGACCTTTGCAGAAGTGGCTGTGTACTTATCAGGCATACTAGAACCAGCCTTGCCCTGTGCCCTTGAGGGCTGAGCCTGCAAGGCAGCTGTCCCACAGTGGCTGCTGCTGCAACCTGTAGCTGAACAGTGGAAGCTATGCTCTTCCCCGAGCCTCAGTCCCAGCTTCTGGATGCTGTTCAAAGTCACTTGCTCACTCGCCCAAGGTCTCCCAGCATGGGCCTCACTCTGGGACCTGAGGGCCAAGCCTGCAGGGTAGCTTTCTACAATGGTGTGCCAGGCCTGCAGTTGAATGATGATGGCTCCGCTCTGGCCCGGCTCAGTCCCAGCTTCTGGGTGCTGTTCAAAGGCATTTGCTCACTCTTCCCAGGTCTTCCAAGGTAACTCAACCTAGTGCCCAAGTCCAGAAAAATCCAAAAACACCACAGGGAGGGCCTTCCCTGTCTTCAACCTTTTTCCACTGCTGCAGCGGCTACCAGTGGAGCTGCCACGGCCTTCAAGGCCAGCCTCAGACTGATTGCATCCTCTTGCCATTTCTCTGTTGCTTTCCTCCTCCTCCTGGGGTCCTGCAGACTACTGCTGCCTCTCTGTGCCCCTGAAGGGATGTTTCTGGGTACAGCGTACAAGCCAGAGGTGCCTGGAGTCTTTTCTCCCCAATCTCCCCATGCCTGGTTGCAAAGACACTATCCCTACTCTACCATCTTGCTTCCTAGATTGCCATGTGTTTATGGCTGAACAGTACTCTGTGGTATGCATATACCATATTTTATTACTCCATTCATGTACTGGTGGGCACTTGGGTTGTTTGCACATCTTTGCAACTGTGGATTGTGCTGCTATAAACATTTGAGTGCAGGTGTCCCTTTTATAAAATGACCTTTTATCCTTTGGGCATATATCCAGCAGTGGGATGGCAGGAGCAAATGGTAGGTGTACTTTAGGTTCTTTGAGGTGGCTTGGCATCTGTGGCTCAAGCGGCTAAGGCACCAGCCACCTACACCTGAGCTGACAGGTTCCAATCCAGCCCAGGCCCACCACACAACAATGACGGCTGCAACCAAAAAATAGCCAGGTGTTGTGGCGGGCACCTGTTGTCCCAGCTACTTGGGAGGCTGAGTCAAGAGAATCGCTTAAGCCCAGGAGTTGGAGGTTGCTGTGAGCTGTGATGTCACAGCACTCTACCCAGGGCGACAGCTCGAGGCTCTGTCTCAAGAAAAAAAAAAAAGTTCTTTGAGGTATCTCCATACAACTTTACATAGACGCTGTACTAGTTTGCAATCCCACCAACAATGTATAAGAATTCCTTCCTCTTTGCATCCACTCTAGCACTTTTTGTTTTGGGACTTTTTTTTAAGATCCATTTGCATCGGAGTTAGATGATATCTAACTCCACAATGCCCATATATTTTTTTAGAGATGGGGTCTCGCTGTTGCTTAGACTGGTTTCAAACCTGTGAGCTCAGGGCAATCCATAGGGCTTGGCCTCCCAAAGTGCTAGGATTACAGTCTTGAGCCCAGCCTCAGGTTATTTTTATTTCTTGCTGATTTGCTTGAGTTCTTTGTAGATTCTGGTTATTAGTCTTTTATTTGATGTATAGTTTTGGCCATCTTTTTCTTTCTTTCATTTATTTGCCAACCCCCATGCTATGGATCTCTGGGGAGACTCAGCCCAGGCTCTGCCTTGGAGGCACTCCCAATCTTGGAGACACAGAGTTAGACCAAGACACCTCCACATCCTGTATGGTCAGAGCTGGTTCCAAAAAGACAAGTGCTTATGGAGGCCTGACAAGTGCTCACGGAGGCCTGAGAAGTGCTGTTGGGGGAAGACACGTGGGCTTCCTGGAGGAGGGATTGTTGGAAGTTGGTCTGAAATGATGAGTAGGAATTTTTTTAAGCAAAGAGGAGAATATTCTTTATTGAAGGATAGCCCATCCCATGGCCTGAAGGTGAGAGAGTGAGCACCTGGCTTCTGAGCTAGGGAAAGCAGTGGGAGTTTGGTGCTGCTGGAGTGATCAGGGCAAAGAAAAGGGAGAAGGGAAGTGAGGAAGAGGATTAATTTGGAGGGTGATGTGCAGCCACAGAGGGAGTGTAAGCAGTTCATAGGAAAACAACTGAGCTCTGTTTGAGCCACACTGGGTCAGGGGTCTGGAGTGTCCAGGGGGCTCCTCAGAAAGTGATTGGCAGGGAGGGCATAAGGGTGCTGAGGCTAAGAGGAGGACTGAAGATGAGAGGAGGTCTGGGAGGATGAGAGAGCCCAGAGAGAAAGGAGGGTAAAGGGCTGAACCCAGGAACCCCAACATCATCTGGAGGTCAGGCAGCACAGAAGTAAAATATACAGAGAACTGTCAGAAAGATGGGAGGGAAACCCGAAGACAGGGATGTCCTGGGAGCCAAGGTAAAAGTGTCTACAGGAAGAGCATTACTAGTTGGAGCTACCAACTTAATCGTCTCTCTGTCTGCCTCCATTTCTCTGTTTTTCTTGCTTATATCTACCCTCTCCCTTTCTTTCTCTATCTCTTTCCACATGTCTGTGGTAGACAGAGTTGGTATAGAGACTGAGGCACCCATTGCTACCTGCTGTGAGTGTGGTCCCTGCTAATCACTGTTGTCTCCTAATTCTGAGACTTGCCCTCAGCTCATGGGAGCTTCCAGACATGGGGGCTTATGCAGAGATGCCTGGGAAGCTGAATCTCTTGTTCCTGGCGTGGAGTGGATGCTAAAGCCAGCAACAGCAACTGACTGCCATGTGTATGCAAAGACCCAGTTCCCTTGCTTCCGAGTGATGCACAACTCTGTGATGCAAAGTACTCTGTAGTGTGCCTGAGGGATCAGGCTGCAGCCAAAAGTTAGCTGAGCCCATATCCTTGTTGTACTAGTCTGGAGCCTTCTGTGACTTTAGGCTAAAGTTAGTTTCCAACCGCCACTTCTTTGTGATGCAATTGATGCTTCAGAGCTCCCTAAGGGATTGGCTTAGGTCAGGTTTAAGTTGAGCCCACATTTTTGCCTGCTCCCCAAGAGGCTGGCATGAAAAAGGTCCCAGGCCTGCAGACCCTTCCTTCTTCATTGGAGGAACTGGAGCCCATTGGCTGTAACCTGGGGGGATATAGGAAATCAGCCCTGATGCTGGAGTCCTGACATCACACTGCTGCCTTTTGGGAACCTCACTCTGTGGCTGACCCCACGGCTGGAACCACTCCCAGAATGAGAAAATACATTTTCTCCAAGCAAGGTGGGCCTCTTTGTGGCCATAGAGTATGGCTTTTTCCCATATCTTAGGATATGGTCTTGGGACTTTGAGACTTCACCAGTAGGGAAGGAGCAGGAAGAAGCAGAGATTCCCTCCATCTGTGCGAAAGCTGGGCACGCTATTCACTGCAGAGGCTGTGCCATGTCTGGAAGCTACAGAGGGGGATCTTCTGTGGCTCCTCCTGGGGAAGGTGTTAGTCAGGTATCTCCAGAATCAATAGCACATATAGATACAGTTGCGGGTATAGAGAGATAAGAGGGAATTTATTGTGGAAATTGGCTCATATGAATATGGAGGTTGAGAAGTCCATAGGGTGTTGTGTGGAAGCTTGAGAACCAGGAAAGCTAGTGGTGTAATTCACTATAAGTCCAGAGATCTGCAAACCTCAGGCTTCTGGTGTAAGTCCCAGAACCTGAGAAACAAAGAAACTGGAGTTATGATATCTGAGGGCAGGAGAAGATGTATGTCCCAGCTCCAGAAGACAGAGCCAAGTCCTCCACCCGCTGCATTTGTGTTCTCTCTGGGCCCTCCATGGGTTGGATGGTGTGAGCCCACATTGGGGAAGGTGGGTCTTCCTTCCTCAGTTTACCATTTCAAATGCTAATCTCTCCTGGAAACACCCTCACAGACACATCCAGAAATAATGCTGTGCCAGCTCTCTGGACATCTCTTAGCCTGGTCAGGTTAACACATAAAATTATCCATCACACGAGGTGACTGCCCTGACTTGCTTGCAGGTCTTCACCACAGAAGAGGGACTGAGGGAAATGACTCAGCTTGTGGCCACCTACCCCCAGGGCTTTAAGAGGTGGCTCGGACCCACTTTACCCATCATCACTTTGTGCCACCCTGACTTCGTACGGTCTGTCCTCAATGTCTCAGGTACCCATGCATGCAGAGCTTGTGGTGGTGGGCGCTGTGGCACATCTGATGTCTTCCTGGTCCCTCCTTCCTCTTCCCTCACCCATTTTCCTCTTCCCTTCATATACTCTCCAGCCCCCATCTCAGTGTCTCCTCCCTGCTCTGCCATCTGTATCACCCCACCTCCCACCCTAGTGCTCTGAACACCACTGGGACCCCAAGAGACCTCAATATAGGAATCTGTTTGGAGGAACTCTCAAGATTTAGGAGACAGATGTGGTATTCCTTTGTTCTTTTTCCTATTTTTGGTGCTGCAGCCCAGCAAGATACCCCTGCTCTTTCCTTCTTCCCCATTGTTTCTTATGTCTTTGGCTCCATTCTTGCCATGCTGGGCAGGACGAGGAAGGGATACCCAGGTTGGGAGCCCATCATCCATTTCTGAAGTTCCCACCTCCTCCTCTCCATGGCTTCTGATGGCCTGTCTGTAATACTAGCCACCACCACGCACAAGGAAACGACTGTCTGCAGGTTCCTGAAACCCTGGCTGGGTAAGTAACTGCAGGTGATCAGTGGAGGGGACAACCTTGTGGGGCCAGGAGAAGGTGCTGCCTTTGCTTATGTCTTTGGCTGTCCTACTAGGGGATGGGCTCCTGCTGAGTAGGGGTGACAAGTGGAGACACCACCGTCAGATGCTGACACCTGCTTTTCATTTCAACATCCTGAAGCCCTATGTGAAGATTTTCAACAAGAGCGTGAACATCATGCATGTGAGTTCCCTTAAAGCCAGGGTCCAAGATAGAGCTTTGGAGGTAGGTGGGGCCTCACAGAGATCTATGATCTAGAGTCCTGGATATGGTGGGTGATTTTGGACCATTGCTGTTCTTCGCCAAGCCTCAGTTTCCCCATCTGTAAAATGGGGATAACAATCCCCACTTTGAAGGGTAGCTAAGATAACATACTGGAGTCATGTCCCTGGCACATAGTAGGTGCTCAGAGGCATTAGTTTTCAGTACTCCCCACAGAAGCCCTGCAGACTGTTGAGTGTGAATGATAATGATGAATCTCTCTTTCTGCATAATAAACCACTTTAAAACTGACTGGCTTGAAAAAATTAGTGTTTGTTATTGCTTGTGAGAGAATAGGTAGGTTGGGGATTGTTCTTATCCTGGCTGGGCTTACTCACAAGTTTGTGATCATGAGTGGGTCCTAGTGGAATGCTTTGCAGATCAGCTCTCATGTTTGGAGCTGGCTGTAGGCTGGTTTAGGAAGGCCTTGGTGGGCCAACTGAACAATCTAGGTTTGTTCATGTGGTGGAGGCAGGGTTCCAGAGAATGCACAGAAAGAGACAGAGCTAGCACATCAGGATTCCAGTTTCCTTTATTGGCCGAAGCAAGACCCAGTGCCAGCTGAGATTTGAGAGGTGGAGAAACAGCTTCTGCCTCCCAATGGAAGGAGCTGCAAAGTCTTATTGCAAAGGCTGAAGATATAGGGAGAGATAAAAAATTTCTGCAGTCACCTGCTGCTATCCTAAAATGAAGATGATAATGACAGCCATTATTTATTGAACATTTACTTCTGGGATCCCCAACTCTTGGGCTGCAGACTGGTACTGGCTGTGAGTGGTGGACAAGTCAACAGACCTTCATTTGTATTTACAGCTGCTCCCCTGTTGTGGGCATCACTGCCTAAGCTCCACCTCCTGTCAGTTCAGCAGCAGCTTTAGATTCTCATAGAAGCAGGAATCCTACTATAAACTGCATGTGCAGGGTTCTAGGTTGCACCCCTTAAGGGAATCTAAGGCCTGATGATCTGAGGTGGAGCTGAGGTAGCAATGCTAGCCTTGAGGACCAGCTGCAAATACAAATTATCATTAGCAGAGAGGGTTGACTGCACAGAGACCATAATAAAACAATTGCTTGCAGACTCACATCAAAACTCTATCAGTGAGTGGCAAGTGACAAGTAAGCTGCATCTTGTGGCAGGCTTTATAGTGAGAAGTGAGCATCTTACTTCAATGGTATAGCTGCATCTGGTGGCAAACTTTAAGTCAGAATCTTGCCATCTAGTTGCAAGAAAACAAGTTCAGGGCTCCCACTAATTCTACATTATAGTTAGTGATGAGCTGTATAATTATTTTATTATATATTACAATGTAATCATAATAGAAATAAAGTGCACAATAAATGTAATGCTCTTTAATCATCTTGAAACCCCCCTCCACTGATCCATGGAAAAATTGTCTTCCATGGAGCCAGTCCCTGGTGCCCATAAATTTGGGACTGCTGACTTACTGCATACCAGAAATTACATGCCAATTCCACGATATATGTTGTCTAATGTAATTTCACAAACCTATGAGGGAAGTAAAGATGATTATGATCGCCACATTATGCATGATGAAACTGAGGGCCAGAGAGATTGGGAAGTTTGCCCAAGTTCACTCAGCTAATAAGTAAGCTAGGAATGGTGAAGCAGGAATTCTAACCTGGTTTACCTGGCACTAAAAGCAGGTTGATTTAACCTATACTGAAGATGTAATAGGTGGGACCTAGGGGAGGGCAATGAGTTGACCAAGGGTACTCAAAGCATAGAAGGCAGAGCTATAACTGGAACCCAGGTCTCCTCACTTCCAGTCTTGTGGTCTTCATCTAATAGTAAAAGCTTCTGCTTTCCCACAAGGCTGGTCCTCCCTGAACATGGGTACCTGAGGCAGAAAAGCAAAAAGCTGATTATGAGGAGTCTGTCCTGATATTTGGGTTAGGAAGGGCTTCAGGGGTGATAAGGCTGGGCTCCAGCTCTGTTCCCTTCTCTGGCCAGGCCAAGTGGCAGCGCCTGATCTCAGAGGGCAGTACCCGTCTGGACATGTTTGAGCACATCAGCCTCATGACCTTGGACAGTCTGCAGAAATGCATCTTCAGCTTTGACAGCAATTGTCAGGAGTGAGTTCTTGTTTTGGGCCTTGGAATTTGGAAGTAGGTAGGGAAAGTAAGACAGATCAGAGTAACCAAAAGAACCTTCCTGAAGGGTGTAGGCTAGCACTGGTCATCAAAAGATCTGGAATGGGAGAAAGAAAGAGCAGTTCTTCCAGGTAGGTGGAAGTGTGTGAATGAAAGCAAGGAAGCTACGATGAGCAGAGCATATGCAACGGGCATTAAGAAGATACCATGGGGGCGGTGCCTGTTGCTTAAAGAAGTAGGGTGCCAGCCCCATATGCCAGAGGTGGCGGGTTCAAACCCAGCCCTGGCCAAAATCTGCAATAAATAAATAAATAAAAAATAAAAATAAAAGAAAAAAGAAGATACCATGAAAATGAAGGTGGAGGGGTGAGCATTGGCTAGATCTCAAGAACACTGAAAAGCCAGGCAAAAGGGTATGAACTTTATTTGAGGTTTCCAAGGTGCCATGGAAAGTGTTTGACAGATGACACTCATGTTTAGAGCTGAGTTTGGACATTTGACTCTGTAGAGGCCTGACTGTCAAGTAGATAAGAACATAGAGAGATTTGGGAGAAACTGAGAGGAAGAATAAGTAGGACTGAATATTTAATATAGAGAGAACATGAACATGATGTTCAAGTTCTGCCTTAGGCTCTTGGAGCATGAGGCAGCTCACAGAGGGTGGGAGGCAGAGAAAGAAGGGGGTTTGGAAGGCACTTTTTAATGGATGGAACATGGATGTGGGATTCAGGCTGGGAGATGTTCCCAGGATTTCCTGTGTGTTAATGAGCTGCTTCCTCTTTCTGACCTGGCCTTGCAGGAGTCCCAGTGAATATATTGCTGCCATCTTGGAGCTCAATACCCTTGTAATAAAACGATACTATCAGGTGTTCCTGTACATGGACTTCCTTTACTACCTCACTCCTGATGGGAGGCGCTTCTGCAGGGCTTGTGACCTGGTGCATGACTTCACAGATGCTGTCATCCAGGAACGCCGCCGCACCCTTGCCACCCAGGGTATTGACGACTTCCTCAAGAGCAAGACCAAATCCAAGTCTTTGGATTTCATTGATGTGCTTCTGCTAAGCAAGGTGTGCCTTGCTGGGTTCTGAATTAACGAGGTAGAACTGACACTGAAGTGAAATGTCAGATCAAAGCATTTCAGCTTAATGTAGAGGGCACTGGGGAGCTATGGAAGGGAGGATAAGCCAGAGAGAAGTTTTTGAGGTGAGTCCTGTTTGCTGCTTGGGGACAGCAAATAGGAGGCAGGAGAGCAGGGAGGAAGCCTGTGGGAAGGTCTGGAGACAAGATTGGTCTCCTGCTTGGATGATTGTCTTCAGGGACTGTTTCAGGTTAGACTTGATGACCTCAGAGATAGAATGACTCACAGGTCTTGCCTTGTCTCCAGGATGAAAATGGGAAGGAGTTGTCGGATGAGGACATACGAGCAGAGGCTGATACCTTCATGTTTGGGGGTGAGGGTCCCAGTTTTGGACTATCGTGGAAAGGGGGGGGTCTATCCATCTCAGGGATGCAGTGGTGGATCACTCCATTCTGCCCATCCTCTCCCTTCTCCCATTCTCCCTGAGGGCCTCAATATTTGTCTGTTGTCCACCTCTGGTGCTGAAGCAGCCCAGAGACTCAAGCCTGCCTGGCTGCCTCTCAGGTCATGACACCACAGCCAGTGGCCTATCCTGGGTCCTGTACAATCTTGCAAGTCACCAGGAATACCAGGAGCGCTGCCGGAAGGAAGTGCAAGAGCTTCTCAGGGACCGTGAGCCTAAGGAGATTGGATGGTGAGTGTAGCTCCTTTTTGTCTATTTGGAGCACTGTCATTGGCTCTACTCTCCAGGTGGGGAGGGGAGCAGATCTTCATGTTGGTCTTGTCATTATTGTCTAGTGGAAATAGGAGCAGAGCCCAGAAGCAAGGCCTGGTACCAAGCCTGGCTGACAAGGGAAATGTTGTAGGCATTGGGTGCAGAAAGATCTGCCCCAATAACTTGCTATATGATATTAGTAAAGAAATCCTTTCTTCTGAGCCACTCTCTTCTTTCTCCTCAAAGATTCTTGGAAAATTACCGACAATGTCTATATAGCAGATGCCTCCCAGCACATACTCAGTCAACAAGCTTCTTGTCCATCCACTTAGTTTTCTGCTAAAGTTGCATTTTTTTCAAGACCTTCACCCCTCTGCCCACCAAATTTTTTGCTCTTCCCTTTAACTCCCACCTTATACTCTATTCCACCGAATTACAAAAATCTTAGTGGGTAAAAGTCATTTGTCTCTTCCTTCAGTAAACACTTCCACATTCCCTGCCCTTCCCTAACAGGGCGACCATCCTGCATGGGCAAAGCTGGGGCAGGAGAAGATGAGGCTTGGGAGAGAAGCAGTGAATACAAATTCATCATGTTGGGAATGGGTACAGAACAATGCTTCCACTTGAGGGGACAGCCGTAAAATGGCCAGAATGAAAGCATGCAGGAGAGAGCCTGGAAAGTTTGGGGGATAAGGGAGGGAAGTAGAAGTGGCTGAATCCTTGTGAAATGTCCAGTGTAAGTGACAGGGAGGGGCTCCTTACAAAGTATTCTTGGAATACTTTGGCAACCATGTAAAGAAATTGTACTTTAACTTGAGGTATGTTCATTCAGATCCTTTGGGAAGCGGATGTTAAATAAAAGCCAAGAGTGGCAGATTTGGTGTTGTTAAAGGAGTCAGACACTGGGCAGTGAATGACCCTGCTCAGTCACTGTCTGGGGGCTGCTCAGGCCAGTGTGGTTGTGGCTTGAATGCTGGCGCAGAGCCTGGCTGTCCTATAGTTGGAGGCTAGTAGTTCACTATAATCTATACAGGTATGTGGCAAATTCTTTCTTGAAGGGAGTTCTGTGACTAACATAGGAGGACAGCGGGGAGCCATAGGTGATGTTTGAGCAGGAGCAGGATGTGGGTATTAGAAACATCTCTCTGTGGCTACGGGGAAGAATCGAAGGGGTTGAGATGGGACTCACCTCTCAATTAGAAATAGAGAACAATTTCTGGTCTAGGGGCTAGGGCATGGGGAGAAGGTGCTGGACTGGACAGATATTATGGGAGTAATGCAATCAATATCATGACTTTGCTTAGCACAGCAGTCCTGTGAAGTAGAGAGACAGTTTTGTGCACCCCCTAACTTCAAAAAATTGTTCACTTAGTAAAAATTTGAATAGTATTGAGGGGTTATAATAAATATTGGCTTCCTTCTCATGCCAGCATCCCAATTCTCTTGCCATTGATGGCTTCCTGTGTCCTTCCAGACAACGTTTAGTCTACACCACCCACGTTCATCTGTTCACAGTCTCTGTCCTCTTGGATGTTTTTTCCTTCTCTCTGTCCCTGTACATCTGGGGGTACATGCAGTGCACTCAGGCAAGGCACATGGACAAAACAGCTTCAAGATGTTTTCCTTGTTTAATGGTAAAATAAATCATGGGAACAAGATTAAACATTGGAGGAAAAATTAGATTCCCCTTTGTTAACCCCTCTCTCAAGCCTAATACTCTCTTCCATTTTCTGAGAGGTCTCCAGAGCCACCAGTTCGTTATAATATGTAATCACTTGTTCTTTTTACTCAACAATGTATCTTGGAGCTTTTTGTGAATGCTGTCTAGTTCCATAGTTTATGATCTCATTCTTCTGTTGGAGACATTTATGTAAACATTTGCAATTGTAATAGATATTGCTAAATTGCCTGTTAGCATCTCTGTACTACTTTACCCTCCAGAGTAAAATAAGATGAGTGGTATCTAGTCCTTTTTGATAGCTGTACAGGATTCCATTATATGCATATGACATAATTTATCAAAACATTCCTCCACTGATGGACATTTGTATAAGCTCTAGCCTTTTCCTAAAACAAACACAGTATAGTGAAAATCGATGTACACTGACCATTGCTTGAACATCTGAGCATCTTTGCAGGAAAAATTCCTAGAAGTGAAGTTGCTAAATCAAAACTCATTTGAATTTTACAATTTAATAGCTCTTGGAAAATTCACTCCTACACACAGATTTTGAGAATATTAATATTCTTATATCCTCACTAACTGGAAAATGTTTGCAATTTTAATGAAACTTTAAAATGTTTGCTGATCTAGGCCCGATGCAGTGGCTCAAGCCTGTAATCCTAGCACTCAGAGAGGCCAAGGTAGGTAGGTTGCTTGAGCTCAGGAGTTCAAGACCAGCCTTAGTAAGAGAGAAATCTTGGTTCTAAAAAGTAGCTAGGCATCAGGGTAGGTCCCTGTAGTCCTGGGTACTCGGGAGGCTGAGGCAAGAGGATTGCTTGAGCAGAAGAATTTGAGGTTGCTGTGAACTATGATGCCATGGCATTTTTACCCAGGATGACAAAGTGAAACTGTTGGAAAAAAAAAAAGTTTGCCAGTCTGATAGGTGCCACAAAATCCTTGTTATTTTATTGAAGATCACTTTAAGTAGGGTAAAGGTAAGCACTGTGTTCACCTGTTTTTTTTTTTATTCCATCAACTAATTTATTTATTTATTTATTTTATTAAATCATAGCTGTGTACATCAATATGATCATGGGGCACCATACACTTGGTTCCTAGAATATTTGACACATTTTCATCTCATTAGTTGACATAACCCTCCTGGCATTTTCTTAGTTACTTTGCCAAGACATTTACATTCCACATTTGCCAAAGCTCACATGTTCACCTGTTGATTGCCTATGCATATTTCTCTTTCTGTTGTCAGTTTGAAAAATTTGTCCTTTTTTAATTGATTTTATAAGAATTCTTTATATATGAAGAAAATTAGTTTTTTAGTATGCAAAGCTCTTCCTTAAATTACCTTTGACTTTATTGTTTATTTTGGTTATTTACTTTAGTTTGGTTCATTTATTTGTAGTCAAATGTATTAATTCTTTCTTTGAGATATTCTGTTTTTATTTGATCAAAATCATGCACAGAAAACTTTTCACACTCTGATATTAAATTATAGCTCCTTTTTATTTTTCCTATAAAGGGGGGTTTCTGTATTTTTAAAATGTTGTGTTTATTTAATATTTTATTAATATTTTAAATATTTAATACTTTTTTCCCTATGAGATTCTTTTTGGTATAAATACTGAGGCAAGAAATTCTTCTCTTTCTTCAAATAGCTACTTGTCACAACAGAATTTAATGAATATTCTGTACCTGTCTTGTGCTTTTTTTTTTTTTTATTGTTGGGGATTCATTGAGGGTACAATAAGCCAGGTTACACTGATTGCAATTGTTAGGTAAAGTCCCTCTTGCAATCATGTCTTGCCCCCATAAAGTGTGACACACACCAAGGCCCCACCCGCCTCCCTCCTTCCCTCTTTCTGCTTCTCCCCCCCATAGCCATAATTGTCATTAATTGTCCTCATATCAAAATTGAGTACATAGGATTCATGCTTCTCCATTCTTGTGATGCTTTACTAAGAATAATGTCTTCCACGTCCATCCAGGTTAATACGAAGGATATAAAGTCTCCATTTTTTTTAATGGCTGAATAGTATTCCATGGTATACATACACCACAGCTTGTTAATCCATTCCTGGGTTGGTGGGCATTTAGGCTGTTTCCACATTTTGGCGATTGTAAATTGAGCTGCAATAAACAGTCTAGTACAAGTGTCCTTATGATAAAAGGATTTTTTTCCTTCTGGGTAGATGCCCAGTAATGGGATTGCAGGATCAAATGGGAGGTCTAGCTTGAGTGCTTTGAGGTTTCTCCATACTTCCTTCCAGAAAGGTTGTACTAGTTTGCAGTCCCACCAGCAGTGTAAAAGTGTTCCCTTCTCTCCACATCCACGCCAGCATCTGTAGTTTTGAGATTTTGTGATGTGGGCCATTCTCACTGGGGTTAGATGATATCTCAGGGTTGTTTTGATTTGCATTTCTCTAATATAGAGAGATGATGAACATTTTTTCATGTGTTTGTTAGCCATTCATCTGTCGTCTTTAGAGAAAGTTCTATTCATGTCTCTTGCCCATTGATATATGGGATTGTTGGCTTTTTTCATGTGGATTAATTTGAGTTCTCTATAGATCCTAGTTATCAAGCTTTTGTCTGCTTGAAAATATGCAAATAACCTTTCCCATTGTGTAGGTTGTCTCTTTGCTTTGGTTATTGTCTCCTTAGCTGTACAGAAGCTTTTCAGTTTAATGAAGTCCCATTTGTTTATTTTTTTTTGTTGTTGCAATTGCCATGGCAGTCTTCTTCATGAAGTCTTTCCCCAGGCCAATATCTTCCAGTGTTTTTCCTATGCTTTCTTGGAGGATTTTTATTGTTTCATGCCTTAAATTTAAGTCCTTTATCCATCTTGAATCAATTTTTGTGAGTGCGGAAAGGTGTGGGTCCAGTTTCAGTCTTTTACATGTAGACATCCAGTTCTCCCAACACCGTTTATTGAATAGGGAGTCTTTCCCCCAAGGTATGTTCTTGTTTGGTTTATCAAAGATTAGGTGGTTGTAAGATGTTAGTTTCATTTCTTGGTTTTCAATTCGATTCCAAGTGTCTATGTCTCTGTTTTTGTGCCAGTACCATGCTGTCTTGAGCACTATGGCTTTGTAGTACAGATTAAAATCTGGTATGCTGATGCCCCCAGCTTTATTTTTGTTACAAAGAACTGCCTTAGCTATACGGGGTTTTTTCCGGTTCCATACAAAATGCAGAATCATTTTTTCTAAATCTTGAAAGTACGATGTTGGTATTTTGATAGGAATGGCATTGAATAGGTAGATTGCTTTGGGAAATATAGACATTTTAACAATGTTGATTCTTCCCATCCATGAGCATGGCATGTTCTTCCATTTGTTAATATCCTCTGCTATTTCCTTTCTGAGGATTTCATAGTTTTTTTACAGAGGTCCTTCACCTCCTTCTTTAGGTATATTCCTAGGTATTTCATTTTCTTTGAAACTATGGTGAAGGGAGTTGTGTCCTTAATTAGCTTCTCATCTTGACTGTTATTGGTGTACACAAAGGCTACTGACTTGTGGACATTGATTTTATATCCTGAGACATTACTGTATTTTTTGATGACTTCTAGGAGTCTTGTGGTTGAGTCTTTGGGGTTCTCTAAGTATAAGATCATGTCCTCAGCAAAGAGGAAGAGTTTGACCTCGTCTGCTCCCATTTGGATTCCCTTTATTTCCTTGTCTTGCCTAATTGTATTGGCTAGAACTTCCAGCACTACGTTGAACAGTAAAGGTGACAGAGTACAACCTTGTCTGGTTCCAGTTCTAAGAGGAAAAGCTTTCAGTTTTACTCCATTCAGTAAAATATTGGGTGTGGGTTTCTCATAGATAGCTTCAATCAGTTTTAGAAATGTGCCACCTATGCCTATACTCTTCAGTGTTCTAATTAGAAAAGGATGCTGGATTTTATCAAATGCTTTTTCTGCATCTATTGAGAGAATCATGTGATCTTTATTTTTGCGTCTGTTAATATGGTGGATAACGTTTATAGACTTGCGTATGTTAAACCAGCCTTGCATCCCTGGGATGAAGCCTACTTGATCATGATGAATGACTTTTTTGATGATAAGCTGTAATCTATTGGCTAGGATTTTGTTGAGAATTTTTGCATCTATATTCATGAGTGAGATTGGTCTGAAATTCTCCTTTTTGTTTGGGTCTTTTCCTGGTTTTGGTATCAGGGTGATGTTTGCTTCATAGAATGTGTTGGGGAAGATTCCCTCTTCCTCAATTTTTTGGAATAATTTCTGCAGTACAGGAATAAGCTCTTCCTTGAAGGTTTGATAGAATTCTGGTGTGAAGCCATCTGGACCAGGGCATTTTTTGGTTGGAAGATTTTTTATTGTTTCTTTGATCTCAGTGCTTGAAGTTGGTCTGTTCAGGAGCTCTATTTCTTCCTGGCTGAGTCTAGGGAGAGGGTGTGATTGCAAATATTGATCCATTTCTTTCACATTGTCAAATTTCTGGGCATAGAGTTTCTGGTAGTATTCAGAGATGATCTCTTGTATCTCTGTGGGATCAGTTGTTATTTCCCCTTTATCATTTCTGATTGAGGTTACTAGAGATTTTACTTTTCTATTCCTCGTTAGTCTGGCCAATGGTTTATCTATTTTATTTATTTTTTCAAAAAACCAACTCTTTGTTTCATTAATTTTCTGAATGATTCTTTTGTTTTCAATTTCATTGATCTCTGATTTGATTTTGGATATTTCTTTCCTTCTACTGAGTTTAGGCTTAGATTGTTCTTCTTTTTCCAATTCCATAAGATCTCTTGTGAGATTGTTGATGTTCTCTCTTTCTGTTTTTCGAATGTAGGCATCTAAAGCGATGACTTTTCCTCTCAAAGCTGCTTTTGCAGTATCCCACAGGTTTTGGTAGCTTGTGTCTTCATTGTTGTTATGCTCAAGGAAGTTAATGATTTCCTGTTTTATTTCTTCCTGCACCCATCTGTTATTCAACAGAAGATTGTTTAATTTCCATGCCTTTGGGTGGGGTCGAGCATTTTTGTTAGAGTTGAGTTCCACCTTTAGTGCCTTATGGTCTGAGAAGATACAAGGTAAAATTTCAATTCTTTTGATTCTGTTGATATTTGTTTTGTGTCCCAGGATATGATCAATTTTGGAGAATGTTCCATGGGGTGATGAAAAAAATGTATATGCTCTATCTTTGGGATGGAGTGTTCTATATGTGTCTATCAAGCACAGTTGTTCTAGGGTCTCATTTAAATCTCTTATATCCTTGTTTAATTTCTGTTTAGAGGATCTGTCCAGCTCTGTAAGAGGAGTGTTAAGGTCCCCTGTTATTATGGTATTATCAGATATCATATTGCTCAGACTGAGTAAGGTCTGTTTCAAGAATCTGGGAGCATTTAAATTGGGTGCATAAATAATTAGAATTGAAATGTCTTCTTGTTGTATTTTTCCCTTGACCAATATAAAGTGACCATCTTTGTCTTTTTTGACTTTAGTTGCTTTAAATCCACATGTATCTGAAAATAAGATTGCAACTCCTCTTTTCTTCTGAATTCCATTTGCCTGAAAAATTGTCTTCCAACCCTTGACTCGGAGCTTGAATTTGTCTTTTGAAGCCAGGTGTGTTTCTTGCAGACAGCAAATGGATGGCTTGTGTTTTTTAATCCAGTCAACCAATCTATGTCTCTTCAGTGGGGAATTCAAGCCATTAACATTTATTGAGATAATTGACAAGTGTGGTAGTATTCTATTCATCTTATTTGGTGAGAGTCCATTGCTTAGTTTTATCTTTTGCATCAGTGTGGAGGTTAGACTCTGTCCTTTAATTTCTGAGTTCTTACTTTGCTGCTGATCCATTGTGGTGGTCAGTGTGCAGAACAGGTTGAAGTATTTCCTGTAGAGCTGGTCTTGTCGTGGCGAATTTCCTCAATGTTTGTATATCCGTAAATGATTTGATTTCTCCGTCAATTTTTAAGCTTAGCTTAGCAGGGTACAGAATTCTGGGCTGGAAATTGTTCTGTTTAACTAGATTAAAGGTAGATGACCATTGTCTTCTTGCTTGGAAAGTTTCATTAGAGAAGTCTGCGGTCACTCTGATGGATTTGCCACTGTAGGTCAACTGGCGCTTACTCCTGGCAGCTTGCAGAATCTTTTCTTTTGTCTTGACTTTGGACAGGTTCATCACAATGTGTCTTGGAGAAGCTCGGTTAGAGTTGAGGCGACCTGGGGTCCGATAGCCCTCTGAAAGCAGTGTGTCAGAATCTTTGGTGATATTTGGGAAATTTTCTTATATAATATTCTCTAGTATGGCTTCCATTCCTCTGGGGCATTCTTCTTTCCCTTCTGGAATTCCTATAACTCATATGTTGGAACGCTTCATAAAGTCCCATAATTCTGACAGTGAACGTTCTGCTTTCTCTCTCTTCTTTTCTGCCTCTTTTACTATCTGAGTTATCTCAAAAACTTTGTCTTCTACCTCTGAAATTCTTTCTTCTGCATGGTCTAACCTGTTGCAGATACTTTCCATTGCATCTTTAAGTTCCCTGATTGACTGTTTCATTTCCTTCAGCTCTGCTATATCCTTTTTATATTCTTCATATCGTTCATCTCTTATTTGATTCTGTTTTTGAATTTCCTTTTGGTTATTTTCCACTTTATTAGCAGTTTCCTTCATTGTTTCCATCATTTCTTTCATTGTTTTCAACATGTGTATTCTAAATTCCCTTTCTGTCATTCCTAACATTTCTTTATAGGTGGAATCCTCTGCAGTAGCTACCTCATGGTCCCTTGGTGGGGTTGTTCTGGACTGGTTCTTCATGTTGCCTGGAGTTTTCTGCTGATTCTTCCTCTTGAGTGATTTCTTTTATCTGTTTCCTTGCCCTAATTTTCCTTTCACTTCCTCCTGCTCTTTAAGTTCTCTTGCCTGTGGACTAAGGGTTACAGGACCAGAAGGGTGAGAAGGTTGAAGAGCAAAAAAGGGATGAAAGAAAGGAGGGCCAAGTGATAAGAAAAAAAAAGAAAAATAGAGAAAGGAGAGGGGGTGGGTAAAAGGAATATTGACAAAAGGAAGAGAGGCACAGAAAGAGGGAGACAGAGCAATATAGGTGTACAGTAGGGTACTTTGATACAACCTTAAAAAAAAACCCACCTTCTGGGGGTGCCCAGTTGGGTGGTTCCCTTGAGGTCAGCAGGTCTTTGCTAACCTGATCAGACACAGTACCCCACCTCCACCAAGTAGAGAGGAAAGACAAAAATGCTATAAATCAAATCAAAACAAGCAAACAGAGAACTTTACAGGATAAAATTGGCTGGAAAACAAAATATAGCGGTAGAAACACTAACAAAAATGAAGTTCTAATTATTGAAATAGGCAGCAATGGGAAATTATAATTAAACTAGAAAAATTGAGAAAGAAAAAGGATCTGTATGGAAAAGGTTGAACTTAAAAAACAGAACAACATCAACAACATCAAAATAAACAAAAAAAACCTACCAAACTAAAAAAAAAAAAACACAACCAAAAACAACGCAGTATGTGTATGTTATTGAATATTGTCTGGGCAACACGTGGTCTTCTGGGGTATGAGATGTTAATCACAGTTCTGATACACTGGAGGCTGCTAGTTTTTCAAACCCCAGCAGGTATACACCCTAAATCTCTCTTCAGCCCACTTAAAAGGCACTTTGAACTTGTTCACTTGCTGAGCAGAAGCTTTCCCAGGGAAGTGCTTATCGCTGGAATCACTGCTGAAGTGGCTATCCACTTACCCTGTGTGCCAAAACTGGTCTCCCTCTGCCCCCGAGGGTTAGGGCTGTAAGGTGGCTCAGACCCCGCCCTTAGGCTACTTGGTCGCTGGGTTACCAGCTCCCACCCAATTCTAGCTCTGCGACCCTGAGGGCGGAGCTTGCTGGGGCAGATCACTCACAATGGCTGCCTGTGACCCAGAGCTAAACACTATTAGCTCCGTCTGGCTCAGCAACTCAGACTGGGGCCCTAGACAATGGCCAAAGGTCTCCACACTCCCACTCAGGCTCTCCCCAAGGCAGTTCAGCTGAGTGCCAAGTCCAAAGACACCAAAACAGCTCACAGGTAAGGCCTTTCTGGTTTGTAGTCTCGCTCCTACTGAACTTACAGTTGCGGGCGGGTTTAGACGGATTGAACACACGCGACCACTTGCCGGTTTTCCACGTTTTAGGCCTCCTCTTGGGGTCCAGAAGTCTCTCACTGACTCCCTGCATCCTCTCAGGGGTGATGATAGGCAGATCCCACCAGCCAGAGATGCCTGGAGTCCTATCTCCCCAGACTCACAGTGCCCAGATGCAAGGAAGCTGTTACTTGGCTGCCATCTTGCTCCGCCTCTCGGAACTCCTACACTTTTACATCTGTTTTTTTTTTCAGAAAAGGTCTTTTAAGCTTCAAAATTTACACATTGTTAGCTCAAGTTTTTTGCAAAGTTGAAACTCCAGCATGTTGAGAGGTGATTCATCTGAAGAGGAGAGGGTCACATTATTCAATACACAGGAGTTTATCTTTCCGCGCAAGAGTGTCACCAACTGGAATACGTTTTGCATTTTTCGGAAGCCACAGGGCCCAAAATCTTGCACGAATCATCCACCTCACAGTCCAGTCCTCAGCAGCAGCCCGGCACCCTGTCTTGTGCTTTTAAATGATAGCTTCACAACGAACTAAAATTATTTATAGATTTGGTTTTATTTCTGTACTCTACTCATTTCCACTTATTGGTCACATATAAATATAAAGAAGTCTTCATTATCATACTTTTAAAATATTCTCATATTTGTAAAGTTAGTTCTGTCTATTACTTTGCTTTCATAACCTTTTTTTAGTTCTTTTTCCCCCCATTTGAACCTATGCTCATGTTGGGTAGTTTGAAAAATGCTCTTGGAATTTTTCTTTTAAAGAACATTTCAGGAGTATACATGTTTTGGTTACTTAATTAGCTTTTGTATATTTTAAGTCAAAGTTATAAATGTGCACCCCCAGAATGTGGGCACTGTACCAGTTAGGTGTGAATTTACCCAACACCTTTCCCCCCTCCACCTATTTGATTTCCACTGAGTTTTACTTCCACCTGTGTACACGTGTGCTCAGTACTAAATTGGAGCTAGTCACTCAACACTTAGGTGCACATATGGAAATTTTAATTAATTATATTTTTGGTTAACTCAAGCCTTAGCTGCCAAGGTTTGAGTTAACCATGTGCCTCAATTCATGGCCGGTTCTGCTCATTTTCCCATGCAATACTTATTTCTTCTTATTTTTCTCCCTTCTCCACTTCTAGCCTGCTACCCATATGATTCTAGAGAGAGAGATGGGTCTCTCCAGAATTTTATAGGATTCATAAAGTTTATTGTTAGGGTGGATGTACTTTAAAATTGAAAATACATCATTATATCACAGATCTTGTAATGGTTCTTAACATTTTTGAGAAATGGAGCACTATGGTTTTATTAGCTCTCCATGCTTCTAATTACCCTTACTTTATTGCTTTTAACCATCGTATAGTTCTTTCCTATCTCATGTCTTAGCGCTGGATACTGGGCTGCTTCCATCTCTTCAGTGCGATGAACACTTTTGTATGTGTCTCTCTACCTGCCTGAGAATCTCTCTAGTATCTATACTTGGGACTGACTCCTCTCAAACATCCATCGTCTTTCCTTGACCATGTCCTGGCAGTTGTCCCCAGAGTGGCAGCCCCTGTCCATACCATTAGCTGGGCATGAGTCCCTCTACTTCAAAGCTCAGCCAATGCTTAGCATTATCTACCTTGTTAATTCTTTTATTGAGTGGATATGAAGTGACATCTCATTGTTATATAACTCATTGTTATATAACTTCATTTTCTCTGATAACCAGTGACTTCAAGCATCTCTTCTTAAATCTCATGATTCTTAGATTTTATCCTTTTCCTACTTTTCTCTTGGGTGACCTGTCCTTTCTCTTGTAGGTTTACAGAAATACGTCGTGTATTCCAGATATTGTTTGAGATCTATGTATTTATTGTGGTCATCTCTGAATCTCTCTTTGGAATGTGCCCTTTATTATACCAAAAATTCTTATTTATTGTACAGAAATTATTATTTTTATAAATATTTAGTCCTCTTCTTTTAATTTCCTATTTTGTGCTTTTGGGATTTTAGGAATTCCTACTGTTAGAAGACAAAATGTCTCTTATGTTATAAACTTTTAACCTTATAGTTTTACCTTTCTTAGATAGGAAGAAGTTCCATTCTGTATATGGTGTAGACATGGATCTGGTTCTATCTGTTTCCACACTGCCCTGTCTGTGGCTTCCACCGTCCCATCTGGGGTGTCACTTGTCCGGGCTGGGACTGACCAGGTCTCCGGCCCCAGCTTGTGTATTGTCTGGTCCCCGATGCTATGCTATTATCTTACTCGGGAACAGTTACCCTTAGGTGCCTTAGGGCTATTTGTCTTAGAAGAAGACACAGAGAGAGACAGTCTTAGAGAGAGAAGAGCAGTCTTAACAGGACAGTAAATCTTAGCAGTCTTCTTAGAAAGACACTGGGCAGATGTCCTACAAGCAGAAGGAGTCAGAGGAAGTGGCCAGTGAAAGAATGAGATCTTCCTCACTGCCTTCTCCTGCAGCTTGTTATAGTTGTGATCTCGTGGCTGTTTGTGCCACAGGTGTAGACTACCAATCATTGATCTTCTCCTCTCGTGAGCTCTCATGTTACAGAGAGCTGAATCCCTCCCCATGCCCTTATCACCAAGGTGTTCTATTAACAAGCTGTTACTGGTGTTTCTTATAATTACTGAGTGTTCTGAGCTTAACTCTCTCTTCTCCTTTCCATATGCTATGTGGTATACTACAATTGCCAGTTGTTTGAACACCTTCTACCAAAGTATCTATCCATTGTCTAGGGACAATCTTCCTTTACCAGCTGCCAGTTTTCACCTATTAATGTGGCTGATTTTAAGCTCTCTACTCTGTTCCATGTATCTGTTTTCTTGTTCTTGCAGCAGAACTCCAGTTGTGGGTTTGAATTATTTTTTTGCTTTAAAAAATTATTTTATTTCATTTTTATTATCACTCATTTGGTATTAATACCAGGTACATTGGGTTTCTTTGTTCTGTCTTTCATTTTTATTTTTTTATTAGTATTAGATCATAGCTGTGTACCTTAATGCGATCATGGGGCACCATGCACGGGCTTTACAAACAGTTCGACACATTTTCATCACACTGGTTAACATAGCATTTCTGGCATTTTCTTAGTTATTGTGCTAAGACAATCATATTCTGCACTCACTAAGTTTCACATGTACCCTTGTAAGATGCACCACAGGTGTAATCCCACCAATCACCATCCCTGTGCCCAACCTCCCCCCTCCCTCCCCTCCCTTTCCCCCTTCCCCATATTCTTAGGTTATAACTGGGTATAGCTTTCCTATGAAAGTCATAATTTAGTTTCATAGTAGGGCTGAGTACATTGGATACCTTTTCTTCCATTCTTGAGATACTTTATTAAGAAGAATATGTTCCAGCTCCATCCATGTAAACATGAAAGAGGTAAAGTCTCCATCTTTCCTTAAAGCTGTGTAATACTCCATGGTGTACATATACCACAATTTATTGATCCATTCGTGGATGGATGGACACCTGGGCTTTTTCCATGACTTAGCAATTGTGAATTGGGCTGCAATAAACATTCTGGTACAAATATCTTTGTTATAATGTGATTTTTGGTCTTCTGGGTATATACCTAGTAGAGGAATTATAGGATTGAATGGCAGATCTATTTTTAGATCTCTAAGTGTTCTCCAAACATCTTTCCAAAAGGAATGTATTAATTTGTATTCCCACCAGCAGTGTAGAAGTGTTTCCTTTTCTTTACATCCATGCCAACTTCTCTGGTCTTGGGATTTTGTGATATGGGCTAATCTTACTGGAGTTAGATGATATCTCAAAGTAGTTTTGATTTGCATTTCTCTGATGATTAAAGATGATGAGCATTTTTTCATATGTCTGTAGGCCGTGTACCTGTCTTCTTCAGAGAAGTTTCTCTTCAAGTCCCTTGCCCAGCCTGAGATGGGATCACTTGTTCTTTTATTGCTTATACATTTGAGTTCTTTGTGGATTCTGGTTATTAAACCTTTGTCGGAGACATAACCTGCAAATATCTTCTCCCATTCTGATGGCTGTTTGCTTGCTTTACTTACAGTGTTCTTGGCTGTGCAGAAGCTTTTTAGTTTGATCAGGTCCCAGTAGTGTATTTTTGAAGCTGCTTCAATTGCCCGGGGGGTCCTCCTCATAAAATACTCACCCAGACTGATTTCTTCAAGGGTTTTCCCTGCACTCTCTTCTAGTATTTTTATAGTTTCATGTCTTAAGTTTAAATCTTTACTCCAGCGAGAGTCTATCTTAGTTAATGGTGAAAGGTGTGGGTCCAGTTTCAGTCTTCTACACATTGCCAGCCAGTTCACCCAGCACCATTTGTTAAATAGGGAATCTTTTCCCCACTGAATGTTTTTAGTTGGCTTGTCAAAGCTCAAACAATGGTAAGTAGCTGGGTTCATCTCTTGGTTCTCTATTCTGTTCCATACATCTACTTCTCTGTTTTTGTGCCAGTACCATGCTGTTTTAAGCACTATCAATTTATAGTATAGTCTGAGGACTGGTAGCGTGATTCCTCCTGCTTTGTTTTTATTTCTGACTAATGTCTTGGCTATTTGATGTTTTTTCTGATTCATATAAAACGAAGTATTATTTTTTCAAGATCTTTAAAGTATGATAGTGGAGCTTTAATAGGGATTGCATTAAAATTGTATATTGCTTTGGGTAGTATGGACATTTTAACAATTTGATTCTTCCCAGCCATGAGCATGGTATGTTTTTCTATTTGTTAACATTTTCAGCTATTTCTTTCCTTAGAGTTTCATAGTTCTCTTTATAGAGATCTTTCACATCTTTGTTAGATAAACTCCCAAATATTTCATCTTCTTTGTCACTACTGTGAATGGAATAGAGTCCTTAACTGTTTTTTCAGCTTGACTATTGTTAGTATATATAAAGGCTACCGATTTATGAGTGTTGATTTTGTAACCTGAGACACTGCTGTACTCCTTGATCACTTCTAAGAGTTTTGTAGTAGAATCCCTGGTGTTTTCCAGATACACAATCATATCATCTGCAAAGAGCAAAAGTTTGATCTCTTCTGACCCTATATGGATACCCTTGATCGCCTTCTCTTCCCTGATTGCAATGGCTAAAACTTCCATTGCAATGTTAAAAAGCAGTGGGGACAATGGGCAGCCTTGTCTGGTTCCTGATCTGAGTGGAAATGGTTTTGATTTAACTCCATTCAATACGATATCGGCTGTGGGTTTGCTGTAGATGGCCTCTATCAGTTTAAGAAATGTCCCTTCTATACCAATTTTCTTAAGTGTTCTGATGATGAAGGGATGCTGGATATTATCAAAAGCTTTTTCTGCATCAATTGAGAGAATCATATGGTCTTTGTTTTTTAATCTGTTTATGTGCTGAATTATACTTATAGATTTACATATATTGAACCAGCCTTGAGACCCTGAGATAAAACTGACTTGGTGATGATGTATAATTTGTTTGACATGTTGCTGGATTCTGTTTGTTAGGATCTTGTTGAACATTTTTGCATCTATATTCATTAGTGATATTGGTCTATAATTTTCTTTTCTTGTTGGGTCTTTTCCTGGTTTGGGGATCAGGGTAATGTTTGCTTCATAGAACGTGTTGGGTAGTCTTCCTTCTTTTTCTACATTTTGGAACAGGTTGAGTAATATAGGTACTAGTTCCTCTTTAAAGGTTTAGTAGAATTCTGACATGAAGCCATCTGGTCCCAGGCTTTTCTTTTTAGGGAGGTTTTGTATGGTTGATGCTATTTCAGAACTTGATATAGGCCTGTTCAACATTTCCACTTGATTCTGGCTAAGTCTTGGAAGGTGACGTGCTTCCAAGTATTGGTCAATTTCGTTCATGTTTTCATATTTCTGAGAATAAAGTTTCTTATAATATTCATTAAGGATTTTTTGAATTTCTGAGGAGTCTGATGTTATTTCGTCTTTGTTATTTCTGATTGATGAGATTAGAGATTTTACTCTTTTTTTCCTGGTTAGGTTAGCCAAAGGTTTATCTATTTTATGGACCTTTTCAAAAATCCAACTTTTCCATTTTTTGATCTGTTGTATAATTCTTTTGTTTTCAATTTCATTTAATTCTGCTGTAATTTTGGTTATTTCTTTTCTTCTACTGAGTCTGGGGTTGGAATGTTCTTCCTTTTCCAGTTGCTTGAGATGTCCCATTAAGTTGTTAACTTCCTCTCTTTCTGTTCTCTTGAGGAAGGCTTGCAGTGCTATAAATTTCCCTCTTAGGACTGCCTTTGCGGTATCCCAGAGGTTCTTATAATTTGTGTCTTCATTGTCGTTTTGTTCCAAAAATTTGACAATTTCCTCCTTGATCTCATCTCTGACCCAGCTATCATTCAGCAAAAGGTTATTTAACTTCCATGTTTTTGTATGAGTATGCAGGTTCCTGTTGTTACTGAGTTCAACTTTCATTCCATGGTGGTCTGAGAAGATGTGAGGAATAATTTCTATTCCTTCAAATTTACTGAAGTTAGACTTATGACCTAAGATGTGATCGATTTTGGAGTATGTTCTGTGGGCTGATGAGAAGTATGTGTATTCACTTTTGTTGGGATGAAATGTTCCGTAGATGTCTGCTAAATCCAAATGTTGGATTGTTAGGTTTAAATCTAAGATTTCTTTGCTCAGCTTCTTATTGGATGATTTATCCAACACTGCCAAAGGAGTGTTGAAATCTCCAACTATTATGGAGGTGGAGGAAATCAAGTTGCTCATGTCTGTTAGAGTTTCTCTTATGAATTGAGGCACCTTCTGGTTGGGTACATAAATATTCATAATTGAAATCTCATTGTATTGAGTATTACCCTTAACAAATATGAAGTGACCATTTTAGTCCTTCCTTACTTTTGTTGGTTTAAAGCCTATTGTGTCTGCAAATACAATTGCATCACTTGCTTTTCTCTGGCTACCATTTGCCTGAAATATGGACAACCATCTTTTCACTCTGAGTCTATATTTATCTTTTAAGGTGAGATGTGACTCTTGTATGCAGCAAATATCTAGCCTAAGTTTTTGTATCCAGTCAGCTAACCTGTGCCCTTTTAGCGGACAGTTTAAGCCATTCACGTTAATGGAGAATATTGGTAAGTCTGGTGAAATTTTGGGCATCGCGTTTTTCAAAATACCAGTGGGCATTTTTAATCCTTTCACCACGGTGGAAGTTGGAGTTTGATCAAAATTTCTGAGTGAGTTTATTTTTGTGGCAGAGGATTGGGCTGTTCGTTATGAAAGATAGGTCTGAGAATATTCTGAAGAGCTGGTTTGGTTATGGCAAATTTCTTCAAAATATGAATGTCATTAAAGTATTTAATTTCTCCATCATAAATAAAGCTCAGTTTAGCTTGATACAGGATCTGGGGTGAAAGTTATTTTGTTTTAGGGCATTAAAAGTCAATTACCATCCTCTTCTGGCTTAAAAGTTTCAGCAGAGAGATCTGCAGTCATTCTAATATTCTTCCCTTTGTAGGTAATGGATTTCTTACGTCTGGTTAGTTTCAGAATTTTCTCTTTCTTATTTACACTAATGAAGTTAATTATAATATGCCTGGGGGATGTCTTATTCGGATTGAGTCGTGCTGGGGTTCTGAAACTGTCTGCTATCTGAATTTCAGAATCTCTTGGCATGTCTGGACAATTCTCTTTCATAATTTCATGCAGAAGGGCCTCTGTGCCTTGCAAAGCCACTTCATCACTTTCAGGGATTCCAATGAGGCAGATATGAGCCATCTTCGAATTATCCCAAAGCTCTCTGAGGGAATGATCTGTTTTTGCTCTCCATTTCTCTTCCTCTTTAAGAGTTTGGGAGCGTTCAAAAGCTTTGTCTTCAATGTCAGAAATCCTTTCTTCTGCTTGCTCCACTCTGTTATTGAGGGATTCTACTGTATTTTTCGGACTTTTGAGCAAATTCTTGCTTCATTGCATCAAAATCTTTGGTGGTTTTGTCTTTAAATTCATTAAATTCTTGAGACAACTTTTGACGTTCTCCTCAAATTTCTAATTCTGACTTTTGAATTGTTCTTCGAATTTCTAATTCCAAATTTTCCTCCATTCTATTAATCTTGTTTGCAATCCAAATTCTGAATTCGATTTCTGACGTCTCGGCCAGCTGTTCATGAATGGAATCTTCAGTTACATCTGCCATATCTTTCCTTGGTGGCGGTGGGGGGGGTGGTTGATCTATTCTGGTTATTTGTTCTACCAGAGTTTTTCTGTTGATTCCACCCCATGATTATTTTACACCATTTGACTTTTCCCCTGGAGCTTTGTTGAGAACCTGTACAATGCTATGGCCTAAGAAACTGGGGACTTATTTGGTGTGGTGGGGCTAAGTGGTTCTGTCTTGTTTTGAGCTGGTCTTGGTTCGACAGTTACTCTGGTCTCTGTTCGACAGTACTTCCAGTGAAACAGTTACTCTGGGTTGAAGTTTCAGCTGTGGAGAAATACCAGCAATTAAGTCACGCTGCTCCCCACAGGCAACAATTGGAAAAGGAAAATCAAACCTTCCTACAACCACACACCCAGGGCTCCACTTGAATAGTCCTCAGGCGATTGACTCAGTTCAAAAGGTCCAAATCAATTGTCTCAGTCAGCACCTGTCTCAGGTGAGAGAGTTTCAAAAGTCTCTGGGATCTGGATCGCAGGGGTCTGGTGACAACTCAACTATGACTTGCTCCGGTGCTCCATGAAGTCAGGAGGACCTGCCCAGCAAATAGAGTAGTCTGGGAAGATTGATGCCTCCTTCCCTACCTTGCACCTCTGTCACACCCAGTCACTGATAGCCCCTGCAGGGCTGTGACTCAGTTGCCTCCAGTGAGCAGATACTCCAGAGGTTTGTACCTGCCTGAATCACAAGGAAATCTGTATTGCTAGCCAGGCCACTGCTCTCTGCCTTTATCCAGCAGGGGGTGGTGAGGCCTGACAACCTCAGATGCTTGATGGAGGCTGGGGGGTGTTCACTCAGTTCCAGCCCCATCCCTGATTGATTTTACTGACAGAACAAAACAACTTTGTGGGAGTTTGTTTCTGTCCCTGCTAAATTCCTCTGCAGAAGAGGAACTGTTTTGAGTTCCCAGAACCTGTACCTCAGGTCCTGTCTTTACTACTGTAGGTTTGTATTTGTAGCACAGTCAGCTTTAGCCTCCTGCCTTCCTTTGTCTATGGGCTGATGATCCCCTGAGGGCTGGGTGGGTCTCAGGCTCAGTAAAGTGGTCCTCTGGGTCAGCCCCACCCTGGGAATTTCCCGGGTCTGCGCATGCGTTTTCTAGTCCCTGTGCTCCACCCAGGCCAGTACTTCCACAGGCAAACCCTTTACTCACGGGGCCTGTGTTTCAGTACAGATCTGTTCCACGGTGGTTGCCATCTGAGAAGATACCCGGCCTCCTCTGGTTGCCCAGGAAGGCAGGGATTGTGGCTTCGGAATATCTGGGGGTGGGCCTTATAGTTGCCAAGAACAGCTGCTTCTCTGTGCCTCAGGGCACTGCTGCTCTGATGTGGTTCCCTCTCAGCCGACTGTCGTCTCCTCATTCCCATGCCACAGAATCCACACTGATCAGCTGCAGTCCAGCCCCTGTCCACACCTCTCAAGAAATCACCCAGGAATCTGGACTCCTGGGGGACAGGTCTCCAGACCTCAGAGTGGGAGTGGAGGGGAGTGCTGGGAGCTCAGAATTGCAGGTTGAAACACCAAACTTGTTGAGACCAAATGAGCAAATAAACAGATAAAAAGGCTACCAGACACACAAGCCCACAGATGCACAATCAATCAGAAACACATAGACATACAGACAACAACAAAAAAACCCAACTGCAATAAAAATTATGATAATGATAGAATAATTGAGAAAAAGAAAAAAGAAAAGAAAAAAGGTAAAAAAAATACAAAGAAAATGAACAAACAAACAATAAACCCTCTAGAAATCTGATGTTAGCACTCTCAGAAACCATAAGAAGGAAAGAAGAGGAAGAGAGAAGAGAAAGAGAAAAAAAGTGGTGTTCATAAAAAAACGTTAAAAAAGAAGAAAGAAAAAATTAAAAATAGAAAAAATAAAAAAGTATATATAAAAATAATAAAAATTAATGATAGTTCCTCCAAGAAAATGATGAGAGGAAAGAAAAAATGGCACCAACCACAAAAATATTATTCTTGTGTATATGTAGAAATGTACATCTGTATGTGTGACGTAGGGATCAACTTTCGTAGAATATATTTATAATGCAATATACTTTCTTGACACCAGGTGGCGCTGTGAGTGGTTCCCAGGCTTATAACCTGATTCACAGTTTATACTGTTACCATGGTTACCACCCTATCTGGCCCATGGCCATTTTGGAGTTTCTGTAAAAGTTTTTACCTAATTGTTGTGCAACCTTGGTTCTCTGTTTGAGACAGCACTCCTATCCCACCTCCCAACTCGGTGCAGGAGTCCACCCTTCACAAATCTTTCCACTCTGCTCCTGTTCTCCTGCAAACTGGCAACTGCAATCGGCTGTGGGGGAGGGACTGGCTGCTGCCTGCCGCATGACTGCAGCACACAGAACCTTCTGTTCAGTTTATGTGGCTCATTTTTGAGTCTGGAAATTTGAGTCCAGCCACCGCCAGTTTGCTGCACAGCCTGAACTGCCAGCCCACACCAGTATTCCCCACCCGGAATGGTCCAGTCTATTTAATCACTCCTGTTGTTCTAGGGGAAGGTGCCTGCCCTTTAGGACAATTCAAAATGTCTGTTTCCCGGGTGGAATCCCTTCCCTTCAATTTTCCATCTGTTGCTTAGTCCCTTGTGGCTCTGAGCAGGGCCCCTTTCAGGTCACTAAACTTGGCTCAGGAATAAATTTTCTCAAATGGGTTTTGCCAGGAATTGCATGCTGCTGTCCTCTGTGAGGGAGGGGCCTGCCGGCCAGCACCGCCAAACAGGGAGAATCTTTACAACAGAGTCTATGGTTTTAAATTACACCTCAAATACAGCAATCTGCCAATTCACTGCACATCTCCAGCTGTCTGTCTACCGCCATAATCCATGCAGGGAAAAGGTCCAGAACCCCCTTTCCCTCACCTGATGACTTGGGAGAGGTGGGCTACATGTCCGTCCTGTCCGCCATCATGCTCCGCCTCCTGTCTTTCATTTTTAAATTGACCTAGCTCTTGATGAACATTAACTCCTCCAAATAGAATATGATTGTCAAGTTCCCCCCAAAAAAAGCAGCTAGATTTTTAGTAGATTGCATTGACTATATGGATTATTTAGAAAGAATTGATGCCTTTATATTACATCATCTCCCTGAATAGTGTGGAATGGATCTTGTTTATTCAAATAACCATATAGAAACTTTATGAAGCTTTTTTGCTGCTTTTGTCAGTTTATTATATAATTTCTAAAACTTTTCATGCAAATGTTTTAACACTTTTAAGGATAGCTTCTGAGCATTACAATTTGCTAACAAATGCTCCTAAAAGTAAAGACCAAGTTTTCTTTCAGCCCTTTGCCACTTTGATTTTCTACTACTTAAAATCTTTGATTTATTTGGAATATGTTTTGTTAAGTCTAAGGGTCAAAGAAAGGTGTTGAGGGAGTCTCATGGGGGGCAGTAGAGGGCTGTTTTTGCTCCCTGGATAATTGTTAAGCTGTTTCCTTAGGGAGGACCTGGCCCAGCTGCCATTCCTGACCATGTGCATCAAGGAAAGTCTGAGGCTGCATCCCCCAGCCCCGTTCCTCTCTCGTGAATGTGTCAAGGACGTTGTGCTCCCAGATGGCCGAGTCATTCCCAAAGGTGCCTACCATGCAAGTGGGGAGGAGGCTACTGGGCAGGTTGGCGGTCCCATCAGGCAGAGTGGACCTTGTCTTGGCTTTCTCCTCCTCACAGGGAACATCTGTTCCATCAACATCTTTGGGATTCATCACAACCCGTCAGTCTGGCCGGATCCAGAGGTGCTGCCCTTCCCCACTTGTCCATCCTGGGACCCAGTGAGGGAGAGGGGTCCTGACCAGGGAAACCAGACACTACCCTCCACTGTGCCCACGTCTGACTTTTCTGGGGGTAGCTATTATTCCTGAGAGACCCCACTCAGCATTCCTATCTTGTCTCCTCCCTAGGTCTATGACCCCTTCCGCTTTGATCCAGAAAACACTCAGAAGAGGTCACCTCTGGCTTTTATTCCCTTCTCGGTAGGACCCAGGTGAGGCCGGTGGGGGTCTGAGTTGGAGATAGGGTGAGAGTGGTGAGAATATAGGACGCCATTCTGTCATACGTTCCTCCAGCCGCACACACACCATGTCTGCTTGTGGGGCGGATGTCTGGGGAGGGGGTGTCAGAGATTTGAGCAAGATCGCTGAAGAATGAGTATGCTCAGAGTCCCCTCCTCAGTCTGCTGGTATGACTTGGGGGCTGGAGTCAGGGACAGGTTTAGGGATACGTGAGCCCACATGGGAGTCCCAGCATGGTTAGACTCCCCCCCAGATCAGCCTGGCTGGGAGTCCCGGGTGCAGTCACGGTTCCCACCTACTTCCCCAGAAATTGCATCGGGCAGGCCTTCGCCATGGCCGAGATGAAGGTGGTCCTGGCGCTCACGCTGCTGCGCTTTTGCTTCCTGCCGGACAACACCGAGCCGCGCAGGCAGCCGAACCTGATTCTGCGCACGGAGCACGGCCTGTGGCTGCGGGTGAAGGCTCTAGAGACCTGCCCTCAGTAACCCCTGACCACGCCCACCTGCCTTTGCAGAGTCTCAGGAATAAAACTCTGCTGTCACCTTTCCTGAGCCTCATCGATTGCCAGCAGGGGGCGCTTGGGGGCTGAGGGGATTCAGGGTTCCGGAGTGGGTGGGTGGAGCTGGGGCTGTTTTTTTGTTTTTTGTTTTTTTTTTTTTAATTTATTTATTATTAAATCATAGCTGTGTACATTAATGCAATCATGGTGCACCATACACTGGTTTTATATACCATTTGACATATTTTCATCACACTGGTTAACATAGCCTTCCTGGCATTTTCTTAGTTATTGTGCTAAGACGTTTATATTCTACATTTAGTAACATATGAAAGCTATAACCCAATTATAAAAGAATATGGGGAAAGGGGAAAGGGAGGGGAATGGAAAGGGGAGGATGAGAGGAGGGAGGATAATTGGTGGGACTACACCTACGGTGCATCTTACAAGGGTACATGTGAAACTTACTAAATGGGGTTATTTTTGAGACCCAAATCCTGCCTGCCTCTCTGACTGACCACAAGGTCCTCACACCCAGACCTTGGGTTCTCTCAGAGCCCAAGTATGGGCCCATCTGTGACCACGTCCCCTACTTCAGGGAGTGCCTGCCTCTCTTTTTCTGGGTCCCTGATGCTCACTGGGCAGCCTGGACAACACAGACCAAATTGAGCCCTGATATCAGGATAGGGAGCCATGAGAGGTGTTTGAGCAGGAGAGAGACCAAGGTTAAGAACGGATTTAACAGGTAAGATAGAGGCTCTGAGTCAGGGAGAAGAAAATACAGAGGCAGACCACTTAGACTGGCGGGCAAATGTCTTCCCAAAACAGAGGTCCCTGAGGAGCCAGGCACGCAGGGGAGGGGGGCGTACAGCTTCCACTTGGGCAGCCTCTCTGGAATTATTGTTAGGTTAGTAAGTAAAAAATATCCGATTTTCTTATATACTAAATTTGACGTTTGTATCTGTGACATTTCACTCTAACACTTCTTGTGGGACTTTTGTTTTGTTTTTAATGTGAAGGTTCATCCTCCTTCTTTCAAACACTTTTTTAGGCTTGTGATTGTATTTCGATTCTTTTCTTAGAACAGTTTTTGTGAAACCATGGATAAATGAAAAATTTGTGTGTGTGTGTTTTAATATGAGTTCCATCGTGGAACCAATGCAGCACAGAGAGCTCGAAATATCAACGAAGTGCTTGAGAAGGATTTGGCTAATGAATGCACAGTTTGTGGGTAGCGTGAGAAGTTCTGTTCTGGTGATTTTAATCTTGAAAATGAGTCACGTGGGCGAACTGAGACCAGGGCAGATAATGATGAGTTGAAAGCTGTAGACTGAAGAAGCAAATCCATCTCAATCTATGCATGAATTAATGGCGAGGTTTGGCGTTATTATTCCAACAATATTGGACCATTTGAAACAAATCAGCAAGGTAAAGAAGCTGTATGGATGGGTTCTGCATGAATTAAATGAGTGTCGGAAGAGAAATTGTCTCAAAGTTTGCCTTTCTTTGCTGTCATGGTATAAAAGTAAAGCATTTCTACACAGTGTTGTTACATTTCAAGAAAATAGCTTCGTTTTGACAATTGTAAGCATTCAGCACAATGATTGGATAAAGATGAAGTGCTGAAACAGTCTAAAACCTAATGTCCAGCAAAGAAAACTAATGGTGTCTCTTTAGTGTCCGGAATTGGTGTTATCACTTCAGCTTCATGAAACTGATCAATCGATCACAGAGGATATCAACTGCAACCAATCCGATGAAAAGACGAGGATGCCTGCAGTTAAGTAGCTGAGATTGATCCACAGCGAGAGCCCAATCCTCTTGCAAGACAACACTGTCACACAAACAACACGGCTCAAATTACAGAATCTGTATTCGAAAACTTTCATCTACCCAATTCACCAGACCTTGCACTAACTGACTATCACTTCTTCAAACTTTGGACCATTTCTTGCAAGAAGAAATATTTAATTCTCAACAAGCTGTGGAAAATGCCTTTTGCAATTTCACCAGCACCTGCTCTCCAGGCTTCTCGGTTGTTGGCATAAACAGGCTATCATAAAGATGGCAAAACTGTATGGATAGTTTAGGCACTTTGAGTAATTGTACTGCTTCTTGTTTGAGATATAATGAACCAAACTTTTGATTTGAAATTGTACATTTCATATTTAATGACCCAAGAATTCCCTTCCTACTGTTGCCAATGTCCTGCCCCTGTGTCTGCCTCCTGGGTAGTCCCATCTGTGACCATTTCCACTACCTTCAGGGAGTTCCCCCCTTTCCTCTTCTGGGCCCCTGATGCTGCCCCGGCAGCCTGGACAACACATACTAGTTGAGTCCATAAGGATTTCTCACAAGAATGTCAGAGGAGGGCTCATTCCCTCACCTTTTTAACCTATAGGTTCCTCCTTCATTCCCATTACAGGCCACCCTGACCTATTTTGGGGTGGGGTAGTAGGGTAGGGTCAGCCTGTTTAACTCTTGAAATTCAAAGCCAGACCATTGGATGACAAAAGTCACCCCAATGGGTGGCGCCTGTGGTTCAGTGAGTAGGGCGCCAGCCCCATATACCGAGGGTGGTGGGTTCAAACCCAGCCCTGGCCAAACTGCAACAAAAAAGTAGCTGGGCATTGTGGCGGGTGCCTATAGTCCCAGCTACTCGGGAGACTGAGGCAAGAGAATCACCTAAGCCCAGGAGATGGAGGTTGCTGTGAACTGTATGATGCCATAGCACTCTACCAAGGGTGATTAAGTGAAACTCTGTCTCCACAAAGAAAAAAAAAGTTACCCCAAGAGCATGGGTTTGGAGTCAGACTGCTTGGGCACAAGTCTGGGCTCTGCTGTTACCTGGGCAAGTTTATTCTCCTCTTTGTGCCTCAGTTTCCTCAATGATAATAATAGACAGCAACACTTCCTATGTCAGGATTGTCCTTAGGGCTAAAGAAAGATATTTAGAGCTATTACCTGGTGTACAATTAATGCTCACTAAATGTGGCCATTATTGTTGCTTGTCTCTGAAAGCCTGGTCCTTGAAGATCAAAAGCATGTTATTTCTGTGTCTTGGAACTCAAAGCAAAAATTCTATGTAATAATATTCATGCTCATTAAATCAGATCTCCCACCTTCACAGCTGAGACTATAGGAGGCAATATTTTTTCTGAGAGCAGGAGGAGAACCTGGAAGTTAAAGGAGATGGGAGAATGCGAGAAACCTCAGTTAATGTCTCAAAATAAAATCCTGCTGTAAATGTTGATCTCTTTGTATAGACTGAGGGAATTTAACTGAGCTCCTACTGACTCCTCATTTCTCTTTTCCAGCTGATCTCCCTTCCCTGCTGCACTGAGCCACCCTGGCCTTCATTCTGATGTCCTGAAAGACCCAGGGCTTTTGCATTTGCGGTTCCCTATGCTTGAGATGGTTTTCTCCCAGCTCTTTTGTGACTAAGACTCGTCTGTTTCAGGGATCAGCTGAAATAGCACCTTCTCAGAGAGGTTCTTCCCCCTTTATTTGAATACCACTGCCATCCTGGGTTAGTTCTGTCTTATCATTTTTGTCCTGGCACTTTAGTGCTCTGAAATAATATTTGTTTTTTAGTTAATTGTTGGTCTTCCTTAATCAAGATGCAAGCTCCTTAGGGCAGAGAGCTTGCCTGTCATGTTCATTCCTGTTTTTCATTTATCCAGTTATAGCAGGTGCTACTGGAGCTCTGCCCATATCCCTCTGAGCGCTGGTGTTGCAATTTTTGCAATCCTGTCTTCAAACTGCCAATATCTTTTTGCTGTAGGGTTTCTGGGGCCGGATCTCACTCTGCCCTCAGACAAGCCCAGAACAGTTGAAGAGTTAACACACACAGACCCACCACCCCACCCTTACCCACCAAACATGGATCATTTTCTAGCCAAGTACTGATGGCATATAAATACCTCCTCTACCTCTTTACTGGAACAATTTAGTGCATTTCCTACACTTTCCCCTAGAGGTCCCCAGTAGACTATCCCCACCTCTATTACGGGTCACACTCTAAATGTGTAGTACTAGCAATAAGATTTTTTTTTTTTTTTTTTTTGAGACAGAGCCTCAAGCTGTTGCCCTGGGTAGCCGTGGCATCACAGCTCACAGCAACCTTCAACTCCTGGGCTCAAGCGATTCTCCTGCTCCGCCTCCCAAGTAGCTGGGACCACAGTCACCGGCCACAGTGCCCCGCTATTTTTTGGTTGCAGCCATCATTGTTGTTTGGTGGGTCTGGGCTGGATTTGAACCTGCCAGCTCAGGTGTATGTGGCTGGTGCATTAGCCGCTCACTTTGTCATTCTGCCTCCCAGAGTGCTATGGCATCACAGCTCACAGCAACCTCCTCTTGGGCTCAAATGATTCTCTTGCCTCAGCCTCCCCAGTAGCTGGGACTGCAGGTGCCCGTCACAACACCCGGCTATTTAGCAATTGGATTTTTATTTGGAGATCTGCTTCTGTTGACCAGTCTAAGGCACCTACTTGGAGAAAGCCTAGATTTATGTCAGTAAATATTTATGAATCAATGACAAACATTATCAGAACAGTAGCACACAGTCTTGTCACTTATTTGTGGACAATAGTCCTTCTAAACTTCTTCCCAGACCCACACCCCTAGAAGAAGTTGTCTAGATCTTGAACTGCTTTCTCTTGGTTATTTACTTTATTAAATAGGCAACATTTTCTTTTAACATTGTTATCCATTATTCTAAAGAAGTGCTGGGAAGGTCTCTGGGACCCAATGGGCTACAAAATCTGCAAGTGGAGATAATTTTACCTCTTCCTTTCTGATTGGGATGCCTTTTATTTCTTTTTCTTGCCTAATTTATCTAGGTAGGACTTCCAATACTATGTTAGTAGAAGTAATGAGAGTAGGAATTCTTGCCTTGTTTCTGATCTTAGTGGAAAAGCTACTGGTTTTTCCCATTGAATATGTTAGCTCTAGTCTTACCATATATTACTATTATATTGAGATATTTTCCTTCTATAATGAGTTTGTTGAGTGATATTATCATGAAAGGTATTAAATCTTATCAAATGCTTTTTCTGCATCTGAGGTGATTGCATGATATTTAACTTTGTTCTGTTAACATGGTGTATTACATTGATCAGTTTTTATATGTTGAATATATTGAATGCTGTTCAATATCCTACATAGCACAGAATGATCCTCCCACAACAAGGAATGATACAGTCCTAAATATTTATAATGTCTAGGTGTGGAAATTTTGCTCTAATTTATAGCTTATAGTTTTATTTCTTGGGATTTCTCAAGTATCCCAAAGGCTAGACATTCACTCTGGTGGATTAATCTACCAGATCTGGGACCCTGATGGTCAAGAACCCCAGGTAGGCAAAACTCACTATTGCCTTGCCCCTGACCTGTGATTATGAGACTTGGCTGATGTTTGTATGTATTTTCACAGTGACTGTGGTTATGAAGAATCTTATCACTATGACTGGGTCTACAGGAGGAAGTTTGGCCTTTGGACCATTTGTTCATGTAATTCATATTTGTACATTCATTGGGTCTTTGAGAAGCTACATATATGCTGGGCCTGCTTTCTTCCTTATTTCCCTAGGCTTGTTAAAGATTGTCTTGATTTGTGACCTCATAATAAGTCCTGAACTTCTCTACATAAAATAAATTTTCCTCTGAGTTCTAGTCTTCTTAAGATATATATCTTAAAAATATGTAAGAGGATTTCAGTGACTCACCCCTGTAATCCCAGCACTTTGGGAGACCAAGGTGAGAGGATCGCTTAAGGCCACAGTTGGAGAGCAGCCTGGGCAACATAGCAAACCCTGCCTCTAAGAAAAAAAAAAGGAGAAGATAAGGAAGTCTGTTAATCAGAGACAATTTACAATATACCAACTCAAGTAATCTGTTAATCAAATTGACGGCCTATGGGTGAATAAACCTCTGCTCCTCACGGCATTAGGCCCTGTGAATAATTGTATCTAAACTCCAAAAGGAGGGGATATACTAAGGTGTAACTGACCTCCCTTCCTTTCATGGCTGGGAACTCTTTTTTTTTATTAAGTCATATATACATAGATCATGAATACATTTATGCCTTTATGGGATTCAATGTGTTGATTATTTGTACAAATTAAAGTGCTTACATCCTACTAATTAACATAGCTTTCACCTCACAGTGTTAAGACATTTGTGTTCAATACTTGATGGATTTGACTTGTACCCTTGCAATATGCTCCATCGGTGTGGTCTCACCATTAACTCTCCCTCTATCGAACCACCCCCTTTCCTTGCCATCCCGCACCCCTTTCCTCCTTCATCCTGGGCTATAGTTGTGATTCATATCTCATATGAAAGTGTGAGTGATTATAAATTGGTTTTATAATAGTACTGAGTACATTGGATTTTTTTTTCCCATTCCTGAGATACTTTACTAAGAAGAATATTTTTCAGCTCCACCATGGGAACTATTTTTTAAGGTTTTTTGGAGGTCCTATTGGCTTATCACCAAATAATGGCCACTATTATTTGGTGATAGGGGTGCTTAGGCTTTTATTTTAGTTTATTATATAGGTACATACACACATTATATACATATGCAAGGACATTTATAAGGAATTGGCTTACATGATTTTAGAGGTTAAGAAATCCTATGGTCTTTCATCTGCAAGCTGAAGAGCCAGGAAACTTGGTGGCATAATTCAATATGCATCTGAAGGCCTGTGACAAGGGCAATTGAAGGTGTATATCTCTCGGTGAGGTCAGGAGTAAATGAGATGAGTTGTCCCAGCTCAAGCAATGAGTCAGGAGGAAAATTCCTCCTTTCCTCACCTTTTGTTCTATTCATGCCTTCAATGGATTCAATGACACCTATCCATACTTGGAAGGACCACATGTTCTCCTTAGTCCACCAATTCAGTACAGTTCACACATAAAATTAATCATTCGAGGTTTAATTTCATCATATTTTTTTGTTTTCAACGTGCTGTGTCTAATCTTTCCTTTGTCTTCCTTTCCTGATTTCCATTGGGTAGGCAGAAAGAAATTGTTTGTGAATAACAATGCTTCAACCATCATGTAATATTATACAGCCATACAAGAATAAGAAGATTATGTGGATGGCATTGGTGGTATAGTGGTGAGCAGAGCTGCCTTCCAAGAAGACTATGTGGATGTATGCAAAATATTTGTGTCATGTAGACCATGTTCAAAACTGCATAAAATTTGTTTGAAGGTTTATAACTGCTTGTAAATAATATGCAAGATAATTAGAATTTCTTTTCATCTTCCTTTTAAGTGAATGTTTTTAATAGTGGCAAAGCATTGTGGGTAAATAGAAAGAAAATATATTTTGGAGTCAAATAGATTAGACTAAAATTCCAACAGTTTTTTTCCTGGATTTGGAACATAGAAAGTTTTATCCTGTTCTTCCAGAAGCTGGAACATGGAAAATTTTAAAGTCTGTAAGCTGTTGATTCATCATATGTTGAACAGTTCTTATGTTACCAAGTTTTATTATAAAATGAAACAATCCATGTTCAGAATTTAGCATTATGTCTGGCAAGAAAAAGCCAGTAAATAAATGGCTAAATTTATTCCTCTTGTTGCATCATATCCTTTAATATTATGTAAAGAAGGTCAAATATTGGGTTTTCCCATGATAAATTACTTAGCCTATTAATTCAAATAATGTTTATCAAGTGCCTACTAAATGCCAAGTCCCATGTTAGGAATACAGCAACATCTGTAACACCATGCCTGCCCTCATGGTGCCTCACTTTCTAATGTGTATTAGGGTGGGGAGTGCAGATAAAAATCAGCTTGAACAATCCAAATGATTACTAAAACTTCAGCGAAGCTATTTTTTCATTGTTCTTCTTGGATTAAATTCAGTATAAGGTTCACTCAGAAGAATGGATATTCAATTAGAATCAGAAAGTAAGACCAAGTTCAGTGGCTTACACATGTAATGCTAGCACTCTGGGAGGCTGATGAAGGCGGATCACTTGAGCTCAGGAGTTTGAGACCAGCCTGAGCAAGACTCTGTCTCTACCAAAAATAAAAATTTGGCTGTGGGTGGTGGTGTGTGCCTGTGGTTCCCACTACTCTGGAGACTGAGGTAGGAGGATTGCTCCAGCCCAGGAGTTTGAGGTTGCAGTGAGCTACAATGATGCTACTGCATTCCAGCCTGAGCAACAGAACAATACACTGTTAACAAAGGAAGGAAGGAAGGAAGGAAGGAAAGAAGGAAAGAAGGAAGGAAGGAAGGAAGGAAGGAAGGAAGGAAGGAAGGAAGGAAGGAAGGAAGGAAGGAAGGAAGGAGGAAGGAAGGAAGGAAGGAAGGAAGGAAGGAAGGAAGGAAGGAAGGAAGAAAGGAAGAAATTTACCTCTGGGAAAACGAGTTTCCTAGAACTTACTAATCTGGAGACATTTATTGAGTCTGTCCTCACCCCCTACAAGTCTATTTGGTATTGAATTTGGCTCAGGGAAGAGAAGAGTTTGAGATGTCTCTAAACATTTTCTATTAAGGTCATACATTTTCTTTAGCACAAATTCTTCCTGAATGTTGAGGCATGCCCTAAGTATCCAAGGACCATGGTGTGTCCTAAAAAGAACTCAGATTTGAAAGAAAAAACTCCCATGATGATTATATTAGTTATCTGTTACTGCATAACAAATTACCACAAATTAGCAGCTGAAAGAATTACACACTTACCTCACTATTTCTGTTAGCCAGGAATCTGGATGCAGTTAAGCTGGTTATTCTTCCTCAGGGTCTCTCATAAGACTGCAATTAAAAGGTCAGCCAAAGATAGGGGATCTCATCTGAAGGCTTGACTGGAAGATCTGCTTTTAAACTCCTGTAGTTACTGGTATTACTCAGGTTCTTGCTGGCTATTGACTGGAGGCCTTCCTCAGTTCCTTACCACGTGGGCCACTCCAACATGGCAACTTGTTTTATTGAAGTGTTCTATTGCCAAGAAAGACAATAAAGATAGTTAGCTTCCAAGACAGAAGTCATATTTTTATGTAACCTATTCATGGAAGTGACATCCCATTAACTTTGCTGGATGATATAGATTAGAAGCAACTCACAGATCCAGTCCACATTCAAAGGGAAGAGCCTGTGATGCATACCCTAAGTACCTTGTGGGGTTTGAAGACTCCCCTTCTTGCTCCATGGGTCATTTCCTCTTTGGATGCCTGTAATCATGAACAAATCTAATCTTCCTTTCACAGAGCCTCTAAATCTCCAACAGTATCCTATGCAGGATACGTAGGGCAACATACGTAGGGCAACACTCTCATAAACATGGGAGCCATTGGTTCCAATGCCTAGACCACACTATTATTATTTTTGTTATAGAACTTTATAGTTCTATTTTTGAATAGAACTTTGCAGTTGCTATTCCACCTGCCTGAAACATCTCTCTTATAGTTCTCTGCACATTTGGCTCCCTCTCTTTTTAGCCTAAATCATCACTTTCTCAGAGAGGACTTTTGTGTTCATCATTTGTTTCCTTTCTTTCCAATTCTATTTTTTTAATTGATACAAAATATTGTATCTATCATGTACAACATAATGTTTTGAAGTATTTTTACATTGTGTAATGGTTAAATCTAGCTAATTAGTCCTCATATTTCTTCACATAGCAATCCTTTTTATGATGAGGGTGCTTAACATCCACCCTCTTAGCATTTTTCAAGAGTACTATCCATTGTTATTAACTACAGTTACCTGATGTCAATATTGGTTTCTTAAACTTGAAACTGCAGTCATCATTTTTTAAAAGACACTAAAAAAAAATGCATGTAGCTGTTTTATTCATTTATAGCCCCTATGGCCCTGGTCTCGATCGCTGCAGGAAGGAACCAGGCATGATGCGGATTAGAAGTACAAGCTTGCAGGAGGCGGGCTAACCTTGATTGCCGGGTAGCCCTGAGAAACCTCTGCAGTAGCCTTTTATTGAGACAGTACAAGACAGGTGAGGGGAATATTAGACAATGACTGCGTGCCTAAGGATTGCCCTGGGCTCTGGCTCTTTCTCCACAACAAGCACCTGCAGACAAATTGCCCGATGCTCCACCCCTCAGCTGCAAATCATCTTGCTCAGACTTCATCTCGCTCTTGAAGTCTTCTACGGTGCTCAATAATGTCTAGTTAATAATGAATGAATGGAGGAAGGCACAGAATATGAGAAATGAGGCAGTTGGTTGGCTCAAACAGCTGTAGCTAAACATCTCCACTGAATGATGAAATGATACTATCTAGCATTTATTGAACATTTACAAAGCACCATTAAGTTTACATGTACTTGCCATGAAGCAGGTGTTATGATTATTAGCTTCTCAATTTGCAGATGGAGGCTCAGAGAGCTCAATTCACAAGGCCACAGCCAAGAAATGGCTAGGCCAGAATTTGAACCTGAGTCTGTCTGATGTGAGTCAGCATCCTGAGCCATGAGGTCATTCAAGCTACTATACAAATCTCCCATTGCCGATTAACATGTGGTTAAAAAGCTATGGAGAAACAAACAATTCACACCGATAACCAGTTGGTCTCTTTTAAAGAAGAAAACAAGAATCCCTCAGAGTACTCAATGGAAGTGAGGTCATGGGGTGTCCAAACCAGGAAATTAGTAGAATTTTTCTGAACCCACCACCTCCAGCCCTGCTCCAAAGCTTTCAGTGCCCTTGTTCAAAGCCCCTGGGCATCTTTCCTGGAGAGCACGTCAGAGAACAGGGTTAGAGTCTTGGCTGGCATTAAAGAGCCCAGTGGGATACCTCCCTGCACAACCTGGCAAACTCCATATCCATAACAATCCTGAGGAAGCCAATTCCAAGTTTTCTTAGTGAACAAGCCATGGGATTTTCAGGCTCGTTGAAAATTGACACACAATTCCAATCTCTACTTCATCTGTGCAAATTAAAGTGTCCCGAAGGCTCAACCATAGGCTTGAGCCATCACTAAGGGCTAAGGTGGAGACAGAACACAGGTTTACCCTACTCCAGAGGAATGATCCCCAAATGGTTTCCCCTTTAGCTTAAGCCCAAACTTAGGTCTTTGATTAGCAGCAAGACATGTAGGTGGGAATTGGAGGTGGCCCTCTCTTCCCCAGAAGACACAAGCATCCCAGGCTCCAAATAAGCTAATGTTACAGCATGCACCCTGGCACCCTGGGGAATCACATGTTTTTTCCAAAAGCAAGATTACAAAATTAACTTATCTATAAATGTTGAGCTGCTATATTCTTGGGCTTAGTTGTAAGTTTGTAGCAAACAAACTAGGTTAGCATGGTTAACCATTTAATGTTTTTTCAGTTTTCATCAGTTCTGTTCGTTACTGGCCACTCTGACCTCTCTTTATCAGCGATGCCTTCTATTCCCTGCTATAATCAAGCTCCGACATTCTTCCAATAGCACACACAAAAACGAACACCACTCAGCAGGACACGTTCCCATGTCAACATGAACAGCAGTTGAACGTGGTCAACTGATCCTTTTTATTATGTTTATTATTTTTTCTTTTTTAGAGACAGAGTCTCTAAAGGTTTATTACCCTCGGTAGAGTGCAGTGGCATCACAGCTCATAGCAACCTCCAACTCATGGGCTTAGGCGATTCTTTTGCCTCAGCCTCCCGAGTAGATGAGACTACAGGCACCTGCCACAACGCCTGGCTATTTTTTTGTTGCAGTTTGGCCGGGGCCGGGCTTGAACCCGCCAACCTTGGTATATGGGGCTGGTGCCCTACCCACTGATAATTTTTAAATGGATGGTCAATGGCCTCCTTTGCTCTCACTTGACAGAAAAGGCATTTAGGTCAGAGCTGGGAATCTGGAGTACAGAGATCTGTAATGGTGTCCAGTGGGGTTACACACCCCATTCTGGAGCCAGGGAGAGTTCTGCTTTGGTTGTCTAGGATGGCCTCACTTCTCAGACAGGTGTGTAATGTAGAATGTCTTAATTTGGAACTATCTGGTGACTTATCCTAAAGGATTTGAGGCTCCTAGAACCCACTTTGCTTGGCTTGTGAGGGCCAGGAGTGTCTGAGAATTTGCATTTCCTTAATAACAGTCTTTAACCAAATGACTGATGGTCTTGAGAGGATAAATTCTTCAGTTCTGTTGCCCCTGCAATATTCTAGGCGCTGAGGTATACCAATAACCAGAGGCAGAGTGGTCTCTCCCCTCAGCTTCTCATGGTCCAGTGGCAGATGGTGTCATGTAATCAGGGATGACAGAGTGGTTAAAGGTGTTGATATGTGGAAGGCCAGGGGCCTGGTGATATCTAAAGTGAGTTTGCTGAAGGGTGAGTTAGTATTATCCAGGTGAAATGGCCAGTTGGAGGAAGGGTTTCCAGGCAGTGTGGACAGCAAGTGCGAGGCTCAGTGTTACAGAGACATGTTGTATTCAGGAACAATGGTGTCCATTGTACCCTGTAGCATTGGATGTGGCTGGGGAGTTCCTGGGATGTGAAGGCCGACAAGCATCCAAAACCATGACATCCATTTGAAGAATTTGTTCTAAGGATAATGGGGAACTTCACACAATTTTTAAGTACACACAGAAAATAGCTGTATGATATTCCATCATGTGAACACAGGGACATTTGGATTGTTTCCAGTTTGGGGTTCCCATAAATGCTGTTCCTGTGAACATCTAGTACATGTCCTTTAGTGTGGTCCAGTGGGTCTGTTTCTAAGAATGTAGTTGCTAGGTCATAACAGAAGCCTATATCAGCTTGAGTTGATACTGCCAAAAGGTCTTTCAAAGTAGTTGCACCAGTTGTTTTCAAGCACAGTTTATGCAAAGTTCTTCCGGATGCTGTAAAGAGAACAGGGTGTAGAGGACAAGGGTGGGCTTGGGGAGACCAAAGAAGATATTGGGAGAGCTAGGTGTGAGTATTCTGAAATGAGATGTGTGGTCAGATTTGAGACTGATTTCAGATGTAGAATGGACAATGCATGGGCTCTTTCCACATACACATATGCAGTTCTTCAACACCGTAGACACAAACTGGTTGTCTAACAATTCAACTCAATTCAGACACTACCTGGAGTTAGCATCAGACTCCACATGTATGAGGGCTCAGTCCTACAAGACTGCCCTCACATTAGGAACAAGGCACAAGAAATGGCTGCCTAGGGTGTAACTGTGGGAACAGCTCAAACTGATTAAACATTGCTTTTTTTATTATTAACTCATAGCTGTGTACATCAATGTGATCATGGGGCACCATACAGTGGTTTTATAGACCTTTGACACATTTTAATCACATGGTTAACATAGCCTTCCTGGCATTTTCTTAGTTATTGTGTTAAGACATTTATATTCTACATTTACTAAGTTTTACATATACCCTTGTCAGATGCACCGCAGGTGTAATCCCACCAATCACCCTCCCTCTGCCCATCCTCCCCCCTCCCTCGCCTCCCTCTCCCCCTCATATTCTTAGGTTATAACTGGGTTATAGCTTTCATATGAAAGCCATAAATTAGTTTCATAGTAGGGCTGAGTACATTGGATACTTTTTCTTTCATTCTTGAGATACTTTACTAAGAAGAATATGTTCCCACTCCATCCATGTAAACATGAAAGAGGTAAAGTCTCCATCTTTCTTTAAGGCTGAATAATATTCAATGGTGTACATATACCACAATTTATTAATCCATTCGTGGATCGATGGGCACTCGGGCTTTTTCCATGACTTAGCAATTATGAATTGGCCTACAGACATATGAAAAAATGATGATCCTTCTTAATCATCAGAGAAATGCAAATCAAAACTACTTTGAGATATCATCTAACTCCAGTAAGATTAGACCATATCACAAAATCCCAAGACCAGACATGTTGGCGTGGATGTGAAGAAAAGGGAACACTTCTACACTGCTGGTGGGAATGCAAATTAATACATTCCTTTTGGAAAGATGTTTGGAGAACACTTAGAGATCTCAAAATAGATCTGCCATTCGATCCTATAATTCCTCTACTAGGTATATACCCAGAAGGCCAAAAATCACAGTATAACAAAGATATTTGTACCAGAATGTTTATTGCAGCCCAATCCAAAAACACTGCTTTTGTCATAGATGTTGCAGAGCCAAAATCTCAAGGTACGTAGCCCCAGCCTGTACAATGAGGAAAAGGTTTACCCTCCTATTTGTTAACACCACTAGCCTGGCAGACCTGCCGCATTAGCATCACCTGGGATTTATTAGAAATGCCATAAAATCTGAGTGGCACCTGTGGCTCATTGAGTAGCATGCCAGCCCCATATACCAAGGGTGACAGGTTCAAACCCAGCCCAAGCCAAACTGCAACAAAAAATAGCCAGGCATTGTGGTGGGTGCCTGTGGTCCCAGCTACTTGGGAGCCTGAGGCAAGAGAATCACCTAAGCCCAAGAACTGGAGGTTGCTGTGAGCTGTAACTCCACAGCACTCTACCAAGGGCAAACAAACTGGAAAAAAAAGAAAAAAAGAAAGAAATGCCATAAAAACTTGATACACTCCAAGATCCAGGAGAGTATTTGAGTATTGTCTTCTATCTCCTGGCTAGTTGAGTAACAACAAAGCCTGTGTTTTCTCAAAAGCCAGTACAACAGTAATGGCTCTTGTGCACCTTGGGGAGCAAGCACTTTGCTCACAAGGTTACCCACACTTCAATCCGATTTAGCTACAGAATGAAGTTTAAACAACCACCCCCTTCCTTCACATTTGATAATTTGCTTTAGCCCTGACTAACAGGACTCAGGAAAAGACTTTACTTACTATCACCAGTTTATCATAAAAGATTCAACCCAGCAACATCCAAATGGAATTGGTGAATGGGGCAAGGCATAAGGGAAGGAAGTGCACAGACTTACCATTCCTTGGCTGGGTACATCACCCTCTCAGTATCTCTTATGTATTCTTCAATGCAGAAGTTCTCCCAAACTCTTTAAGCATTTTTGTGGTGGATTAGTTTTGCTATGTAGGCATGATTGATTAGATCATTGACCATTGGTGATTCACTCATCTCTAGCCCCTGGTCCCTCCCAGTGGTCGAGAGGGCATGGGTCAAAGTTAGAAAGTTCCAACCTTCTCATCATGCCTTGGTCTCTCTGGTGACCAGCCAGACCCCATCCTGAACCTATATAGGCATTCTTAGTCAAGAGTTATCTCATTAATCTAAAAAAAGAGTCATATCACTCCAGTGGTTCCAAGGTTCTTAGAAGCTCTTGAGTTAGAAATCTAGGATTAAGACTCAATATTGGAATATCCTTTGTGTGCCTTCAATGAGAAGGTGGGGTGATCTATTATAAAGAACAGAAGTAAATAAGATGAAGTTCTTACCCAAGATATTACAGTTTATTTTGGAAGAGAATTTTAAATGAATAATTTAAATCAAGGGACATGAGAGAGCCATAGGCAGATTTAACCTGAAGCCACTTAGACTGCTTGAAAGGGAAATCTATTTAACAATACTTAGGATTTATCTACAGAAATAATTGACTGAGTTAATTGTGGTGGAGAAGGGATTGAGAGGGAGTTTCAAATAGAGAACCTGGACATATATATCCCCAGGCACAGAGCACCTGGTGACAACATGAACTGATGAAGAGAAGAAAAAGAACATTTCTATTTTACAGAGCAATTTGTTAAGATGAAAACCACAGTTTTGCTAACATCTTTGTTTTCTCAAAGGAATAATTATTTGCTACATTTTTAATACATATAAATAATCTTAGAATCTTCTCACTCTACTGTACACATACACACAGGAGGAAAGCAGGGGCTCTGCTATTGTCATATTCTAATACTGGGATTGCCGGTCTTTGTCTCACTTAACTGCTCAGTGTTGATGAAAAGCAGGGGAATACCCTGTAGTGCGCAGTAGAGCCTGAGGCCAGTGGCTCCAAGCTGAGACCAGTCTGGAGGCTGTAAAGGGAGGCACATGGGTTCCACTTGGGCTTCCCAAGCAACCTGCCCTCCCTGGAAGGGCCTCCAGCTGCTCAGGGAAGACACAGCAGGAAAGTGGACTCTGAGAAGGTGAAGAGCATGGGATCGCAGGGGACCCACTGCAGATGCGGATGGGGAGTTCTGGCCTTTATGAGATTGTACCTGGGGGGCATTTTCTGGACAATTTTTTTTTGGTTTGGGCATGCATAGTGTCTCTGGAGTCAGACTGTAACTTCTATGTATGAAGAAAATGTGGGAAGATCAGGCTCAGAGAGACACTCACTAGGTCTTCTGGAGGGTTCATGAATTTGACAATTTATTTAGGTCGGAACTTTAAACTGACTCCAGGTGACAGTTTCTTGCTGTTAAATATTAAGTGCTGAAGTAGAGATCATTTCCACACTGTGCAGAGCATTTCCATATTGTACAGGAGGGTATGTTGAGCCTGGAGGGTTAAATCCTTCTGTGTTCCTGTCTCATCACCAAGACTGACCCAATCTGGGTCTCCATGTCAGCAGTCAGAGTCTGACTCTCAAGTTGAGGAATGTTTCACTTTCCCAGTACGGGTTTTCTTTGAGAACTGCGAGTACATCATGCTGGTTAATAAAGCTCGTTCGGATGTTTGCTTTTCTTCCCTTTTGATTTCTTTATAGAATATCACTTTGTTTAATATTGTATTCCCTTGTTGGTGTGTTATCTTCTTGTCTGAAAGTGAGGAGATTGAGAAATAAGTTGTGAGGAAGCCTTGACCTAGACCCTAGATTCCTGACCCAGGGAGGACAGCAGGCCCTCCTTCCTGATCCAGGGTGGCCTGCCCTTGCCTGAGGCCAGGGGATTGCTCTACTGGACACCAGGTCTAGATTTTCTTTGAGCCCTTGCGACCTCTTGTATGGAAGGAAGAAGCAGAAAGTGCACACTGAGTACAACGAAGAAGCCAATGCTCGTTCTGGAAAGCCAGGAGCAAGTTCTGCTGTAATGCAAATATCTCCTCAGTGGGGCCAGGTCCTCAGCAAGAGAGGAAAGCCTGGTCTGGGGAGAGCTGTAATTAATACCTCAAAGTATCTGAGGGTGTTGATCGCTAGTCTGGCCCCAGGGGGCGGGGCCGAAGCACCATCCAATCAGGGGCACTGGGGTGGGCCGCGCAAACTGTCCATCAGTTGCGTTGCTGGGAGAAGAAGGGGGTCACATTCCACAAGTCCGTGGGGTTTTCTTGAGTTGTGAGCTTTGAGGTTCCGGTTTATTCTGGGAGGACCTGGTGCTTCCTCCGCATCCTCCAGGGCTGTGTATCTAGTGCCAGTTGCTGGAGTGGAGGGAGGACACTGGGAACCCCCGAAAGCCGGAAATGGTGAGTGTGCAGGGACGGGAGTAGGGGTGGTTGGAACTGGAGGAACCAGCAGTGGCAGGATCTGGGCCTCCCCAGGGTCCACCCCGGAGTCTGTGGAGTTGCGGCTGATGTAGCTCAGCCTTGGGGCCCTCCAGCCTGCAGAGTGGGGCTGGGTTGGCAGCCGGACCCCTGGCGTCCTGTCCTTTTGGTGCGCACTGACCTTCCTCCTGGCCCAAGAGCCCTCTCTGCACAGCCCTGGGAGTACCCAAATTGTGCGGTGACGGTGGGAGCGTCCCAACTCGGGGTTGGGGATCGTGCGTGGGTGGACCCCAGTCGACCTCTGGGGGGACCCCAGTCGACCTCTGGGGGGACCCTTCTGTGGGGTCCCCAGTCCCTCTCTTCACCTTAGGGGGGACCCGTTTCCCCTGAGTCTTCCAAAGTGTGAGAAACAGGGTCTCAAGAATCCACGACCCTGTCCCTATAGCCTAGGTCCTAGGGTTAGCAGTAAGCTCTTAACTGCACTCCCAAATGCCAACTTCTCTGAAGTTCCGTTATCATCCGTTTGTTCCCCATTCTATGTTTTATTGAGCTTCAGTGTTTTATTTATTTATTATTATTATTTTTTATTAAATCATAGCTGTGTACATTAGTATGATCATGGGGCACCATACACTTGGTTCATAGACCGTTTGACATATTTTCATTACACTAGTTAACATAGCCTTCCTGGCATTTTCTTAGTTATTTTGCTAAGACCTTTACATTCCACATTTACTAAGATTCACATATACCCTTGTAAGATGCACCGCAGGTGCAATCCCATTAATCCCCCTCCCTCCACCTCCTTCCCCTCCCTTTCCCCCTTCTCCCTATTCTTAGGTTGTAACTGGGTTATAGCTTTCATGTGAAGGTCCTAGATTAGTTTCATAATAAGGGTGAGTACATTGGGTACTTTTTCTTCCATTCTTGAGACACTTTACTAAGAAGAATATGTTCCAGCTCCATCCATGTAAACATGAAAGAGGTAAGTCTCCATCTTTCTTTAAGGCTGCATAGTATTCCATGGTGTACATATACCGCAATTTATTGATCCATTCGTGGATTGATGGGCATTTGGGCTTATTCCATGACTTAGCAATTATGGCGTGGATGTGGAGAAAAGGGAACACTTTTGTACTGCTGGTGGAATTACAAATTAATACATTCCTTTTGGAAAGATATATGGAGAACACTTAGAGATCTAAAAATAGACCTGCCATTCAATCCTGTAATTCCTCTACTGGGCATATACCCAGAAGACCAAAAATCAAATCGTAATAAAGATATTTGTACCAGAATGTTTATTGCAGAGCTTCAGTGTTTTAAATTGTCGTTTTCCCACATACCAATAAATGCACTCCTTTAAAAGGCTTGTTTTCTGTTTGTAAACATTTCACAGGAGAGGAAAGCAGAGAATGACCGCCTGAAACTCTGTGGTCCAAAACCTTAGTGCCTATTTTCCATTTATCTGCCTGAATTTCTTTTTTGTGTTACCATATCAAGTGCACTTTTTCCTTAAATTATGTTTAGTGATTTCCCTCCATTTACAACTAATCTAAATCTACTTTTACATAACACTATTATATATTGGTTTGTTATACTGCAGGTATAACAAAATGTTCCCCAATCTTTCCCCACTCATACCATTATCCATTTTACTTATCAGAAGCTGTAGCCACCAAATACATTGTTCACATGACTATTTTGAGTAAACCTTTTTACCTATTAGGTGAGATAAGAATAAGAAGAGTGAAGAATTTGTTTTACCTTCATTTTATTCTTTTCTCACACTCTTTTCTATGTGACTGAGTTCCTAACCTATGTCATCATTTTTTTTTCTACGAAGAACTTCTCATAAGAATTCTTGTAAGGCATATGTACTAGAGGATTTTTAAAAAAATTTTATTTGTTTATGTATTTTTATTTGTCACATATACATAGATCATGAATACATTTATGCCTTTGTGGGATTCAATGTGTTGATTATTGGTACAAATTGGAGTACTTACATCCTACTAATTAACAGAGCTTTCACCTCATTTACTTAAATCACAGTGTTAAGACATTTGTGTTCAATACTTGACGGATTTGACTTGTACTTTTGCAATGTATTCCATAGGTGTGGTCCCACCATTAACCCTCCCTCTATTGAACCAATCCCCCTCCACTTCCCTCCTTCATCCTGGGCTATAGTTGTGATTCATCTCTCTTATAAAACTGTGAGTGATTATAAAATGGTTTTATAGTAGTACTGATAAATTAGTAGTACATTGGATATTTTTTTTCCATTCCTGAGATACTTTACTAAGAAGAATATTTTCCAGCTCCATCCATGTAAACATAAAAGAAGTAAAGTCTCCATCATTTTTAATGCTGCATAGAATTCCATGGTATACATATACCACAATTTATTAAACAATTCATGGGTCAATGGGCACTTGGGCTTCTTCCAAGACTTGGCAATTATGACTTGAGCTGCAATGAACAATCTGGTGCAAACATCTTTATACACCTAGTAGAGGAATTGCAGGATCAAATGGCAGGTCTACATTTAGATCCCTGAGTGTTCTCCAAACTTCTTTCCAAAAGGAACATGCTAGCTTGCATTCCCACCAGCAGTGCAGAAGTGTTCCCTTTTCTGCATCTGTCTTCTTCAGAGAAGCTTCCGTTCGTGTCTCTTGCACACAATGAAATGGGATCACTTGTTCTTTTCTTATTAATAAGTTCAAGTTCTCTGTGGATTCTAGTTATTAGACCTTTGTCAGAAATATAACCTGCAAAAATCCTCTCCAATTCTGAGGGATGTTTACTTGCTTTACTTACTGTGTTCTTGGCAGTGCAGAAACTTTTTAGTTTGATCAGATCCCAGTAATGTATTTTTGATGTTGCTTCAATTGCCTGGGGTGTTCTCTTCATAAAGTATTCTCCCAGGCCAATTTTTTCAAGTGTTTCCCCTGCACTCTTGCTAAGAATTTTTATAGTTTCATGTCTTAAGTTTAAGTCCTTTAACCAGTGAGAGTCAATTTTTGTTAGAGGAGAAAAGTGAGGGTCCAGTTTCAGTCTTCTATAAGTCGCCAGCCAATTCACCAAGCACCATTTATTAAATAGGGAATCTTTCCCCCAATTTATATTTTTGATAGGCTTATCAAAGATCAAATGACAGTAAGTGTCTGGATTCATCCCTTGATTCTCAATTCTGTTCCATACATCTACCTCTTTATTTATGTGCCAGTGTGTTTTGATCACTATTGATTTATAGAAGTCTGGAAGCATGATAACTCCTGACTTGTTTTTATTCCCGAGTAATGCCTTGGCTATTCATGTTTTTTTCTGTTTCCATATAAAATGAAGTAATAATTTTTCCAGAGCTTTGAAGTATGACAGAAGTACTTTAATAGTAATTACATTAAATCTGTAGATTGCTTTGAGAAGTATAGACATTTTAACAATGTTGATTTTTCTCGGCCATGAGCATAGCATATTTTTCCATTTGTTAACAACTTCAGTTCTTCCTTTTTTCAGAGTTTCATAGTTCTCTCCTTTTTTTTTTTTATTAAGTCATAGCTGTGTACATTAATGCAATCATGGGGCACCATACAATGGTTTTATAGATCGTTTGACACATTTTCATCACACTGCATAGCATAGCCTTCCTGTCATTTTCTTAGTTATTGTGTTAAGACATTTACATTCTACATTTACTAAGTTTCACATATACCCTTGTAAGATGCACGGCAGGTGTAATCCCACCAATCACACTCTCACCACCCACTTCTTGCCTCCCTCCCCTCCCTTTCCCCTTTCCCCCTATTCTTGGGCTATAACTGGGTTATAGCTTTCTTGTGAAAGCCATAAGTTAGTTTCATAGCAGGGCTGAGTACATTGGATACTTTTTCTTCCATTCTTGGGATACTTTACTAAGAAGAATATGTTCCAGCTCCATCCATGTAAACATGAAAGAGGTAAAGTCTCCATCTTTTTTAAGGCTGCATAATAACCATGGTGTACATATACCACAATTTATTAATCTGTCCGTGGATGGATGGGCACCTGGGCTTTTTCCATGACTTAGCAATTATAATTTGGGCTACAATAAACATTCTGGTACAAATACCTTTGGTATCATAAATTTATGATCTGAAAAAATACAGTAGAATCCCTCAGTAACAGAGTGAAGCAAGCAGAAGAAAGGATTTCTGACATTGAAGACAAAGCCTTTGAATGCTCCCAAACTCTCAAAGAGGAAGAGAAATGGAGAGCAAAAATGAATCATTCTCTCAGAGAGCTCTGGGATAATTCGAAAAAGGCTAATATCCACCTCATTGGAATCCCTGAAACTGATGAAGTGGCCTCGCTATGCACAGATGCCCTTCTCCATGACATTATGAAAGAGAATTTTCCAGATATGCCAAGAGATTCTGAAATTGAAATAACAGACAGTTTCAGAACCTGAGCATGACTCAATCCCAATAAGACATCCTCCAGGCATATCATAATTAACTCCACTAAAGTTAATATGAAGGAGAAAATTCTCAAAGCAGTCAGATGTAAAAAATCCATTACCTACAAAGGGAAGAATATTAGAATGACTGCAGATCTCTCTGCTGAAACTTTTCAAGCCACAAGAGGATGGTCATCGACTTTTAACCTTCTAAAGCAAAATAACTTTCAACCCTGGATCCTGTATCAAGCTAAACTGAGTTTCATTTATGATGGAGAAATTAAATACTTTAATGACATTCATATGTTAAGAAATTTGCCATAACCAAACCAGCTTTTCAGGACATTCTCAGACCTATCCTCCACGATGACCAGCCCAATCCTCTACCACAAAAGTAAGCTCACTCAGAAACTTTTGATCAAACTCCAACTTCCTCAGTGGCAAAAGGATTAAAAATGTCCACTGGAATTTCAAAAAATGCAATACCCAAAATTTTACGAGACTTATCAATATTCTCCATTAATGTGAATGGCTTAAACTGTCCTCTAAAGAGGCACAGGTTAGCTGACTGGATACAAAAACTCAGCCCAGATATTCGCTGCATACAAGAGTCACATCTTACCTTAAAAGACAAATATAGACTCAGGGGAGAAAGGATGGTCATCCATATTTCAGGTAAATGGTAATCAGAAAAAAGCAGGTGTTGCAATTTTATTTGCAGATACAATAGGTTTTCAACAAAAAGTAAGGAAGGACAAGAATGGTCACTTCATATTTGCTAAGGGTAATACTCAATATGATTAGATTTCAGTTATTAATATCTATACACCCAACCAGAATGCACTTCAATTTATAAGAGAAACTAACAGACATGAGGAATGTGATTTCCTCGAGCTCCATACTAGTCAGAGATTTCAACACTCCTTTGGCAGTGTTGGATCGATCATCCAATAAGAAGCTGAACAAAGAAATTTTAGATTTAAACCTAACCATCCAACATTTGGATTTAGCAGACATCTACAGAACATTTCATCCCAACAAAACTGAATGCACATAGTTCTCATCAACCCATGGAACATACTCCAAAATTAATCACATCTTAGGTCACAAGGCTAACCTCAGTAAATTTAAAGGAATAGAAATTATTCCTTGCAACTTCTCGCACCACCATAAAATAAAACTTGAGCTGAGTAACAACAGGAATCTGCATACTCATACAAAAACATGGAAGTTAAATAACCTTATGCTGAATGATAGCTGGGTCAGAGATGAGACTAATAAGGAAATTACCAAATTTTGGAACAAAACAACAATGAAGACACGAATTATCAGAACCTCTGGGATACCACAAAGGCAGTCCTAAGAGGAAAATTTATAGCACTGCAAGCCTTACTCAAGAGAATGGAAAGAGAGGAAGTTAACAACTTAATGGGACATCTCAAGCAACTGGAAAAGGAAGAACATTCCAACCCCAGACCCAGTAGAAGAAAATAAATAACCAAAATTACAGCAGAATTAAATGAAATTGAAAAAAAAAAAGAATTATACAAGAGATCAATAAATCAAAAAGTTGGTTTTTTGAAAAGGTCAATAAAATGGACAAACCTTTGGCTAATCTAACCAGGAGAAAGAGTAAAATCTCGAATCTCATCAATCAGAAACAACAAAGATGAAATAACAACAGAGTCCTCAGTAATTCAAAAAATCCTTAATGAATATTACAAGAAACTTTATTCTCAGAAATATGAAAATCTTAAGGAAATTGACCAATACCTGGAAGCACGTAACCTTCCAAGACCTAGCCAGAATCAAGTGGAAATGTTGAACAGGCCCATATCAAGTTCTGAAATAGCATCAACCATACAAAACCTCCCTAAAAAGAAAAGCCTGGGACTGATGGCTTCATGTCAGAATTCTACCAAACCTTTATAGAGGAATAAGTATCTATATTATTCAACCTGTTCCAAAAGGTAGAAAAAAGAAGGAAGACTACCCAACACATTCTATGAAGCTACTCTATTTTTTCAGATCATAAATTGGTCTCCCTTATATATAACAACAACAGTTTTTCAAGCTGAAAAAACAGTCTGGAACTCTATTCTATTCACATTAGTGCCAAAGAAGATGAAATATTTGGGAGTTTATCTAACAAAGGACGTGAAAGATCTCTACAAAGAGAACTATGAAACTCTAAGAAAAGAAATAGCTGAAAATGTTAACAAATGGAAAAACATACCATGCTCAGGGCTGGGAAAAATCAACATTGTTAAAATGTCCATACTACCCAAAGCAATATACAATTTCAATGCAATCCCTATTAAAGCTCCACTCTCATACTTTAAAGATCTTGAAAAAACAATACTTCATTTTATATGGAATCAGAAAAAAACTCCAAGCCGAGACATTACTCAGAAATAAAAACAAAGCAGGAGGAATCATGCTACCAGACCTCAGACTATACTACAAATCGATAGTGATCAAAACAGCATGGTACTGGCACAAAAACAGAGAAGTAGATGTCTGGAACAGAATAGAGAACCAAGAGGTGAATCCAGCTACTTACCATCATTTCATCATTGACAAGCCACTTAAAAACATTCAGTGGGGAAAAGATTCCCTATTTAACAAATGGTGCTGGGTAAACTGGCTGGCAACCTGTAGAAGCCTGAAACTGGACCCACACCTTTCACCATTAACTAAGATAGACTCTCACTGGAGTAAAGATTTACACTTAAGACATGAAACTATAAAAATACTAGAAGAGAGTGCAGGGAAAACCCTTGAATAAATAGATCTGGGCGAGTATATTATGAGGAGGACCCTCCGGGCAATTCAAGCAGCTTCAAAAATACACTACTGAGACCTGATCAAACTAAAAAGCTTCTGCACAGCCAAGAACACAGTAGGTAAAGCAAGCAACTAGCCCTCAGAATGGGAGAAGATATTTGCAGGTTATGTCTGCGATAAAGGTTTAATAACCAGAATCCCCAGAGAACTCAAACGTATAAGTAAGAAAAGAACAAGTGATCCCATCGCAGGTTGGGCAAGGGACATGAAGAGAAACTTTTCTAAAGAAGATAGGCACGTGGCCTACAGATGTATGAAAAGATGTTCATCATCTTTAATCATTAGAGAAATGCAAATCAAAACTACTTTGAGATATCATCTAACTCCAGTAAGATTAGCCCATATCATAAAATCCCAAGACCAGAGATGTTGGCGTGAATGTGGAGAAAAGGGAACACTTCTACACTGCTGGTGGGAATGCAAATTAATACATTCCTTTTGGAAAGATGTTTGGAGAACACTTAGAGATCTCAAAATAGATCTGCCATTCAATTCTATAATTCCTCTACTAGGCATATAATCAGAAGACCAAAAATCACATGATACCAAAGATATTTGTACCAGAATGTTTATTGCAGCCCAAATTATAATTGCTAAGTCATGGGAAAAGCCCAGGTGCCCATCCATCCATGGACGGATTAATAAATTGTGGTATATGTACACCATGGAATATTATGCAGCCTTAAAAAATATGGAGACTTTACCTCTTTCATGTTTACATGGATGGAGCTGGAACATATTCTTCTCAGTAAAGTATCCCAAGAATGGAAGAAAAAGTATCCAATGTACTCAGCCCTGCTATGAAACTAATTTATGGCTTTCACAAGAAAGCTATAACCCAGTTATAACCCAAGAATAGGGGGATGGGGGAAAGGGAGGGGAGGGAGGCTGGAGGTGGGCAGTGGGAGTGTGATTGGTGGGATTACACCTGCCATGCATCTTACAAGGTTATATGTGAAACTTAGTAAATGTAGAATGTAAATGTCTTAACACAATAACTAAGAAAATGACAGGAAGGCTATGCTATGCAGTGTGATGAAAATGTGTCAAACTATCTATAAAACCATTGTATGGTGCCCCATGATTGCATTAATGTACACAGCTATGATTTAATAATAAATAAATTTTAAAAAAAGAGAAGTACTGAGTACATTGGATACTTTTCCCCTCCATTCTTGAGATAGTTTACTCAGGAGAATATGTTCCAGGTCCCTCCATGTATACATAGGAGAGGTAAATTCTCCATGTTTTTTTAGGGCTGCATCATATTTCATGGTATACATATACCATAATTTTTAATGCATTCATGGATTGATGGGCACTTGGGCCTCAAACAGTATGGTATTGGTGCAAACATGTAGAGGTAGATGGATGGAACACAATTGAGAACCAAGAGATGAATCCAGAGATTTCTTATAATTAATGCTATCTCAGAACTTGATATAGGCTTCTTCAACATTTCCAATTCTTTCTGTCTAATTCCAAGAAGGTGGCATGTTTCCAAGTATTGGTCTATTTCCTTCAGATTTTCATACTTCTGAGAATAGAGTTTTTTGTAATGTTTATTAAGGATTTTTTGAATTTCTGAGCAGTCTGTCGTTAGTTGACCTTTATCATTTCTGATTGATGAAATTAGAGATTTTACTCTTTTTTTCCTGGTTAGGTTGGCCAAAGGTTTATCTATTTTATTGATCTCTTCAAAAAAACCAACTTTTTGATTTATTGATCTGTTGTATAATTCTTTTGTTTTCAATTTCATTTAATTTTGCTCTAATTTTAGGTATTTCTTTTCTTATGCTAAGTTTGGGGTTGGAATGTTCTTCCTTTTCCAGTTGCTTAAGATGTTCCATTAATTTGTTGACTACCTCGCTCTTTGTTCTTTTGAGGAAGGCTTGCAATACTAAATTTTCCTCTTATGACTGCCTTTGTTTAATCCCAGAGGTTCTGGTAATTCATGTCTTCATTATTGTTTTGTTCCCCAAATTTGATAATTTCCTTCTTAATCTCATCTATGACCCAGTTATCATTCAGCATGAGGTTATGTAGTTTCCACGATTTTGTATGAGTGTACAGATTCCTGTTATTACTGAGTTCAACTTTTATTCCATGATTGTTCTAGAAAACACAAGGAATAATCTCTATTCTTTTAAATTTGCTGAGATTAGACTTGTGACCTAAGACATGATCAATTTTGGAGGATGTTCCAGGGGCTGATGAGAAGAATGTGAATTCATTTTTGTAATGATGAAAGTCTGTAGATGTCATTAAATCCAATTGTTGAATGATTATGTTTAAGTCTAAAATTTCTTTACTTACCTTCTTTTTGGAGGATCTATCCAACACTTCCAATACGGTATTAAAATCTCTGACTATTATGGGGCTGGAGGAAATCAAGTTGCTTAGGTCTGTTAGAGTCTCTCTTATAAACTGAAGCACATAAATGTCAATAATTGAAATCTCGTCATGTTGAGTGTTACCCTTAACAAATATGAAGCAACTTTCCTAATCTTTCCTTACTTTTGTTGGTTTAAAGTCTGTTGTACCTGTGAATAAAATTGTAACACCTGTTTTTTTCTGATGTCCATTTGCTGAAATACAGATGACCATCCCTTCACCCTGAGTCTATATTTATCTTCTAAGGTAAGATGAGATTCTGGTATGCAACAGATATCTGGCTTGAATTTTTGTATCCAGTCAGCCAACCTGTGCCTCTTTGGAGGACAGTTTAAGCCATTCACATTAATTGAGAAAATTGATAAGCCTGGTAGTATTTTGGGTATTGATTTTTTCAAAAGTCCAGTGGATATTTTTAATCCTTTTGCCACTGTGGAAGTTGGAGTTTGATTGAAAGTTTCGGAGTGGGTTTACTTTGGTTGTGGAGTATTTTGCTGGTCATTATGGAGGATAGGTCTGAGAATATCCTGGAGAGCTGGTCTAGTGATGGCAAATTTCTTCAACATGGGAATGTCATTAAAGTATTTAATTTGGCCATCATAAATGAAACTCAGTTTAGCTTGATACAGGATCATGGGTTGAATGTTATTTTGTTTTAGAAGTTTAAAGGGTGATGACCACCCTCTTTTAGCTTGAAAGGTTTCAGCCGAGAGATCTGCCGTCATTCTAATATTCCTTTTGTGGGCAATGGTTTTCTTACATCTGGCTGCTTGCAGAATTTTCTCCTTCATATTAACTTTGGCAAAGTTAATTATAATGTGTCTGGGAGATATTTTATTTGGGTTGAGTCATGCTGGGGTTCCTAAACTGTCTGCTATCTGAATTTCAGAATCTCATGCCATGTTTGGAAAGTTCTCCTCGATTATCTTTTGCATTGGAGCGTCTGTGCCTTTCGAAGCAACCTTGTCATCTCATGGAATTCCTATAAGGCGAATATTAGTTTTTTTGGAATTATCCCAGAGTTCTCTGAGAGAATGATCTGTTTTTGCTCTCCACTTCTCTTCCTCTTTGGGCATTTGGGAGCATTCAAAAGCTTTGTGTTCAATGTCAGAGATCCTTTGTTCTGCCTGCTCTATTCTGTTACTGAGGGATTCTACTGTATTTCTCAGATCTTTGAGGGCTGCAAGTTCTTGCCTCAATGTGTCAAAATCTTTGGTGATTTTGTCTTTGAATTTATTGAATTCGTAAGACAACTGTTGAGTTGCTCCTTGAAATTCTAATTCCATCTTTACCTCCATTCTGTTGATCTTATTTGTCATCCAAATTCTGAACCTGATTTCTGACATCTCAGCCATTTGTTTATGAATGGGATCATCTGGTGTGTCTGTTTTTTCATTTCTTGGGAGAGTTGATCTACTCTGATTATTCATGTTGCCAGAATCTTTCTGCTGATTCCACCCCATGATTATGTTTTACTGTTTGTCTAGATGGGCAGGTAAGGTGAAATTGGATTGGAGGCTCCTGTAGTTGTGGGTAACCAGCCCTTTTCCAAGGATCTTGGACTGGTGACTGTAGCATTTTCCCCCTACAGTTTTGCAAAGAACCCATGCAGTATTACAGCCTGAGGCTCTGGGGACCTACTTGGTGTTGTGGGGTTAGGTGGCTCTGTCTTGTATTCAGTTGGGGTCTTTTTCTGATCTGAGTGGATTAGTGACTCTGGATTGAAGTCTCAGCTGTGGAGAAATACAAGCAACTAAGAAACCCTGCTCCCACCATGGGCAACAACTGGGAGAGGAAAATCAACACTTCTTGTTGCCACTTTTCAACCACTTAGTGCTGCAAATCTACATTCTCCTACCTAACCCACATCAAGATGCCCTTAAGGTCACAAGTGTATGATACCAATTCAAAGTGTGGACCTCCATGCTGCAACCAAATATTCAAATGCTTTTCAACCAAAAGCAGACACAACAAAGCCATAAAAGATTAGTTAACTTTAAAATTAACAAAAACTTTTTTTTTTTTAGTTATCTGAATGAATCTAATGCTTAGGTCAGGTGCAGTGGTTCACGCTTATAATCCCAACACTCTCGGAGGCCATACCAGGAGGATGGCTTGAGGTCATGAGTTTGAGATCAGCCTGGGCAACACAACAAGATGCTATCTCTAAAAAAGTTTTCTTTTTTTTATGTTATATGTTATCTATTATATGTGGTGACATATACCTGTAGCCCCAAGCTACCTGGGAGGTTAAAGCGGGGGAATACTTGAGCCCAGGAATTTATAGTTCCAGTGAGCTATGACTGGGCTGTTGCACTCTAACCTGAGTGACAGAACAAAACCATGTCTCAAAATAGAAAAAAAAAAAAAAGCCAATGCTCTTAGGGAAAAATTCTTTTTCACAGGGGTATTGGGCTTCAGGGTTCCACTAGGGAAGACAAGCTAATTGTGTTTACTCTAACAAGTTTCTCCGGGGATTGTGTTCTGGAGGCCACAGAGTCAGTTATAAATCTGCTTGTGGTGGTTTTGTTGCACAGTCCCTGAGAAAACATGCTTCTCTCTCCAGTTCCAGGACAAAGGTGAGGTGGCAGCAGTCCAAGACCCCAGGAAACATGATGCCCGGGAACTGACAGGCCCTGGGATCTGATGGAAACTCAGCTGTCACTTATCAAGTAAGTGTATCAAGAAGGAAAGACCCCTTGGGGCTGCCCCTCCAAGGCAGGCGGGGGCTCTCTGCTCAGTATATCCCATAAGAGCTGTGAGTACCCAGCATCAGAGCCTCTTGGATGGCAGCATTTCATGCACTAGTCAAGAGAGTGGGCACTGGAAGACAGCTTGAGCCAAATCCCAGTTCCTTGCAGGAGTTATAGGTTTTGAACCTCAACTGCCTACCTCATAAGGTTGTTAAGGGTCGAATGAGGCAATGTATGTCAAATGCTTGGCTCAAGGGCTGGTATGTGCTTTATATCAGATAAATGTCATTTTACTCAAAGTTGGAAGATTCAGGTGCAGGTGCTGAGGGTGGAGAGAACCAGGTGGTTTAACCTGGATAAACAAGTTTCAAATAGGGGTGATTTCAACACCTCCACCAAGGTGTCAAGATATTTCTGTTTGTCATGGCTGGAGCAGAAAGGTTACCACTGGCCTCTCCATGGGTAGGAGGCCAGGAATGCTCAACTTATAATGCAGAGGATAGTGACTAGTGCAGAAAAAAAAAGGGATCTAGCCCCAAATGTCAGTGGTTCCAGGGTTGAAAATCCCTCAGCCAGACCCCATGGGGGAAACCCACACAGCCATTCCTGCAGATGTGAAGCCAACCTGAAGGTGAGGGGCAGCTGGGGGCAGGGAGACTTCCAGGCAGAAGGAGAAGCAGATGCAAAGGCCCTAAAGTGGGAGGGAGGGGGCTGCACCCAAGTGCACAAAAGGGAAGGGAAGCAGAAACTGAAGATATCTGGGGGTTAGAGGAGCTGTGGTGAGCCATGGAAGGATTAAGTGGAGCAAGGCCACATCAGCATTTTCCTGAGGTCTCTCTGGCATCAATGTGAAGAATGGACAGCAAGGGGCAAAAATGGGTACAGGGAACACCCCATCTCTCCCAGGGTGAATCATCCAGGTGGGAGATGATGGTGGTGGCTTTGACTGGGGTCCTGACTCTGGAACTGAATGTAAGGGATGAAGGGATGTAAGGGATGAAGTTGACTTTTTAAATCCACACATTAGGAATGAATGGAAAGTGAGAAGTGAGAGAGGAGTTGAGGGTGATGCCCAATCTGAGACTTGGTTGTGCTGGTTATAGTTGTATAGGTTGTAATCTTCCTGAATGGAGTCCCATGGAATTGTGCAGTGCACAACTCTGGTGACCAAATCCAGTAGCTTCTGGCAGGAGAGATTCCATTTGTAGCTCACAGGACTGGAGTGTCTGTCTGGGGTATGTCTAGTAAAAAAAAAAAAGAAAAGCAAGCGTGAGTTTAGAGAGAGGTGGGTGCTGTCACCAGAAATTCAGAGCTATTAGATGAAAAGTGTAAGAGAGTATGGAAGAGGATGGGGAAACCTGCCCTCCACAGCATCAAGATATTTTATTGTAAGTATTTATATATTACAAATATTTTTGCACCTCAAATGTACCCTGAGAATTGTTACATACCCTGAGTGTGTTGCAAAGTAAATAGCAATCTTAGTTTCTAAGCATGGTGCTCCAGAGATACAAAAACTTAGTTTGCCTCTGAGAGAGATCATCTTCTCTCTTGAGCCTTCAGTAGAAGTGGAAGGGGGCTGGAAAACTTTGGGGAGTATGGTATTGTTTATAAATGTTTACTGTTGCTCTCTGGAAGAGGTATCTACTACTCCACTTCCTTAACACCAGTTTTGGTTATTGAAATGTGAGTGTAGATAAGATGTCATTTCTTAGGAGCCTGCATACATTTCATTATTCTAGCCAATGCAATAACTGGCAAAGTTAAAAAAAAAAAGTCTAACTTATCAGTAATGAGTTCAGAGTAAATTCAACATGAATTTATTTGGCAGCCTGTGATAAACATGTACTTGGAGGGAGAAATGTGCCTTTTTTCTTGTCAGCCACTGAGAATTGGGGAATGTTTGTTATGCAGCAGAACTTAGCCTGAGCTGACTGAGACGGTCACTGGCCCAGTGGATACCAAGCTCAAGACAATATGAGTTGCGCATGGGATATAGGGCCATCATTTATGAACAAATTAAGGTTGCCTGCCTCTAACATTTATGTTAAGAAGCATAAAATGAATAAACTTAGCTCTCTTTGAGATAACCTACCCCAAGACATAATTAGATAATCTGTACATGCTGTCACAGCCCAACAAAGAGACTGATATGGAAGATGCACTGTAATGGATTACAAAGCTTCCTTTTAAAGAACTCTGTAAGCTTTGCTTCATTAATCCTCCCAGGAAGCTGAGACTTTGAGAGGATATATTATTTGTTTACATGACTACTGCATCAGGGATGGCACTCAAATAATTATGGTGTGATCCTGTAATTAGCAATTAGTCAATTACTAAGAGATGCTAATCCTCATATATATGTATAAGGTCTAGCACTTTACATATTAACACCTCACATCTTTACAACAACTTTGTGGGACAGATGCTGCTACCCACGTGGACCAGGAACCATTATCATCCCCATTTTAAAGATGAGAAAAATGAGGCACAGAGAGGTTTAGTAACTGCCCAAAGTCACACAGATAGCAAGTGGCAGAGCTGGGATTTGAACTCAGGCTTGTCTCTGTGGAGATAGATAAGAAACCCTTACTCACTCTTTGTTCTTACAGTATCACTAAGGATTCCCACCCTAGCTAATAAAAACAGTTATTTTATTACTACAAGACAGGTGTACATTAACATAACTTTTAGGTATTTTTCTTACTTAATCCTTATGTCAACCCTGAGAGGTTGGAGTTATTAATTTCCCTTGTAAAAGATGAGGAAATACAGAGAGGTTAGGTGAGCTGAGTCCTTTTTTTTTTTTTTTATGGAGATAGTGTCTTACTCTGTCACCCAAGCTAGAGTGCAGTAGTCTGATCACAGCTCACTGCAGCCTTGAACTCTAGACTCAATTGATCCTCCTGCCTTAGCCTCCCAAAGTGCTAGGGTTACAGATATTTAGCTAACATGATCATCTTAATTTAAAAAAGAAATTTTTTTTAGAGATGGGATCTCACTATGTTGTCCAGGCTGGTGAGCTGAGTCTTGATGAGAAGAAAGGACAGAAATGAGGTGATTTGTTCACTGCAGGGGGGAATCTACTCATAGTTCATGCCCTTATGTCTGTCTTAAGAACCACCTGGACATGGACAACAGGACCAGTGTCTCTGAGTTCATCCTCCTCGGCCTCTCCGAGCAGCCCCAGCAGCAGCTGGTATTCTTTGGCCTGTCATTCAGCTTGTATCTGATTGGATGCCTGGGGAATCTACTCACCATGCTGGCCATCATCTCGGACCCTCACCTCCACCGCCCCATGTACTTCTTCCTCAGTAACTTGTCTCTTCTGGACATCTGCTTCACCTCCACCACCATCCCCAAAATGCTGGCAAACCACCTGTGTGGACGCACCACCATCTCCTTTCCAGCTTGCCTGGCTCAGATATATTTCTTTATTGCCTTTGGGGGAGCAGACAGCATCCTCCTGTCAGCGATGGCTTATGACCGCTATGTGGCCATCTGCCATCCCCTACACTACATGACGATCATGAGCATCCTTCGCTGTGCCCTGCTGGTGGCAGTACCATGGATATCAGCCAACCTCATCTCCTTGGTACACACTCTCCTGGTGACCCGCCTGTCTTTTTGCACTAATCGACTTCCGCATTTCTTTTGTGACCTCAACGCCTTGATCAATCTCTCTTGCTCTGACACACAAGTCAATGAACTGCTGGTGTTGGTCCTTGGGGGATTGGCAGTTTTGATCCCTTTTGTGTACATTGTGGCCTCTTACACACCTATCACTGTGGCTGTGTGGAAAGTGCCCTCGGAGAAGGGGAAGAGAAAAGTGTTCTCCACTTGTGGCTCCCACCTTTGTGTCGTCTTTCTGTTCTATGGCACGATCATTGGGGTCTACTTCAACCCTGTGTCCACACACACCACCCAGAGGGACATGGCAGCCACGGTGATGTACACACTGGTCACTCCTATGTTGAATCCCTTCATCTACAGCCTGCGGAACCGAGAGCTGAAGGGTGCCCTCAGGAAACTCCTTGCTAAACCTCTCTGAATGCTCTTTTTTTTTTTTTTTTCACTTTTAACATTGACGCATAATAGCTATACACATTTTTGGAGTACAGGTGATATTTTGATACGTGCAAGCAGTGTGCAATGATCAAATCAGGGTAATTGAAATATTCAACCCCTCAAACATTTATTTTTTCTTTATGGGAAAATGTGAATTCTTCTCTTTAAGCTATTTTGAAATATACAGAAAATGATCATTAATTATAGTCATCCTGATGCATTGAACTATCAAACACTGTATCTTATTCCTCCCGTCCGAATTTATTTTTGTTTCCATTTATCAACTTCTCTTCATACCCTATTTTCTTTTGTTAAAATAATACATATTTGTATATATTTATTGGGTATGTGGGATACTTTGTTACATGGATAGAGTTGACCACTTATTTTATATTTTATTATTTAATATTTTATTTTATTTTATTTTTCAGAGATAAAGTATCACTCTGTTGCCCTGCACTAGAATGCAGTGGCATCATCATAGCTCACTGCAATCTTACTCTTCTGGGATCAAGTGATCCTCCCACCTCAGTCTCTGGAGTAGCTAGGACTAAAGATGTGCAACACAATACTCAGCTAAGGTTTTTTTGTTTGTTTGGTTTGGTTTGGTTTGGGTTTTTTACTAGAGATGGGATCTTGCTATGTTGCCCAGAATGGTCTCAAACTCCTGGCCTAAAGCAATCCTCCTGTCTCATCTTCCCAAAGTGCTGGGACTACAGGACCCACCAGGCCCATTTGACTTCTCTCTTTAGATCCAATTGTTTGGGAATCAATTAATGCTTCCCAAGGTCAGAACTCAGGGTGGTTTTTCTTGGTTCATAGTCACAAGATTAAGCAGCTCTACAATGGCATTGCCTTTTTAATTCTTTCCATCCTTCTGATGACACACTGAGAACACATCTCACCTGGTGCTGCTCTACTTTTAGCATTTTCTCCATAACATCCCTTTAGGAGATCAGAAGGTGGGTCTTGAACTCAGAGCCTTCAGCAGGCAACAGTAGCTATCTAGACTTCAAACAACATTCTTTTATTTTCATTATATTCTCTTTTTACTCTTCTGTGTCAGTCGGTGTTCAGGTGGAGAAATGGAAAACATGCTCTGGCTGGCACACTTATCATGGCAGATGGCTTTCTGTTTATGTTAGTTATCTATTCGTTTACACTGAAAAAGGTTATAGGCATAAAAACATTAGTTGATGTTGAGTATATGATAGTGTTGTTGGTAATCGGGGGAAAAATTGCCTTAAATGGCTGAGGAATGGGTGATCCTGAATCAGAAAGGTTGTTTGGGCATGGCCAACTAGAATAGGACTAGAATTTCATAATGGTTTGAGGGCACACTGGCTTTAATATCTGACCAGCTTGAGTCCCTTTGCCTACGAACAGGGTATGTGTCTCTTACCTACCCACTTTCCCTTTGGGCATGAGTTTTTTTCTTCTCTATAAAGTGGGACCTGTTCAGTCATTCCTTCTACCCTATTGTTACAAGTAAATTAACTTCACACTTCAGTGATAACTCATCTTTGAACTAGATTCAGTAATAGTAGCAATCTCACCAGGTGGTTAATCCCTTATCAAAGGGATTATTACATAGTAAGCACTTGATACTTCACACTTCTGTGTTCAAGAAAGATAGACACCCCCAAGTTCAAGAATATAAAGATATATTTTAATTGAAATATCTATGCTTGATTGTTAATGTAGTATTTTTTTCAAACAAGAGATGCAAAATTAATTTGTTTAATTTTAAAATATTTTCATCTCTCTCTCCTTTTTTAATAAATGGAGTCACTGAAAAGAGCCCCCAGCATTTTAGGATTTTTCAATCCATGAGACATAGCAGAATTTCAGACAGGACAAAACACCCACATTGCAAAAGCAGACATGGTAATGTGTTTCCAAGGACTCATGCTAGCCTTTGTGCCAAGCAGAGATAAAAGTGCTTGTTATACCCCATTAATATTTTAAAATAATTACATAAATAAATGGAGAGATCTGAGAAAAAGAAATAAAGAAAGCCTAAACTCCTGAATGTGACTTTGCTATAAGAAATTTCTTCTGTGTTTGCATTTGAGGTAGTCTTCTCAACAAGTTCTGCTGTGTCTACTGATGTTTTGTATTTATCATCTTCCTACACTTTGGAAAACAAAAAAGGTTTGCCTGGACTGGAATGTGGGGATTAAATTCTGTTCTGTTTACTTCCTAGATACCTCCAGAGTAATAATTTCCCTTATCTCCATGCCTGTTCTCCTTTTTGTAGAGCCTCCTCCCTGGCCTCCCTGCCTCCAGGCTCAACTCCATCCCCTACCCCCACTGAGTACTAGGACCTTAATTGTCCTCATATCAGAATTGAATACCTAAGATTCTTATTTCTCCATTCTTGTGATGCTTTACTAAGAATAACATGTTCCACATCCATCCAGGTTCATACACAGGATGTGAAGTCTCTATCTTTTTTGTGACTGAGTAGTATTCCATGGTATACAAATACCACAGCTTGTTAATCCATTCTTGAGTTGGTGGGCATTTAGGCTGTTTTCACATTTTGGCAATTGTAAATTGAGCTTCAACAAATAGTCTAGTACAAGTGTCCTTGTGATAAAAGGATTTTTTTTTTCGGCCTGAGGAAGGACTTTATGAGGAAGACTCCCATGACAGTTGCAACAACAAAAATAAACAAATGGGACTTAATGAAACTGCAAAGCTTCTGTATAGCTAAGGCAACTATAAAGGAAACAGACAAGCTACACATTGGGAAATGATATTTGCATATTTTGACTCAGACAAAAGCTTGATAACTACAATCTACAGAAAACTCAAAGTAATAAACATTTAAAAAGCCAACAATCCCTGAGATCACTGGGCAAGAGAGATGAATAGAACCTTCTCTAAAGAAGACAGATGAATGGCTTACAAACATATGAAAAATACTTGTCATCCTTAATAATTAGAGAAATGCAAATCAAAACCACCCTGAGATATCATCTAACCCCAGTGAGAATGGCCCACATCACAAAGTCTTAAAACTGCAGATGCTGGCGTGGATGTGGAGAGAAGGGAACACATTTACACTGCTGGTGGGACTGTACACTAATACAACCTTTTTGGAAGGCAGTGTGGAGAACCCTTGAGGAACTCAAGCTAGATCTCCCATTTGACCCTGTAATCCCACTTGGGCATCTATCCAGAAGAATAACATCATACTTTTAATAACAGCTGTGTTTAACAACCGGCTTGCAAAGTCTTAAAAAATTTAACTTGCTCTTGTGAGTTGGTTGGAGCCAGTAAGTCATTAGCTCCCTGTAACACAGCGGTTCTCAACCTGAGGGTCACGACCCATAGGAACTGTATTAAAGGCTCGTGGCATTAGGAAGGTAAAACACACATCTGCTCTAACACATCCTCTAGGAAGGTAATACACTCATCTGCTCTAATACTGCTCTAACACATCCTCCCCCAAGTACCTGAACTTGTCATTCCTAGGATTTAAAACTTCTGCTGACTCGGAAGTCATAACTCCTTAGACCACCATCTAAGACTTCATAAGCTGTCCTGTACCACTTCTCAAGATCATTTTTTGGTCCTCCTCCCTCTACCTCCATCCACATAGCAGACTACATCTACATTAAGGCCTCCAATTCCACCATGTTCTGCTCAAGCCATCTTCGTATCTGTGTTCTGTCTACTTGTCCTGTAGCATTCTCCCTCCAATCTTCTGACTGGCTGAATTCTACATCCCTCCCGCCTTTGTTCAGACAGAACCTTGCTCTGTTGCCTCAGCTAGAGTGCAGTAGTGTTACCATAGCTTACTGCAGCCTCAAACTCCTAGGCTAAAGTGATCTTCTTGCCTCAGCCTCCCAAGTAGCTTGGATTATCTTGAGACCAGCCTGGGCAAGAGTGAGACCCTGTCTCTACAAAAAATATAGAACTCCTAGGTTGTACACACAGAAGAGTTGAAAATAATTCAAACGAATTTTTTATGAGCCAATTAATGTCCACAGAAGCATAATTCACAACAGCCAAAATACAGAAATGACCCAAATGTCTATCAATAGATAAATAGAGTGTGGTGTATCCACGCATGGATATTATTCATCCACAAAAAGGAATAAAGTTCTAACCCAGGATGCTGTGGATAAAACTCAAAAGCCTTGTGCTGAATGAAGACAAAAGATTCCATTTATACAAAATAGAAAGCGAATTGCTAGTTGCCAGAGGGCAGCAAGTAGCAAAAATGAGAAGTGACCACTAATGGGGTCAGAGCCTCCTTTTGGGGTGATGAAAATATTTTGGAATTAGGGATAGTGGTTGCACAACATTGTGAATGCTCTAAATACCACTGAATTGAATACCTTAAAGTGGCTACTTATCTTTTATAAATTTCACTTCAAAAACAAAACCAAGAAATAATAATAATGCATATCAGAACTCAGGTTTCAAAGATTTACATTTGTTCCCATGCTACGTGCATAAAGATCTGAAGGGATGAACATCAAATTCACCATTAGAATGTTTTGCCTGGCCATCGCATGACCTCTAGCCTTATTTATAGTATTGAAGTTACTTAAGAAGAAGGAACAAATATATGTACATTCATTAATTCAAAAAAAATTATAGCAATTGTGAATGGTATTGAGTCTTTGAATTGACGCTTAGCTTGACTGTTACTGGTGTACAAACGTGCTACTGATTTGTATACATTGGTTTTGTAACCCAAAACTTTGCTGAATTCATTTATTGATTCCAGGATTCTCTTGGTAGAATCTTTGGGGTTTTCTAAATATAAGATCATATCATCAATGATAATCGGTAGTTTTCCAAAGTATTCTTGGAGGAGCTTAGTCTACACAGAGAGATAATGAGGGAGGAGGGGCAAGATGGCTGACCGGAGCCAGCTTTCAACAGAAGCTCCCATCCAGAGGGAAGGATTATAATATGAAAGTACCCAACAATGCTGGGAGCCAAGCTGAGAGAGAAGAGTGATAACTGCATGTCACCTCTGCTGAGGCAAGCTGTGACTCCAAGAAAGCAAATTTCAAGTACAAAACTCATCCCAAAGGAAAGTATCTGCCCCCTCCCCCAAGAGTATTTTTTTTTCTTTTTGGCTTGCTGTAGGTTTTCTATGGGAAAGCGGTGAACTGAGGACCTCTTGTCATCCCATGGGAGAGAGTTGCAGGAAGTGGGGACTACTTATCCAGAGGGACCCTGCTGTGAACCTGAGCACTCTCTTGCCAGGAATGAAAGTTAAACTAATGTTTTCCCTGCCATTTTGAACTTCCAGTCCATCTTCCCCTCCTTGCCTGATGGTCCAGAAGCCTAACCCCTGCAGAGACTGGAATGTCTTCAGTTCATTGCCAGGTCTGGGCACTGCAAGGTAGAAAAGCTACACTGTAACAGTGATCCCAGCAGTAGTGCATACAAAGAGGAGAAGCTGTCAGGCTTGGCTCTGTGAAAGTGCAAGCCAGTTGTGGGAGGAGGCTTGACAGCCACGTGTCCCACCCAGCCAGACCCGGGCACCATGAGCCCCACCCAGCCAGAGCTGCCCTGCCAGAGCCACAAGCCCAATGACCCACCCAGCCAAAGCCACTCATCCTCTGCTCAGCCCTGCCAGAACCGAGCGCCCCATGCCCCACTCTGTTGCTGGACCCCTATGTCCCACGATCTGGGAGCAGCCACTACAGCCACCTTCCTGGCCATGGGAGCAACCTGGTAGCTGCACAGGGACACCTCCCAGGAAGATTCAGCAACAGTAGAGTGATCCTGCTGGGGTCTAATCTTGGAGAGACACCTCCCCAACTCTGAGGACTGCCAAAGGAAGCTAGACCTTGCCCTATAGGGATACCAGTGCTGCAGAATGGATGGAGCAAAGGCACAGTGGCTGAGGGAGAAAATCATTGACTTGTTTTCCTCAGGTTCAGACTGAGCTTAGGTGGAACACTCTGTAGTTGCCATTGAGTACCTGAGGCAGGCAGGCCTCACCTTCCCCAGCCGGCAGGTGGCAAAAGGTGGTGGCCGGGCCAAGGGGGCATCGACTTTCCTTTGACTCTGGCAGATACAAAGCCCTGGCACATCTGCTTATTGGAGGGAGTAGGGCCTCAGCCCCATAGGGTTACCAGTGACTGGGCATGAAAGAGGTACAAGGTGGAGAAAGAGATACCAGCCCCCTGGTCCAACTCTGCTACTTGGTGGGCCTTTCTGACTCCACAGAGCACCAGAGTGAGCCACATTTCAGCAGCCAGTAGTCATCTGCTATCTAGTTGCTAGAGACCTTTTGAACTCTCACACTTGAGAGTTGGTCCTGACAGGGTCAATTGGTTTGGAACTCCTAACCTCAGCAAATCACCCAGGGACCCTCTTGGGTTGTACCCTGGTTGTGTGGCAATGAGAAAGGTTGATTTTCCACTCCAAGTTGTTGCCTGTGGAGTCAGGGTATCTTAGTTGCTTGCCTTTCTCCACAGCTGAGATTTCAACCCAGAATCACTGATTCACTAGGATCAGAAAAAGACAAGTTGAATACAAGACAGAGCCATGTACCCCCACTACACCAAGTAGGTCCCCAAAGCCTCAGATTATAATACTGTAGGGGTCCTTTGCAAAGCTGTAGGGGAAAAACTACAGTCACCATTCCAAGATCCTTGGCAAAGGGATGTTTAACCACATCTACAGGAGGCCTCAATCTAATTTCACCTTACCTGCCCATCTAGCCAAATGGTGAAAAACAATCATGGGGAAGAATCAGCGGAAAAACACTGGCAACATGAATAATCAGAGTAGATCAACTTCCCCAAGAAATGACAAAACAGACATACCAGATAATCAAATTCATAAACACATGGCTGAGATGCCAGAAATCATGTTCAGAATTTAAATGGCAAATAAGATCAACAGAATGGACACAAAGATGGAATTAGAATGTCAAGGAGTAATTCAAAAGTTGTCTCGAGAATTCAATAAATTCAAAGACAAAATCACCAAAGATTTTGACACATTGAGGCAAGAATTTGGAGCCCTCAAAGATCTGAGAAATACAGTGGAATTCCTTTAGTAACAGATGGAGCAGGAAGGAGTAAGGCTCTCTGACATTGAGGAAAAAGCTTTTGAATGCTACCAAATGCTCAAAGAGGCAGAGAAGTGGAGATCAAAAACAAATCACTCTCACAGAGAGCCCTGGGTAATTCAAAGAAAACTAATATTCACCTTATAGGAATTCCTGAAAGCAACAAGGTTGCTTCAAAAGGCACAGATGATCTACTGCAAGAAATAATCGAGGAAAATTTCCCAAACATGGCATGAGATTCTGAAATTCAGATAGCAGACAGTTTCAGAACCCTAGCATGACTCAACCCAAATAAAACATCTCCCAGACACATTATAATTAACTTTGCTGAAGTTAATATAAAGGAGAAAATTTCACAAGGGGAAGAATATTAGAATGACTGCAGATCTCTTGGCTGAAACCTTTCAAGCTAGCAGAGGGTGGTCATCACCCTTAATTTTCTAAAATAAAATAAGTTTCAACCCAGGATCCTGTATCCAGCTAAACTGAGTTTCATTTATGATGGAGAAATTAAATACTCTAATGACATTCCCATGTTGAAGAAATTTGCCATCACTAAACCGGCTCCCCAAGGTATTCTCAGAACTATCCTCCATAATTACCAGCACAATCTTCTACCACCAAAATAAACCCACTCAGAAACTTTTGATCAAACTCCAACTTCCACAATGTCAAAAGACTTAAAAATGTCCACTGGACTTTTGAAAAACTCAATACCCCAAGTAAATACCAGGCTTACCAATTTTCTTAATTAATGTGAATGGCTTAAATTATCCTCTTAACGAGGCACAGGATGGCTGACTGGACACAAAAATTCAGGCCAGACATCTGTTGTATACCAGAATATCATCTTACCTTAAAAGATAAATATAGAGTCAGGGTGAAGGGATGGTCGTCTATATTTCAGGCAAATGGCATTAGAAAAAAGCAGGTGTTGCAATTTTACTGACAGATACAATAGGCTTTAAACCAACAAAAATAAGGAAAGATAAGAATGGTCACTTTATATTTGTTAAGGGTAACACACAACATGATGATATTTCAATCATTAACATATATGCACCCAATGAAAATGACCTCAATTTATAAGAGAGACTCTAACCAATATGGGCAACTCGATTTCCTCCAGCACCATAACAGTTGGAGATTTTACCACTCCTTTGGCAGTGTTGGATAGGTCCTCCAATAAGAAGCTAAGCAAAGAAATTATAGACTTAAACATAATCATTCAACAATTAGATTCAACAGACATCTACAGAACATTTCATCCTAACAAAACTGAACACACAGTCTCCTCATCAGCCCATGGAACATCCTTTTATTTGATCACATCTTAGGTCACAAGTCTAACCTCAGCAAATTTAAAAGAATAGAAATAATTCCTTGTATTTTCTTAGACCATCGTGGAATAAAAGTTGAACTCAGCAACGATAGTAATCTGCATACTCATACAAAATCATGGAAACTAAATAACCTCATGTTGAATGATATCTGGGTCATAGATGAGATTAAGAAGGAACTTACTAAAGTTTTGGAACAAAACAACAATGAAGACACAAATTATCAGAACCTCTGGGATACTGCAAAGGCAGTCTTAAGAGGGAAATTTATAGCATTGCAAGTCTTCCTCAAAAGAACAGAAAGACAGGTAGTCAACAACTTAATGGGACATCTCAAGCAACTGGGAAAGGAAGAACATTCCAACTCCAAACCCAGCAGAGGAAAAGAAATACCTAAAATTAGAGCAGAATTAAATGAAATTGAAAACAAAAGGATTATACAACAGATCAATAAATCAAAAAGTTACTTTTTTGAAAAGGTCAAAAAAATAAATAAACTTTTGGCCACCCTAACCAGAGATAAAAGAGTAAAATCCCTAATTTCATCAATCAGAAATGATAAATGCCTAATAATGACAGACTTCTCAGAAATTCAAAATATCCTTAATGAAAATTACAAAGAACTCTATTCACAGAAGTATGAAAATATGAAGGAAATAGACCAATACTTGGAAACATGCCACTTTCCTAGACTTAGCCAGAAAGAAATGGAAATGTTGGACAAGCCCGTTTCAAGTTCTGAAATAGCATCAACTATAAGAAATCTCCCCCAAAATAAAAGCCTGGGGGCAAATGGTTTCACATCAGAATTCTACCAACCCTTTAAAGAGGAACTAATACCTATATTACTTAATCTTTTTCAAAAGATAGAAAAAGAAGGAATACTTCCCAACACAGTCTATGAAGCAAATATCACCATGATCACCAACCCAGGGAAAGACCCAACAAGAAAAGAAAATTATAGACCAATATCTCTAATGAATATTGATACAAAAATGTTCAATAAGACCCTACCAAACAGAATCCAGCAACACATTAAACAAATTTTACAAAATGACCACGTGGGTTTCATCGCAAGGTCCCAAGGATGGTTCAATATATGCAAATCTGCAGATATAATACATCACTTCAATATATGAAAATCTATAAATATAATGTATCACATAACAAAATAAAAAACAAAGACCACATGATTCTCTCAATTGATGTGGAAAAAGGTTTTGATAATATCCAGCATCGTTTCTTGATCAGAATGCTCAAGAAAATAGGTATAGAAGGAACATTTCTTTTTTTTTTTTTTTTTGTTGGGGATTCATTGAGGGTACAATAAGCCAGGTTACACTGATTGCAATTGTTAGGTAAAGTCCCTCTTGCAATCATGTCTTGCCCCCATAAAGTGTGACACACACCAAGGCCCCACCCCCTCCCTCCATCCCTCTTTCTGCTTTTCCTCCCCCCCATAACCTTAATTGTCATTAATTGTCCTCATATCAAAATTGAGTACATAGGATTCATGCTTCTCCATTCTTGTGATGCTTTACTAAGAATAATGTCTCCCACTTCCATCCAGGCTAATATGAAGGATGTAAAGTCTCCATTTTTTTTAATGGCTGAATAGTATTCCATGGTATACATATACCACAGCTTGTTAATCCATTCCTGGGTTGGTGGGCATTTAGGCTGTTTCCACATTTTGGCGATTGTAAATTGAGCTGCAATAAACAGTCTAGTACAAGTGTCCTTATGATAAAAGGATTTTTTTCCTTCTGGGTAGATGCCCAGTAATGGGATTGCAGGATCAAATGGGAGGTCTAGCTTGAGTGCTTTGAGGTTTCTCCATACTTCCTTCCAGAAAGGTTGTACTAGTTTGCAGTCCCACCAGCAGTGTAAAAGTGTTCCCTTCTCTCCACATCCATGCCAGCATCTGCAGTTTTGAGATTTTGTGATGTGGGCCATTCCCACTGGGGTTAGATGATATCTCAGGGTTGTTTTGATTTGCATTTCTCTAATATAGAGAGATGATGAACATTTTTTCATGTGTTTGTTAGCCATTCGTCTGTCGTCTTTAGAGAAAGTTCTATTCATGTCTCTTGCCCATTGATATAAGGGATTGTTGGCTTTTTTCATGTGGATTAATTTGAGTTCTCTATAGATCCTAGTTATCAAGCTTTTGTCTGATTGAAAATATGCAAATATCCTTTCCCATTGTGTAGGTTGTCTCTTTGCTTTGGTTATTGTCTCTTTAGCTGTACAGAAACTTTTCAGTTTAATGAAGTCCCATTTGTTTATTTTTGTTGTTGCAATTGCCATGGCAGTCTTCTTCATGAAGTCTTTCCCCAGGCCAATATCTTCCAGTGTTTTTCCTATGCTTTCTTGGAGGATTTTTATTGTTTCATGCCTTAAATTTAAGTCCTTTATCCATTTTGAATCAATTTTTGTGAGTAGGGCAAAGGTGTGGGTCCAGTTTCAGTCTTTTACATGTAGACATCCAGTTCTCCCAACACCATTTATTGAATAGGGATTCTTTCCTCCAAGGTATGTTCTTGTTTGGTTTAACGAAGATTAGGTGGTTGTAAGATGTTAGTTTCATTTCTTGGTTTTCAATTCGATTCCAAGTGTCTCTGTTTTCTGCCAGTACCATGCTGTCTTGAGCACTATGGCTTTGTAGTACAGACTAAAATCTGGTATGCTGATGCCCCCAGGTTCATTTTTATTACTAAGAACTCCCTTAGCTATACGGGTTTTTTTCTGGTTCCATACAAAACGCAGAATCATTTTCTCCAAATCTTGAAAGTACAATGTTGGTATTTTGATAGCAATGGCATTGAATAGGTAGATTGCTTTGAGAAGTATAGACATTTTAACAATGTTGATTCTTCCCATCCATTCTTTTGATTCTGTTGATATTTGTTTTGTGTCCCAGGATATGTTCAATTTTGGAGAATGTTCCATGGGGTGATGAGAAGAATGTATATTCTTTATGTTTGGGATGGAGTGTTCTATATGCGTCTATCAAGCACAGTTGTTCTAGGGTCTCATTTAAATCTCCTATATCCTTGTTTAATTTCTGTTTAGAGGATCTGTCCAGCTCTGTAAGAGGAGTGTTAAAGTCCCCTGTGATTACGGTATTATCAGATAGCATATTGCTCAGACTGAGTAAGGTCTGTTTCAAGAATCAGGGAGCATTTAAATTGGGTGCATAAATATTTAGAATTGAAACGTCTTCTTCTTGTATTTTTCCCTTGACCAATATAAAGTGACCATCTTTGTCATTTTTGACTTTAGTTGCTTTAAATCCACATGTATCTGAAAATAAGATCGCAACTCCTCTTTTCTTCTGAATTCCATTTGCCTGAAAAATTGTCTTCCAACCCTTGACTCGAAGCTTTAATTCGTCTTTTGAAGCCAGGTGTGTTTCTTGCAGACAGCAAATGGATGGCTTGTGTTTTTTTAATCCAGTCAGCCAATCTATGTCTCTTCAGTGGGGAATTCAAGCCATTAACATTTATCGAGATAATTGATAAGTGTGGTAGTATTCTATTCATCTTATTTGGTGAGAGTCCATTGCTTAGTTTTATCTTTTGCATCAGTGTGGAGGTTAGGGTCTGTCCTTTAATTTCTGAGTTCTTACTTTGCTGCTGATCCATTGTGGTGGTCAGTGTGCAGAACAGGTTGAAGTATTTCCTGTAGAGCTGGTCTTGTTGTGGTGAATTTCCTCAATGTTTGTATATCTGTAAATATACAGATTTGATTTCTCCATCAATTTTAAAGCTTAGCTTAGCAGAGTACAGAATTCTGGGCTGGAAATTGTTCTGTTTAAGTAGATTAAATGTAGATGACCATTGTCTTCTTGCTTGGAAAGTTTCATTAGAGAAGTCTGCAGTCAGATGGATTTGACCCTGTAGGTCGACTAACGCTTACTCCTGGCAGCTTGCAGAATATTTTCTTTTGTCTTGACTTTGGACAGGTTCATCACAGTGTGTCTTGGAGAAGCTCGGTTTGAGTTGAGGCGACCTGGGGTCCGATATCCCTCTGAAAGCAGTGTGTCAGAATCTTTGGTGATAATTGGGAAAGTTTCTTTTATAATATTCTCTAGTATGGCCTTCATTCCTCTGGGGCATTCTTCTTCCCCTTCTGGGATTCCTATAACTCGTATGTTGGAACGCTTCATAAAGTCCCATAATTCTGACAGTGAACGTTCTGCTTTCTCTCTCTTCTTTTCTGCCTCTTTTACTATCTGAGTTATCTCAAGAACTTTGTCTTCTACCTCTGAAATTCTTTCCTCTGCATGGTCTAACCTGTTGCTGATACTTTCCATTGCATCTTTAAGTTCCCTAATTGACTGTTTCAGTTCCTTCAGCTCTGCTATATCCTTTTTTATTCTTCATATTGTTCATCTCTGATTTGATTCTGTTTTTGGATTTCCTTTTGGTTATTTTCCACTTTATCAGCAGTTTCCTTCATTGTTTCCATCATTTATTTCATTGTTTTCATCATGTGTATTCTAAATTCCCTCTCTGTCATTCCTAACATTTCTTTATAGGTGGAATCCTCTGCAGTAGCTACCTCATGGTCCCTTGGCGGGGTTGTTCTGGACTGGTTCTTCATGTTTCCTTGAGTTCTCTGCTGATTCTTCCTCATGAGTGATTTCTTTTATCTGTTTCCTTGCCCTAATTTTCCTTTCACTTCGTCTTGTTCTTTAAGTTCTCATGCCTGTGGACTAAGGGTTCAATGAGTCCTTTTGGTACAAGACCAGAAGGGTGAGAAGGTTAAAGAGCAAGAAAGGGATGAAAGAAAGGAGGACCGTGTGAAAAGAAAAAAAAATAGAGAAAGGAGAGGGGGTGTGTAAAAGGAATATTGACAAAAAGAAGAGAGGCACAGAAAGAGGGAGACAGAGCAATAGGGTGTACAGTAGGGTGCTTTGACACAACCTTAAAAAAACCCAACCTTCTGGGGGTGCCCAGTTGGGTGGTTCCCTTGAGGTCAGCAGCTCTTTGCTAACCTGATCAGACATAGTACCCCACCTCCACCAAGTAGAGAGGAAAGAGAAAAATGCTATAAATCAAACCAAAACAAGCAAACAGAAAACTTTACGGCATAAAATTGGGTAACAAACCAAATAATAGCAGTAGAAACACTAGCAAAAATGAAGTTCTAGTTATTGAAAAGGTAGCAATGGGAAATTATAATTAAACTAGAAAAATTGAGAAAGAAAAAAGACCTTTATGGAAAACGTTGAAATTAAAAAACAAAACAACATCGACAATATAAAAAAAAAACAAAAAAACAATCAAACCGAAAAAACAAAAAAGCACAACCCAAAACAAAGCAGTACGTATATGTTGTTGAATATTGTCTGGGCAACACATGGTCTTCTGGGGTATGAGATGTTAATCACAGTTCTGATACGATAGGAGGCTGTTGATTTCTCAAACCCCAGCAGGTAGACACCCTAAATCTCTCTTCAGCCCACTTAAAAGGCACTTTGAACTTGTAAACTTGCTGAGCAGAAAAGCTTTCCCAGGAAAGTGCTTGCCGATGGAATCACAGCTGAAGTGGCTATCCACTTACCTAGTGTGCCAAAACCAGTCTCACTCTGCCCCTGAGGGTGAGGGCTGCAAGGTGCCTCAGACCCCACCCTTAAGATATTCAGTTGCTAGGTTACCAGCTCCCACCTGATTCTATTTCTGCGACCCTGAGGGCGGAGCTTACCGGGACAGATCACTCACACGGCTTCCTGTGGCCCTCAGCCAAACACTATTAGCTCCGTCTGGCTTAGCGGCTCAGACTGGGGCCCTAGACAATGGCCAAAGTTCTCCGCACTCCCTCTCAGGATCTCCCCAAGGCAGTTCAACTGAGTGCCAAGTCCAAAGACACCAAAACAGTTCACAGGTAAGGCCTTTCCAGTTTGCAGTCTCATTGCTACTGAACTTACAGTTGCGGGCCAGTTTAGACCGATTGAACACATGCGACCACTTGCCAGTTTTCCACTGTTTTAGTCCTCCTCTTGGGGTCCAGAATTCTCTCGCTGACTCCCTGTATCCTCTCAGGGGTGATGATAGGCAGATCCCACGAGCCAGAGGTACCTGGAGTCCTATCTCCCCAGACTCACGGTGCCCAGGTGCAAGGAAGCTGTTACTCGGCCGCCATCTTGCTCTCCTCCCAGAAGGAACATTTCTTAAACTGATGGAGGCCATCTACAGCAAACCCACAGCCAATATCGTGTTGAATGGAGTAAAATTGAAATCATTCCCACTCAGATCAGGAACCAGACAAGATTGCCCATTGTCTCCATTGCTTTTTAACATTGTAATGGAGTCTTAGCCATCACAATCACGCTTGAGAAAGCAATCAAAGGTATCCAAATAGGATCAGAGGAGATCAAACTGTCACTCTTCGCAGATTATATGATTGTATATCTGGAAAACCCCAGGGACTCAACTACAAAACTCCTAGAAGTGATCAAGGAATACAGCCATGTCTCAGGATACAAAATCAATACTCACAAATCTGTAGCCTTTATATATACCAACAATAATTAAGGTGGAAAAACAATCAAGGACTCTATTCTCTTTATAATAGTGCCAAAGAAGATGAAATATCTGGGAGTGTATCTAACAAAGGATGTGAAAGATATCTATAAATAGAACTATGAAAATCTGGAAAAAGAAATAACTGAAGATATTAACAAATTGAAAAATATGACTTGCTCATGGCTGGGAAGAATCAGCATTGTTAAAATGTCTATACTTCCCAAAGCTATCTACAGATTTAATGCAATCTCTATTAATGTACCTCTGTCATACTTCAAAGCTGTGGAAAAATTACTACTTCATTTTATAAGGAAACATAAAAAACCTTGAATAGGCAAGACATTACTCATAAATAAAAATAAGTCAGGAGGGCTTGAAAGGGAAGATGGCGGACTGAAGCCAGCTTTCCATAGAGGCTCCCGTCCTGAAGGAGAGTTAGGGGACGAAAATTTAGCAAGTAACCTGATGGATTCCAGCAACACCAAGCGAGAAAGTTGAAGAACACACATCAACCCTGCTGAGGAGAGCTGCGATCACAAGGAAGCAAACAAAAGGTACAAAACCCATCACCAAGCGGACGGGAGTCCCCCCTCCCCACCTGATCGGCTTAAGGGCCCCACAAACAAAAGGGCAGAAATCAAAGGCTATCCCACTACACTTCACGGGAAAGACCTACTACAAACTGGACTTACCTCCCTTACCAGGAGGCCTAGGCGTTATCCTGCCAGGCTTAAAACTGTATAAATCTGTAAATATCCTTTGCCGGTGACTCTGAGCACCCAGCACTTCCCTCCACTCTCTCTGAGGTCTGAAAGCCTGTCCCCCAGGAGTTCGGATTCTTGGGTGACTCCTAAAGGGGAGAGGACAGTCCCCGAGCTGCGGCTGGTCAGCGCTGATTCTGGGGCATGGGAGAGAGGTCAGGACAGTCAGCGGAGGGAGACCCTCACCAGGGTGGCGCTTCCCCGAGGCGAGGTGCAGCAGCCCTCCTTGGGCAACAATACAACCAGGCATATAGCTGAGTCGAACTCGCTACCAGCTGCTCTGAGTGCCTGGCGCTCCCCCCGCCCTCACTCTGTGGTCCAGAGACCTGAACGCCTGCCCTGTGGCTGGGCAGGGAACTGGGGATAGCCGAGTCTGTTCGCTGCCCAGCGGTTCTGGGCTCCAGCCGCTCCCTCCCACCCCGCCCCCACTCTGAAGCCTGAAGGCTTGAGCTGCGGCAGTATAACCAGGCGAGAGACCAGAAGAATCTGAATTTCCTCGCTGCCGACTGGGCTCTGGCTCCGGGCTCCCGGCGCTCACCCCGCCCTCACTCTGTGGTCCGGAGACCTGAACGCCTGCTTGGTTCTGAGCTCCAGCCGCTCCCTCCACCCCACCCCCACTCTAAAGCCTGAAGGCTTGAGCTGCAGCGGTACAACCAGGCGAGAGACCGGGAGAATCTGAATCTGTTCGCTGTCAACCGGGCTCGGAGCCCCTGCTGGCTCTGAGCTCCAGGCACTCCCCTGCCCTCACTCTGTGGTCAAGAGACCTGAACGCCTGCCATGTGGCTGGGCAGGGAACTGGGGATAGCCGAGTCTGTCCGCTGCCCAGCGGTTCTGGGCTCCAGCCGCTCCCTCCCACCCCGCCCCCACTCTGAAGCCTGAAGGCTTGAGCTGCAGCGGTATAACCAGGCGAGAGACCGGAAGAATCTGAATTTGCTTGCTGCTGACTGGGCTCTGGCTCCGGGCTCCCAGTGTTCACCCCGCCCTCGCTCTGTGGTCCGGAGACCTGAACGCCTGCTCGGTTCTGAGCTCCAGCCGCTCCCTCCACCCCACCCCCACTCTAAAGCCTGAAGGCTTGAGCTGCGGGGGAGAGACCGGGAGAATCTGAATCTGCTCGCTGTCGACCGGGCTCCCTACAGCTTGGAGCCCCTGCTGGCTCTGAGCTCCAGGCGCTCCCCCGCCCTCACTCTGTGGTCCAGAGACCTGAACGCCTGCCGTGTGGCTGGGCAGGAACTGGGGATAGCCAAGTCTGTCCGCTGCCCAGCGGTTCTGGGCTCCAGCCGCTCCCTCCCACCCCGCCCCCACTCTGAAGCCTGAAGGCTTGAGCTGCGGCAGTACAACCAGGTGAGAGACTAGGAGAAACTGAATCTGCTCACTGTCGACCGGGCTCCCCACGGCTCGGAGCCCCCTGCTGGCTCTGAGCTTCAGGCGCTCCCCCGCCCTCACTCTGGGGTCTGGAGACCTGAACGCCTGCCGTGCGGCTGGGCAGGGAACAGGGGGTAGCCGAGTCTGTTTGCTGCTGACTGGGCTCCCTGCGGCTCGGAGTCCCTCCTGGCTCTGGGCTCCTGGAGCTCTCCCCGCCCTCGCTCTGTGCTCTGGAGACCTGAGCGTCTGCCGTGTGGCCTGGCAGGGAACTGCATGGAGCTGAGTCTGTTCGCTGCTCGGGGGTCCTGGGCTCCAGCCCCTCCCCCACGCCCCCTCACTCTGAAGCCTGGAGGCTTGGGCTGTGGCGGTGCAGTGGAGCCAAAGATTGGGAGAAAAGGAGTGAGCTTGCTGCCGGTGGCTCTGAGTTCCCAGCACCCCACCCCATCTACCCTCTGGGATCTGGAGGCCTGTTCCCCCGGGAGCCCAGATTCTTGAGGGATTTGTCGGGGCGTGGACAGTGCCCGAACTGCGGCTTGTCGGTCCTGACTCTGGGACACAAGAGTGAGGCTGGGGGAGACCCATATCAGAGCGGCAGTTCCCTGAGGCGGCTGAAGCCATACCCCCTGCCTCCCTGGGCAACCAGAGGAGGCCACCCCTGAGTATAGGATTTGCCTGAGGTGACTCACAGACCCCAGAAACATCCATGGTAAGGCCAACTTAGAGAACTGAGACTTCAACCCAGAGTAAGTGCTTCACTGAGGTCAAACAGAAGCCAGCTGACAAGAAGTCAGAACCACTCAGCCCCACCACATCAGACAGGGCCCCAATCTCTCAGGCTACAACACTGAACGGGCCCTCAACAAAACCCTAGGGGAAAAATCAAAGGGAGTAAAACAACCATGGGGCGGAATCAGCGGAAAAACTCCGGTAACACGAATAACCAGAATAGATCAACCCCCCCAAGAAAAGAAATGGCGGATGTAATTGAAGATCCCATTCATAAACAACTGGCAGACATGTCAGAAATCGAATTCAGAATTTGGATTGCATGCAAGATCGATAAAATGGAATTAGGATTCCGAGGAGAAATTCAAAAGTTGTCTCAAGAATTTAATGAATTTAAAGACAAAACCACCAAAGACTTAGACACACTGAAGCAAGAATTTGCAGCCCTTAAAGATATGAAAAATACAGTAGAATCTCTCAGCAACAGAATGGACCAAGCAGAAGAAAGGATTTCTGACATCGAAGATAAAGCCTTTCAACACTCCCAAACTCTCAAAGTGGAAGAGAAATGAAGAGCAAAAACAGATCTTTCTCTTAGAGAGCTCTGGGATAATTCAAAGAAGGCAAACATACGAATAATAGGAGTTCCGGAAAACGATGAGGTGGCATCGATGGGCACAGAGGCCCTTCTGCATGAAATTATGAAAGAGAATTTTCCAGACATGCCTAGAGATTCTGAAATTCAGATAGCAGACAGTTTCAGAACTCCAGCACGATTCAACCCCAATAAGTCATCCCCCAGACATATCATAATTAGCTTCACCAAAGTCAACATGGAGGAGAAAATTCTCAAGGTTATCAGGCGAAAGAAAGCCATTACCTACAAAGGTAATAACATTAGAATGACTGCAGATCTCTCTGCTGAAACTTTTCAAGCCAGAAGAGTGTGGTCATCGACTTTTAATCTCCTAAAGCAAAATAACTTTCAACCCTGGATCTTGTACCCAGCTAAACTGAGTTTCATCTATGATGGAGAAATTAAATACTTTAATGACATTCATATGTTGAAGAAATTTGCCACAACCAAACCAGCTCTTCAGGATATTCTCAGACCTATCCTCCGTAATGACCAACCCAATCCTCTACTAAAAATGTAAATTCACTCAGAAACACCTGATCAAACTCCAACTTCTACAATGGTGAAAAGATTAAATTCGTCCACCGGACTTTTGAAAAACTCGATACCCAAATTTTCACCAAATTTATCAATAATCTCCATTAATGTGAATGGCTTAAACTTTCCTCTAAAGAGACATAGGTTAGCTGACTGGATACAAAAACTCAGACCAGATATCTGTTGCTTACAAGAGTCACATCTTAACTTAAAAGACCAATACAGACTCAGGGTCAAAGGATGGTCATCCATATTTCAGGCAAATGGTAATCAGAAAAAAGCAGGTGTTGCAATTTTATTTGCAGACTCAATAGGCTTTAAACCAACAAAAGTAAGGAAGGACAAGAATGGTCACTTCATATTTGTTAAGGGTAATACTCAATATGATGAGATTTCAATTATTAATATCTATGCACCCAATCAGAATGCACCTCAATTCATAAGAGAAACTCTAACAGACATGAGCAACTTGATTTCTTCCAGCTCCATAATCGTCGGAGATTTTAACACTCATTTGGCAGTGAGGGATCGATCCTCCAACAAAAAGCTGAGTAAAGAAATTTTAGATTTAAGTCTAACCATCCAGCATTTAGATCTAGCAGACATCTACAGAATATTTCACCCTAACAAAACTGAATACACATACTTCTCATCAGCCCATGGAACTTACTCCAAAATTGATCACATCTTAGGTCACAAATCTAACCTCAGTAAATTCAAAGGAATAGAAGTTATTCCATGCATCTTCTCGGACCATCATGGAATAAAACTTGAGCTGAGCAACAACAGGAATCTACATACTCATACAAAAACATGGAAGTTAAATAACCTCATGCTGAATGATAGCTGGGTCAGATGAGATCAAGAAGGAAATTGCCAAATTTTTGGAACTAAACGACAACGAAGACACGAACTATCAGAACCTCTGGGACACTGCAAAGGCAGTTCTAAGAGGAAAATTTATAGCGCTGCAAGCCTTCCTCAGGAGAACGGAAAGAGAGGAAGTTAGCAACTTAATGGGACATCTCTAGCAACTGGAAAAGGAAGAACACTCCAACCCCAAACCCAGTAGAAGAAAAGAAATAACCAAAATCAGAGCAGAACTGAATGAAATTGAAAACAAAAGAACAATACAACAGATCAATAAATCAAAAAGCTGGTTTTTTGAAAAGGTCAACAAAATAGATAAACTGTTGGCCAACCTAATCAGGAAAAAAAGAGTAAAATCTCTAATCTCATCAATCAGAAATGACAAAAACGAAATACCAACAGACTCCTCAGAAATCCAAAAAATCCTTAATGAATATTACAAGAAACTTTACTCTCAGAAATATGAAAAACTGAAGGAAATGGACAGATACTTGGAAGCTCGTCACCTTCCAAGACTTAACCAGAATCAAGTGGAAATGTTGAACAGACCCATTTCAAGTTCAGAAATAACATCAACCATACAAAACCTCCCCAAAAAGAAAAGCCCGGGACGAGATGGTTTCACATCAGAATTCTACCAAACCTTTAAAGAGGAAATAATACCTATATTACTCAAACTCTTCCAAAATGTAGAAAAAGAAGGAAGACTCCCCAACACCTTCTATGAAGCAAACATCACCCTGATCCCCAAACCAGGAAAAGACCCAACAAAAAAAGAAAATTATAGACCAATATCACTAATGAATATAGACGCAAAAATATTCAACAAGATCTTAACAAACAGAATCCAGCAACATATCAAACAAATCATACATCATGATCAAGTTGCTTTATCCCAGGGTCTCAAGGCTGGTTCAATATACGTAAATCTATAAATGTAATTCAGCACATAAACAAAGTAAAAAACAATGACCATATGATCCTCTCAATCGATGCAGAAAAAGCTTTTGATAACATCCAACATCCCTTCATGATCAGAACACTTAAGAAAATTGGTATAGAAGGGACATTTCTTAAACTGATAGAGGCCATCTACAGCAAACCGACAGCCAATATCATATTGAACGGAGTTAAATTGGAAACATTTCCACTTTGATCTGGAGCCAGACAAGGCTGCCCATTGTCTCCATTGCTTTTTAACATTGTAATGGAAGTTTTAGCCACCGCAATTAGGGAAGAAAAGGCGATCAACAGCATCCACATAGGGTCAGAAGAGATCAAACTTTCACTCTTCGCAGATGATATGATTGTATATCTGGAAAACACCAGGGACTCTACTACAAAACTCTTAGAAGTGATCAAGGAATACAGCTACGTCTCAGGTTACAAAATCAACATTCATAAATCAGTAGCCTTTATATATACCAACAATAGTCAAGTTGAAAAAACAATTAAGGACTCCATCCCATTCACAGTAATGCCAAAGAAGATGAAATATTTGGGAGTTTATCTAACAAAGGATGTGAAAGATCTATATAAAGAGAACTATGAAACTCTAAGAAAAGAGATAGCCGAGAATTTTAATAAATGGAAAAACATACCATGCTCATGGCTGGGAAGAATCAACATTGTTAAAATGTCCATACTACCCAAAGCAATATATACCTTCAATGCAATCCCTATTAAAGTTCCACTGTCATACTTTAAAGATCTTGAAAAAACAATACTTCGTTTTATATGGAATTAGAAAAAACCTCAAATAGCCAAGACATTACTCAAAAATAAAAACAAAGCAGGAGGAATTATGCTACCAGACCTCAGACTATACTACAAATCGATAGTGATCAAAACAGCATGGTATTGGCACAAAAACAGAGAAGTAGATGTCTGGAACAGAATAGAGAACCAAGAGATGAACCCAGCTACTTACCATTATTTAATCTTTGACAAGCCAATTAAAAACATCCAGTGGGGAAAAGATTCCCTATTTAACATATGGTGCTGGGTGATCTGGCTGGCAACCTGTAGAAGACTGAAACTCGATCCACACCTTTCACCACTAACCAAGATAGATTCTTACTGGATTAAAGACCTAAACTTAAGACATGAAACTATAAAAATACTACAAGAGAGTGTAGGGAAAATCCTTTTAGAAATTGGGTTGGGTGATTTTTTTATGAGAAGGACCCCCCGGGCGATTGAAGCAGCTTCAAAAATACACTTTTGGGACTTGATCAAACTAAAAAGTTTCTGCACAGCCAAGAACACAGTAAGTAAAGCAAGCAAACAGCCCACAGAATGGGAGAACATATTTGCTGGTTATGTCTCTGACAAAGGTTTAATAACCAGAATCCACAGAGAACTCAAACGCATTAGCAAGAAAAGAATAAGGGATCCCATCACAGGCTGGGCAAGAGAATTGAAAAGAAACTTCTCCAAAGAAGAAAGGCGAGCGGCCTTCAGACATATGAAAAAATGCTCATCATCTTTAATCATCAGAGAAATGCAAATCAAAACTACTCTGAGATATCATCTAACTCCACTGAGACTAGCCTGTATCACAAAATCTCAAGACCAGAAATGTTGGCGTGGATGTGGAGAAAAGGGAACACTTTTGCACTGCTGGTGGGAATGTAAACTAATACATTCCTTTTGGAAAGATATATGGAGAACACTTAGAGATCTAAAAATAGATCTCCAATTCAATCCTGTAATTCCTCTGCTGGGCATATACCCAGAAGACCAAAAACCACATCACAACAAAGATATTTGTACCAGAATCTTTATTGCAGCCCTATTCATAATTGCTAAGTCATGGAAGAAACCCAAGTGCCCATCGATCCACGAATGGATTAATAAATTGTGGTATATGTACACCATGGAATACTATGCAGCCTTAAAGAAAGATGGAGACCTCACCTCCTTCATGTTTACATGGATGGAGCTGGAACATATTCTTCTCAGTAAAGTTTCTCAAGCATGGAAGAAAAAATATCCAATGTATTCACCCCTACTATGAAACTAACTTAGGACCTTTACATGAAGCTATAACCAAGTTCCAACCTAAGAACAGGGGGAAGGGAGAAAGCGTGGGGAGGGAGGCGGGATGTGGGTAGAGGGAGGAGGATTGAAAGGATCACACATGTGGTGCATCTTACAAAGGTACATGTGAGCCTTGGCAAATGTGGAATGTAAATGTCTTGACAAAGTAACTAGGATGATGCCAGGAGGGCTATGTCAACTAATGAGATGAAAATGTGTCAAATATTCTATGAAACAAGTGTATGATGCCCCATGATAATATTGATGTACACAGCTATGATTTAATAAAAAAAAAGAAGTCAGGAGGTATCATGCTTCCAGACTTCAAACTATACCATAAATCTATAGTGATCAAAACAGCATGGTACTGGCACAAAAATAGAGAGGTAGATGTATGGAACAGAATTGAGAAGCAAGAGATGAACCCAGACACTTATTGTCATTTGATCTTTGATAAGCCTATCAAAAATATAAATTGGGGGAAAGATTCCCTATTTAACAAATGGTGCTGGGTGAATTGGCTGGCAATTTGTAGAAGACTTAAATTGGACCCACACCATTCTCCTCTAACAAAAATTGACTCTCACTGGTTAAAGGACTTAAACTTAAGACATGAAACTATAAAAATTCTTGGCAAGAGTGCAGGGGAGACACTTGAAAAAATTGGCCTGGGAGAATACTTTATGAGGAGGACCCCCAGGGCAATTGAAGCAAAACCAAAAATACATTACTGGGATCTGACCAAACTAAAAATCTTCTGCACTGCCAAGAACACAGTAAGTAAAGGAAGTAGACAGCCCTCAGAATGAGAGAGGATTTTGCAGGTTGTGCTTCTGACAAAGGTTTGAGAACCATAATCCACAGTGAACTCAAACTTATTAATAAGAAAAGAACAAGTAATCCCATTTTATTGTGGGCAAGGGACATGAACAGAAGCTTCTCTGAAGAAGACAAGTGCATGGTCTACAGACACATGAAAAAATGCTCATCATCTTTAGTCATCAGAGAAATGCAAAGCAAAACCACTTTGAGATATCATCTAACTCTAGTAAGAGTAGCCCACATCACAAAATCCCAAAACTACAGATGTTGGCATGGATGCAGAGAAAAGGGAACACTTCTGCACTGCTGGTGGGAATGCAAGCTAGTATGTTCCTTTTGGAAAGAAGTTTGGAGAACACTCAGGGATCTAAATGTAGACCTGCTATTTGATCCTGCAATTCCTCTACTAGGTGTATATCCAAAAGACCAAAAGTCACTTGGCAACAAAGATATTTGCATCAGATTGTTCATTGCAGCTCAATTCATAATAGCCAAGTCATGGAAGAAGCCCAAGTGCAAATCAATCCATGAATGGATTAATAGATTATGGTATATGTACACCATGGAATACTATGCAGCATTAAAAAAGATGGAGACTTTACCTCTTTTATGTTTACATGGGTAGAGCTGGAAAATATTCTTCTTAGTAATGTATCTCAGGAATGGAAAAAATATCCAATGTACTCAGTACTACTATAAAACCAATTTATAATCACTCACACTTTCATATGAGATGAATCACAACTATAGCCCAGGATGAAGGAGGGAAAGGGGGATGGTTCTACAGAGGGAGGGTTAATGGTGGGACTACACCTATGGAGCACATTGTGAGGATACAATTCAAATCTATCAAGTTTTGAACACAGATGTCTTAACACTGTGATTAAGTAAATGAGGTGAAAGCTATGTTAATTAGTAGGATGTAAGTACTCTAATTTGTACCAATAATCAACACATTGAATCCCACAAAGGGATAAATGTATTCATGATCTATTTATATGACTTAATAAAAAAAATAAAAGATAAAAAAAGTAAAATAAAATTCATCGAACAATCCAAAAAAAAAAAAAAAAAGAAAGGAAAAGAAAAGAAAATCAGTAGTTTGACCTCCTCTTTCTTGATTTGGATATCCTTAATTTCTTTCTCTTGTCTGGCTGGGACTACAAATTAGTAAAACCCCCTATGGAAAACAGTATGGAGATTCTTCAAAGAACTAAAAGTAAACTTTCCATTTGATCTGGAATCCTACTACTGTGTTTATACCCAATGGATAAGAAGTCACTTTATCAAAAACACACCCGTACTTGAATATTTATTGCAGCACAATTCACAATTTCAAAAGATGTATAATCAAACAAAATAACCATCAATTCATGAGTGGATTAATAAAACATGGTATATGTACTACTCATCCATGAAGAAGGATGACTGACTGCCTTTTGCAACAATCTGTATGGAACTGGTGGCCATTATCCCAAGTGAAGTTTCTAAATAATGGAAAACAAACACCACATGTACTCACTATTAAACTGTAACTAACTGATGAACACACAGGTGCATGCAGGGAAGTAAAACTCCGTGGAAATTAAGCAGGGGAGAGTGGGAAGGACAGGATGGGCAAAACCCTACCCAGTATGTACAATGAACACTATCTGGGTTATGGGCTCACTTATAACCCTGACTCAAGCATTGTAAATGTGATCCATGTAACCAAAAATATTTATACCCCACAAATACTTAAAAATAAAAAAAAATCAGATTTTTAAAAAATTTTAAAAAGATAATGAACTGGGCAAGTGACTCGGGTGGGGAAGGATGAACACAGATGGATGTGCCAAGGCCACCTCCCTTGGTGATGGCAGGGCTTCCCTACTGTCCATTTCAGCAGCCAGACCCCAAACCCTAATGTTGTAATCATTAGCTTCTGCCCATGCCCCTGAGAAACTCAGGTAATTGACTAACCCCTGGCAGGCATGGAGGGATAAAAAGCGACAACACATTCCCCGAGGTTTCCTCCTTTCTGGAAGGGTCCCCAGGGGCCCAGCATCTCTGCAGCAGAGGCAAAAGGAGTAGGACCACAGGAAGAGAGAAAGCAGAGAGCAAGGAGATGGGGAGGGATAAATAATGCCAGCCAGGCTCAGTAAAGTCCCTGTCCAGCTCATGCCTACACAGCCTGCACCCACTGGGAACCTCCAAATGTCACCTTCACTGGGGTGAGGCAGATACAGGTGCAGGGCCTGGGTCACCTCCCTGTCTATCCAGCGGCCAAGAGAGACCTGGGGAACCAGCAACTGCCAGTGTCTCAGAGAAAGCACCTGTTTATACAAGTGTTCAGGTAATTTGAGCCTATAAGCAGAGGGCAACAGGCAGGACCTACTTTCTACCTCCAAGACAGTGTGATGATTGCTTTGCAGGCTTCCTTATTTGTGGAGCTCCCACTGCCTTGTGAGATCCCTGGATAGGTGAGAAAACTGGTGCAGAGAGAAGAGAGCTATTGCTGCTTTTTACAAGGTATGTCTATTTGATTTTCAGTTTTCTTCTTTGTCCAAAATCCAATAGAAAAAGGATTAAGAAGCAGAGATAGAGAGAGGAGACAAGAGGATTCAGGATTGAGTGGCTCTAGCCACCTCCACAGAGTATAGAGAATCAGAGGGTACTTGAGTCTCTGGTGGCAGCCTCACTGCAAATTTCCCTAAGTGCCAGCAGCTGTCTCCTCTCTCTCTCCCCCCCACCCACCATCTAGGAACCTATAGGATGTTCTGCTGATACATCAAATGCTTGGATTGCCCTTCTAGGCCCATGCCCACCATGAGTTTTGTTTTACTTCCAAAATAAAATTAATAGTACAGGCGATTGCACTAATGTACACAGCTATGATTTAACAATAAAAAAATTAAAAAAAATAAAAATAAAATTAATAGACTTCATATTAGGAGCTCTTTTAGGTTTACAGAAAATTTATCATATAGTACAGAGAATCCTCACATACACCTTCTATCCCCCTGCACTAAATTTCTCCTAGTATTAGCAACTTGTGTTATTGCCATACATGTTGTAATTGATAGACTGATATGGACACATTGTTTTTATTTTATTTTTTTATTAAGTCATAAACACATAGATCATGTATACATGAATGCATTTATGGGGTACAATGTGCTGATTTTATATACAAATTGGAATGCTTACATTGAACTAGTTAATATATCCTTCATCTCATTTACTTATTATGTTAAGACATTTATGCTCTATATTTATTAGTTTGACATGTACCCTTGCAATATGCACCATAGGTGTAGTCTCACCATTTACCCTCCCTCCATCACATTGTTATGAACTAAAATCCACAGCAGACATTAGAGTTGACACGTGGTGGGTTACATCCTCTGGGTTTTGAAAAATGCACAATGTCCTGTATCCATGATTACAGAATCCTGCAGCATAGCTTCACCACCCTAAGAATCCTCTGAGCTCCACCTCTTCATCCCTGTCTTTCTCCTTCTAAGCCTCTGGAAGCCACTGATAAGTTTGCTGTCTCCATAGCTTTGCTTTTCCCAGAATGAACAGGTGCCACTTTTAGCTGCATGCTGCGCCCCTTCATTCCAGAAGCCCTCAGCTGTCTCCCCAGGCACGATTGGCTCATGTCCTCCAATAGTTCTCTTCCTCTCTTTCTTCATGGCTGTGGACTTTTGAGATCTTAATTGAGATGAAGAGTAAGAGAGTAGGAAGCAGCATCTCCCTAGCCTAAGAATTGCTAAGAATTGCTTTGGCATTCATCAACAGCTACTAGTAACTGGTGAGCATAATAAGAAGTTAGGAAAAGACAAACTTTTGGGTCAATAAGACTGAAGTTGAGATCCTGCCCATCCCACTTCAGAATCATAGCACTCTGAGCAAGTGATGGGTCCTCTGTGGGATTCGGTTTCCCTGTCTGTAAAATGCAGATCATAGCAGATGGCTTCTAATGTGGGGTAAGGATGGACTAGGAATGTTGGGAGAGATGCTGAGTAAGCACCTGGTCCACAGGGCAGGTCCAGTACAGGCTAGTGATTCTCATCAGTGTCGTTGTTGGGAAGTGCACAGTACTGGATCTGTCAATGAAATAGTCTCTGTCTTCATAATCTGGACGTCTCCATGATCCAACATAACACATTATGATGAACATCATGACAAAGGCAAGGAGTTTCAGGGTCATTTAGGAATCATTATTTTGGAGGTCATTTAGGAATGAGTGACTAAATCTGCTTTGGGAAGAGAATGTGTAGGAGGGCTGCACAGAGGGGTAACATTTAAGCTGAGTCTTAAACACAGGGGTTTGCCAGGCATAGGAGAGAAGAAATGAGGACTCTAGCAAAGGGAGGGTGCCAAGGAGTTGCAACTGCATTCATTGGATCAGAGGTTCTCAATTGTGGGGGTGACTTTGTTCCCTGAGGGACTTTGATATTTTCTGGAGACATTTTGAGTAGAGCCTGCTGGCACTTATCTGATAAATACTAGGGATCTTACTAAGCAATCTACAAGGCACAGAAGAGCCCTCCACAGAAAGATGATCTGGCTCCAGATGTCAATAGTCCCAACGTTGAGAAACCTGTCTTAGACACTGGGGAGCCAGGAAAGCTTGTGAGAACAACCCACATAACACTAATCAGCCTCTTCTCAAAGGCTCTTGTTTCCAAGTCATTCACCCCTCTAAGATCTCAAGGTGTCAGGGCTGGCTGTTTGGGGCCACCACCCTGGGGAGCTATGAGCAGGTGCTGACCCAGAAGCTGGGAAAAGATGCGAATGATTCCAGGGAGAAATGTCCAGCAACTCTGGAAACCACTGAAGTTTGGGGAATGCAGCCCCCTCTCACCAAAGCAGCTGTTTTCCTCTTTGTTTCTGATTATAAACCTGCCAGGGCTTAACCAGCAACCTGAGCCCACTTACGAGGCTATTTACTATCCTTTTATAATTGAACTTTTTATTGTGAAAAAATACACGTAACATGAAATTTACCATTTAATCATTTTGAAGTGTGCAATTCAATGGCATTAAGTACATTTATGATGCTATGCAAATATCACCTGTAGTTTCAGAAAATTTTTATCACCCCTAAAAGAAACTCTGTACTTACTAGCAGTCAAGTTCCATACTCTAACCCCATCCTATAGCAACCACTGATGTGCTTTAATTTTTACTATTCACAGCGCTATTCACAAAGGTAAAAAGATAGGCACAATCTGAATGTCCATAAGCTGAAGTACATCCACATAATGGAATAGTGCTTGATCATAAAAACGAATGATGTTCTGATACATGCTGCAATGTAGCTGAACCTAGAAACATGCTCAGTGAAAGAAATCACACACCCAGAGCAGTGATTTTACTCTTTTAAACTTTAGGTTGCTTTTATTTTTCTTTCAGCACTTTATTTTTTATTTATTTATTTTTATTCTCTCCTCATTTACTTATTGTCTATTTTGTTTTTAAAGAAGATAAATATAGTGAAGTGATTCATAAACATACATTGAAATCTCATGAAATTAGTTATTTACTGAGCATGGATTGTGTACATTTGCTCTCTCATTGTATTGATTTAATTATCCTGTGCAGTACCTGCTCTGCACTAGTTCACCTTCCAAGAATGGCTCCTTTATTTCTCACAACAGCCTTTTAAGGAAGGAAGTTGGAAACAGAGGTACTGAGAGGTGAAAAAACTTGCTAAAGTTACACAGTAAGTAGAATACAGATTCAGACTCAGGTCTGCTGACTCCCATATCTCTCTGTATCAGGGCTTGTTGCATTGCCTCAGGAAACACAGATGTGCCTCATGGGAGCTAGAAAACAGTCGGAACATTATTTGTGGCTCTTTTCCCACAAAATCTCGGATCCTGTATGGATAACCCCAGAGGAAGAATAAATGTCTTAACACAATAATTAAGTGAGGTGAAGGCTAAGTTAACCAGTTCAAAGTAAGCATTCCAAATTGTATATCAGCACGTTGTACCCCATAAATGCATTAATTTATACAGTTATGATTTAATTAAAAAATTGGTACAATTAAGTTAGAGATGCACCCTGGTTGGAAGAATTGTTGTCATGAGTAGGGATATTTCTGAAGCTATCAGAAAAACAGAATTTATTGGAAGGAGTGAGAGGGGCAGAGAAGCAATGGTTGGAAGCTACAGTGAAGGGACATTTTTATTTTTATTTATTTTTTTATTAAATCATAGCAGTGTACATTAAGGTGATCATGGGGCACCATACACTGGTTTTACATACCATTTCACATATTTTCACCACACTGGTTAACATAGCCTTCCTGGCATTTCCTTAGTTATTGTGTTAAAACATTTATATTCTACATTTACTAAGTTTCACATGTACCCTTGTAACATGCACCGCAGGTGTAATACCACCAATCACCCTCCCCCTTTCATATGAAATCCATAAATTAGTTTCATAGTAGGACTGAGAACATTGGATACTTTTTCTTCCATTCTTGAGATACTTTACTAAGAAGAATATGTTCCAGCTCCATCCATGTAAACATAAAAGAGGTAAAGTCTCCATCTTTCTTTAAGGCTGAATAATATTCCATGGTGTACATATACCACAACTTATTAATCCATTTGTGCATTGATGGGCACTTGGGCTTTTTCCATGACTTAGCAATTATGAATTGGGCTGCAATAAACATTCTGGTACAAATTATCTTTTTTATAACATGATTTTTGGTCTTCTGGGTATATACCTAGTAGAGGAATTACAGGACTGAATGGCAGGTCTATTTTTATATCTCTAAGTGTTCTTGAAATATCCTCCCAAAAGAAATGTATTAATTTGCATTCCCACCAGCAGTGTAGAAGTGTTCTCTTTTCTCCACATCCACGCCAACAACTCTGGTCTTGGGATTTTGTGATATGGGCTAATCTTACTGGAGTTAGGTGATATCTCAAAGTAGTTTCGATTTGCATTTCTCTGATGATTAAAGATGATGAGCATTTTTTCATATGTCTGAAGGCTGCATGCCTGTCTTCTTCAGAGAATTTTCTCTTCAAGTCCCTTGCCCAGCCTGTGATGGAATCACTTGTTCTTTTCTTGCTTATATGTTTGAGTTCTCTGGGGATTCTGGTTATTAAACCTTTGTCAAAGACATAATCTGCAAATATCTTCTCCCATTCTGAGAGGTGTCTGCTTGCTTTACTTACTGTGTTCTTGGCTGTGCAGAAGCTTTTGAGGTTGATAAGGTCCCAGTAGTGTATTTTTGAAGCTGCTTCAATTGCCCGGGGGGTCCTCCTCATAAAATATTTGCCCAGACCAATTTATTCAAGAATTTCCCCTGCAATTTCTTCTAGTATTTTTATATTTTTATGTCTTAAGTTTAAATCTTTAATCCAGTGAGAATCTATCTTAGTTAATAATGAAAGGTGTGGGTCCAGTTTCAGGCTTCTACAGGTTGCCAGCCAGTTCACCGAGCACCATTTGTTAAAGAGGGAATCTTTTCCCCACTGAATGTTTTTAATTGGCTTGTCAAAGATCAAATAATGATAAGTAGCTGGGTTCATCTCTTGGTTCTCTATTCTGTTCCAGACATCTACTTGTCTCTTTTTGTGCCAGTACCATGCTGCTTTGATCACTATGGATTTATAGTACAGTCTCAGGTCTGGTAGCGTGATTCCTCCTGCTTTGTTTTTATTTCTGAGTAGCGTCTTGGCTATTCGAGGTTTTTTCTGATTCCATATAAAACAAAGTATTATTTTTTTTTAAGATCTTTAAAGTATGAGAGTGGAGCTTTAATAGGGATTGCATTGAAATTGTATATTGCTTTGGGTAGTATGGACATTTTAACAATGTTGATTCTTCCCAGCCATGAGCATGGTATGTTTTTCCATTTGTTAACATTTTCAGCTATTTCTTTTCTTAGAGTTTCATAGTCCTCTTTATACAGACCTTTCGCATCCTTTTTTAGATAAACTCCCAAATATTTCATCTTATTTGTCACTACTGTGAACAGAATAGAGTCCTTAACTTTTTTTTCAGCTTGACTATTGTTGGTATATATAAAGGCTACCGATTTATGAATGTTGATTTTGTAACCTGAGATGCTGCTGTATTCCTTGATCACTTCTGTTTTGTAGTAGAATCACTGGTGTTTTCCAGATATACAATCATATCATCTGCAAAGAGCGAAAGTTTGATCGCTTCTAACCCTATATGGATACCCTTGATTGCCTTTTCTTCCCTAATTGCAATGGCTAAAACTTCCATTACAATGTTAAAGAGCAGTGGAGACAATGGGAAGCCTTGTCTGGTTCTTGATCTGAGTGGAAATGATTTCAATTTAACTCCATTCAATACGATATTGGCTGTGGGTTTGCTGTAGATAGCCTCTATCAGTTTAAGAAATGTCCTTTTTATACCAATTTTCTTAAGTGTTCTGATTATGAAGGGATGCCGGATATTATCAAAAGCTTTTTCTGCATCAATTGAGAGAATCATATGGTCTTTATTTTTTAATTTGTTTATGTGCTGAATTATACTTATAGATTTATGTATATTGAACTAGACTTGAGACCCTGGGATAAAACCGACTTGGTCATGATGTATAATTTGTTGGATGTGTTGCTGGATTCTGTTTGTTAGGATCTTGTTGAACATTTTTGCATGTATATTTATTAGTGATATTGGTCTATAATTTTCTTTTCTTGTTGGGTCTTTTCCTGGTTTGGGGATCAGGGTGATTTTTGCTTCATAGAACGTGTTGGGTAGTCTTCCTTCTTTTTCTACCTTTTGGAACAGGTTGAGTAATATAGGTACTAATTCCTCTTTAAAGGTTTGGTAGAATTCTGATGTGAAGCCATCTGGGCCCGGACTTTTCTTTCTAGGGAGATTTCATATGGTTGATGCTTTTTCAGAATTTGATATGGGCCTGTTCAACATTTCCACTTGATTGTGGCTAAGTCTTGGAAGGTGACGTGCTTCCAGGTATTGGTCAATTTACTTCAGGTTTTCATATTTCTGAGAATAAAGTTTCTTGTAATATTCATTAAGGATTTTTTGAATTTCTGAGGAGTCTGTTGTTATTTCGTCTTTGTCATTTCTGATTGATGAGAGATTTTACTCTTTTTTTCCTGGTTAGGTTAGCCAAAGGTTTATCTATTTTATTGAACTTTTCAAAAAACTGACTTTTTGATTTATTGATCTGTTGTATAATTCTTTTGTTTTCAGTTTCATTTAATTCTGCTGTAATTTTGGTTATTTATTTTCTTCTACTGGGTCTGGGGTTGGAATGTTCTTCCTTTTCCAGTTGCTTGAGATGTCCCATTAAGTTGTTAACTTCCTCTCTTTCTGTTCTCCTGAGGAAGACTTTCAGTGCTATAAATTTCCTTTGTAGGGCTGCCTTTGCAGTATCCCAGAGGTTCTGATAATTCGTGTCTTCATTGTAGTTTTGTTCCAAAAATTTTTCAATTTCCTTCTTGATCTCATCTCTGACCCAGCTATCATTCAGTAAAAGGTTATTTAACTTCCATGTTTTTGTATGGGTATGCAGGTTCCTGTTTTTACTGAGTTCAACTTTTATTCCATGGTGGTCTGAGAGGATGCAAGGAATAATTTCTATTCCTTTAAATTTACTGATGTTAGACTTGTGACCTAAGATGTGATTGATTTTGGAGTATGTTCTGTGGGCTGATGAGAAGTATGTGTATTCACTTTTGTTGGGATGAAATGTTCTGTAGATGTTTGTTAAATCCAAATGTTGGATGTTTAGGTTTAAATCTAAAATTTCTTTGCTCAGCTACTTCTTGGAGGATCTATCCAACACTGCCAAAAGAGTGTTGAAATCTCTGACTATTATGGATCTGGAGGAAATCAAGATGCTCATGTCTGTTTGAGTTTCTCTTATAAATTGAGGCTCATTCTGGTTGGGTGCATAAGTATCCATAATTGAAATCTCATCATATTGAGTATTACCCTTAAAAATATGAAGTGACTATTCTTATCCTTCCTTACTTTTGTTGGTTTAAGGCCTGTTGTGTCTTCAAATAGAATTGCAATGCCTGCTTTTTTCTGGCTACCATTTGCCTGGTATGGACAAACATCCTTTCACCTGAGTCTATATTTATCTTTTAAGGTAAGACTCTTGTATGTGGCAAATATCTGGCCTAAGTTTTTGTATCCAGTCAGCTAACCTGTGCCTCTTTAGAGAACAGTTTAAGCTGTTCACATTAATGGAGAATATTGATAAGTCTGTTAAAATTTTGAGTATTAAGTTTTTTGAAAGTCCAGTGGACATTTTTAATCCTTTTGCCACTGTGGAAGTTGGAGTTTGATCAAAAGTTTCTGAGTGAGTTGACTTTTGTGGTAGAGGATTGGGCTGGTCATTATGGAGGATAGGTCTGAGAATGTCCTGAAGAGCTGGTTTGGTTATGGCAAATTTCTTCAACATATCAATGTTATTAAAGTATTTAATTTCTCCATCATAAATGAAACTCAGTTTAGCTGGATACAGGATCTGGGGTTGAAAGTTATTTTGTTTTAGAAGTTTAAAAGTCGATGACCATCCTCTTGTGGCTTGAAAAGTTTCAGCAGAGAGATCTGCAGTCATTCTAACATTCTTCCCTTTGTAGGTAATGGATTTTCTGCGTCTGGCTGCTTTCAGAATTTTCTCTTTCATATTAACACTAGTGAAGTTAATTATGATATGCCTGGGGGATGTCTTATTCAGATTGAGTTTTGCTGGCATTCTGAAACTGTCTGGTATTTGAATTTCAGAATCTCTTGGCATGTCTAGAAAATTCTCTTTCATAATTTCATGAAGAAGGCCCCATCATCATATTAATGTACACAGCTATGATTTAAGAAAAATAAAATAAAATAAAATACTCTGACATAAAAAAAAAGAAACTAATCATTAGCTGACTACTAAAGCTAATGGAATAGAGACTTCAATGGCAAAAAAAAAAAAAAAAAGAAGGGCCTCTGTGCCTTGCAAAGCCACTTCATCACTTTCAGGGATTCCAATAAGGCCAATATTAGCCTTCTTCGAATTATCCCAGAGCTCTCTGAGAGAATGATCCATTTTTGCTCTCCATTTCACTTCCTCTTTGAGAGTTTGGGAGCATTCAAAAGCTTTGTCTTCCATGTCAGAAATCCTTTCTTCTGCCTCCTCCACTATGTTACTGATGGATTTTACTGTACTTTTCAGATCTTTGAGGGCTGAAAATTCTTGCTTCAATGTGTCAAAATCTTTGGTGGTTTTTTTCTTTAAATTTGTTGAATTCTTGAGACAACTTTTGAATTTCTCCTCGAATTTCTAATTCCAACTTTTTCTCCATTCTATTAATCTTGCTTGCAATCCAAATTCTGAATTCTATTTCTGACATCTCGGCCATCTGTTTATGAATGGGATCTTCAGTTATGTCTTGGTGGTGGTGTGGGGTGATCTACTCTGGTTATTCATGTTACCAGAGATTTTCCCCTGATTCTGCCCCCATGATTACTTTACACCATTTGACTAAAAGAGTGGATAAATTAAAGTTGGGTTTGAGGCTCCAGGAGTAGTGATTAACCAGCCCTTTACCCAAAACCTGGGACTTGTGCCTGTACCTTTTCCCCTGGAGCTTTGCTGAGGACCTGTACAGTGCTACGGCCTGAGAAACTGGGGACCTGCTTGGTGTAGTGGGGCTAAGTGGCTCTGTCTATTTTCAGCTGGTCTCTGTCCGACCCTAGTGAAACAGTTACTCTGGGTTGAAGTCTTAGCTGTGGAGAAATACCAGCAATTATGTCACCCCACCCCACCCCCACAGGTAACAATTGGAAAAGGAAAATCAAATCTTCCTACAACCACACACCCAGGGCACCACTTGGATAGTCCTTGGGTGATTGGATCAGTTCAAAAAGTCCAAATCAATTGTCTCAGTCAGCACCTGTCTCAGGTGGGAGAGTTTAAAACGTCTCTGGCAATTAGATCACTGGGGTCTGCTGACAACTCAAATATGACTTGCTGCAGTGCTCTGTGAGGTCAGGAGAACCCACCCAGCAAATAGATTAGTCTGGGAAGGTTGATGCTTTCTTCCCCACCTTGCACCTCTGTCATACTCAGTCACTGATAACCCCGCAGGGCTGTGACCCAGTTGCCCCCAGTGAGCAGATACTTCAAGGGTTTTCACCTGCCTGAATCACAAGGAAATATATGTCTCCTCAGCCAGGCTGGTACTCTCTGATACTATCCATCAGGGGGAGGTGGGGCCTGACAACCTCGAGCACTTGATAGAGGCAGGACTGTTCCCTCAGTTCCAGCCCCATGCCTGATTGATGTTACTGACAGAACAGAACAACTTTGTGGAATTTGTTTCTGTCCCTGCTAAATTCCCCTACAGAAGAGAAGCTGTTTTGAGTTCACAGAACCTGCACCTCAGGCCCTATATTTGCTGCTGCCTGGTAGTTTGTATTCGCAGCACAGTTAGCTGTCAGTGCTAGCCTCCTGCCCTCCTTTGTCTAGGCTGATGATCCCCTGAGGACCGAGTGCATCTTAGGCTTAGTAAAGCAGTCCTCTGGATCAGCCCTGCCCTGGAAGTCTATCAGCACTGGGCGCGCAGTTTTCTACTCCCCATGCTCCACCCAGGCCCGTACTGCCTCAGGCAAACCCTTTACTCATGCGACCTGCATTTCCATCCCAGATCTGTTCCACCAGTGGTTGCCACCTGAGAAGATGCCCGGCTTCCTCTGGTTGCCCAGAGAGACAGGGGGTGTGACTCTGGAATATCCAGGGGTGATCCCTATTGTTGCCAAAAACGGCTGCTGCTCTGTACCTTGGGGCACTGCTACTTCTGTTTGGTTCCCTCTCAGCCAACCATCCTCTCCTCACTCCCAGGACACAGACTCAGCACTGGCCAGCAGCAGTTCAGGCCCTGTCCACACCTCTTGAGGAAACACCCAAGAATCTGGACTCCTGAGGGACAGGCCTCCAGACCTCAGAGTGAGAGTGGAGGGGAGTGCTGGGAGCTTAGAATTGCAGGTAGAGAATATGTACAGTTTTACACAGTTTTATGCCTGGCAGGAGAGCGCCATGGCACCCTAATAGGGGAAGTAGGTCCAGTTTTTAAAGGGTCTCTCCCGCAGAGTATAATAGGAGGACTTTTGAACTCTGCTTGTTTGTTTATGGGGTACTCCGAGCCATTCTCATGGTGGAGGAGACTCCCACCCACTTGGTAATGGATTTTGTACCTTTTGTTTGTATCCTTGTGGTCGCAGCTCACCTCAGCAGGGTTGATGTGCATTCTTCAACCTTCTCTCCTGGCGCAGCTCTAATCCACCAGGTTACTTGTTAAATTTCTGTCCTTTAATTCTCCTTCTGGATGAGAGCCTCTGTGGAAAGCCAGCTTCAGTCAGCCATCTCGTCTCCACCCATGGGACATTTCTATTTGGGGAGGCAGCATAGAGTGGTAATGAAGAGTGTAGTTTCCGGAGTGAGCCCAGCTGTGGGTTCGGGTCTTGGATCTGTTATTTCAGTAGCTAGTCCTTCTGCAAGTTTTTTAGCCTCCCTACTCCCCAAGGTTCTCAATGACTATGCCCAAGGTTCTTTCAATGGATGGGGTAAAAACAGTACCTTCCTGACTAGGTTAATGAGAGGATTAAATTGTAGGAAGCATAAAATGGGAACTGAACCAACGCCAGGCATGTCCAGGCAGGGTAGAAGGTGATGACCTTTCTTTATCTTGTAGCTGATGTCTCCCTGGCACACGCTGCCTCATGCACAGCCTCCATGCAGGGAGCCAATGGCTCGGTGGTGACTGAATTCATCCTGGTCGGTTTCTCCACCTTCCCTCATCTTCAGCTGATGTTCTTCCTCCTGTTCCTGATGATGTACCTTTTCACGCTGCTGGGCAACCTGCTCATCATGGCCACCATAGGGATCGAGCGCAGCCTGCACATGCCCATGTACCTCCTCCTGTGCGCCCTCTCCATCTCCGAGGTCCTCTACACCGTGGCCATCATCCCACGCATGCTGGCCGACCTGCTCTCCTCCTGCCACTCCATCAGCCTCCTGGCCTGTGCCAGCCAAATGTTCTTCTCCTTCACATTCGGCTTCACCCACTCCTTCCTGCTCACCCTCATGGGCTACGACCGCTACGTTGCCATCTGTCACCCCCTGCGCTACAACATGCTCATGAGCCCCCGGGGCTGTGCCTGTCTGGTGGGCTGGTCCTGGGCTGGTGGCTCAGTCATGGGGCTGGTGGTGACCACGGCCATTTTCCAGCTCACCTTCTGTGGACCCAGTGAGATCCACCATTTTGCTTGCCATGTGCCACCTCTGTTGAAGTTGGCCTGTGGAGATGAGGTACCACTGGTGGCCAAGGGCGTGGGCCTGGTATGCATCATGGCTCTGCTGGGCTGCTTTCTCCTCATCCTCCTCTCCTACGCCTTCATTGTGGCCACCATCCTGAAGATCCCGTCTGCTGAAGGTCAACAAAAGGCCTTCTCCACATGCGCATCTCACCTCACTGTGGTGGTTGTGCACTATGGCTTTGCCTCTGTCATCTACCTCAAACCCGAAGGTCCCCAGTCTCTGGAGGGAGACACCTTGATGGGCATTACATACACAGTCCTCACACCCTTTCTCAGCCCCATTATCTTCAGCCTCAGGAACAAGGAGCTGAAGAATGCCATGAAGAAGACTTTCCTCAGCAAACTATACCCAGAAAAAAATGTAATGATCTGAGAGAAATTCCTTGGGAACAACTAGCTTGGATTACCACATGGTACTGTAAAAAAAAAAATAGCCCATATACATGTAGTGACCTATTTATTTGCCTGATGCATTAAGGTTTACAAGGACCCTTGTAGACAGCATACAAATGTATAAACAAGGGTTAATCAGATCTAGGGAGATATTTGGGAAGGATATGTGAGATAACAGCTCAGAGAAAATCAGATTTGTCTGGTTCCTACCTGTTGCCGGATACCTTTGTTAGTTATTACACATGAAATCTGTTCTCCTCCTGCCCTCATCCAGGGTTATCCCAACAACACAAATTGGCAATCCAAAGAGAAATGGAAGTCTTCACGCATCACTCTCTGTTATGCACTAACAAGTAGCTACAACTTAGATTTTGTTATGGCTACCCCAGATTACAGCAGGGGGCAGGCAGAGCACCCTGAATTTCAGCATTTCACAGATCTGTGCAATAGGAGTTATTGTGTCAGCAATAAGCAGACACCCAGAAAAGGTTAAGGAAACCTTGGTATTTCCAGTGTGAATCTTAAATGGTTGTGGAGAGACAGAGATACCTTCATGGTTGGCTCAAGGAAAAAGTTCCACTGTGAGATGTGGACTACTGTGTTAGCACATGGGACAGCAGGGAACTCTCTGGTAAACCAGAATAGTTAATGCAGAGCCCATGATGAAAGTGTATCTCATGGTTACATGGGCATAATTGCTCACCCATTTTATGGAGGTGATTTAAGTTTGACCCTATTGCATAGTATTTACAATTTGTTAAAAATAGGTGTTTTCACATTTAATTTGAATAATAAAACTATACATCATTTTCCTAATGTGTGAATTCAGTCCTCTATCCCTTGAGCAGTCAAAATACCCCATGTTAACATGGAGCAGAAGGATGGAGAAAACGATTTCAGCCAAAACTGGGAGGCTCAGAGAAGCCCTTTGCAGAGCACAGGCTGTGTTCCAAGTCTCCTGTTACTCCTTGATCTTACTATGTCATCACAGCTTCACAAGCTTGATGAGAGCAAACATGATCCCACCCCTGCCATTTGACAGAGAGGAAACTGCGGTTCAAAAGATGTACAGAGACTATCAGAGACCACAAGGCTTGGAAAAGCCAGGCTTCCAATGTAAGTCTTTTTTTAATGCCAAGTCCTCTTCACTCAGTGCTTCATACTTTGTCTTCCAACAGGGAATTCTGTGGCTTCTAATTCTAAGGAGACTGATTATTCTCCAAATCAAACATCCCAACATCCTTGGAGTCTTTTCTGGCAACTATAGCCCTCCATGAATTGAAGCATGCATCCTTGGAATTCTAATGGAATATTTCTGTAAACTTAAGAGTTCTTCATGATTTTAAGATAAGTTTAAATCTTAGACATTGACATTATCACAACTGCTCTATTTTGTCATATCATAATGTCTGTCACCTTCTACCCGATCATATGTAATTTACTTATTTATTATGTTTATTGTCTTTTATCCTTCCTCTAGAGGGTAAGCACAGAGACAAGATTTTAAGATGTTTTTAATCACTACAACATATTCCCAGCACCTAAAATAGTGCCTGGCACAGAGTAAGGGCTTAGTAAGCATTTACTGAATACATTTGATCTCCTATATTAAAAAAAAAGAAAAGTTTTAGTGTTGGAGGAATTCCTGAATAACTTACATACATTGAGCTAAGAAGATGCTCCCCTTCCTTGTCAACAAAGTCAAGCTGGACAAGAATATGTGTCAGGCTCTATCATTTTTGTTTTCTTAGAAACAGAGTCTAGCTCTATCAGCCAGGCTAGAGGGCAGTGGCATCATAGCTCACCAAAACCTCAAACTCCTGGGCTCAAGTGATCCTTCTGCCTCAGCCTCCCAAATAGTCGGAACTGTAGGCATGTACCACCATACTCAGCTAATTTTTATTTTCTTTCTTTCTTTCTTTTTTGTTTCTTTAGAGATGGGATCTTGCTGTGTTGCCCAGGCTGGTCTCAAATTTCTGGCTTTCCCTCCCAAAGAGCTGGGATTGCAGGTGCAAGCTGCTGAGCCCAGCCTCATTTACTTAAAAAAGGACTCACCCCCTGATTCTATTCATATCAAAATGGATAGCAAGCCTAGAAAATGGTGGTGTACCCACTCTGAGTTGAGCATCACATGTCTTTTGCTAACTTACTGTGATCCCTCAGCCTGCTGGCTTCACAAAGTTATAAGGTGTAGTCATCTTTCTCATCATCATGCCCAGCACCAGAATGATATTGGAAGACATCAGTTCCTAAGTCTCTTCATTTCTAAGGTGTACTTACTTATTTCCCACAACATCAAACAATGTTTGGCTTATGGATTCATGTTGAGAAAGAAACCAAATTGCCCTCCAGAGCAATGGGAAAAGTATGTGGGGAGCCATTTTTGAGCCAGACAGGCCTGGGTTCAAATCCTGCCTCCTATTTTCCACTGATAGATTGACATCTCTTGTAGATATAGTCCACATTTGTTTAAACAAAAGGTTTAGAGTATCAACATTTTAATGACTGGGACATACAAGACATAACCACTAATAAAGGGCCTTTAAATAAATCCTGGTTTGTCCATAAAGTAGAACCCAAGGAGCTGTGAAAACCACTAGAACTTTCTACTTCATTTGAGTCCCTCTCCCTGGCATTTCATTCAGTGTCACTGCTTTATGTGCCATCTGCACATAGATATTTCCCCAATCCTGATCTTTATCTCTTTCCAACTGCCTACTCAACATATCCACATGGCTACGAGGCAGGTGTCTCAAAAGTTAATATGTCCAGATCTCTAACTTTAAAATTTTCTCATCATTAAAATTCTCTCTTCTCTTTTTCTTTTCTCACCTCTCTTTTCCTTTTCTCTCTCCTCTCTCTTCTCTCTTCATCTTCTCTCTCCCTCCTTTCTTCCCTCTCTTCTCTCTCCTCTCTCTTCCTTCTCTGTCTCTCTCTGTCTTTCCTATTTCAGAAAACAGCAACTCAATCTCAATTCTCCACTCCTCTTTCTCACCACTATGTCCAGCTCATTCACAAATAGGGAGTAACTCTCCCTTCTATGTGTTTTATGATTTAACAATAAATAAATAAATAAACTCAGAATCTGGCCCCTCCTCTATTGCAATCTCCCTAGTCTACACCACCCTCATCTCTCAGCTGGAGGGATTCCATATCTTTTAAGCTTGTCTCCGTGCCTTCCCCTCCCCCCTCTACACTACATTCTCAATAAAGAGGGAGGTTGAGCCTTTCTGACATATTCTGTATAACGTCTCCTCTACTTAGAACCCTCCAATGACTTCCTATTTCACCCAGATGAAAGTCCAAAGTGCTCACAGTTCCCACAAAGCCCTATACAACTGGGCTCTGCTGCTTCTGGACCACACCTTCCCCATCTCTTTCCCTCAATGACTCTTCTCCAGCCTTCTCATTGTCAATCACACCAAAAATGTTCCTGCCTCAGGACATTTAAATATGCAGTAACCTCTACCAGAAACACTCTTCTCTCCAGATGTCCACATGTCTTCTCTGTCACTGCCCAAATCTTTCTGCTGGAGTATCAATGATTCCTTTCCTAACCACACTGCACAAAACAGCAACACCCCGGTCATGCCCTATCTCTTTTGATCTGCTTGTCTCCATATGCTCTGGGCACCTGGCATCTCTCTTGCTTATCGGATATTTCTGTTTATGACCACTAGAATGTTGCTTTGAGGAGGTCAGGAACTTGGCTGATTTTGTCCACTGACATATGCCTAGATGTCAAATGGTAAGCTCTCAGATATTTGTTGAATAAATTAAGTTAAAAGAGTAAGGACAAAGAAAAGTAATTAAAAGGTACTGTTCAATTCATTCAATTGTAAAAACAATTTTTCAAGTTTGTTAATGCACCATTGGAGTGAGTATAGGGAAATTGCTGAGCGTCCTTTCTCTGAACGTACCTGTAAGAATGTAAAAGCCTCTGCCTCTCAAGGCAGTTGTGAGACTAAAGTGGGACAATGTTTGTTGTTGGCTAACTATAAGTATCCAGCACACAGATACTTTTGATCAACCCTAGTTAGGATGATACCATAATTTCAAGTTTGGCTTGATGATCTTGGGATCAGAAAGAGAGGTGTGAGCTGGAGAAATGCTCAGTTGATGCCACCAAACTTTGATGCATCCACTTTGGTAGTCATTGAGGCAGCAGGCATGGAATTGCACCAGAAAGGCTATGGCCCACCAGGGAACAGCCACAGGAAGGACTACTGCTCCAATTGGGCTTTGTGACTTGTTTTCCCCAGAATCCTTTTCTCAAAGAACAGCCTCCTCCCTGTGGCTTCCAGAATCTATGAATGGTCCTAGACTCATCACTATGGTAACAGCTGACAGAAAGTAAGATAGGTCACCATTTGCTCTCTCAAGAGATAAAGAGAGGCATTCAGACCTTCCAATAGAGCTGTGTGCTGGTTAAGTGATGAAGCAAATTGGCCTTGAGTAAATCACATCCATCTCGTAAGCTCAGATTCCCATCATTAAAGCGGGTTTAATAATATATGTACAGGGTGTCCCAAAGGTTGCACCTAAAGTCACCATACACAAGGAAAACGAGAGGTTGTAGGTAAATGTACTTTTAGTTAGAAAATATTCATTAGAAAATTTTACAAAGAGGTGGCCAACACATAGAAAATTCTTTGTAAATATTTTGTAATGAATATTTTGTAAATAGAGGTACATTTACCTGCACTTCCCATTTTCCTTATGTATGGCAACTTTGTGGGTGACCTTTGGGACACCCTACAGTGTTAATAATAATATAGAAACCCCTTAGGATAATTAAATAGCGTCATCTATATAGGGAATCTGACAGTGGCTGGCACACAGAAAGCACTTTATGATTGCCAGATTTAAGCCCAAGAGCTGGAGGTTGCTGTGAGCTGTGATGCCATGACATGCTACCAAGGGTGATAAAGTGAGACTCTGTCTCTACAAAAAAAAAAAAACCAAATTAATAATTATTTGTGGCCATCTGTGTGTCAAGATTTGTGTTTGTTTTCAGAGAACAGAGAGGGGTCCGTTGCTGTTCCCTGCCTTTAAGGTATTCCCATGATGCTTGGTGGAATGACACACAGAGAAATGTCAGGATTTTAACTAAGATATGGACTATATTAGTGAAGGTTTTCCATAGAGATGGGAACCAGTAGGATATAGATAGATGATAAATAGCTAGATAAAATATAGATAGATAGTTAATAGATAAATGTTGTAAGGTATTGGCTCACACGCTTATAGAGGCTGAGAAGTCCCATGATCTGCAATTTGGGGGCCCAGGAAAACCATTAATGTGGTTCAAAGGCCTGAGAGCTCAAGAGCCCATGGTACAGATTCCATTCTGGGTCTGAAGTCCTGAGAACCAGGAGCACCAAGAGCAGAAGATCAATGTCAAGCAGTCAGGCAGAGGAAGTGTGAATCCAGTCTTCTCTCTCTCTATTCCATTCTGTCTCTCAACAGATTAGGTGAGGCCTATCCACATTTAGGGTGGCCATCTGCTCGACTCAGTCCACTGATTCAAATGTTGATCTCTTCCTAAAACAGCTTCATAGACATACACAGAAATAATATTAAATCAGATATCTGAATATCCCATGAACCAGTCAAGTTAATACATAAGATTAACCACCAAATAGACCAGGTTCTAAGGGTGCCAACACTACAGCCTGAGAAATCTCAGCCAGGTCTCCCCTCATCCTGTATTCTATTGGCTCTCAGCCAAGGATGATTGTGCGCCCTACCATGGGAAACTTGAAAGTTTCCAGAGTCATTTTTGGTTGTTATAACTAAGGGAGGTATTCTAACAAGGTATGCTGCTTAAAATCCTACAATGCTCACAAGAGTTCCCTCCACCAGCCCCAAATGTCAGCACACATGTGGATGACAAACCCTGCTGTATTCATCCAAAAAGCATTTTTTGAGTGCCTACTGTATGACAGGCATTTTTCTAGGCACTATTGGGGATACAGACTTGAGCCAATTAGACTAGATCCTAATAGCAGTGTCTCCCTTTGAAAAAACAAGCATAGCTATTAAATAATCACACTAATTAATATCTATATTATTATCACGTGATATATTGTGATAAAAGTCTGATGGAAATAAATTATTTCATATGAGGGTTTATAATAGGGCTGGTGACCCAGAATGGGAAGTCAGGGAAGGGCATGCTAAGCAGGTAACTTTTAGGTCAACACCAAGTGTGCATGGAAGTAGGCAGGGGAAGAGTGCTGCAGGGATGAACAAAAGCCTACTGCACGAACCATGGAGCACTCACTGGGGCTGGAAAGCTGGAGGATGAACTGGGAGATGAAGCTGGGGCCTGACTGTGCAGACTTGATGGCCACATTAGAGTTTGTACCATATCCTAAGAGAAACGGAAGGTTTAATAAAAGGGATGATTTTTCAGAATGCCTCTTTAGTAATATCTCTTTGGCTGCAGGGCAAAAATGGCCTGGAAGGCTGGGGGTTGAACAAGACAGAAAGTTTCCTTGAGGACAGGATTGGACTTTTATCTAAGAAGAAGAACAGAACAATTGAAATGAAGGATGCAGATCTCATCTTTTAAGCTGGCCTTGGTCTCTAGCAATTATCATTGCTCCACTGGGCTGCCATTAGCTCAGGGAGGGAGCCTCTAAAGTCTGGGGAATCTCCCTGTCATCACCAGCCAGTGTCTCTGCTTTTGCCCCTTAATTATCTCTCTGGGCTCTGGCCCTGCCTAGGGGATACCAAAGAATGTGGCCCAGCAGGGACCATTAATAAGGCCTGGCAAAAAGCTAGGAATGCATGCAGTGGAGGACTTCAGCAAGAAAAATCTAAATAATGGAGGGAGATGAAGAGAGGATCCCTGGGGAGGACTGGTCAAAGCCAGTGGGCAGAAGGCAGCTGTCTGCCCTCCTGCAGCGTGGGGGTGTCATCATCCCCAGACCTGGCTGCATTTACACGTGAATCTTTGACACTTGTTCCTATTTTAAGTAAATGATGGCTTCTAAATTTTTTGTTTGTTGTTTTTTTTTAATCAATGTGGATTCATTGAGGGTACACAGAACCAGGCTACATTGATTGCTTTTGTTAGATAAGGACCCTCTTATATTTGTGTCCTGTCCCCAAAAGGTGAACCACAACCCTTGACCCTCCACCCCCTCCCTCCTTCCCTTTCTCAGCTCTCTCCCATCCCACACCACTCACTGTGTACTAGGACCTTAATTTTTCTCATATCAGAATTGAGTACATAGGATTCTTATTTCTCAATTCTTGTGATGCTTTACTAAGAATAATGTGTTCCACCTCCATCCAGGTTAATACAAAGTATGTAAAGTCTCTATTTTTTTTAGTGGCTGGATAGTATTCCATGGTATACACATACCACAGCTTGTTAATCCATTCCTGGGTTGATGGGCATTTAGGCTGTTTCCAAATTTTGGCCATTGTAAATTGAGCTGCAATAAACAGTCCTTATGGTAAAAGGATTTTTTGTTGTTCTTGTTGTGTTTTTTGATAGGAAAAAAACTTGCAAGCATTTTTTTTCCCCTTTGAGGAAAGATGAGGCAGTCACTTTAACATGCAATTTAAGGGACCACCAAAAATATTCAATAATTTAGGTAAATAATATTAAATGCAACATGCAAGAATTTTTAAAATCAAAATTAATGCAAAAAATGTCAGCATTTTAAATAAAGACAGGCTGCAGCCCTGCACTTTCGGGATCCTGCCTCACTCTCCTCATCCTGACCTGCCCTTAAGGTCTAGAATATATAACACATAAAGACAACATACAGTCACTAATTTTAACTTTTTTGGTTGTTTCAAATGCATACAATTAATGCTAAATAGTAAAGGAGTAAACATGAAGTTTAGTTTAACTCCTGAATGCATTTATATCACTCAACCAAAATAGAGCAAGTTAATTTTTTCTCTGGTGACCATAGAGAACCATAGTGATATCTATTTTTTGGCTATAGCCCAGAAACCACCTTTACTGCAACTCTTTAAAATTCACACAGCCTGATTCTTACCTGCTTCTCAGCATATTCCCAGTCGACTCTAGAACCACAATTAGCTATAGAGCACAGGCTGTATCCCAGGACTTATGCTGCCTACTGAAACATTTTCTCAATTTGTAGAGGAGGCAAAGGATACCCTCAACTATTGCCAGTCAACTACTCTGGAACCTCCAATATGTAAGCCAGAACCTGGGTCAGGAATTTTTTAGGTCAAACAATTTAACATTTTAAAGTGTGTCACTCTTTTCCATTTTAATACATCTACTAAAAGCAAGCAAATAAACACACACTGAAATGCTATCACCAATTTGTCCAAACTCACAAGGTGCCTCCCCATTTCTCTCACACTGGATGTTTCTTTATAACCTCCCGAGAACAACATATTTCTAGTCTGGCCTCATGTCATTGGTGCTAGTTAGAATTTCTCTCTTGTTTCCAATCCAGGTTTTTCTCCCTTTCTGGAACAGACTGGCCTGCCTTCCTCAGATCCCTGAGAAATGGGCACTTCTCTTCCCTAGATTAAATTTTAAAAATAGGTTCAATTCTAGCTTTTTCACTTCAGGGGAAAGATTCTTAACTAACTGACTAATTCTCTTTATAGCCCAGTTTCCTCATCTTCAGAATGGAAGATGCCTTCCCTGTGAAGAAAATAACTTACCCATGTTAAGCACTTAACATTTATCCTTACTCACCAAGGAAATGCAAATCTAAATTACAACAAAGTACCACAAGGCTGTCTATAATACAAAAAGTCAGGTAATAACCGAACATCGGCAAGGATGTGGAGAAATGAGAACATTCATATGCTTCTGGTGAGATTATAAAATGAGGCAATCATTTTGAAAAACACTCTGGCAGTTCTTCAAATAATTAAAAATAAGCTACCATAGGACTTCTCAATTACACTCCTAGGACGAGAAGAAATGAAGACGTCCACACAAAAACTTGGACTTGACTGTTTAGAGCAGCATTATCCATAATAGCCAGAGGCAGTGACAAACCAAATGTCCCTGAGCTCATGAATGGATACATGAAATGCACATATCCAAACAATGGAATATTATTCAGCTGTAAAAAGGAATGAAGCACTGATCCAGCCTGCAGCAGAGATGAACCCTGAAAGCTTTACACTGAGTGGAAGAAGCCAACACAAAAGGACCCAGATTGTGTGATTCTAGCTATAGTAAATGTCCAGAATCATCCAATCCATAGGCAGAAAGTAGATTCATGGTTTTCAGGGTCTGGGGAGAAAGGGGGAAAGGGGAATAAAAGCTAAATGGTACAGAGTTGTTTTGGAGATGATGGAAATGTTTTAAATTGGGTGTGGTAATAATCTTACATGTTTTTAAGTGGCTAAATTATATGGTATGTGAATTATAGCTCAATAAAGTTGTAAAAAATACCACACCTAGCTAATGATAAATGTTCAAAAAACTAGGATCTATTAGATTGAGTATAAGAAATACTTGGAAGCAGAAGTGTTTCAGATTTTGATTTTTTTAATTTCGAAATATTTGCATATACATTAAATATCTTGGAAAGGGGACACAAGTCTAAAATGAAATTATGATTCATATACAAATTACACACATAGTCCAAAGGTAATTTAATATAATTTTTAGTTGTTCGATGTAAGCATTCCAAATTGTATATAAAAATCAGCACAATGTACCCCATAAATGCATTAATGTGTACATGATCTAGGTGTTTATGACTTAATAAAAAAAAATTTTGTGCATGAAGCAAAGTTTATGTACGTGAAATCATTGGAAAGCCAAAGTGTCACTATCTTAGCCACCCATATAGACAATCTGTGGTATCATGTCAGCACTCAAAAAGTCTCAGATTTTGGAGAATTATGGATTTCAGATTTTGGAATTAGAAACTTTAATCTGCACTGGCATAACTATTAAGAAGGAAGAAAGAAAGAGAAAAGAAGGGAGAGAGAGAGAAGGAAAGAAGGGAGGGAGGAAGGGAGGAAAGGGAAGGAAGGAAGAAAGGAAGGAAGGGTTCTGGTCCACCCCATCCCCTGCCAGAAATTCAGCCATATCAGGAGTTCTGTAGAGAGAATTTGCTAAGGAAAGTCTTCTTCATGGAGATCTTCAGCTCCTTGTTCCTGAGGCTGAAGATGATAGGGCTGAGGAAGGGTGTGAGGACTGTGTAGGTGGTGCCCATCAGAGTATCGCCTTCCTCAGAGTGGGGACCCTTGGGCTTGAGGTAGATGACAGAGGCAAAGCCATAGTGCACAATGACCACAGTGAGGTGGGACGCACAGGTGGAGAAGGCCTTGTGTCGACCTTCAGCAGATGTAATCTTCAGGATGGCGGCCACAATGAAGGCGTAGGAGAGGAGGATGAGGAGAAAGCAGCCCAGCAGAGCCGTGATGCACACCAGGCCCACGCCCTTGGCCACCAGTGGTACCTCATCTCCACAGGCCAACTTCAACAGAGGTGGCACATGGCAGAAGAAATGGTGGATCTCCTTGGAACCACAGAAGGTGAGCCGGAAAATGACTGTGGTCATCACCAGCCCTATGACCGAGCCACCTGCCCAGGACCAGCCCACCAGACAGGCACAGCCCCGGGGGCTCATGAGCACGTTGTAGCGCAGGGGGTGACAGATGGCCACGTAGCGGTCATAGCCCATGAGGGTGAGCAGGAAGGAGTGAGTGAAGCCGAACGTGAAGGAGAAGAACATTTGGCTGGCGCAGGCCAGGAGGCCGATGGAGCGGTGGGCGGAGAGCAGGTCGGCCAGCATGCGCGGGATGATGGCCACGGTGTAGAGGACCTCGGAGACCGAGAGGGCGCACAGGAGGAGGTACATGGGCGTGTGCAGGCTGCGCTCGCTCCCGATGGTGGCCGTGATGAGCAGGTTGCCCAGCAGCGTGAACAGGTACATCAGCAGGAACAGGAGGAAGAAGACCGGCAGCAGCTGGGGGGAGAAGGCGGAGAAGCCGAGGAGGATGAATTCGGACGTGGAGGTGCGGTTGAGCCCCAGCATGGCGGCCACACCTAATGGGGAGACGGGAAGAAGATCAGCAGTTAGAGCACAGTTGTTAGCGAGTCCTACCTGGGAACACCCCTGGGAGCCTCCCTCACCTGCCCAAGCCATGGTAAATCCATCTGCAAAAAGGCAGATGGATTTTTAAAATTTTTTGAAATTTAAAAAATTTTGAAATTTAAATAAGGTCATGCATCTTAGATGCTTCACACAGCTCCTGGCACATAGTACGAACTCCATCAATAGTAATGCCGACGACAATAATGTATTATTACTACTCTTTTAAAATCCAGCGCTAAGAATGCAGAGTCTCTATTCAGCATAGGTTGAGTCCTTACTTCAGAGCTATGTGGTGCTGCGTTGGTCCCTTAATCTTTGCGACTTTAGTTGTCTCATCCCTAAAAGGAAGTTGATAATAGTAATCCAACATGACTGGATTGTTCTGAGAATTAAATAAGATTATGCTCACAATGTACCTACCACAGGTACTGAAATAAACACGGAAGAATTTAAGATTGGGGACAGGCATGGATGGCCAGAATCAGATTTTCTTGAATTGTGGCACCTGCGGTTATAACTTTGTTTATTATGAGAGACATCTATTTTCCTTTTTCTTAATTACTATTGTTTTGAGACTTAATTCTGGCACTTTAATATTTGAGTTATTATATGTAAACATATACATATCTAGATACGGCACTAATACATGCATATGTTTTTATATGTATATTCAGCCAGATAAACACATAAATGGGCACACACTCCTTTTCAGTATACAGAAAACCCAAACACTACTTAAGACATAGAACTGTCACCAAAAACGACCTTGTATTAGGTGACAAGGAAGTCCAGAAATTGGAAATTAATGAAGAGACGATACTTAAAACTTCCTATATGCTTGGAACATAAATATAAGGTTAACTCAGGTGACATTGTTATAGTAACATATCACTGAGTAATCTTCGAAGTAAAAGGAAAATTAGGTAATACAGCTAAGTAATAATGAAAAGTTGAAATAACAGTGAAATGGATCATATTCTGGAACATAAAAAGATTATTAGGAAAAGCTGGCTAAATTCCAATACAGTTGGAATTTGTACAGTCTACAGTTTGCTTGAAAGCATTGTACCAACTTTAATTTCCTGATAATTGTACTGGGGTTATTTAAGATGCTGACAAAAAGGGGAAAGCAAGAATTTTCTGTATTTGTTTCACAATTTTTGTAAGTTTAAAGTTAGTTTAAAATTAAAAAGTTAAATACAGCAAGATTCAATTCCAAGTAGCAGCAGCATCTATCAAGTATGTGAGCATTAGTTTAACCAAGAGCATGCAAGACCTCCATGGAGAGCAGGTAAATCTCCAATTAATAGAGAACATGGCAGATAATTTATATAACTAGATGTAATGGCATGATAATATTAGAAAGGTGCTAACTCTTCCCCAAATATAATCTGTATGTTCAATGGAGCCCTCTCAAAAAAATCCAGTTGGAGTTTTTGGAGAAAGATGATATACTTATTATAAAATCTCTGAAAAAATACATACCCATGACTAAGTTGATCTGGAAAATGAAAAATGAAAGACAAGGAAATTTTCCTTTTCTTAGATGAGTATGGTGGCAGGTGCCTGTACTCTCAGTTATTTGGGAAGCTGAACAGAAGTTCAAATTTTGCCTGGGGGAAACAGAGAGACCCCAGCTCTCTCTAAAAAAAAAAAAAAATTCCTTCCCAGATATGGAGATAGTCTATAAAGTCTTGGAAATGACATATTGTACAATTAGACAAATAGACCAGTTGTTCAGAATGGAAACCTCAGAACAGAGTAACATTTATGGATAAGGTCATCCCACAAATCAACAGCCAAAGAATGAATGTTTGGGAGATGCCATTGAGGAAAGTATCTCTCTACAGAGCTAAAAACAAAATCAAACTTGCTTTTTCTTTTATTAAGTCACATATACATAGATCATGAATGCCTTTGTGGGATTCAATGTGTTGATTATTTGTACAAATTGGAGTGCTTACATTCTACTAATTAACATGGCTTTCACCTCATTTACTTAATCACAGTTTTAAGACATTTGTGTTCTATACTTGACAGATTTGACTTGTACCCTTGCAATATGCTCCATAGTTGTGGTCCCACCATTAACCCTCCATCTATCAAACCACCCCCTCCCTTCCTATCTCCCTCCCCTCCCTCCTTCATCCTGGGCTATAGTTGTGATTAATCTCTCATATGAAAGTGTGAGTGATTATAAATTAGTTTTATAGTAGTACTGAGCATGTTGGATATTTTTTTACTATTCCTGAGATACTTTACTAAGAAGAAATCAAACTTTCCATCAATACCCCATTCAAGGAGAGAGTGAAGATGCACTAAGGCAGTGGTTCTCAACCTTCCTAATGCCGCAACCCTTTAATACAGTTCTTCACATTGTGGTGACCCCCAACCATAAAATTATTTTTGCTGCTAGCATTAAAGGATTGTGGCATTAGGAAGGTTGAGAACCACTGCACTAAAGACTTAACTGTGGGAAATAAAACATGGTTAATAAAAGAAATTGTAGTATAATTTTTGTGATCTAAGAACAGAAAGTGACTTATTTAAAAGTAAAAAAAAGGTTAGGCACCTGTGCTCAGTGGTTAGGGTGCCAGCCACATGCGCCAAGATTGCTAGGTTTGAACCCAGTGTGGACCTGCTAAACAAACAAACAAACGAAAAATAATAGCTGGGCATTGTGGGGGGCATCTGTAGTCCCAGCTACTAGGGAGGCTGAGGCAAGAGAACTGCTTAAGCCCAAGAGTTTGAGGTTGCTGTGAGCTATGACATTACTGCACTATACAGAGGGTGTGAGACTCTGTCTCAATAAAAATAAATAAATACATAAATAAATAAAAAAAATAAAAGCAAAAAAAGGCCTGGAGTGGTGGCTTATGCCTGTAATCCTAGCATTTTGGAAGGCTAAGGTGGGAGAATCACTTGAGGTCAGGAGTTTGAGACCACCCTGAGCAAGAATAAGACTCCATCTCTACAAAAAATAGAACAAATTGCAGGGGCATGGAGGTACATATCAATAGTCTCAGCCACTCAGGAGGCTGAGGCAAGAGGAGGCCAGGAGTTTGATATTTCTCGGGGCTGTGATGCTGCCACTACACTCTAGCCTGGGTGACAGAATAAGACTGTTGAGAGAAAGGAAGGAAGGAAGACAGGAGTGCAATATGCTCAAACGTCTGCAGTTAATGTCTAGCAAAAATTTGCCAATGTATCTTTGACTAACTCAAGAAAGAAAGAAAGAAAGAAAGAAAGAGAGAGGGAAAGGAAGGAAGGGAGGGAGGGAAGGAGGGAGGGAAAGAGAAAGAAGCACAAACCATAAAAGAGCAGGGGAGTGGGTAGGGAGAGGGGTGGGTGTGCTCCCACTTAATGGGCACAATGTTAGGATGTATGGCACACCTCTTGGGATGGGACACAATTATAAGAGGGATTTTGCCTAATAAATACAAACACTGTAACCTAATTCTTTGTACTCTCAATTAACCTGAAACGATAAAAAAAAAATGAGCACGTTAAAATCTTGATCATATCAACAAAGAACATTGTGGATAAAGTTAACAGATGACAGACAGCAAGAAGAGATTTGTAATATTAAAAATGACATGAGACTAATATCTAGAATCCATAAGGAATGTCTACAAACGAATAAGAAAAAAAGACAGGAATCAAGTAGAAAGTGGACATAGGACAGGCGTAGTTGTTTGCAGAAGAGGAAATCCAATAGGCTAATGGCAAATTAAGACATGCTAAAATTCACTAGCTATTAGAGGAATGCAATTTAAAACAATAATATGGTATCACTTTATACCTGTTAAAGTAGCAAAATTTAGAAATGAGGATGCTGGTATGTGTTGGCCCAGACATGAAGATAGGGTGGCTGCAGATATTCTAGCAGATGGCTGGTGGCTCATGGTCAAATGAAGGTAACACTTACCCTGAGTCCCTGCAGTGCTGTTCCTGGAACATTGGTGAGGGATCATGATCAAGGACATTCACTGCTGCATTTTCCAGGAAGGCACAGAGTCGGGGGCATCCTGGAGACCCTCACTAAGTAGGGGAGTGGAGGGGTGAAGTGGAGTGGATGTACATCAAAATATAGTAGATGTTATTTAGGAACAAAAAACATGACACCAACAGAGTTACGTGGATGACTCTTAAAAACACAGTGCTGGGTGAAAAGCTAGAAAAAAGCTTGGGACCTCCAGCACAGAACAATGTCCCAAGGTAAAACATGTACACGCAACAGTGCACATTTAATAAGAATTTATGCAAGCAGAGGGTTACACTTTAAACAAATTATTAATAGAATGGCTGCCTGTTCTATTAATAATTTGTGGTGGAACTGAAATGAGGTATGATCATGCATGGGAATGAACAAAAACAAGATTGCCCCTGTTGTGCAGATCAACAATGATAAGACGTCATCAGCAGAGGAGTGCAATACGCTCAAACATCTGCAGTTAATGTCTAGCAAAAATTTGCAATGTATCTTTGACTAACTCAAGCTATTATTTTGGGAGAGAGTTCACTCCAATATTATAAAACCTCCTTCCAGCTCTACCTAGAGGATTATTGCTAGGTGTTCTCTCTAAGCCAATGTCACAGTGGTTGGAGGACTGAGAATACCATCTGGAAAACAGATAATTTGGCTCAAGTGGAGAAGAGTAAGCCCACACAGGAAAGTAGTGGACTAGAGGGAACCCAGTCAGCCAAGCAAATAGGAGCATCAACCTGAACTCTCTTCACTTCCTCATCCCTCCTGTCCCTCCTCTCTGTACCTTGCTCCCTGCCCCTCCATCATGCGGACGGAGTGTTCCCTCTCCTGGACCACTATGCCTGCTCATCTCCCCACCTTCTAACTCCTCTACCCTTCTAACTGCAGAGCTAATTCTCTAAGACATACACAGTTGGGGAATCAGGCAGACTCATTGTTCAAATCCCAAGTTCTTATTGTGTTTTGAGGGAACCAGAGACTTCCCCTTGTGGATTCTTTCTGGGGACATGAAGCCAAGTGCCCAGCTCTCAAACTTGCCAGCTGTCAGTGTTGCGGTCTCTCTATCATCATTGCTGTTTGCTGTCTGCTGAGCTGTTTGTCACTTATCCTTCCCCACTAGGTGACCTATATCGGCACTGTGACAGATCAGGGTTTCAAACCTATTCCAGACCACTCTTCCCTCTGACACTGGGAATAACCCCAAACCCATGCCCAGCTCTGCTCCCTCTTCTTCTCTCCTGGCTACAAAAAGGCTCCAAGGGCCCTGCTCTTTAGTACATAAATCTTACTAGAAATTTCACAAGGGCTCTCTCAGCTCCCTGTCTCCCTCTAGCACTTGCACACTCCCACCCTGTCCCAAACAACTCCTTAGTAGGATGGTCCAAGGGGGTTCTCCAAGCCCTCTGCATGAGCATGAACCTGAAGGAGTGGTGAGGCCAGGACCCTCCTCCCCACTGAGGGCTCCCAGGCAGATCCCCAAGCTGTAACGCATAACAGGCTGCTCCCAGATCCTGACTCAGTGCCCTCCATCCTCAAGGAGGACGCTCTTTACCTCATTCACCTCTCTCTGCTTATGCATCTGTGTCATCAATCTAAGACTGTACACACAAGTGCAAAAGCAGACAACGCTGAGCAGTAGTTATAGTGGTTCTGAAATACACACTGGCAGTGACATCCAGAAAACAGCCAGAAACACAGACCTCATTCCCCATTCTGCACATACCTACTGAGCACAGGTGCTGGCATCCATCTGAGATGGGGATAAACTAGGGACACACAGTGGCTACATGTGCAATGACACTGTTTGTAAATGAATAGTGTGCCCCAGAATTCATGCCCCCCCAAAACCTCACAATATGACCTTATGCGGAAATAAGGTCTTTCTAGATGTGATTTAGGTAAGAATCTCAAAATGAGATCATTCTGAACTAGGTTGGGACTTAAGAAGAGGAGAAGACACACAGGAGAAGGTCATGTGAAGATGGTGGCAGAGATTGGAGTGATTTAGTGCAAGCCATTAATTCCTAGACCCTCCAGAAGCCAGAAGCAAGACGGATGCTCGCTTAGAGTCCTCCAAGGGAGTGTGGTCCAGAGACACTGATTTCAGACTTCCAGCCTCTAGAACTGTGAAAGAATAAATGTCTCTTATTTTAAAACCACCAGGTTTGTGGTATTTTGCAGTGGCAGCTACAAGAAACTAATATGCCCACACACACACAGTGCAGGCAGAAGAAAGCAAAGGTGATGCACAAGTGCACCCACATGCAAGGGGCACTCTCTTCTGGCAGCTTGATACAGAGACCACTCCTGGCCCGGGAAAGGAGCCCAGTGACCACAACTACTGTGGAAAGGGGCAGCTACTCCACGGGAGACCAGGAGCCAGAAAAGCCCTACACAGCCTGGAGCAGGGTTCCTGGGCTGTAGACTTCCTATTCTACATCTTCTCAAGCTCTGAACGCCCCCTCCCACCCGGTCAGGGCCTCCCTCTCTTTCAGTTTTCCCTGGTCCTCACGTCTCCTCCCTTGTAGTTCCTGTGGCTCTTGATATTTCATCCTGGAAAACAGCTCTGGAAACAGTGGGTGCTACTTACCTCCCTTGGAGGACAGCTAGGTCTAGGGTGCCCCAGCACTGAGTGCACCTGGGCCATGGTGGGTTGAGCAGGAGATTTCTCTCTGCAGGCATCTTCCCCAATGGTGGGTTCCCAGAGGCCTTTCCAGAGACCTCCCTAGGGATGTGGGATGAGTTATGCCTTGTCCTTGAAGTCCAAGGAGGGCAACTGTAATCCTGGCAATGCCTGCTCTCCCTCCCTTCCTCCCTCTCTTCCTTCCTTCTATTCTCCCTCCTTTCCTCTCTCCCTTCTCTCTCCTTCCTTCTCTTTTTCCCTCTTTCCTCCCCCTCTCACTTCTTATCTCCTCCTGTCTCTTGTTTCTTCCCAACCCTGTGGCCTCAAAGTCAAATGTGACCCTCCAGATCCCCAAGTGCAGCCACTTGACTGAATTCAAACCTCTCAGAACAAATCTCTTTTTAAGAGGATTATCCTGTAAAATTTGGATTTAGTCAAAAGGCTGCAGTCAATGATCCAGAAGGCAACATATGGCCCCAAAGCCACAGATTCCCCACCCTTGAATGACTCAGTCCTATTCATACTTGAGATCTCAGTTTAAATATCACCTCCTCCCTGGTGTCCTTGGCAGTCCCCCTCCCCCAACACCCTTCCTCCACCACTGCCCTGGGTAGCCAGGCTGGGCTGTCCACCACATCTAAGCATTTTAGAAAAATGCGGTTGGACTCTGGGATAATGTCTTACAGGATGGTTTCTTCTCCCAGCAGATACCAGGAAAGGTATCTGAAGAGGTGTAGAAGTCTCGTCCTCAAAAGAAACATCATCTATTGTTGCTTCTGAGAACACAAAACCCATAGAGGGCAGGGAACAAGGCCAAGGACACAGAACAGGTTCCTACAATAAACCCTGGGATAGAGTGGAAGGGCCAAGATCTCCGGATCTGCCTCTTCCTCCCCATAAATTTTTGTTTTATACTCAACATAACACTTTATTATATTGCTTCGCTGAGATTTTTCCATTTAGAAAACAGAACCCATCTTTTAGTTGTTGCTCCCTTCCCTTATTCCAAACCAGGGATAATTTGACAAAGGCTCAGTTTGTAGACTTTATTACAAAATTAGCTTTTCAAAAATACATCCCAATTTAATTTTTATACAGCTTGAAACTGAGAGTTACAATGCATACATTTAAAAATAAAATGACATCTTTTAACATAACTTATTTTGAACAGTAAAAAGTAACCTATGTACCTTACCATCAACTTCCATGCAAATTAAGTGACAATATTGTCAACTAATATATCAATATTCCCAATGTTGGTTATTACCTACTGTTCAATTTCTGGCTATTGATATTACAAATTTAAAATTTGTTTCTCAAAATTATGTTTTTTAAAAAATTATGGGGGGGGAAGCAGAGAGAGGGATGGAGGGAGGGGGGTGGGGCCTTAGTGTGTGTCACACTTTATGGGGGCAAGACATGATTGCAAGAGGGACTTTACCTGATAATTGCAATCAGTGTAACTGGCTTATTGTACCCTCAATGAATCCCCAACAATAAAAAAATAAAATAAAAAAATAAAAAATTGCCTTCTGGATGTGCTTTTTTTTTTCTTTAAGATGATGGCAACATAAAATGTTGAAAAAAATGTGTAAGGTATTGGGTGGCGCCTGTGGCTCAACAGAGTAAGGTGCCTGTGATGAAAATGTGTCAAACGGTCTATGAACCAAGTGTATGGTGCCCCATGATCATACTAAAGTACACAGCTATGATTTAATAAAAAAATAAATAAACAAAAAAAGAAAGAAAATAAATAAATAAATAAATAAGCTCTCCAAAAAAAAAAAAGTCTGATGAAATTTTGTCTGCAAGCATGTGTAAGTGTTCTTTCACAGAAATTATCATTGTAATCCTTATGTCTGGTTCAATGTCATGTTCCTCAAAGAAAGAAATAAGGTAGGCAACACATAATTTTTTTAATTTTTATTTATTTATTTTATTTTTCATTAAATTATAGTTGTATACATTAATGCAATCATGGGGTACAATGTGCTGATTTTATATACCATTTGAAATACTTTCATCAAACTGGTTAACATAGCCTTCACTGCATTTTCTTAGACATTTATACTCTACACTTAGTAAATTTAACATGTTCCTTTGTAAAATGCACTGTAGGTGTGGTCTCACCAATTACCCTCCCTCAAGCCAGCCTCTCTCCTCCCCTCCCCTCCGTTTCCTCTTTTCCCTTCTTCTTGGGCTACAGTGGGTTATAGCTTACATATGAAAGCTATAAATTGGTTTCATGGTAGGGCTGAGTACATTGGATACTTTTTCTTCCTTTTTTGAGATACTTTGCTAAGAAGAATATGTTCCAGCTCCATCCATGTAAACATGAAAGAGGTAAAGTCTCCATATTTTTTAAGGCTGCATAATATTCCATGGTGTACATATACCACAATTTATTCATTCATTCATGGGTCAATGGGCATTTGGGGTCTTCCATGACTTAGCAATTATTAATTGGGCTGCAATAAACATTCTGGTACAAATATCTTTGTTATAAAGTGAGTTTTGGTCTTCTGGATATATACCTAGTAGAGGAATTGAAGGATCAAATGGCAGGTCCATTTTTATAACCCTAAGTGATCTCCAAACATCTTTCCAAAAGGAACATATTAGTTTGAATTCCCACCATCAGTGCAGAAATGTTCCCTTGTCTCCACATCCACGCCAACTTCTATGGTTTGGGGATTTTGTCATGTGGGCTAATCTGACTGGGGTTGGATATCTCAAAGTGGTTTTGATTTGCATTTCTCTGATGACTAAGGATGATGAGCATTTTTTCATGTGTTTGTAGGCCACGCACTTGTCTTCTTCACAGAAGTATCTCTTCAAGTACTTGCCCACCCTGAGATGACATCATTTGTTCTTTTCTTACTAACATGTTTCAGTTCTCTGTGGATTCTGGTTATTAAACCTTTGTCAGAGACATAACGTGCAAATATCTTCTCCGATTCTGAGGGCTGTCTGCTTGCTTTCCTTACTGTGTTTTTGACTGTGCAGAAGCATTTTAGTTTGATCGGATCCCAGTAATGTATTTTTGGTGTTGCTTCATTTGTCCTGGGGGTCTTCCTCATAAAATATTTACCCAGTCTGATTTCTTCAAACGTTTTCCCTGTACTTTCTTCTAGTATTTTTATATGTTTCATGTCTTAAGTTTAAATGTCTTAACTTTATAAGTTTCATGTCGTAAGTTTAAATCTTTAATCCAATATGCTGGACAGTCTATCTTATTAACTGTGAAAGGTGTGGGTCCAGTTTCAGTCTTCTACAGGTCGCCAGCCAGTTCATCCAGCACCATTTGTTAAGTAGGGAATCTTTTCCCCACTGAATGTTTTTAATTGACTTGTCAAAGATCAAATAATGGTAAGTAGCTGGGTTCATCTCTTGGTTCTCTATTCTGTTCCATACATTTACCTCTCTATTTTTGTGCCAGAACCATGCTGTTCTGATCACTATCAATTTATAGTATAATCTGAGATCTAATAGTGTGATTCCTCCTACTTTGTTTTTATTTCTGAGTAATGTCTTAGGTATTTGAGTTTTTTTTCTGATTCCATATAAAATGAAGCATTTTTTTTGAAATATTTAAAGTATGATGGTGGAGCTTTAATAAGGATTGCATTAAAATTTTATATTGCTTTGGGTAATATGCACATTTTAAAAATGTTGATTCTTCCCAGCCATGAGCATGGTATGTCTTTCCATTTGTTAACATCTTCAGCGATTTCTTTTCTTAGAGTTTCATAGTTCTCTTTTTTTAATTTTTTATTTATTTTTTAATTAATTAATTAATTTTTATTGTTAAATCATAGCTGTGTACATTAGTGCAATCAAGGGGTACAATGTGCTGGTTTCATATACAATCTGAAATATTCTCATCAAACTGTTCAACGTAGCCTTCATGGCATTTTCTTAGTTATTGCATGTAGACATTTGTATTCTGCATTTAGTAAGTTTCACCTGTACCCATTCTAAGATGCACCGTAGGGGTGGCCCCACCCATAATCCTCCCCCTTCCCTTCCCCTTCCTTGGCCCTTTCTCCATAGTCTTTGCTATAGTTGGGTTATAGCCTTCATGTGAAAGCTATAATTTAGCTTCATAGCAGACCTGAGTACATTGCATACTTCTTCTTCCATTCCTGAGATACTTTGCTAAGAAGAATATGTTCCAGCTCCATCCATGTAAACATGAAAGAGGTAAAGTCTCCATCTTTCTTTAAGGCTGCATAATATTCCATGGTATACATGTACCACAATTTGCTAGTCCATTCATGGGACGATGGGCATTTGGGCTTCTTCCATGACTTAGCAATTATGAATTGGGCTGCAATAAACATTCTGGTACAGATGTCTTTGTTATATTGTGATTTTTGGTCTTCAGGGTATAAACCTAGTAAAGGAATTATAGGATCGAATGGCAGGTCTATTTTTAGGTCTCTAAGTATTCTCCAAACATCCTTCCAGAAGGAATGTATTAGTGTGCATTCCCACCAGCAGTGTAGAAGTGTGCCCTTTTCTCCACATCCACACCAACATCTCTGGTTTTGGGATTTTGTTATGTGGGCTTCTCTTACTGGGGTTAGGTGATATCTCAGAGTAGTTTTGATTTGCATTTCTCTGATGATTAAGGATGAAGAGCTTTTTTTCATGTGTTTGTAGATCGTGCATCTGTCTTCTTTAGAGAAGTTTCTCTTCAAGTCCCTTTCCCACCCTGAGATGGGGTCACGTGTTCTTTTCTTGCTAATACATTTGAGTTCTCTGTGGATTCTGGTTATTAGACCTTTATCGGAGGTATAACCTGCAAATATTTTCTCCCATTCTGAGGGCTGTCTGCTTGCTTTACTTACTATGTTCTTGGCTGTGCAGAAGCTTTTTAGTTTGATCAGGTCCCAGTAGTGTATTTTTGATACTGCTTCAATTGCCTGGGGAGACCTCCTCATAAAATATTCACCCAGGCCGATTCCTTCCAGAGTTTTCCCTGCACTTCCTTCAAGTGTTTTTATAGTTTCATGTCTTAAGTTTAAATCTTTTATCCAGTGACAGTCTATGTTAGTTAATGGTGAAAGGTGTGGGTCCAGTTTCAATCTTCTACAGGTTGCCAGCCAGTTTACCCAGCACCATTTGTTAAATAGGGAATCTTTTCCGCACTGAATGTTTTTGCTTGGCTTGTCAAAGATCAAATAACGGTAAGTAGCTGGATTCATCTCTTGGTTCTCTATTCTGTTCCAGACGTCTATTCCTCTGTTTTTGTGCCAGTACCATGCTGTTTTGATCACTATTGATTTATAGTGCAGTCTCAGGTCTGGTAGCATGATTCCTCCTGCTCTGTTTTTATTGCTGAGTAATGTTTTCGCTATTCGAGGTTTTTTCTGATTCCATATAAAATGCAGTATTATTTTTTCAAGATCTTTAAAATATGACAATGGCGCTTTAATAGGAATTCATTAAAATTATATATTGCTGTTGGTAGTATAGACATTTTAACAATGTTGATTCTTCCCAGCCATGAGCATGGTATGTTTTTTCATTTGTTAACACGTTCAGCTATTTCTTTTCTTAAAATTGCATAGTTCTCTTTGTAGAGATCTTTCATGTCCTTTGTTAGGTATACTCCAAAATATTTCTTTTTTTTTTATTAAATCATAGCTATGTCCATTAATGTGATCACGGGGCACCATACACTAGTTTCATAGATCGTTTGACACATTTTCATCATACTGCTTAGCATAGCTGTCCTGGCATTTTCTTAGTTATTGTGCTAAGGCATTTACATTCCACATTTACTAAGTTTCACATATACCCTTGAAAGATGCACCGCAAGTGTAATCCCACCAATTTCCCTCCATATGCCCATCTCCCCCCTCCCTCCCCTCCTTTTCTCCCTTCCCCTATTCTTAGGTTGTAACTGGGTTATAGCTTTCATTTGAAAGCCATAAATTACTTTCATAGTAGGGCTGAGTACATTGGATACTTTTTCTTCCATTCTTGGGATACTTTACTAAGAAGAACATGTTCCAGCTCCATCCATATAAACATGAAAGAGGTAAAGTCGCCATCTTTCTTTAAGGCTGCATAATATTCCATGGTGTACATATACCACAATTTATTAATCCATTAATGGATCGATGGGCACTTGGGCTTTTTCCATGACTTAGTAATTATGAATAGGGCAGCAATAAACATTCTGGTACAAATATCTTTCTCTATAAAGAGAACTATGACACTCTAAGAAAAGAAATAGCTGAAAATGTCAACAAATGGAAAAACATACCATGCTCATGGCTGGGAAGAATTAACATCGTTAAAATGTCCATACTACCCAAAGCAATATATAATTTTAACGCAATCCCTATTAAAGCTCCACTGTCTTACTTTAAAGATCTTGAAAAAACAATACTTGGTTTTATATGGAATCATAAAAAACCTCGAATAGCGAAGACATTACTCAGAAATAAAAACAAAGCAGGAGGAATCATACAATCAGACCTCAGACTATACTACAAATCGATAGTGATCAAAACAGCATGGTAGGGCAGCATCTGTGGCTCAAAGGGGTAGGGTGCCAGTCCCATATGCCAGAGGTGGTGGGTTCAAACCCAGCCCCAGCCAAAAAAAAAAAAAAAACCAGCATGGTACCAGCACAAAAACAGAGAAGTAGATGTCTGAAACAGAAGAGAGAACCAAGAGATGAATCCAGCTACTTACCGTTATTTAATCTTTGACAAGCCAAATATTTCATCTTCCTTGGCACTACTGTGAAAGGAATAGAGTCTTTGACTGTTTTTTCGGCTTGTTGGTCTATATAAAGGCTACAGATTTACGGGTATTGATTTTGTAGCCTGAGACATTGCTGTATTCCATGATCACTTCTAAAAGTTTTGTAGTAGAATCCCTAGTGTTTTCCAGATATACAATCATATCATCTGCGAAGAGTGAAAGTTTGATCTCTTCTGACCCTATGTGCATACCTTGATCGCCTTTTCTTCCCTAATTGCAATGGCTAAAACTTCCATTGCAATGTTAAAGAACAACAGAGACAATGGGCAACCTTGCCTGGTTCCTGATCTAAGTGGAAATGATTTCAATTTAACTCCATTCAATACAATTTTGGCTGTGGGTTTGCTGTAGATGGCTTCTATTAGTTTAAGAAATGTCCCTTCTATACCAATTTTTTTAAGTGTTCTGATCATGAAGGGATGCTGGATATTACCAAAAGCTTTTTCTGCATCAATTGAAAGAATCATATGGTCCTTATTTTTTAGTTTGTTTATGTGCTGAATTACATTTATAGAATTATGTATATTGAACCAGCCTTGAGAGCCTGGGATAAATCCCACTTGGTCATTGTGTATAATTTTTTTGATGTGTTGTTGGATTCTGTTTGTTAGGATCTTATTGAGTATTTTAGCATTAATATTCATTAGTGATATTGGTCTATAATTTTCTTTTCTTGTTGGGTCTTTCCCTGGTTTGGGGATCAAGGTGATTTATGCTTTGTAGAAAGTGTTGGGTAATATTCCTTCTTTTTCTATATTTTGGAAGAGGTTTAGTAGTATAGGTACTAATTCTTCTTTAAAGGTTTGGTAGAATTCTGACGTAAAGCCATCTGGTCCCGGGCTTTTCTTTTTAGGGAGATTTTGTGTAGTTGATGCTATTTCAGAACTTGATATAGGCCTGTTCAACGTTTCCACTTCATTCTGGCTAAGTCTTGGTGGGTGGCGTACTTCCATGTATTGGCCGATTCTTTCAGATTTTCATATTTCTGAGAGTAGAGTTTCTTGTAGTACTCATTAAGGATTTTTTGAATTTCTAAGGGGTCTGTTCTTATTTCATCATTACCATTTCTGATTGATGAAATTAGAGATTTTACTCTTTTTTTTCCTGATTAGGTTGGCCAAAGGTTTATCTATTTTATTGATCTTTTCAAAAAAACAACTTTTTGATTTATTTATCTGTTGTATAATTTTTCAATTTCATTTAATTCTGCTCTGATTTTGGTTATTTCTTTTCTTCTGCTGGGTTTGGGGTTGGAGTGTTCTTCCTTCTCCAGTTGCTTAAGATGTCCCATTAAATTATTAACTTCCTCTCTTTCCGTTTTCTTGAGGAAGGCTTGCAGTGCTATAAATTTCCCTCTTAGGACTGCCTTTGCAGTTTCCCACAGATTCTGGTAATTCGTGTCTTGATTGTTGTTTTGCTCCAAAAATTTTTTGATTTCCTTCTTAATCTCCTCTGTAACTCATCTATCTTTCAGCATAAGGTTGTTTAGCTTTCATGTTTTTTTATGGGTATGCAGGTTCCTGTTGTTATTGAGTTCAACTTTTATTCCATGATGGTCTGAGAAGATGCAAGGAATGATTTCTATTTTTTTTAATTTGCTGAGGTTAGATTTGTGGCCTAGGATGTGGTCGATTTTGGAGTATGTTCCGTGGGCTGATGAGAAGAATGTGTATTCAGTTTTGTTGGGATGAAATGTTCTGTGGATGTCTGTTATGTCCAGATGTTGAATGGTTGAGCTTAAATCTAAGATTTCTTTGCTTAGCTTCTTTTTGGAGGGTCTATCCAGCACTGCTAAAGGGGTATTAAAATCTCCAACTACCATGGAGCTGGAGGAAATCGAGTTGCTCGTGTATGTTAGAGTTTCTCTTATAAAATGAAGTGGTTCTGGTTGGGTGCATAAATTTTAATAATTGAAATCTCATCATGTTGAGTGTTACCCTTAACAAATATGAAGTGACCATCCTTATCTTTCCTTACTTTTGTTGGTTTAAAGCCTATTGTATCTGTGAATAAAATTACAACATCTGCTTTTTCTTATTGTCATTTGCCTGAAATATAGATGACCATCCCTTCACCCTGATTCTATATTTATTTTTTAGGGTAAGATGAGATTCTTTTATGCAGTAGCCATCTGGCCTGAGTTTTTCTATCCAGTCAGCCTACCTGTGTCTCTTTAGAGGACAACTTAAACCATTCACATTAATTGGGAAAATTGATAAGCCTGGTAGAATTTCAGGTATTGAGTTTTTCAAAAGTGAAGTGGACATTTTTAATTTTTACACCACTGTGGAATTTGGAGTTTGATCAAAAATTTCTGATTGAGTTTACTTTTGTGGTAGAGTATTGTGCTGGTCATTTTGGAGGATAGGTCTGAGAATATCCTGGAGAGCTGGTTTAGTTATGGCAAATTTCTTCAACATGTGAATGTCATTAAAGTATTTAATTTCTCCATCATAAATTAAATTCAGTTTAGCTGGATACAGGATCCTGGGTTGAAAATTATTTTCCTTTAGGAGATTAGAAGCTTGAAAGTTTTCAGCAGAGAGATCTGCAGTCATTCTAACATTCTTCCCCTTGTAAGTTATGGTTTTCTTACGTCTTGCAGAATTTTCTTCTTCATATTAACTTTGGTAAAGTTAATTATAATGTGTCTGGGAGATGTCTTATTTGGGTTGAGTCTAGCTGGGGTTCTGAAACTGCTACCTGAAATTCAAAATCTCATGGCATGTCTGGGAAGTTCTCTTTGATTATCTCATGGAGCAGAGCATCTGGGCCTTTTGAAGCCGCCTCATCATCTTCAGGAATTCCTATAAGGACAATATTAGTTTTCTTGGAATTATCTCAGAACTCTGAGAGAATGGTCTGTTTTTGCTCTCCACTTCTCTTCCTCTTTGAGCATTTGCTCTCCACTCCTCTACCTCTCTGATCATAACTTGAACAATATCTTTGGCTACTGGCAACAGTAAATCCTCAGCAATGGTGTGAGGTTTCATATCTCTGGCAATTCTGAGTGCCACCAAATATGAAGCTTCGACGGAGGCTATGTTTTGTTTGTGGTACTTGCCACCAGTGACAAGTCTGGCTTTCTTGAGTCCATCAGCTTTGCTTCTAAAACAGCTGGTATCCTTGCCAGAAAATCTTGGATGCTTGCTATCAAAATGGTGTTTTAGTTTGTTTGGCTTCATAGATTTGGCTGATAGAACTTCACAACAATTAACACATTGCAGGTTCTCAATTCCTGCTGTAATTATTGAGGTAAAACCATAGTGTAAAAAATCCTCACTATATTTTCTTTTCTTAACGTTCTTCTCCACATGATCCATTGTCATGGGATGGTTTGCTAATGAAAACAATATATAACAATAGTTTTAATAATACAAAAGATGATATATGGCATAGTTCAATCAATACAGTTCATTAAAGTTTCCTATGATTGACTCTGTTTTTTTAATATCACAAGGGGGCAGTATTCACATCAACCACAGCTAAATATAAAAAGACTGATCAGCATCCTGATTAAGTTCCCATGGTACAGACAATTGGTCTGGGGGCAAGATGGCTGACAGGATGCAGAGAGAAGGATAATGTCCAGAGAGTATCCAACTGAGCTGAAGACAGAAAGCCCAACCGAGAGAGAAGAGAGATAACAACAGGTCACCCTTGCTGAGGCAAGCTGCAATTCCAAGACAACAATCTCCAGGTACAAAACTCAACCAAAAGAAAAAAAAACCGACCCCTCCCCCAAGAAAGCTTAAGAAGGAGATTACCAAATTTTTGGAACAAAACAATGATGAAGAAATGAACTATCAGAATCTCTGTGATACAGCAAAGGCAATCCTAAGAGGAAAATTTATAGCATTGCAAGTCTTCCCTAAGAGAATGGAAAGAGAGGAAGTCAATGACTTAATGGGTCATCTCAATCAACTGGACAAGGAAGAACTTTCCAACTCTAAACCCAGCAGAAATAAAGAAATAACTAAAATTAGAGCAGAACTTAATGAAATTGAAAACAAAAGAATCATACAACAGATCAACCAATCAACAAATTGGTTTTTTGAAAAGGTCAATAAAATAGATAAACCATTAGCTAACCTAACCAGAAGTAGAAGAGTAAAATCTCTAATTTCATCAATCAGAAATGATAATGGCCAAATAACAACAGACTCCTCAGAAATTCAGCAAATCTTTAATGAATACTACATAAAATGCTACTCTCAGAAGTATGAAAATCTGAAGAAAATAGATCAATACTTGGAAACATGTCACCCTCCCAGACTTAGCCAGAAAGAAGTGGAAATTTTGAGCAAGCCTATAACAAGCTCTGAAATAGCATCAACTATAAGAAATCTCCCTAAAAAGAAAAGCCTGGGACCAGATGGCTTCACATCAGAATTCTACCAAACCTTTAAAGAGGAACTAGTACCTATATTACTTAATCTTTTCCAAAACATAGAAAAATAAGGAATACTTCCCAACTCATTCTATGAAGCAAATATCACCCTGATATCCAAACCAGGAAAAGACCCAACAAGAAAAGAAAATTATAGACCAATATCTCTAATAAATATTGATGCAAAAATATTCAATAAGATCCTAGCAAACAGAATCCAACAACACATCAAACAAATTATACACCACGACCAGGTTGGTTTCATCCCAGGGTCCCAAGGATGTTTCAATATACATAAATCCATAAATATAATACATCACATAAACAAATTAAAAAACAAAGACCATATGATTCTCTCAATTGATGCAGAAAAAGCTTTTGACTATATCCAGCATCCTTTCTTGATCAGAATGCTTAAGAAAATAGGTATAGAAGAAACATTTCTTAAACTGATAGAGGCCATCTACAGCAAACCCACAGACAATATCATAGTGAATGGAGTAAAATTGAAATCTTTTCCATTCAGATCAGGAACCAGGCAAGGATGCCCACTGTCTCCACTGCTTTTTAACATTGTAATGGAAGTCTTAGCCACCGCAATCAGGCAAGAAAAGGCAATCAAGGGTATCCAAATACGACCAGAGGAGATGAAATTGTCACTCTTCGCAGATGATATGATTATATATCTGGAAACCCCCAGGGAATCAACTACAAAACTCCTAGAAGTGATCAAGGAACATAGTAACGTCTCAGGATACAAAATTAACACTTACAAATATGTATCTTTTATATACACCAACAATAGTCAAGGGGAAAAAACAATCAAAGATTCTATTCCCTTTACAATAGTGCCAAAGAAGATGAAATATCTGAGAATGTATCTAATTAAGGACGTGAAAGATCACTATAAAGAGAACTATGAAACTCTGAAAAAAGAAATAGCCAAAGATGTTAACAAATGGAAAAATATACCATATTCATGGCTGTTAAGAATTAACATTGTTAAAATGTCTATGCTATCTAAAGCAATTTACAGATTTAACGCGATCCCTATTAAAGCACCTCTATCATATTTTAAAGACCTGGAAAAATTAGTACTTTATTTTATATGGAAACAGAAGAAAGCTTGAATAGCCAAGACATTACTCAGAAATAAAAACAAATCGGGAGGAATCACGCTTCCAGACTTCAGCAGTGATCAAAACAGTGATCACTGTTTAGTGATCAAAACAGCATGGTACTGGCACAAAAACAAAGAGGTAGAAGTATGGAACAGAATGGAAGATCAATAGGTGAACCCAGACACTTATCATCACTTGATTTTCAATAAGCCTATTAAAAATATAAATTGGGAGAAAGATTCCCTATTCAATAAATGGTGCTGGATGAATTGGCTGGCAACTTGTAGAAGACTGAAACTGGACTCTAACAAAAATTGAATCTCACTGGTTAAAGGACTTAAACTTAAGACATGAAACTATAAATATTCTTAGAGAGAGTGCAGGGGAAACACTTGAGAAAGTTGGCCTTGGAGAATACTTCATGAGGAAGACACCCCAGGCAATTGAAGCAACATCAAAAATACATTACTGGGATCTCATCATATTAAAAAGCTTCTGCACTGCCAAGAACACACTAAGTAAAGCAAATAGACAGCCCTCAGAATGGGAGAGGATTTTTGCAAGTTATGCTACCAACAAAGGTCTAATAACCAGAATCCACAGGGAACTCAAACTTATTACTAAGCAAAAAACAAGTGTTCCCATTTCTTTGTGGGCAAGAGACATGAACAGAAGCTTCTCTGAAGAAGACAGGTGCATGACCTACAGACACATGAAAAAATGGTCATCATCTTTAATCATCAGAGAAATGCAAACCAAAACTACTCTGAGATACCATCTAACTCCAGTAAGAGTAGCCCATATCACAAATTTCCCAAACAACAGATGTTGGTGTGACTGTGGAGAAAAAGGAACACTCTGCACTGCTGGTGGGAATGCAAGCTAGTGCATTTCTTCTGGAAGGATATTTGGAGAACACTCAGGGATCTAAATGTAGACCTGCCATTTAATCCTGCAATTCCTCTACTAGGTGTATACCCAAAGGACCAAAAATCATTTGGCAAATGAAAATATTTGCACCAGATTGTTCATTGCAGCTCAATTCATAATTGCCAAGTCATGGAAGAAGCCCAAGTGCCCATCAACCCATGAATGGATTAATAAATTGTGGTATATGTATACCATGGAATATTATGCAGCAGTAAAAAAAATGGAGACTTTACCTCCTTTGTGTTTACATGGATGGAGCTGGAAAATATTCTTCTTAGCAAAGTATCTCAGGAATGGAAAAAAAGTATCCAATGTACTCAGTACTACTGTGAAACCAATTTATAATAACTCACACTTGCATATGAAAAATGAAACACAATTTTAGGCTATGATGGAGGGAAGGGGAGAGGGAGGGAAGGGGAGGGGATGGGAAGGGTAGTAGGGGGACCACAATTATGGAGCACATTGCAAGTACAAGTTGGTTCTATCATGTGTAGAACACAAATGTCCTAATACTATACTTGGGTAAATGAGATGAAAGCTATGCCGATTAGTATGATGTAAGCACTCCAATTTGTACAAATAATCAACACATAAATACATAAATGTATTTATGATCTATGTACAAAAGACTTAATAAAAAAATTAAATTATAAAAAAATTATTACCATTATTACTAAAAAAAAAAAAGTTCCCAGGGTACAGATTTTTTTTTGCAGTAGTTGATGATTTTACAGTACATGATTTTATATTTATCAAGTAATTATAATTCATGAAGTGTCATTTTACCTCCAATACTGCTGCTTTCAACCCAGTAGCTGCTTTTAACAGAGTATCTATTTTCAACACAGCAGCTTCTATCTATACAGTAGCTGCTCTCTACACAGTAGCTGGTCTCTAAAACATGTGTGACTGGGCCGCATAAGTACATGATGGCAGCAACCCTGTCACATATACCTGTATTTTGTATGGGATGTATATAATGGTGTTGGCCCATGATGTCATCACGCCCGGTACTTGTATGTGCACATATCTGCATGTGGGCACTCGCCTGGAGACGGATAGAAAAGTGGTGTCTCAGTTCCTAAGACCATTGGAAATATGTGTTTTCTGATGGTATAAGTCAACCCCTCTGAAAGTGTTGTTCAACCCCAACCCACAGGTTGATAACCACTGCTCTTGCCCATTCTCTTTAAATACCAATTCTCTTTTTTCAAATTCATTCTCATTATTACCCCTGGGTCTGTTTTTACCTCCTTTACCTTCATTGTTGGGTATGTTGGTGATAGAGGCCTTGTAAGACCTGTAATTCCCTTCATTTGCTACCACTGTGCAGAGAGTGGTTAACTCCCTCCCCATAAAACTGACAGGATAGGTCATGACACAGTCGTTAGCACCTTCAAAATATCCAGTTCTCCACAAACAGTTCAACAAAGACTTCAGATAGTGGAAGGCAAGGATCATGAAAAAAATATCGCTTAAGAGGCTTAAAGAATGAAATGCAGTTTAGAAATGCCTTGGGGGGGGTAGACAAGATGGCGGACTGAAGCCAGCTTTCAACAAAGGCTCCCGTCCAGAAGGAGAGTTAAGGGACAGGAATTTAGTAAGTATCCTGGTGGACTTGAGCCTCACCAAGAGAGAAGGCTGAAGAACGCACATCAACACCGCTGAGGCAAGTTGTGATCACAAGGACGCAAACAAAAGGTACAAAATCCACCACCAAGCAGACGGGAGTCCTCCTCCCCCATGAGACCGGCTCTAGAGCCCCACAATTGAACAAGCGGGCAGAAATTAAAGGCCCTCCCACTACACTCCACGGGAGAGACCTTCTAAAAACTGGACCTACCTCCCCTACTGGGGTGCCGTGGCGTTCTCCTGCTGGACATAGGGCTGAATAAAACTTTGGGAATCCTTTGCCGGCAACGCTGAATCCCCGGCGCTCCCCTCCCGCCCACTGAGGTCTGGAGGCCTGTCCCCCAGGACTTCGGATCCTTGGGTGATTTCTCAAGGGGAGTGGACAGTCCCCGAGTTGCGACTGGTCAGCATTGACTCTGAGGCGCGCGAGTGAGGAGAGGGCACCGGGCTGAGGGGGAGTCACGCCTCGCGGCACTTCCCTGCGGTGCAGTGCACCAACCCTCCCCGGGCATACGGGGCCCAAGACTGAATAAGACTCTGGCCTCCCCGCTGAGAGCTGAGAGCCCCTACTCTCACTCGGGGTCTGAGGGCCTATCCCCCAGGAGTTCGGCTCCTTGGGTGATTTCTCGAGGGGAGTGCACAGTGCCTGAGCTGCGTCAGGTTAGCGCTGACTCTGGGATACGTGAGCGAGGAGAGGGCACACTGCTGAGGGGAAATCAAGCCTTGGCGGCACTTCCCTGCAGTGCAGTGCAGGAGCCCTCCCCGGACCGTAGTATTGCGTAAAACTGAATGAAACTCTAGCTTCCCCCCCCACTCCCAATCGGGGTCTGGGGGCCCATCCCCCAAGAGTTCTGATTCTTGGGGGATCTCTTAAGGGGTGTACACCCAGCACAAACTGCGGCCACTCAGTGCTGACTCTGGGGAGCGGGACAGAGGAGAAAAGGGTCGCCTGAGTGCCCACACCAGAGCAGCAGTTCCCTGGAGGTAGATCAACAGCCGTTTTTTCTTTAAAAGCAGAACGCTCACTTCTGGATATTCTGAGGCCACATCCCCTGTCTCCTTGGGCAACCAGAGGAGGCCACCGGCGACACGGCTCACAAACCCAGGAAGCTTCCAGGGCGGGGCCGACCCAGAGAGGTGTTCAGACGCAATTCTCCAACAGCAAAGACGTTTGAACTCAAAACAGCCCGTCTTCTGTAGGCAACGACAGGAACAGAGACAGAACCTCACAAAGTTGTCTGTTCTGTTCTGTTCTGTTAGCAGCATGCATCAGGGACGGGGCTAAGCCTGAGTGAACACCTCCTTCCCATCACCTGCATCAAACACTCAAAGATGTCAGGCCCCATCTCCTCCTTCTAGATAGCGGCAGTCTGCGGGGGCCTGGCAGACTTCCTTCCGATTCAGGCAGGTGCAAACCCCTGGAGTGTCTGTTCACTGCAGGCAACTGGGTTAGCCATCTGCAGAGATACCAGTGACTGGGTCCGACGGAGGGGCAAAGTGGGGAAGGAGACGTCAACCTTCCCAGACTGCTCTGTTTGCTGGGTGGCTCCTCCTGACTCCATGCTGCACTGGGGTGAGCTGTGTCAGAGGAGTCACCAGGCCCCTGTGATCCAGTTCCCAGAGACCTCTTGAACCCTTCCACCTGAGACAAGTGCCGATTGAGACAGTTGATTCGGACCTTTTGAACTGGGCTAATAGACTGAGGACTTTTCAGGCGGTGCCCTGGGTGTGCGATTGTAGGAAGGTTTGATTCTCCTTTTCCAACTGGGGCCAGAGGTGGGCAGGCTGGGTGACTTAATAGCTGATTTTTCCACACAGCTGAGACTTCAAGCCAGAGTAGAAGTTGCAATAGGATCAAACAGAAACCAGCTGAAAACAAGACAGAACCACTTTGCTCCACCACACCAGACAGGGCCCCAGTTTCTCAGGCCACAACACTGTACGGGCCCTCGATAAAACCCCAGGGGAAAAACCAAAGGGAGTAAACCATGGGGCGGAATCAGCGGAAAAACTCTGGTAACATGAATAACCAGAATAGATCAACCCCCCCAAGAAAAGATACGGCAGATGTGATTGAAGATCCCATTCATAAACAACTGGCTGAGATGTCAGAAGTCGAATTCAGAATTTGGTTTGCAGACAAGATTAATAAAATGGAATTAGGAATTCGAGGAGAAATTCAAAAATTGTCTCAAGAATTTAACGAATTTAAAGACAAAACCACCAAAGACTTAGACACACTGAAGCAAGAACTTACAGCCCTCAAAGATATGAAAAATACAGTAGAATCCCTCAGTAACAGAATGGAGCAAGCAGAAGAAAGGATTTCTGACATTGAAGATAAAGTCTTCGAACGCTCCCAATCTCTCAAAGAGGAAGAGAAATGGAGAGCAAAAACGGATCACTCACTCAGAGAACTCTCAGATAATTCGAAAAAAAAACAACATAAGGGTTATAGGAATTTCGGAGAACGATGAAGTGGCTGCCAAGGGCACAGAGGCCCTTCTACATGAAATTATGAAAGAAAATTTTCCAGACATGCCTAGAGAATCTGAAATTCAGATAGCAGACAGCTTCAGAACCCCAGCACGATTCAACCCCAATAAGCCATCTCCCAGACATATCATAATTAGCTTCACTAAAGTTAACATGAAAGAGAAGATTCTCAAAGCAGCGCGGCGAAAGAAAACTATAACGTGCAAAGGTAAGAATATTAGAATAACTGCAGATCTCTCTGCTGAAACTTTTCAAGCAAGAAGAGGCTGGTCATCAACTTTTAATCTCCTAAAGCAAAAAAACTTTCAACCCAGGATCTTGTATCCAGCTAAACTGAGTTTCATCTATGATGGAGAAATTAAATACTTCCATGACATTCATATGTTGAAAAAATTTGCCATAAGTAAACCAGCTCTTCAGGATATTCTCAGACCTATCCTCCACAATGACCAACCCAATCCTATACCACAAAAGTAAACTCACTCAGAAACTTCGGATCAAACTCCAACTTCCACACTGGCGAAAGGATTAAAAATGTCCACTGGACCTTTGAAAAACTCGATACCCAAAATTCCACCAGACTTATCAATACTCTCCATCAATGTGAATGGCTTAAACTGTCCTCTAAAGAGGCATAGGTTAGCTGACTGGATACAAAAACTCAAGCCAGATATTTGTTGCATACAAGAGTCACATCTCAACTTAAAAGACAAATACAGACTCAGGGTGAAAGGATGGTCATCCATATTTCAGGCAAATGGTAATCAGAAAAAAACAGGTGTTGCAATTTTATTTGCAGATACAGTAGGCTTTAAACCATCAAAAGTAAGGAAGGACAAGAATGGTCACTTCATATTTGTTAAGGGTAATACTCAATATGACGAGATCTCAATTATTAATATCTATGCACCCAACCAGAATGCACCTCAATTTATAAGAGAAACTCTAACAGACATGAGTAACTTGATTTCCTCCAGCTCCATAATCGTTGGAGATTTCAACACTCCCTTGGCAGTGTTGGATCGATCCTCCAGAAAGAAGCTGAGCAAAGAAATCTTAGATTTAAACCTAACCATCCAATATTTAGATTTAGCAGACATCTACAGAACATTTCATCCCAACAAAACTGAATACACATACTTCTCATCAGCCCACGGAACTTACTCCAAAATTGATCACATTTTAGGTCACAAGTCTAACCTCAGTAAATTTAAGGGAATAGAAATTATTCCATGCATCTTCTCGGACCATCATGGAATAAAACTTGAATTGAGTAACAACAGGAATCTGCATACCCATACAAAAACATGGAAGTTAAATAACCTTCTGCTGAATGATAGCTGGGTCAGAGATGAGATTAAGAAAGAAATCACCAATTTTTTGGAACAAAATGACAATGAAGACACAAACTATCAGAACCTCTGGGACACTGCAAAGGCAGTTCTAAGAGGGAAATTTATAGCACTGCAAGCCTTCCTCAAGAGAACGGAAAGAGAGGAAGTTAACAACTTAATGGGACATCTCACGCAACTGGAAAAGGAAGAACATTCCAACCCCAAACCCAGTAGAAGAAAAGAAATAACCAAAATTAGAGCAGAATTAAATGAAATTGAAAACAAAAGAATAATACAACAGATCAATAAATCAAAAAGCTGGTTTTTTGAAAAGGTCAATAAAATAGATAAACCTCTGGCCAACCTAATCAGGAAAAAAAGAGTAAAATCTCTAATAACATCAATCAGAAACAACAAAGACGAAATAACCACAGACTCATCAGAAATTCAAAAAATCCTTAATGAATATTACAAGAAACTTTATTCTCAGAAATATGAAAATCTGAAGGAAATAGACCGATACTTGGAAGCACGCCACCTTCCAAGGCTTAACCAGAATCAAGTGGAAATGTTGAACAGACCCATATCAAGTTCAGAAATAGCATCAACCATACAAAACCTCCCTAAAAAGAAAAGCCCGGGACCAGATGGTTTCACGTCAGAATTCTACCAAACCTTTAAAGAGGAATTAGTACCTATATTACTCAACCTGTTCCAAAATGTAGAAAAAGAAGGAGACTACCCAACACGTTCTATGAAGCAAACATCACCCTGATCCCCAAACCAGGAAAAGACCCAACAAGAAAAGAAAATTATAGACCAATATCACTAATGAATATAGATGCAAAAATATTCAAGTTCTATTTGTTAGGATCTTGTTGAATATTTTTGCATCTATATTCATTAGTGATATTGGTCTATAATTTTCTTGTCTTGTTGGGTCTTTTCCTAGTTTGGGGATCAGGGTGATGGTTCCTTCATAGAATGTGTTGGGTAGTATTCCTTCTTTTTCTATACTTTGGAACAGGTTGAGTAATATAGGTACTAGTTCCTCTTTAAAGGTTTGTTAGCATTCTAACATGAAGCCATCTGGTCCTGGGCTTTTCTTTTTAGGGAGATTTTGTATAGTTGATGCTATTTCAGAACTTGAAATAGGCCTGTTCAACATTTCCACTTGATTCTGGCTAAGTCTTGGAAGGTGACATGTTTCCAAGTATTGGTCAATTTCCTTCAGATTTTCATATTTCTGAGAATAAAGTTTCTTGTAATATTCATTAAGGATTTTTTGAATTTCTGAGGAGTCTGTTGTTATTTCATCTTTGTCATTTCTGATTGATGAAATTAGAGATTTTACTCTTTTTTTCCTGGTTAGGTTAGCCAAAGGTTTATCCATTTTATTGACCTTTTCAAAAAAACCAACCTTTGGATTTATTGATCTGTTGTATAATCCTTTTGTTTTCAATTTCATTTAATTCTGCTCTAATTTTGGTTATTTCTTTTCTTCTACTGGGTTTGGGGTTGGAATGTTCTTCCTTTTCCAGTTGCTTGAGATGTCCCATTAAGTTGTTAACTTCCTCTCTTTCTGTTCTTTTGAGGAAGGCTTGCAGTGCTATAAATTTCCCTCTTAGGACTGCCTTTGCAGTATCCCAGAGGTTCTGATAATTTGTGTCTTCATTGTTGTTTTGTTCCAAAAATTTGGTGATTTCCTTCTTAATCTAGTCTATGACCCAGCTATCATTCAGCATAAGGTTATTTAACTTCCATGTTTTTGTAAGAGTATGCAGATTCCTTTTGTTACTGAGTTCAAATTTTATTCCATGGTGGTCTGAAAAGATGCAAGGAATAATTTCTATTCCTTTAAATTTAGTGAGGTTAGACTTGTGACCTAAGATGTGATCAAACTTTGGAGTATGTTCTGTGGGCTGATGAGAAAAATGTGTGTTCAGTTTTGTTGGGATGAAATGTTCTATAGATGTCTGCTAAATCCAAATGTTGGATGGTTAGGTTTAAATCTATCATTTCTTTGCTCATCCTTCTTGGAGGATCTATCCAACACTGCCAAAGGAGTGTTTAAATCTCCGACTTTTATGGAGCTGGAAGTAATCAAGTTGCTCATGTCTGTTAGAGTTTCTCTTATAAATTGAGGTGCATTCCAGTTGGGTGCATAAATATTAATAATTCAAATCTCATCATATTGAGTATTATCCTTAACAAATATGAAGTAACCGTTCTTATTCTTCCTTACTTTTGTTGGTTTAAAACCTATTGTATCTGTAAATAGAAGTTCAACACCTGCTTTTTTCTGATTTCCATTTGCCTGAAATACAGACGACCATCCTTTCACCCTGAGTCTATATTTATCCTTTAAGGTAAGATGAGACACTTGTATGCAGCAAATATCTGGCCTGAGTTTTTGCATCCAGTCAGCTAACTGTGCCTCTTTAGAGGACAGTTTAAGCCATTCACATTAATGGCGAATATTCATAAGTCTGGCAAAATTTTGGGTTTAGAGTTTTTCAAATCCAGTGGACATTTTTAATCCTTTCACCACTGTGAAAGTTGGAGTTTGATCAAAAGTTTCTGAGTGAGTTTACTTTTGTGGTAGAGGATTGGGCTGGTCATTATGGAGGATAGGTCTAAGAATAGTAAAGTATCCCAAGAATGGAAGAAAAAATACCCAATGTACACAGCCCTACTATGAAACTAATTTGGGACTCTCACATGAAAGCTATAACCCAGCTACAACTTAACAATAGGGGGAAGTGGGAAAGGGGTGGGTGGGTAGAGGGAGGGGAATCGGTGGGATCACACCTGTGGTGCATATTACAGGGGTATTTGCGAAACTTGGTAAATGTAGAATATAAATGTTTTGGCACAGTAACTGAGATAACGCCGGAAAGGCTATGTTAACCACTGTGATAAAAATGTGTCAAATGGTTTATGAAGTGAGTGTATGATGCCCCATAATCATATCATTGTATACAGTTATGATTTAATAAAAAAATTAAAAAAAAAAAAAAAAGAATATCCTGAATAGCTGGTTTGGTTATGGCAAATTTCTTCAACATGTGAATGTCATTAAAGTATTTAATTTCTCCATCATAAATGAAACTCAGTTTAGCTGTATACAGGATCCCGGGTTGAAAGTTATTTTGTTTATGAGATTAAAAGTAGATGACCACCCTCTTCTGGCTTGAAAGGTTTCAGCAGAGAGATCTGCAGTCATTCTAATATTCTTCCCTTTGTAGGTTATGGTTTTCTTACGTCTGGCTGCTTTCAGAATTTTCTCCTTCCTATTAACTTTAGTGAAGTTAATTATGATGTGCCTGGGGGATGTCTTGTTCGTGTTGAGTCATGCTGGGGTTCTGAATCTGTCTGCTATCTGAATTTCAGAATTTCTTGGCATGTCCGGAAAATTATCTTTCGTAATTTCATGGAGAAGAGCCTCTTTGCCTTGCAAAGCCATTTCATCACTTTCAGGGATTACAATGAGGTGGATATTAGCCTTCTTTGAATTATTCTAGAGCTCTCTGAGAGAATGATCCATTTTTATTGTCCTTTTCTCTTCCTCTTTGAGTTTGAGAGCATTCAAAAGCTTTTTCTTCAATGTCAGATATCCTTTCTTCTGCTTGCTCCAGTCTGTTACTGAGGGATTCTACTGTATTTTTCACATCTTTGAGGGCTGCAAATTCTTGCTTCAATGTGTCCAAATCTATGGTGGTTTTGTCTTTAAATTCACTGAATTCTTGAGACAACTTCTGAATTCCTCCTCAAATTTCTAATCCCAACTTTTGAATTGCTCGTCAAGTTTCTAATTCAAACTTTTCCTCCATTCTACTAATCTTGCTTGTGATCCAAATTCTGAATTTGATTTCTGACATCTCAGCCATCTGTTTATGAATGGGATCTTCAGTTACATCTGCCATATCTTTCCTTGGGTGGGGGTGGTTGATCTACTTTGGTTATTCATGTTACCAGAGTTTTTCAGCTGATTCTGCCCCATGATTATTTTACACCATTTGACTAAATGAGTGGATAAAGAAAAGTTGAGTTCGGGTCTACAGGAGTAGTAATTAACCAGCCCTTTGCCAAAAGCTAAGACTAGTGCCTGTACCTTTTCCCCTGGAGCTTTGCTGAGGTACAGTGCTACAGCCTGAGAAACTGGGGACCTATTTGGTGTGGTGGGGCTAAGTGGCTCTGTCTTGTTTTTAGCTGGTCTCTTTCTAACTCTTAGTGAAACAGTTACTCTGGGTTGAAGTCTCAGCTGTGGAGAAATACCAGCAATTAAGTCACTTTGCCCCCTACAGGCAACAATTGGAAAAAGGAAATCAAACCTTCCTACAACGACACACCCAGGGCACCACTTGGATAGTCCTCGGGCAATTGGATCAGTTCAAAAGGTCCAAATTAATTGTCTCAGTCAGCACCTGTCTCAGGTGGGAGAGTTTAAAACGTGTCTGGCAACTAAATCGCAGGGGTCTGCTGACAACTCTAATATGATTTTCTCCATTTCTCTGTGAGGTCAGGAAGACCCACCCAGAAAATAGATTAGACTGGGAAAGTTGATGCCTCCTTCCCCACCTTGCACCTCTGTCACATCCAGTCACTGATAACCCCGCAGGGCTGTGACCCAGTTGCCTCCAATGAGCACATACTCCAGGGGTTTGCACATACCTGAATCACAAGGAAATCTATGTCTCCTCAGCCAGGCTGATGTTCTCTGCCACTATCTGGCTGGGGGAGGTGAGGCCTGACAAGTTTGGGCACTTGATGAAGGCGGGGCTGTTCACTCAGTTCCAGCCCCACCCCTTATTGATGTTACTGACAGAACAGAACAACTTTGCGGAATTTGTTTCTGTCCCAGCTAAATTCCCCTGCAGGAGAGAAGCTGTTTTGAGTTCATAGAACCGGTGCCTCAAGCCCTGTCTTTGCTGCTGCAGGTTTCTATTCCCAGCACAGTTAGCTGTCAGTTCTAGCCTCCTGCCCTCCTTTGTCTAGGCTGATGATCCCCTGAGGGCCAGTGCATCTTAGGCTCAGTAAAGCAGTCCTCTGGATCAGCCCCACCCTGGGATTCTGCCAGCACTGCACATGCATTTTCTATTCCTCATGCTCCACCCAGGCTGGTACCACCTCAGAAAAACCCTTTACTCGTGGGGCCTGAATTTCCATCCCAGATCTGTTGCCACCTGAGAAGATGCCTGGCCTCCTCTGGTTGCCCAGAGAGACAGGGGATGTGACTCCAGAATATTCAGGGGTGAGCTCTATTGTTGCCAAAAATGGCTGCTGCTCTGTGCCTCAGGCACTGCCTCTCTGGCATGGTTCCCTCTCAGCTGATCATCCTCTTCTCACTCCCATGCTGCAGAATCAGGACTGGCCAGTAATAGTCCATGCCCTGTCCACACCTCTCGAGAAAACACCCAAGAATCTGGACTTTTGTGGGACAGGCTTCTAGACCTCAGAGTGAGAGTGGAGGGGAGTGCTGGGAGCTCAGAATTGTAGGCAGAGAATATATACAGTTTTACACAGTTTTATGCCTGGCAGGAGAGTGCCATGGCACCCTAGTAGGGGAAGTAGGTCCAGTTTGTAGAGGGTCTCTCCCATGGAGTATAATGGGAGGACTTTTGAACTCTGCTCATTTGTTTATGGGGTACTCCTAGCCATTCTCATGGGGGGGGGACTCCTGTCTGCTTGGTGATGGATTTTGTACCTTTTGTTTGTATCCTTGGGGTCGCAGCTTGCCTCAGCAGGGTTGATGTGCATTCTTCAACCTTGTCTCTTGGCGCAGCTCTAATCCACCAGGCTACTTGCTAAATTTATGTCCTTTAACTCTCCTTCTGGATGGGAGCTTCTGTGGAAAGCTGGCTTCAGTCAGCCATCTTGTCTCCACCCCCTGAGCTCAGGAGTTTGAGGCCAGCCTGATCATGAATGGGACCTCATCTTTACTAAAAATAGAAAAAATTAGCCTGGCATTGTGGCAGGTACCTGTAGTCCCAGTTACTTGAGAGGATGAGGCAAGAGGATCACTTTAGGTTTGAGGTTGCTGTGAGTTAGGCTGATGCCACAGCATTCTAGCCTGGGCAACCGAGTGAGACTCTGTCTCAAAAAAAAAAAAAGTTGCATGGACAAATAGATAAAGAAATTATGATATGCACACACATACTGGAACATTATTAATCCTTTAAAAATTGATATCCTGCCATTTGTGTCACATGGACACTAACTGAAATAAGCAATTTAGATCAAGGAAAATAAAGCCAATATTTCATGATTTTCCTTATCTGTGAAATCTAAAAAGAAATTCAAGTACATAAAAACAGAGAATAGAAATTGGTTACTATAGGTGGGTGAGGGTGAAATTTGGAGATATAAGTCAAAGAGTACAAATTAGCAGCTTTGTAGAAGAAATAATTCTGGAAAATGGGGTAATTATGTGAAATGATAGATATCTTAATTAACTTGATTGTAGTAACCACTTACATATCTATAATGTGAAATCTAAAAAAGTCAAACTGATAGTAGAGAATAGCATGGTACTAGAGTAACAAAAATGAAAGGGAATGAAAAAGATTATATAAGGACATATGAATTTTGGGATAGCAAAAGGAGAAGAGGCAGTGAAAGGGGAAGCAAGAGAATTTAGAAAAAAGCTAGCTGAGCACTTCTCAAATATTGGTAGTGATATGGACATCCAGACACGTGAAACTCAAAAGACCCAGATTAACCCAAAGAAGAATATTTTGAGATACATTATAATCAAACTGTCAGAATTCAAGGGCCAAGACAGAATCTTGAAAGAAACAGTAGTAAAGAAACTTGTCACATACAATAGAACCACAAAAATCTATCAGCCATTTTCTACAGGCCAGGAGAGAATGGAATTATACATTCAAAATGCTGACAGAAAGAAAAATATTTCAACCAAGAATACTATACCCAGCAAATCTGTCCTTCAGAAATGGAGAGATAAAGACAACCCTCTAAGAAACAAACAAAAACTAAAGATCATCATCACTACATCTGCCTAACAAGAAACATTAAATGGAGTTCTTCAAGCTGAAATGAAGGCTGGTAAGTAGAAATACGAAAATATATGAAATTTTAAAATTTTTGGTAAAGGTAAATATATAGTCAAATTTATTACTGTGATGGTGGTGTATAAATCACTTATAACTCAAATTTAAACTTTAAAAGACAAAAAAATATTTTTAAAAGAACCACAGCTACATTAAATTGTATTTTTCTTTTCTTGCTCACAGCTATTTGTTCTTGGGAAACATTAAATGGTTAATGGATATTCCACATAAAAAGATGTAACCTGTGACATCTAAGGTCCAAGGATAGCCAAGGCACTCTTGAATCTGAAGAAGATAGAGGACTATCTGAGTCCATTGCGAAGATTTAAACTATAGTAATGGTGAGAGAAGGCTTTTCATATATAGGCAGAAAATAGATACATGGAACAAAACTGTCATGAATCGGCGTGGCAAAGGGGAATGAACCAGAGTGGAATTGGTGGGGACTGAGAAAAATACAGCATAAGAGAAGAGACGAAAACAAAGGATGGGATCAGGAGGTCTGACTGAGCTGATGACTGCAGCCAGCACAAAAGCACAAAATCAGCTTTATTTTATAGTATCTGTACAGGGTTGTCCAGGGTGAGATAGCACAGACACCACGGGGAAATAGCATAACCAAAGGACATAGTTTTGGTCCTACAGTACAATAGGAAAATGTAAATAACTATTTTTTTTTTTTTTTTTTGCCAGGGCTGGGTTTGAACCCACCACCTCTGGTATATGGGGCCAGAGCCCTACTCCTTGAGCCACAGGAGCTGCCCCTGAAAATGTAAATAACTTTAACAAAAACAAACCATCTTGTTAATGGTTTCAACTCAACTTCATTAACATATGACAAGAAGCAAGAAGGGAAAGATCACGACAATCCCAACATAGTTAACAAAACAAAGGAAGAACTATGTGACTTAGTGGTTACTACTTAACTTTGTTAGCATATGACAAGGAGAAAGAAGGGAGCGATCTCAGGGATCTCTGCATAGTTAACTAAACAAAGAAAGGGCTACGTGACTTCAGGCAGAGGGAGCATGAAGAAAGGAATATGACTGTTTTGGGAATGGAGGAGAAGCATTTGGGGGTTCATTCTTTGAATGTTCCCCAGGCTGTGAGGGCTCTGCCATCTCACAGCCCGCTCTCTGTATCTCCTCCTTTCCTATTTGCAAGTCTTAATTCATGGACATAGGTTTTTAACTGGAGGAATCGTTTGGCTCCAACTCTGCAGAGGATTGGGAAGATATAAAATAAAAATTATATTAAAGTTCCTAATATAATGTTATTGTAAAATGCTCAAATGTTTTCTAAAGGATTAAAAGAGTGTAATTTATCAAAAATATGATGAGTTTGAATTTTTTGATGTTTTGCTATATTAAAATTATTATTATTATGGGTAATATCATGGTGCAAAGACCCGTCAAGTTCAATTAAAGTTTGCATGCCTGATTTGTCATACCATGGCTGAGTAACATGACAAAAGATGGCTGTTCAATTGCAGTAATAGTATCAAATGAATTAATATTGTAAACACAATTAGATAAATTACAATTTAAACAAGTTAAAGAGGGTCCATGTTCAGTTTTGGTTATAAAAGTATTATCAACTAGTAAAAGTCTCAGGGGTGAAACACAAGTCATAACATAAAGTTCGAGAGTCATTTTTGCATCACTTCATTAGTGGGCTCCAGGACTTCCACTGGCTGAAGAATTGCTGCAAGGCACGAGAGATGTTTCTGGCTAACTCCTGATTCTGTCGTCAAAGTATGTAGAATCCATTCTCTAGTAGTGACACAATCATTAATGTTACAAGAGGCAAGTAGTCTTCTAGATTAATACCGTAGTTTCTGATTATCTCCTTTGATAGGGATGCGAACTGGAGTTATAAGGTAAAGTCACTTCATAATTTATAAATTCCTATTCAGGAAGCCAATGAGGACTGTTTAGCTATTTTAGGAAAGATGCAAACATGTCGTCTTCTCCATATTAACACAGGATCAGGCCCTTGCCAGGTATCAGTTAAGGGGAAATTCATAGGACCTCAGGATATGTAGAGGATGGAGAATTCCAAAAATGTTCTACTGCTGTGTGACCTAAAGTATCAACATTTAAAAATTTTTAAATGAAAAGAGTGTGAGAACGAAGGTTATGTGGAGTTCCAGGATATACCTCCCCCTTTTTTAGTTTTAGTAATTAAAGTTTAAGGGTGTGATGAGCACATTCAGCAATACCTTCATCTTGAGGGTTGTAGGGTATACCTGTTTTAAGGGTGACAGAAAAAATTGAATAAAAGGAAGAGAAAGTTTTGCTAGTGTAAGCAGGACCATTGTCTGTTTTGATCAATCATAGGATTCCTAGAATATTAAAAGTGGCATGCAGAAGCAAAAATGAAACCAGAATGTCAACTGTAACATGAATAAATAAAAGAGTTTTCAAATGATGGGGAATGAGTAACATCCATTTGCCAAAGTTGATCAGGTACTAGGCCACGTGGATTTATGCTGAAGTGAGGAATAGGGAGCTGCTATGGGCAAGAAAGACTTTTTTTTACTATTTGGCAAGCTGCTTCATGAGTGAGATGAAATTGATGATGGAATTGATGATGAAATTGAGATGGAATTGATGATAATTCATTTTGGTTATGAATTAATGACCATACTTGCAACACCTGAAGTAGAATTATCTGTGAAAATGGTAGGGACCTGAGGGATTGGTTGGGAAACAATAGTAGAAAGAAAAAGAAAAGAAGTGATGGAATCAAATTGAACAATTTTATCTGGTGGGTAATGACAGTTCACTTGGCCAGTGAAATTAGCAAAGGTAGTTTGCTACCAAGAGGATATTTCCCAGAGCCACTGTTGTTGGTCATCACAATAAGGGACAATGATAAACGCAGGGTCATGTCTTAGGAGTTGCCAAAGTCGTCAGCAGACCTTTAAGAATTAAAGCAGCAGTCATTTCATTATAAGGAGTTAAAATCTTTCTTGGTGTCGTTTTCAAATGAATCCACTCTAAAGGGCTAAAAGATTGTCACAATAAAGCAGTGGGAGTATGAAAAGTAGGGAAAATTAGTAGAAAGATTGAAAAGTTGGGATCAAGGCGGGTAAGTTACGCTTGCTAAAGGGCTCTCTCTATTTTAGTTAGAGCTCTGATTGCTGCAGGAATTAAAGAACAGGAAGAAGGATAAGTTGGACCTTTCAGAATATTAAAAAGAGGCTTTAAATTTCCAGTAGTAAGTTTTAATGAAGGACGGAGCCAATTAATATTTCCTGGCAACTGCTGAAAATCATTTAAAGTAGTGAGTTTGTTAGTGCAGATTTGAAATTTTTGTTTGTGGGTGATTTGTCTGTCCTCAATAAGTTGACCTAAATAAGAAAAAGGAGGAACATTTTGTATTTTTTTTTGGAGTTATACATAATCTATAAACTGTTGATGTGTTCTGTAAATGAGAGGATGATTGTTAATGTATAAGAATCAGGGTGAGAAAGGAGAATATCATTCACATAATGGACAATGTCAGCAGTAAGAAATTGTGTACAAATTGGCACTATTGTGGCAGCAACAAATTTTTGATACAAATCGGGGCTATTAGCCAATCCTTAGGGAAGGACCGTCTACTGATATTATGCAGAAATTTTGAAATTAATCTTAGGTAAACTGAAAGCAAAGTGTTTAAAATCATCAGGGTGAAGTGGGGTAGTAAAAAAGCAATAGTGCCAAGGAATAGTTGTTAAGGATGGAATTCTTGGTTGAAGTCTTATAATTTCCAGGATTTTAGTAATAACTCTAAGGTTTTGTAAACAGAACCAGTAGAGAGAAGTAAAATTCGGGTAATTTTCATATCAGGAGAAATAGTGATGATATTTTGAGTAGCATAAACTATAACTCTTATTTCTTTTACATAAAAAGACTTTCCATGGGTAAACTACTGCATCCTAAAAGAAGTCTTTTTAGGTAAGGGGCCACAAACTTTTGTTGGGATAGCCTGAGGGCCCATTTCTGGTGGTGGGACTGAGGTCCAATTCTGTGCTGTCTTTGGTGGCTCTGAACAGTTGGGAAACAATAGACATTGCCCCTGCTGTTAGATGGGCTGGGGCTGGTCTCTCAACCTGTTTCCCAAAACAGGATTTCCATGTAACTGATTTCTGTTTTGTTTGAAGTCAGATTAGTAATACTCTCGGACATGTTAATTTCTCAATTAAAGTCCTTGAAGATTGTTTTTAATTTTCAAAGTAATTTCTTTTGAGGACAAACTTTGGATTCAGTCACCTTTTGAAGATAATTTTTGGGAGGAATTAAAATTTTTACTGACAATACACACTAAGACAGGCCAATATTTTGAATATTAGAAAATATATAAATATAATCATAGAAAATTAATAATAACTTTATATTAGATAATATTTTTTATACATTCTTAACATATCAAATAACCTTAATATGTATTTCTGAGATTTCCAGTGGTCTTAATATTTTAAAAGGACTAAATTTTGAGTTTTAGTATTGAAAGGTTTGTCAAATACCAAGGGCTCAAAACATTCATTCAGAAGATTTTAAGGATAAAATATAGTCAATTAGATCATATGTAAATTCTTTCATAAATTTTTTATTATAACTTTATTTAATTCTGCACAAGTAATTTATAAATATTTGAATTTTGTTTGGATTGTCTTGCCTATCACTATTTGAAATAACTTTTGTTTTAGGACAAAATTTATTATATAAGTTTTTTTTTTCACAATGCCATTTTCTTTTCTGTCTAATTTTTTTTTCCTTTTGGCAAATGTCTCTGTCTTTGAGTGATATGGTGCCTAAAAACCTGGCAGCGTCATGAATAGAAATGTGTGCAAACACCAAGAGACAAAGTATTTTGGATAGGACCATTTGCTTATCATGACCCTTGCAGGGCCCAGCATGCTTCTGAAGCTATGTAACAGCTGTTCTCACAGCATAGGTTACATTAGGAAATGCTTGTAAGGTAGTTCAGAGTTTCCACTTCCCTCTCTGAAGCTGATTTTGGAATTCTTTTCATATGCATTTTAAAACGTGTTCTGTCTAAATTTTTCTGACTTTTAAAAAATCATTTATCATAGACTAGGATTACAATTTACTCTGAAGTTAATTATTTACTTGGCTAAACTGATAATTAGAAGGTTTAAAGGGCAAGAATTTTATTCTGATAATGACTCAGTTTTTCAAACAATTAAAATAATTAAATTATTATAATTAAAAGACATTATATGGAAAATAGCATTGATATAGGATTTTCCCACTTAGAGCTAGACAGGGACTCCCCATATTTTAGGCTTAGGTGAGCTCAGAAATTAAACTTCTATCTTTAGTTAGAAACAGGCAGTAGCCTGAAGGCCATACCTTCTGAACTCTAGCAAGGGTATGAACATAGCAGCCTGAAATGTTTTATGAGGCCGCACCCTGAGCAGGGAGCACACACCCTAATCTTCTCTCTACAATCTAAATTGTAAAGAACTAATAAGTTTACCCTCGTGGAGAGGCTGCATTCCTTTATTTGTTAAAGTATCTATTTAGTTTATAAAGGTATTTTTTCCATTTACCAAGTTCTGGCTAAAATTTCTTTTAGAGCCAATATTTACGTCTAGACAAAGGACTTATGCATAAGATCTCTGACTCAGGTCTTTTTCCCTGTGCCAAAAGCTCTGGCGATTTCCACTCCCTCTGCATGCTCCTCTGTCCAGGAAAATGTCATTTTATTACTGATCTGTGGCCCATGGTCTCAATTCTCAAATCTCCATGACCAAGGACTCACTGAAGAAAGAAATTTCAGTAACAAAGTCATAACACAGTCATCCTTTCTGATGTCTTTCCTTTTTTCTTTCCTTTTTTTTTTTTTTTTTTTTTTGCAGTTTTTGGCTGGGGCTGGGTTTGAACCCACCACCTCTGGAGCCTACTCCTTTGAGCCACAGGCACCTCCACCTTTCAGATGTTTTTTCATTGTCTCCCTAAGTCTCACATGGCCACGTGGCCGCCAATGCTTTTATGATAGTCAGGGGGCAAAGCCAGTGTAGGGAGAAGGGGGCCATGTGGGTTAGACTATAAGTTCTGCAGCTCTTGGCCCCAGTATGGGGAACACATCTTTGGCCTTACCTTAGTCATCCTTCTAAATGTCAGAATTCAAAGGCTTGATATCAAGAATATAAGTTCACTGTAAAATTCAGCAAAATCTAGAAATGCTAGAGAAGTGGCAGTTCTCTAATCTTTAAACATTTGAACTTTAACAATAGGTTTAAGATTAATTTTATCTGTTAAAGAATAGTAAAGTCACTTGAATAAGAAGGGATTTGAGTTTTTTGTTTTTCTGATGAGTTACTTAACGTAAGCACTTATACCCATCTTTTTTGCCAATTAGTTAGAGCTCTTTATATATTTTGATTGTGAAATATACGTACATGACATGTACAGACACAAACATAGAGACAGACATATAGACTTTGTTTGCTGGCTTTTAAACATTTCTAAACATTTTTTATACAGATTATTATTTTTTTAATTACCTAATTAATGTATTTTAGCAATTCACCTAGGTTTAATACACAACAAACAAAGAAACATGAAATTTTTTGAGAACAAAATTAGAACTAATGAGAATTAAAGTTTTTAGTGTTCAATCAAAATAAAGTAAGTAGACCACGGTGATTGGGGACAATGGGTGTGTGAGAGCAGAACCTCAAGACTCCCAGGAGAAATCTCCTGGCAGCACTGCTGGGAGTGTTGGAGCACTGCACTCCCAGTCCTGCCTGTCCAGGTGACCACTAGGCTTCCCCAGCAGTACATAGCACTTACTGGAGCAGTCTAGGGATCCCCTCATGGTCATCTTTTAAACTATTTAAAGTTAATTGAGTTGGAGAATTTAATCTTTTGAGAATTTTTATCTCAAACAGAAAATGGGTATTTTCATTTGTAATTTTTCAAAAGTATTTATAGGCTTGAAGAACAGTTTAGGCCTCCTAGCCAGGAGCTGAAGATGCCTCAGAGGCAAATTCTTTGAGCTTTGGCAAAGGAAGGTATGAAGAGAGGTAAGAAAAAACAGGTTTAGGTAATTCCAGCCATAGTTACTAGCCCCGTAGGGTCTGTGTCTGCATCTGAGGTGGAAGAGGAATGTTCCTTTTCATACTCTCATTCCTCCTCTTATAACTTTTGTTGGAATTCAGGGGGAAGAGGTTTTTCTGCCAGAGCAGAAGGGGACAAAGATTGGAAAGGGGGGCATCCATGTTAATAGGGGTTGGGCTCTAAACAGTCTCTAATTAGTTCCCAAAGAGGAAAGGCATCAGTGGGAAATGAGAGGGACCACGGGTAGTATAATGAGAGTGTAATTTCGATCCTACTTTATTCCAAGTTATTGTACTGACTGTGCCTTCCTCAGGAAACCAAGAACAAACTTCCTGAACAAATTGGAGAAAGAATTCTAATTGATTGGTAGGAACACGACAGCCCCTAGCTTTTAGCATAGATTTGAACATTTGAGTAAAGAGTTCTCAGTCTTGAGAGCCTGACTGCCCCATAATTTGTTACTCCCAATGAAGACTGTCCCCGCACACTCAAAAATTTACTTACTGACTGCACAGTCACACTTCTTTCTTCTCATGGGGGTTCCCTCCCCTGTGTGCACCTACTATTCCATACTCTGGTCCCTGTTCAGGTGCCACCTGTTGCAAACCAATGCAGCAAAGGGGATTGAACCAGAATGGAATTGGTGGGGACTGAGAAAAATACAGCATAAAAGAAGAGACGGAAACAAAGGATGGGATCAGGAGGTCTGACTGAGCTGATGGCTGCGCCAGCACCAAAGCACAAAATCAGCTTTATTTTATAGTATCTGTACAGGGTTGTGTGGGAGGACGGGGGTGGGGGGTAGCATAGATAACATGGGGAAATAGCATAAACAAAAGACATAGTTTTGGTCTTACAGTACAATAGGAAAATGTAAATAACTTTAACAAAGACAAACCATCTTGTTAATGGTTTCTACTCAAACTTCATTAACATATGACAAGAAGCAAGAAGGGAAAGATCACAACGATCCCAGCATAGTTAACAAAACAAAGGAAGAACTATGTGACTTAGTGGTTACTACTTAACTTTGTTAGCATATGACAAGGAGAAAGAAGGAAGAGATCTCAAGGATCTCTGCATAGTTAACTAGACAAAGAAAGGGTTATGTGACTTCAGGCAGAGGGACCCTGAAGAAAGGAATATGGCTGTTTGGGGAACAGAGGAGAAGCATTTGGGGGTTCATTCTCTGAATGTTCCCCAGGCTGTGCAGGCTCTGCCATCTCACAGCCTGCTCTCTATACAAAACAGAGAGTCAAAAGAGAGACTGTAAAAGGTGGTTTTCTCAAAAGTGAAAGAGACACTAGGGGAAAGTATGAAATTTGAATAAATGATGTGGAGACCATGAAGATATGGACCAAAAAACCAGCCAATACAAAACCCATTTGCATTTACTGTCATTGCTCTTCATAGAGGATTTATTTCATCAACATTTTATGTCTTCAGTGTGTTTTACCCAATTTATTTTCTTTTTCCTATTGTCCTTCTTTCTATTGGACAGAGAAAAAAGTTTATTTTTGAATGCTAATCATTAACCATAATGGAATATCATGCAATCATAAAATGAAGCCTATGGAGAACCATACAAAAATATGCATAACATGTACATTACAGTCACAATTGTATTTACATTTCATGAGTGCATATTTTTAGGTATTTTTATTGACAAAGCATTGGAATAATTGGTAGAATAAAAACTTTTGGACTTGTACCAGTACCTGTGAAGATTCCTTGTGATGTGCAGGGGCCATTTCTTCATGTTCTTTACTGAACGAGTATGTAGTTCCTGGTAAATTTCATTTCTCCCCTAAGGAAAAAAGGTAGCAAGGTGTTTAACATTCAGAATACCTTGGCCCCTGGAAACCTGTTTAGTTTGTTTTTATAGAAAATCCTGCCTTTGTAGCACTTTAATAGAATTTACTTAATGCTGGTCCCATCATCACTCATGACATTTCATCATTTGTGGTGATAATTTCCAAAGGCTTAATGGTTGCTAACACACTTCAGCTATGATGACCATACATGTTAAGTGTTGCCCAGGGAATGCAGGATAATGTGAGGATATTTAATAAGTTGTTTTTGTTTGGAATTTTATAGCATAAACGTAGGATAAAACACCTCCCAACCATGTCACCTTTTGGCCTTTCTATAAGCTCTGCTTTCCTAGAATGTGATCTCCTTCAGTGTTGACCTTCACACATAAGCACCAGCAGGAAACATAGGTGAGGGCTCTGTGAGTGGCATTATAAGGAAAGTCCCACCATTGTGAATACATATCTACTGCTCATCTGGTGGAGCTAAAGATTGAACCAGAAAACCACAAATTCATTACATTCATTGGAGACCCGAGAGTACATGCCCAGGGACCCACTGAAATTTCATAGCAAAGGTGTCAAAAACACTTGGAGGAAGGATGCATGGCCACCTTTGGAGGATGGGATGATAAGTAGTGCAGAGCCTGGAGTTGTCCTATGGGTAACCACCCTGGAGGCCAACAGCAAACGGCACACAGATGAAAAAATTCCTGCCTTTATCCTCACTCTCATTGGATATTGCAGGCCACAGCAAATCACAGATGAAACCTGAATATGAAAGCACAAAGTCAGTCCGTCAGGTTCACACAGATATGCACACAAGCTTATTGTTGATCCATCTGTATGACAGAGCCCTGAACTCAGCATGGGTCCACATGGAGTGAACCCCAAATTGGTGCATCAGTACCATGTGGCTCCCAAATCCCATGAAGGAAAGGCCATGCCACGAGACACTGGTACAAATCTCAGAGCTACCTGTGGTTTCTGGTCAATGCTGTGTTTGGGTTTAAGTGTCAAAAGTTCCATAAAAGGCAATAGGGATCACCAGGGCAGGTGCCAGACACCAAAGGAGACACTGAAATTTTTGTGGCAGGTACTTTCCTGTCTTTGCAGAGCAGCAGAAGTGAGCAGAAGTAAGGCAGTTACTGGACACCTCACCAAGACCCCTAAAGCACCCACTCTGGGCCCTGATATCAACTGCATGTGTCTGGAGGACCACCCAGATAGTGAGGGGACACCAGAGGGCACAGAAGAGGCTCCACCTCCATCAGCACCAGGGACAGAGACCTTCCCAGAACTACTTGGCCTCTGCAGCTGCAGGGGGCGCAAGCTCAGGTGCATCTCATGCCCTCATTCCCAGAACTCAGTGTCCAAGTCCTCAGCAGCATGTAGAGTCCAACAGAGTAGACACACCTGCGAGGATTACGTGTTGTAAAAATCGGAGGAAATGTCTCACAAGTGAAATACATAAACATGTAAATAGCTATATGTACATAAACAGCTATAGTCTACAACTAAAATGTTATTCATGCTAGGATATATTTACACAAATATGAGGAATAAGAACATATCCATTTATTCACTCTCCACCCCATATTTAAGAAAATGTTGCAGAGTATACATGCTGTTCTGCACCTCGTGATCTTAATTAGTATCATATTTTGCCTTTCTTGACATTTGCACCTAGAGGAAGGAAGCTATATTTTAAACAATGTCTCTCCTTATCTGTTTTATCACTAGTTTAAGTTTGAGGCTTATGACCATATAGCATCCACCTCCTAGTGTTCTTAAAAGGAATAGACCATTTATGCGTGCGTGTTCTCTCTCTCTCTCTCTCTCTTTCTCTGTGTGTGTGTGTGTGTGTGTGTGTGTGTGTGTGTGTGTGTGTGTGTGTGTGTTTATTGATCTCTTCATCCTTGGGGGCACACAAGCAGAGACTGTCAGGGGTGCAGTAGCTTGGTAGTGCATGGCTTATCTCTTCACTGTGCTCATGTCTTCACTGAGACCAGAATCAATGGGCTTTCCAGCTACTAGCTCCCAAAATAGCTGATGTCCTCCCCAAGATTCCAGGTGTGAATACTGCTCAACACCTGGATGGTGTTCAAGTTCCCATTGCTGCTTCTCCACAGAAAACTCTTCTTGATTTAGGCCAAGGCTCTCAGTGCCTAAGAGGGATCTCACCAAGTCATTATCAACAGCTAGAGAGACCAGACGGTGAAAACAGGCTGGACCTTTATGGCCCTTCAAGACAGTACAAGGTCAACATCTCTACCCACTGCAGGATCCACTTCAAGCTCCCTCTCCAGTTTAAACGTCAATGATAGCAACAGTAATAACAATGAGCAGCATTTACTGAGCCCTTACTATGTCTTATGCATTTTACATACTTTGTCTCTTTTAATTACCACTGCAATCTTGTGGGGTAATTGCAACCAAAATGGCCTTTTATAGACACAATGGAGCACAGCTGTGGTGAAGGGTGAACAAGGTGAGGCTGAGTGGTCTGGGGTCACAAGCTTTGTGACTGTGGGTAGTCACATAAATATCTTCCAGGCTCATGCCTCATTTTTAAAATGGAAAATATGGTGAATATATTTAAAGAAATTAAAACAGGTTCAGTGATTTGTGTTGGCAAATGCTAGTGGCCACCATTCCTGCTCTAGGCTTCTTGCCTATCTCAAGCATATAGTAGGTCTGCAATGAGTTGAGAACCCTTCTGGCCACTGGGGTCTCTTCCATCTGTACCTACAGGACCCTGCCTGGTTTGTCATATTTTGGATTTGCCACCAGACTCTGAAGTGGACAAACCTGCCACCAGATGAGGTCTTTCATGGTGGTGGGGGAGGATGTTTTGGAGGAGGCAAATCCCACCACCTAATAGAGGACTCTAGGACCAGCTGCCTAAATCACCTGGTGATTGGACTGGATGTCGGGGTGGGGTGAGGTTTAGCATCTCCCCATATCCTGCCAGTGTCAGGAGAACTTTCATTCCCCCAACCTGCTCAGCAGGTGTACTAGGAGCTCCTCCTTCAAGCCCTCCCTCACCTAAGACCACCCCATAGTGCAATTCTGAACAGAAATCAGGAAAAGCCAGGGATGGGGGTAGCACTAGCTATTGGGTGGAACATCCTGGATGTGAGAAGAGAGGGCAGGTGGTAATACAAAGGCCTCACAAAAATTCCCCTCTGGGAAATGTCCCTGGATTCATACAAGATTGTCCCCAATAAATAGGAGAAGAGGAGCATGGCAGAGGTGAGGGGCATGGGCTCTGAGGCCTCACACACCTGGGTTCCTATAAGTTCTGCAACTTGGGCTAGAAACTTGCTTTCTCTGGACCCCGTTTGCCCTTCATTAAATAGGCATCTTCCCTCCTCTGGAGGCTATCACTTGGGTCTCTTCAGCAGTATCAGACGCTTTGGCTGGAGAGTTGAGGGGACAATGCTGGAAAGACATTATGCGTTATGGTGCAGGTGAGCATCCAACACAAAGAAGGCACACTTTATGTAGAGCACCTGGAACAGAGTAGGACTATGTTATATAGAACACCTGGCACACAGTAGGCACACTTTATGTAGAGCACATGGCACACAGAAGAAGCACATGATGTAGGGAAGCCAGCACACATTAGGCATACTTTATGCAGAGTGGCTGGCACACATAGTAGGAATGTTTTAGGCAGAGCATCTGGCACACAGCCAATAGGATTTGTGTAGAGTACTTGGGACATAGTAGGTGCACTTTATGTAGGCACCAAACACGTAGTAGACACAAAACATAGTGGACGCTTTATGTAGAACATCTAGCACACTGTGGGCATGCTTTACATAGAGCACTTGACAAAGAGTAGATGAACTTTGTATAAAGTACTGTGTTCAAAGTAAGTTGATCTAGAGCAACTACCATACAGCAGATTTACGTAGAGGACAGTACGGAGTATGTGCACTGTATGTATATAGAGAACACGGTACAATATTTTGCACAGAGTAGTGCACTAGCCTATAGCAACTCTAGTGCTACTTGCCAGCCCCTTTCCTTTCCTTTTTCTTTTTGGGGCTCCCAACTCTGTAACTGGACTGGATGTCGACATAGAGTCATCCTGTCTCCTATGAAGGACCTTGTCTCTTCCCAGATGGGAAGACTGAGCCCAGGATAAATGGCACTTTCCACAGTCAGAACTAGGATGGGGCAGAATGAGGACTCCACTGAGGGCCCCCTGGCTCTGCTCTCTCCTTCCTGGATCCCATCTGCTGACAGCCCCTTTCAGCCTAAACCCTCATTTCTCTGTTCTGTCCTCTGACACTGAGCACAGCCTCCAGGTTTGCCCTGGCAACTGAGCTCTTCATCGCTAGAATCTGACCAGGACAATTGCCATCAAGGCTGGATTCTTTGTTTCTCTTCTTCGCAGTCATGTCTCAATCCAGGCCCTGGGCTGCCTCTAGGCAGGACTTGAACTCCTGCCAGGCTGTGCATCCTGGGCCCATAGCCTTTTGTCTCTCAGCCTCATAATTCTGCACCAAGAAATGGTACACGGAGTCCTCCAGGCCCACACTTGCATAGGAGCTCAGGAGATAATCAGGGACAAGGTTATGCTGGGCCTGTTCACGTGGCACCTGAGCTTTTAAGCTCATGTTTTTATCTGCCACACCCAAGCCTGTAAACTTTAGAGCTCAGAGTCACCTTTGATTGCCCCCAACTTATTCCTACACCCCAAGTGGGAAGAGTTATAAGTCGAGGACCCAGTGCCTGTGCTGTGTCATCACAGCAGCTGCTTCCCCACCCCATGTGTTGGCCACCTTCCCAGACATGGTCTGGCCCAGCACAACCCTCCTGTAGCTCCCTCTTTTCAGGGGGTAGGAGCAAAGACTTTCCAGCAGAGAGGAAGAGGAATTTATGTGAACAAGCTGCTCCTAAGAGAAAGTACCAGGCTGGAGGTGGTGTGTCTGGAGGGTCCTGGTCCAGGATCGGGGGAGGGGAGCTGCCCAAGGCTGGAATAGCTCCAGGAATGTGTCCTTGGAAATGGTGGTTTCCTGGTAACCTAGGCCTTGACAATGTCCCAGTGATTCAGGCTAGGCCTTTCTGGACTGTAATCAGCTTTCTCTCCCCTCCTCCTCTTTTCTTCTCTCTCACTCTACATCTTCCCCTGGGGTGCCTGCTTTCCCCTCTGAGCCCTCCCTGTCCCTGCCCCTCTGCACTGGCCTAAAGTTCCCTTTCCCTTTCCTGGACCTCAGAAACTCCCCTTCCACACCTCTGTCCTGCAGATGACACAGTTGAGCCTGTCCTCGCTGGGCCTGGGGCCAGTGGCAGCCTCCCCGTGGCTGCTGCTGCTGCTGATTGGGACCTCCTGGCTTCTGGCCTGTATCTTGACCTGGACCTACACCTTCTATGACAACTGCCACCGCCTCCGCTGTTTCCTGCAGCCCCCAATGCGGAACTGGTTCTTGGGTCATCTGGACTTGGTGAGTGTGGTAGCAGGACAGGTCGTGGGTATCAAGTTGGGTGAATTTCCCCAGGGCCGGGAAGGGGGCTCAGGGAGCTGAGGGTCCAGGTGGGCTGAGGTGTGGGACAGCAGAGAAGTGAGAGAGGCAGCTCCTCATTCTTCTGCTCACTCCTCACACTGGTGAACCTTGAGGAGCGCCTAGAGAGGCTACACAGAGCAGGGACCCCCTGGTATTACCATAGTCTCCACAGATGGACTTGAGCCCTCATGAAGGGCACTTTCCAGGCTCTGCTCCCTGCTTGGCCCATTTCCTCTGTCTGCCCCTCTCTGGGTTTCTGCTTTCCACAGGAATTAGCTACCACCCTCTGAACCCCATCTCAAATACACAGGGGCTCAGCTGGTCCAGGAGAGAAGTGTGGGCAGTGTCTCACCCCCTGCCCTTCCTGGGGCACCTTCCTTTTATCCTGCTCTTCCTCACAAAGATGTCCCATTGGGCCCTGCTGTGCAACCTGGATAATGTTGGCCACTCACTTTTCCTTTCAGGAGACTTTCTTAAACCACCTCCTCTAGTCTTTGCACTCTGATTTAGACCTGGTCTCTCCTTTGTGAGATTTGGCCTCGGTCTGTTCATTTCCAATGGCAGGAGTGATGGGCGTGTCCTTAGGTTTAGTAGGAGAGTGCACAGAACACATTGTGCACAGAATCTGGTGTGCAGAAGGTGGTTACAGGTGGGAGCCACAGCCTTGATGGATAGTCAGAGCTCCCCTCTACGCCCCTAGGCTAGCCGATGCTGGAAGGTCCCCAGGGTGCAGACCCTTCTCTTCGGGAGGACCTGAAGCATGTGTAGACCAACCAGGATGTGAAAAGATGTGGTGACCAGCCATAGAGACACATTCTGAGTCACAGTCCTGCTCACAGCTCCCTCTGTGGGGACCTCCCCATATGGCTGCCCCAAGTCTGAAACCATACCAAGGACAAAAAAATTTCTTCCTCTGGACCCAAGGTGGAAGAAGAAGCCCCTCTGTAGGAAGATAACATGTCCTTTTGCTCTGCCCTGGGATGTACTTTTGACATTAGGTGATCGCCCCAAGATAGAAGGAGGAGGAGGAAGCAGAGATTCCCTCCAACTCTGCATAACCAGGCAAACTGTTTGCTGCAGTCTTGTACCATGCCTACAGACTGTAGGGGAGACCTGCGGTGGCTCCTCCTGAGGAAGGTGTTTTAGTCAGGATCCTCCAAAGAAACAAAGCCACAGGACACATAGACCTAGCTATAAGTATAGATAGATAGGAGGGGATTTATTATGGGAATTGGCTTATGTGATTATGGAGGCTGAGAAGTCCCACCATCTGCCATTTGCGAGCCAGAGATCCAGAGACTCCGGTGCTAGTCTGAAGGTCTGAGAAGCCAGAGTTCTAGTGTCTAAGGGCAGGAGACGGTATGTCCCAACTCCCAAAGACAGAGCCAAGTCCCCCTTCCTCTACCTTCTGGTTCTGTTGAGGCCTTCTATGGATTGGATGATGCCTGCCCACACTGAAGAGGGCTGATATTTCTTCCTCAGTTTACCATTTCAAATCATAATCTCTTCTTGAAACTCTCACAGATACATCTAGAAATAATGTACCAGCTATCTGGGCATCCCTTAGCCCAGTCATGTTGGCACCTCATAATTAACCATCACAGGGGGTAACAGTTCCTGCCTTACTTGCAGATCCCCCCTACAGAGGAAGGTTTGAGGGAACTGACAGAGCTGGTGGCTACCTACCCCAAGGGCTTTAAATTCTGGCTGGGACCCATCTTGCCCATCATCAATTTGAGCCACCCTGACATCATCCGACCTGTCCTGAATGCCTCAGGTACCCACGCAGAGCTTGTGGTGGTGGGCACCATGGCATACCTGAGGGCTTCCAGCCTCTTTCCCCGCACACACACTTCTGTGTAGCCCTTTCTGTAACCTGGCCCCTCCTTCCCCTTTCTCTCTCATCCATCTTCCTCTTCCCTTCATGTACTTACCAGCCACCACCTCAGGGTCTCCTTCCTGCCATCTACTCCCTATCCTGGTGATATAGGCAACATTGAAGCCACACAAGGCCTCAGTCCAAATCCTTGTCCTAGAGAAATTCCCCAACTTCACATGAACAGGAAAGCACCAGAGGAAGATGGATATGATAGCTCAGAGGAGAACTTAGTCTCTGGTGGGGCAGGCTGGAAGGCTTCTGGAAAGGAGTTGTTAGAGCTGGGTCTGGAATAATGAATAGGAATTTTTTTAAAATGGAGGGAAGAGTGATGCAGTGGGCACCATTAGTATTCCAGGCTCCCTTCCAGGTCTGATATTAGCCTTGCCCATCTCCAAGCCCAGAGCAATGAGGAGAACTTGCAGCTGGTGGAGGACCTGGGCTGCTATTTCCTTGACTCTCACCTTTGTGAATCAGTTCCTTCTGCCCCACCCTGTGGTTCATCTTCCATGAGTTCATTGCTCTTCTACTTCAGTGACCAGGAATCTATAGTGGGAGACCACACCAGAGTCTGGTTCCCTTCCCTTGCCCCTACCCTTCCCTTCTTTGGACAGGTCATACTGATCAGGGAAGTGGGCAGCATTGCATAGAGAGTAAAGCTCTGACACCAAAATGCTGAGAGATCCTGGGTAGGTTCCCAGGTCTCTTGAGCTTCTGAGAGTTGTGAGTGATAGAAACTCAACCTCATTTTGTCTGAGAAAAGAAAAGAAATCTATTGACTGGGAAGTCCAGAGTGGGTGGCCTTCAGGCATGGCTTGATCCGGGTCTGAAATAATCTGTCTTTTGCGATCTGTCCCCCTCTTGATTTGGTTTTACCTTTTTCTGTATTGCTTTTCCTTTCAAGAGTTTTAGAAGTTTTGGAAAGCTCATCCTTTCCCCAATTTTTCCATAAGTAATCAATGTTTCACAGTGGTTGTCCTGGCCAGGGTTATAGGACAAATTCCTCATCTGATTGCTCTTACTCTGATTGCCCAGGCTTGGCAGGCATCATTTGACCTGTCCCAACCAGAACTATTATTTTGGGACATAAAGTACTTTGATGATCAAGAACTCAGGTCCTGGATTCAGACAGGCCCAGGCTCAGGTCTCAGGCATGCCACTTACTACCAAGGAGCTCACGGGCAAGGAACTTTGTCATTAGAGTCTTACTTTCTTTATCTGGAAAATGGGATGAAAAATAGCACAGGTGAAAGGTGGCATTTAGGATTTGTCTCAGTTCGTTTCTGTTCCTGTAACTGAAAAGCTGAGACAAGGTGATTATAAGGAAAATAAACCTATTTCTTTTTTTTTTTTTTAATTTTTTTATTAAATCATAACTGTATACAATGATATGATTATGGGGCATCATACACTCACTTCGTAAACCATTTGACACATTTTTATCACAGTGGTTAACATAGCCTTTCCGGCGTTATCTCAGTTACTGTGCCAAAACATTTACATTCTACATTTACCAAGTTTCACAAATACCCCTGTAATATGCACCACAGGTGTGATCCCACCGATTCCCCTCCCTCTACCCACCCCCCCTTTTCCCACTTCCCCCTATTGTTAAGTTGTAGCTGGGTTATAGCTTTCATGTGAGAGCCCCAAATTAGTTTCATAGTAGGGCTGTGTATATTGGGTATTTTTTCTTCCATTCTTGGGATACTTTACTAAGAAGAATATGTTCCAGCTCCATCCATGTAAACATGAAAGAGGTAAAGTCTCCATCTTTCTTTAAGGCTGCATAGTATTCCATGGTATACATATACCACAATTTATTAATCCATTCGTGGATCGATGGGCACTTGGGCTTTTTCCATGACTTAGCTATTATGAATTGGGCTGCAATAAACATTCTGGTACAAATATCTTTGTTATGTTGTGATTTTTGGTCTTCTGGGTATATGCCCAGCAGAGGAATTACAGGATTGAATGGCAGATCTATTTTTAGATCTCTGAGTGTTCTCCATATCTCTTTCCAAAAGGAATGTATTAATTTGCATTCCCACCAGCAGTGCAGAAGTGTTCCCTTTTCTCCACATCCACGCCAACATCTCTGGTCTTGAGATTTTGTGATATAGGCTAGTCTCATTGGAGTTAGATGATATCTCAAAGTAGTTTTGATTTGCATTTCTCTGATGATTAAAGATGATGAGTATTTTTTCATATGTCTGAAGGCCGTGCGCCTGTCTTCTTCAGAGAAGTTTCTCTTCAAATCCCTTGCCCAGCCTGCGATGGGATCCCTTGTTTTTTTCTTGCTGATGCGTTTGAGTTCTCTGTGGATTCTGGTTATTAAACCTTTGTCAGAGTTATACCCTGCAAATATCATCTCCCATTCTGAGGGCTGTCTGCTTGCTCTGCTTACTGTGTTCTTAGCTGTGCAGAAGCTTTTTAGTTTGATCAAGTCCCAGTAGTGTATTTTTGAAGCTGCTTCAATTGCCCGGGCGGTTCTCCTCATGAAATGCTCACCCAGACCAATTTCTTCAAGGGTTTTCCCTGCATTCTCCTCTAGTATTTTTATAGTTTCATGTCTTAAGTTTAAATCTTTAATCCAATGAGAGTCTATCTTAGTTAATGGTGAAAGGTGTGGGTCCAATTTCAGTCTTCTGCAGGTTGCCAGCCAGTTCACCCAGCACCATTTGTTAAATAGGGAATCTTTTCCCCACTGAATGTTTTTAATTGGCTTGTCAAAAATCAAATAGCGGTAAGTAGCTGGATTCATCTCTTGGTTCTCTATTCTATTCCAGATATCTACTTCTCTGTTTTTGTGCCAATACCATGCTGTTTTGATCACTATCGATTTGTAGTAAAGTCTGAGGTCTGGTAGTGTGATTCCTCCTGTTTTGTTTTTATTTCTGAGTAATGTCTTGGCTATTCGAGGTTTTTTCTGATTCCATATAAAACGAAGTAATGTTTTTTCAAGATCTTTAAAATATGACAGTGGAGCTTTAATAGGGAGTGCGTTGAAATTATATATTGCTTTGGGTAGTATGGACATTTTGATAATGTTGATTCTTCCCAGCCATGAGCATGGTATGTTTTTCCATTTGTTAACATTTTCAGCTATTTCTTTTCTTAGAGTTTCATAGTTCTCTTTATAGAGATCTTTCACGTCTTTTGTTAGGTAAATTCCCAAATATTTCATCTTCTTTGGCACTACTGTGAATGGGATAGAGTCCTTAACTGTTTTTTCAATTTGACTGTTGTTGGTGTATATAAAGGCTACCGATTTATGAATGTTGATTTTGTAACCTGAGACACTGCTGTATTCCTTGATCACTTCTAGGAGTTTTGTAGTAGAGTCCCTAGTGTTTTCCAGATACACAATCATATCATCTGCGAAGAGCGAGAGTTTGATTTCTTCTGACCCTATATGGATACCCTTGATCGCCTTTTCTTCCCTAATTGCGGTGGCTAAAACTTCCATTACAATGTTGAAAAGCAATGGAGACAATGGGCAGCCTTGTCTGGTTCCTGATCTGAGTGGAAATGATTCCAATTTAACTCCATTCAATATGATATTGGCTGTGGGTTTGCTGTAGATAGCCTCTATCAGTTTAAGAAAAGTCCCTTCTAGACCAATTTTCTTGAGTGTTCTGATCATGAAGGGATGCTGGATATTATCAAAAGCTTTTTCTGCATCAATTGAGAGAATCATATGGTCTTTGTTTTTTAATTTGTTTATGTGCTGAATTACATTTATAGATTTACGTATATTGAACCAGCCTTGAGACCCTGGGATAAAACCAACTTGGTCATGATGTATAATTTGTTTGATGTGTTGCTGGATTCTGTTTGTTAGGATCTTGTTGAATATTTTTGCATCTATATTCATTAGTGATATTGGTCTATAATTTTCTTTTCTTGTTGGGTCTTTTCCTGGTTTGGGGATCAGGGTGATATTTGCTTCATAGAACGTGTTGGGTAGTCTTCCTTCTTTTTCTACATTTTGGAACAGGTTGAGTAATATAGGTACTAATTCCTCTTTAAAGGTTTGGTAGAATTCTGACGTGAAACCATCTGGTCCCGGGCTTTTCTTTTTAGGGAGGTTTTGTATAGTTGATGCTATTTCTGAACTTGATATGGGTCTGTTCAACATTTCCACTTGATTCTGGTTAAGTCTTGGAAGGTGGCGTGCTTCCAAGTATCGGTCTATTTCCTTCAGATTTTCATATTTCTGAGAATAAAGTTTCTTGTAATATTCATTAAGGATTTTTTGGATTTCTGATGAGTCTGTGGATATTTCGTCTTTGTTGTTTCTGATTGATGATATTAGAGATTTTACTCTTTTTTTTCTGATTAGGTTGGCCAGAGGTTTATCTATTTTATTGACCTTTTCAAAAAACCAGCTTTTTGATTTATTGATCTGTTGTATTATTCTTTTGTTTTCAATTTCATTTAATTCTGCTCTAATTTTGGTTATTTCTTTTCTTCTACTGGGTTTGGGGTTGGAATGTTCTTCCTTTTCCAGTTGCGTGAGATGTCCCATTAAGTTGTTAACTTCCTCTCTTTCCGTTCTCTTGAGGAAGGCTTGCAGTGCTATAAATTTCCCTCTTAGAACTGCCTTTGCAGTGTCCCAGAGGTTCTGATAGTTTGTGTCTTCATTGTCATTTTGTTCCAAAAAATTGGTGATTTCTTTCTTAATCTCATCTTTGACCCAGCCATCATTCAGCATAAGGTTATTTAACTTCCATGTTTTTGTATGGGTATGCAGATTCCTGTTGTTACTCAATTCAAGTTTTATTCCATGATGGTCCGAGAAGATGCATGGAATAATTTCTATTCCTTTAAATTTACTGAGGTTAGACTTGTGACCTAAAATGTGATCAATTTTGGAGTAAGTTCCGTGGGCTGATGAGAAGTATGTGTATTCAGTTTTTTTGGGATGAAATGTTCTGCAGATGTCTGCTAAATCTAAATATTGGATGGTTAGGTTTAAATCTAAGATTTCTTTGCTCAGCTTCTTTCTGGAGGATCGATCCAACACTGCCAAGGGAGTGTTGAAATCTCCAACGATTATGGAGCTGGAGGAAATCAAGTTACTCATGTCTGTTAGAGTTTCTCTTATAAATTGAGGTGCATTCTGGTTGGGTGCATAGATATTAATAATTGAGATCTCGTCATATTGAGTATTACCCTTAACAAATATGAAGTGACCATTCTTGTCCTTCCTTACTTTTGATGGTTTAAAGCCTACTGTATCTGCAAATAAAATTGCAACACCTGCTTTTTTCTGATTACCATTTGCCTGAAATATGGATGACCATCCTTTCACCCTGAGTCTGTATTTGTCTTTTAAGTTGAGATGTGACTCTTGTATGCAACAAATATCTGGCTTAAGTTTTTGTATCCAGTCAGCTAACCTATGCCTCTTTAGAGGACAGTTTAAGCCATTCACATTGATGGAGAGTATTGATAAGTCTGGTGGAATTTTGGGTATCGAGTTTTTCAAAGGTCCAGTGGACATTTTTAATCCTTTCGCCAGTGTGGAAGTTGGAGTTTGATCCGAAGTTTCTGAGTGAGTTTACTTTTGTGGTATAGGATTGGGTTGGTCATTGTGGAGGATAGGTCTGAGAACATCCTGAAGAGCTGGTTTACTTATGGCGAATTTTTTCAACATATGAATGTCATTGAAGTATTTAATTTCTCCATCATAGATGAAACTCAGTTCAGCTGGATACAAGATCCTGGGTTGAAAGTTTTTTTGCTTTAGGAGATTAAAAGTTGATGACCAGCCTCTTCTGGCTTGAAAAGTTTCAGCAGAGAGATCTGCAGTTATTCTAATATTCTTACCTTTGTACGTTATAGTTTTCTTTCGCCGGGCTGCTTTGAGAATCTTCTCTTTCATGTTAACTTTAGTGAAGTTAATTATGATATGTCTGGGAGATGGCTTATTGGGGTTGATCGTGCTGGGGTTCTGAAGCTGTCTGCTATCTGAATTTCAGATTCTCTAGGCATGTCTGGAAAATTTTCTTTCATAATTTCATGTAGAAGGGCCTCTGTGCCCTTGGCAGCTACTTCATCAGTCTCCGAAATTCCTATAACCCTTATGTTGTTTTTTTTCGAATTATCTGAGAGCTCTCTGAGTGAGTGATCCGTTTTTGCTCTCCATTTCTCTTCCTCTTTGAGAGATTGGGAGCGTTCGAAGACTTTATCTTCAATGTCAGAAATCCTTTCTTCTGCTTGCTCCATTCTGTTACTGAGGGATTCTACTGTATTTTTCATATCTTTGAGGGCTGTAAGTTCTTGTTTCAGTGTGTCTAAGTCTTTGGTGGTTTTGTCTTTAAATTCGTTAAATTCTTGAGACAATTTTTGAATTTCTCCTCGAATTCCTAATTCCATTTTATTAATCTTGTCTGCAAACCAAATTCTGAATTCGACTTCTGACATCTCAGCCAGTTGTTTATGAATGGGATCTTCAATCACATCTGCCGTATCTTTTCTTGTGGGGGTTGATCTATTCTGGTTATTCATGTTACCAGAGTTTTTCCGCTGATTCCGCCCCATGGTTTACTCCCTTTGGTTTTTCCCCTGGGGTTTTATCGAGGGCCCGTACAGTGTTGTGGCCTGAGAAACTGTTGCCCTGTCTGGTGTGGTGGAGCAAAGTGGTTCTGTCTTGTTTTCAGCTGGTTTCTGTTCGATCCTATTGCAACTTCTACTCTGGCTTGAAGTCTCAGCTGTGTGGAAAAATCAGCAATTAAGTCACCCCGCCTGCCCACCTCTGGCCCCTTGGAAAAGGAGAATCAAACCTTCCTACAATCACACACCCAGGGCACCGCCTGAAAAGTCCTCAGTCTATTAGCCCAGTTCAAAAGGTCCGAATCAACTGTCTCAATCGGCACATGTCTCGGGTGGAAGGGTTCAAGAGGTCTCTGGGAACTGGATCACAGGGGCCTGGTGACCCCTCTGACACAGCTCACCCCAGTGCAGCGTGGAGTCAGGAGGAGCCACCCAGCAAACAGAGCAGTCTGGGAAGGTTGACGTCTCCTTCCCCACTTTGCCCCTCCGTCGGACCCAGTCACTGGTATCTCTGCAGATGGCTAACCCAGTTGCCTGCAGTGAACAGACACTCCAGGGGTTTGCACCTGCCTGAATCGGAAGGAAGTCTGCCAGGCCCCCGCAGACTGCCGCTATCTAGCAGGAGGAGATGGGGCCTGACATCTTTGAGTGTTTTGATGCAGGTGATGGGAAGGAGGTGTTCACTCAGGCTTAGCCCCGTCCCTGATGGATGCTGCTAACAGAACAGAACAGAACAGACAACTTTGTGAGGTTCTGTCTCTGTTCCTGTCGTCGCCTACAGGAGACGGGCTGTTTTGAGTTCAAACGTCTTTGCTGTTGGAGAATTGTGTCTGAACACCTCTCTGGGTCAGCCCCGCCCTGGAGGCTTCCGGGTTTGTGAGCCGTGTCACCGGTGGCCTCCTCTGGTTGCCCAGGGAGACAGGGGGTGTGGCCTCAGAATATCCAGAAGTGAGCGTTCTGCCGTTAAAGAAAAAACGGCTGGTGATCTACCTCCAGGGAACTGCTGCTCTGGTGTGGGCACTCAGGCGACCCTTTTCTCCTCTGTCCTGCGCCCCAGAGTCAGCACTGAGCGGCCGCAGTTTGTGCTGGGTCCACACCCCTTAAGAGATCCCCCAAGAATCAGAACTCTTGGGGGATGGGCCCCCAGACCCCGATTGGGAGTGGGGCGGGGGGAAGCTAGAGTTTCATTCAGTTTTACGCAACACTACGGTCTGGGGAGGGCTCCTGCACTGCACCGCAGGGAAGTGCCGCCAAGGGTTGATTTCCCCTCAGCAGAGTGCCCTCTCCTCGCTCATGTGTCCCGGAGTCAGCGCTGACCTGACGCAGCTCAGGCACTGTGCACTCCCCTCGAGAAATCACCCAAGGATCCGAACTCCGGGGGGATAGGCCCTCAGACCCCGAGTGAGAGTAGGGGTTCTCAGCTCTCAGCGGGGAGGCCAGAGTCTGATTCAGTCTTGGGCTCCCTATGCCCGGGGAGGGTTGGTGCACTGCACCGCAGGGAAGTGCCGCCAAGGCTTGATTTCCCCTCAGCAGAGTGCCCTCTCCTCGCTCACGTATCCCAGAGTCAGCGCTGATCTGACGCAGCTCAGGCACTGTGCACTCCCCTCGAGAAATCACCCAAGGAGCCAAACTCCTGGGGGATAGGCCCTCAGACCCCGAGTGAGAGTAGGGGCTCTCAGCTCTCAGCGGGGAGGCCAGAGTCTTATTCAGTCTTGGGCCCCGTATGCCCGGGAGGGTTGGTGCACTGCACCGCAGGGAAGTGCCTCGAGGCGTGACTCCCCCTCAGCCCGGTGCCCTCTCCTCACTCGGCGCGCCTCAGAGTCAATGCTGACCAGTCGCAACTCGGGGACTGTCCACTCCCCTTGAGAAATCACCCACGGATCCGAAGTCCTGGGGGACAGGCCTCCAGACCTCAGTGGGTGGGAGGGGAGCGCCGGGGATTCAGGGTTGCCGGCAAAGGATTCCCAAAGTTTTATTCAGCCCTATGTCCGGCAGGAGAACGCCACGGCACCCCAGTAGGGGAGGTAGGTCCAGTTTTTAGAAGGTCTCTCGCGTGGAGTGTAGTGGGAGGGCCGTTAATTTCTGCCCACCTGTTCAATTGTGGGGCTCTAGAGCCGGTCTCATGGGGGAGGGGGACTCCCGTCCGCTTGGTGGTGGATTTTGTACCTTTTGTTTGCGTCCTTCTGATCACAACTTGCCTCAGCGGTGTTGATGTGCGTTCTTCAGCCTTCTCTCTTGGTGAGGCTCAAGTCCACCAGGATACTTACTAAATTCCTGTCCCTTAACTCTCCTTCTGGACGGGAGCCTTTGTTGAAAGCTGGCTTCAGTCCGCCATCTTGTCTCCCCGCCAATAAACTTATTTCTTACAGTTCTGGAGGCTGGAAGTTTAAGCTTGTGGGGTTCTATCTGCTCAGCTTCTAGTGACAGCCATGTGCTGTGTCATAACATGGCAGAAGGCAGGGGAAGAGGACTGAGCATGCTAGCTTAGGACTCTCTTCCTCTTCTTATGAAGTCACTAATCCCATTCCTATAAAAACCCATTAATCCATGGATGGATCAATTAATGGCTTCATCTCTCAATACTGCCACATTGGGGATTAATGTTCAACATGAGTTTCAGAGGGATAACCACAACAGATTTCAGGTTTAAGCCACAACATGATCCAAAAGGGCAATGACTTTTTCTGTCTTGTAACTGAGGCACCCTGGTTGCTATGTTTGAGAATGTGGAGAGGATGCCTAGGAGGATGCTCAGAACAGAGATTGATGAGATGTTGGATGAAATTCATAGGGCTCAAGTCTGAGTCTCTACCTTCCTTGCAGGTCCTTCTCTCTGGCAGGCTAGAAGAGCTTGACTTGGGTCCTGTTTGTCTTTCTCCAGATTCTGAGCTTGGAGGAAGATCTCCTATATACACAGGGCCCAGGCAGCACCTTTGAAAATGTGGGTTGCTGGTGGGTGGGACCTTGGTCTGTGGTCCTGTGCATCTTCCACCCCACCTGGATTGACTCCATGCTCTTTACTCCAGATAGACATAGCACTGGCCTCAGCTTGCCCATTGCTGAGCTCTTGGTGCACTGGGTGCAGACAGGATGGGCTGTGGCACAGATGCCACTGCTCCTCTCTCCTCTGAACTTCCACCTGTCTGACCTCTGGTCCTGACTGCTCTTGTCTGGGCATATGTTGTGAGGTCTGCTTTATGGCCATGTGTATTGTACACATCTTATCACATGTTTGTTTACACCTGGGTCCAGGTTGCACCTGCTCCATGTTACACTTGGCTTATACCTGGGAATAATATAGCTATTATCATATCTGGGACTAAACTGTAGCCAAGGTCACTTGGAACATGTTGTAGCCTATCTGGTTCTTACATGAAATGTTGCTTGCAACTTTCTTTTTCTCCTGCTTGTCACATCTATGTCATATTTGGTGCTTGTCTGAATTCTGAGACTCAGATTTGGGAACTAAGACATAAGTATTGCCTGAGGCAGGGCTAAAGGTATGTTCAGATCATGCCTGTGGCACAGTCTGGGTCACACTTGGTCCACATCTGGAACATTAATGGGATTGTATTTAAATCCTACCTGGGGCCCATCTGTGAGGGAGGCTGAGGTCATGCAAAGCCATTTCAGGTAAATTTCAGAGAAAGTAGTGTCATTTAGGGCTTTTAATGTATGTTGTGGCCATGTCAGGACATGCCAACACATCGGGGCCATGTCACACATCTCAGATCCATGTCATGAGATGTCAGAGAGTTCTGGGGCAGATAGGGTGTCCTAGGTTCCTGAGAAGGCATTTTGTACTGTGTTGAGCTATTGTTAGATCTTGTAGCCATGTCAGATCATGCAGTAGCTGTCTCAAGACATGATAGAGCATACTGTGCTAGGTTAGGATATGTTGTTGCTCTAGTGTCTGCTGCAGCCTGGTCTAGGTCCCCCTCCTCCCATCCATCGTTCTCCCTGCTTCCTTTGCTTCTCCCGCTTTCTGCTATCTTTCCACTATGCTGGGCATGGAGGAGGGAAGTGCAAACCCCTAGCTGGGAGCCCCCACATGTCACCCTAAGCCCCTCCCCTTTCCTTTTCCATGTCCCCTGATGGTCTTCATTCATGTCAGCTGCCATTGCACTGAAGGAGGAACTCTTCACAAGGTTCATGAAGCCCTGGCTGGGTAAGTAACTGTAGATGAATGGGGGGGGGCCAACCTTCTGGGGTCACACAAAGGCACTTTCCTTGCCCACTGCCCTTGGTTGTCCTATTAGGAGATGGGCTCCTGCTGAGTGGTGGTGACAAGTGGAGTCAACACCGTCAAATGCTAACACCTGCCTTCCATTTCAATATCCTGAAGCCCTATGTGAAGATTTTCAACAAGAGCATAAACATAATGCATGTAAGTTTCTTAAAACTGGGGTCCTAGCTAAAGCCTTGGAGAAGGAGGCTCCCTAGACACATCTTGAATTTTGGCTCTGCTGGGTGGCTTATGGGCCTCTGTTCTTCCTCTCCAAGGCTTGGTTTTCTCATCTGTAAAATGAGAAAAATAATTCCTATAAAAGGAAATGAAGGTAATGTCATGGAGTCTGGTCCCAGGCCTATAGTAGATGCTCAAACAGTGTCAGTTTTTGTTTCTCACACAGAAGCTCTGTAAACTCAATAGAGCAATGATGAAGATTACATTATAGCTACTGCTGCAAACAAACCAGTTCCAAACTCACTGGTTTAAGGCAATGTGTTTATAATTGCTAACAAGTCTGTGGGTCAGTTGGCTAGTTCATCTGGATGTAGAAGGGGTCCTTGATGGTGTATGATGAGCTCCAAGTCAGGCAGGCAGCTTTGCTGATCCTGGCTCAGTCTCTCACATGTGGGGCTTGGCTGGCATCAGGCTACTCTAGAATGGCCTTAGCTGGACAGCTGGACTTTCCTCCATGTGATTCTCTTTCTCCACTTGAAATCCCTGGGTTGTTCACATGGCAGAGAAACTGGGTTCCAAAGGAGTGAGAGGAGCCTGCTGGGCCTTCTGGAGCTTACTTTTTTTAGAGTGATTATGTCATTCATCATCTTTTATCACATCATATTGGCCAAAAACAGAAAAAGCCAAAAGTTCAGTATGGAATCAAAGAGGGATAAAATAGGCTCTATCTCTTAATGGATATTGCTGAAAAATTACATTGCAAAGGGTGTGAATACAGGGAGAAGAGGAGGATTGTAGCTATAGATTTTTTGAAGTGCCCAGAATATTTTTCTTCCTTGTAAGACACTGGATTATCTTGTTACTATTTCGTGAATTCTGCCAGAAGAACAAGACTCCAGGGTCAGAGACAAAGGGCAGTTTATGAATCATGGCACAGCAAGCAGCATGTGCTTCTTTCTGGTTTGCCTCCTTCTTCCAAGCTACACAAATCCCATGTGGGAGGCACAGAAGAGATTCTATAGATCCCTGCTCATGCAGTATATTGCATTATAAGGGAAGAGCATGAGTCTTAGAGTGCTTTTATAATAAGCAGACACAAGCCTGATATGTATGCAGGAGGAAGCATTAATTTATCCCTCAAGGCTGTTCTCTGCAAACAGAATTCTGAGCAATAGTCCAAATTAAGAACATCGGGGCTTTGCATTCTTGATATGCAAGCATGCTCATTGTTGACAATGCTCATTGTCCATGGACGACTATCTTTCCCCACACAGGGATATTTCAGAAATGAATTTATAACAATAAGGATGAGGAAAGGCAGCACTTTTGAGCACTTACTATATAACAGAAATTATCCCATTTGCCAATTCCATGACATAAATTATCCAATTTAATTTCAACAATCCTGTGAGTTAGAGGTTATTTTTTCCCATTAAAGACAATGAAACTAAGAGCCAGAAAGATTAGAGCAATTGCACAAGATAACCCACGTAGTTATCCCTAGCATGCCTAGGGATGGTGGAGCAGGAATTCTAACCTGGCTTATCTGATATCTTTTTTTTTTTCTAATAGACATAGTCTCCCTCTGTTGCCTGGGCTAGAGTGCAGTGGCATCATCATAGTTCACTGTAACCTCCAACTCCTGGTCTGAAGCAATCTTCCTGCCTCAGCCTCCTGAGTAGCTGGGGCAATAGGCATGTACCTCAAGCCCAGATAATTTTTTTCTAGTTTTGGTAGAAAATGGGGTATTTCTCTTGCTAAGGCTGGTCTTGAACTCCTAAACTTAAGTGATCCTCCCACCTTGCCCTTCTAGAGTGCTAGGATTATAGATTTAAATCACCACACTCAGCCCAGGACATTTTAACTGTTACTAACAATTTGACAGGTGGGACCTAAGAGAAGGCAATAAGTTGACCAAGGGCACAGGGAACATAGGATGCAGAGCTTAAATGTGAAACCAGGTCTCTCGACTCGCAGATATAGGGTTTGATATCTTAATAAGTAAAAGCTTTTGCTTTCATTAAAACCTGGTCCTCCCTGGAGATGGGTACCTGGGACAAAAGAGCAAGAGGCTGGTTCTGGGGAGTTCATAATGATGTTTGGATTGGGGAAGGCCTCAAGAAATCTGGGGCCTGGTCCCTTCTTTGTTTCATTCTATGATCAGGCCAAGTGGCAGCACCTGGCCCCAGAAGGCAGTGCCCGTCTGGACATGTTTGAGCACATCAGCCTCATGACCTTGGACAGTCTGCAGAAATGCATCTTCAGCTTCGACAGCAATTGTCAGGAGTGAGTCCTTGCCTATGGCATGGGAACTTGAGCCACAGACCCAAGGGAGTAGGTCTGACCCAAGGGAGGGAGGACTGACCAGAACAACCACAAGAGCCTCGGTGGAGCAGGTACTTGATATCTGAGCTTTGAAGGATAGAGGAGGGTAGGTAGAAATGTTTGAGTGAAGGAGACAAGGAGGCTAGGATGAGTATAGCATGTACAAGAGACAGTAGAAATGAGGTTGTAGAGGTAGACAGGGGATAGATCTCAAGCATATTGAAAACTCTACGAAAGTGGTATGAACTTTATCATGATGTTTCCAGGAGCTAGTTGAAGGTATTTGAGTTGAGGATGGACGTGGTTAGAAATGATCTATGTGGAGAACTGACTGTCATGTAGACACTAAACAGAGTTGACTTTGGATGCAAGGATGCTAGTATGGGGGCTGGGTCATAAACCAGTTGGAATCTGATAATATCTGAGCTATGCGCACAGTATAGGGAAAGAGAAGGGATAAGACTAGACATTGAGCAAAAGACAGAGGAATGGAGCATAATGTACAAGCTATGCTCTGGGTGCCTAGTGCTACATAGAGAGCTCACGGAGATGAAATGCAGGAAGGGAGTTTGTAGCCTTGAGTGTCATTACTGATCCCCTCTGTGCATCTGTGGGACCATCTTTTTCTGGAGGCTCATTGTCCTAATGGGAGGTAGATCCTGTCTGTCATTGGGAGGTGCTCCTGGGGCTTCAGGTGTGTTCAGTTGTTTCTTTCCCATTCCCTCACCCTGCAGGAAGCCCAGTGAATATATCGCCACCATTCTGGAGCTCAGTTCCCTTGTAGAAAAAAGGAGCCAGAACCTCCACTTATTCATGGACTTCCTGTATTATCTCACTCCCGATGGGTGGCGCTTTCGCAGGGCCTGCAGGCTGGTGCATGACTTCACAGATGCTGTCATCCAGGAGCGACGCCGCACCCTCTCCAGTCAGGGTATCGATGACTTCCTCAAGGCCAAAACCAAGACCAAGACTTTGGACTTCATTGATGTGCTCCTGCTGAGCAAGGTGGGCTTGCTGGGATATGAATTCAAAAGAAAGAACGGAGCTTTATGTCTAAGCCAGATCAAAGAATCTGGACTTGAACCAGTGGGTAACAGGGAACCATGGAAATTATTGGAGTTGAGAAGGGTTAGCCAGAGATACGTTTGAGAGATAAGTCTGTGAGGTGCAGCCAGCAGGTGACTGCTAGTTCTGAAACTATGAAAACCCTGACATTTTAATTCATTTACAACTTACTATGCTATTCTGTCACATTTTTAAATGTATCTATATATCTGTGTCTTTTCCATGTCTTCATGTCAGCTGAAGATTCACCTAACCCCTAGATCAGAGCAGCCCATTTATTATTCACAGCAATAGCAGCAGCCAGAATAGGACTTTTAGTGCTGGCTCTCCCCTTCCTAATTCCTCCCAGGGAAATGCAATGTCTTTACCTATTAGTTCACCAGAAATCACACCACAGAAGAGGGGCCCCCACATTATGAGTCTTGGAGCTTATACAAAAGAGCTCGCATATCCCTTCTCCCTTCCAAAAAGAGAAAGAGACATGGAGAGAGCAGGAGGATGAGAGAAGAGCAAGGGAGAGAGAGAGAACTTTATTCTGTTTGTTCTTCGCTATAAACTACTCCTCTTTAATGACATGACAGCATGGCAACCATTTTAAGTTTATAAGTGAAATGCCTTCAGGGGAGATAAGATTCCCTGTATTTACATACATGCTAGAATGTGAGCAAATATCCTTGGAGCAACATTTAATTTTTAACCTCCAAGGAAAATTACCATTTAAACATCCTATAACCCAGGGATTTTTCTCCAAAAGTTCTCATTATGTAGAAATATGAAACTATTCATGGACCATTGATTTTTCCAACAGGGATAAAAGAGGAAGCAGGGAAGTCAGGGAGGAAGTCCATCAGGAGAGGGCTGTGACAATGGTGATGTAGATAGATCTAGGAGTGAACAGTGGGTTTGGGTTTCTAAAAACAGGATGGATCTTCAGAGATCAAAGCTAGTATAATTTGGGGGGGGGTGTTTTCTTCTCTCCAGAATGAAGATGGAAAGGCATTGTCAGATGAGGACATAAGATCACAGGCTGACACCTTCATGTTTGGGGGTGAGGGTCCCAGTGTGGGACTACAGTGGGGGTAGAGGTCTCTCCATCACAGAGACTTGGTGGGTGGGCCTAGATCACTCCATCCTTCCCATCCTCCCTAAGGGCCTCAATGTAAGGGTGCTGTTCCCCTCTCTGGTGCTGAAGCAGCTGAGAGACCCATGTCAACCATCTTGCCACTCAGGCCACGATACCACAGCCAGTGGTATCTCCTGGGTGCTGTATAACCTTGCAAGACACCCAGAATACCAGGAGCGTTGCCGGCAGGAGGTACAAGAGCTTCTGAGGAACCGTGAGCCTGAAGAGATTGAATGGTGAGTACAAGTCCTCAAGGCCTGTTCCTGAGCCCCCCCTCCCCCATTGGCTCTGCTCCACAAGTGGGGAGGAGAGAAGCTGTTTTCCTTGATTCCACCAGTATTGCTTAGCAATAATAGGAGCAGAACCCAGAGGCAGTACTTGGTATGCCCCCTGGCTATCAGAGGAAAGGTTGCAAGCTTTAAGGACAGAAAGACCTGGGTTGCTGAGAGAATTAGTAACCATGATTAATGGCTAATGATGCCACTTAGCCTGTCCACTCCCTTTCTTTTCTCCTTGAAATAACATTGTTTTAAACATCTTCTTGCTCAACTAAATGTTTGTTTTTCTGTGGCCTAATTCTTCCCCTACTGTACACTCCAAGGATCCACATAGGAGGTTCAGAGGTAAAAGTCATCTACCTCTTGTCCACAATACCTGCTATCATTCATCAATCCAGTATTTTTTAACAAACACTCCAACACTGCCTTCTCATCACCAATTCTGCACCCTGCATTTTTTGGTGCTCTGGAGAACTGGGAAGGACCCATCCCAGGGATCCACCTTTCAGGTATTTTCAGCATGGTTAGGGAACAGTCCTAGGTCAGGACATTCATAGCCCACAAGGGCAAGTATAGAGTTGAGAGTAAGAGAAGCAAGACTAGGGGTAAAATGTCTAAGTTGAGGTCCTGCATGTTAGTCAGTAGATATCTGGATGCAGTTGGGGAACAGTGCTCTAGCACAAGAAAACAGGAGGAAAGAGAAACTGTAATGGTCAATCTTAACCCAAGGCTAATGGGCAATGGGGAGCCATATGAAGCGTCTCAGCAGGGAAGGGAGAAGTCAGATCTTGGTAACAGAAAACTGTAGGCCTAAGGTGGAGAGCAGATTGAAGGGGACACAATGTAGAATGAGGGTTGCAGGGAGAAGGTTCTGAAGCCTGAGCTAGGCCAAGAATGGGGGGATAAAAAGGAAGCCTTGGACTGTACAGGCATTTATAGGCAGTGTCCTCCCCTCTAAGCCTTTGCTCAACACAGAATTTTTTGTGAGGTGGAGAAATATTTTCATCCTTTTAAAAACAAGATTTCAAGAAAAATTATACACCTGGTTAAAAATCAAAATGTCAAAAGAGTTTATAATAAAAACAAGCTTCCTTCTTAAATTGCACTCTAGTAGCAATACAGCCAATGGTTTCTTGTGTGTCCTTCCAAAAAACAGCTACCTCATTGCCCACATTTATATGAATGTACAGAGGGGAGTATATAAAATAGACACAGGTCTGCATATTACCAATATATCTTTGTTTCTTTTTCTCAAAATATGAGCTTTGAAAGATAAGTTTATTATTAAATTTGTTTCTAATTTTAATGGACACATTTTAATTATATATGTATTTATGGAGTATAATGTGATATTATGATGTACGTGTGCAACATGGAACAATAGAATCAAGTTAAATAACATATCTGTCACCTCAAATACTTTTCCTTTTCAGGTGGGAATATTTGAAATGTACTCTCTGCAATTTGGAAAAATACCAGACATTATTATTAACTGTCATCATCATGCTGTGCAGCACCTCTCAAAAACATATTTCATCCTTCTGACTGAAACTTGTTGCCTTTAACCAACATCTTCCCGTCCTTTTTCTCTCTCCCTCCTCAGGTGACTACCATTCTCTTCTATGTTTCTTTGAAATCTTTGTTTTCTATTTTAGACCACACAGATAAGATCACGTGGTGTTTGCCTTCTCGTGCCTGGCTTATTTCACTTGGCAAAATGTCCACCAGATTTATCCATGTCAGTACAAATGATAGAATTTCCTTTTTTTAAGAATGCACAGCATTCCATTTTATATGTATACCACATGGAAAATGAGTTCTGAATTACAAAACCAATGAGAATAAATTCATCTTGTACTAAATGAGACATTACAGAGAAGACAAGGGTTATCACTGATATTCCTCCTGCCCCCTCAAATCCCCACCCTTTATCTTCAGGGGTATCTAGACATATCGACTTGTCATCTATCTGTTCATCTATCTCTCTGCCTATCAGTCAAGTCCTAATATATTTTACCTCTTGGTATTCATATCTTTTATATATGTGTGTGCATATATATTTGTGTGTGTGTGTGTATGTACGCATAGTGTAAATTAGTTTTTTGCACTTAACAGTGTCTCGTAGCTATTTTTTCTAGGTGCTGTGTAATATTCCATATTTTATTCAGCTTCCCCCCATGTTGAAGACACTTAAGGAAACATTTCCTCTTATAATAGATATTGCCAGTTTGCTTTCAGTTCCTGAAAGGTAATCAGTACAGAGACTGATAGGACTGGTGATCCTCATTTCTTCCTTTTATGTAGCTGCAGACTATTCTATTGTGTGCATGTACCATAATTTATCTAAACATCTTCTCATTAATGTATATTTGGATTGTTTCCAGGCTTTTTCTAAATTCAACATGGTATAGTCAGCATGCTGTACAGTGACCATTGCTTCCACATGGGAGCATTTCTGAAGAACAAATTCCAAGCAGTGCAATTGGCGAATCAAAAATCATTTTCAGCGTACAATTTTAATGACTGCAAATTGATTCCTATTACCTGAGTTTGATAGCACCAGCTTTCTCATAACTTTTACAATACTATTATTGTATTATTGAATTGTATTTTATTTTATTTTATTTTATTATTTTTTTTTTTTTTGTAGAGACAGAGTCTCACTGTACGGCCCTCAGTAGAGTGCCGTGGCGTTACACGGCTCACAGCAACCTCTAACTCTTGGGCTTACGCGATTCTCTTGCCTCAGCCTCCCGAGTAGCTGGGACTACAGGCGCCCGCCACAACGCCCGGCTATTTTTTTGTTGCAATTTGGCCGGGGCTGGGTTTGAACCCGCCACCCTCGGTATATGGGGCCGGTACCCTACTCACTGAGCCACAGGCGCCGCCCTATTTTATTTTTATTTATTTTTTTTTTTTTTGCAGTTTTTGGCCGGGGCTGGGTTTGAACCCACCACCTCCAGCATATGGGGCCAGCACCCTACTCCTTTGAGCCACAGGCACCGCCCTGAATTTTTTTTTCTCTATACATATACATATGTTTATTTGGTTTCCACTTTTTCCTTCACAAAATTAAAAAGGCTTAAAATTTAATAACAATAACAATGTTTAAGATAAGGTCTAGAAACAAAACCCTTGTAAAGAACAAACGAAGATAAATACATTCAGTAAAGAAAGCAGACGATTGCTGCAATGGAATATTGAGCAATAATAATAATAATGCAAAAAAAGTAACTTTCACATTGTCAGATAAGAGTATGTCTATCATAAAATGCTTTGACTCTGAGGTTCAGTATGGAGTCATCAGTTAACTTCTTCTTATTTTTTTTTCCAAAGTCTCAAAAAATAGACAACTAGGGTGAAAATCGGTGGATTTAGCAACATTCATTTTTTTAGATATCAAGCATACATGATGTGCATTTTTTAAGTTGTCAGTTAAGAAAAAATCTTTAACATGAATTAAAATCTAAAATTTTCTCATTTTATGCTAATTATAGGAAAATGATAAACCTGAAAGAAGAGGGTAAGGTTAAATATTAGATATAAATATGTGTATAAAAGGGAAAAAAGAGAAATAGAAATTCCTCTATTCTTTTACAAATAGGAGATTCTCCTTTTAGTATGTCATTTGTTGGAGAAATATTATTAAATATGAAAATATAAAAAATAAATAAATAAAATAAAAGATAATTTCAAAAAACAGATCATGCCAAATCTTATAGACAATAGAAAGAGAAGAAACACTTCAAAATCATCCTACTTCATCTGATGTACCTGATATCAAAATTGGAAAAAATATATTATTATAAAGGGAAATTACAAACGTATTTCACTTACAAATGAGGATGCAATATCCTAAACAACATATTAACAAGTTGAATTAGAAATTAATGTTCAAGTAATGTACTTTGGTCAAAATTAAATCCAATTTATGTGAGAATTAGTCACTATTTTCTTTTCTTTATTTTTCTCTTTTCCTTTCCCTCACCCCCTCCCTTCTTCTCTGTCTACTCTCTCCTTCCCCCAACGTGTCATTAATTGTCATTAATTGTCTTCATATCAAAGTTGAATATACAGGATTCATGCTTCGCCATTCCTGTGATGCTTCACTAAGAATAATGTGTCACCTCCATCCAGGTTAATACAAATGCTGCAAAATCTCCATTTTTTAATGGCTGAATAGTATCCCATGGTATACATATACCACAGCTTGCCAATCCATTCCTGGGTTGAAGGGCATTTAAGCTGTTTCCACATTTTAGCAATTGTAAATTGAGCTGCCATAAACGATCTAGTACAAGTGTCTTTATAATAAAAGGGTTTTTTTCCTTCTGAATAGATGCCCAGTAATGGGATTGCAAGATCAAACAGGAGGTCTAGGCTGAGTTCTTTGAGGTTTCTCCATAATTCCTTCCAAAAAGGTTGTATTAGTTTGTAGTCTCACCAGCAGTGTAAAAGTGTTCCTTACTCTCCACATCCTAGCCAACATCTGTAGTTTTGAGATTTTGTGATATGGGCCATTTTCAGTGGGGTTAGATGATATCTAGGGTGGTTTTAATTTGCATTTCTCTAATAATTAGGGATGATGGGCATTTTTTCATACGTTTGCTAGCCATTCGTCTGTCTTCTTCAGAGAAGGTTCTGTTCATCTCTCTTCCCCATTGATGTATGGGATTGTTGGGTTGTTTTTTTTGTTTTGTTTTTGTTTTTGTTTTGGTAGATTAATTTAAATTCTGTATAGATCCTAGTTATTAAGCTTTTGTCTGATTCAAAATATGAAAATATCCTTTCCCATTGGATAGGTTGTCCATTTACTTTGGTTGTTGTCTCCTTAGCTGTACAGAAACTCTTTAGTTTAATTAAATCCCATCTGTTTATTATTGCTGTTGTTGCTATTGCCATGGTGGTCTTCTTCAGAAAGTCTTTCCCCAGGCTGATATCTTCCAGTGTTTTTCCTATTCTTTCTTTGAGGATTTTTATCATTTCGTGCCTTAAATTTAAGTCCTTTATCCATCTTGAATCAATTTTTGTGAGTGGAGAAAGATGTGGGTCCAGTTTCAGTCTTTTACATGTGGATATCCAGTTCTCCCAACACCATTGCTAAGTTTTATCTTTTTACATCATTGTGGAAGCTAGGTTATTTCCTTTAATTTCTGGGTGTTTACTTTGCTGAAGGTCCATTGTGATGGTGAGTGTGTAGAGCAGGTTGAAGTATTTCCTATAAAGCTGGTCTTGTTGTGGCAAATTTCCTCAATGTTTGCATATCAATAAAAGATTCAATTTCTCCATTGATTAAAGCTTAGCTTAATGGGATATAGAATTCTGGGTTGGAAATTGTTCTGTTTAAGTAGATTAAGGGTAGATGACCATTGTCTTCTTGCTTTATTTATTTATTTATTTATTTATTGCAGTTTTTAGCCAGGGATGGGATTGAACCCGCCACCTCTGGCATATGGGGCCAGGGCCCTACCCCTTTGAGCCACAGGCGCTGCCCTGTCTTCTTGCTTTAAAAGTTTCATTAGAGAAGTCTGTGGTCACCCTGATGGATTTGCCCCTCTACGTCAGTTGGTGCCTACTCTTGGCAGCTTGCAAAAACTTTTCTTTTGTCTTGACTTTAGATATATTCATCACAATGTGTCTTGGAGAAGCTCTATTTGAGTTGAGGTAACCAGGGGACAGATATCCCTCTGAAAGGAGTGTGTCAGAATCTTCGGTGATACTTGGGAAACTTTCATTTATAATATTCTCTAGTATGGCTTCCATTCCTCTGGGGCATTCTTCTTCCCCTTGTGGAATACCTATAACTCATATGTTTGAGTGGATATATCTTGCTGAATATTGTCTGGGCAACAGATGATCTTCTGAGGTCTGACATGTTAGTCATAATGTTGATACAGCTAGCTGTACAAGATAGGGACTGGAGGCGTCTGCTGATTTCTCAGACCCCACAGGCTTGGGAGCCCAAATGTTTCCTGAGCCTGCTTAAAAGACACTCCAAACTGTGAACCTTGGCTAAGCAGAAGCTTTCCAAGGAAAGCACTTATCGCTGGGATCTCTCCTGATGTGACTGCCCACTTGTCCAGTGCACCAAAACCCATCTCACTGTATGCCCCTGAGGGCCAAGGCTATAATCTGCCAAACACTGAGATCACAGCTCTTCTCCAGTGTCTCAGTCCCCACCTTTGGGCAGCTCAGTCACTAGATTACCCACCAAGATCTCCTGGCTGAACCCGGAGCTGTGACCCACAAGGGCAGCTCCCCCACAGAGGGGCACAGAGAGGCTGTGCAGGCACCCTACAGCTGAATGATATGAGCTCCTTTCTGGCTCAGCGGCTCAGTCTAGGGCCCCAGACAATGCCCAAAGTCATCTGCATACCCAGCCAAGATCTCCCAAGGCAGTTCAATTGAGTGCCCAAGTCCAAACCCAAAACAGCCCACAGATAAGGCTTTTCCTGCTTGCAGTCTTGTTGTTGCTATGGTTATAGCTGCGGGCAGCCTCTGACTGAAGAAACACACCTACTACTTGCCAGTTATCCACTGCTTTTGTCCTCCTGGGGTGGAGTCCAGAAGTCTCTCGTTGACTTCCTGTGTCACCAAAGGGAAGTTTCAGGGCAGAAACCAACGCCCTGTTACTGCGCCACCATCTTGCTCGGAAGCCTCGACATTTATTTAAATAATAGTGAGATTGAACAACTCTTGCACATGTTGATAAGCCGTTAGTTTTCATTTTATAAAGTATTCATCTTATGTTTTTTGCTCTTTTTGTTTGGGTTCTTTTTTTCATATTTACTTATAGAAATGTGTATCAAAATTAATCTTTTTTCTATCTAATGTTGCAAAAGATTGTTTTTTGATTTGGGGAGAGTATTTTGGTTGATTTTCATGAAGCCAAATGTGTCTACATTTTCTTTTACAGCCACACTGTCGGTCCATTTTGCAGAGTTTTGTGGGGATTCCTTTACCAGATGTGACATTGTACTCACACATCTCTCTCTATCCTATTCCATGGGCCTATTTTGCTGTTTTTGCAGCAGTGCCACAGTATTTTTATTACTGTGACTTTATAACAGGTCTTAGTATCTAGTCAAATAACTACTTGCTCTTTAATATTTTATTTTCAAATTGACCTATCATTTCATTATATGTATTCTCCCAGAAATAAGAAATCAGACAGATTTTCATTTGAAGTGAATATATTATATTGGTTGATTTCAACACGATTGATAAGTGGAAACTTCAAAATATTGACACATCTCCTTTCATATTATGAAATGGATATTCACTTATTCAAATAATTTTTAGTCTTTTAACAAAGTCTAATATATTTCCTTAGAGATCTTATGCATGTTTTTTTTAAGCCAATCCTTAGATGTTTTTGTTGCTATGGTGAAGTGTATCTTTTATTTGGATTAAGAGAAATATATAAGTTCATTTGGAATATAGAGATATCATGTTTTTTAATTTAATTCAAGTATTTTATGTTATTATTAGCATCTTTTCTGGTGTTATCTTTTCCAACTGGTTGTTATTTCTTTGCAGAAAAATTAATTATTTAGGCATATAAATTTTGCACCTAGCGAACGTAGTAAATGCTAAAGATGGTATCTAGTATCAAGAAGAAAATTACAAATAAGCCTTTGAACAACTGAGAAGTTGTCTAGAATTTCAAGATGAGTCATATTTTTAATATTTTTTAAAACCCAGAAGAGTCTTTAAAGCTCTAACAGTGGTTCTCAACCTGTGGGTCACGACCAATGAAAATACATCCTGCATATCAGATAATTACATTACGATTCATAACAGCAGCAAAATTACAATTATAAAGTAGCAACAAAAATAATGTTATGGTTGGGGGGTCACCACAACATGAGGAACTATATTAAAGTGTCACGGCCTTAGGAGGTTGAAAACCACTGCTCTAGGAGAAAGCCTGGAGAAATTATTTTACAGCTCCAGAGTAGGGATAACCTTACTTTGACACCAGTCACAGGAGAGACACAAGAAGAGATGATATAATGTTCAATGAGAAAAGATACAGAGTATCTGCATAGTATCATAGTATATTGACAGTATCATAGCTATAGTATAGTTGTAGTATAGAAAATAGCTTTGGGAGTATAAATTAAAAAATAATAACTTAGGTAATCTGTGGGGTGGTCTTGGTCAATGGAGCAGGTTGATATTGTCGTTTTCAAATTTTGAACCAGTCAAGTGTATCAAGTACTAACATTTTACAGAGCCACTGGAAAACAAGTGGGCAAAGAATTCAGCCCCCTTCCTAGATCATCAATGTTTTTAAAAGTTGTCCAGTGGAATCGCTTTTGTTTTCTAAGCATAAAATCATTGTCTAATGAAATGATACATTTACCCCCCCATTTCGAATTTTACTTTACTCCTTTTTTTCCTGTCTAATTTCATTTGCTAGTAACAAAACACTGAATTTGTGTATTTTGTTTCTTATTCACTTGTATTTTGATTTTGCTTTTTTGACATAAAAATATTTTATGCTCATTTGTTAACTTTTTATAGTTGGCTTTTGGATGTTGTGTTTTCCTCAGAACAATCTTTTAAAAATAACTGTCTAAATTTTCTCTGGGACTTTTCTAATTCTCTGCTCTTGTGATTTTTTTTATGCGTTTCTAATTCTCAATTTGATTCTTGTGGAGCTTATTTGTTGTAGGAAGAAAAGCTCCCACTGAGAAACACGGTGATAACAGAATTCTGTTTCTGTATTTGCTTTCTGAATAACTGGTGTTTCCTAGGGACGACCTGGCCCAGCTGCCCTTCCTGACCATGTGCATTAAAGAGAGTCTGCGGCTGCATCCTCCAGTTCCATTGGTCTCCCGCCGCTGTACCCAGGACATTGAGCTCCCAGATGGCCGGGTCATCCCCAAAGGTGCCCACAATGGCAGGGGGAGGAGGCTCCTGGGCAGGAAGAAGATCCCATCAGGCAGAGGGACCCAGTTCTGACTGTCCCCTCCTCTCCCACAGGTGTCATCTGCCTCATCCATATTTTGGGAACCCATCACAACCCAACTGTGTGGCCGGACCCAGAGGTGATAAACTTGCCCCACTTTGTTTTTTTATCCCTTCCAGGGGTCCTACAGGAGGGGGCAGGACTTTGACAGGGAAACTGGAGGTTACCTCCTCCCCTACTACTAGACACACTCACCTGTGTCTCCAAGGCTGGCTGTCCTGGGAGACCCCACCCAGCAAGCCTGTCTCCTTCTGTCCTCCAGGTCTATGACCCCTCCCGCTTTGACCCAGACAAAGTCAAGGAGAGGTCACCTCTGGCTTTTATCCCCTTTTCCGCAGGGCCCAGGTAAGTTTGGTGTGTGTCCCAGGCAGGCATTGAGTGATGGGTTCAGGGGTCTGGGCAATGAGCATGGGGAAATGAGGGGCGATGAGGAGCTGCAGATGGTCAGAGGCTCATCTGTCCTTCCCCTTCTCACTCCCGAAGTTAAGGGCAAAGGTCTATGGAATGGGGATCACTAAGAGGGAACCAGGGTGTACTCAGAGCCCCTTCCCCTCTCTGCTGTCATGTGTTGGAGCCTAGAGTCTGGGCCTGGCTGGGGAGTTTTACAGGTTCGCACTGGGCAGAGATGCGGGGTAGGGTTCCACGGATAGTTATTTCTCTCTCTGCCCTTCAAGTTGATCTGGGTAGAGGTAAAGGCCCCAGGCCAGGATCCACAAACGATGTGGCTGGGTTATTTGTACTGGGGTAATTCAGGGTGTCCATCCCCACCCCTAGGAACTGCATTGGGCAGGCCTTCGCCATGGCCGAGATGAAGGTGGTCCTGGCGCTCACGCTGCTGCGCTTTCGCCTCTTGCCGGACCGCACGGAACCCCGCAGGCTGCCTGAGCTGATTCTGCGCTCGGAGGGCGGCCTTTGGCTGCGCGTAGAGCCGCTGAAGGCGGGCGGACAGTGACCCGCCACCCCACCCTCCTACCTTTGCAGGTTCCTGGGAATAAAACTCTGCAGTCTCCTCTGCCCGAACCTCACCCACAGCCAGCAGGGGGCGCTCGGGCACTGCGCGGACCAGGGGTGGGCTTGATGGGTGGAGGTGGGGCTGGTCTGTGAACGCCACACCCCGACCGCCTCCCTGGCTGAGCGCAGCGCTCCTGTGCCTACCGCTGGTTCTCTCAGAGTTCAAGTATGAACTTTATTCTACAGGTGCCATGGAGGTGTTTGAGCAGGAGAGGGCCAAGGTTAAGGCTAAATTTAAGGGGCAAGATGGAGGCTCTGAGACAGAGAGAGGACTCCTAGAGGCAGATCATTCAGCTAGACTGAGGGGTGCTCCCCTGACGCCCCCACAGAGCCCCCTGACCAGCCCACAGCACAGAGGAGGAAGCCTGCAGCTCCCATCCTGGCAGCCTGTCCAGGATTCCTAGTTCCCTTCCTGCTCTTGCCAATGTCCCACCCCTGTGTCTGGGCAGCCTGGACAGCACATATTGATTTAAACCCGCTTAGAAGCTCTCACAAGAGCGTGGGTGGGGAGGCTCATCCCCACCCTTTCACCTCTGGGTTCCTCCTTCATTCCCACCACAGGCCACCCTGACCCATCTTGGAGGGGGTGGGGGCAGTGCCATCCTGTTTCACTGGAGATCCAAAGCCAGACCTCTGGAGGCAGGCACCTAAAGCAAAGGGATCCCGAGCCAGACTGCTTGGGCTCAAGTCTGGCCTCTGCTGTGACTTGGGCAAGTTAATGTGCCTCTCTGTGCCTCAGTTTCCTCAATGAGGACAACGCTGTGTACCTCAGGACCGTCCTGAGGGCTGATTCAAAAGGACTTAGAGCTGTATCTGGTGCACAATTAATGCTCAATAAATGTGGCCAGTATTTCTGCCTGTTCCAGAAAGTCTGCGGAAGCCTTTCAAGATACTTAATCCTGCCATGACTTTTAAGAGTGTGCCTTGGAACTCAGAATCAAGAATTCTAATATTTGTGCTCATTCATCAGGTCTTTTCCCCACAAGATTTGTCCATACAGGAAGCAATTCTTTCAGAGGGTGATGGGGGCACCTGAGAGTGCAAAGAGGTAGAGAATGAGAGTAACTTCAGTTAATGTCTCAAAATAGTGTCCTGCTACAAACAGTGATCTCTTCTCACAGGGTAAGGGACTCACACCATTGAGCCCTGCTGAGTCCTTAAATCTCCTCCTACCCTCAGCCACTCTGGCCTTCATCCTAATAGATTGTCCTTGCACCTTTGGCAGAGATCAGTACCTACATTTATGTGAATCTGTTTTCTGTCCTTTCTATACTGTTCCATTGACCTACAGCCTTTCACCCATACTGCAACATCTGGATTGCTGTAGCTTTATATTGTCTGGCTGAACAGGGCCAGTCCTCCAACTTAGTTCTACTCCTTCAATATTGTATTGGCTACTGTAGCTGTTTTGTCTTTCCTTATATTTTTAGAATTAGTTTGTTGGTATCCACAAAATAGATTTCTGAGATTTTTATTTAGACTGTATAAAATCTATAAGTCAAGTCGAGAAGAACCAACATTCTGTCAATATTGACTTTTCCTGCCTTATAAGAAATGCCCATTCAGCACCAGGGAGCCTGGGGTAACTTTGTGCCCACTGCTCCCCACCTGAAAGGCAGCCACCTCCTCGCCTGTTATGCAAAACATGTTCCTGAGGAATCTGATGCTAAACCATTCCTAGAGGACTTGCTTCTGGGTCCCTTGCTTTATGAAAGTCAGTGACTGAGAGGACAAACAAAAGTTTGGCCATGCATCTGTCCATTCATGCATCCTCTGTCTGCCCTTGGGGGCTCAAGAGTATGTGCTCTAGAGGGAACCACTGAAACTGCAGCCTCATGGTGTGAGAAACACCTGGATAAGAGAGACGTGGCTATGTTACGGGCCCTGTGTTACATGTGATTATGGCATGGAGATTATATCTTAAAAGGAAGGTGTTATGTGTCAGAGGTACACACTTAAGTCATTATGGATTAAATAATAGAGTGTTGGGATTTCTTAATAATACTATAGCAAATTCATGGTAGGGATATAAATGAAACAGAATTGGTTAGTGTTTAAAACTTTTGAAGGTGAGACACCAAAAATTATCATATTTTTCTTCTACTTTTGTGTCTATTGGAAATTTCCACATAAAAGATCATCAATGAAATTTGTTATTAACTATTTAAAAAGAAAAACAGCATTTAAAAATAAACTCAGGCTTGGTGCCTGTGGCTCAAGCAGCTAAGGCACCAGCCACATACACCTGAGCTGGCGGGTTCGAATCCAGCCGAGGCCCACCAAACAACAATGACGGCTGCAACCAAAAAACAGCCAGCCACTGTGGCAGGTGCCTGTAGTCCCAGCTACTTGGGAGGCGGAGGCAGGAGAATCGCTTGAGCCCAGGAGTTGGAGGTTGCTGTGAGCTGTGATGCCACAGCACTCTACCCAGGGTGACAGCTTGAGGCTCTGCCTCAAAAATAAATAAATAAATAATGAATAAATAAACTCAGCGACACTGGAATAGAAAGGAAGTGTCTTAGTCTATATACATTAAACATCCATAAATACAATGCAAATATAATATTCTATATACATTAAACATCCATAAATACAATACAAATATAATATTCTATTATAAACAAGAAACAAACTGTTCCCACTGTTGTTACTTTTCTTTAACATCATAATGTGGGACCTACCCAAATATGTAATAAAAAAAACCCATAAGAGTGGCCAGTCCTGGTGGCTCATGCCTGTAATCCTAGCACTATGGGAGGCCAAGGCAGGTGGATTGCCTTGAGTTCAGAGGTTCGAGATCAGCCTGAGCCAGCATGAGACCCTGTCTCTACCAAAAAAATAGCCAGGCATTGTGGTGGGTGCCTGTAGTCCCAGCTACTTGTGAGGCTGAGGCAAGAGAATCGCTTAAGCCCAAAAGTTGAAAGTCTGTGAGCTGTGATGCTACGGCACTCTACCAAGGGCCATAAAGTGAGATTCTGCCTCAATAAAAAAGTAAAAAAAAATAGATAAAAGAAAAAAATGAAAATAAAAAAAAACTTCAAACTAAGACAATTGAAAGCCAAATGAAAGCAAAATTTAAAAAAAAGAGTATTAACAATTGAAAACGATGATACAAAACTATCACAATTCATAGATGGGACCAGATTGTACTATGACAGAGATATGAAAGAATTTATACAAAAACTTTCTAGAATTTTTAAGTATGTACCAAATTTTTTCATTCCAAATCAGTATACAAAGACTAATTGCATTTTTATGCAACAAGAACAAATTGAAAGAAATAAAAACATAGAAAGGTTGTGTTTACAATAGCATAAAACACATCACATATTGATAATACATACCAGATTTTAATGTCTTTGAGTGAAAACAATGAAGCTGTGTACAAACACATATAAGGAACCCAAATTCCTGAATTAGAAACTCATTGTCAACACGTAATTCTCAGGAAATTCGGTAAGAACCTACACTGAAGGAGAGACATGAGCAAGATGGCATGATAGGTGATCCCAGCCTCTCTACAAATTTGGCGGCTGATCATGGAGGAAAATAACTCTGGAAGAGCTCAGGAGTCCACTTCAGAAGGTACATCAACACTTGTTTTGGAAGAGAAAAACAAGATAGCCACACAAAAAGGGAAGAAAGAAGCTTCATTTGGGCTGTATCACCCCATCACCAGGTGAGCCCTGCTCAGCACCCAGAGGGAATTCCAAGGCTCATGAGTGCCCCTTGCAGGGTAAAGAAGAGCCAGGTGAACAACTGGCATCCCCATCTTTCTGGGCACTACTGGAATGACTAGCTTCAAGTTCATCCCACTCAGATTGCTATGGGAACCAGCATAGCTGAGATGTCTTGAAACAATGGGGAGCAAGGAAGAGAGACAGGGGTTATTCACATCACCTATGCAGTGTGAGCTACCTGGTGCCCAGCAGTCTACTCTGCACAAACCTCCAGCAAACTTCTCTACTCAGGACCTCAGTGGGACTCTAGGCTGTTGTGCACTCCTTATCTCACAGTTTTTACCACACTACTAGCAGTGTTGGCCATTGTAGACCCCAGTGACCCATCCGTACAGGACCCTAGCAATTTTTTTCCCTGAAGAAATCAACAGCCTACTCAGCAGTAGCAGACATCCTGCAGCCTTCACCACTAAGGGTCCCATAATTTTTTTCCCTTTGCAGGTGCTTGAACCAACACCCTTCCCACTTTCCCTTTCCATTCCTTCTCTTTCCCCTTCCTCCTATGGAAAAGCTCAGTTGCCAACCTCCTTCTTCTCCTCCTCCTTCCCTTTCCCCATATTTTGCCCCATATTAGTCTTTTTAAAATTCATTTCTCACACACATCAAAAATTAAAGAACTCCTGGGTGGTACCTGTGGCTCAAAGGAGTAGGGCACCAGCCCCATATACCGGAGGTGGCAGGTTCAAACCTGGCCCTGGCCAAAAACTCCAAAAAAAAAAAAAAAAAAAAAAAACTCCTTTCCCACTAACTTCCACATTTATACCTGCTTTGTCTCTTTAAACCTTTAAAGAGGAACTAGTACCTATATTACTTAACCTTTTCCAAAACATCAAAACAGAAGGAATACTTCCAAACCCATTCTATGAAGGAAATATTATCCTGATCCCCAAACCAGGAAAAGATCCAACAAGAAAACAAAATTATAGACCAAGATGGCAGCCGAGTAACAGCTTCCTTGCATCTGGGCACCGTGAGTCTGGGGAGATAGGACTCCAGGCATCTCTGGCTGGTGGGATCTGCCTATCATCACCCCTGCAAGGATACAGGGAGTCAGCGAGAGACTTCTGGACCCCAAGAGGAGGACTAAAACAGTGGAAAACTGGCAAGTGGTCGTGTGTGTTCAATCCATCTAAACCCGCCCGCAACTGTAAGTTCAGTAGCAGCGAGACTGCAAACCAGAAAGGCCTTACCTGTGAACTGTTTTGGTGTCTTTGGACTTGGCACTCAGTTCAACTGCCTTGGGGAGAGCCTGAGCGGGAGTGCGGAGAATGTTGGCCTTTTTCTAGGGCCCCAGTCTGAGCCGCGGAGCCAGACGGAGCTAATAGTGTTTGGCTCTGGGTCAAAGGGAGCCATTGTGAGTGATCTGCCCCGGCAAGCTCCGCCCTCAGGGTCGCAGAGCTAGAATTGGGTGGGAGCTGGTAACCCAGCAACCAAGTAGCCTAAGGGCAGGGTCTGAGCTGCCTTGCAGCCCTAACCATGGGGGCAGAGGGAGACCAGTTTTGGCACACAGGGTAAGTGGATAGCCACTTCAGCAAAGATTCCAGCGACAAGCAGTTCCCTGGGAAAGCTTCTGCTCAGCAAGTGAACAAGTTCAAAGTACCTTTTAAGTGGGCTGAAGAGAGATTTAGGGTGTCTACCTGCTGGGGTTTGAGAAATTAGCAGCCTCCAGTCATATCAGAACTGTGATTAACATCTCATACTCCAGAAGACCACATGTTGCCGAGACAATATTCAATAACATATACATACTGCTTTGTTATTGGTTGTGTTTTTTTTTTTTTTTGGTTTGGTTGTTTTTTTGTTTATTTTGATGTTGTTGATGTTCTTTTGTTTTTTAAGTTCAACCTTTTCCATACACACCTTTTTCTTTCTCAATTTTTCTAGTTTAATTGTAATTTCCCATTGCTGCCTTTTTCAATAACTAGAACTTCATTTTTGTTAGTGTTTCTACCGCTATTATTTGGTTTTCCACCCAATTTTATCCCATAAAGTTTTCTGTTTGCTTGTTTTGGTTTGATTTACAGCATTTTTGTCTTCTCTACCTGGTGGAGGTGGGGTACTGTGTCTGATCAGGTTAGCAAAGAGCTGCTGACCTCAAGGGAACCACCCAACTGGGAACCCCCAGAAGGTGGGGTTTTTTTTAAGATTGTATCAAAGTACCCTACTGTACGCCTATATTGCTCTGTCTCCCTCTTTCTGTGCCTCTCTTCTTTTTGTCAATATTCCATTTACCGACACCCTCTCTTTTCTCTATTTTTCTTTGTTTTTCTTATCACTCGGTCCTCCTTTCTTTCATCCCTTTTTTGCTCTTCAACCTTCTCACCCTTCTGGTCCTGTAATTCTTAGTCCACAGGCACGAGAACTTAAAGAGCAAGAGGAAGTGAAAGGAAAATTAGGGCAAGGAAACAGATAAAAGAAATCATTCATGAGGAAGAATCAGCAGAAAACTCCAGGCAACATGAAGAACCAGTCCAGAACAACCCCACCAAGGGACCATGAGGTAGCTACTGCAGAGGATTCCACCTATAAAGAAATATTAGGAATGACAGAAAGGGAATTTAGAATACACATGTTGAAAACAATGAAAGAAATGATGGAAACAATGAAGGAAACTGCTAATAAAGTGGAAAATAACCAAAAGGAAATCCAAAAACAGAATCAAATAAGAGATGAACGATATGAAGAATATAAAAAGGATATAGCAGAGCTGAAGGAACTGAAACAGTCAAGTGGGGAACTTAAAGATGCAATGGAAAGTATCAGCAACAGGTTGGACCGTGCAGAAGAAAGAATTTCAGAGGTAGAAGACAAAGTTTTTGAGATGACTCAGATAGTAAAAGAGGCAGAAAAGAAGAGAGAGAAAGCAGAACGTTCACTCTCAGAATTATGGGACTTTATGAAGCGTTCCAACATACGAGTTATAGGAATCCCAGAAGGGGAAGAAGAATGCCCCAGAGGAATGGAAGCCATACTAGAGAATATTATAAATTAAAATTTCCCAAATATCACCAAAGATTCTGACACACTGCTTTCAGAGGGCTATCGGACCCCAGGTCACCTCAACTCTAACCGAGCTCTCCAAGACACATTGTGATGAACCTGTCCAAAGTCAAGACAAAAGAAAAGATTCTTCAGGTTGCCAGCAGTAAGCGTCAGTTGACCTACAGGGGCAAATCCATCACAGTGACCGCAGACTTCTCTAATGAAACTTTCCAAGCAAGAAGACAATGGTCATCTACCTTTAATCTACTTAAACAGAACAATTTCCAGCCCAGAATTGAGTACCCTGCTAAGCTAAGCTTAAAAATTGACGGAGAAATCAAATCATTTACGGATATACAAACATTGAGGAAATTCGCCACAACAAGACAAGCTCTACAGGAAATACTTCAACCTGTTCTGCACACTGACCACCACAATGGATCAGCAGCAAAGTAAGAACTCAGAAATTAAAGGACAGAACCTAACCTCCACACTGATGCAAAAGATAAAACTAAGCAATGGACTCTCACAAAATAAGACAAACAGAATACTACCACACTTATCAATTATCTCCATAAATGTTAATGGCTTGAATTCCCCACTGAAGAGACATAGATTGGTTGACTGGATTAAAAAACACAAGCCATCCATTTGCTGTCTGCAAGAAACACACCTGGCTTCAAAAGACAAATTAAAGCTCTGAGTCAAGGGTTGGAAGACAATTTATCAGGCAAATGGAATTCACAAGAAAAGAGGAGTTCCTATTTTATTTTCTGATACATGTGGATTTAAAGCAACTAAAGTCAAAAAAGACAAAGATGCTCACTTTATATTGGTCAAGGGAAAAATACAACAAGAAGACATTTCAATTCTAAATATTTATGCACCCAATTTAAATGCTCCCAGATTCTTGAAACAGACCTTACTCAGTCTGAGCAATATGATATCTGATAATACCATAATAACAAGGGAACTTAACACTCCTCTTACAGAGCTGGACATATCCTCTAAACAGAAATTAAACAAGGATATAAGAGATTTAAATGAGACCCTAGAACAACTGTGCTTGATAGACGCATATAGAGCACTTCATCCCAAAGATAAAGAATATACATTCTTCTCATCACCCCATGGAACATTCTCCAAAATTGATCATATCCTGGGACACAAAACAAATATCAACAGAATCAAAAGAATTGAAATTTTACCTTGTATCTTCTCAGACCATAAGGCACTAAAGGTGGAACTCAACTCTAACAAAAATGCTCGACCCCACCCAAAGGCATGGAAATTAAACAATCTTCTGTTGAATAACAGATGGGTGCAAGAAGAAATAAAACAGGAAATCATTAACTTCCTTGAGCATAACAACAATGAAGACACAAGCTACCAAAACCTGTGGGATACTGCAAAAGCAGCTTTGAGAGGAAAAGTCATCGCTTTAGATGCCTACATTCAAAAAACAGAAAGAGAGCACATCAACAGTCTCACAAGAGATCTTATGGAATTGGAAAAAGAAGAACAATCTAAGCCTAAACTCAGTAGGAGAAAAGAAATATCCAAAATCAAATCAGAGATCAATGAAATTGAAAACAAAAGAATCATTCAGAAAATTAATGAAACAAGGAGTTGGTTTTTTGAAAAAATAAATAAAATAGATAAACCATTGGCCAGACTAACGAGGAAAAGAAAAGTAAAATCTCTAGTAACCTCAATCAGAAATGATAAAGGGGAAATAACAACTGATCCCACAGAGATACAAGAGATCATCTCTGAATACTACCAGAAACTCTATGCCCAGAAATTTGACAATGTGAAAGAAATGGATCAATATTTGGAATCACACCCTCTCCCTAGACTCAGCCAGGAAGAAATAGAGCTCCTGAACACACCAATTTCAAGCACTGAGATCAAAGAAACAATAAAAATCTTCCAACCAAAAAATGCCCTGGTCCAGATGGCTTCACTCCAGAATTCTATCAAACCTTCAAGGAAGAGATTATTCCTGTACTGCAGAAATTATCCCAAAAAATTGAGGAAGAAGGAATCTTCCCCAACACACTCTATGAAGCAAACATCACCCTGATACCAAAACCAGGAAAAGACCCAAACAAAAAGGAGAATTTCAGACCAATCTGACTCATGAATATAGATGCAAAAATTCTCAACAAAATCCTAGCCAATAGATTACAGCTTATCATCAAAACAGTCATTCATCATGATCAAGTAGGCTTCATCCCAGGGATGCAAGGCTGGTTTAACATACGCAAGTCCATAAACGTTATCCACCATATTAACAGAGGCAAAAATAAAGATCACAAGATCCTCTCAATAGATGCAGAAAAAGCATTTGATAAAAACCAGCATCCTTTTCTAATTAGAACACTGAAGAGTATAGGCATAGGTGGCACATTTCTAAAATTGACTGAAGCTATCTATGACAAACCCACAGCTTATATTTTACTGAACGGAGTAAAACTGAAAGCTTTTCCTCTTAGAACTGGAACCAGACAAGGTTGTCCTCTGTCACCTTTACTATTCAACGTAGTGCTGGAAGTTCTAGCCAATACAATTAGGCAAGACAAGGAAATAAAGGGAATCCAAATGGGAGCAGACGAGGTCAAACTCTCCCTCTTTGCTGACGACATGATCTTATACTTAGAGAACTCCAAAGACTCAACCACAAGACTCCTAGAAGTCATCAAAAAATACAGTAATGTTTCAGGATATAAAATCAACGTCCACAAGTCAGTAGCCTTTGTATACACCAATAACAGTCAAGATGAGAAGCTAATTAAGGACACAACTCCCTTCACCATAGTCTCAAAGAAAATGAAATACCTAGGAATATACCTAACGAAGGAGGTGAAGGACCTCTATAAAGAAAACTATGAAATCCTCAGAAAGGAAATAGCAGAGGATAGTAACAAATGGAAGAGCATACCATGCTCATGGATGGGAAGAATCAACATTGTTAAAATGTCTATACTTCCCAAAGCAATCTACCTATTCAATGCCATTCCTATCAAAATACCAACATCGTACTTTCAAGATTTGGAAAAAATGATTCTGCGTTTTGTATGGAACCGGAAAAAACCCCGTATAGCTAAGGCAGTTCTTTGTAACAAAAATAAAGCTGGGGGCATCAGCATACCAGATTTTAGTCTGTACTACAAAGCCATAGTGCTCAAGACAGCATGGTACTGGCACAAAAACAGAGACATAGACACTTGGAATCGAATTGAAAACCAAGAAATGAAACTAGCATCTTACAAACACCTAATCTTTGATAAACCAAACAAGAACATACCTTGGAGGAAATACTCCCTATTCAATAAATGGTGTTGGGAGAACTGGATGTCTACATGTAAAAGACTGAAACTGGACCCACACCTTTCCGCACTCACAAAAATTGATTCAAGATGGATAAAGGACTTAAATTTAAGGCATGAAACAATAAAAATCCTCCAAGAAAGCATAGGAAAAACACTGGAAGATATTGGCCTGGGGAAAGACTTCATGAAGAAGACTGCCATGGCAATTGCAACAACAACAAAAATAAACAAACGGGACTTCATTAAACTGAAAAGCTTCTGTACAGCTAAGGAGACAATAACCAAAGCAAAGAGACAACCTACACAATGGGAAAGGATATTTGCATATTTTCAATCAGACAAAAGCTTGATAACTAGGATCTATAGAGAACTCAAATTAATCCACATGAAAAAAGCCAACAATCCCATATATCAATGGGCAAGAGACATGAATAGAACTTTCTCTAAAGACGACAGACGAATGGCTACCAAACACATGAAAAAATGTTCATCATCTCTCTATATTATGGAAATGCAAATCAAAACAACACTGAGATATCATCTAACCCCAGTGAGAATGGCCCACATCACAAAATCTCAAAACTGCAGATGCTGGCATGGATGTGGAGAGAAGGGAACACTTTCACACTGTTTGTGGGACTGCAAACTAGTACAACCTTTCTGGAAGGAAGTATGGAGAAACCTCAAAGCACTCAAGCTAGACCTCCCATTTGATCCTGCAATCCCATTACTGGGCATCTATCCAGAAGGAAAAAAATCCTTTTATCATAAGGACACTTGTACTAGGCTGTTTATTGCAGCTCAATTTACAATCGCCAAAATGTGGAAACAGCCTAAATGCCCACCAACCCAGGAATGGATTAACAAGCTGTGGTATATGTATACCATGGAATACTATTCAGCCATTAAAAAAAATGGAGACTTTACATCCTTCGTGTTAACCTGGATGGACGTGGAAGACATTATTCTTAGTAAAGCATCACAAGAATGGAGAAGCATGAATCCTATGTACTCAATTTTGATATGAGGACAATTAATGACAATTATGGTTATGGGGGGGTAAGCAGAAAGAGGGAAAGAGGGAGGGGGTGGGGCCTTGGTGTGTGTCACACTTTATGGGGGCAAGACATGATTGCAAGAGGGACTTTACCTAACAATTGCAATCAGTGTAACCTGGCTCATTGTACCCTCAATGAATCCCCAACAATAAAAGAAAAAAAAAAATTACATACAATACTAAAAAAAAAAAAAAAAGATTCACCATAGCAATTCCCAAGATAATCTTAAAACATCATAAAAATCAAGAGATTATAACTTAGTCCCATAAAATGGTAATTATATTTCAAATCAATATTCCTCTAAGTCAGTATAATCCATTCATCTCATTAATTGTGAGTAATAATTACTCACTTGAAGACTTTTCTGAATAGTCTACAGGCACAAGTCAACTTTTTCTACCAGGTGGAGCCTGTGGCTCAAAGGAGTAGGGCACTGGCCCCATATGCTGGAGGTAGCAGGTTCAAACCCAGCCCTGGCCAAAAAAAAAACAACAAAAAACTTTTTCTACCTACAACAATCACAGCACTGTTGATTTAAAAAGAAAAATTCCAAAAATTATATGGACTCCGGATAAGGAAATGATGGCTCACTCCTCCTCAGCCCCATTGCTCAAAGGGATGTTAACACTACCTTCTATAAACTTTCAAACATAAAAAAATATTTTTTGACTACTGTGTACTTATAAACATGCAACTGCTATCAGTTGGTTGTCTCCTCAGCAACCCGGTGAGTGGAAGCGGATCAACTGAGATTTCTTTGTTTTCAAAAGATAGGATCATACGATGTACCTGTACTTGCCTTTCTTTTAACTTTATGATGTACTTTGGGCTCTTTGTACATTATTACATCTGCCTCATTTCATGATTGTACGGTATTTTATTGTATGAGATATTCTATCTTAACTAGCTCCTTCTTGATGGCTGTTTATGTTGATTCTGGTTTTTTTTTTTTTTTCTTGGCTGATATAAACATTGTATGTTTGTATCATCTCTCAGTCGTTCAGATTCCTAAAAATAAAATAACTGGATCAACTGGAGTCTATTTAAAAATCTCGTGATCTGTTGCTAAGCTGCCCTCCCCCCCAGGGGTCTCAGTATATTTCACCTATAGCGCATGAAAGTCAGTTCTAGTGTCTAGGAAGGGAGGCACCTGTGTTAATGGAGGTGTTACATTCATTTGGAATAGAGCTTTCGCGTGCATGCTCTTCTTTCTCTGCCCCCGCTTCCCGTTTTTCTTTTACAGTCTCTGTGAACAGATTAGCAGACGTTTTCAATTTATAGCACTCAGTGACAAACTGCATGTGATGGTTATACTAGATTCTTGCCCCATCCTTGATTGGGCGAAGCTCTTCACATACACACCGAACTTTGATTTGTGAAGACAAGCTTGATGATTTCAGGAAAATAAGAGAAGAGAAGACAAATTCTTAAGACTGCTATTTAGAAAACTGTTGTGAATCTGCTTATCTGACATGTAGATGTAGAAGAATAAACCTTGTCTCTGGCATTACAGATACTGAAAAAAAAAAAGAAAGAAAGAAAATTATAGACCAATATCACTAATGAACATAGATGCAAAAATATTCAATAAGGGGGAGGAGATAAGATGGCTGACTGAAGCCAGCTTTCCACAGAGGCTCCCATCCAGAAGAAGAGTTAAATGACAATTAAGTTTATGGGGGGAAGGAAAAGCAGAAAGAGGGAAAGAGGGAGGGGGTGGGGCCTTGGTGTGTGTCACACTTTATGGGGGCAAGACATGATTGCAAGAGGGACTTTACCTCTTGCAAACATTCCAAGTGTAAGGGCTTGGAATGTTTTGAGACAAGGAAGCTTGTTTCTTTTTTTTCTCTTTTTTAGAAAAAAGAAACACTTTTTTTATTGTTCTTTTTCATTTTCAACATGTCTACCATCACTACTAATACAAAGGATAATATGATTCTGTAGTTCTCAGAAACATTTTCAAGCTGATTTTCAGTAACACCAGCAATAACATCAGTTATCCTAGCTTGAAAGTCTTCTAAAAATGGAGGTTTGGTTGAATAAATATTAGTTTTCACGTGTCCCCATTAAAAGAAATCCAATGGAGTCAAATATGGTGAATGTGGAGGCCAAGAAAATGGTCTACCTCTTCCAATCCATCTGTGAGGGAATTTCTAATGCAGAAACTGTCTAACATGCAAAGCAAAGTGACAAGGAGCATCAAGTTGAAACACTGTATTTTCTATCAGTCCTAATTGTTCAAGCTGAGGAATAAAGTAATTTTGTAGCATTTCTAAATACCTATCACCATTAACAACACACCCTTCAAAAAAGAATGACCCTATGTCTTGATTTTTTTCCCAAAGCACACCACACATTAACTTTGGGAGAATCTCTTTCATGTTCTACAGACTCAAGTGGACTTTCAGTTCCCCAATACAGCAATTAAGCCTGTTGACCTTGCCACTAAATGTTAAATGTTACTTCATTAGAGAACATTAAATTACTCAAATATCCATCACTGTTGCTAAGTTTTTCATTGAACTGGTGACAGAAAGTTGTGCATGATAATCCTCTTATAAAAACACGTAATGTACTTGAATTTTGCATGCTTTCATGTGAGTCTTGTCTGCAGAATCTTATGCACAGTAGACTTTGAAAGCCTCATCTCTAGTGATGCCTGTCTTAAAGACTTTCTTGGACTCACCTCAAAGGTTCCGTCTATGGATACTATAGTTTTCTTACTAACACATGGCCTACTAGACCATGGATGATTATTGACAGACCCTGTTTTTTTAATTTTTTATTCACTTGGATATGTAATTCCTGTGTGGTGCTTCTTTCTTAGAATGGGTTCTAAACCTTTTTTGGACAGCAGTGGTATATTTTGGTTTTACCAACCAAAGAACACAATTTACTTTCTCTTCCAGTGAAGCCATGAGTCAACAGTGATTCTAGCCAAGGCTCCCTCAGGAAGCCTGTTTCTTAATCAAAGATAAGCCACCAGATACATAGTAAGACTCAAATAACTCATTAAGTAAATTGATGACCTAGAGGTGTGGTTTGACCTTTATCTCACATGGCCTTTGGCCTGCTAATGATTTATCATCTCACTGTTACAAAAGGTAACTCCAGAAGGGAGGAGGGAGCATAACTAGGCATGTCTGACCTCCCTTCTCCACAAAGTCTGCAACTCAGCTTTAAACACTTGTCTACCAATGGGGGCTCAGAAAAGCCACTCCTGTGGTTTTTTTCCCCACATATTTGTTTCTGGACAAAGGAACCAACAAAAAGAAAACATTGGTAGTATCAGTCCCTTATCTTCATTGGTAGCAACTTAAGATTTTTCTGTTTCCCTTAGCCAAGAGGGCGTTCACTCGGTCAGCTGAAGTTAAGGTTTTATTTTAGTTCACAGTTCTGTAACAAAATAAAAAAAATTAGGACCATCCAAACTCGATTTGCCAAAGGAAAAGTTCAGACTGGAGATTGAGTTATGCAACACTGTTGTCCCTTTTCCAAATACATGACCAGCACTTCCAGAATTGGTATTTAGGTATTTTACATTAGGCAGACCCCCCCAAAAAAAATCCCACAAGGCCTCTTTTTGTCCCTGGATGATGGTCCTTAAAAACTGTTCAAAATTAACTTATTGAAGATGGCGGCGGTCTCAATGTCAGAAGTGCTGAAGCAAGTGGTGTGTTGGAGAAGGGCAGTAGGTGTAGTTGCTATTTCCGTTTCCAGGGTCCTGACCAGGACACAACAGAGGATCCAGAAATTGGGGTCTAATGACTCACTTGACTATAAAAAATAATAGAAGTGGCATCCACCGTACCTCCGGAAGAGTCGTGCCACGACATGCAATGGGTGCCCCCCTTGATCTCCATAAGAGCTGCGCTGTGACCCATAACCTGCGATTGGCACCCACCCAGACCCCAGTAAGAGCTGCACCACAACCTGCAATGGGCGCCCACCAGACCTCCTAAAGAGCTGCACCGTGACCAGCACCTACCCGGACTTCCGTAGGAGCAGTGCCACAACCCACGCCCACCGGGCCTCTGCGTGCCCTGACCAGGAACCCCATGTCCTCCCTCCTATAACCTCCCTGCCTCCACACGGGGCCCACTCATCTGACCAGGGACTCCGGTAACCACATGCCCTCCAGAGCCCTCCCTGCCTCTACTGAGTGCCCTTCTCCTGGCTACAGACTGCTGGAGCCTTGGGCCCTCTGTGACAAAGTCACTGGGCACCAGGCACTCCCAGAGCCGTGTACACCACCCCCCACCCTGTTGCTGGATCCAGGTGTGTCACGCTCTGGAGCTGCTCCCACAACCAGAACTCACTGGCTGGGGCAGCCCCATAGGAGCTACACAGGGTCACTCCCTACAAAGATCCAGCAACAATAGAGTGATCCCGCTGGGGTCACCAACAGGAGAGACACCTCCCCAACTCTGAGGATGGCCAGAGGGAATGGTAAAAAACAATCATGAGGCAAAATCAACAGAAATACTCTAGCAATATGAATAATCAGAGTAGATCAACTCCCCCAAGGAACAATGGGGCAGACACAGCACAAGATCCCATGCACAAACAAATAGCTGAGATGTCAGAAATTGAATTCAGAATCTAGGTAGCAAATAATTGAATTAGAATTCCAAGAAGTAACCCAAAAAATATCCCAAGAATTCAACAAATTCAAAGGCCAAATGAGCAAAGATTTTGACACATTGAAACAAGAAGTTGCAGCCCTAAAAGATCTGAGAAACACAGCAGAATCCCTCAGTAACAGAATGGAGCAAGCAGAAGAAAAGATTTCTGCCAGGAAGGCCATGTTAACCAGTGTGATGAAAATGTGTCAAACAGTCTATAAAACCAATGTATGGTGACCCATGATTGCATTAATGTACACAGCTATGATTTAATAAAAAATAAAAATAAAAAAAGATTTCTGCCATTGGAGACAAAGCTTTCAAACCCTCACAAACTCTCAAAGAGGAAGAGAAATGAAGGGCAAAAAAGATCATTCTCTCAGAGAGCTCTGGGATAATTTGAAGAAAATCAATATTCATCTTATAGGGATCCCCAAAAGTGATGAAGTGGCTTCACAAGGCAGAGAGTCTCTTCCCCATGAGATAATGAAAGAGAACTTTCCAGACATGACAAGAGATTCTGAAATTCAGATAGCAGACAGCTTCAGAATGCCAGCATGACTCAACCCAAATAAGACATCCCCCAGACACATTATAATCAATTTCACTAAAGTTAATATGAAGGAGAAAATTCTGAAAGCAGCCAGATGAAAGAAAACCATTACCTACAAGGGAAAGAATATTAGGATAACTGCAGATGTCTCTGCTGAAACCTTTCAAGCTAGAAGACAATGGTCACCAACTTTTAAGCTCCTAAAACAAAATAACTTTCAACCCAGGATCCTATACCCAGCTAAACTGACTTTCATTTATGATGGGTAAATTAAATAATGCCATTCACATGTTGAAGAAATTTGCCATAACCAGCTCTCCAGGATATTCTCAGACCTATCCTCCATAAAAACCAGTGTAATCCTCCACCACAAAAGTAAACCCACCCAGAAAAATTTGATCAAATTCCAACTTCCACAGTCACAAAAGGATTAAAAATGTCCATTAGACTCTTGAAAGGCTTATTAATATTCTTAATTAATGAGAATGGTTTAAATTGTCCTCTAAAGAGGCACAGGTTGGCTGACTGTATACAAAAACTCAAGCCAGATATCAGCTGCATACAAGAATCTCACCTTATATTAAAAGACAAATATAGACTCAAGGTGAATGGATGGTCATCTATACTCCAAGCAAATGGAAAGCAGAAAAAAGCAGGTGATTCAATCCTACTCACAGATGCAATAGGCTTTAAACCAACAAAAATAAGGAGGGATAAGGATGGACACTTCATATTTGTTAAAAGTGATACTCAGTATGATGAGAATTCAATTATTAATATTTATGCACCCAACCAGAATGCACCTCAATTTATAAGAGAAACTCTAACAGACGTGAGCAACTTGATTTCCTCCAGTTCTAGAGTAGTTGAAGATTTTAACACCCCTTTAGCAATGCTGGATAGATCCTCCAAAAAGAAGCTAAGCAAAGAAATTTTAGATTTAAACTTAACCATTCAACATCTGGACTTAACAGACATCTAACAAACATTTCATGCCAACAAAATTGAATATACATTCTTCTCATCAGCCCACAGAACATACTCCAAAATTGACCACATTCTAGGCCACAAATCTAACCTCAGCAAATTTAAAAAAATAGAAATTATTCCTTGCATGTTCTCAGGCCATCATGGAATAAAAGTTGAACTCAATAACAACAGGAATCTGTATACCCATACAAAAACATGGAAGCTAAATAACCTTATGCTGAAGGACAGATGTGTTATAGATGAGATCAAGAAGGAAATCACCAAATTTTTGGAACAAAACAACAATGAAGACACGAACTATCAGAACCTCTGGGATACCGCAAAGGCAGTCCTAAGAGGGAAATTTATAGCACTGCGAACCTTCCCCAAGAAAATGGAAAGAGAGGAAGTTAATAACTTAATGGGACATCTCAAGCAACTGGAGAAGGAAGAACATTCCAACCCAAAACCCAGCAGAAGAAAAGAAATAAACAAAATCAGAGCAGAATTAAATGAAATTGAAAACAAAAGAATTATACAACAGATCAATAAATGAAAAACTTGGTTTTTTGAAAAGATCAATAAAGTAGATAAACCTTCAGCCAACCTAATCAGGGAAAAAACAGTAAAATTTCTAATTTCATCAGTCAGGAATGGTAAACATGAAATAACAACAGACCCCTCAGAAATTCAAAAAATCCTTAATGAACATTAAAGAAATGTTACTCTCAGAATATGAAAATCTGAAGGAAATCGACCAATACTTGGAAGCATGCCACCTACCAAGACTTGGCTACAATGAAGTGGAAATGTTGAACAGGCCTATATCAAGTTCTGAAATAGCATCAACTATACAAAACTCCCTAAAAAGAAAAGCCCAGGACCAGAAGGCTTCACGTCAGAATTCTACCAAACCTTTAAAAAGGAACTAGTACCTATATTATTAAACCAACTCCAAAATATAGAAAAAGAAGGAATATTACCCAACACATTCTACGAGCAAACATCACCTTGATCTCTAAACCAGCGAAAGACCCAACAAGAAAAGAAAATTATAGACCAATATCACTAATGAATATTGATGCAAAAATACTCAATAAGATCCTAACAAACAGAATCCAACAACACATCAAAAAAATTAAACAACATGACTAAGTGGGATTTATCCCACGGCCTAAACGCTGGTTCAATATACATAAATCTATAAATGTAATTCAGCACATAAACAAACTAAAAAATAAAGACCATGTGATTCTCTCAGTTGATGCAGAAAAAGCTTTTGATAATATCCAGCATCCCTTCATCATCAGAACACTTAAGAAAATTGGTACAGAAGGGACATTTCTGAAACTAATAGAGGCCATCTACAGTAAACCCACAGCCAATATCATACTGAATGGAGTTAAATTGAAATCATCTCCACTTAGATCAGGAACCAGGCAAGGTTGCCCATTGTCTCCATTGCTCTTTAACATTGTAATGGAAGTTTTAGCCATTGCAATTAGGGAAGAAAAGGCGATCAAGGGTATCCACATAGGGTCAGAAGAGATCGAACTTTCACTCTTCGCAGATGATATGATCGTATATCTGGAAAACACTAGGGATTCTACTACAAAACTTTTAGAAGTGATCAAGGAATACAGCAATGTCTCAGGTTACAAAATCAACACCCATAAATCTGTAGCCTTTATATATACCAACAATAGCCAAGCCAAAAAAAACAGTCAAGGACTCTATTCCTTTCACAGAAGTGCCAAAGAAGATGAAATATTTGGGAGTTTACCTAACAAAGGACATGAAAGATCTGTATAAAGAGAACTATGAAACTTTAAGAAAAGAAATAGATGAAGATGTTAACAGATGGAAAAACATACCTTGCTCATGGCTGGGAAGAATCAACATTGTTAAAATGTCTATACTACCCAAAGCAATATATAATTTTAATGCAATTCCTATTAAAGCTCCATTGTCATATTTTAAAGATATTGAAAAAATAATACTTCATTTTACATGGAATCAGTAAAAACCTCGAATAGCCAAGACATTACTCAGCAATAAAAACAAAGCAGGAGGAATCACGCTACCAGACCTGAGACTGTACTATAAATCGACAGTGATCAAAACAGCATAGTACTGGCACAAAAACAGAGAAGCAGATGTCTGGAACAGAATAGAGAACCAAGAGATGAATGCAGCTACTTACCATTATTTCATCTTTGACAAGCCAATTAAAAACATTCAGTGGGGAAAAGGTTCCCTATTTTACAAATAGTGCTGGGGGAACTGGCTGGCAACCTGTAGAAGACTGAAACTGGATCCACACCTTTCACCATTAACTTAGACTGTCACTGGATAAATGATTTAAACTTAAGACATGAAACTATAAAAATACTTGAAGAAAGTGTAAGGAAAACTTTTGAAGGAATCGGCCTGGGTGAACATTTTATGAGGAGGACTCCCCAGGCAATTGAAACAGTATCAAAAATACTTTACTGGGACCTGATCAAACTAAAAAGCTTCTGCACAGCCAAGAACATAGTCAGTATAGCAAGCAGACAGCCCTCAGAATGGGAGAAAATATTTGCAAGTTAAACCTCTGATAAAAGCTTAATAACCAGAATCCACAGAGAACTCAAACATATTAGGAAGAAAAGAACAAATGATCCCATCTCAGGGTGGGCAAAGGACTTGAAGAGAAACTTCTGTAAAGAAGATAGATGCATGCTCTACAGACACATGAAAAAATGCTCATCATCCTTAATCATCAGAGAAATACAAATCAAAACTACTTTGAGATATCACCTAACTCCAGTGAGAGTAGCCCACATAACAAAATCCCCAAACCAGAGATGTTGGCGTGGATGTGGAGAAAAGGGCACACTTCTACACTGCTGTTGGGAATGCACACTAATACATTCCTTTTGGAATAATGTTTGGAGAATACTTAGAGACCTAAAAATAGACCTGCCATTCGATCCTATAATTCCTTTACTAGGTATATACCCAGAAGACCAAAAGTCACAATATAGCAAAGACATCTGACCAGAATGTTTATTGCAGCCCAATTCATAATTGCTAAGTCATGGAAGAAGCCCAAGTGCCCATCGATCCACGAATGGACTAGCAAATTGTGGTACATGTATACCATGGAATATTATGCAGCCTTAAAGAAAGATGGAGACTTTACCTCTTTCATGTTTACATGGATGGAGCTGGAACATATTCTTCTTAGCAATGTATATCAAGAATGGAAGAAAAAGTATCCAATGTACTCAGTCCTACTATGAAGCTAATTTATAGCTTTCATATGAAGGCTATAACCCAACTATAGCACAGGAATATGGGGAAAGGGCCAAGGGAGGGGAAGGGAGCGGGGAGGTTAGGGTGGAGGGAGGGTAATGGGTGGGGCCACACCTATGATGCATCTTATAATGGGTACAGGCAAAACCTCCTAAATGTGGAATACAAATGTCTACATACAATAACTAAGAAAATGCCATGAAGGCTGCGTTGAACAGTTTGATGAGAATATTTCAGATTGTATATGAAACCAGCATATTGTACCCCTTGATTGCACTAATGTAAAGCTACGATTTAACGATAAAAACAGGTAACTTATTTACTTAGCCCCTAAACCAGTGTTTCTCAAACTTTTTTTTAATCTCACAGCACACTTGAACCTATAGTTAACTTTTGCAGCACATTTAAATTATGTTGATTTAAAAAGGAGTAAAAAAAATGGAATATACTTACTGTGCTTTGAACTTCATTTGAAAATAATTTAATTCATGATCTTTAAAAATTTTCATGGCACACCTAAAATCCTCTCATGACACACCAGTGTGTCACAGCACACCAGTAGAGTATCACTGCCCTAACCCTTTCCAGGCATACATCCTCCCATTAACAAAGAGATACCAATTGTAACCTTAGCTCTGTGACCTAAATCTAATCCCTTGTTTATGGGAACAAAATCTGTTAAATTCCACACTGAGAATTATAAGCTTCTTTTCCCAAGTGAAGAAAAAAGACAGAATGACATTACCAGGCCCTGAGACTTCTACACAATCAGCCTTTCCTTTATTCTTTCTTCATATGTTTACTTTATCTTATGTATAGCACAGTTTCATTGGGTAATAATTAAAATCAGAAAATTGTAACTGTTTGCCTTTCCACCTGCCCCCAGCTTCCTGTGTATCCTTCCCATCAAAGAAATATGTAAACACTGAACCTCCTGAAACCTCTCAGAGCACAAGCCACAGACAACTGACACTGTGATTCATGTCTTCCTGGCTGCAACCTCAAGCTCTCCAGCTTAATAAACCTCAATTGACTGAGATTCCTGACAAAACTAAATACCACTTCAAGCACACCTACTCACTGGTCTCCCAAACACAGAAGAAATCTCCAAGCAAATCTTCAAAGAATCAAACAAAAGTGGCCTAGACTGGGATCCTCAGGAAATCTTGGAGTCCCCAGAATGAAGGCCTTAGGTAAGGATTCATGTGAGTGATTTATTAGGATATATTCCTAGGAAAAAAAATGTTGAGGAGTATTGGAGTGGACCCAGGAAAGAAAGGAAATCAAGAAAGGAGTTATATTTAGCACATTCCCACAGACCAGTGATCCCCAAAATGGTTAGCACTAGGGACTGGGACTGGTTTCATGGAAGACAATTTTTCCATAGACTGGGGGTTGAGGTGGAGGTGGGGGGCATAGTTTTGGGATGGTTCAAGCACATTACATTTACTGTGCACTTTATTTCTATTATTATTACACTATAATATATAATGAAATAATTATACAAATCACCATAATGCAATCTCTGTGTTAATGACAATCTGTATTTGCAGCTGCTCCCAAGTGCTAGCATCACCACCCCAGCAGCTCCACCTCAGATCCTTGGGCATTAGATTCTCATAGGGAGCACACAACCTAGATCCCTTGCTTGTGCAGTTTACAGTAGGGTTCAGCTCCTATGAGCATCTAACTCTGCCCCTGATGTGACAGGAGGTGGAGCTCATATTCTGATGGAAATATTTGGGAGTGGCTGTAAACACAGATGAAGCTTCACTGGTGCTTGCCACTCACCTCCTGCTGTGTAGCCCAGTTCCTAACAGGCCACAGACTGGTATCAGGGGTCAGGGAATGCAGGCATAGAGAATAATTTGGCCTGAGCCTCCAAGTGAGTTCTGGAAAGCAACAAGGCACACTTTCATGGTTGTCTCAATCAGGAGCCAGAGAGCAGGAGAATTTATCCTCTGAAGCCCACCAGTCATTAGGTTAAGACTGCTCTGAAAGAGATTGCAAAGTCCCAGGCACCTGTGGTCCTCAGTGGCCAAGCAAAGTGGATTCCAGCACCCTGTGAAGCACCATAGCTGCTGGCTGTTGGAGGCACAGAGGCATTCTGACTATCCAGTGCCTGTCACCCTACTTCAATTCCTAAAGGTCAGCAGAACCTCACCAGGTACCACTGAATTAAGACACCCTCCCCTACATCTGTCTTAGGACTGAGCCCATTTGAGGGTATTCTGCCCTTCACAGGCAGAGCAGACTCTCCCTGGCTCCAGAACAGACACCTCCCCTGGTGGGTCTCTGCACTCTGGATTCCCAGCTCTGACCTCAAATCTTTTTCTATCAGCTGAGGGCAAAGGAGGCTGGTGACTGACCCTTTGAAAACATCAATGGACCACATCCGAATGCTGCTCACGTGCAACCCTTCTCCCCTCAGTGGTCTTCATTTGAACATTTGCTACCAGCACCAAGGTTTTCCACCTGTACCTGTCAAGGTCCAGGGCACATGGAAGACATTCTGCCTGGTTTATGGGTGTAGGCTGAAGCTGTGAGGAGGGTGAAAAAGCTCCTAGTCATTGAGACCCACAAACTGGTATTTTGGGGTCACTTCTGGGGAGAGGGGCCATGATACTCAGGAACTGGTTGGTGCAAAGACAGCAATGAAGATTCTCCAGGGAGAACTAGGCACCGTAGGTGGGTAGGGAGATCTGGTCCTGCCTGAGCTATTTCTACCATTTCAGGAGGAAATGAAGAGAAGTGGGAGGGACTAGGATTGGAAAGATCTAGGAGCTGAACTGATCCCACAGAGTTGAACCCTGACAACACACTACACAGGTCCCACCCATGACCTCCTAACCTGATACACATTCTTGAACTCTCTTCTCAAGGTTCATTCCACTTTCTCTTATGACACCTGTTCGATCTTGGTCTGGGAGATTCAATCTCTTCAAGAAGGACTAGGGCCTTATAACATCAGAGCTCCTTTTATATGCATTGTGAAGATCTTCCAGGCTGTCCTTTATCTTTGAACCTTTGTAATGCAAGGTTTCAAGAAGAAAAATGGTCACATTTGTCTTTTCTTCATGCATATGTTATGTCTGGTTCAGTTCTTATAGTCTGCAGTTGCATTGTTTTTCTCCTCAATTTCCTATCTTTGCTCTGCCAGCTACTTTCATCAAAACTCATTGCTGGATTTTTTTTTATTTGCATATTTTTTTATTTATTTTTATTAAACCATAGCTGTGTACATTAGTATGATTGTGGGGCACCATACACTTGGTTCATAGATCGTTTGACACATTTTCATCACATTAGTTAACATAGCTTTTGTAGCATTTTCTTAGTTATTTTGCTAAGACCTTTACATTCCACATTTACTAGGATTCACATATACCCTTATAAGATGCACCGCAGGTGTAATCCCATTAATCCCCCTCCTTCCCCTTCCCTTCCCCCTCCCTCCCCTCCCTTTCCCCTTTCTCCCTATTCTTAGGTTGTAACTGGGTTATAGCTTTCATGTGAAGGTCCTACATTAGTTTCATAATAAGGGTGAGTACATTGGGTACTTTTTCTTCCATTCTTGAGACACTTTACTAAGAAGAATATGTTTCATAGAGTGCTTTTATTTTTATTTTCCTTCAATTGTCTATAATTTTCTTCCGTTTCCTGGGATAAATCTTTTGTGAAAGTTTAAAGGTGCCAGCCACGGTGGCTCACAACTATAATCCTAGCACTCTGGGAGGCCAAGGTTGGTGGATCACTTGAGCTCAGGAGTGAGACCAGCCTGAGCAAGAGTGAGACCCCATCTCTAAAAATAGCTGGGAGGTGTGGCGGGCACCTGTAATTCTAGCTACTCAGGAGGCTGAGGCAAGAGAATCACTTGAACCTAAGAGTCTGAGGTTGCTGTAAGCTGTGATGCCACAGCACCCTACTGAGGGTGACAAAGTGAGACTCTGTCTCAAAAAAAAAATTAAGGGGGGAGGAGACAAGATGGCTGACTGAAGCCAGCTTTCCACAGAGGCTCCCGTCCAGTAGGAGAGTTAAAGGACAAAAATTCAGCAAGTAACCTGGTGGATTTGAGCTGCACTAAGAGAGAAGGTTGAAGAACGCACGTCAACCCCGCTGAGGTGAGCTGCGACCACAAGGATACAAACAAAAGGTACGAAATCCATCACCAAGCAGACAGTAGTCCCCTCCCCCATGAGAGGGCTCAGAGTGCCCCACAAACAATCGGGCAGAGTTCAAAGGTCCTCCCACTACACTCCATGGGAGAGACCCTCTAAAAACGGAACCTACCTCCCCTACTAGGGTGCCACGGTGTCCTCCTGCCAGGCATAAAATGGTATAAATTGTATATAGCCTCTACCTGGAATTCTGAGCTCCCACCACTCTCCTTCACTAACACTGAGGTCTGGAGGCCAGTCCCGGTCAGTGAAGAGGGGACCGCACCGGAGTGGCAGTTCCCTGAGGCACAGTGCAACAGCCGTCTTTTGGTGACAATACGGCCAGGCATAAAACTGTGTAAAGCTGTGTGTGTTCTCTGCCCGCAACCCCAGGCTCCCAGCGCTCCCCGCACTCCCCAAGGTCTAGAGGCCTGTCGCTCCAGGGGTCCAGACTCTTGGGCGATTGCTCGAGGGGTGTAGACAGTGCTGGGCTGCAGCTGGTCAGTGCAGACTCTGGGGTATGGGAGCAGAGAGAGGATGGTTGTCTGGAAGGCAGCTACACCGGAGCAGCAGTTGCCTGAGCCATAAAACAGCAGCCCTCTTTTGCTAGCAATATGACTCACAACCGAATATTCTGAAGCCACACCCCATGTCTCCCTGGGCAACCAGAGACTCTGAGTATAGGATTAGCCTGAGGCTACTCCAACTTGCAAACCAGGGAAACTCCCAGGGTGGGGCTGACCCAGAGGTCTGCTTTACTAAACCTAAGACTCACCTGGCCCTCAGGGGATTGTCAGCCTATAGACAATACAAGAGCAAAGACAAGCTGATTTGGAACTCGATTCAGCTTCTCTTCTGCAGGGGAACCGCACAGTTGTTCTGTTCTGTTCTGTCAGTAACATTAATCAGGGGCGAGACTGGACCTGAGTGAAAACCCCCCAAACTTCATCAAGTGCCCAAGGTTGTTAGGCCTCACCTCCTCCTGCTAGAGAGAGGCAGAGCGCAGCGGCCTGGCGGACTTCCTTGTGATTCAGGGAGGTGCAAACTCCTGGAGTACTGATTCACTACAGGCAACTGGGTCAGCCAACCGCAGGGCTATCAGTGACTGGGTGTGACAGTGGAGCAAGGTGGGGAAGGAGGCATTAACCTTCCCAGACTGATCTATTGGCTGGGTGTCTCCTCCTGACTCCACACAGCACTGGAGCAAGCCACAGCAGAGTAGTCACCAGACCCCTGTGATCCAGTTCCCAGAGACCTCTTAAACTCTCTCACCTGAGACAGGTGCAGACTGAGACAATTAATTTGGACTTTTTGAACTGAACCAATTGCCTGAGGACAAATCAGGTGGTGCCCTGGGTGCACGGTGGTAGGAAGGTTTGATTTTTCTTTTCCAATTGTTTGCCGGTGTGGGGTGGGTGACTTAATTGCTGATATTTCTCCACAGCTGAGACTTCAATCCAGAGTATCTGTTTCACTAGGGTGGAACAGAAACCAGCTGCAAACAAGACAGACCCACTTAGCCCCACCACACCAGACAGGGCCCCAGTTTCTCAGGCCACAACACTGTACAGGCCCTCAACAAAGCCCCAGGGGAAAAAAATCAAAGGGAGTAAAACAAACATGGGGCGGAATCAGAGGAAAAACTCTGGTAACATGAATAACCAGAATAGATCAACCCCCCACCCCCAAGGAAAGATATGGCAGATGTAATTGAAGATCCCATTCATAAACAACTGGCTGAGATGTCAGAAATCGAATTCAGAATTTGGATTGCAGACAAGATTAACAAAGTGGAATTAGGAATTCAAGGAGAAATTCAAAAGTTGTCTCAAGAATTTAACGAATTTAAAAACAAAACCACCAAAGACTTAGACTCACTGAAGCAAGAATTTGCAGCCCTCCAAAAAATAGCCGGGCATTGTGGCAGGTGTCTGTAGTCCCAGCTACTCGGGAGGCTGAGGCAAGAGAATTGCTTAAGCCCAGGACTTGGAGGTTGCTGTGAGCTGTGTGAGGCCATGGCACTCTACCAGAAAGTGAGACTCCGTCTCTACAAAAAAAAAAAAAAGAATTTGCAGCCCTCAAAGATATGGAAAATACAGTAGAATCCCTCAGCAACACAATGGAGCAAGCAGAAGAAAGGATTTCTGATATCAAAGATAAAGCCTTTGAACGCTCCCAAACTCTCAAAGAGGAAGAGAAATGGAGAGCAAAAATGGATCAATCTCTCCGAGAGCTCTGGGATAATTTGAAGAAGGCGAATATCCAAATCACAGGAGTTCCAGAAACAGATGAAGTGGTTTCACTGGGCACAGAGGCCCTTCTGCATGAAATTATGAAAGAGAATTTTCCAGACATGCCTAGAGATTCTGAAATTCAAATAGCGGACAGCTTCAGAACCCCAGCACGACTCAACCCCAATAAGACATCCCCCAGGCATATCATAATTAACATCACTAAAGTTAATATGAAGGAGAAAATCCTCAAAGCTGCCAGGAGAAAGAAAACCATTACCTTCAAAGGGAAGAATATTAGAATGACTGCAGATCTCTCTGCTGAAACTTTTCAAGCTAGAAGAGGGTGGTCACTGACTTTTAATCTCCTAAAACAAAATAACTTTCAATCCCAGATCTTGTACCCAGCTAAACTGAGTTTCATTTCTGATGGAGAAATTAAATACTTTAATGACATTCATATGTTGAAGAAATTTGCCATAACCAAACCAGCTCTTCAGGATATTCTCAAACCTATCCTCCATAATGGCCAACCCAATCCTATACTACAAAAGTAAACTCACTCAGAAACTTCAGATAAAACTCCAATTTCCACACTGGCGAAAGGATTAAAAATGCCCACTGGACTTTTGAAAAACTCGATACCCAAAATTTCACCAGACTGATCAATATTCTCCATTAATGTGAACGGCTTAAACTATCCTCTAAAGAGGCATAGGTTAGCTGAGTGGGTACAAAAACTCAGGCCAGATATTTGTTGCATAAAAGAGTCACATCTTAACTTAAAAGACAAATACAGACTCAGGGTGAAAGGATGGTCATCCATATTTCAGGCAAATGGTAATCAGAAAAAAGCAGGCGTTGCAATTTTATTTGCAGATACAGTAGGCTTTAAACCATCAAAAGTAAGGAAGGACAAGAATGGTCACTTCATATTTGTTAAGGGTAATACTCAATATGATGAGATCTCAATTATTAATATCTATGCCCCCAACCAGAATGCACCTCAATTTATAAGAGAAACTCTAACAGAAATGAGCAACTTGATTTCCTCCAGCTCCATAATAGTCAGAGATTTCAACACTCCTTTGGCAGTGTTGGATTGATCCTCCAACAAGAAGCTGAGCCAAGAAATCTTAGATTTAAACCTGATCATCCAACATCTGGATTTAGCAGACATCTACAGAACATTTCATCCCAACAAAACTGAATACACATACTTCTCATCAGCCCATGAAACTTACTCCAAAATCAATCACATCTTAGGACACAAGTCTAACCTCCATAAATTTAAAGGAATAGAAATTATTCCATGCATCTTCTCAGACCACCATGAAATAAAACTTGAGCTGAGTAACAACAGGAATCGGCATACTCATACAAAAACTTGGAAGTTAAATAAACTTATGCTGAATGATAGCTGGGTCAGAGATGAGATTAAGAAAGAAATCGCCAACTTTTTGGAACAAAAAAACAATGAAGACACGAACTATCAGAACCTCTGGGACACCGCAAAGGCAGTTCTAAGAGGGAAATTTATAGCACTGCAAGCCTTCCTCAAGAGAACAGAAAGAGAGGAAGTTAACAACTTAATGGGACATCTCAAGCAACTGGAAAAGGAAGAACATTCCAACTACAAACCTAGTAGAAGAAAAGAAATAACCAAAATTGGAGCAGAATTAAATGAAATTGGAAACAAAAGAATAATACAACAGGTCAATAAATCAAAAAGCTGGTTTTTCGAAAAGGTCAATAAAATAGATAAACCTTTGGCCAACCTAATCAGGAAAAAAAGAGTAAAATCTCTAATCTCATCAATCAGAAACAACAAAGATGAAATAACAACAGACTCCTCAGAAATCCAAAAAATCCTTAATGAATATTACAAGAAACTCTATTCTCAGAAATATGAAAATCTGAATGAAATTGACCGATACTGGGAAGCACGTCACCTTCCAAGACTTAGCCAGAATCAAGTGGAAATGTTGAACAGGCCTATATCAAGTTCGGAAATAGCATCAACCATACAAAACCTCCCTAAAAACAAAAGCCCGGGACCAGATGGTTTCACGTCAGAATTCTACCAAACTTTTAAAGAGGAACTAGTACCTATACTACTCAACCTGTTCCAAAATGTAGAAAAAGAAGGAAGGCTACCTAACACGTTCTATGAAGCAAACATCACCCTGATCCCCAAACCAGGAAAAGACCCAACAAGAAAAGAAAATTATACACCGATATCACTAATGAATAAAGATGCAAAAATATTCAACAAGATCCTAACAAACAGAATCCAGCAACACATCAAACAAATTATACATCATGACCAAGTTGGTTTTATCCCAGGGTCTCAAGGCTGGTTCAATATACATGAATCTATAAATGTAATCCAGCACATAAACAAATTAAAAAACAAAGACCATATGATTCTCTCAATCAATGCAGAAAAAGCTTTTGATAATATCCAGCATCCCTTCATAATCAGAACACTTAAGAAAATCGGCATAGAAGGGACATTTCTTAAACTGATAGAGACCATCTACAGCAAACCCACAGCCAATATCATATTGAATGGAGTTAAATTGGAATCATTTCCACTCAGATCAGGAACCAGACAAGGCTGCCCATTGTCTCCATTGCTTTTCAACATTGTAATGGAAGTTTTAGCCGCCACAATTAGGGAAGAAAAGGCGATCAAGGGTATCCACATAGTTTCAGAAGAGATCAAACTTTCGCTCTTTGTAGATGATATGATTGTATATCTGGAAAACACTAGGGACTCTACTACAAAACTTTTAGAAGTGATCAAGGAATACAGCAGCGTCTCAGGTTACAAAATCAACATTCATAAATCGGTAGCCTTTATATATACCAACAATAGTCAAGTTGAAAAAACAGTTAAGGACTCTATCCCATTCACAGTAGTGCCAAAGAAGATGAAATATTTTGGAATTTATCTAACAAAGGACATGAAAGATCTCTATAAAGAGAACTATGAAACTCCAAGAAAAGAAATAGCTGAAAATATTAACAAATGGAAAAACATACCATGCTCATGGCTGGGAAGAATCAACATCGTTAAAATGTCCATACTACCCAAAGCAATATATAATTTCAACGCAATCCCTATTAAAGCTCCATTGTCATACTTTAAAGATCTTGAAAAAAAATACTTCGTTTTATATGGAATCAGAAAAAACCTCAAATAACCAAGACATTACTCAGAAATAAAAACAAAGCAGGAGGAATTACACTACCAGACTTCATACTATACTACAAATCGATAGTGATCAAAACAGCATGGTATTGGCACAAAAACAGAGAAGTAGATGTCTGGAACAGAATAGAGAACCAAGAGATGAATCCAGCTACTTACCGTTATTTAATCTTTGACAAGCCAATTAAAAACATTCAGTGGGGAAAACATTCCCTATTTAACAAATGGTGCTGGGTGAACTGGCTGGCAACCTGCAGAAGACTGGGATTGGACCCACACCTTTCACCATTAACTAAGATAGACTCTCATTGGATTAAAGATTTAAACTTAAGAAATGAAACTGTAAAAATACTAGAGGAGAGTGCAGGGAAAACCCTTGAAGAAATCGGTCTGGCAAGTATTTTATGAGGAGGACCCCCCGGGCAATTGAAGCAGCTTCAAAAATACACTACTGGGACTTGATCAAACTATAAAGCTTCTGCACAGCCAAGAACACAGTAAGTAAAGTGAGCAAACAGCCCTCAGAATGGGAGGAGATATTTGCAGGTTATGTTTCCGACAAAGGTTTATTAACCAGAATCCACAGAGAACTCAAACGCATTAGCAAGAAAAGAACAAGGGATCCCATTGCAGGCTGGGCAAGGGATTTGAAGAGAAACTTCTCTGAAGAAGACAGGTGCACGGCCTTCAGACATACGAAAAAATGCTCATCATCTTTAATCATCAGAGAAATGCAAATCAAAACAATTTGAGATACCACCTAACTCCAGTGAGACTAGCCTATATCACAAAATCCCAAGACCAGAGATGTTGGCGCGGATGTGGAGAAAAGGGAACACTTCTACACTGCTGGTGGGAATGCAAATTAATACATTCCTTTTGGAAAGAGATATGGAGAACACTCAGAGTTCTAAAAATAGATCTGCCATTCAATCCTGTAATCCCTCTACTGGACATATATCCAGAAGACCAAAAATCACATCATAACAAAGATATTTGTACCAGAATGTTTATAGCAGCCCAATTCATAATTGCTAAGTCATGGAAGAAGCCCAAGTGCCCATCGATCCACGAATGGATTAACAAATTGTGGTATATGTACGCCATGGAATATTATGCAGCCTTAAAGAAAGATGGAGACTTTACCTCTTTCATGTTTACATGGATGGAGCTGGAACATATTCTTCTCAGTAAAGTATTTCAAGAATGGAAGAAAAAGTACCCAATGTACTCAGCCCTACTATGATACTAATTTAGGGTTTTCACATGAAAGCTATAACCCAGTTACAACCTAAGAATAGGGGGAAGGGGGAAAGGGAGGGAAGGGTGGGGGGAGGTGGGTAGAGGGAAGGGGATTGGTGGGATTACACCAGCGGTGCATCTTGCAAGGGTATATGTGAAACTTGGTAAATGGTCTGTGAATCTAGTGAATGATGCCCCATGATTATATCAATGTACACAGCTATGATTTAATAAAAAAAAAAAAAGAAAGAAAAAGAAAAGATAAGAGACAGGCCAGGGATGGTGGCTCATGCCTGCAATCCTGACACTCCAGGGCCAGGCACAGTGGCTCCCACCTGTAATCCTAGCACTGAGAGGCTGAGGTGTGTGGATTGCCTGAGCTCACAGGTTTGAGACCAGCCTGAGCCAGAGCAAGACCTCATCTCAAAAAATAGCTGAGTGTTGTTGCAGGCACTTGTAGTCCCAGCTACTTGGGAGGCTGAGGCAAGAGAATCACTTGAGCCCAAGAGTCTGACGTTGCTGTGAGCTATGACGTTACAGCACTCTACCAAGGGGGACATAATAAGTCTCCATCACAAACAAACAAACAAAAAAACTAACATTCTGGGAGGCTGAGCTGGGAGAATTGCTTGAGCTCAGGAGTAATAGCTTGAGTAATAGCTTGAGTAATAGTGAGATACTCATTTTGTCTAAAAATAGAAGAACTATCTGGTGTAGTGAAAGGCAGCTGTAGTCCCAGCTACTCAGGAGGCTCAGGCAAGAGGATCCCTTGAGCCCAAGAGTTTGAGGTTGCTGTGAGCTATTATACTATGGCAGTATACCCCGCTTGACAAAATGAGACTCTGCCTAATGAAAAAAAAAAAAAAAGAGAGAGAGAGAATTTAAGAAAAGTTAAGAAACAAAGAATGAGGAGTTCTAACATATGTCAAATTGGAATCCCACAAAGAGAGAAGAGAAAACAGGGGGAGTAAGGCAATATTCAAAAAGACAAGAACTGATAAAAGACAAGAATTCATGAATACAGTAACCACAACTTATGCCAAGAAGGATAAATATAAAAATAAATCAACACCTAGATACTTTTCAGTGAAACTTCAGAACAATGATGAGAAAGAGAGACTTCTCTGCCATGCTGAGAACCTGAGAGGTGGCCAAGACTGACCCCAGATGGTGCAGGACCTCACTTCGGTGGTGGAGACGTTCCTACAGCAGATGCAAGATAAATTTCAGACCAGACCATTGGAAGAATTGATGATATGGTTAGTTGCATTGATATCTGGAGAAAAACATTGCAGACCTCATGACACAGGCTGGAATGGAAGAACTAGAAAGCAAAAACAAGACACCTATCACACAAAAGAGTTGAAGGTTGCTAATAATTTACACTGAAATCTGGAACACCTTTTTTCCAGAAGATTAAATGGCTTTTTGCAATTAACTACTATGCATAGACAGGTTTTACATTACAAAACGTGCATTCTTATCACATACTATATAGCTTGAATTTTTTCTTTTCTTTTCTTTTCTTTTATTTTTATTGTTAAATCATAGCTGTGTACATTAGTGCAATTGCCTGTACCCATTCTAAGATGCACCATAGATGTGGCCCCACCCATTACCCTCCCTCCACCACAACCTCCCCCCTCCCTTCCCCTTCCTTGGCCCTTTCCCCATAGTCTTGTGCTATAGTTGGGTTATAGCCTTCATGTGAAAGCTATAATTTAGCTTCATAGTAGGGGCGAGTACACTGGATACTTTTTCTTCCATTCCTGAGATACTTTGCTAAGAAGAATATGTTCCACCTCCATCCATGTAAACATGAAAGAGGTAAAGTCTCCATCTTTCTTTAAGGCTGCATAATATTCCATGGTATACATGTACCACAATTTGCTAGTCCATTCGTGGGTCGATGGGCACTTGGGCTTCTTCCATGACTTAGCAATTATGAATTGGGCTGCAATAAACATTCTGGTACAGATGTCTATGTTATATTGTGACTTTTGGTCTTCTGGGTATATACCTAGTAAAGGAATTATAGGATCGAATGGCAGGTTTATTTTTAGGTCTCTAAGTATTCTCTAAACATCCTTCCAGAAGGAACATATTAGTGGGCATTCCCACCAGCAGGTAGAAGTGTGCGCTTTCCTCCACATCCATGCCAACATTTCTGGTTTTGGGATTTTGTTATGTGGGCTACTCTTACTGGGGTCAGGTGATATCTCAGAGTAGTTTTGATTTGCATTTCTCTGATGATTAAGGATGATGAGCTTTTTTTCATGTGTTTGTAGATTTTGCATTGGTCTCTTTTAGAGAAGTTTCTCTTTAAGTCCCTTGCCCACCCTGAAATGGGGTCACATGCTCTTTTCTTGCTAATAAATTTGAGTTCTCGGTGGATTCTGGTTATTAGACCTTTATCGGAGGTATAACCTGCAAATATTTTCTCCCATTCTGAGGGCTGTCTGCTTGCTTTACTCACTATGTTCTTGGCTGTGCAGAAGCTTTTTAGTTTGATCAGGTCCCAGTAGTGTATTTTTGATACTGCTTCAATTGCCTGGGGAGTCCTCCTCATAAAATATTCACCCAGGCCGATTCCTTCAAGAGTTTTCCCTGCACTTTCTTCAAGTATTTTTATAATTTCATGTCTTAAGTTTAAATCTTTTATCCAGTGAGAGTCTATCTTAGTTAATGGTGAAAGGTGTGGGTCCAGTTTCAATCTTCTACAGGTTGCCAGCCAGTTTACCCCGCACCATTTGTTAAATAGGGAATCTTTTCCCCACTGAATGTTTTTAATTGGCTTGTCAAAGATCAAATAACGGTAAGTAGCTGGATCCATCTCTTGGTTCTCTATTCTGTTCCAGACATCTACTTCTCTGCTTTTGTGCCAATACGATGCTGTTTTGATCACTATGGATTTATAGTACAGTCTCAGGTCTGGTATCGTGATTCCTCCTGCTTTGTTTTTATTGCTCAGTAATGTTTTGGCTATTAGAGGTTTTTTCTGATTCCATATAAAATGAAGTATTATTTTTTCAAGATCTTTAAAGTACGACAATGGAGCTTTAATAGGAATTGCATTAAAATTATATATTGCTTTGGGCTGTATGGACATTTTAACAATGTTGATTCTTCCCAGCCATGAGCATGGTATGTTTTTCCATCTGTTAACATCTTCGGCTATTTCTTTTCTTAGAGTTTCATAGTTCTCTTTGTAGAGATCTTTCACGTCCTTTCTTAGGTACATTCCCAAATATTTGATCTTCTTTGGCACTACTGTGAAAGGAATAGAGTCCTTGACTGTTTGTTCGGCTTGGTTATTGTTGGTATATATAAAGGCTACAGATTTATGGGTGTTGATTTTGTAGCCTGAGACATTGCTGTATTCCTTGATCACTTCTAAAAGTTTTGTAGTAGAATCCCTAGAGTTTTCCAGATATATGATCATAGCATTTGCAAAGAGTGAAAGTTTGATCTCTTCTGACCCTTTGTGGATACCCTTGATCACCTTTTCTTCCCTAATTGCAATGGCTAAAACTTCCATTACAATGTAAAGAGCAATGGAGACAATGGGCAACCCTGCCTGGTTTCTGATCTAAGTGGAGATGATTTCAATTTAACTCCATTCATTACGATATTGGTTGTGGGTTTGCTGTAGATGGCCTCTATTAGTTTAAGAAATGTCCCTTCTATACCAATTTCCTTAAGTGCTCTGATGATGAAGGGATGCTGGATATTATCAAAAGCTTTTTCTGCATCAATTGAAAGAATCATATGGTCTTTATTTGTAAGTTTGTTTATGTGTTGAATTACATTTATAGATTTACGTTTATTGAACCAGCCTTGAGACCCTGGGATAAATCTGACTTGATCATTGTATATAATTTTTTTGATGTGTTCTTGGATTCTATTTGTTAGGATCTTATTGAGTATTTTAGCATCTATATTCATCAGTGATATTGGTCTATAATTTTCTTTTCTTGTTGGTTCTTTCCCTGGTTTGGGGATCAAGGTGATGTTTGCTTCATAGAATATGTTGGGTAATATTCCTTCTTTTTCTATATTTTGGAAGAGGTTTAGTAGTATAGGTACTAGTTCTTCTTTAAATATTTAGTAGAATTCTGACGTAAAGCCATCTGGTCCTGGGCTTTTCTTTCTAGGGAGATTTTGTATAGTTGATGCTATTTCAGAACTTGAAATAGGCCTGTTCAACATTTCCACTTTGTTCTGGCTAAGTCTTGGTAGGTGGCGTGCTTCCAGATATTGGTCGATTTCTTTCAGATTTTCATATTTGTGAGAGTAGAGTTTCTTGTAGTATTCGTTAAGGATGTTTTGAATTTCTGAGGGGTCTGTTCTTATTTCATCATTAGCATTTCTGATTGATGAAATGAGAGATTTTACTCTTTTTTTCCTGGTTAGGTTGGCCAAAGGTTTATCTATTTTATTGATCTTTTCAAAAAAACAGCTTTTGGATTTATTGATCTGTTGTATAATTCTTTTGTTTTCAATTTCATTTAATTCTGCTCTTATTTTGGTTATTTCTTTTCTCCTGCTGCGTTTGGGGTTGAAGTGTTCTTCTTTCTCCAGTTGCTTGAGATGTACCATTAAGTTATTGACTTCCTCTCTTTCCGTTTTCTATAAATTTCCCTCTTAGGACTGCCTTTGCAGTATTCCAGAGGTTCTGTAATTCATGTCTTGATTGTTATTTTGTTCCAAAAATATGGTGATTTCCTTCTTAATCTCATCTATAACCCATGTATCCTTCAGCATAAGGTTGTTTAGCTTCCATGTTTTTGTACGGGTATGCAGGTTCCTGTTGTTATTTAGTTCAACTTTTATTCCATGATGGTCTGAGAAGATGCAAGGAATAATTTCTATTTTTTTAAATTTGCTGAGGTTAGATTTTTGGCCTAGGATGTGGTTGATTTTGGAGTGTGTTCCATGGGCTGATGAGAAGTATGTGTATTCAGTTTTTTTGGGATGAAATGTTCTGTAGATGTCTGTTAAGTCCAGATGTTGAATGGTTGAGTTTAAATCTAAAATTTCTTTGCTTAGCTTCTTTTTGGAGGATCTATCCAGGACTGCTAAAGGGGTGTTAAAATCTCCAATTACTATGGAAGTGGAGGAAATAGTTGCTCATGTCTGTTAGAGTTTCTCTTATAAATTGAGGTGCGTTGTGGTTGGGTGCATAAATATTAATAATTGAGATCTCATCATATTGAGTATTATATTTAACAAATATGAAGTGTCCATTCTTATCATTAATTATTTTGGTTGGTTTAAAGCCTATTGCGTCTGCGAACAGGATTGCAATGCCTGCTTTTTTCTGCTTTCCATTTGCCTGGAATATAGATGACCATCCCTTCACCTTGAGTCTATATCTGTCTTTTAATGTAAGAAGCGATTCTTGGATTCAGCAGATATCTGGCTTGAGTTTTTGTATCCAGTCCACCAACCAATGCCTCTTTAGAGGACAATTTAAACCATTCACATTATTTGAGAGTATTGATAAGTCTTTCAAGAGACCGGTGGACATTTTTAATCCTTTTGCGACTGTGGAAGTTGGAATTTGATCAAAAATTTTTTGGGTGGGTTTACTTTTGTGGTGGAGAATTGCGCAGGTCTTTATGGAGGATAGGTCTAAGAATGTCCTGGAGAGCTGGTTTAGTTGTTGCAAGTTTCTTCAACATGTGAATTTTGTTGAAGTATTTAATTTCTCTGTCATAAATGAAGGTCAGTTTAGCTGGGTATAGGATCCTGGGTTGAAAGTTATTTTGTTTTAGGAGATTAAAAGTCGATGACCATCCTCTTCTAGCTTGAAAGCTTTCAGCAGAGAGATCTGCAGTTACTCTGATATTCTTCCCCTTGTAGGTAATGGTTATCTTTTGTCTGGCAGCTTTCAGAATTTTCTGCTTCATATTAACTGTAGTGAAATTGACTATGATGTGTCTGGGGGATGTCTTATTTGGGTTGAATCATGCTGGAGTTCTGAAACGGTCTGCTATCTGAATTTCGGAATCTCTTGGCATGTCTGGAAAGTTCTCCTTCATAATCTCCTGGAGAAGAGACTCTGTGCCTTGTGAAGCCACTTTGTCACTTTCGGGGATCCCTATAAGATGAATATTGGTTTTCTTCAAATTATCCGAGAGCTCTCTAAGAGAGTGGTCTGTTTTTGCTCTCCATTTCTCTTCTTCTTTGAGGGTTTGGGAGCATTCGAAAGCTTTGTCTTCAATGTCAGAAATCCTTTCTTCTTCTTGCTCCATTCTATTACTGAGGGATTCTACTGTGTTTCTCAGATCTTTGAGTGATGCAACTTCTTGTCTCAATGTGTCAAAATCTTTGGTCATTTGGTCTTTGAATCCGTCGAATTCTTGAGATAAGTTTTGGAATTCTAATTCGATCTTATTTGCTATCCAGATCCTGAATTCAATTTCTGACATCCCAGCTATCTGTTTGTGCACAGGGTCTTGAGCTGTTTCTGCCCCATTGATTCTTGGGGGAGTTGATCTACTCTGATTATTCATATTGCCAGAGTTTTTCTGTTGATTTCACCTCATGGTTGTTTTTCACTGTTGCCTCTGGCTGTCCTCAGAGTTGAGGAGGTGTCTCTCCAAGATTAGACCCCAGCGGGATCACTCTATTGTTGCTGGATCTTTGTAGGGAGTGACCCTGTGTAGTTCCTCTGGGGCTGCTCTAGCTAGGGAGTTCTGGTTGTGGAAGCAGCTCCGGTTTGTGACACACCTGGATCCAGCAACAGGGCTGGGGGTGGTGTGCACGGTTCTGGGCATGCCAGGCACCTAGTGACTTTGGCACAAAGAGCCCAAGGCTCCAGCAGTCTCTGGCCAGGAGAAGAGCTCTGTGCAGAGGCAGGGAGGGCTCCAAAGGGCACACAGCTACCAGAGTCCCTGTCCAGATGAACAGGCTAGTGTGGAAGCTGGGAGGACACAGGAGGGAGGACGCAGGGTTGCGTGGCTCCCGCAGTTCCTGGTCAGGGAATGCGGAGGCCCGGTGTGTGCAGGTCACCGGTCGGGGGTCACTGCACAGCTCTTATGGAGGTCTGGGCAGCGCCAAGCCCAGGAGTTTGAGGTTGCTATGAGCTGTGACGTCACAGCACTCTACCCCGGGCAACAGCCCAAGGCTCCAGTGTGCCAAAACCGTCTCACTCTGCCCCTAAGGATTAAGGCTATAAGGCAGCTCAGTCCCTGCCTTTAGGGTGCTCAGTCAGCAGGTTACTTTGACCTGCCCAATCCTTGCTCTGAGACCCTTGGGGTGGAGCTTGCTGGGGCAGTTCTTTCACAATGGCTTCCTGCGCCCAGATCAGTGGCTCAGTCTGGGGCCCAGACAATGCCCAAAGTTCTCCACACTCCTGCTCAAACTCTCCCCAAGGCAGTTCAACTGAGTGCCAAGTCCAAGAGCACCAAAACAGTTCACAGGTAAGGCCTTTCTAGTTTGTAGTCTCACTGCTGCTTGTACTTATGGTTGCCGGCGTGATTAGGTCGATCGAACACACGCAACCACTTGCCTGTTTTCCACTGTTTTTGTCCTCCTTTTGGGGTCCAGAAGTCCCTTGCTGGCTCCCTGTATCCTCAAAGGGATGATTATAGGCAGATCCCACCGGCCAGAGATGCCTGGAGTCTTGTCTCCCCAGCCTCGCTGTTCCTATAGCTTGTTTTTAGTGATTTACCTCCTGTTTTCTTGAGCATGGTATCGTCACATTTCGGACCTTGGTCAGTTGTGCTATAATAATTAAACACTAAACTTTTGGTAGTTCCGGCCCCCCCCCAAAAAAAAGATGATGACAAAGACATAATCTCAAACGTTGGAGAGAAAGTATAGATCATTGACAAAGAAGTAGCAACTAAACTGGTCACACACTTCTCAACAGCCACAGTAGAAACCAGAAGACATTGGGATAAGTGCTGAAAGATAATAGGGAAATTGTTTGTAAATACAAAATCGAATACCCAGAAAAAAATATTTTTTCAAGACACAGAGGTAGAAAAAAGACATTTTCAAATAAATAAAAACTGTTTACCACCAAAAAAAAAAAAAAAAAAGTAAGTTTAAATGCATAACATTTATTTCTTTTTACTATTTAACCAACTTATATTGGCAAAATTTCAATTTTGGTTGATTTTTATTTTTTGCCAGATGCTAATCTCAGCATATATCTCTTTGACAACTCATTTTCTTTCTTTTGATTCTGCATGAATCTTCTATTACAATTGACCTGGAGAACTGGGTATTACTCTGCTAATTGATGCCACTTTCTGAGTAAGGTTGGGAGGAATTACCAGTATTGGCTGCTGCACATTGGGAATACCACCTACGTATTTTCTCTCTTCCTTTGATTAACTGCTCACACCAAGGAGCTAGGTCTCTGTCTGAGGAATTTTGCTTTCTGATAGACTATGACACTTTGCTGTGCCCACCCTGCAGTGGGATCCAACATCAATGCATTCTCCTCATAAATCCAGTTCTGCAAGTTCATGACAGGAGCCTATGACTATAGATTTCACAGGAAAATGGGGAGGAAGCCTTGCAACTGATATTATGTGAAAACTTTTTTAAAATCTAACACCCATGTTCTTACTACCAGGTTCTTCATCAAGCTCTGAGTCATCATCTTCATTTCCTTCCTCTAAAGAGCTCATCATTACCAATAACAGAGTCATCTTGTCTTGTTTCTCTTCTCTTCTCCTCTCTCCCTCCTCATTCATCTCACCATCCTCCCATCCCCACCATCCTAAAGCTCAGCTCACAAAGAAGTTTCTTTCTAGGATTCAATCTCCCTGAACACCAGTGAGGAATTACAAACAATGAGCCTTTTTTGATGGCACAATATTTTTTTTCTTTACAGGTTTCTAGAAATAAATGATCTATGAAAAGTACTGAACTATACTTCTCAACATATAATAGGTATGGTGGATACTATTATTATTTTACTATTGTTATACATCAGCATTGGAAGCAACTGAACACCAAAGAATAAAGGTTTGTTTCAAAATTATAAAATCACAACTATGGGTCACGTGTGGAAGTTCACAGACCTGGGTATTTTCAAGGAGATGGATATCACACTGAAATCACAAATTAAGATTTGGCCCCTAATCTACACCATATACAAAACACACTCAAAATGGATCAAAGATCTAAAGGAAAGCGCTAAAACTATAAAACTCTTCTTAGATAACAGAGATGCTCATAATCTCAGATCAAGCAATGGTTCTTAGACACAAAAACAAAAGCATGAGTGACAAACGTAAACAATAGATACATTGACGGTGCCACAATTAAAGTCTTTTGTGCCACAAAAAGATGCCAGAAGTAAAGCAAAAGGACAACTCACGAAATGTGGGAACATATTTGAAAGTCACATACCTGATAAGGGAGTTGTAACCAGAAAACATAAAACATTCTAATAAGTCAACAACAAAAAGGCAAACAACCCAGTTAAAAATGGGTGGAGTATCTCAATAAGTATTTCTTCAAGAAGATACAGAAGGGACACATTTATAGCCCTGATTCAAGCCACATAGCATCAGGACCCATTTAATATTTTGAAATAAAAAAAGAAATGGCAAAGAAGGACATGATGAGATGCTTGACATCATTACTCATCAGAGAAATGTAACCCAAACCACAAGGAGAGACCACTCCATACCCAGTAAGAACACTGTGATCAAAAAGACAGCTCATAACAAGTGTGGGAGAGGATGTGGAGGAACTGAGAACCCAGTAACAGTCCTGGTGGGAATGTGAAGTGGTGCACACACTTTGGGAATTACTGTAGCAGGTTCCGAAAGTTTAAAGACAGAAATGCCATTTGATGCAGCAATTGTACTTCTATGTATGCACACAATCATTCATAGCAGCATTATTCAAAATAGCAAATGTTAGAAACACTGAACTGTCCATCAATGATGGATGGATAAATACAATACAGCACATCCATGCAATGGAAGATTATTTGGCAATAAAAAGGAATGAGAACTGATACACGCTACAACCTGGGAGAACCTTAAACACATTATTATGCTCAGGGAAAGAATCAAGTTGAAAATTCTTGAGTCCATGTATACTCCTCTGATATGAAATGCCTGGGATAAGCAAGTGTATAATAGTAAGTAAGTAACAGAACAGTAAGAACAGTAAGTAAAGCATGACTGCTTAGTGAGTGTATATTTCCTTGGGGGGTTGATGAAAATGTTCTAAACTTAATTGTGATGATCTATTCTTAACTGAATAGATGAAATTACTGAAATATGCACTTTATTTTTTTCCCTTTTATTAAGTCATATACACATAGATCATGAATACATTTATGCACATGTGGGGTACAATGTTTTTTTATACAATTTGATGTGCTTACATAAAACTAATTAAAATAAGCTTTCACCTCATTTACTTGATTATTATGTTAAGACATTTATGTTCTATACTTGATAGATTTGACTCATACCCTATGAACTTTAATCAGTAAGTTGTTTGGTATGTAAATAAAGTCTCAATAAAGCTGTTATATCTCAATAAAAAATAAAACTAAGATAAGGACACACAGATTAAGGGTTGAAGAGGTAAAAAGTTTTTAACATTTTTTAAGAACCTATTATGTGCTGAGTGTTGTCACATACACAAATCTGTGCACTGGACTTACAAGAAAGGCACTATTGACCTGACATACAGACACTCAATAGTACGGTGTCCCCCTACTACATTCTACAAATACCTCTGCTCTGGCTGCTCAGGGGCCTGAGGAATTCAGTTTCCTGAGGAAGGTCTTCTTTAGGGCAATCTTCAGCTCCTTATTTCTGAGGCTGAAGATGATGGGGCTGAGGAAGGGTGTGAGGACTGTGTAGGTGGTGGCCATCAGAGTGTTGCCTTCCTGAGAGTGGGTACCCTTGGGCTTGAGGTAGATGACAGAGGCAAAGCCATAGTGCACAATGACCACAATAAGGTGGGACGCACAGGTGGAGAAGGCCTTGTGTCGACCTTCAGCAGACGGGATCTTCAGAATGGCGGCCACAGTGAAGGCGTAGGAGAGGAGGACGAGGAGAAAGCAGCCCAGCAGAGCCGTGATGCACACCAGGCCCACGCCCAGGGCCACAGCTGGTAGATTATGTCCACAGGCCAACTTCAACAGAGGTGGCACGTGACATAAGAAATGCTGGATCTCCTTGGAACCACAGAAAGTGAGCTGGAAAATGGCCGTGGTCACCACCAGCCCCACTGCTGAGCCACCGGCCCAGGACCAGCCCACCAGACAGGCACAGCCCCAGGAGCTCGTGAGCACGTTGTAGCGCAGCGGGTGGCAGATGGCCACGTAGCGGTCGTAGCCCATGAGGGTGAGCAGGAAGGAGTGAGTGAAGCCGAACGTGAAGGAGAAGAACATTTGGCTGGCGCAGGCCAGGAGGCCGATGGAGCGGCGGGCGGAGAGCAGGTCGGCCAGCATGCGCGGGATGATGGCCACGGTGTAGAGGACCTCGGAGACGGAGAGGGCGCTCAGGAGGAGGTACATGGGCGTGTGCAGGCTGCGCTCGCTCCCGATGGTGGCCGTGATGAGCAGGTTGCCCAGCAGCGTGAACAGGTACATCAGCAGGAACAGGAGGAAGAAGACCGGCAGCAGCTGGGGGGAGAAGGCAGAGAAGCCGAGGAGGATGAATTCGGACGTGGAGGTGCGGTTGAGCCCCAGCATGGCGGCCACACCTAATGGGGAGACGGGAAGAAGATCAGCAGTTAGAGCACAGTTGTTAGCGAGTCCTACCTGGGAGCACCTCTGGGAGCCTCCCTCACCTGCCCAAGCCATGGTAAATCCATCTGCAAAAAGGCCTTAATAGCATTTTGAAATTTAAATAAGGTCATGCATCTTAGATGCTTCACACAGCTCCTGGCACATAGTGGGAATTCAATAAATAATTAAGTTCTGGGTGGTGCCTGTGGCTCGAAGGAATAGGGCACCAGCCCCAGGGAGGGGAGGTGGCAGGTTCAAACCCGGCCCCGGCCAAAAACTGCAAAAATATATTTATGCAAATATATATATACATATATATAATAACAATAATAATAATTAAGTGCTGAGTATAATAGTAATTATTATACTATTGTTATTTTTTCATATTTTTCTAGATTTTTAGCTTTCTTTTTTCTCTTTTTTAAATTAAAACATAATTGCATATATTAATGCATTTATGGGGTACAATGTGCTGATTTTATATATAATTTAGAATGCTTACATCAGACCGGTTAACAGAGCCTTCACCTCCCTGAATTGTTATGTTAAGACATTTATACTCAACACTTAATAGATCTGACATGCACCCTAGACTAGCTCTGTGCACCACGGCCCCCACCATGTTTTTCTGCCTTTGTTTATGCTGGGCTTTCTATGCTTCTCCCATCATATGGATCCACATTATGCATGAATTTTAAGCAACTCCACAGTTGCTTCCTTCAGCTGGAAGTTACCTCTTCCCAGAGGCATGGAAAGGACATAGGTTCTGTTTAACTTTCAGCACCACTGCTTACTAGCTGTGAGGCCCAGGGCAGGTTGCTTCCCATCTCTGAGTCTCATTGCTCACCTGGAAAATGGAGTGATAATTTTTATATCACTATGTTGCTTAAATGATGTGATGCACATTAAGTACTTAAATAATTTTGTTGTTGTTTGGTCTAACTCCTACGAGCTCCTCAGAAGGCTGAAGTACTAATTGGCATCACCACGGAGTCACATCTCTGACCCCAGCCAGGCTGTCTGTCTCTGGTCACTGGTGAATGCTCTTCTCTGAATCTCCTTCCTTCTCCTTGACCTCTACCCTGATCCTCTGATCCCCAACCTCCTGATGAGTGCAGAAACCATAGCTCTGAGCTATGGCTTCTCTCAGCTCCTTCCCTGAGCAGCCACAGAGTCAGATCTGCCCAAGTTCTCAGCGAGGGTGGCTACCCTCCCTGTACCTGCTCCATCAGGAACCCTTCCCTCTGCCATGGCTTCTCTCCCTCTCTCTTTCTCTCCAGGCTGCAAACAAGGTTAATGCAAAATACAAAATTTATGTTGAAATGCAAAATGTATCAGTGGATACATTTTGGATAAACAGAGTGGGGTCCACCTGTGCAGTGGAACATTATTCAGCCACACAAAGGAATGAAGCATCAATCAAGATGTGAATGTACCTCAAAGACATTATGCCAAGTGAAAGAAGCCAGATTCCCAAGGCCACCTGTTATATGATTCCATTTATATGAAATGTCAGCAATAGATAAATTCACAGAGAAAGAAAGCATGTTAGTGGTCATCAAGGAATGTGGGTGGGCTGGACTAAGGAGTGCTTACCTAAGGGTATGAGGTTTCCTTTCAGAGTGGTGAAAGTGTCTTGGAACTATGTAGACATGGTGGTTGCACAACACTGGGCATGTATTAAATGCCACTGAATTATGCATTTTAAAATGCTGAATACTTAATGTTTTGTTCGTAATTTAACATGAATCAAAAAAAAAAAAGAAAGAAGTACTGATCCATGCTACAAGATGATGAATCTCGAAAACATCAGGCCAAGCGAAAGAAGCCAGGCACAAGAGGTCACATACGTTGTGATTCCATTTATATAAAATATATACAACAGGCGAATGCAGGCTGGGGGAGGGGGACTGACTGCTACTGAGTGTGGGTTTCCTTTGGGGCTGATGAAAATATTTGAAAACTAGGTAGAGATGGTGGTTGCACAATGGTGTGAATGTACTTAATGACAGTGAATCGTGCACTTTAATAAAATGGCTAAGTCTGCATTATGTGAATTTTTTCTCAATTTTTTAGAAATCACTCTGGACCTCCCTGAGCCCTGCTCCACCTCTTCCTTTCACAACACTGTGTTCCCAGCCCAGCCTGTCCCCAGAAAGTGAGAGAATTTAAAGGTCTTAAAGGTCTTGAAGTGTTGAAGGCCAGCCAGAGCTGAGAGGGGGAGAGCCCATGGTGCCTCCTAGCTCAGCCTTCCTGCTTCTGAGGCTAAACCCAGGTATTTCTGAGAGCAGAGGGGGAGGCTCCTCAGGAAAGCTCTGCTCAGGGATGGGAGGCCCTACCTCTACACACAGACACTGGTGCCTACTGCACCCCCAAACATCTGCATCCATCTGCCTCCTCTCTCTACATGCTCAGGTGCTGTAGGCTCTGTCACTAGCGCCAAACATACACATGACCTGCACGTGTCCCCACCGCTGTGCTCAAACCCAGGCCCTTACACGCCTTACAGAGGCAGAGACTCTGCCCACAGAGATGGACACACACGTGCAGAGGGTCCCGGAGGTGCACGCAGACATGCACACGCAGAGCACCACACAGTGGAAACGCGGCCGTGTCCCTCCCACTCAGCTTTCACTCTGCGACCTGTGGTGACAAGCACACAGTGATCCCAGGTGCAGACTTCAGCAAGGTAGAGCCATCCCTGAGGCTCAGTCCACCTCGGACATCATTTGGCCCCTTCTAGGTCCAAGATCCACCTCCAACATTCTGATTAGCCTTTCCCCAGACCCTGTGTCACCTCATCCAGGAAAGCAGCCTGAGGCATACACACCTCTCTTGGCAGCAGCAGAGACTGTCCTGAGCGGGGAGCAGAGGAAACAGGAGCCCCCTCACCCACACAGTGAGTTCAGAAAGTGGTGGGCAGCTGCACCTTTACTTTATCCCTGTCTTCTCCAGCAGCATGTTCCAAAGGAATCTCAGGGGACCTGAATGGAGCTAGATGCTGCTTCAGGACCCAGGAGGCAGGTGGGGCCCAAGGGAGCCTTTGGGGGGCCTTTGGGAAATGTCGGGATTGCCTGGGATCAGCCCATCTGTACAGGCCCCCCCAAAACCTTCCCTCACAGTGCTCTATGCCCTTCTGAGGTCCCAAAGGGGACTGTTTAGTCCAGGTGGTGGGAGTGACAGACTGTGCCTGGGAAGTCTGGACCAGAACTGGAATAGTCCCTAGGTCAGAATGGATACAAAAGGAAGCCCATGCCCCTCCCCTTCTCTCCTAACCCTGGGTCCTTCCCTTACTTGGAGGGACTAGTGTGTAGACACCCCAAAAACCAAGCACTATCCACACTTCCCAGAAGCTGCCCATGGGCCATCCCTGAGAGGACAGCACAGGCTCCAGGAGCAGGTGGAGACCCGCTTGGATCAAAAGGGTTCCGCTACAGAAAAGAGTCTATGAGAGTGGCAGGGACTAGTCTGGTGTACCTACCGTGCTAAGGAAGCTGAGGGGTGGGGTCAGAGCTGGAGCTCAAGTGCAGCCCCTTCCCAAGACCCAGCTGTCCAGGACTGAAGAACTGGAGGGAGGAGAAGAAAACGGCATTAGACCCAAGCCCCTCAGCCCTGAGGCTGGGGCAGAATTCCCAACTTGTCTGGCTTTGGGACCCAAAATGGAGCTCAGAGTCCAGCCCTGTCCCTTACCTGTTTACTCCTCATCCCCCAAGCCCCAGCCTGGTGCACACACATCTAATCTGGAAGACAGCATCAATCCCTGTATTAGTTTTCTGGGATTGCTGTGACAAACTAGGTGTCTTAAAAAAAAAAAAAAAAAACCCAGAAAATTTACCAAGTCCATCGGCATGCACTGGAGTCCCAGGTATAGGCTGGGACTCCAAAGGCTGAGGCAGGAGCATGCCTTGAGCCCAGGACTTTGTGGCCAACCTGAGAAACATAGGGAGACCCTCAACTCTAAAGAAAAAATAAACAGAAATTTGTCTGTTGTGTTCCACAGGCCAGAAATAGGCGTTGGCAGGGTTTCTTGAGTCCAGAGACGTTGAGGGGGAATTTGTTCCATTCCATTTCCCTGGATTTTGGTGGCCGGTGGCAGTCTTTGGCAGTTCCTTGGTGCGGGGACATGGTCCCTCTGTTTTCACATGGCCATCTTCTCTGTGTCTCTGCTGTCCTCTCTATTTCTAGCAGGGACATTAGTCATTGGTTTAGGGTAGCCCCCAAACCCAAGACGGTCTCAATGGATTACATCTGAAAAGACCACCTATTCAAATGACTTCACATTCTGAGGGTCCAGGTGGACACGAATTTCTGGGGTGACCCTATGACGCCCCCACTGCTTCATCTCTCACCCATGCGGTCTGTGTCCTACACAGCACCAGAAGGATGCTGCTGAACAAACCCGATTACATGCACCTCCCGCAGAGAACCACATGCCTTACTGAGACTTAGGAGTCTCTGTGAAGTCTGCTCCCGGTTATTTTCTCCAATTCCTTCTCTCAGCTCCTTCCCCCACTTCCAAAACCCTATTTTCCCTTTTAATCTCTAGGCTAAAATGAGACTGGGATATTTTAAGTATCTTGTATGTGCCAACCTCTCTCTCACCCCGGGTCCCTGCACATCCCTCACTCCTCACTCCCCACTCCCATCTGACTCACCCAAACAGACCCTGATCTCATGTCATCTCTTCCAGGAAGCCTTCCATGACTGCCCAACTCTATGCTGGGCCAAGTGTCTTTCTGGCTCTCAGTTTCTTCTGGGCCCCACAGCACATGGTGTTATCATTGCTCAGTTACAAGTCTCTGTCCCCTGCTAAACTGTCACATGCTGAGAACAAGGGCAGCATCTTGCTGGGGCTGTGTTCCCAGCACCTGGACAGTCCTTGCAAATAGTAAATATTCAACAGATATATATTGACAGAAATAATGAATAAGGGCATGCATAATGGTGTGAGATCCTATAAGGCAGGTGAGCAAATGGGGGAGGTGGCATTTGCACTGAGCTTTGGAAGGTGAGCAAGAGTCCCCAGGCACACAGAGCAAGACAGGGCACCCCAGGCAGAGGGGCCAGCATGAGCAGAGGCACTGAGGACAGGGGAGAGGTGGGAGGAGCCCTGGGGCCAGCTTGTGAAGGGCTTTAGAGGCATCTTAGCACCATTGTTTTGGAGCCCAGGTGGGAAGGTCTGGAAGGAGAGGCCAGAAAGGAGCTGGAGACTTTGGCCTGGAAGGGGCAGATGTCAGCCTGGACTGAGGGTCCATCCAACACTTGCCTCTAAGTTCTAGCCTCCTGGAATAGCAGAAAACCCAGAATTTGGAGGAATTGGGCTGGACCCACAGATGTTCTCTCTTAAGACATTTCTTTGCCACAGCCTATACCAGGAAGGGGCATCAGAGGGACAAATATTCAGACGATAGATGGAGCCAGGATTAGGAGAAAGATCTCTTATTGCTGCTTCTGGAAGCCCAGAGAGATAGGACACGGGGTTGGGTTGACAGGGAATGGGCTGCAGGGGCCTAGGGCATAAATACCATGGAGCATCTTGCCACTCTGCCTGGTGACGGCGCTGTGGCCTGGAACCTGCACCTTGTCCTCTCTGGACCTCACTTTCTCTTTTGTAAAATGGGGCTGGATTATTGGGATGAGAGAGGAGTTAACTGTGTGCCTCCTGGAGCAGAGTAGGTACTTGCTCAGGGTGAACTCTCTGCCCCCTCCCCTTCATTTCAAATTTTTCTTGAACAGGGACATTATTCTTTCTTTTGTCCCACAAATATTCATTAAGGATCTACAACTTGCCTAGCAGTGTGTGGTCACTGGAGAAACACCAGCGAGTAGCAGAGTCCTTTTAACCACAGCCTCTTAGCTCTGCTCAGCGTTTCTCCCGGGCAGGATGCCACATTCCTCGTGCCCAGTGGCCTTGGCCCAGAAATGACAAATAAAAATGAATTCAAATCTTTCATTCACCAGACATGCACCAGCCCTCACTGTGCTCCAGAGCCTGTGCCCACAGCTGCAGGGAGGAGAGGGGTCAGACCCCAGCCCTCCCTCGGGGTGGGGGCGGGGGGATCTCCACCTACTTCCCTTTACTGCACCTGCCCTTAAGCTAGGAAGTCTGTGGCAATTTCCCTGTTTCTTCATCCTGATCTTAAATACACGAAATCTGGCAGATACACTTTAGGGTTTATGGTGATTTATTTGCAAAGGGATTCTCTTTTTGGATCTTTTTATCTGAAGGGGTTTCAGAGAAGGAAAAAGGACTGGAACTGTCCCAGGAGCCTGTCCCATCCCCATGGTATTTATGTCCCAGTATCAGAATGACTTATGTGCTTGTTTGTCTCCCTTTCTTGCCCAGGAGCTCTTAGAGGTGGATCTGGGTCTCATCACCTTTTATCTCTAGAACAGAGCAGATATAACATGAGTATTTTTTTATAGGATAACATTCCCACTGGAGATTGGAAGTTTGAGTTGGGTTGAAGGACAATGCAAGGCCTTGGCCAACCTCTTGCTCAAGAGGTCTCCTCCTCTTTCTGAGATGAGCAGCTGCCTGACAATAAACAGAGGTAGGAAACCTCATGCCTGATTTGCTTTTTGGTGACAGAGAGGCATCAGAGCAGCTGCACTATGATAAAAAAAAAAAAAAAAAAAAATGACCAGCCTTGGTACCCAAAGATGATGTACAGGATAACTCTTATCTCCAGCTTGGATGAAATCCAGCCCCTAGTACCACATGTTCAACAAATGTGTCCCAAGCATCTGAGCCCATGGCTGAGACAGGATTTGGGGAGGACACAATGGAGGGCACAGATGTGATACTGTCCTTGTGGGATTTACAGTGGAGGGAAGGTGGATGATGGATAACTGAATTTCAGACAAGAATATGAGGAGCATGAGGAAGGAATGGCAGTGGCCATGACAGTGGAAAAACCAAGCAGGCTGATGGGGAGGGCTTGATGGAGGAGGTGACATATCATTTGAGACATTCTACTCCAGGAACAGAGGCAGAAGGAAGAGCATGTGCAAAGGACCTGAGGTGGGATGATGATTGGCCATCTGAAGAATGGGAAAGGTCCATATGAAGAGAGCTTGTGCACCAAGTGTTAGGGAGTAGTTCATGGGGCCTAAGAATACAGCCAGGACCTCTCAGGACCTTCTTCCCCCATAATCCCAACAGCCTGAGATGACAGCCATCTACACTGGAGATACTGTCCCTGATACGTGCACAAGGACAGGTGAGTTCTAGTGATGTCAACCACATCTGAAAATGAATTCTGGGTAAATTAGGGAATAGGCACACACATTTCAGAATATTTCACAAGGATTTTGAAACTCCAAGCTTCTCCATAGTGCTGTCATGAGAGGACCATTTGCTTGTTTTCTCAGCAAGTATTTATTTTTTTTTTTTTATTTTTTTGGTTTTTGGCCGGGGCTAGGTTTGAACCTGCCACCTCCAGCATATGGGACCGGCACCCTACTCCTTGAGCCACAGGTGCCGCCCTCAGCAAGTATTTATTAAGCGCCTATTAGGTACCAGACCAGGAGCACAAAGTTGAGCAAGCCCCCTGTGGTCCTATCCTCTTAGGACTATCGGTTTAATGGGGGGAAAGGGTGGGTGTTGAACAAGTAATTTACATAACTGAGTGTGGCAAGTTAGAGGATGTAGAAGCCTTGGCCTCCCTCAGAGCCCTGGAGACCTTCACCTCCACCTGTGCCAGCAGCATGGAGAGTTCACAGGCACCACGCCCAGCACCAAGTGCTTTGCATTCCTTGGCTCTGCTGTCCATGATGCCGTGGTCTGGTCTGCACTTGGAGGATTGGAGCTCTAGGACTCTTGTGTCTTAGGTAAAGAGAGGTCCACCTCTAATTCTTCCCTACATCTCTTGCTGCTTTTCAGTTTGAGCTTGAAACTATCTGGGGACCATTCCTCCAGAGTGGGGTAAAACCGACTCTGTCTCCACCTTAGTTCTCAGCTGTGAATCAAGCCTCATCTACCTACAGATCTGTGGCTGGTCCATGGTGGACTCTATAATTTACTCAAATGAAATGGAGATGGGAATTGAGTATCAAATTTTAATGGGCCCCCAGGTGTCACTGAAAATCCCATGGCTTATTCACTAAGAAAACTTGGAATTGGCTTCTTGGGGATTATTATGCATGGAGTTGGCCAGGTTGTGCAGGCAGGTGTCCTGCTGGGCTCCTTAATGGCAGCCAAGACTGTAACTCTGTTCTCTGATGGGCTTTCCAGGAAGGATGCCCCGGGGCTTTGTGCAAGGGCTCTGAGAAGCTTTGGAGAGGGCTGGAGGCAGTGAATTCAGACAAATTCTACTAATTACCTGGCTTGGAGACTCCATGACATTACTTCCATTGAATTCTCTAGGGGATTGCTGTTTTCTTCTTTATTTTTCTTTTTTACTTTTCTTTTTAAATTAATTTTTTAATTAAAATCATAACTGTCTATATTTATGAATTACAATGCGATGATTTGATATACAATGTGGAATGCTTAAATTAAACTGATCAAAGTCGCCATCACCTCACTTGTTTTTTGTGGTAAGACATTTAAAATTTACTCTTAGTTATTTTAAAATATGCCCTTGCATTGTGCACATTAGGTGAGACACCACCAAGTTCCCTCCCCCTCCCACCACTCTTCCTCCCATCAATTGCCCTCCCCCCTTCCCCTCCCCTCTCTCCTCACCCCTTTCCCTTGCTAGACTATATTCGTGTTTTATCTTTGTATGAGTGTGTAAGTGTTTACGTATTGGTCTCATAATAGTATTGAATACATTGGATACTTTTTTCCATTCTTGAAATACTTTACTAAGAAGAATGTGTTCCAACTCCATCCAGGTAACATAAAAGATGTAAAGTCTCCGTCTTTTTTTTTCCAGATGGAGCTGGGTTTGAACCCACCACTTCCAGTATATGGGACTGGTGCACTACTCCTTTGAGCCACAGGCTCTGCCCAGGTCTCCATATTTTTATGGCAGAATAGTATTCTGTGGTATACATATGCCACAATTTGCTCTTTTTTTATTAAATCATAAACAATGTGTTAATCCATTCGTGGGTTGATTGGCATTTGGGTTGCTTCCATGACTTGACAATTATGAATTGGGGTACAATAAACATTCTGATGCAAATGTTTTTGTGGTAAAATGATTTTTTGTTCTTCTGGGTAGATACCTAGTAATGGAATTGTGGGATCAAATGGAAGGTCAACTTTTAGTTCTTTGAGGATTCTCCAGGCTTCTTTCCATAAATGTTGTATTAGTTTGCAATCCCACTAGCAGTGTAGAAGTGTTCCCTTCTGTCCACATCCATGCCAGCATCTGCAGTTTTGGGTGGGACTTTGTGATGTGGGCTAATCTTACCAGAGTTGAGCGATATCTCAAAGTGTTTTTTTTTTTTTATTAACTCATAAACACATTTATCATGTATGCAGTAACGCATTTATGGGGTACAATGTGCTGATTTCATATAGAATTAGGAACATTTACATCACACCGGTTAACATTTACATCATCTCCTTTAGTAATTATTGTGTTAAGACATTTATACTCTATGCTAATAGATCCCTTTTGATTTGTATTTCTCTGATCATTAAGATGGCTATTTTCTTCTTTAAACAGAGATCAGCTGGTTACTGGTGTGAATTGTTTCTCCTTGGGTTCTTAAACACAGATTACTAAGCAAGTGATTTGTGTAGTAGCCTGGATAACTCACTTCTTCAGAGCACTGATACACATCAGGTAGGCTCTGATTCAAATCTTGGCTCAGCCACCTCCTGGCTGTGTGACCTTGATGAAATGAATTGTCCTCTCTGAGCCTCCATCTGTAAATAGGGAGAAGAATAATAATAGCACTTGTCTCACAATGAGGTGCATATAAACTTGCTGGAACTTCCAGCAAGTGCTCAATAAGTGCTGGATAGTATTATTCCATCACTTGGTGGAGTCCTACAGATGTTTTCCCACCAAGTGCTTCATTTACCATATTTCACGCCTTTATCCATTTATTCATCATTCAATAAATAATACCAAGCAATTTCAGCATTTCCAAGCTCTGGTAATTCAATCACAGAGTAGGCAAGATGAGGTCTCTTGACCTTGTGGTGTTTACCTACTAACAGGGGTGGGGTGGGGAGGGACAATTCATGAGACTATGAGTAAGTGGATAAAATAGTTATGCATACATATTACTGTCTTGATAGACTACAAAGTTGCTTTTAAAGTGATTTTAAAACGAGGAAATGAATATTAGAAATGTTCAACATGATGTCTTCTCTGAGAAAGTGCCACAGAGAGACAGAGGCAGATGTACGGAGAGCTGGAGGAGACATGTTCCAGGCAAAGGAAACAGCAACTGCAAAGTTAACAGTAGCAAAAATGATGATAGTGTATTCTAGGCATTGGACTAAACACAATTCATATTTATGAGACGATTGGACCACATGCCTGTATGAGTGACTGTTTGAGACCAGAAGTTCCAGGACAGAAAGAGTTTTCTCATGATTAGACACATTCAAAGAGGAAATGGCCTCTTAAAAGTAGCCAGACACACAGCCACATGATTGCAGCCATGGGTCTCCCATAGAGTGTGAAAGAGATGATAAACAACTAATTGTGTGTTGATTTGGTGGGGACTGTTTCAGTCCTCAGGGACAGAATTGTACATTTTTGGCTTAACAAAAAATCTCTCATGGGGATCTAATGGTTCCTGTGCTAGGACATGCAAGAATTGGGGGAGATGGCCTCAGGGCCTCAAACTGTGTCCTCCAAGCCCTCTTGTTGCCGGTTCATAGGCAGCCCCTTCTTGCTATATCCTTCCCTAATGGGAAGAATGGGGAGCTCTCTGAGGTCTCTTCTTTAAGGTCACTAATCCCAACCTTGAGGTCTTCACCTTCATGACCTAATCACCTCCCAAGACCCCACCTCCCAATATGTGTGCATCACCTTATAGGGTAGGATTTCAACATATGAATTTGGAGAGACACAAACATTCAAACCATAGCACCAGTACTTTGCATATTACCTGTCAATACTTAGCAACAGTCATACAAATTTCCTACAATTATAAATATGAACATGTCAGAAATGGTTTGCATGTTTACACATTGTCTTCATATTTTATAGGATTGCCTAATATTCCATGATAGTTGAAGCATTAGTTATCTTTCACAATTTCTCTCTACTTACCCAATGGAAAGTAGGAGAAGAAAAACAAGAAAAATTCAGAAGAGCTTATTGAAAAAATAAAAATAGTACTTCTTTGTACTTAACCAAAAGGAGTTTTTAATATATGTCCACACCCCCATTTTAGCAGCACATGGATGGTTATAGCAGTTTTATTCATAATTGCCCAAACTTGAAACAACCAAGATGTACTTCAGTAGCTGAAGAGATAAATAAACTATGATACCTAAAGATGATGGAATATCATTTAGCACTAATAAGAAATGGGCTATAAAGCTATGAAAAGATGTGGCAGAAGCCTAAAAGCATATTACTAAGTGAAGGAAGCCAATATGAAAAGGCTGCACACTGCATGATTTCAACCATATGACACTCTGGACAAGGGGAAACTATGGAGACAGTGGTTGCCCAAGAAGATAGAGAGGACAAAAGGATGGATAGGTAAGGCACAGAGGAGTCTTAGGGCAATGAAGCTGTTCTGCATAATGCTACTATTGTGGACACATGTCATTTCACTTTTCCCCAAACTCGTAGAATGTACAACACTGTGAGTGAATGAGTGAACGCCAGAGTGAACTACGGCTTCTCCATGATAATGATATGTCAAGGCAGTTTCACTCATGGTAACAAATGTACCACTGCAGTAAGGGATGTCGATATTGGAGAGGCTTCCACATGGGGACTGGCAGGGGTAGATAGGAACTCTCTGTACTTTATGTTCAGTTTTGCTGTGAACCTAAAACTGCCCTAAAAATTAAAGTCTGTTTCTGGAAATTTTGAATAAATGCACTGCAAACATGAAAGCACACACAAGAAATCAGATATTGCAAAGTGATCTGTAAAAACTAAATTAACTTTTGCGAACTAGAGTCTCCAAGGACAACTCCAAGGAAACCCTCAAAGTTTCATTGCCAATTTCCTTTTCTAGATACACTCTACAATCTTCTTATCAAGTTCCATGAATATTTTGCTAGGACTTTTATTTCTCCTGCAAGGAATGTATGGATTAGTTTAGGGATCTTCCTATTTTTTTTCTTAAGTCAAATACACATAGATCATGAATTGCTCATCTTCTTTAATCATCAGAGAAATACAAATCAAAATCACTTTGAGATACCATCTAACTCCAGTAAGAATAGCCCACATAACAAAATCCTAAAACTACAGGTGTTGGCATGGATGTGGAGAAAAGGAAACACTTCTGCACTGCTGGTGGGAATGCAAACTAATACGTTCCTTTTGGAAAGAAGTTTGGAGAACACTCAGGGATCTTCCTATTTAATGTTGTGTTTGTATTTTGTGAGAACTCTTTCATGATTCCTTAGTTTGTTTTTTTTTATTAAGTCATATATACATAGATTTATGCCTTTGTGGGATTCAATGTGTTGATTATTTGTACAAATTGGAGTGCTTACATCCTACTAATTCACATAGCTTTCACCTCGTTTACTTAATCACAGTGTTAAGACATTGTGTTCAATACTTGACAGATTTAACTTGTACCCCCATAGGTGTGGTCCCACCATTAACCCTCCCTCTATCAAGCACCCCCCTCCCTTCCTACTTCCCTCCTTCATCCTGGGATATAGTTGTGATTCATCTCTCATATGAAAGTGTGAGTGATTATAAATTGATTTTATAGTAGTACTGAGTACATTGGATATTTTTTTTCCATTCCTGAGATATTTTACTAAGAAGAATATTTTCCAGCTTCATCCATGTACACAAGGTTGCCCATTCGCAAGTGGGTATCCAAAATAGGATCACAGATGATATGATTGTATATCTGGAAAACTCCAGGGACTCAACTACAAAACTCCTATAAGTGATCAAGGAATATAGCAGCATCTCAGGATACAAAATTAACACTCACAAATCTGTAGCCTTCATATATACCAACAATAATCATAGTGAAAAAACAATCTATTCCTTTTACAGTAGTGCCAAAGAAGATGAAATATCTGGGAGTGTATCTAACAAAGGACAGATCTATGAATGATCTCTAGAAAGAGAACTATGAAACTCTGAGAAGAGAAATAACTGAAGATGTTAACAAATGGAAAAATATACCATGCTCGTGGCTGGGAAGAATCAACATTGCTAAAATGTCTATACTTCCCAAAGCAATCTACAGATTTAATGCAATCCCTATTAAAGCGCCTCCGTCATACTTTAAAGATCTGGAAAAATTAGTACTTCATTTTATATGGAAACAGAAAAAATCTCAAATAGCCAAAACATTACTCAGAACTAAAAACAAATCAGGAGATATCATGCTACCAGACTTCACACTATACTGTAAATCTATAGCAATTAAAACAGCATGGTACTGGCACAAAAATAGAGAGGTAGACGTATGGAACAGAATTGAGAACCAAGAGGTGAACCCAGACACTTATCGTCATTTGATCTTTGATAAGCCTATAAAAAATATAAATTGGGGGAAAGATTCCCTATTTAACAAATGGTGCTGGGTGAATTGGCTGGCAACTTGTAGAAGACTGAAACTAGACCCACAACTTTCTCCTCTAATAAAAATTGACTCTAAGATTTAAACTTAAGACATGAAACTATAAAAATTCTTGGAGAGAGTGCAGTGGAAACACTTGAAAACATTGGACTGGGAGAATACTTTATGAGGAGGACCCCACCCAGGGCAATTGAAGCAACATCAAAAATACATTACTGGGATCTGATCACACTAAAAAATTTCTGCACAGCCAAGAACGCACTAAGTAAAGCAAGTAGACAACCCTCAGAATGGGATAGGATTTTTGCAGGTTGTATTTCTGACAAAAGTCTAATAACCAGAATCCACAGAGAACTCAAACTTATTAATAAGAAAAGAACAAGTGATCCCATTTCATTGTGGGCAAGAGACATGAACAGAAGCTTCTCTGAAGAAAACAGGTGCACGGTCTACAAACACATGAAAAAATGCTCATCTTCTTTAATCATCAGAGAAATGCAAACCAAAACCACTTTGAGATATAATCTAACTCCAGTAAGAGTAACCCACATAACAAAATCCCAAAACTACAGATGTTGGCATGGATGTGGAGAAAAGGGAACACTTCTGTACACCTGGTGGAAATGCAACTAGTACATTCCTTTTGGAAAGAAGTTTGGAGAACACTCAGGGATCTAAATGTAGACCTGCCATTCGATCCTGCAATTCCTCTACTAGGAGTATATCCAAAAAACAAAAAATCACTTGGCAACAAAGATATTTGCATCAGATTGTTCATTGCAGCTCAATTCATAATTTCCAAGTCTTGGAAGAAGCTCAAGTGCCCATAGACCCATGAATGAATTAATAAATTATGGTATATGTATACCATGGAATACTATGCAGTATTACAATACTACTTTACCTCTTTTATGATTCCTTGTTTTAACACACCATTTTCTTCCCAAGATGCACTGTCATCTCAAGTTCCTCTACAGCAGCAATTTTCAACTGGTGTGCCATGAGAGGATGTTAGGTGTGCTGTAAAAAATTTTAAAGATCATTAATTAAGTTATTTTCAAAAGAAGTTCAAAGCACAGTAAGTATATTCTCTTTCTTACTCTTTTTTTTTTGATCATCATAATTTAAATGTGCTATGAAAGTTTAACTATTGGTTCAAGTAGGCCATGAGATAAAAAAAAAAAAAAAAAGTTGAAAAACACTGTGTTTTAAAGAATAGTGAGGAGTCCAGAGAGAGTCTAGAGAATAGTAAGGAGTCCAGCTCCTGGTTAAAAACCTACATGTGGGCTCTCTGGTCCTCCCATTCATCAGACAGCTGCTTCTTCTAGTGCAGCACCAGCCGCATCCCTGAGGCACCATGGTGGACGTGAAAGTTGGAATAAACAGCTTTGGTTGTATTGGGTGCCTGGTCACCAGGGCTGCTTTTAACTCTGGCAAAGTGGATATGTCACCATCAATGACCCCTTCATTGACCTCAACTACATGGGCTACATGTTCCAGTATGATTCCACCCATGGCAAATTCCATGGCATAGCCAAGGCTGAGAACAGGAAGCTTGTCATCGATGGAAATTCCATAACCGTCTTCCAGGAGCGAGATCCCACCAAAATCAAATGGGGCAAGGCAAGCACTGAGTACATTGTGGAGTCCACTGGTGCCTTCACCACCATGGAGAAGGCTGGCAGTCACCTACAGGGGGGTGCCAAAAGGGTCATCATCTCTGTCCCTTCTGCTGATGCCCGCATGTTTGTGATGGATGTAAACCATGAGAAGTATGAAAACAGCCTTAGCATTGTCAGCAATGACTCCTGCACCACCAACTGCTTAGCCCCCTTCGCCAAGGTGATCCAGGACAACTTTGGCATCATGGAGGGACTTATGACCACAGTCTACGCCATCACTGCCACCCAGAAGACTGTGTATGGCCCCTCTGGGAAGTTGTGGTGTGATGGTCGTGGTGCTATTCAGAACATCATCCCTGCCTCAACTGGTGCAGCCAAGGCTGTGGGCAAGGTCATCCCTGAGCTGAATGGGAAGCTTATTGGCATGGCCTTCCAGGTCCCCACTGCCAACATGTCGGTCGTGGATCTCACCTGCCATCTGGAGAATGCTGCCAAATATGATGATATCAAGAAGGTGGTGAAGCAGGCATGGGAGGGCTCCCTCAAAGGCATCCTGGGCTACACTGAGCACCAGGTTGTCTCCTCTGACTTCAACAGTGACACCCAGTCTTCCACCTTTGATGCTGGGGCTGGCATTGCCTTTAATGACCACTTTGTCAAACCCATCACCTGGTATGACAATGAATTTGGCTACAGCAACAAGATGGTGGACTTTATGGCCCACGTGGCCTGCAAGGAGTGAGAGCCCCCAGACCACCAGCCCGAGCCAGAGCATGAGAGGAAGAGAGAGGCCCTCAGCTGCTGGGGTGCCACTGCCCAGTCAGTCCCCCACCTCACTGAGAATCTCCCCTCAACAAAGTTTCCAAACCAGACCACCTAAAGAATTGGAGGGGCCTAGGGAGCCCCACCTTGTCACGTAACATCAATAAAATTTCCTGAATTTTTTTTTTAAAACCTACATATGATCTTTTCAGTCTGAACATGAGCAATTACACAGGCTTTACCTGATAGAGCTCCTGCCAGCAACTTCCTTCCCCACCCCAGTCTTGGTGCACATCAGTTCACCTCAGTCTTTCACAAGAGTTACAGGCAAGATTGCCATGATATCACACCTATCTGCATTTCTAGCACAGGCATCTGCATTGAAAGTTTTCTTTATTAGGAGCCTTCCCCAGATGGCTTCTGTAGGCACCTCTGCCAAGACCTTAATCAAAGAAAAAGAAGGGAAAAATGAAGACATTTTCCCCACTATGATTCAGTATGTTTCCACCTCTAGCCCTTCTCAAATTTCCTCCCTGGAAATTGCAGGTCCATAAAACTGCAAAGTACTTTTGGTGAGGGATTCCACAGCACTGAGACAACCTCCATGTCTGTGAGATCCACCCAACTCTCAAATGGAGGGGAAAAAGTGGATTGGGGCAGCTGGTACTCTCTTTGGTAAAGTTCATGCTTATACTATCACTGTACATGATGAAAGTCTTGACTGTTACTGTAATTGAGACTTGTTATCTTAATTGGTTTCTTCAACCCTTGATAGACAGCCCTCTCCTGCTCAGCTGAGCATATGACAAATAGAAATGAGCAAATTCTTGGGCTGTCTTCTCTTACTTCCATTGCATCTGTACCTTGTGGGTCAGTTCTGTTTTGTCTGGTTCTTTCTCTTTCAGGCACTTAGGAAAAGGTGAAGTGAATGTGGGTTTTGCCCTACTGATGAGTGTGTGACTGTGTTGATTATTGTTGCATTTGTTCTCTTTGTGTTTAGGTCCATATCCCCATCAGGCTTCTTTGTAGGTGGGGTGAATCATCATGCTATCAACAGTCATGGCTGTTAGAGTGACTGGCAGTCTAAAGACCCTTTGCCAGTTGCTCAATATGGGAAGGCTTTGATCAAGGAGGCTGAGGGTCCAGTGAATTTCCTTTAGTGTCCTGTTCACACTATTTTCTCTCTATTTATTGTAGAGGTCTGGAGTAACCACAGGGTAGAGGAGTATCTCTCAGACTGCAAAACTCATTGAGATGCACCATGTACACACTTCTAGAAAAGGAGAGAGAAACAGGAAGAGGCAGAGGCAGAGGACAAGAGAGAGGAAGACAAGCGACATCAGTCCTTTCTGAGGGGAAGTCCTAGGTTATCTGAGACAAATTCTGCAGATTTATTTTTTAGGAGGTGGGGCTGCCCACACCAGATGCTCCAAAGGAGGCCCTCTATTAATTTCTTGATGGGTGCCACCTTCCCCTTCTTCCCATGAGTTCATTTTAAGCTTTCAATTTCTTCAGGGCTCTATTAAGAATCACGACTCCTAATTCAGTACCTAATTCAAATCCTAGGTCCCATCATGGGCTGGGCAACCTGTGCTTTGACTTCTATATCATAGTATAGCTGGTGCACATAGGCATTTAGTAAATAATAATCTTCCTTTACCAACCCTATTTCCAAAACAGTACATGATTAGATTCTTTGTTGAAACTCTCAGCCACATTAGACTTTCAAATGCTCTGAGAATACCTGCCTAAAATAAATCTATTTACCTGTGCCAAACTCAAGAATTCAAAATGTTTGTAACTGTAGATCCGCATTTTTTTCCCAGCACAGCTTTTAATGTGTGGGTTTATATAGCACTGCATGGCAGACTCTACCCTGGAAACTTGTAAAATTTCTTTTTGGCAGTGAATCTCTTAATGAAGGTTAAAAGGATCTCTCGGACACTTGTCCAGTTCCATGCTTTAGACCACCTGAGCACCAAAGATCCTTTAAGCTTCTCATAAATATCACTATTACTATTTTAACAATAGTAAATATTTCATATTGTGAACAAATATGCAAAATTATTTCATATGATGCCAAGACCTAACAGAAAAATAATGGATGTTTAGTACTTTGATAGCAAAGAAAGAAACTCTCTGAGGAGAGCCCTGAATGATGAGACTCAGTCATGAAAGAGTTGGAAAAGAGCATCCCAGGCACAGGGAACAACAGCAAGTGCAAAGGCCCTGAGACAGAAAATGGCTAAGTCTATTAGGCATTCAGAACCAAGACCAAGGAGACCCACTAAAGTGAGGCAGGGGAGATCAGTTGGAAAGGAGATTTGAGAAACCAGCAGGGTTCAGTGGTGCAAAGAAATGAGATGAACATTGGTAGAAGGATTTTATTTTGAGATACTAACTGAGATTTTTTTATTCTCCACCCTCTTGCACTTCTAAGTGCCCCCACTTTTCTCAGAAAATAACACTTCCAAAAAAAGAAGGAAGGAAGGAAGGAAGGAAATGCCAGGAAGGTTTTGTTTACCAGTATGATGAAAATATGTCAAATGGTCTATAAAACCAGTTATGGTGCCCCATGATCGCATCAATGTACACAGCTATGATTTAATAAAAAAAAAAAAAAAAGGAAGAAAGAAAAACACTTCTTGTATTGCAAAGCCTTCTGTGGGAAGGCAGGTGATTCAAGGAGCACAAATGTTAGAATCTTGCTTCATAAAACTCATGGCAGAAATAACTATCTTGAAAATAGCACACTTTAACAACAAGGCTTCCTGAGAGAGGACCTAATAATGACCATACAATAGATCATTTCACTGTGCACCAGCCACAGCTCCTGAGTCCTTTAGTCCTCAGGACAATCCTGAACTAGGTAATGTTGCTGTCCCCATGATTACACTTGGGGAAACTGAGGCATAAGAAGGAGAATCATCCTACCCAAGTCACAGCAGAACCCAGACTTGAGCCCAAGCAGCCTGTCTCTAGATCCCTTGCTTTGGGGGTTGTTATTAGGGTCCAGTGGTCTGGCTTTGAATCTCAAGAGTTGAAGGGGATGGTACTGCCTCCCACCCCCACCCCAAGATGGGCCAGGGTGGCCTGTGATGGGAGTGAAGAAAGAAATTGCAGATAAAAAAGTGGGGAATGAACCCTCCCCTGACACTTTTTTGAGAGCTCCTGAGTGGCCTCAATCAGTACATAGTGTCCAGGCTTCCTGGGCAGCATCAAGTGTCCCCGCCCGCGGGGAATTCAACGGGGACCTGGGAAACAAAGGGGTCAGTTGAATGAGGGGACAAGAGACACAAAAGAATGAGAGCAAGTCAAGAGTCTGATCAAGCTCCGAAGAGTTTATTTTTTCAGCTGGACTTATAAGCATTCAAATGAGGAAGTAACTAAGGGCTATTCCTAGCAGGGCGGGGAGGGGGCTAGTTTCTGGAAAATTACTAGGAGAAGGTCCCTAAGGCAGGGGGTGCATTTCTGAGGAGTTATGCAAGGGGAAAGTACCATTGCTGTTATGGTTGAATTCCTGAGAATAGTTAGCTCGTAAAACCGCGATCAAGCAAGCTAGCAAGGGGCATTTTTGTGAGGTGTTTTGGCTCCCGGCAATCAAGGGCCCAGAAGACAGAAGATGGGAGTGAGGGACTCCATGGAGGTAGGGGAAGGGATCACAGATGGAACCACTGGGGAGGAGTAGACACAGGGTGAGACATTGGCAAGAGCAGAAAGGGAGCTAAGAATCTTGGATAGGCTACTTGGATTGAAGCTGTAAGCCTCCTCCCCTGTGCTCTGGGCAGGTCAGGGGCTGTCTTGGCAACGACTTAGGGGTCTGACCCTACTGTTCTCTACACAGAGTCTCAATCTTGCTCCATAAATCCATCCTTAATCCTAGTTACTTTCCTGCTCCAATACCTCCCATGTTCCTATTGCTCACAGGAGGAAGTCCATACTTGGACTTTGAGAGAACCTAGGATTGGTGAGAGGGCCTTGCGGTCAGCCATAGAGGCAGAAAGGATTTGGGGCTCAGAGACACCAACCCCACCCAACACACCCATGCACATCCCCTGGATCCCGGCAGTCCACAAGTGCTCCCTTCTAGCTCTGGGTGAGGCTCAGACAGAACAGTGAAGTTTTATTCCTGGGACTCTCCACAAAGTCTCGTGGGCGGGGAAGGAGTGAGTCTAAAGCCAGGTGGTGGTGAGTCACTACAACCAGAACTCAGCGGCTCCACCTGCAGCCAAAGGCCACCCTCGGCCCTCAGGACCAGTTCTGGTTTCCTGCGCGGCTCCGTGTGGTCACACAGGAGGCGGTAGCGCAGCAGCGTGAGCGCCAGGACCACTTTCATCTCGGTCATGGCGAAGGTCTGCCCAATGCAGTTCCTGGAGAGGAGGTGGGGACTTTGATTGCACCCAGGACCCCCAACTGGGCCCCATCATGCCTGAAGCTTTTCCCAGGAACCTCTACCTTTACCTTAATCAGCCTGAAGGACAGAGGGGGGTCTAACTATGCCCCATGTGGGCTTGCATGTTCCCCTACCCTGGCACGGACTCCAGCCCCCCACTCACAACAGCAGACACAGGGGAGAGTATTCTGAGAGCAAGGCTGTCCTTCACCTCTTAGACCTACACAATTCCTGCTTTACAGACCTTTGCACACAACCTCCGGAGGAGGGGCGGGAAGGAGGGCCAAAACTCTGACCACCTACAATTTACCCATTTTGCCCACTGTCATGCCCAGATCCCCACACCCATCACCCCATCCCCGCCTCAGACCCCCATTGCCCTCACCTGGGCCCTGCAGAGAAGGGAATGAAAGCCAGAGGTGACCTCTCCTTGGTATTTTCTGGGTTGAAGCGGGAGGGATTATAGACCTGGAGGAGAGACAGAAGGACTGAGGCAGGCTTGTCGGATGAAGTCTCTCAGGACCGCCAGCCTTGGAGAGTGTGTCTAGTAGTAAAGGGAAGGAGGACATCTTGGATTTCCTTGTCAAAGTCCCACCCCTTCCTCTAGGACTGGATAAAATGAATGGATAAAATGAAGGGGGCGGGGGGGCGTAGTCAGCACCTCTGGGTCCGGCCACACAGCTGGGTTGTGATGGGTCCCAAAAATACTGATGAGGCAGATGACTCCTATGCAAGAGGAGGGAGTAGTCAGTACAGGGCCCCACTGCCTGACTGGACCCTCTTCCTGCCGAGGAGCCTCCTCCCCCTGCCATTGTGGGCACCTTTGGGGATGACCCGGCCATCTGGGAGCTCAATGTCCTGGGTACAGTGACGGGAGACCAATGGAACTGGAGGATGCAGCCGCAGACTCTCCTTAATGCACATGGTCAGGAAGGGCAGCTGGGCCAGGTCGTCCCTAAGGAAACACACCCCCCAACAGTTATCCAGGGAGCAAAAACAGAAATGGAATCTTCCAGCTACTGCGTTTCCCAGGGAAGCCTATTCTCCCTGTAACAAAATAAGTTCCTCAAGAATCTAATATTTGAGAGTTAGAAAAACAGAGAATTAGAAAAGTACCAAAGAAAATTTAGCCAGGTATTTTTAAAGGATATTTCTGGAAGAAAACACAACATCCAAAAGCCAATTATAAAAAGTTAACAAACTTACATAAAAATAAAACATACAGTAAGGAAAAACAACACACAAATCTAATGTTTCACACTTTTATCATTGTATTTGAGATACTAGCAAATGCAATTAGGAATAAAAGGAGAGTAATGCAATTTGAAATGTGGGGGCAAATGTATCATTTTGGCAGATAATGATTTTATTGGGCAACTCTGTGCCTCAGAACATACTTTCCACATACACAAACACAGGTTGCCTAGGTTGTTTTGAATGCATTTTACCATAGCAACTTTGTTTTTTTGAGACAAAGTCTCAAGCTGTTGCCCTGGGTAGAGTGCCGTGGCATCACAGCTCACAGCAACCTCAAACTCTTGGGCTTAAGTGATTCTCTTGCCTCAGCCTCCCAAGTAGCTGGGACAGCAGACACCCGCCACAATACCCCAGGTATTTTTTTGTTGTTGCAGTTGTCATTGTTTAGCTGGCCCAGGCCAGGTTCAAACCCGCCATCCTGGGTGTATGTGGCTGGCACCCTACCCACTGAGCTACAGGCGCCGCCCAATTGGGCAACTCTTATAAACATTCAAGTTCCAATAAGGGAGCACAATTCTTTCTTCTAATATTTCTTCTTTTTGTGCAACTATTTCAAATGTTAATACCTAACACATTAAACTGTTTTAAAATTTGAAAACTTTAAAACAATACCCACTTCTGTGGCTCAGAACATACTTTCCACATACACAAACACAGGTTGCCTAGGTTGTTTTGAATGCATTTTTCCATAGCAACTTTTAAGCATTTATATATGTGTGTACACACACATATATATGCTATACCATTATTCTGTGGCATTTTTCATTTATCAATCTATTCTTGTATATTTCTTGAGACTTGTGTCAAACTAGAATTTTCCCTACTCTAGAGCTATAAAATAATTTCTCATGGTTTGGGGTTCTAAAGAGAAGAGGATTGAATTGACTTTTTTCCAGGCAGTTCTCAGTTGTCCCAAGAGGTTTTATTAAATGATCTATAATGTTCCTATTTCTATGAGACACCATATTTAGCATTTACCATATTCATTGGACTCAAAATTTATATCCATCAGTCATTAGTTTTATGTAGAAATAACAACTATGTGGGAAAGATAATAAAAGAAAAGATGCTACTGATTATAATATAAAATACTTGGATTAAACTTAGCAAGAAATGTGAAAGTACTATATTCCAAATGAACTTAAAAATTTCACTTGCCCAAAATATAAGATACATTTCTTCATAGCAATGAAAGTAGCTAAGGGTTAGTTCTATGAAACATGGATAAGATCTCTAAGGAAATCTTTTAAACTCTATTAAAAGGTTATTTGACGAGATGGATATCAACACTACACTTGAAGATAGTGTGTGTCAATATTAAGAAGTAGCCCTTATTCCACAAGTCAATCAGATATTCAAGTCCGCTAATAGGACATATGCAATTTAAATCAAAATCTACCTCATTTTTTTAGGAACTGGATTAGTGTACTCTAAAATTTTTCTGGAAGAATGAAAGATCATGAACAGCAGGCCAATTTGAAAATAAAATATTAAAGATTTTTAAATCTATTACGAAGTCCTAGTAGTAAAAATAGTGTGGCACTGCTGCAAAAACAGAAAAACAGACACGTGAACAGAATAGAGAGCTTAGAGATAGACACATGAATAACAGAATAGAGAGCTCAGAGATAGACACATGAATAACTGAAAACTTCACATTTGGTAAAGGAAGCCCCACAAAACCTCGTGAAATGGATCAGGAGTGTGGATGTAAAAGAAAATTTGGACAACTATGACCTCACAAAAATTAACCAAAAGTACCTCCTCCCAGTCAAAAGGCAATATTTTGTAATAAAAATAGAGAAAAGATTAATTTTATATACATTTTTAATAGCAAATATTTTAAATGATCAAAAGAAAAGGGAGAAAAAAGAAAAGACAATCGGTTCTATAAAAAATGAGTTAACGTGCAAAAGATGTTCGGTCTCACTATTGTTTAAAGAAATGTTCAATAAAAGAAGAAATGTAAAAATAGACAATGATTTAAAATTCAATAGTACACTAATGCTATTGGTGAAATTAGGAGAAAACTGGTTACATCCAACTCAGCTAACAGGAATGAATTTGTGATTGTAAGCAAAATTAGGCAAAAAAAATTGTCTTTGATTCAGCAATTGCACTTCTGGGAATTTGTCCTGAAGAGATGCTCCCACATGTAAGCAATTGTCACTGTACATGCATGCTGACTGCACTACATTGAATTTACCAAAAGTCTGAAAAAATGCAAATACACATCGATAGGAAGATGTTTAGATAAATTATGACACATCCACACAACAGAATACTATGCAAACATAGGAAATGAGGGTCACTAGTCCTATCACATATGGAAGCCTGGAAGGTAAATCAGTACAGAGATTCTGGAAGGCCATTTGGCAATATCCATTATAATTAGAAACATTTACTTAAATGACTTCACCATAACATGGAGTGACCAGAATAAAATATGAAATGTTATGCAGCACTCAAAAACAGCTGTAAGAGTAAAAGAGCTGCTGAGTGAAAGGAACAAGTTATAAAATGTATATACATATATATATATATATATAACCCTAGTCTTCTCTAGAGAGTCTCAGTTAGTGCAAGAAGAATGTGTTCTCATCATTGTTTCTCTAATTTAACATTCATTTTCCCTGTGGTATAAACACACAAGGGAATACCATTCAGCCTTTAAAAGGAAGGAAATCCTATCACTTGCACCAGCACAGATAAGCCTGGAGGACGTTATGCTAAGTAAAATAAACCAGGCATAAAAAGACAAATACTGCATGATCTTACTCACCTGTGGCATCTAAAATAATAAACTCATGGAAGTACCATCACATACTGTCATTAATTTTCTCAGCAGCCCACATCATTTTTGTTCCCAAAGCTTAAGACCCTTCCCCCGTTAGCCCAGCTGCATACCAAGCCCAACCATTGGTCTCTGCTCCTATTCCCACTGGGTGATAATAGCAAAATCAGTAAAAATACCTTTCCCCTTCTCCACCTGGGAAACAGAGCCAGTACAAGGGGCTCAGGAGTAGGCCATGAGGACCTGAACTCACCATTCAATCTCTTTAGGCTCACGGTCCCTCAGAAGCTTTTGCACCTCCTGCCGGCAGCGCTGTTGGTATTCTGGGTGCTTTGCAAGGTGATACAGGACCCAGGAGAGACCACTGGCTGTGGTGTCATGGCCTGAGGGGCAGCCAGGAAAGCTTGAACCTCTGAGCTGTTTCACCAAGGTGTGGACGGCACCCAGGCATTGAGACCCTCAGGGAGGATGGGAGGAAGGAAAGGATGGGCATGGGGTGACCCAGGGTCCACCCACCAAGTCCCTGGGATAGAAAGACCTCTGTCCCCATGTAGTCCCACTCTGGGACACTTACCCTCAAACATGAAGGTGTCAGCTTCTGCTCTTATGTCCTCATCTGACAACTGCTTCCCATCTTCATCCTAGAGAAAAGGCAAGAACCCCCAAATCACACTACCTCAGAGGCCTCCTGAGTCTAACCTGAGACAATCTCAAAGATTCATCCGCCTTCCAGAAACACAAGCCCACCCTGCACTTCTAGACATCTCTTCACACTTGATCTTGGCCAAAAAGCAAGGAAGAAATCCCTAGACCTCTCTTGGTCACCACGGCCAGAGCTTTCACTCCACAGGTTTCCTCCCTGGATTGTTTGCCTCTTCTTTTGTGCTTGGTGGAAGGAATCAACAGTCGACGAATCTTTTTGTTACTGTATGATGAGAGCTTCCTGAAGGAAAAGTTACTAGTAATCAGGGTTACAAGATGATTAAATGGCCATTTGCCTTGGAAGTCAGAGAGTAAGTATTGCTCCAAATATATTTGCTCACATTCTAGAGTAACAAATCCAGAGAATCATATTTCCCCTGAAAAATTTTGGGTTGTAAATGTATATACTTCAACATCTCACTGGAGCAGATTTTTTAATGCTTCGGGATATTTTTTAAAAATTCTCCTCCATTCTTGAGATGCTTTACTCAGAAGAATATGTTCCAAGTCCCTCCATGTAAACATAAAAGAGGTAAAGGCTCCATCTTTTTTAAGGCTGCATAGTATTCCATAGTAGACATATACCACAATTTATTAATCCATTCATGGATCAATGGGCACTTGGGCTTCTTCCATGACTTGGCTATTACAAATTGAGCTGCAATGAATAATCTGGTGCAAATATCTGTTTTGCAAAGTGATTTTTGGTCTTTTGTATATACTTGCTAGTTGAGGAATTGCAGGATCCAACAGCAGGTCAATTTTTAGATCCCTGAGTATTCTCCAAACTTCTTTCCAAAAGGAATGTATTAGTTTGCATTCCCACCAGAAGTGGAGAAGTTTTCCCTTTTTTCCACATCCACGCCAGTAGTTTGGGGGTTTTGTTATGTGGGCTACTCTTACTGGAGTTAGATGATATCTCAAAGTGGCTTTGATTTGTATTTCTCTGATGATTAAAGATGACAAGCATTTTTCCATGTGTCTGTGTACCATGTACCTGTCTTCTTTGGAGAAGCTTCTATGCAGCCTTAAAAGATGGAGCCTTTACCTCTTTTATGTTTACATGAAGTGATCTGAAACATATTCTCCAGAGTAAAGTATCTCAAGAATGGAGGAAAAATTATCCAATGTATTCAGTAATTCTATGAAACCTACTTATATTTACTCACACTTTGTTATGAAAGATAGAACACAACTATATCCCAGGATGAAGGAGAGAAATGGAGTGGAAAGGGAGGGGATGGGGGAGGTTTGATAGAGGGAGGGTAAAAGGCGGGACCACACCTATGGAGCATATTGCAAGGGTATAAGTCAAATCTGTCAAATGTAGAACATAAATATCTTAACACAATAATCAAGTAAATGAGGCAAAAGCTATGTTGATTGGTTTGATGTAACCACGTCAGATTGTATTAAAAAAATTAACACATTGTACCCCACATATGCATAAATGTATTCATGATCTATGTGTATTTGACTTAATAAAAAAATTCTCTCTCTCTCCCTCTTTCTCATTCTTTCTATAAAGGAAGTGGAAAATATGCCAGCTGTCCTATATAAGTTCTAAGACTCATAACACAGAGAGCCTCGCGTATGGTGTAAACTTTGCTTCACATATAGTTAGAAGCATTGCATTACCCCAGAGGAATTTGGAACTGGGGAGCCAGTGCTGCAGTCTAACTCTGGCTGCTGTTACTTCTTTGAGTAAGAAATAGGCTTCTCGAATCAAGGGTTGCATCTGTCAGAATAGATAAAGACATAAACAAATGCAAATGTAGACATAAAAACAAAGGCACAGATAAGGACACAGACATATACAAAGACACAAAGACATAGACATGGAAACATACACACACAAAGAGAAAGGTAGATATAGACGAAAACATAGGCATAGACATGGACATGCACTTACACACATACTAAGACAAAGACACAGACATAGATACAAAGAAATATATACAAAGACATAGACATACACAAAATGTATCATAGACACCAACATACACAAAGACTTAGACAAAGGTATAAACATAGATATATGCATGTTGACATAGAGATAACAAAAGTGGCAGACTAAATTCTTAACTTGGAAATAGAGTGAAAACCCAGACTTCCCCTAACTTCAGACTTACCAGTCTTTGCTGGCTGCATTCTAGACAGTCATCTCTAAAACCTCTTTAGTCCCTCCTATTCTCAAAAATATATAAGAATATATAAGAAATATAAGAATATATATTATATATATTATAATATATAAGAAAAATATAAAAATAAAGAATAGTCCCTCCTATTCTCCAAAAAATTTCCACAGCACCCCAATGTCCTCTGGATCAAGTCCACATTTTCTTTCTAAATCTATTCTAACTCTGTTTTCATTTGTTTGGGTTTTCATAGAGAACACTTTGCTATAATGCTCAGGATGAAGTATAGCAGCTGTTCCCAGGGATGACCATCACACACTACAGCCTCAATTCTTGGGTTCTAGCAATACTCCTTCCTCAACTTTCCAAGTAACTGGGAAAACTGACATGCATCACTACACCATGCATCATTCGAACACTTGAATTTATATCCCAGGAAGCCCACCTTGCTCAGCAGAAGCACATCAATGAAGTCCAAAGTCTTGGTCTTGGCTTTGGCCTTGAGGAAGTCATCGACACCCTGACTGGGGAGGGTGCGACGTCGCTCCTGGATGACGGCGTCTGTGAAGTCATGCACCAGCCTACAGGCCTTGCGGAAGCGCCGCCCTTCGGAGGTGAGATAGTACAGGAAGTCTATGTGCAGGAGAATCTGCTGATGCCTTTCTGCCACAAGGGTACTGAGCTCCAAGATGGCAGCAATATAGTCACTGGGCTTCCTAAAAGATAAAGGAATAAGAGAGGAAAAAATGTAACCCACTTCAAGGCCCAAGAGCACGTCCCACCTGCAGCGAGAATCTCTCATCAGGAAACTGAGTCTCCAGAAACAGATGGCCCTGCAGATATATAGAACGGATCAGCCATGAGACTGAAAGCTACAAACTCTCTTCTCTCCCTGCTTTCCACTTCCTTAAGCTGCCTATGTGCCACTAGGTACCCAGAGCACAGCTTGGACATCATGATCCTCAGCTTTTACAGCTCAGACTTCATCCTCTTCCAACTGGTTCCTGGCCCAACTCCCACCCTAGCCTCCTGCATCCAAAGCCAACTCTAGTGTCTACATGACAGCCAGTTCTCCACACAGCTCAGCTCTGCTCATGCCCACCATAAGCTCAAACATCCTCAATGGCTCCCTGGAAACCTCATGATAAAGTTCATATCACTGTTCCTAGGTTTTCAATGTCCTGAAGACTACAACCTCAATTCTAGTGAGTGCTACATGTATTTGCACATCCTTGCCTCCTTGCCTTTACTCAGACACTTCCAGCTACCAGTAAATACTATGCTTTCTCTCTTCCTTTCCCCATCATGCCAAGTAGAGCTCCTCCAGGAAGGCTCGTCTAGTTTCCCTGGTCTATCCTCCTACCCCCACCTCTACCCTTGGGTCCCTGGCCAATATTCTCAGGCCCTGGTCAAGGACTCACTCTTGACAATTGCTGTCAAAGCTGAAGACACATTTCTGCAGGCTGTCCAAGGTCATGAGGCTGACGTGCTCAAACATGTCCAGACAGGTGCTGCCCTCTGAGACCAGGCACTGCCACTTGGCCTAAACATAGAAGAAGACAGAGCGAGGAGGTGGGACGCTAACTTCCTTGAGCTCTTCTCCAACCCTAGGCACTGAAATGGAACCAGTCTCTTGGTCCTCTGCTCCAGGAACCCATTCCCAGGGAGAGCAAGGTTTGTAGGCAAGGAAAGCAGAAGCTGTTATTATGTGGAAGTGAAGATCCAAGGTCAGGAGAGATGAGTTCCAGATTCACTCTTGTTCCCTGAGTGCCCTGGGTTAACTCCTTGCCTTTCCCATATGTCCTGCCAGTCACATATTAAATGACAGTTGAGTTGAACTGCTTTGGTGCTTGATTTAAAAAACAGATAAGAACCCCTGATTCACCATTCCTAACTCACTTCCTTGTTAGATTCACCTGAAGAAACTCCCTAATCCCTCTGGCTCTCCATTTTAACATGTTTAACTCCCCTTCACAGATCTGTTAAAATTAAATTATAAAATATATGCTCATATCATGGAATTGGCACATGACCTTGTTTCTGTAATAAAAAGAGTTCAGAATAACTGTTGAATTTTCTTGGCTCTCTTATTACCAATGGAATACAAAAATACCCCTGTCTTGGAAGACATAGTCCTCCATGGGCCCTGAGCATCCTTGCTAGGCAGGGCAAAGATGCCTGAAGGGGCACGGTCCACTGCACCCCGGAACGGTTACTCAGTCTCATATGTGCTCCTTGAGGTACGAGGCCCTGAGAAGGGAAAATTCCATTTTCAGGCTAGAAGTGAGACTTGGGGGTTAATTCCTCACTGCTTGCTGAAACAGCCTTGCTAATCTCAGCAGGCAGTTACACCTTGACAAAGGAATGTCCAGGAGGGCCCTCCAAGTCGCCCTCCAAGTAGCAGCTGGAGATTTAGCACCTGCCTGGTGCAGTGGGCTGTTGTACTTCCTTCCCTAACTTCAAGTTACACAAAAAGTTTCATGTAATCTTTGAGAGAAATGGGCAAACAGAACAGACAGCCTAGCGTCCTTGAGGTTTATCTTTAAGCTAAACGCTCCACAATTAGGAATGATGAGTATGTGCTTTGTAACATTTATGCTGAGGATGAATTTTTATGGCACCTTCAATTTTTCATTTATTCTTTACTTTTGGTTATTTTTATCTGATGAGTTTGGATATATAAGAAAGTGAATAAAGATGGGTTGTTGCCTTAGCAAGCCTCAGTCTTCCCTTTTCAAATCAATCATTTCGTCTGAAATGCTTTCCTCTGCATCGCTGACTAGGCTAGTGGACAGCAACAAATGCAAAGCCCTGATGTTCTTAGCCTTGGTCATGTCTCAGACTTATGTTTACAGGGAATGACATTGAGGGGTAAGGTAATGATCCCCTGTGTCTTATTGGTATTAAACCAGATTCCCTAAGTCAAATACTACTTCCATGTAGTGCAATATGCTCCATGAGCAGGCATCTGTCAAGGCCTACTTGTGTCACCCCCATGGGATTTGGGTGGCTTGGAGAAAGAATTCAAATGAACAAGAAGCACATGCTACTTGCAGAGTTATGAATAATAAACTGCACTTTGCTTACAGAATCCATGAAATGGATTAACTTAAGTTAAACAGTTAACTTATCACCTTACACTTTAAACCGTAGACACCTCTCAGAACCCTTATTACCAATTCTTGACTTCTTCCCATATCCACACCATTTACAATATTATTTCTCAGCAACTTCCATTAAGACATGGGGCCTATTTTATCCCTTTTTGATTCTGTGGTGGACTTTTGGCTTTCTATGGTCAAATACAATGTAAACAAAATGATTAGGTAATAACTCCAATATATTTAAGACTCGAGGCATCGCAATCTCCTCTTGTAATGACAACCTTGGAACCCTGTCTCGGCCAAGTGAACAACCCTGAGATTCCTTCCTAAGGGAGGTATCAAATGCAGGACAGTCCAGTTGTCCCAGTTAGAACCATCCTAGATCAGCCCAAAGATAGCCAAGCCCCACACACGACAGAACTGAGACAGGATCAGCAATATTGCCAAATGGAACCATAGCTGACCAAATACCATGACACATCCCATCTATATACGGAAGAATCAGCCGACTGTCCCATGTACATAGTAGCCATCACAGACCCTTATCGCTTTAAACTAAGGAACAGTTTATACTCAGAAATAGTTACTATGCAGTCATCATCATTGTCCTCTTGAGTTTACAAAGATTCTGTGAGAAACTGACACCTCTGAGCATGTTTTATGTACTGGGATCATCACTCCACTACCACCTTTTAAGTAGGGATTATTATGCCCATTCTACAGATGAGGAAGCCAAGGCTTAGAGGGGAAGAGCAGTGGCCCTAAGCCACCCAGTAGACCTAAAATTCCAGACCAGAACTGTCTGAGGCCCCTTTGACTCTAAAAATTCAGTTGGAACCTTGGACTGAAGGAACTCACATGCATGATGTTTGCACTTTCATTGAAAATCTTCATATAGGGCTTCAGGATGTTGAAATGGAAGGCAGGTGTCAGCATGCGACGGTGGCGGCTCCACTTATCACCAGCACTCAGCAGGAGCCCATCCCCTAGTAAGGCAGCCAAGGGCAGTGGACATGGAAAATGCCTTCCTGTGACCTGACCAGGTTGTCCCCACCCCTTTCGTCTGCAGTTACTCACCCAGCCAGGGTTTCAGGAAGCTGTAGTAGAGCATGTCCTTCAGTGCAATGTTGGCTGGCCAGAACAAAGACCATTAGGGGATGGGCAGAGGGGTAGGGAAGGGACTTGGAGACGGGGTGCAGGCTCCCAGCCTGGGGTTTTCACTTCCCCCCTCCAAGCCCAGTGTAGCAAGCAAGGGAGCAAGGGGAGAGGAATCAGGGAGGATGGGGGAGGGGAGCAGATCAGACCAGGATGCAGAAACACAATAGGGCAACGACACACCCTAACATGGTACAGCATGCCCCATGCAACTTGACATGAGCAACACCCAAGCATAGCTCAACAATCCACAAACACCTTCATAGGCACTTAGGACACTCTGTCTGCCCCAGCACTCTCTGACACCTCCTGACATGAATCTCAGACGTGTGACATGGTAAGCCTGACCATGACACAATGTGTTCTAATATGGACCTGAGATGGTCTCACATGACCTAAGTGTACAACATAAAGAGTCCTCAGGACTTAAATATGGTCCATTTAATGTCACCATGGTCCATTTAATGTCACTGATGTGCACATATGACCCACACTGTTCTGCAGGCATGACTTTGAATATATATACACTAAGACCTGCCTTAGACAATACTCAAAAAATGTCTCAGACAGTCCACAAAAGCACTTTGGTTCCCAGACTTTGGAAAAGGTTCAAACATATCCTAGATTTGACCAGCAGGAGAAAAAGACAATCTCAAACAGCTTCTCAGACAAGAACCCAAAAAAACCCTTCAAGATACCTTAGCCAGAGCTAAGACCCAGACATGACCAGCTCCATATAACCTCAAACAAGATGTGGCTTTACAGCAGACATGACCCTACAGAAGACATGACTCTACAACAGACACACTCCACATGTGAGCAGACAAGACCAAAGGTAAAATAGGTGGATGTCAGGGGGAGACAGCAGCAGTGTCATCTCCACCTTAGTCCCTCCTGTCTACATTCAGGTCACCAGACCAGCTAGAAGAAGCACAAAGACCTCAGCAGCGGGCAAGCTGCAGCCAGTGCTGTGTCTACCTGGAGCAAAGAGCACCGGCTTGATGAAGGTGGGGTGGAAGATGCGGATTACTTTGTGCAAGGGCCCCACCCTCCAGAGGCACACAGTCCCAAAGGTGTTCGCCAGGCCCTGTGTGTACAGAAGACCTTCCTCTGAGCTCTGAATCTGCAGAAGAACAAACAATACCCACGTCATGCTCTTCTAGGCTTCCAGAGATAAGGACCTGCAAGGTAATGACCCAGACTCGAGCTTTCCCATGAACACTGAGCTTCAGGGACTCATCATTGACACCAAGAGGAAAGAGCTGCCTAGAAAGAAAAATGACACAGAGAAAGGTAAAACTGAAAGGGGATAGATTGCCTGTGACCCTGGATCCAGCTGTGCCTTAAGGCCACCCTCCCTGGAATATACACTCGATAGATCCCCTTTCTTTGCTTAGAATAGATGGGGTTGAGATTCCATCACTCACAACTGAAAGAGACCTCAGCAGACAGGAAAAGACAGGACCTGTCCAGAGTCACTCAGCATTTTGGAGTCTGAGCCATGATGTCTATTGCTCTGGACCCGGAAACGGGCAATGCTGATGCTAGGCCTAGCAGCAGACCTTCAATGCTAACGGTGCCCACTTCCTCTGTCTTTCCTCTTTTTTAAGAAAATTCCTGCTCATTCTTCCAGATCCAGCTCCAGAAAATTCTCCTCCAGGAAGCCTGCCAGCCTGCCCCAGGGTTACTCCTCAAAGCTGTCACAGTTTATCTCCCTCTGGCCCATTCCTGACCAAATGAACTTATGGATGTCTGTGTCCACAGTCATCTTCTCAAGCTTGTGGGTTTATCTGGACAAGTCCTGGATTGAAGCCTCTTGGGGCCTCAGCAGTGCCTAGAACACAAGGGAAGAGGGAAAGATGGCAGTGCAGGGAGGGGACACTGGGGTGAGGGTTGGTGAATATATGAAGGAAAGACAGTGGTGGCTGAGAGAGGGGACAGAAGGAGGGGCTGGGGTGCTGCAGGGATGTGAAGAAGCTCAGGAAGGAGGCGCTGGAAGCCCTGGATGTGCTGTGGCACCCAGCACCGGGTGTTTCAGATGAGTACCTGAGGCATTGAGAACATACTGGATAATGTTGGGGTGTCACAAACTGATGATGGGGGAGACAAGGCCCATCCAGGTCATAAAGCCCTTGGGGTAGGTGGCCACCAGCTGAGTCAGGTCCCCCCTCATCCCCTGCTCCGTGGGGGTTATCTGCAAGGAAGGCAGCAGCCATCACTTCCTACAATGGTTAATTGTAGGTGCCAACATGACTAGACTAAGGAATGCCCAGATAGCTGGTAAACATTATTTCCAGGTGTGCCTTTGAGAGTTTTCAGAAGAGATTAGCATTAGAATTGATAATCTGAGGAAGGAAGATCTGTCCTTCCCACTGTGGGCAGGAACCATCTAATCCATTGAGGGCCAGAACAGAACAAGAAGACAGAGGAAAGGGGATTTGGTTCTGTCTTCTGGAGCTGTGACATCCATTTTCTCCTGCCCTTGGACATGAGGACCAGCTTCTTAGACCTTTGGATTCTGGCTCATCATCAGTGTCTCTGGTTCTCCAGCTTGCACATGGTATATCACTGGGCTTCCTGACATAATCATTTCAGCTAATTCCCATAATAAATTCTCTCTCTTGCTCTCATTCTCCTACTATCTCTATCTCTCCCCCTACTAACATATACATACATACATACATACATACATACATACATAAAGATAAGCTTGGCTATAACCTATGGAATCTGTGACTAATACAGCAGGACCTTCCCCCTACCCTCCACAGCATGAAGACATCGTACAGTCTTCTACAGCGAATAGTGTATCCTGATTCTACAAAGATGAAGGGAATCTCTGCTTCCTCTTGCCCCTTATCTTGGGCCCATCTCCAAGCCCCAAGGGTGCATCCTAGGACAGGGGAAGAAGATGCTGTCTGCTCTCAGAGAGGCCCGCCCTAGCTCAGGAGAAAGTATTTTCTTATCCTGGGAGTGGTTGCAGACCAGGGGCAGTCATGTGTGGAGGCATCCAGAGTATGAGAAAAAGGGTTGTGGGCAGCAGTGTGGCCTTACGGACGTGTCCCTAAGGCTGGTTTCCACAACATTTCATGACCTGGCTGGTTTATGTGGGCTTCAGTTTCTGTTGCCAAGAAGGGTCTGCACACAAGAACCTTCTGTTCTCAGCAGACCCCAGGACAGCAGAGAACTCTAACTGTCCCAGGACAGAGGTTTTCACCTGTGAGCATCTTAGATACACAAGGCTTTGTGCATAGTGCTTCCTGTGCTCCCTCTCTACAGACATGCCAATCACTCCTGCCATTACAAAGGAATAGACTAAGGCCACATTCCTCCAAAGCACAGAGCAGCTCTGAGTTATAGGGCAAGGTATGGGGGAGGGAAGCATTTAAAAAAGCTTCTGAAAGGGGAAGTGACTAACCAACTTTTAAGCAGGTTGGGCAACAAGACCCATTGGGACATCTTAGTGGTGAAGAGGAGAATAAGAGGAAGGTGCCCCAGGAAGGGCAGGGGTGGGACACTGCCCCCACCTGTCTTCTGGCCCACCTGTGTCCTGTGTTTTTGGGGTGGGAGTCACAACTAATTCCTGTGGAAAGCAGCAGCCCATAGAGGGGCAGACACAGGAAATGGGCTGGGCAGGGAGCAGACCCTGGACAGTGCCCTCAGGAGGCTTCAAGTCCACCAGTGGAGAAGATGGGAATGCCAGGGGTCACTGCCCTCTTCAGGAGCCCCTTAAGGTGCAACAATGTGGGAAGACAGTCAGGGAAAGGATCTGAAGCAGGCTGGGGGTCGGGGACAAGGAGATGAGAGAGGCCTGGGTGGCACAGCAGAACAATGAGGGAGTCAGCTGAGGAATGAGGACGCTGAGGAATGAGGAATGACAGCTCTGCCCTCCTAGACCCCAGCCCACCTTGATTCCCAGCTCTGGAGAAATCCACCAATCCTGACACCCCAGGTGTCCTGCTGCCACACTCACCAGGCCCAGATGACCCAAGAACCAGTTTCGTTTGGGTGGCTGTGGGAAACAGCAGAGACGGCGGCAGTTGTCATAGAAGGAGTAGGTCCAGGCCAGAATGCGGGCTAGGATGCAAGATCCCCCAACCAGCAGCAGCAGCAGCCACAGGGAGGCTTCCTCTGGCTCCAGGCCCAGCCAGGACAGGCTCAGCTGTGGCATCCTGCAGGAAAGAGGGGTGTAGGGAGAGTTCCTGAGACCTAGGAGAGGCCAAAGGAGCTGTAGGGACAGTACAGAGGTCCAGGGATGGAGAGTTCTCAGAGATAGGAAAACAACACCTGAGAGCTAATGTTCAAAAAGGTCCAGGCAGAATCTGCAGCCAACTGGCTTCCAGTTGTCTCATAAGCACCAGAAAGGGACAGAGAGAGGGCAAACAGTCAGAAAGGTCCAGCCTAAATTGTTGCAGGTTGCCAGGAGCTCAGTTATCCAGAAACCACAATTCACAGAGCCACATTGCTGGAGCCACCCCAGCCTTGGGCAGCCACCTCCCCATTCTGGGATGGGACTCTCCAGCCCCACCACCCAGCCTGGCACCTTTAACAGAAGCAGCTTGTCCACACAAACTCCTCTTTCTCTCTGCTGGTAGGTCTTTGCCCCTGGCCCCTGATAAGAGATGGCTGCAACAGGACTAGGTGGTGCTCACCCATGCCCAGGAAGTCAAACAGAATATGGGACAAGGAAGCAGGTGGGTGCAGAGGAACTAGCTCAGCATGACATAGCACCTGTCATGTGGGTTGGAAGGTACATCGGGGGTCATCAAAGGTGATTCTGAGCCCCAAGGTTGATAGCCACCCCTACTGTGGGTTGAGACATGACTGCTAGTAGCAAGAACAGAGTATCCAGCTGTGCTGGGTGTTACCTGAATCAGATTCTAGCAATAAAGAGCTCAGCTGTGAAAGAAAATCTGGAGGCTGGGTTCAGTGTCTAAGGACAGAACAGAAAAATAAAATGGTTGAGAGGGACCATGAGCAGATGGGGTCCAGGCAGGGAGGGCAGAACCAGAGGACCTTGAGTGGAGTTTGCATTTTATCCCATCCTTGCTCTAACTGTAGGCACTGTCAGCTGACCCAGGCTCAGTCTTCCCATTTGGGAACACAGAAGGGCTCCACAGATGAGGGAGCCCAATAAAAAGGGAATGAAGGGAAAGAGCTAAAAACTAGCACTTGAGTCTACTCAGTGCAAAAAAATGTATGCAAAGTCCTTCTACCGTGTGCCAGGGACCCCATAAATGGTGCCTACTGTGTTCCAGGGACACTATATAAGGTACATTTACCTTGTAGCAGGTAATTCATGTAAGTCTTTTTACTTACTGTGTTCCTAGCTTTCTACATAAAGTGTGTCCACTGTATGCCAGGTAGGCTAAATAAAATGGATCTACTGTGTGCCAAGCTCACTACATAACATGAACCTAGTGTGTGCCAAGTACTCTATGTGAAGTTTGCCCACCGTGTTCCAAGCATTCAATGTAATGTATAACTAGGTATGGCAGGTCCTCCACATAAATCCTGCATGTGAAATCTAGTTCACTGTGGGCCAATTGCTCTGTATGGCACAGAAAGTGCACCTGCTGTGTGCCAGATACTCGACTATGCCTACTGGGTACAGAGTTCACCTGTGTTTCAGGTGCTCCGTATCAGGGTCAGGGAGCAAATACATAGGTTTATAAAAACAGGAAGGATACTACTTGTTACAGGGGCTCAGCTCACTGCAGATGTACTACAGACCTAGGATGAGCAGACAGCATAGAGCAGAAATGACGGCCACCATCATTTGGTAACAGAAGTCAATCAATATCATGTGTTCTTACTGTGTGCCAGATATTCTATATAAATCCTGTCTACTATGTGCCAAGTACTCTACATAAAATGCACTTACTGTTTGCCAAGTGCTCTCCAAAAAGTGTACCTACCATATGCCAGGTGCTCTATGGAAAGTTCACCTGCTTTGTGTCAGATGCTTACGTGCAACACAGTGCCCACAGTGTCCCATCACCCTTCCCTTAGCTTTCTGGGCCAAAGCCCTGTGGATTGGGTAGAAAGACCCAAGTGACAGTACCCAGAGGAGGTAAGATGCCCATTTAACAGAAGAACAAACCAAGGCTTAAAGAGGACACATCTCTCTAGCCCAAGTTGAAGAACTCAAAGGAACCAAGGTTTATCACTCCATCAAGCCCAAACTCTTTCCCTCTGCCATGCTGTTCTATTACCATTCATTGTGGACAAATCCATGATGATCCAGATAGAATCTCAGGCAATGTGGTGGCCCTAGAAGGGAGATACTTTGAGGGCCTGGAATCACTACTCGCCTCCTCCTGCCTTACTCTGGATGGTCCACTCAAGAATCCAGTGGTTCCCACCTGAACCTCCTGGATCCTGTCCAGAATTGCACTCTGAGATGGTCTTGGAGTATATTGGAGGTTTGAAGACACTTCTCCTGACACTGGTACAATGAAGGACCACAAACCTCCCGCTCTCCCACCTTCTCTGCCATCTCCAGATCAATCAAGAGAATTCAGGTGGCTGGCCCTAGAGCCCTCATTAAGGAGGGGTGCACCTCCTAGAATCTCCACCTCCCCCACAAGGACAGACTTCACCTGTGTGCCAGTTGCTCCATGTCAGGGTCAGGGAACAAATCCAGTGTTGGATACATCAGGAAGAGTCCCAGAGACACAGAAGTAAGAGTCCATAGTGGTTACAGGGATTCAGCTCATTGCAGACCTACTACGTGCCTAAGACAAGCAGATGTCCTAGAGCAGAAATGGTAGCCACTATTGATTAACAACAGAAATCATTGACCCTGTCTCAAGTCCTTTAAGTATATTAACCATTTCTTTCATTTTGTAAATGAGGAATCAATTCCAAAAAATATTTAAGTGAGTGCCCACAGTTAAAGAGCCAGTGTAGCCAAGCTGTGCCCCCACCACACAGCCTCACATCATGTGTCCCTAACCACTGGTCTGGGCTCCTTCTTACCTGTAAATGGGCATTTCAGTAACACCCATCTCACAAGACTATGTAACAAGTGAAGAGACAGTGTATGTAAAATGCATAAGCAGAGGGAGGGCTCAATTAGTGCTATCCATTCACCTTGCTGCTACCATTGTTCTTCAGTGATCATCCAGCAGTCCTGCAGTGTCACTCTCATCGGCCCATTTTTACAGAAGAGGAATCAGACATTCAGAGAGGGAAGCAACTTGCTCCAGTCCCATAGAAAATTAGGTAAGTATGACATTACAGGTCACAGGAAAGTGTGAATATTCTTGCTTCTTTCCTCAGTTGTTCTGAGTTAAACAGAGATGTGGGAAAATTTCCCTCAGAGTCTACAATTGATCAGGAGTCTGCCATGCAGCCAACTCACAGCAATGATGAAATCCAGCCCCGCATTCAAGCCAGAAGTGGTTGCTGCATTCCCTTTACCACAACACAGGTCATGAATGTGAACCAGGGCCATCAGGCACAACCAGGGCCACAGCCACTGGCCGGGGTTGCCAGCATCTTGGCAGAGGTACCAGGATATCAACGGAGTTCATTTGGGATCTAAAAAACACAGGACAAGGGGGAGGAGACAAGATGGTTGACTGAAGCCAGCTTTCCACAGAGCCTCCCATCCAGAAGGAGAGTTAAAGGACAAAAATTTAGCAAGTAACCCGGTGGATTTGAGCTACATTAAGAGAGAAGGTTGAAGAATGCACGTCAACCCCGCTGAGGCAAGCTGCGACCACAAGGATACAAACAAAAGGTACAAAATCCACCACCAAGTGGACGGGAGTCCCCTCCCCCATGAGAAAGGCTCAGAGTGTCCCACAAACAATCTGGCAGAGTTCAAAGGTCCTCCCACTACACTCCATGGGAGCGACCCTCTAAAAACTTGCCCTACCTCCCCTACTAAGGTGCCACGGCATTCTCCCGCCAGGCATAAAACTGTATAAAACTGTATATAGTCTCTACCTGGAATTCTGAGCTCCCAGCACTCCCCTCCACTCACACTGAGGTCTGGAGGCCAGTCCCCCAGGGGTCCAGACTCTTGGGCAATTGCTCGAGGGCTGTAGACAGTGCTGGGCTGCAGCTGGTCAGTGCAGACTCTGGGGTATGGGAGCAGAGAGAGGATGGTTGTCTGGAAGACAGCTACACCGGAGCAGCAATTGCCTGAGCCATAAAACAGCAGCCCTCTTTTGCTAGCAATATGACTCACAACCGAATATTCTGAAGCCACACCCCATGTCTCCCTGAGGATTAGGCTTAGAGTCCTGAGCCTAATCCTCAGGCTATAGGATTAGCCTGAGGCTACTCCAACTTGCAAACCAGGGAAACTCCCAGGGTGGGGCTGACCCAGAGGTCTGCTTTACTAAACCTAAGACTCACCTGGCCCTCAGGGGATTGTCAGCCTATAGACAATACAAGAGCAAAGACAAGCTGATTTGGAACTCGATTCAGCTTCTCTTCTGCAGGGGAACCGCACAGTTGTTCTGTTCTGTTCTGTCAGTAACATTAATCAGGGGCGAGACTGGACCTGAGTGAAAACCCCCCAACCTTCATCAAGCGCCCAAGGTTGTTAGGCCTCACCTCCTCCTGCTAGAGAGAGGCAGAGCGCAGCGGCCTGGCAGACTTCCTTGTGATTCAGGCAGGTGCAAACCCCTGGAGTATCGGTTCTCTACAGGCAACAGGGTGAGCCAACTGCAGGGCTCTCAGTAACTGGGTGTGACAGCGGTGTAAGGTGGGGAAGGAGGCATCAACCTTCCCAGACTGACCTATTGGCTGGGTGGCTCCTCCCGACTCCACGCAGCACTGGAGCAAGCCACATCAGAGTAGTCACAAGATGCCTGTGATCCAGATCCCAGAGACCTCTTAAACTCACCTGAGACAGGTGCAGACTGACACAATTGATTTGGACCTTTTGAACTGAACCAATAGCCTGAGGACAAATCAGGTGGCGCCCTGGGTGTGCGGTTGTAGGAAGGTTTGTTTTTCCTTTTCCAATTGTTGCCTGTGGTGGGCAGGGTGACTTAATTGCTGATATTTCTCCACAGCTGAGACTTCAATCCAGAGAATCTTTTTCACTAGGGTGGAACAGAAACCAGCTGAAAACAAGACAGAACCACTTAGCCCCACCACACCAGACAGGGCCCCAGTTTCTCAGGCCACAACACTGTACAGACCCTCAACAAAGCCCCAGGGGAAAAAAATCAAAGGGAGTAAAACAACCATGGGGCGGAATCAGTGGAAAAATTCTGGTAACATGAATAACCTGAATAGATCAACCCCCCCCCAAGGAAAGATATGGCAGATGTAATTGAAGATCGCATTCATAAACAACTGGCTGGGATGTCAGAAATCGAATTCAGAATTTGGATTGCAGACAAGATTAACAAAGTGGAATTAGGAATTCGAGGAGAAATTCAAAAGTTGTCTCAAGAATTTAACGAATTTAAAGACAAAACCACCAAATTTAGACACACTGAAGCAAGAATTTACAGCCGTCGAAGATATGGAAAATACAGTAGAATCCCTCAGCAACACAATGGAGCAAGCAGAAGAAAGGATTTCTGACATCGAAGATAAAGCCTTTGAACACTCCCAAACTCTCAAAGAGGAAGAGAAATGGAGAACAAAAATGGATCATTCTCTCCAAGAGCTCTGGGATAATTTGAAGAAGGCAAATATCCAAATCATAGGAGTTCCAGAAACAGATGAAGTGGACTTGCTGGGCACAGAGGCCCTTCTGCATGAAATTATGAAAGAGAATGTTCCAGACATGCCTAGAGATTCTGAAATTCAGATAGCGGAAAGCTTCAGAACCCCAGCACGAATCAACCCCAATAAGACATCCCCCAGGCATATCATAATTAACTTCACTAAAGTTAATATGAAGGAGAAAATTCTCAAAGCTGCCAGGAGAAAGAAAACCATTACCTTCAAAGGGAAGAATATTAGAATGATCGCAGATCTCTTTGCTGAAACTTTTCAAGCCAGAAGAGGGCGGTCATCGACTTTTAATCTCCTAAAGCAAAATAACTTTCAACCCCAGATCTTGTATCCAGCTAAACTGAGTTTCATCTATGATGGAGAAATTAAATACTTTAATGACATTCATATGTTGAAGAAATTTGCCATAACCAAACCAGCTCTTCAGGATATTCTCAGACCTATCCTCCATAATGACCAACCCAATCCTATACTACAAAAGTAAACTCACTCAGAAACTTCAGATCAAAGTCCAATTTCCACACTGGCGAAAGGATTAAAAATGTCCACTGGACTTTTGAAAAACTCGATACCCAAAATTTCACCAGACTTATCAATATTCTCCATTAATGTGAATGGCTTAAACTGTCCTCTAAAGAGGCATAGGTTAGCTGACTGAGTACAAAAACTCAGGCCAGATATTAGTTGCATACAAGAGTCACATCTTAACTTAAAAGACAAATACAGACTCAGGGTGAAAGGATGGTCATCCATATTTCAGGCAAATGGTAATCAGAAAAAAGCAGGTGTTGCAATTTTATTTGCAGATACAATAGGCTTTAAACCAACAAAAGTAAGGAAGGACAAGAATGGTCACTTCATATTTGTTAAGGGTAAAACTCAATATGATGAGATCTCAATTATTAAAATCTATGCACCCAACCAGAATGCACCTCAATTTATAAGAGAAACTCTAACAGACATGAGCAACTTGATTTCCTCCAGCTCCATACTACTCAGAGATTTCAACACTCCTTTGGCAGTGTTGAATCGATCCTCCAACAAGAAGCTGAGCAAAGAAATCTTAGATTTAAACCTAACCATCCAACATTTGGATGTAGCAGACATCTACAGAACATTTCATCCCAACAAAACTGAATACACATACTTCTCATCAGCCCACGGAACTTACTCCAAAATCAATCACATCTTAGGTCACAAGTCTAACCTCAGTAAATTTAAAGGAAAAGAAATTATTCCATGCATCTTCTCGGACCATCATGGAATAAAATTTGAGATGAGTAACAACAGGAATCTGCATACTCATACAAAAACATGGAAGTCAAATAACCTTATGCTGAATGATAGCTGGATGATAGATGAGATCAAGAAGGAAACTGCCAAATTTTTGGAACAAAACGACAATGAAGACACGAACTATCAGAACCTCTGGGACACTGCAAAGGCAGTTCTAAGAGGGAAATTTATAGCACTGCAAGCCTTGCTCAGGACAACGGAAAGAGAGGAAGTAAGCAACTTAATGGGACATCTCAAGAGACTGGAAATGGAAGAAAACTCCAACCCCAAATCCAGTAGAAGAAAAGAAATAACCAAAATCAGAGCAGAACTAAATGAAATTGAAAACAAAAGTATAATACAACAGATCAATAAATAAAAAGCTGGTTTTTTGAAAAGGTCAACAAAATAGATAAACCTTTGGCCAACCTAATCAGGAAAAAAAGAGTAAAATCTCTAATCTCATCAATCAGAAATAACAAAGACAAAATAACAACAGACTGCTCAGAAATCCAAAAATCCTTAATGAATTTTACAAGAAACTTTACTCAGAAATACGAAAATCTGAAGGAAATTGACCGTTACTTGGAAGCACGCCACCTCCCAAGACTTAGCCAGAATCAAGTGGAAATGTTGAACAGGCCCATATCAAGTTCGGACATAACATCAACCATACAAAATCTCCCCAAAAAAGAAAAGCCCGGGACCAGATGGTTTTACATCAGAATTCTACCAAACCTTTAAAGAGGAATTAGTACCTATATTACTCAACCCGTTCCAAAAGGTAGAAAAAGAAGGAAGACTACCCAACATGTTCTATGAAGCAAACATCACCCTCATCCCAAAACCAGGAAAAGACCCAACAAGAAAAGAAAATTATAGACCAGTATCACTAATGAATATAGATGCAAAAATATTCAACAAGATTCTAACAAACAGAATCCAGCAACATATCAAACAAATCATACATCATGACCAAGTTGGTTTTATCCCAGGGTCTCAAGGCTGGTTCAATATGCGTAAATCTATAAACGTAATTCAGCACGTAAACAAATTAAAAAACAAAGACCATATGATTCTCTCAATCGATGCAGAGAAAGCTTTTGATAACGTCCAACATCCCTTCATGATCAGAACACTTAAGAAAATTGGTATAGAAGGGACATTTCTTAAACTGATAGAGGCTATCTACAGCAAACCCACAGCCAATATCATATTGAATGGAGTTAAATTGGAATCATTTCCACTCAGATCTGGAACCAGACAAGGCTGCCCATTGTCTCCATTGCTCTTTAACATTGTAATGGAAGTTTTAGCCACTGCAATTAGGGAAGAAAAGGCGATCAAGGGTATCCACATAGGGTCAGAAGAGATCAAACTTTCACTCTTCACAGATGATATGATTGTATATCTGGAAAACACTAGGGACTCTACTACAAAACTCTTAGAAGTGATCAAGGAATACAGCAGTGTCTCAGGTTACAAAATCAACATTCATAAATCAGTAGCCTTTATATATACCAACAATAGTCAAGCTGAAAAAACAGTCATGGACTCTATCCCATTCACAGTAGTGCCAAAGAAGATGAAATATTTGGGAATTTATCTCACAAAGGATGTGAAAGATCTCTATTAAGAGAACTATGAAACTCTAAGGAAAGAAATAGCTGAAAATATTAACAAATAGAAAAACATACCATGCTCATGGCTGGGAAGAATCAACATTGTTAAAATGTCCACACTATCCAAAGCAATATATAATTTCAACGCCATCCCCATTAAAGCTCCACTGTCATACTTTAAAGATCTTGAAAAAACAATACTTCGTTTTATATGGAATCAGAAAAAACCTCGAATATCCAAGACATTACTCAGAAATAAAAACAAAGCAGGAGGAATCACACTACCAGACCTCAGACTATACTACAAATCGATAGTGATCAAAACAGCATGGTACTGGCACAAAAACAGAGAAGTAGACGTCTGGAACAGAATAGAGAACCAAGAGATGAATCCAGCTACTTACCATTATTTAATCTTTTCCAAGCCAATTAAAAACATTCAGTGGGGAAAAGATTCCCTATTTAACAAATGGTGCTGGGTGAACTGGCTGGCAACCTGCAGAAGACTGAAACTGGACCCACACCTCTCACCATTAACTAAGATAGACTCTCACGGGATTAAAGATTTAAACCTAAGACATGAAACTATAAAGATACTAGAGAAGAGTGCAGGGAAAACCCTTGAAGAAATCGGTCTGGGCGAGTATTTTATGAATAGAACCCCCCCGCCCCCCAGGCAATTGAAGCAGCTTCAAAAATACACTACTGGGACTTGATCAAACTAAAAAGCTTCTGCACAGCCAAGAACACAGTAAGTAAAGCAAGCCAACAGCCCTCAGAATGGGAAAAGTTATTTGCAGGTTATGTCTCCAACAAAGGTTTAATAACCAGAATCCACGGAGAACTCAAACGCATTAGCAAGAAAAGAACAAGGGATTCCATCGCAGGCTAGGCAAGGGACTTGAAGAGCAACTTCTCTGAAGAAGACAGGCGCACGGCCTTCAGACATACGAAAAAATGCTCATCATCTTTAATCAGCAGAGAAATGGAAATCAAAACTACTTTGAGATATCATCTAACTCCAGTGAGACTAGCCTACATCACAAAATCCCAAGACCAGAGATGTTGGCACAGATGTGGAGAAAAGGGAACACTTCTGCACTGCTGGTGGGAATGCAAATTAATACATTCCTTTTGGAAAGAGATATGGAGAACACTTAGAGATCTAAAAATAGATCTGCCATTCAATCCTGTAATCCCTGTACTGGGCAAATACCCAGAAGACCAAAAATCACATCATAACAAAGATATTTGTATCAGAATATTTATTGCAGCCCTATTCATAATTGCTAAGTCATGGAAAAAGCACAAGTGCCCATCAATCCACGAATGGATTAATAAATTGTGGTATATGTACACCATGGAATATTATGCAGCCTTAAAAAAAGATGGAGACTTTACCTCTTTCATGTTTACATGGATGGAACAGGAACATATTCTTCTTAGTAAAGTGTCTCAAGAATGGAAGAAAAATACCCAATGTACTCACCCTTATTATGAAACTAATCTAGGACCTTCACATGAAAGCTATAACCCAGTTACAACCTAAGAATAGGGAGAAGGGGAAAAGGGAGAGGAGGGAGGGGGGAGGTAGGTGGAGGGAGGGGGATTAATGGGGATTACACCAGCGGTGCATCTTACAAGGGTATATGTGAATCCTAGTAAATGTGGAATGTAAAGGTCTTAGCAAAATAACTAAGAAAATGCCATGAAAGCTATGTTAACTAGTGTGATGAAAATGTGTCAAACGGTCTATGAACCAAGTGTATGGTGCCCCATGGTCATACTAATGTACACAGCTATGATTTAATAAATAAATAAATAAATAAATAAAATAATAAAAAATAAAAAATAAATTAGTTAATGGAATAAACAAAAAACAAAACAAACAAAAAAAAATCAAAAAAAGATCTTCAGCTATTTCTTTTCTCAGAGTTTCATAGTTCTCTTTATAGAGATATTTAATGTCCTTTGTTAGGTAAATTCCCAAATATTTCATCTTCTTTGGCACAATTTTAAAGGGAATAGAGTCCTTTTTTTCAGCTTGACTATTATTGGTATATATAAAAGCTACTGATTTGCGGGTATTGATTTTGTATCCTGAGATGCCACTGTATTCCTTGATCACTTCTAAGAGTTTTGTAGTTGAGTCCCAGGGGTTTTCCAGACATAAAATCATATCATCTGTGAAGAGTGAAAGTTTGATTTACTCTGACCCTATTTGTATACGCTTGATCACCTTCTCTTGCCTGATTGAGATGGATAAGACTTCCATTACAATGTTAAAAAGCAGTGGAGACAATGGACAACCTTGCCTGATTCCTGATCTGAGTGGAAATGTTTTCAATTTTATTCCATTCAATATGATATTAGCTGTGGGTTTCCTGTAGATGGCCTGTATCAGTTTAAGGAAAGTCCCTTCTAAACCTATTTTCTTAAATGTTCTGATCATGAAAAGATGCTGGATATTGTCAAAAGCTTTTTCTGCATCTATTGAGAGAATCATATGGTCTTTGTGTTTGTAGTTTGTTTATGTGATGTATTATATTTATAGTTTTACGTATATTTAACCAATCTTGCGACCCTGGGATAAAACCCACTTGGTCATGGTGTATAATTCATTTGATATGTTGCAATAACTCCTATAAGAAAGAAAAAAGGGGGGGAAAGCAAAAAGAATGAGCAAAGAGAAAAAAGGCAACAAAATTATCATTATTATTATTATTATATACAACTATATATATATGCTGTAGGGATCAATAGTAGAAATATACTTATGTTGCAATATCCTTTCTGGACACCAGGTGGTGCCGTGAGTGATTCCCAGGCGTATACTTGTCTCCCGCCTTAACCATTCTTGGTGTTTGCTAACTACCCGTTTGGCGTCTAGATCCTGTGGAACTGCTGATTCCACCCATCTCAAAAAATCTTCATAGGCAGGTTTCCTAAATTTGCCCTGCAATACTTCCCATGAAGTGTGGGATGTCCTGGGCCAGTTCCAAGTGTAGGACGACTGAGGGTGAGACTCAAATCACTGCACCTGGACGGCCCAGAAAGGTGCCTGCAGCAACCACCATCTCCCAAATTCCAAAACAATGGCCTCTCCCTATCCAGGATCTTTCCTGTATGAGTGTCTCTCCCACCACCTATCCATGGTGGTGCCGCAGCAGATGGTACCCCACCCTGGCTGCCTAATTCCGCTTGGGAGTCCACACTTCATCAATCTTTGCACACAATACCTAGTTTCCCCACAAACTGGGAACTGCAATACTCTGTGGAGGGGCTGGTTGACCCGCTGCCACTGCAACCAGGGGCAGAATCTTTTCCTGGCAGTTTCTGCAGCTGCAGATTATACTCCAAGTCCAACAAACTGTCACCTCACTGCACACCCTGAATTGCCACTCCACACCAATATTCCACACTGGGAATGATCCAGCCCACCCACTGTCACCTGTTGTTCCCGGAGAGCTGAGCTAAACCCTTCCCATCCACCATCATGTTCCGCCTCCTGAAACTCTGTTTTAATGGCCTCTGCAGGGGAGGGGAAAAAATCAAAGCCAATGGATGATACCAGGAGAGGAAGTTAGAAGACACTCCTTAGGTTAGGTAAGTGGAAGCCTACATCTACATCAAAAGTCTACATCTCTCAAGGTGAGAGGAAACTGAAGTGAAGAAACCTTCAAGTATGGTTTCATCTTCAACAGAAACTGCCCTAGTGATCTTAAGCACAACAAGCCTTGAATGCCATTTAAGATAATACTCAAGGAGCAGTGCTCCAAAGACTCCTCTCTAGAGAAATCTGCCTTCTTCAAATCCACAAATCTTATTTCAAATATGACAGCCAAAACCCAGGCAAAGATAGCCAGGCAAACAAAACCACTTACTCCATCAGTGAAATCCAGAGGGAAAAGCAGGCAATATAATAGACACACACCACAAGGATCAGGTGCACTGTAAAATATCCTGGCTTATTATGTTTAACAAAAATAGCAACTTGGTAGCCATAGATACACTGAAAAATGCCCTGAACACCAGTGAGCTAAATATAAAACTAAAAATAATTTTTAAAAGAAACAGAGTCTCATCTTACCTTAAAAAAATTTTTAAAGCCTCAGGGTGAAGGGATTATCATCTATAATACAGGCAAATGAAAATCAGAAAAAAAGGCAGGGGTTACAGTTTTATTTGCAATAAACTTGGTTTCAAATCAACAAAGATAACAATGGACACTACATATTTGTCAAAGGAAACACTCAACACAAAGTGATTTCAATAATTAACATTTATGTGCCCTACCAGAATGCTCCTCAATTTATAAAGTAAATCCTAACAGATATGAACAATTTGATATCTTCCTGCACTATAACAGTTGAGAGATTTTAACACCCCTTTGGCAGTTTTGGATAGATCCTCTGAGAAGAAACTAAATAGAGAAAGAATGGACTTAAACATGACCCTAAACAAATAAACTTAACAGATATCTATAGAACATTTCATATGAATAAAAATGAATACACATTCTTCTCATCAGCCCATGGATCATCCTCTAAAACTGATCACATCTTAGGTCAGAAGTCTAACCTCACAGCAGCACCTGTGGCTCAAAAGAGTAAGGCACCAGCCCCATATGCCAGAGGTGGCAGGTTCAAACCAGCCCCAGCCAAACACTGAAAAAAAAAAAAAAGAAGAAGAAGAAGAAGAAGAAGAAGAAAAAGTCTAACCTCAGCAAATTCAAAGGAATAGAAATTATTCTTTATATTTTCATATGACCATCACAGAATAAAAGTTGAATTCAACAGGAACAGGAATCCTCGTACTCAAACAAAGTCATGGAAACTAAATAAACTTATGCTGAATGATAGCTGAGTCAAAGATGAGATTAAGGAGAAATTTAGCAAATAACCTGGCAGATTAGAGCTACACCAAGGGAGAAGGTTGAAGAACGCACATCAACCGTACTAGGTGAGCTGCGACCCCAAGGATACAAACACAAGGTGCAAAATCCATCACCAAGCAGACGGGAGTCCCCTCCCCCATGAGAATGGCCCAGACTACCCCATAAACAAACGAGCAGAGTTCAAAATCCTCCCATTATACTCCACGGGAGAGACCCTCTAAAAACTGAACCTACTTCCCCTACTAGGCTGCCATGGCACTCTCCTGCCAGGCATAAAACGGTGTAAAACTGTATATATTCTCTACCTGCAATTCTGAGTTCCCAGCGCTCCCCTCCACTCTCACTCTGAGATCTGGAAGCATGTCCCCCAGGAGTCCAGATTCTTGGGTGATTTCTTGAAGGGTGTGAACAGGGCCTGGCCTGCTGCTGGCCAGTGCTGATTCTGTGGCACAGGAGTGAAGAGAGGAGAGATGGCTGAGAGGGAACCACGCCGGAGCAGCAGTGCTGTGAGGTGCAGAGCAGCAGCCGTTTGGGGCAACAATAGGGCTCACCCCTGGATATTCTGAAGTCACACTCCCTGTGTCTCTGGGCAACCAGAGGAGGCTGGGCATCTTCTCAGGTGGCAACCATCGGCCAAACAGATCTGGGATGGAAACGCAGGCCCCATAAGTAAAGGCTTTGCCTGAGGCAGTACCAGCTTGGGTGGAGCACGGGGACTAGAAAACGCACGTGCAGTGCCGCAGACTTCCAAGGTGGGGCTCACCCAGAGGACTGCTTTACTGAGCCTAAGATGCAACAGGCCGTCAGGGATTATCAGCCTAAACAAAGGAGGGCAGGAGGCTAGAACTGACAGCTAATTGTGCTGCGAATACAAACCTGCAGGAGCAAAGACAGGTCCTGAGGCACAGGCTCTGTGAACTCAAAACAGCTTCTCTTCTGCAGGGGAATTTAGCTGGGACAGAAACAAATCTGCAAAGCTGTTCTGTTCTGTCAGTAACATCAATCAGGGGCAGGGCTGGAACTGAGTGAACACGCACAGCCTCCATCAAGCCCCACCTCCCCCTGCCAAATAGTGGCAGAGAGCAGTGGCCTGGCAGAGGAGACATAGATTTCCTTGTGATGCAGGCAGGTGAAAACCCCTGGAGTATCTGCCCATTGGAGGCAACTGGGTCACAGCCCTGCGGGGTTATCAGTGGCTGGGTGTGATAGTGGTGCAATGTGGGGAAGGAGGCATCAACCTTTCCAGACTAATCTATTTCCTGGGTGGGTCCTCCTGACAACACAGAGCACCGGAGCAAGTTATATTTGAGTGGTCAGCAGACCCTGCAATCTAGTTGCCAGAGACCTTTTAAACTCTTCCACCTGAGACAGGTGCTGAATGAGACAATTGATTTTGACCTTTTGAACTGATCCAATCACCCAAGGACTATCCAAGTGGTGCCCTGGGTGTTTGCTTGTAGGAAGGTTTGATTTTCCTTTTCAAATTGTTGCCTGTGGCGGGCAAGGTGACATAATTGCTGGTATTTCTCCACAGCTGAGACTTCAACCCAGAGTAACTGTTTCACTAGGGTCAGACAGAGAACAGCTGAAAATAAGACAGAGCCACTTAGCGCCACCACAACAAACAGGTCCCCAGTTTCTCAGGCCATAGCACTGTACGGGTCCTTGGCAAAGCTCCAGGGGAAAAGTCAAATGGTGTAAATTAATCATGGAGTGGACTCAATGGAAAAATTCTGGTAACATGAATAACCAGAGAAGATCAACCCCCCAAGGAAAGATATGGCAGATGTAACTGAAGATCCCATACATAAACAGATGACTGAGATGTCAGAAATCGAATTCAGGAGAGGCGGAGCAAGATGGCAGCCGAGTAACAGCTTCCTTGCATCTGGGCACCGTGAGTCTGGGGAGATAGGATTCCAGGCATCTCTGGCTGGTGGGAACTGCCTATCATCACTCCTATGAGGATACAGGGAGTCAGCGAGAGACTTCTGGACCCCAAGAGGAGGACTAAAACAGTGGAAAACTGGCAAGTGGTCGCGTGTGTTCAATCCGTCTAAACCCGCCCACAACTGTAAGTTCAGTAGCAGCGAGACTGCAAACCAGAAAGGCCTTACCTGTGAACTGTTTTGATGTCCTTGGGCTTGGCACTGAGTTGAACTGCCCTGGGGAAGGCCTGAGCGGGAGTGCGGAGAACTTTGGCCGTTGTCTAGGACCCCAGTCTGAGCCGCTGAGCCAGACGGAGCTAATAGTGTTTGGCGGTGGGTCACACGGAACCATTGTCAGTGATCTGCCCCGGCAAGCTCCGCCCTCAGGGTCACAGAGCTAGAAACGGGTGGGAGCTTGTAACCCAGCAACCAAGTAGCCTAAGGATGGGGTCTGAGCCGCCTTGCAGCCCTAACCCCCAGGGGCAGAGTGAGACCGGTTTTGGCACACTGGGTAAGCGGATAGCCACTTCAGCAGTGATTCCAGCGAGAAAGCTGGGAAAGCTTCTGCTCAGCAAGTTTACAAGTTCAAAGTGCCTTTTAAGTGGGCTGAAGAGACATTTAGGGTGTCTACCTGCTGGGGTTTGAGAAATCAGCAGCCTCCAGTCGTATCAGAACTGTGACTAACATCTCATACCCCAGAAGACCACGTGTTGCCCAGACAATATTCAATAACATATACAAACTGCTTTGTTTTTGGTTGTGTATTTTTTTTTTTTTGGTTTGGTTGTTTTTTTGTTTTTTTTTTTTTTTATTTTGACGTTGTTGATGTTCTTCTGTTTTTTAATTTCAATCTTTTCCATACAGATCCCTTTTTCTTTCTCAACTTTTCTAGTTTAATTAGAATTTCCCATTGCTGCCTTTTTTAATAACTAGAACTTCATTTTTGCTAGTGTTTCTACCGCTATCATTTGGTTTTTCACCCAATTGTATCCCCGTAAAGTTTTCTGTTTGCTTGTTTTGGTTTGATTTATAGCATTTTTGTCTTTCCTCTCTACTTGGTGGAGGTGGGGTACTGTGTCTGATTAGGTTAGCAAAGAGCTGCTGACCTCAAGGGAACCACCCAAGTGGGCACACCCAGAAGGTGGGGTTTTTTAAGGTTGTGTCAAAGTACCCTACTGTACACCTATATTGCCCTGTCTCCCTCTTTCTGCACCTCTCTTCTTTTTGTCAATATTCCTTATCCCCACCCCCTCTCCTTTCTCTATCATTCTTTTTTTTCTTATCACTCGGTCCTCCTTTCTTTCATCCCTTTTTTGCTCCTCAACCTTCTCACACTTCTGGTCCTGTAACCCTTAGTCCACAGGCACAAGAACTTAAAGAGCAAGAGGAAGTGAAAGGAAAATTAGGGCAAGGAAACAGATAAAAGAAATCACTCATGAGGAAGAATCAGAATAAATCTCCAGGCAACATGAAAAACCAGTCCAGAACAACCCCGCCAAGGGACCATGAGGTAGCTACTGCAGAGGATTCCACCTATACAGAAATGTTAGGAATGACAGAAAGGGAATTTAGAATACACATGTTGAAAACAATGAAAGAAATGATGGAAACAATGAAGGAAACTGCTAATAAAGTGGAAAATAACCAAAAAGAAATCCAAAAACAGAATCAAATCAGAGATGAACGATATGAAGAATATCAAAAGGATATAGCAGAGCTGAAGGAAATGAAACAGTCAATCAGGGAACTTAAAGATGCAATGGAAAGTATCAGCAACAGGTTAGACCATGCAGAAGAAAGAATTTCAGAGGTAGAAGACAAAGTTTTTGAGATAACTCAGATAGTAAAAGAGGCAGAAAAGAAGAGAGAGAAAGCAGAACGTTCACTGTCAGAATTATGGGACTTTATGAAGCGTTCCAACATACGAGTTATAGGAATTCCAGAAGGGGAAGAAGAATGCCCCAGAGGAATGGAAGACATACTAGAGAATATTATAAAAGAAAATTTCCCAAACATCACCAAAGATTCTGACACACTGCTTTCACAGGGATATCGGACCCCAGGTCGCCTCAACTCTAACCAGGCTTCTCCAAGTCACATTGTGATGAACCTGTCCAAAGTCAAGACAAAAGAAAAGATTCTGCAAGCTGCCAGGAGTAAGCACCAGTTGACCTACAGTGGCAAATCCATCAGAGTGACCGCAGACTTCTCTAATGAAACTTTTCAAACAAGAAGACAATGGTCATCTACCTTTAATCTACTTAAACAGAACAATTTCCTGCCCAGAATTCTGTACCCTGCTAAGCTAAGCTTCAAAATTGATGGAGAAATCAAATCATTTACGGATATACAAACATTGAGGAAATTCGCCAAAACAAGACCAGCTCTACAGGAAATACTTCAACCTGTTCTGCACACTGACCATCACAATGGATCAGCAGCAAAGTAAGAACTCAGAAATCAAAGGACAGAACCTAACCTCAACACTGATGCAAAAGATAAAACTAAGCAATGGACTCTCACCAAATAAGACGAATAGAATAATACCACACTTATCAATTATCTCCATAAATGTTAATGGCTTGAATTCCCCACTGAAAAGACACAGATTGGCTGACTGGATTAAAAAACACAAGCCATCCATTTGCTGTCTGCAAGAAACACACCTGGCTTCAAAAGACAAATTAAAGCTCCGAGTCAAGGGTTGGAAGACAATTTTTCAGGCAAATGGAATTCAGAAGAAAAGAGGAGTTGCAATCTTATTTTCAGATACGTGTGGATTTAAAGCAACTAAAGTCAAAAAAGACAAAGATGGTCACTTTATATTGGTCAAGGGAAAACTACAACAAGAAGACATTTCAATTCTAAATATTTATGCACCCAATTTAAATGCTCCCAGATTCTTGAAACAGACCTTACTCAGTCTGAGCAATATGATATCTGATAATATCATCATAACAGGGGACTTTAACACACCTCTTACAGAGCTGGACAGAACCTCTAAACAGAAATTAAACAAAGATATAAGAGATTTAAATGAGACCTTAGACCAACTATGCTTGATAGACGCATATAGAACACTCCACCCCAAAGACAAATAATATACATTCTTCTCATCACCCCTTGGAACATTCTCCAAAATTGATCATATCCTGGGACACAAAACAAATATCAACAGAATCAAAAGAATTGAAATTTTACCTTGTATCTTCTCAGACCATAAGGCACTAAAGGTGGAACTCAACTCTAACAAAAATGCTCGACCCCACCCAAAGGCATGGAAACTAAACAATCTTCTGTTGAATAACAGATGGGTGCAGGAAGAAATAAAACAGGAAATCATTAACTTCTTGAGCATAACAACAATGAAGACACAAGCTACTGCAAAAGCAGTTTTGAGAGGAAAATTCATCGCTTTAGATGCCTACATTCGAAAAACAGAAAGAGAGCGCATCAACAATCTCACAAGAGATCTTATGGAATTGGAAAAAGAAGAACAATCTAAGCCTAAACTCAGTAGAAGAAAAGAAATATCCAAAATCAAATCAGAGATCAGTGAAATTGAAAACAAAAGAATCATTCAGAAAATTAATGAAACAAGGAGTTGGTTTTTTGAGAAAATAAATAAAATAGATAAACCATTGGCCAGACTAAGTAGAAATAGAAAAGTAAAATCTCTAGTAACCTCAATCAGAAACGATAAAGGGGAAATAACAACTGATCCCACAGAGATACAAGAGATCATCTCTGAATACTACCAGAAACTCTATGCCCAGAAATTTGACAATGTGAAGGAAATGGATCAATATTGGAATCACACCCTCTCCCTAGACTTAGACAGGAAGAAATAGATCTCCTGAACAGACCAATTTCAAGCACTGAGATCAAAGAAACAATAAAAAAGCTTCCAACTAAAAAATGCCCTGGTCCAGATGGCTTCACTCCAGAATTCTATCAAACCCTTAAGGAAGAGCTTATTCCTGTACTGCAGAAATTATTCCAAAAAACTGAGGAAGAAGGAATCTTCCCCAACACATTCTATGAAGCAAACATCACCCTGATACCAAAACCAGGAAAAGACCCAAACAAAAAGGAGAATTTCAGACCAATCTCACTCATGAATATAGACGGAAAAATTCTCAACAAAATCCTAGCCAATAGATTACAGCTTATCATCAAAAAAGTCATTCATCATGATCAAGTAGGCTTCATCCCAGGGATGCAAGGCTGGTTTAACATACGCAAGTCCATAAACGTTATCCACCATATTAACAGAGGCAAAAGAAAGATCACATGATCCTCTCAATAGATGCAGAAAAAGCATTTGATAAAATCCAGCATCCTTGTCTAATTAGAACACTGAAGAGTATAGGCATAGGTGGCACATTTCTAAAACTGATTGAAGCTATCTATGACAAACCCACAGCCAATATTTTACTGAATGGAGTAAAACTGAAAGCTTTTCCTCTTAGAACTGGAACCAGACAAGGTTGTCCTCTGTCACCTTTACTATTCAACGTAGTGCTGGAAGTTCTAGCCAATACAATTAGGCAAGACAAGGAAATAAAGGGAATCCAAATGGGAGCAGACGAGGTCAAACTCTCCCTCTTTGCTGATGACATGATCTTATACTTAGAGAACCCCAAACTCAACCACAAGACTCCTAGAAGTCATCAAAAAATACAGTAATGTTTCAGGATATAAAATCAATGTCCACAAGTCAGTAGCCTTTGTATACACCAATAACAGTCAAGATGAGAAGCTAATTAAGGACACAACTCCCTTCACCATAGTTTCAAAGAAAATGAAATACCTAGGAATATACCTAACGAAGGAGGTGAAGGACCTCTATAAAGAAAACTATGAACTCCTCAGAAAGGAAATAGCAGAGGATATTAACAAATGGAAGAACATACCATGCTCATGGATTGGAAGAATCAACATTGTTAAAATGTCTATACTTCCCAAAGCAATCTACCTATTCAATGCCATTCCTATCAAAGTACCTACATCGTACTTTCAAGATTTGGAAAAAATAATTCTGCGTTTTGTGTGGAACCGGAAAAAACCCCGTATAGCTAAGGCAGTTCTTAGTAACAAAAATAAAGCTGGGGGCATCAGCATACCAGATTTTAGTCTGTACTACAAAGCCATAGTGCTCAAGACAGCATGGTACTGGCACAAAAACAGAGACATAGACACTTGGAATCGAATTGAACCCCAAGAAATGAAACTAACATCTTACAACCACCTAATCTTCAATAAACCAAACAAGAACTTACCTTGGGGGAAAGACTCCCTATTCAATAAATGGTGTTGGGAGAACTGGATGTCTACATGTAAAAGACTGAAACTGGACCCACACCTTTCCCCACCTACAAAAATTGACTCAAGATGGATAAAGGACTTAAATTTAAGGCATGAAACAATAAAAATCCTCAAAGAAAGCATAGGAAAAACACTGGAAGATATTGGCCTGGGGAAAGACTTCATGAAGAAGACTGCCATGGCAATTGCAACAACAACAAAAGTAAACAAATGGGACTTCATTAAACTGAAAAGCTTCTGTACAGCTAAGGAGACAATAACCAATGCAAAGAGACAACCCACACAATGGGAAAGGATATTTGCATATTTTCAATCAGACAAAAGCTTGATAACTAGGATCTATAGAGAACTCAAATTAATCCACATGAAAGAAGCCAACAATCCCTTATATCAATGGGCAAGAGACATGAATAGAACTTTCTCTAAAGACGACAGACGAATGGCTAACAAACACATGAAAAAATGTTCATCATCTCTATATATTAGAGAAATGCAAATCAAAACATCCCTGAGATATCATCTAACCCCAGTGGGAATGGCCCACATCACAAAATCTCAAAACTGCAGATGCTGGCGTGGATGTGGAGAGAAGGGAACACTTTTACACTGCTGGTGGGACTGCAAACTAGTACAACCTTTCTGGAAGGAAGTATGGAGAAACCTCAAAGCACTCAACCTAGACCTCCCATTCGATCCTGCAATCCCATTACTGGGCATCTACCCAGAAGGAAAAAAATCCTTTTATCATAAGGACACTTTTACTAGACTGTTTATTGCAGCTCAATTTACAATCGCCAAAATGTGGAAAGAGCCTAAATGCCCACCAACCCAGGAATGGATTAACAAGGTGTGGTATATGTATACCATGGAATACTATTCAGCCATTAAAAAAAATGGAGACTTTACATCCTTCGTATTAACCTGGATGGAAGTGGAAGACATTATTCTTAGTAAAGCATCACAAGAATGGAGAAGCATGAATCCTATGTACTCAATCTTGATATGAGGACAATTAATGACAATTAAGGTTATGGGGGGGAAGCAGAAAGAGGGATGGAGGGAGGGGTTGGGGCCTTGATGTATGTCACACTTTATGGGGGCAAGACATGATTGCAGGAGGGACTTTACCTAACAATTGCAATCAGTGTAACTGGCTTATTGTACCCTCAATGAATCCCCAACAATAAAAAAAAAAAAAAGAAATCGAATTCAGAATTTGGATTGCAAACAAGATTAATAGAGTGGAGGAAAATTTGGAATTAGAATTCAAAGAGCAATTCAAAAGTTGCAATTAGAAATTCGAGGAGAAATTAGAAATTTGTCTCAAGAATTCAATGAATTTAAAGACAAAAACACCAAAGAATTTAACACATTGAAGCAAGAATTTGAAGTCCTCAAAGATATGAAAAATACAGTAGAATCCCTCAGTAACACAATAGAGCAAGCAGAAGAAAGGATTTCTGACACTGAAGACAAAGCTTTTGAATGCTCCCAAACTCTCAAAGTGGAAGAGAAATGGAGAGCAAAATAGATCATTCTCTCAGAGAGTGCTGGGATAAATCAAAGAAGGCTGATATCCGCTTCATTGGAATCCCTGAAAGCAATAAAGTGGCTTCACAAGGAACAGAGGCTCTTCTCCATGAAATTATGAAAGAGGATTTTCCCGATAAGACAAGAGATTCTGAAATTCAGATAGCAGACAGTTTCAGAACCCCAGCACAACTCAACCCAAATAATACATCCCCCAGGCACATCTTAATTAACTTCACTAAAGTTAATATGAAGGAGAAGATTCTTAAATCAGCCAGACGTAAGAACACTGTAACCTACAAGGAAAGACTATTAGAATGACTGCAGATCTCTCTGCTGAAACTTTTCAAGCCAGATGAGGGTGGTCATCGACATGTAATCTCCTAAAACAAAATAACTTTCAACCCAGGAACCTGTATCCAGCTAACTTGAGTTTCATTTATCATGGAGAAATTAAATATTTTAATGACATTCACATGTTGAAGAAATTTGCCATAACCAAACCAGCTCTTCAGGATATTCTCAGATCTATCCTCCATAATGACCAGCCCAATCCTCCACCATAAAAGTAAACTCACTCACAAAGTTTTGATCAAACTCCAACTTCCACACTGGCAAAAGGATTAAAAATGTCCACTGGACTTTCAAAAAACTCGATACCCAAAATTTTACCAGACTTATCAATATTCTCCATTAATGTGAACAGCTTAAACTGTCCTCTAAAGAGGCACAGGTTGGCTGACTGGATACAAAAACTCAGGTCAGATATGTGCTGCATACAGGAATCACATCTTTCCTTAAAAGATACATATAGACTCAGGGTGAAGGAATGGTCATCCATATTTCAGGCAAATGGTAATCAGAAAAAAGCAGGTGTTGCAATTCTATTTGCAGATACAATAGGCTTTAAACCAACAAAAGTAAGAAAGGATAAGAAGGGTAACTTCGGCGGCGCCTGTGGCTCAAGGAGTAGGGCGCCGGTCCCATATGCCGGAGGTGGCGGGTTCAAACCTAGCCCTGGCCAAAAATCACAAAAAAAAAAAAAAAGGGGTAACTTCATATTTGTTGAGGGTAATACTCAATATGATGAGATTTCAATTATTAATATTTATGCATCCAACCAGAATGCACCTCAATTTATAAGAGAAATTCTAACAGATATGAGCCACTTAATTTCCTCCAGCTCCATAATAGTCGGAGATTTCAACACTCCTTTGGCAGTGTTGGATAGATCCTCCAATAAGAAGCAGAGCAAAGAAAATTTAGATTTAAATGTAACCATCCAACATTTGGATTTAGCAGACATCTAAGAAATTTCATCCCAACAAAACTGAATACACATACTTCTCATCAGCCCATGGAACATACTCCAAAATTGATCACAACTTAGGTCACAAGTCTAACCTCAGTAAATTTAAAGGAATAGAAATTATTCCTTGCATCTTCTCAGACCACCATGGAATAAAAGTTGAACTTTTATTTATGAAAAAGTTTTACAGAAAACACTAGGGATTCTACTACAAAACTCTTAGAAGTGATCAAGGGATACAGCAGCGTCTCAGGTTACAAAATCAACATTTATAAATTGGTACCCTTTATATAAACCAACAATAGTCAAGGTGAAAAAAACAGTTAAAGACTCTATTCCATTCACAGTAGTGCCAAAGAAGATGAAATATTTGGGAGTTTATCTAACAAAGGAAGTGAAAGATCTCTATAAAGAGAACTATGAAACTCTAAGAAAAGAAATACCTGAAAATGTTAACAAATGGAAAAATATTCCATGCTCATGGCTGGGAAGAATCAACATTGTTAAAATGTGCATACTACACAAAGCAATATACAATTTTAATGCAATCCCTATTAAAGCTCCACTGTCATACTTTAAAGATCTTGAAAAAACAATACTTCATTTTATATGGAATCAGAAAAAAGAACTCAAATAGCCAAGATATTACTCAGAAATAAGAACAAAACAGGAGGCATCACACTACCGGACCTCAGACTATACTGTAAATCGATAGTGATCAAAACAGCATGGTACTGGCACAAGAACAGAGAGGTAGATGTATGGAACAGTACAGAGAACAAAGAGATGAACCCAGCTACTTACCATTATTTGATCTTTAACAAGCCAATTAAAAACATTCAGTGGGGAAAACATTCCCTAATTAACAAATTGTGCTGGGTGACCTGGCTGGCAACCTGTAGAAGACTGAAACTGGACCCATGCCTTTCACCATTAACTAAGATAGACTCTCACTGGATTAAGGATTTAGACTTAAGACATGAAACTATAAAAATACTAGAAGAGAGTGCAGGGAAAACTCTTGAAGAAATAGGTCTGGGCGAATATTTTATGAGGAGGACCCCCCCGGGCAATTGAAGCAGCTTCAAAAATACACTACTGGGACTTGATCAAACTAAAAAGCTTCTGCACAGCCAAGAACACAGTAAGTAAAGCAAGCAGACAGCCCTCAGAATGGGAGAAGATATTTGCAGGTTATATCTCAGACAAAGGTTTAATAACCAGAATCCACAGAGAACTCAAATGTATAAGTAAGAAAAGAACAAGTGATCCCATCTCAGGCTGGCAAGGGACTTGAAGAGAAACTTCTCTGAAGAAGACAGGTGCAAAGCCTACAGACATATTTAAAAATGCTCACCATTCTTAATCATCAGAGAAATGCAAATCAAACCTACTTTGAGATATCATCTAACTCCAGTAAGATAAGCCCATATCACAAAATCCCAAGACCAGAGATGTTGGCGTGGATGTGGAGAAAAGGGAACACTTCTACAGTGCTGGTGGGAATGCAAATTAATACATTCCTTTTGAAAAGATAGTTGGAGAACACTTAGAGATCTAAAAATGGATCTGCCATTTAATCTTATAATTCCTCTTCTAGGTATATACCCAGAAGACCAAAAATCACATTATAACAAAGATATTTGTACCAGAATGTTTACTGCAGCCCAAATTATAATTGCTAAGTCATGGAAAAAGCCCATGTGCCCATCAATCCACAAATGGATTAATAAATTGTGGTATGTGTACACCATGGAATATTATGCAGCCTGAAAGAAAGATGGAGACTTTACCTCTTTCATGTTTACGTAGATGGAGCTGGAACATATTCTTCTTAGTAAAGTATCTCCAGAATGGAAGAAAAAGTATCCAATGTACTCAGCCCTACTATGAAACTCTTAATGGCTTTCATATGAAAGCTATAACCCAGTTATAACCTAAGAATATGGGGAAGGGGGAGAGGGATGGAAGGGGGGGATGGGCGGAGGGAGAGTGATTGTTGGGATTACACCTATGGTGCATCTTAAAAGGTACATGTGAAACTTAGTAAATGTAGAATATAAGTGTCTTAACACAATAACTAAGAAAATGCCAGGAAGGCTATGTTAAACAGAGTGATGAAAATATGTCATATGGTCTATAAAACCAGTTTATGGTGCCCCATGATCGCATAATGTACACAGCTATGATTTATTTTAAAAAATAATAAAATAAAATAAAAAGATGAGATTAAGAAGGAAATCACCAAATTTATGCAACAAAATGATAATGAAGACACAAATTATCAAAACCTGTGGGATACTGCCCAGTATCTGTAAGAGGGAAATTTATAGCATTTCAAGCCTTCATCAAGAAAACAGGAAGACAAGAAGCCAACAACTTAATGTATCATCTCAAGCAACTGGAAAAGGAAGAACATTCCAACCCCAAACCCAGAAGAACAAAAGAAATAACCAAAATTAGAGCAGAATTAAATGAAATTGAAAACAAAAGAATAATTCAGAAGATTAATGAATCATAAACTTGGTTTTTTTAAAAAAAAGATTAACAAAGTTATAAAACTTTGGCTAACCTAACCAGAAACAGAAAAGTGAAATCCCTAATACTGTCAATCGGAAATGATAAAGGAGAAATAACACCTGACACCTCAGGAATTTAAAAAAATTCTTAATGATTACTACAAAAAAACCTATTCTCAGAAATATGAAAATCTGGAGGAAATGGACCAATACCTGCAAGCACACCACCTTCCTAGACTCAGCCAGAAAGAATTACAAATTTTAAATAGACCTATGTCAAGCCCTGAAAAAGCATCAACTATACAAAACCTCCCAGAAAAGAAAAGTCTGGGACCAGAATTCTACCAACCTTTAAAGAGGAACTAATACCTCTATTACATAAACTGTTCCAAAACATAGAAAAAGGAATACTTCCCAACAGATTCTACAAAGCAAATATCACCCTGATCCCCAAACCAAGAAAGGATCCAACATAGAAAGAAAATTATAGGCCAAAATCATTAATGAATATCGATGCAAAAATATTCAATAAAATCCTAGCAAACAGAATTCAACAACACATCAAAAAAATTATACACCATGACCAAGTTGGTTTTATCCCAGGGTTACAAGGTTGGTTCAACATATGTAAATCTACAAATACAATGCATCACTTAAAAAAATAAAAAACAAAGACCATATCATTCTCTCAATTGATGCAGAGAAAGCTTTTGATAATATCCAACATCCTTTCATAATCAGAACAATTAAGAAAATAGGCTTAGACAAGTCATTTCTTAAACTGATAGAAGCCATCTACAGAAAACCCACAGCCAATATCATGTTGAACAGAGTAAAATTGAAATCATTTACATTCAGATCTGCAACTAGGCAAGGATGCCCATTGTCTCCACTGCTATTCAACATGGTAATGGAAGTCTTAGCCATTACAATCAAGGAAGAGAAGGCAATCAAGGGTATCCAAATGGGGTCAGAGGAGATCAAACTCTCATTCTTCATGGCTGATATGATCTTGTACCTGGCAAATCCCAGGGACTCAACTACAAAACTCTTAGAAGTGATCAAGGGATACAGCAGCATCTCAGGATACAAAATCAATACTTACAAATCAGTAGCTTTTATATATACCAACAATAGTCAAGCTGAAACAATATTCAAGGACTCTATTCCTTTTATAGTAGTGCCAAAGAAGATGAAATATTTGGGAATTTACCTGACAAAGGATGTGAAAGATCATAAAGAGAATTATGAAACTCTGAGGAAAGAAATAGCTGAAGATGTTAACAAATGGAAAAATATACCATACTCATGGCTGGGAAGAATCAACATTGTTAAAATGTACATACTTCCCAAAGCAATAAACAAATTTAATGCAATTCCTATTAAAGCACCATTGTCATACTTTAAGATCGTGGGGAGGGGGGATAATACTTCATTTTATATAGAATTAGAAAAAACCTTGAATAGCCAAGACCTCAATAGCTAAGAAGTAAAAACAAATCAGGAGGAATCATGCTACCAGACGTCAGGCTATATTATAAATCTCTAGTGACCAAAACAGCATGGTATTGGCACAAAAAATAGAGGGATAGATGTATGGAACAGAATAGAGAACCAAGAGATGAACTGAGTCACTTATCATCATTTGATCTTTGATAAGCCTATCAAAAGCATTAATTGGGGGAAAGATTCCCTATTTAACAAATGGTGCTAGATGAACTGGCTGGCAACCTGTGGAACACTGAAACTGGACCCTTACCTTTCACCATTAACAAAAATTGATTCTCACTGGATAAAAGATTTAAACTTAAGACATAAAACTATAAAGATCCTTGGAGACTACAGGGAAAACACTTGAAGAAATTGGCCTGGGAGAATATTTTATGAGGAGGACCCCCCAGGCCAATTGGAGCAACACCAAAAATTTATTACTGGGATCTAATCAAACCAAAAACTTCTATACAGCCAAGAGCACGGTAAGTAAAGTAAGCAGACAGCCCTCAGAATGGGAGAAGACATTTGCAGGTTATGTTTCTGACAAACATTTGATAACTAGAATCCACAGAGAACTCAAACCAATCAATAAGAAAAGAACAAGTGATCCCATTTCATTGTGGCCAAGAGATTTTTAGAGGCTTCTCTGAAGAAGACAAGTGCACGGCCTACAGACACATGAAAAATGCTCACCATCTGTAATCATCAGAGAAATGCAAATCAAAACCACTTTGAGATATCATCTAACTCCAGTGAGATTAGCCCACATCACAAAATCCCAAAACTATAGATGTGGGCATGGATATGGAGAGAAGGGAAAACTTCTGCACTGCTGGTGGAAATGCAAACTAATATGACCTTTTTGGAAAGAAGTTTGGAGAATACTCAAAAATTCTCAAAAGTAGACATACCATTTGATCTTGCAATTCCTCTACTAGGTATATACGCAGATGATCAAAAATCATTTTACAACAAAGACATTTGCACCAGAATGTTTATCACAGCCCAATTCATAATTGCCAAGACATCAAAACAGCCCAAGTGCCCATCAGCCCATGAATGGATTAACAAATTGTGGTATGTACACCATGGAATATTATGCAGCCTTTAAAAAGATGGAGATTTTACCTCTTTCATGTTTACATGGATGTGGCTAGAACATATTCTTCTTAGCAAAGTATCTCAAGAATGGAAGAAAAATTATCCAATGTACTCAGCCTTACTATGAAGCCAAGTTACAACTTTCATATGAAAGCTATAACCCAATTACAGCCCAAGAATATGGGGCAAGCAGATAGGGAGGGGAGGGGAGGGGGTAGGATGGGTGGAGGGAGCATAATTGGTGGGACCACACCTACCATGCTTCTCACAAGAGTACATGTGAAATTTACTAAATGTAGAATATGAATGTCTTAACACAATAACTAAGAAAATGCCATGAAGGCTATGTTAACTAGTTTGATGAAAATATTTCAAATTGTATATAAAACCAGTACATTGTACCCCACAATTGCATTAATGTACACAGCTATGATTTAATAAAAAAATTAAAAATTAAAAAAAAATTCACCTAGAACAAATTGTGGTATATGTACACCATGGAATACTATGCAACCATAAAAAAGATGGAAACTTCACATCTTTTATGTTTACCTGGATGGAGCTAGAACATATTTTTCTTAGTAAAGTATTTCAAGAATGGAAGAAAAAGTATCCAATGTACTCAGTACTATTATGAAACCAATATATAATCACCCACACTTTCATATGAATGATAAAACACAACTATAGTCCAGAATGAAGGAGGGAAGAGGTGGGAGAGGAAAAGGGAAGAGGGAGGCTGGGAGAGGAAGGGCATTTGGTGGGACCTCACCTAACGTGCACAATGCAAGGGTACATGTCAAAACTATTAAGAGTAGAGTATAAATGTCTTAACACAACAAATAAGTAAGTGAGGTGAAGTTTATGTTAACCAGTTTGATGGAAGCATTCCCAGTTGTACATAAAATCAGTACATTGCACCCCATAAATGCAATGATGTACACAGTTACGATTTAATAAAAAATAAATAAAATTTTGACATTCAGTGTTTAAATTATCATTTAATTTTAAATATTTCTTAATTTATTTTATGATTCACCATTAAACTAAAGTTTATTTAATTAAATAGTTAGCTTTCAAACATATGGGGTTTGAAAACCTATTCTTCCTCTATGTATTTTTAATTTTAATGAATTGTAATCTATATAATATTTATGCTTTGGAATTTATGCAGAATTTTTTACATCCTATTGAAATGTGTATTGTAAAGTTTTCTGTATGCTTGAAAAAATGTTCTATGTTTTGGTTTTCTGAACTCTGTTAAAATTTCTAACTATAATTATCAACATAAATTTAACTATTTCTATCCATCTTTGTGAAGTTGTACTGATTATTTTTTAGTGACTATTCCAGAGTATATATTGGTATATACTATATATATATATATACTATATTGGTATTTAGCTTTACAATATTTATGCTTCTGGCTATGATTTTCTAACCAGTAGAAATATTATTCTTGGTGCCTTAAAGTGTGTGCACGTGTGTGTGATTTTCAAATTTTATTATCACTGAGAAAATATTGATAGCAAAAATAACCAGATCACACTTGAAATTAATAATTAGATCTATAATTTCTTGATATAATTCATACCTAATCATTCATTCATATCATAATTAAAATTGTCTCTATTGACTTAAAAATATATACAGCTGGTTTATCTCAATGAAGATCCAATCTTGTACTCTACATTAGGTTGGGCTGTTACCATCCTTGAATTTCATTTATCCTTCCAATGACCCTGATTTATTGATGAAACCAGACCAATTGCTCTCTGGAATGTTCCACCTTGTGGACTGGTCTTGTTGCTTCCTCATGGTGTCGTTAAACTTGTTCCTCTATATTTGGTGCAATGACTTTTTTTATCAATTGGCATGTTTTCAATCCAGTACCTAAATATTTCACTCAGTGAAAGTTTCATATTACACTGCATAAAATGTCCTAGTTTTATTCCATGTCCAGATCAAAATAAGCCATTTCTCAAGGAACCTTTAGTGGCATATGCTGTTAGAGACATCGTGATCATTATTTCTTTAAATTCCATTGTTTTGATTATTAAGATGGGAGCCTCAGCTTTCATTTGGTACATATTTGCCTGGCATACACATATAGGTAACTGAATTTTGCCAAAGGTGCAAAGACAATATAATGGCCCTGAGACAAGAAAAGATAATCTATTAAAGGAAAAGGATCAAGTCCAGGGTGGCTGAGCCCAGGAGGAGAGTGTTCAGCTGGAGAGGAGGTCTGAGGACTCAGCAGAGCTTTGTGGTACAAGTCCCTTACCCTGTGAGAAGAGATCACTGTAGCGAACAAACAAAATCTATCCTCTAAAAAATGTCTCAGAACGGGACACTACTTGAGACACTGACTGAAGTTACTCTCCTTCTCTACCTCTTTGCACTCTCAGAAAAAAGTGCTTCCTGTATGCGCAACTACAAATATTACAATCCTTGCTTCTGAGTTCCAAGTCATGGCAGGGAATAGATATCTTGAAAGCCAACATGCTTCAGCAGATCTTCTGAGACAGGCAGTGATAATGGCCACACTTATTGAGCACTAGTTGTGCACAGATACAGCTCCATGTCATTTTTTTTTTTTACTTATTTTTATTAAGTCATTTGTACATAGATCATAAATACATTTATGCCATTACGGGATTCGATGTGTTGATTATTTGTAACAATTGGAGTGCTTACATCCTACTAATCAACATAGCTTTCCACCTCATTTACCCAATTACAGCATTAAGACATTTGTGTTTTACAACTGATAGATCCAACTTGTACTTGCAATGTGCTCCATAGGTGTGGTCCCCCTACTATCCCTCCTCCATGTCATTTTTAATCAGCCCTCAGAACAATCCTGAGGTAGGCAGTGTTGTTATCTCAATTACATGGTTGAAAAAACTGAGGCACAGCACAGAGAGGGAAATTAACTTGCCCAAGTCACACAGCACAGCCGACACTTCAGCCCAAACCGTCAGTCTCCAGATCCCATGCTTTCAGAGGATGGAGTTTGTTTCCAATGATCTGACTTTGAATCTCAAGGGTCAAACAGGATGGCGCTGGCCCAAACCCTACCTCAAGATGAAGGAAGAACCTAGCAGTGAAAAGGGTGGGGATGAGCTCCTCATCCACACTCTTCCTGAGTGCTCCTGAGTGACCTCAATCAGGATGTGTTGTCCAGGCTGCACGGGCAGAATCAGGGGAACAGAAGGGGAAAGAGAGGGGCTTCATGAAGATAGGGGTCAGGGGTCACAGACAGGAACACGAGCGAGGACGGACACAGGGATCGACACTGCAAGAGTAGGAAGGGAACTAGCAATCTCCGAGAGGCTGCCAGGGTGAAGGCCTCCTCCCCTGTCTCCTGGAATGCTCAAGGGGCTTTGTTGGGGCTGTTCCCAGCCCCCAATCTAGGCGAAGGGATCCGCCTCTAAGAGTTCTTTCCCCGTCTCAGAGCCTCCGTCTTGCCCCTTAAATTTGTCTTTAATGCTGGTCCCTCTCCTGTACAAACACCTCCTTGGGCTCCATATCGCCTGCAGCATAAAGTCCCATACTTGGGCTCTGAGAGAACCAGCGGTCAGCCAGGGAGCTGGCCCCAGAGACACAGCCCCGCCTTCACCCACCCTGGAGCTCGCCCCGAATCTCCGCAGTCCCCACGCGCCCCCTGGTGGCAGCCGACGAGGCTCAGACAGAGGAGACCGCAGATTTTTATTCCTGGGAATCCGCAACAGTAGGAGGGTGCTGTAGCCGGCTCACTGCCCGCCAGCCTTCAGCGGCTCCACGCGCAGCCAAAGGCCGCCCTCCGCGCGCAGAATCAACTCCACCCTCCTGCGCGGCTCCGTGTGGTCACACAGGACTCGGAAGCGCAGCAGCGTGAGCGCCAGGACCACCTTTATCTCCGTCATGGCGAAGATCTGCCCTATGCAGTTCCTGTGGGCGGGGGTGGGGACTCTGAATTCGCCTGGGACAAGCATCCAGGCCACGCGCCTCTGGATGCTGGCGCGGTGCCCTCAGTCCCACCCAGATCAGCTTGAGGGCCAGAAAGTGAAGCTAACGATCCCTGGAACCCCACCCAGCATCCCTGCCCGGTGTGAAATTGCAAACTTCCCAGCCTGGCTCAGACTCTAGCCCCAGCTCACAACAGCAGACGCGGGAAGGGGGCTCTGAACTCAACCACGCTCTGCTCTTGGTGACCCCCATTCTGTGGACCTTTACCCTTAAACTCTGGAGTCGGGGAAGGAGGAAGAGCTGAACCTCTGACCATCTGCAGCTCCCCAACCCTGCACGTTTTCCTACAGTCCTGATCAGACACCTCTCCCAGAGCCCCGCCCCCACACCATCCCAGGGACACACGTCACACTTACCTGGGCCCTGCAGAAAAGGGTATAAAAGCCAGAGGCGACCTCTCCTTGATGTTTTCTGGGTCAAAGCGGGAGGGGTCATAGATCTGGAGGAGACACAGAGAGACTGAGACTGCCTTGCTGGGTGGGTTCTCCCAGGACAGCCAGCCTTGCAAAGACAAAGCAGAGTGTCTAGTAGGGGCGGGAAGGGAGGACATCTTGGATTTCCCTGTCAAAGCCCTGCCCCCTCCTCTAGGACCCCTGACATGAATACAAATCTGGAAGGGTAGTCTGCACCTCAGGGTCAGGCCACACAGCGGGATTGTGATGAGTCGCAAAAATACTGATGAGGCAGATGACACCTGTGGGGAGGAACGGATAGCCAGAACTGGACCCCTCTGCCCGACTGGATCTTCTTCCTGTCCAGGGGCCTCCTCCCTCTGCCATTGTGGGTACCTCTGGGGATGACCCGGCCGTCTGGGAGCTCAATGTCCTCGGTGCAACAGCGGCAGATCACTGGAACCGGGGGGTGCAGCCGCAGACTCTCCTTAATGCACATAGTCAGGAAAGGCAGCTGGGCCAGGTCCTCCCTAAGGAAATACCACAAACACACACCCCAACAGTTATCCAGGGAGCAAAGACAGAAACACAGTCCTCCCAGAAACACAGTTTCCCAGGGAAATCTTTTCGCCCTATAACAAAATAAGCTCCATTGGAATCAAATATTTGAGAATTAGAAAAGCAGAAAAAATCAGAAGAGCAGAGAATTAGAAAACTAAGAGGGTCCTTATCTAACAAAAGCAATCAGTGTAACCTGGTTCTGTGTACCCTCAATGAATCCACAACAATAAAAAAAAAAAAAGAAAAGAAAACTAGCAGAGGAAATTCAGCCAGTAATTTTTAAAAGATTGTTCTGAGGAAAAACACATATCCAAAAGCCAACTGTAAAAAGTTAACAAATGTGTATAAAAATATTTTTATCACAAGAAAGAAAACTCAAAATACAAATGAATGAGAAACAAAATACACAGATCCAATGTTTGCTATTATTTATGCTTATACTAGAAATGCTAGCAAATGCAATTAGGGGAAAAAGGGGGGGTAAGGCAATTTGAAATGTGGGGGGTAAATATCATTTTGACAGAGAGTGATTTTATACTTAGAAAACACAAGAGATCCCACTGGACAACTTTCATCAACATTGAAGATTCAGGAAGTAGGCTGAATTCTTTGCCCACTTGTTTCCCAGTGGTTATTTAAAATGTTAGTACCTGATAAATTAACTGCTTCAAAATTTGAAAACTCTACATCACCCACCACCATGGCCCAATGCCACCCTGCAGGTTATCTAGGTTATTAGTTTTTAGTGTATTCTTCCAAAGCTACTAAGCATGTTACTAAGCATGCATGTTAAGCATGTTTAAAAAATTATATAGTAGCGTCCTATATAACTATGCGACATCATACTGTCATATACTATCATACTATACACATACTCTGTGCCTTTTCTCATTTAACAATACATCATTCTCTTCTTGTATCAAAGAAAAGACTTGTGTTAAAACAGGGTTATCCCTAGTCTAGAGCTATAAAATAATTTCCCCATGGTTTCTTCCAGAGCTTTAAGACTCTTCTTTCTATTTTAAATAATAAATACATGACTCATCTGGATATTTCTGGACGGCTTCTTAGTTGTTCCAAGAGATTTTGATAAATGGTCTATATTTTGCCTCTTCATACTAGATATCATCTTTAGCATTTACTATGTTCATAGGGTGCACAAGTTCAATGCCTAAGTCATTAATTTTTCTATGTAAAAATAACAGTTAGTTGAAAAAGATAATACAAGAGAAGATGCTAATAATTATTATATAAAACACCTGCTTTAAATATAGAAACAATAAATCTCTATTTTACAAACTAACTTATAAAGTTCCCTCAATTTAAGTAAAAGATATACTTCACCATAGCAACAAAAGCATGTAACGGTTGATTTAACAAAACATGCATAAGATCTCTAAGCAAATATTTTAGACTCTGTTAAAAAACTAAAGATTATTTGAATAGGTAAATATCCATTTCATAATGGGAGAGAAAACATGACAATATTATGAAGCAATGTTTATTTCTTTACTTTTTTCTTTTATTCTCACTTTATTATTTTAGATTAATATGAGGGTACATATGATTAGGTTACATTATTTGGGTTTCTAAGGTAAAGTCTGAGTTGTAGTTGAGTCATCCTTTCACCCAGAAAGTATGCCATATAGCCATATGTTGTACTTGTTAGGTGAAAACTTACCAAACCCCTTCTTCATCCCCCTTCTTTTTTTTTTTTAATAGTTGCCCCCACTTTGTTGCCCTCGGTAGAGTGCCATCACAGCTCACAGCAACCTCCAGCTGTTGGGCTTAGAGCGATTCTCTTGCCTCAGCCTCCCAGCCTCCCAAGTAGCTGGGATAGAAGAACCCGCCACAATGCCTGGCTATTTTTTTGTTGCAGTTTGGTGGAGGCTGGGTTTGAACTCCCCACCCTTGGTATATGGGGCAGGCGCCCTACTGAGCCACAGGCACCGCCCACCTTCATCCCCCTTCTTGAACTTAATTGAGTTTTTCTCTTATGTAGGCCTATAGTTGCTAATCTACTTGTTTCAACTTAGTATTGAGTACCTGGGATGCTTGCTTTTCCATTCTTTTTTTTTTTGAGACAGAGTCTCAAGCTGTCGCCCTGGGTCGAGCGCTGTGGCATCACAGCTCACAGCTACCTCCAACTCCTGGGCTCAAGCGATTCTCCTGCCTCCACCTCCCAAGTAGCTGGGACTACAGGCGCCTGCCACAACACCCAGGTATTTTTTGGTTGCAGCCGTCATTGTTGTTTGGCAGGCCTGGGCTGGATTTGAACCCACCAGCTCAGGTGTATGTGGCTGGCACCTTAGCGGCTTGAACCACAGGCACTGAGCCATGCTTTCCATTCTTGAGATACTTTACTTAGTAGAATGTTCTCCAAATCTTTACAGGTAAATACAAAAGATACAAAGTCTCATCATCTTTATGGCCGAAGAGTACTCCATGGTATACATATACCACTGTTTATTAATCCATTCTTGGATTGATATGCACTTGTGTTGCTTCCAAATCTTTATGATTGTGAATTGACCTGCAATGAACATATGAGTACAAACATCCTTGTGGTGAAATGATTTTTTTTTCTCCTGAGCATGAAGCTATGTTTCCACAAATTAAACATATCTTGATATCCACCAATAGAATATGTTCAATTCAAATGCAAATCTATATGATGTTTTTGGGAACTTGATACACTTACTCTAAAATTTGTCGGGAAGAATAAAAGATCATGAAGAGGTAGATCAATTTGAAAATAAAATATTAAAGAGGGGGAAGTTACTCAACCAGGTACTAAGACCTATTACAAAGTTGCAGTAATGAAAAATAGTGTGGCACTGCTGCAAAAACAGCAAAATAGACTTGTGGAACAGGATAGAGACAGACACGTAAGTAAGTGAAAAAGTCACATTAGTAAAGGAAGACCCACAAAACGTTGACAGTTTGATAAATAATGTAACAAATAAAGAAAATGTAGACAATTTTGGCTTCACAAAAATCAACCAGAATAGCCCCCGTTCCCGAATCAAAAGGCAATCATTGGCAACACTAACAGAAAAAATGATAAATTTTGATACACATTCTAATAGGCAAATATGAAAAAGAAATGAACCCAGACAAAACGAGCAAAAATATATGACCACTTCCATAAAATGAAACAAATGGTTTCTCAACATGTGCAAAAGATGTTTGATCTCACTGTTACTTAAAGAAAGGTCCATTAAGAAATAAAAAGATAGCCAAAGATTTAAATTTCAATAATACAAAAACAGTATTGTTGAAGTTATGGGAAAGCTGTGTCACCAAACTCAGGTAGTAGGAATGGATTTTCAGTCATCAACATTGTAGTGAAAATGATCTTGGATTCACCAATTGCACTGCTTGGAACTTGTTCTTCAGAGATGCTCGCACATGGAAGCAACGGTCACTGTACGGCATGCTGACTATACCATGTTGAATTCAGCAAAAGGCTGGAAACAAATGTGCATCAGTGGGGAGATGTTTAGGTAAATCATGGTACATACACACAGTAGAATACTCTGCAGCTACAGAAAAGGAACAAATGAGGATCGCTAGTCCTATCACACACTGCAGGCTGAAAGGTATTCAGTACAGAGACTCTGGGAGGCAAATGGGCAACATCCATCATAACCGGAAATGTTTGCTTAAGTGTCTTCAACACAGGAGTGAGCTGAATAAAATATGAAATGTTACACAGCACTCAGAGAAAATAGCTATAAGACACACTGTTGAGTTGAAAAAAACAAGTATGTCTACACACACACACATACAAACATATATCTCAAAGAGGAAAAACCATATATAAGGAGATAACTGATAGGTAGGCAGACAGGTAAAGATATAAATGACAAACTGATATCTCTAGAGACCCCTGGGAAGAAAGGGCAGGGATTCAAGGGGTGGGAGGAATGTCAATGATAACCCTAGTCTTCTCTATATGTTTCATTCCGTATAAGACGACCTTGTTTTTGTGTTTTGTAATTCAAGTCTCACTGTCTATGTGGCATATATTCCAAACGGAATGCTGTCCATTCTATCACTTGTGACAAGATGGATAAACCTGGAGGACCTTATGCCAAGTGAAATAATGAGAAGACATGTGATCTTATTTATCTGTGTGATCTAAAATATATGACATAGATACCCTAGAAACAGAGCAGAGAACAGTAGTTACCAGAGGAGGGAGAAAGGAAAGGAATGGGAAGATGTTGGTCACAGGGTACACGATTCAGTTAGACAAGAAGAGTGACTTTTCGAGAGCTACTGCACAGCATGGTGATGACAGTTAATAGTATTGTTCCAAGTTGCTAAGATAGTACACTTCAAATATTCCCACCACAAAAAGGAGAAGTATTTGAGGTGACGGATATGTTCATTAGCTTAATTCTGTTGCTCCAAGTTGTACATATATATCATAATATCACACGATACTTCATACATATATTATATATACAATTAAAAGTTGTCCACTAAAATTAAAAACAAATTTAACAATAACTCATTTTTCAAAGCTCATACTTTGAGAAAATTAAACACTCTCAAAGATATATTGTTAATGTGAAAACTTATGTCTATTCACATACTCCCATCTGTACAGAGAGAGTGTTGTGTTCACACAGATGTGGGGGAAAGGCAGCCAGTCTCTGGAGGGACACAAAGGAAGTCATTGACCATGGTCACTACTAGGCTCTGGCTTAAGAAGTAAGTTTATTTTTATCGTAAATTTTTTGGGACACATTTATTTTTCACCAAGTGCATAACTTCTCTTAAATTCCTAATAAAAAAACATGAAAATATTTCCCCACCTCACGAAAACTCTTTGCAGGGCAAAGGCTTGGAGAAGAGGAGGCTACCTACAAATGCCTGTGCAGGCTGATGCTTCCTTTTCATCCCTCCATCCTTGGCCTAACTGAGGCCTCAAAACTACCCACCTGCACCATCATTTATACTTTCAATACTCTCCACACTAGCCCTAGAAAGATTTTTCTGATACCCAGATCTAACCTCTCCCTCTCCTGTTCAAACACTTCCCCTGGTTTGCCGTCAGCCTGGGATTAATGTTGACCAGTAAAATTTCTCTTTCCTTGGTCTCTCTCTGACTCTCTTCATCCCTATGCCCAGCCTTCCTCCTTGACCTAGAGCAATGTTACCCAACTGCACCCAACTGTCTACTGACCATCATTCGGGGGCTCAGCTTAGACACGTTCTTTACCCCTAGTCTTTTTCTCTTACTCTCAACTCTATTCTGTGCATGTAGGTTGGGAAAGTCCTGACCTGCGTCTGTTCCCCCACCAGGCTGGGAGCACCTGAAAAGCAAATCCCTGGGCTGGGTTTGTCTGAAATCTCCAGAGCACAAAAAGGCAAATGGGAAGGTAGTGTGGGGGTGTTTGATAAATGAAGGCAGGAGAGACAAATGATACAGGTGGAAAAGAGATGGATGAATTTTACCTTTGTCTCTCCATTGTGAATCCTTGGACTGGACAGTAGGGGAGGAATTAGAGCACAAAAGAGCAAACATTCAGTAACTCAAGATGTTTAAAATAGTATTTCAAGAAGAAAAGAAAAGGGAGTGGAGAGAAGTTCATTTACTGAATATGTGCCAACTGGCATCATTAGCCCTCACACGTTGTCACAAAGATTCTCGGCAACACATGTCTTTCTGTCCCCAAAGCCTGAAAGCAAAAAAACCACCATTCCTTGATAGCCAGGCTGGGCACCAAGTCCCGCCTCTGGGTTCTGATCCTATTACCACTAAGGAATACTGGTAGAATTGAGAAAAACTTCTCTCCTCCCCACTTGTGGAGCAGAGACAATGAGAGGGGCTCAGAAACAGGCCTTGAGGACCCGCACTCACCATTCTATCTCTTCAGACTCACGGTCCCTCAGAATTTCTTGCACTTCCTTCCGGCAGCGCTCCTGATATTCTGGGTGTCTTGCAAGGTTGTACAGCACCCAGGAGAGACCACTGGATGTGGTGTCATGGCCTGAGTGGCAAGAAGGTTAACATGGGTCTCTTAGCTGCTTCAGCACCAGAGAGGTGGACAGCACCCTTACATTGAGCCATTTAAGGAGGATGGGAAGGATGGTGTGATCCAGGCCCACCCGCCAAGTCTCTGTGATGGAGAGACCTCTACCCCCACTGTAGTCCCACACTGGTACCCTCACCCCCAAACATGAAGGTGTCAGCCTGTGATCTTATGTCCTCATCTGACAATGTTCTTCCATCTTCATCCTGGAGAGAAGATCCCCCAAATTATACTAGCTTTGAGACTCCTTTCTGAAAGATCCATCCCCCTTTCAGAAACCCAAATTGACCATTCACTCCTAGATCTATCTACATCACCATTGTCAGAGCTCTCGCCTGATGGGCTTCTTCCTTGACTTCCTTGCCTCCTCTCTTATCCCTGGTAAGAGGAATCAATAGTTTCATATTCCTGCCTAATGAGGACTTTTGGAGAAAAGGTTACTAACTGTCTGGGTCACGGGATGTTTAAATGTCCATTTGCCTTGGAACTTAGAAACTAAGTGTTGCTGCAACACTTAATTATATTTGCTTATAAACCTAAAGTGTTGCTATCTCACTGGAGAAGAGTAGTTTATACTTCAGAATAATGTGTGCTCTCCTGCTCTCTCATTGTCTTTATCTCTCTTCCTCTCTCTTTCTCAAAGGAATAAGGGAGTAATGTGCCAACTGTTCTCTATAAGTTCCAAGAATGAGAATAGAGGGGCCCCTATTTTGTGGCAAAAATACTGTTGCACTTACAGGTAAAAACATCGAATTGCACCAGGAGGAATTTGGGAGGGGGATCCAGCGTGACAATTCTAGTCTGGCTGCTATTAGCGCTGTGAATAATACATGGACTGATCTGACCCAGGGACCATGTGCTTAGGTAAGGACAAAGTAAAGTATATGAAGTAAAATCTCAGGCTCTTTATAGTATCAGACTGAGGAGTCCCATGTGGGCTGCTCTTCACAGATTCATCTCTAAAACCTATCTATGACCAGTCCCTTCCAGTCACATGTCTCCCCAGTGCCCATTGGATCAAGTGCAAGTTCTTTGAACTGGCATTGGACATGAAGCTCCATTTATCTCCAGAACTCATATCCCAGAAAGCCCACCTTGCTCAGCAGGAGCACATCAAGGAAGTCTAAAGTCTTGGCCTTGGCTCTGGCCTTGAGGAAGTCATCAATACCCTGACTGGAGAGGGTGCGGCGTCGCTCCTGGATGACAGCGTCAGCGAAGGTGTGCACAAAGTGGCAGGCCTTGCGGAAGCGCCGCCCATTGGGAGTGAGATAGTACAGGAAGTCCAAGTATGAGAGGATGTTCTGGCTTCTTCTATCTACAAGGGAACTGAGCTCCAGAATGGTGGCAATATATTCACTGGGCTTCCTGCAGGATGAAGGAATGTGAAGGAAACAGCTGAACACACCTGAAGCCCCAGGAGCACCTCCCAATGCCCAACAGGATCTACCTCCCATCAGGACAATGAGTTTCCAGAGACAGATTGCCCCACAGGTACACAGAGGGGCTCAGTAATGAGACTTAGGGCTACAAACTCTCTTCTCTCCTTGCATTCCAACACTGTGAGCTGTTCATATGCCACTAGGCACCCAGAGCATAGCTTGGATACCATGACCCTGTCTCCTCTGTTTCCTACTCTGTATCTAGTCCTGCCCCTACTCCTCCCCAAGACTTTCTACACAGCTCAGATATTACCACATCCCAACTGCTTCCAGCACCCATCCTACCCTCTTGCATCCATTGTCAGTTCTATCTAGTGTCTACATAACAGTAAGTTCTCCACACAGCTCAGCTCTGACCATGCCCATCATCAGCTCAAACACCTTCAATGGCTTCCTGGAAACCTCATGATAAATTTCATACCATTTTCTTAGGGACTTCAATGTCCTTGAGATCTAGCCCCTGTCTACCTCTGCAACCTCATTTTTACTGCAAGCATTTCTACCTACCCTTCCCTGTTCTTCAAAACTCAGCTATGACTTACCTGCTCCAGAGAGGCTCTTATAGTTGTTATGGTCAATCCTCCCTTGCTCCCTCACCTACTCCCTTGTGTCTGTGGCTCAAGTTACCATGCCATGGGCAAGGACTCACTCTTGACAGTTGCTGTCGGAGCTAAAGATGCATTTCTGCAGACTGTCCAAGGTCATCAGGCTGATGTGCTCAAACATGTCCAAACGGGCACTGCCTTCTGAGGCCAGGTGCTGCCACTTGGCCTGGGCAGAGAAGGAGACAGAGCTGGGGCTGAGCCATAGCTCCTTTGACTCCCACCCCACCCCAAACATGAGGGTGGACAACCCAGAACCAGCTTCTTGGTCCTCTGCCTCAGGTACCCATCTCCAGGTTTCGATGAAAGCAGAAGCTTTTAGTACTATGAAATGAGGACCCCATGGCTAGGAGTCAAGAGACCTGGGTTCAAGTTTCAGCTCTGCCTCCTATGATCTGAGAGCCCTCGGTCAATTCCTTGCCTTCCCATAGGTCTCATCTGTCAAATCTTCAGTAAAAGTTGGAATCTCTGTTCCATCACTCCTGGAACTTACTACATGGATAAACTTGAGCAATTGTTCTAATCTTTCTGACTCTGAGTTTCATCTGTATCAGGACAAAAATAAACTCTAACCCTAAACAGGTTGTTAAAATTGTATTAGGTATTTTATATCATGGTTGGCACCTTGGATCATTTCTGTCATATAGTGAGTTCTCAAAAATGTTGTCGTTCCTTATTATTATCATAAATTCATTTCAAAAGTACCCCTATTTGGGAGAGATAGTCCTCCATGAACCATGAGCATGCTTGCTAGGCATGCCAAGAATGCAAAGCCCTGATGTTTTTAACCTGGGCCATTGCTCAGAATTTTGTTTGCAGAGAACAGCCTTGAGCAATAAGGTAATACTTCCCCCTGGTCATAGAGAGCTTGTGTCTGCTTGGTATTATAGAAGATTCCCTAAGCCTAGCATTCTTCCCCTATAATGCAATATACTCCATCAGCAAGCATTGATAAAATCCCACCTGTGTCACCCACATGGGATTTGGGTGGCTTGGAAAAAAGGAAGCAAACCAAGCAGAAGTACAGGCTGCTTGATGTGCCATGAGTAGTAAACTACCCTTTGTCTCTGACCCTGGAGTCTTGGGTCTTCTGAAAGAAACCATGAAATAGTAACAAACAAACTTGCCACCTTGCAAATAAGAAAAAAATCCTAGGCAGTCCAAAAAAAATCATACAAAAATTCTCCTTTTTCCCCTGTACCCATAGCATTTGAAATGTGATTTTTTAACAACTTCCATCAAGAGATGGAGTCTATTTTATATTTCCCCACTTTGATTCTTGGCTGGTCTTTAGACTTTTTTTAGTCAATATGATGTGGTGAGCATAATGACATAATAACTGTAATAAAGTTATTATGGCATTGCAGCTTCCTTTCACTCCCTTGGAACTCTTTTGCTGCCATGAGAATAACCCTGGGATGACTTCTGAAGGGAGAGTCATATGGGGGGATAGTCCTGCTACCCCAGCTGAGGCCATCTTTCATCAGCCTGGTGCTGGTCAAGCCCCACAAAAGTGAGCATCTAAGACAAGATCAGCAAGGCTGCCTTGCTCATCCACAGTACTAAGTCTTGGAGGGAAACAGAAATCAATAATGACTCCTCACCCAGCAGAGCCAAAATTCCAAATAAAATCTGTCTGAAGTCACTTTGACCTCACAGTTCCAGCTGAGACCCTGACCTCAAGGAACTTACGTGCATGATGTTTGCACTCTCAGTGAAAACCTTCATATAGGGTTTCAAGATGTTGAAATGGAAGGAGGGTGTCAGCATGTGACGATGGCGTTTCCACTTGTCACCAGCACTTGTCGCAAGTCCATCCCCTAGTAGAGCAGCCAAGTGGGGTGGGCAAAGGCAACACCTTCTCCTGACCGGCAAGGATGTCCCCAGCCCCCCTCTCGCACCTGCCAAGGTTTCATGAATCTACAGATACTCACCCAGCCAGGGTTTCATGAATCTGTAGAAGACCATGTCCTTGAGTGAAATGGAAGCTGACATGAATGACGACCATCAGGGGACATGGAGAGGGGTAAAGGATAAATATGGGGTGAGGGCAGAGGCTCCAAGTCAGGAGTTTTCATTTCTACACTCCAAACCCAGCAAAGCAGGAAGGGGGACAAGGCCAGAAGCAGGGAGAGTGGGACCAGACCAGACTGCAGAAGGACAGTAAAGCAATGACACACTGTAACGTGGCACAGCAAGCCCCAGCCCACCCTGACATGGCTTCTCAAAGATGGAACATGATCTACCCCAACCAAGTAAGCTTACCCATCTACAAAACACCTTCCTGGGGACATAGGACACCACTTCTGTCCCAAAACTTTCAGACATGTCTTAGCATGTAGAGACCCAGATCCGAGATCATGGACCTAGAACATGTGGCATGTCCCCGACATGTGGTAACATGTCCTGACATGGACACAAATATATGACAGCCCTTAACATGACTCAAAAAGCTCTCACATGGACTTGTGATCATCTGACATGATCACACACACCAGCCCCTGATAGGATTTAAATACGGTCCCTTTTATATCAAAGACATGGCACAGGTATGACCCAGACTCTTCCTCAGGTATAACTCAAGCATACCCTTAGCCTAAATACTGAATACTGAAAATAATGTCTCAGTTCACAAAGGGAACCTTGGTCCAGATCTTGGACAAGTTCTCCACATGGCCAGATATGACCAGCAGGAGAAAAAGACAATCTCAAACAGCATCTCAGACAAGAGTCAGACAAATCCCAACATGCCTCACATGCCCCTGGCCACAGCTGAGGCCCAAATATGACCATCGCCACATGACCCCAGGTGGAAACATATGTCAGGAATAACCAGCTGTAACACAAACCAGTTATAACCAGGACCCAGGGGAAATAGACATGGGACAAGATGTGGCCGTTACAGCAGACATCAACAGACACACCTCGGACATGAGCAGATAGGACCTAAGGTCAGATTGGTGGAAGTCCAGTGGAGACAGAGACAGTGTCATCTCCACCCCATCCCCTCCTGTCTGCACTCTCCCGTCACATGACAGCTACAGGTAGCAGACAGACCTTAGCAGCTGAAAAGTGGTGTCCAGTCAGCTTCTACCTGGAGTAAAGAACAGGGGCTTGATGCAGGTTGGGTGGAAGATGAGAATGCTTGTGTGCTGGAGCCTCGCCCACCAGAGGAACACATCTCTCTGGGTGCCTCCTAGCCCTTGTGTGGCTAGAAAAACTTCCTCTGATCCTTAATCTGGAGAAGAAATACCAGGACCCAACCCATGCATTTCAGGCCACCTCTGCAAGGTAGAGACCCAGATCTGAGCCCTAAGAATTCCAAGCGGCATCTTATCATCCTCTCTGTGCTGAGCCTCCCCAGAGTCCCCTGAGGCTGAGGTACTGGAGGATGACATCATTTGCCCCTGGTCAGCCTGGTAGTAAGCAGCATGCCTAAGACCTGAGACTAGGTCTGTCTGAACCCCATTGCCCCAACTCTTAACTAGCAAACTTACTTCTATTCCCCAATACAATAGCTCTGCAATCCTGATACCTGCCAAGATTGGGCAATCAGTCAAAGTAATTGAATCAAAAATTCATTCTGTGACCCCTTGTTGAGGCAGTGAAAGTAAATCACAGACCATTATGGCAACACTGAAGGAAACGTTCCTTTTTCTGATGGGAACCAAGCTTCTGAGATGCCTCATTGACACCATTAAGAAGTGGCTGACTTGAAAAGTAACACAAAGAATAGAAAACCAAGAGAGGGAGATAAATTCCCAATGACATTGTGTGGAGCTGGATGCAGCCATGCCTGAAAGCAGCATCCCTGGACTTTCCAGTCAATAGATTGTCTCTATTTGCTTAGACCAAGGGGGTGAGTTTCCACCACTCACAACTGAAGGAGACCTCAGCAGCCAGACAGAGCAACAGACCTGCCCATAGGCACTCAGCATTTTTATGTCAGAGCCATAGTCTATATGGTACACTGCCTGTTTCCCTGCTCAGCATGGCCTGTCCAAGGAAAGGAAGGGCAGAGGGGAAGGGAAGGGCCCCAGGCTGTGACAAGATTTCCCATTGGAGATTCCTGGGGCATGGATCAGAAGAGCAGTCAATTTAGGGTGGAGAAGCCACAGGGTGGTATAGAAGGAACTGTTCTAGTAAGGATGAGAGTAACAGAAACAGCAGTCCAGGTCCTCCATCAGCCACAAGTCCTACTGCTTTGGGCCTGGAGATGGTTACAGCTGACACCTTGATTACCAAGAATGCCCATTGCCTTACCCTAACGTCTTTTTTAAAAATCCTATTCATTGTTCCAGACTGAGCTCCAGCAACTGGCCTCCTCCAGGAAGCCTTCCAGCCTACCCCAGCTGTCATTTCCCATCTAGCCAAGTAGGTTCTTTCCTTTTTTGAAGATTAACATGAGGGTACAAGTAATTAGGTTCTAACAATTGCATTTGTTACATAAGGTCCTGGTTGTAGTTCTGTCCCACCCCCAAGACGTGTGCCATACAACCTCACATTGTACCTATTAGGTGGGAGCACAGAGGTTTCATCCCTCCTCCCCACCCCCCTCTCTCTGGCCCTTCTCTGATCCCATAATGATGGGGGTGTCTCTATCCAAATCCGTCTTCTCAAACTTAAGAGTTGCTCCATGACAGGGCCCTGGATTGAGAAATTCTGGGGCCCCAGAACACCAGGGCAGGGGTGATGCAGATGGCAGAGCAGGGCTGGTTAGTAAACAAAAGCAAGAGGAAGATGTCTGAGGAAGAAGAGGAAGGAGGGGCTGGGGTGCTGCAGAGACCACACAGGAGCTTGGGGGAGGAGGGGCAGCAAGGCCTTGGATGTGCCACAGCACCCACCACCACAAGCTCTGCATAGGTACCTGAGGAAATGAGGACAGATCGGATGATGTTGGGGTGGCACAAAGTGATGACAGGGTAGATGGGTCCAATGCGTATTTGAAAGCCCTGAGGGTAGGTGGCCACCAGTTGAGTCAGGTCCCTCAAACCTTCCTCCATGGGGGAAATCTGCAAGTAAGGCAGGGCAGTCACCTCCCGTAATCGGTAATTTCAAGCACCAACATGACTGGGCAAAGGGGTGCTCAGAGAGCTGGTACATTATTTCTAGATGTGTCTGTGAGGGCATTTCCTGTGGAGATTAGCTTTATTAACTGGTAAGATGTGAAGGACAATCCACCCTCCCCTCTGTGGGCAGACACCACCCATCCATGGAGGACCACTGAGAACAAAAAGGCAGGGGAAGGGGCAGTTGGCTCTGTCTTCGGGAGCTGGGACATCCATCTTCTCCTGCCCTTGAACATCAGAATTCCAGATTCTCAGGCCTTTGATTGACACTGATTCCAGATCCCTGGATCTCCAGCTTGCAGATGGCACCCAGTGGGACTTCTCAGCCTCCATAATCACACAAGCCAATTTACATCCTAAATTCCCTCTTCTCTTTTTCTCCCTGCCTCTCTCTGCCTCTTTCTGTCTAGACAGAGATAATATAATATAGATAGATACAGACATAGATATAGATATGGATACAGATACGGATGTAGATAATGAAATAGGCATAGATACATCCTATTAATTCTGTTTCTAAGGAGAACCTGACTAACAGCAGGTCTGGGGCCTCTGGAGATGGTGCAGCCTCTGCAGTGAACAGCGTGTCCAGATTCTGCACAGAAGAATGGAATCTCTTATTCTTCCTGCTCTTTCTCTCTCAGGCGAGCTCCAAGTCACAAGAGTGCCTTCCAAGCAGATGGAGAAGACACACTGTGTGCCCACAGAGAGAACCACTTCAGCCCAGCAGAAACAGTTTCTTGTCCTGGAAGTGGCTCCAACCCAGGGGTAGCCGTACGAGGGGTGGGGGGGGTTAGGCACCAGTGTGGCCTCGGGACATGTCCCTAAAGGCTGATTTCCACATCCTTTCTTGATCTTCCTGATCCACATGAGCTGTTTCCTTTTTGTGAGCTTCCATTCTCAGCAGAACCCAGGGGAGCAGAGAGAAACTAATTGTCGGCGAGGAGGGTAAATCCACCTATAGACCAGACTCTGTGCATAGTGTGTCCTGTGAACCATCCCTAAGGGCACACCCATCACTCCTGCCATTTACAAATGAATTGGATGAGGCCACATCCCCCAACAGAGACCACCAGCTCTAAGTCAGAGGGCAAGGACTGGGGGAAGAGGCTTGACAAAGGCTCTGAAAGGGGAAGTGAGTGGCCAACGTGTATGCAGGTAGGACAGCAGGGCCCAGGGAAACATCTTAGTGGGGAAGAACAGGATAAGAAGGAGCCAAGGAAGAGTAGGGGGTGGGACACCCCTCACACCTGGCTTCTGTCCTTGCACGTTTGGGGTGGGGATCGAGGGGTCACAGCTAATCCTGGGGAAAGCAGCTGCCCAGAGAGGGGCAGATGAAGGAAAATGGGCCAGGCAGGGAGCAGACCCTGGTCACTCACAGAGTGACCTTTATTGCTGGTCTGACTCACTTGTCCACTGCTTGCTTTGGGTGGGGGTGGAATAGCGGTACCCCTCAGAAGGCCTCAAGTCCAGCAGTGGAGATTTTGGGAACACCAGAGGTCACTGTTCTGTGCAGCCCTCCCCTAGAACCCCTCAAGTGCAGCAATGTGGGAGGACAGACAGAGAAAGGAACCTAAGCAGGCTGGGGGTCCGGGACAAGGAGGTAAGAGAGCCCTGAGGCGGCACAGCAGAGCAATGAGGCAGTGAGCATTCCTCACTTCTCTGCACGCCAGACCCAGCCCATCTCAACCTTCGGCTCTCTGAGCCCCCTTCCCAGCCCTGGAGAAGTCCACCCACTCTGACACCCTAGAATCCTCCTGTTGCCAAACTCACCAGGTGCAGGTGACCCAAGAACCAGTTCTTCCTGGGGGGCCGCGGGTAACAGCGGAGACGGTGGCAGTTGTCATAGAGGGTGTAGGTCCAGGCCAGGATGTGAGCCAGGAGCAAGGAGGCCCCGACCAGCAGCAGCAGCAGCCATGGGGAGGCGGCCACTGGCCCCAGGCCCAGCCAGGACAAGGTCAGCTGCAGCATCCTGCAAGGCAGAGGGATGGAGGGGGTGTTCCTGAGGCCCAGGAGAGCGGACGGGAGCTCCAGGCCCAATACAAAGGGGCATGGATGGAACAAGGAGCGCTCAGAGATGGGGAAGCAGGCACTGGGAGTAGGGAGGGAGACCCAGGGACCCCAGAGGAAGAAGCAGAACCAGAGGTCAGAGAAACACACAGTCAGGAGTATCTTCTCCCCCTAGAATCTCCTCTCCCTTCCTCCTGGGACTTCTTTGCCCCTGTTCTGTTCTTATGTCCTGGACAAGGCTGAAGGGGGCTGAGATGCAATCCCTGCCTGCCTGGACCCTGCCTAGCAGCAACCAAAAGTAAAGGGCGTGGGGAGGGGAGAGAGGGAAGGAGGGAAAGGGGGTGGGGTTACCGTGTGTGACACACCTCTTGAGGGTGGGACACTATAAATAGAGGGACTTCGCCCAGCAAATGCAAGCAGTATAACCTGGCTCATTGTACCCTCAATGATTCCCCAATGATAAAATAAACAAATAGTGTGGAAAAGTGGTGTTTAAAGAGCCTGAGGCACTAGATCCAGGAAATTTAAACAGGAATCTCATGGCTCTGCACTTCTGAATTTTACCCTTTAGGATACTCAGATTTTTTAGTTATAAGTTTAAGAGAATATTCTCTGCCTGCCCAGGCTGCTCCTATAGGTGTGAGTTCACTGAGCACCTACTATGTGCTGGGCACTGTTTCAGACACTGGGACTGCAACAAATGCCTCTCCTCTATCAAGGGGCAGCATCTTGCGGGGAGACAGACTATAATCAAAAACGCAAGAATGTCTCACACAGTGATAGTGACATAAGGGCTTCAAGGAGGAGGCATCCTTTCTTGGGACCCAAATGAAGGAGGGGGGAAGACTGTGACATTAGAAAGCTCCTGTGGTCACAGGGTAAAGTGAGCCCTTGCTCCTTGGATACCCATGCCCAAGTAGAATTGGTGTCCTCGGGTACAAAATTTAGCCCAGCATTTAATCCAGAAGCAGGTGTAACAGATTCCTCCAAAGCTCAGCAGGTGTCTGCAGCCAAAGACAGGGCAAGAGCCATCAAGTGGATTCCAAGTGGGGAAGGAGACCGAAAGAAAGGGATAGTGGGAAGTAGAAACCCCCAAAGGGGGACATTCAGAGCCCCAAGAGGCTCCTTTCCCACAACTCCCCACTTTTTATTTTACAGAATAGAGATGCAGAAATCTCTCCAATTTTTTTTTTTTTTAACAAGGAACATCTCAGCTGCCAAATCACACATATGACTGGTGCAATGTCTGCAGCTGTGCCATGAGGAGGGGCTACCCTGGGGAAGACAGAGGCTGGGGCCATTCCACCCCCACCCAAAGCAAGCAGTGGACAAGTGATTCAGACAAGCAGCAAAGGTCACTCTGTGAGTGACCAGCCTCAGACACAACTTATGAACCTCTGAACCTCAGTCTTCACATATGTAAAATTGGCCTGACAAAGCTTCATAGGGTGTTGCAATTCTATCAGACAGAGCATAGAGAACAGGGAAAGCAAAACTCAAATGATAGGTGAGTGACTCTCCCATTTCTGCATAAAATGTATCTGCCTGTGTGTGTGTGTGTGTGTAAACATTTGTATATGCACTAAAAAAAATCCAGAAGAATCAACACATCACAGTGGAATTGATGGAAGTAGAATTGAAATAAAGACTCCTTTAAATTTCTATAGGTCTCTGCAGCTGTGTTTTTCACACTGAGATGCTATCAATTTAATCATTAAAACTAAACTTTTGGAAGAAATAAGGATTTCTTCCAGTGGGGGCACATAGATGGTGTACAGCACAGGTAAGCAGATCTGATTTTCTTTGCTTTTCTTTTTTTTTTAATAGCACAGGAAAAGTTTAATATCATAGGCACCATGTGAGGAGATGGAAAGAGTTTCTCAAATTCATCTCTCCGAGAATTTGGGAGAAAGGGTTTTTAAAGATAGTTTGGTAAGCAGAAATTATCTCCTCATTTGGGAGGTTTCTGGGGTAGAGTGTTTCAGGGCTGTTGGATTCATTCCCACACCTATCCACAAGTCTGGTTGGCGTCCGTAGGTCTCCAAAATGCTGAGTCTGAAAGACCAATCTTAACAGCAATGGTATCTGTAGAAGTAGTAGGATTGGAGGGGTCACAAACCTTATGTCTGTCAGAGAAGATAGAGATATTAAGCAGTGACCTGTTACAGCAGCAAGGATGTTAGGGAAACAGTGGTTGGTTAACTTCTGGCTATATCTGTACTGTTTTAAAAATCAGACATTGGTTGCTATTTATGGGCTCTACATTATTTTAATATAGATGGTTTCTGAGAGGTTCTACCTTAGAACTGGGATGAGGGTTTGCAAGAAAGGAGAGGAGGCCAGTCCAGGGACAAGGTAATAGAGGGTAAAAGGAGAATGGAAACTGACCAGGTGTCAGCTCAGCTCCCACGTAGTTGCAAAAGGCTTTTATTAGCCTTATCAGTATAGGTGGAAAGGGGCAGTGAGCCTGGAGTACTGCTCCGGGCTCTTCTCTAGTGCAGATCAGGATTATGGGGTATCCTTAGGATCATAATTATGGGTAAGATTTTCCATGAACTCTGGCCTTGAGGCACTCCAGGAATCTGGGGAGAGAATTGCTGGTTTCTGACCTGATTTTCTAAAATGACTACTTTCCTGTCAGGGTTATAAGGATTCCTTTCCTGCAACTCCCCACTTTATTTTACAGAATGGAGATGCAGGAATCTCTCAAAACTACTTCCTGCTGGATGGGAGTGCCAACAACTGTAGGGATACAGGGGGGAGTTATTAGGGTTAGGAAGGTTTTGGTGTTGTCTCGGGTAAACCTCTTTTGGAAGAAGGACCTGTGTGCCGTGTTGTTGGGATAAGTTGCAAACGGTGTTCTTGATGAACTGGGTCGCAGTAAGGAGTGGACCTAGGGAGACACAAAATAATAAAAGAAGTAGAGAGATGAATATAGGTAAGCCCAGGGGGAGCCAGCTTTGTGAGTCAAACCAAGACTGCCAGCTGTTTTCTCTTTGTCTTTGACAGCTGGCAGCCCAGTCAGCTCATCCAGGAGTGGCCACATCTCTGACCAGTTCAGACTGGCTGGCATAGAAGCAGCATTCTTGATCTAGGAATAAACACAAGCTTCCCTCTTTTGAAGTGAGAGGGTCTAAACCAGGTCTGTTTTGGAGGGTCCTGGATGCTAAGGAATCTACTTGGTCTTGTAGTTAAAAAATGTAGGAAAGAACCCATGCCTCCAAGTTTTGTCTTGATCCCTATAGCTCCCCCAGGTGGCGAAGAGTGGGATTAAGATGGGGGCTCTTTGGGGCCTGACATTTTTAATGGAAGAGGCTCATCAGGAGAGGCCATGTTTATGTGAGACATAAACTGGTACGCCAGAGTACAAGTGCCTAACCAATCAGTGGGTAGGCAAGAATACGTTTTGTTTCCTGTACAATTTTAACATTTTAAATAAGCCTAATATGCCCCTTTTAGAGTTTTGGTGGTCTTAATATTTTAAAAGCTAGGTTGAGGTCAAAAAGACTGAATTTAAAAGTATTTTAAAGGCAATACAGGAGGCTATATTGGTATAAACCTTAACTTTTTTAAGTTTAGTTTTTTTCAGGTCAGTTACTAAAAAGGAAATAAAAAAACTTAACTGTAGTGTGATTTTTAAAGGGAAACAGGTTATGTAATTTCATCAAGAGTTAATTAATATTTCAAGAAAACTTTGTTGTTTTAATCAAATTTTATAAATTATACTTAACTGGATCATATAGAAAGCCCTTCATAATTTTCCTCTTATGAATTCTATGAAGCCTGCACAATCTACAAACATGTTAAACTTTCTATTTTGTCCTCACTTTCACTTTCCTTAAATAACCAATCGTTCTATTTCAGGACAAAAGTTTACCATACAAGATCCTTTCTCATACAACATTATTGTTCTTTCTGTTCAACTTTCCTTATCAAAAACATTTTTCATAAAACAGGACCACAATTTACTATAAAGTAAGTTATTCATTTAGCCCAGCTGATAATTAGAAGATTTTAAAAGGTAAAAGTCTTATTCCCTAATAGAGAGAAGACTTAGTTTCCCAAATAAGCATAGACAGCTGAAGTATTACATCTTTACTCAGATATTTTATCATTATCTTTCTCAACCAACATAATATGACTTTAAGCTTTTAAGTTATTGAAAAGGGTCTTGAAACCATAACATAAGCGTTATCCATAATGTCTTTTTTCTTTTTTCTTTTTGTCTTTTTAAGTCTTATTTGGTGTCCAAAATGGCTGTAAAAGACGGGACTTATCTGTATTCTTCACTTGATCTTAGCCAGGACTTATCTGTATTCTTAATTAACTTAATCAGGTGGAAAGACAGAAAACAGGATGACTGGAGGATTCAGTTTCTTCCAGAATAGTCATGGGGCAAAGCTGCAGCAGGGAAGGAGGAACTCTGTGGGCTAGACTGTGCCTGATAGCTTCTGGTCTAGGCACTGAGACCATGTCCTTACACTTTATTACAGTTGTTTATCTAGATTTCAGAATTTAGAGTTTTAAAATTAAAAATGTAAGTTTATTGTAAAATTCAGCAAAATTTAGAAATATATATAAACAGCAGTTTTATGACTTTAAAGCATCTGAATTTAAACAATTTTTTAAAAGCTACCAGCTATAGAGTAGAAATTATAGAGAAGAAAATAACAGGACCATGACTAACTTTTACTAAGAAAATGAAGAATAAGAGACAGAGAGAGACAAAAATTTTCAAAGAGTGAAGAAGACTGGAAGGTAAGGAGCCTCTGACTTTTTTCATTGTGTTGGCAAAAGTTAAAGTTCTGAAGGATGCTTAAGTTAAAGGTGTAGTTTTAGGCTATTGAGAGTCATTATTAAGTTTGCATTGAGGCCTTACCATGTTACAGAAGAAAACGAGACTGAATATCAGGTGTGAGGTTGAAGTGTTTAAGTTGTGGAGAAGGTAGGGTGAGGACAAGGACTTTCAGGGCAAGCCAGAGGAGAGTTAGAGACAGTCAGGGAGTGGGGCAGTTTTAACTAAAGAGTTAAGTCTTGAAGGGAATTGGAGGTGTAAACGTGGAAGAGCTGGGTGAAAGTGAATTTGCAGCTTTCTTGAACTAAAAGTGAATTTGGGCTTGGAGCCCATAGCTCAGTGGTTAGGGCACTGGCCATATACACCGGGGCCGATGGGTTCGAACCAGGCCCAGGCCTGCTAAACGACAATGACAACTACAACAACAACAAAATAGCTGGGCGTTGTGGCAGGCACCTGTAGTCCCAGCTACTCGGGAGGCTGAAGCAAGCGAATCACTTAAGCCCAAGAGTTTGAGGTTGCTGTGCACTGTGATGCCACGACACTCTACCAAGGGCAACAAAGTGAGACTCTGTCTCAAAAATAAATAAATAAATAAGAATTTGCTGCTAAGGTGCAGAGGCAAGAAGTCATGTAGGAAGATGATTTGCTCTTTTGTTTTGCGTGAGAGCCAACCTGTGACAACTATCAACATAGAGGAAAAAGAGTTTGGAGGGATTAGGAAGGAAAATGGATGAAGCTTGAAGTAAGGCCTGCTTGAGTTTCCTAAATGGTTGAGAGACGGGGGGCTAGAGGAGGAGAGGTTCATGGGGGTTCCCAGTGGCTACCTGATACAGTGTTTTAGCTAAAATGTCAAAGTTGGGGATCCACAGATGGAAGAAATTAGCCAAGCTGACAAAGGATAGGTGACCTGTTTTAGACATGGGGAGGGGTAAGTTAGCAATAAGTTTTTCTGAGGTATCTCAAATTTTAGGATTGACCTGACATAAAGCCTTTGGAAGAGACATCTGTGTAGATAGGGGAGAGAGTAACATATGTGTGGGGAGCTGAAATGTATTATCAGTTTGGAGTGATGGATATAAAAGAGGCTTTGAGGCTCGGGACATGTAGCTCTGCGGCTAAGGGCACCAGCGACATACACCAAAGCTGGCTGGTTCGAATCCAGCCCAGGCCTGCCAAACAACAATGACAACTACAGCCAAAAAACAGCTGAGTGTTGTGGTGGGCACCTATAATCCCAGCTACTTGGGAGGCTGAGGCAAGAGAATCGCTTAAGCCCAAGAGTTGGAGGTTGTTGTGAGCTGTGATGCCACAACACTCTACCGAGGGCAACATAGTGAGACTCTGTTTCAAAAAAAAAAAAAAAAGAATGGCTTTGAGTCTAGATAATAGGTCTTGGCCAAGCAGGGAAGTGGGGCATTTAGAAATTATTAGGAAAGAAGGAAGGAATGTCAGGTGTTCTAACTGACAGGTTAAAGGTAGAGTTTTGAGTGGCTCAGAGGGGATTCTATAGACCCCAACCACAGAATGGGGGCCTTAAAAGAATGTGGCCCCTGTGTCCAGGAGGAAGGAAATTCTCTTACTGGCAACCAGAAGACAAACCCGGGACTCTGAGAGTCAGATGATAACAACGGGGGCCTCGGAGCCCAGTCAGTCTTCAGTTGCTAGTCCCAGGAGTTCAGGTGGTTAGAATCCTGGCTCAGCCACTGTCTTGGAAGGGATGGCTCCACGTCCTGCAGCCGGGGTACACTTGTCCCTCCAGTGACCTTGGATACCACAGACGAGGCAGGGTCTGAGTGGAGCTCAAGGATTAAGGAAGTGGTGAGCCCAGTGTCTCTGTTTGCCACACTTGTATCAAGGACCTGGAGGCTCTAATGACAATGCCTGTAGAGCCCTTCTCTGTCGCTGAAGGGCAGAGGCCAGCATCTGGTACCTTGCCTGCTTATTTTTGGCCACCTCCTCCTCTCTGTTGTTATAGTCCTTGAAGGCCAGTTTAACACATTTCTTTTGGGGAGTCTAGGGTCCATCTGCAAGTTTCTGAAGCTTTTTTTCTTATATCTTATATCTGAGGTTGATTGAGACATAAAGTGGGTGTTTAGGTACAGCCTTCCAGCCTCAGATTCAGGGTCGAGGTTGGTATATTTTAAGAGGGTTTCAGTTAAGGTGTCTGAGAAGTCTGTGGCTGTAGCCCAAATATGGGTGGGGGTAGGGTCCCTTACTAGTGGAGGTCAAAGAAAGCAGTACATTAAATGTCCTGCCACAAGAGGTCATAGGACTGGGCGAAATATTGGAATTTTTGTAAATTGGGTAGGGTCGTTTGAAAAAGATCCAAGGCATTTTTCAATCTGGGATAGATCTCCTAGGTTAAAGGGGACATGGGCCCTGATAATGGCCTCATGCTACTTCCTGTGAGGGTAAAATAGCTTCTGGAGACTGTCCCTAAGAGTAGCTGTGTGGAGGAGAAAAGGAGTCGGGAAGAGACAGAGGACAAAGGGGACCATGTAGAGAGGTTGTGGGGGACAGAGTCATCAGTGGGGTCAAAGTCTGAGTCAGAGACAGAAGGTTGAAGCAGTGGTTGTTCATAGAGATTTTGAAAGGTGGTTCAGGTCTGGCAGAGCAAAGGATGAGCCTAAATAAAGGAATAAGAAAGCTCGCACATTTTCATCACATTAGTTAACATAGCTTTTGTGGCATTTTCTTAGTTATTTTGCTAAGACCTTTACATTCCACATTTACTAGGATTCACATATTCCCTTGTAAGATATGGTGCCCCATGATCATACTAATGTACACAGCTATGATTTAATAAAAAATAAATAAATAAACAAAGAAAGCTTGCAGATAAGGGAGATGAAAACTTGAAGACAGGGGACCCCAGACTACTTGTCATTGCTGACAATTGATAGAATCAGATTACTGACCCACTCAGGTAGAATTAGCCCACCCAGGAAGAATGGAGTGCATGTCCCTCCCAGAAAATACTGAATGCACAAATCCCTGCATCTCTGGCCCTTTAAAATCCTCATCCAACATACCTCACATGTGGATTTTTTCCCAGTCAGGAATTTCACTCCACCTGCACCCAGGTGGAATAAAAACTACTTTGATCACACAGAAACAGGACTCCATTTTCCTTTCTTCTCCCTCCTCAGAATAATCTTTCATCTTTGGTTCTGGAACCCCTCAGTTATAAAATGTTTAAGCTTTTTGAGAATGTTTAAATTGAAAATGTCTATTTTAGGCTATTGGTTTCCATTGTCTAATGTACACTGGGGCCAGGCAGTGCTGTCAAGGTTTGATGTCTCCTTTTAAACCCAGGCTCCCAGGTTTTTTTCTTTTTTTTTGTAGTCATATTTAATTTTTTTTTTAATTTTTTTATTAAATCATAACTGTATACAATGATATGATTATGGGGCATCATACACTCACTTCATAAACCATTTGACACATTTTTATCACAGTGGTTAACATAGCCTTTCCGGCGTTATCTCAGTTACTGTGCCAAAACATTTACATTCTACATTTACCAAGGTTCGCAAATACCCCTGTAATATGCACCACAGGTGTGATCCCACCGATTCCCCTCCCTCCACCCACCCCCCCCTTCCCACTTCCCCCTATTGTTAAGTTGTAGCTGGGTTATAGCTTTCATGTGAGAGTCCCAAATTAGTTTCATAGTAGGGCTGTGTACATTGGGTATTTTTTCTTCCATTCTTGGGATACTTTACTAAGAAGAATATGTTCCAGCTCCATCCATGTAAACATGAAAGAGGTAAAGTCTCCATCTTTCTTTAAGGCTGCATAGTATTCCATGGTATACATATACCACAATTTATTAATCCATTCGTGGATCGATGGGCACTTGGGCTTTTTCCATGACTTAGCTATTATGGATTGGGCTGCAATAAACATTCTGGTACAAATATCTTTGTTATGTTGTGATTTTTGGTCTTCTGGGTATATGCCCAGCAGAGGAATTACAGGATTGAATGGCAGATCTATTTTTAGATCTCTGAGTGTTCTCCATATATCTTTCCTAAAGGAATGTATTAATTTGCATTCCCACCAGCAGTGCAGAAGTGTTCCCTTTTCTCCGCATCCACGCCAACATCTCTGGTATTGAGATTTTGTGATATAGGCTAGTCTCATTGGAGTTAGATGATATCTCAAAGTAGTTTTGATTTGCATTTCTCTGATGATTAAAGATGATGAGCATTTTTTCATATATCTGAAGGCCTTGCGCCTGTCTTCTTCAGAGAAGTTTCTCTTCAAATCCCTTGCCCAGCCTGCGATGGGATCCCTTGTTTTTTTCTTGCTGATGCATTTGAGTTCTCTGTGGATTCTGGTTATTAAACCTTTGTCAGAGTTATACCCTGCAAATATCTTCTCCCATTCTGAGGGCTGTCTGCTTGCTCTGCTTACTGTGTTCTTAGCTGTGCAGAAGCTTTTTAGTTTGATCAAGTCCCAGTAGTGTATTTTTGAAGCTGCTTCAATTGCCCGGGGGGTTCTGCTCATGAAATACTCACCCAGACCAATTTCTTCAAGGGTTTTCCCTGCATTCTTCTCTAGTATTTTTATAGTTTCATGTCTTAAGTTTAAATCTTTAATCCAATGAGAGTCTATCTTAGTTAATGGTGAAAGGTGTGGGTCCAATTTCAGTCTTCTGCAGGTTGCCAGCCAGTTCACCCAGCACCATTTGTTAAATAGGGAATCTTTTCCCCACTGAATGTTTTTAATTGGCTTGTCAAAAATCAAATAGCGGTAAGTAGCTGGATTCATCTCTTGGTTCTCTATTCTATTCCAGATATCTACTTCTCTGTTTTTGTGCCAATACCATGCTGTTTTGATCACTATCGATTTGTAGTAAAGTCTGAGGTCTGGTAGTGTGATTCCTCCTGTTTTGTTTTTATTTCTGAGTAATGTCTTGGCTATTCAAGGTTTTTTCTGATTCCATATAAAACGAAGTAATGTTTTTTCAAGATCTTTAAAATATGACAGTGGAGCTTTAATAGGGAGTGCGTTGAAATTATATATTGCTTTGGGTAGTATGGACATTTTGATAATGTTGATTCTTCCTAGCCATGAGCATGGTATGTTTTTCCATTTGTTAACATTTTCAGCTATTTCTTTTCTTAGAGTTTCATAGTTCTCTTTATAGAGATCTTTCACGTCTTTTGTTAGGTAAATTCCCAAATATTTCATCTTCTTTGGCACTACTGTGAATGGGATAGAGTCCTTAACTGCTTTTTCAATTTGACTGTTGTTGGTGTATATAAAGGCTACCGATTTATGAATGTTGATTTTGTAACCTGAGACGTTGCTGTATTCCTTGATCACTTCTAGAAGTTTTGTAGTAGAGTCCCTAGTGTTTTCCAGATACACAATCATATCATCTGCGAAGAGCGAGAGTTTGATCTCTTCTGACCCTATATGGATACCCTTGATCGCCTTTTCTTCCCTAATTGCGGTGGCTAAAACTTCCATTACAATGTTGAAAAGCAATGGAGACAATGGGCAGCCTTGTCTGGTTCCTGATCTGAGTGGAAATGATTCCAATTTAACTCCATTCAATATGATATTGGCTGTGGGTTTGCTGTAGATAGCCTCTATCAGTTTAAGAAAAGTCCCTTCTAGACCAATTTTCTTGAGTGTTCTGATCATGAAGGGATGCTGGATATTATCAAAAGCTTTCTCTGCATCAATTGAGAGAATCATATGGTCTTTGTTTTTTAATTTGTTTATGTGCTGAATTACATTTATAGATTTACGTATATTGAACCAGCCTTGACACCCTGGGATAAAACAAACTTGGTCATGATGTATAATTTGTTTGATGTGTTGTTGGATTCTGTTTGTTAGGATCTTGTTGAATATTTTTGCATCTATATTCATTAGTGATATTGGTCTATAATTTTCTTTTCTTGTTGGGTCTTTTCCTGGTTTGGGGATCAGGGTGATATTTGCTTCATAGAATGTGTTGGGTAGTCTTCCTTCTTTTTCTACATTTTGGAACAGGTTGAGTAATATAGGTACTAATTCCTCTTTAAAGGTTTGGTAGAATTCTGACGTGAAACCATCTGGTCCCGGGCTTTTCTTTTTAGGGAGGTTTTGTATAGTTGATGCTATTTCTGAACTTGATATGGGTCTGTTCAACATTTCCACTTGATTCTGGTTAAGTCTTGGAAGGTGGCGTGCTTCCAAGTATCGGTCTATTTCCTTCAGATTTTCATATTTCTGAGAATAAAGTTTCTTGTAATATTCATTAAGGATTTTTTGGATTTCTGATGAGTCTGTGGTTATTTCGTCTTTGTTGTTTCTGATTGATGATATTAGAGATTTTACTCTTTTTTTCCTGATTAGGTTGGCCAGAGGTTTATCTATTTTATTGACCTTTTCAAAAAACCAGCTTTTTGATTTATTGATCTGTTGTATTATTCTTTTGTTTTCAATTTCATTTAATTCTGCTCTAATTTTGGTTATTTCTTTTCTTCTACTGGGTTTGGGGTTGGAATGTTCTTCCTTTTCCAGTTGCGTGAGATGTCCCCTTAAGTTTTTAACTTCCTCTCTTTCCGTTCTCTTGAGGAAGGCTTGCAGTGCTATAAATTTCCCTCTTAGAACTGCCTTTGCAGTGTCCCAGAGGTTCTGATAGCTTGTGTCTTCATTGTCATTTTGTTCCAAAAAAATTGGTGATTTCTTTCTTAATCTCATCTCTGACCCAGCTATCATTCAGCATAAGGTTATTTAACTTCCATGTTTTTGTATGGGTATGCAGATTCCTGTTGTTACTCAATTCAAGTTTTATTCCATGATGGTCCGAGAAGATGCATGGAATAATTTCTATTCCTTTAAATTTACTGAGGTTAGACTTGTGACCTAAAATGTGATCAATTTTGGAGTAAGTTCCGTGGGCTGATGAGAAGTATGTGTATTCAGTTTTGTTGGGATGAAATGTTCTGTAGATGTCTGCTAAATCTAAATATTGGATGGTTAGGTTTAAATCTAAGATTTCTTTGCTCAGCTTCTTTCTGGAGGATTGATCCAACACTGACAAGGGAGCGCTGAAATCTCCGATGATTATGGAGCTGGAGGAAATCAAGTTACTCATGTCTGTTAGAGTTTCTCTTATAAATTGAGGTGCATTCTGGTTGGGTGCATAGATATTAATAATTGAGATCTCGTCATATTGAGTATTACCCTTAACAAATATGAAGTGACCATTCTTGTCCTTCCTTACTTTTGATGGTTTAAAGCCTACTGTATCTGCAAATAAAATTGCAACACCTGCTTTTTTCTGATTACCATTTGCCTGAAATATGGATGACCATCCTTTCACCCTGAGTCTGTATTTGTCTTTTAAGTTGAGATGTGACTCTTGTATGCAACAAATATCTGGCTTGAGTTTTTGTATCCAGTCAGCTAACCTATGCCTCTTTAGAGGACAGTTTAAGCCATTCACATTGATGGAGAGTATTGATAAGTCTGGTGGAATTTTGGGTATCGAGTTTTTCAAAGGTCCAGTGGACATTTTTAATCCTTTCGCCAGTGTGGAAGTTGGAGTTTGATCTGAAGTTTCTGAGTGAGTTTACTTTTGTGGTATAGGATTGGGTTGGTCATTGTGGAGGATAGGTCTGAGAACATCCTGAAGAGCTGGTTTACTTATGGCAAATTTTTTCAACATATGAATGTCATTGAAGTATTTAATTTCTCCATCATAGATGAAACTCAGTTTAGCTGGATACAAGATCCTGGGTTGAAAGTTTTTTTGCTTTAGGAGATTAAAAGTTGATGACCAGCCTCTTCTTGCTTGAAAAGTTTCAGCAGAGAGATCTGCAGTTATTCTAATATTCTTACCTTTGTACGTTATAGTTTTCTTTCGCTGGGCTGCTTTGAGAATCTTCTCTTTCATGTTAACTTTAGTGAAGCTAATTATGTTATGTCTGGGAGATGGCTTATTGGGGTTGAATCGTGCTGGGGTTCTGAAGCTGTCTGCTATCTGAATTTCAGATTCTCTAGGCATGTCTGGAAAATTTTCTTTCATAATTTCATGTAGAAGGGCCTCTGTGTCCTTGGCAGCCACTTCATCATTCTCCGAAATTCCTATAACCCTTATGTTGTTTTTTTTCGAATTATCTGAGAGCTCTCTGAGTGAGTGATCCGTTTTTGCTCTCCATTTCTCTTCTCTTTGAGAGATTGGGAGCGTTCGAAGACTTTATCTTCAATGTCAGAAATCCTTTCTTCTGCTTGCTCCATTCTGTTACTGAGGGATTCTACTGTATTTTTCATATCTTTGAGGGCTGTAAGTTCTTGTTTCAGTGTGTCTAAGTCTTTGGTGGTTTTGTCTTTAAATTCGTTAAATTTTAAGACAATTTTTGAATTTCTCCTCGAATTCCTAATTCCATTTTATTAATCTTGTCTGCAGAGGGGAGACAAGATGGCGGACTGAAGCCAGCTATCAACAAAGGCTCCCGTCCAGAAGGAGAGTTAAGGGACAGGAATAGTAAGTATCCTGGTGGACTTGAGCCTCACCAAGAGAGAAGGCTGAAGAACGCACATCAACACCGCTGAGGCAAGTTGTGATCACAAGGACGCAAACAAAAGGTACAAAATCCACCACCAAGCGGACGGGAGTCCCCCTCCCCCATGAGACCGGCTCATGAGCCCCAAATTTGAACAAGCGGGCACAAATTAAAGGCCCTCCCACTCCACTCCACGGGAGAGACCTTCTAAAACCTGGACCTACCTCCCCTACTGGGGTGCCGTGGCGTTCTCCTGCCGGACATAGGGCTGAATAAAACTTTGGGAATCCTTTGCCGGCAACACTGAACCCCCGGTGCTCCCCTCCCACCCACTGAGGTCTGGAGGCCTGTCCCCCAGGACTTCGGATCCTTGGGTGATTTCTCAAGGGGAGTGGACAGTCCCCGAGTTGCGACTGGTCAGCATTGACTCTGAGGCGTGCAAGTGAGGAGAGGGCACTGGGCTGAGGGGGAGTCACGCCTCGCGGCACTTCCCTGCGGTGCAGTGCACCAACCCTCCCCGGGCACAAGACTGAATAAGACTCTGCCCTCCCCGCTGAGAGCTGAGAGCCCCTACTCTCACTCCGGGTCTGAGGGCCTATCCCCCCGGAGTTCGGCTCCTTGGGTGATTTCTCGAGGGGAGTGCACAGTACCTGAGCTGCGTCAGGTCAGCGCTGACTCTGGGATACGTGAGCGAGGAGAGGGCACTCTGCTGAGGGGAAATCAAGCCTTGGCGGCACTTCCCTGCGGTGCAGTGCAGGAGCCCTCCCCGGGCACAAGACTGAATAAGACTCTGCCCTCCCCGCTGAAAGCTGAGAGCCCCTACTCTCACTCGGGGTCTGAGGGCCTATCCCCCAGGAGTTCGGCTCCTTGGGTGATTTCTCAAGGGGAGTGCACAGTGCCTGAGCTGCGTCAGGTCAGCGCTGACTCTGGGATACGTGAGCGAGGAGAGGGCACTCTGCTGAGGGGAAATCAAGCCTTGGCGGCACTTCCCTGCGGTGCAGTGCAGGAGCCCTCCCCGGGCACAAGACTGAATAAGACTCTGCCCTCCCCGCTGAGAGCTGAGAGCCCCTACTCTCACTCGGGGACTGAGGGCCTATCCCCCAGGAGTTCGGCTCCTTGGGTGATTTCTCGAGGGGAGTGCACAGTGCCTGAGCTGCGCCAGGTCAGCGCTGACTCTGGGATACGTGAGCGAGGAGAGGGCACTCTGCTGAGGGGAAATCAAGCCTTGGCGACACTTCCCTGCGGTGCAGTGCAGGAGCCCTCCCCGGGCACAAGACTGAATAAGACTCTGCCCTCCCCGCTGAAAGCTGAGAGCCCCTACTCTCACTCGGGGTCTGAGGGCCTATCCCCCAGGAGTTCGGCTCCTTGGGTGATTTCTCAAGGGGAGTGCACAGTGCCTGAGCTGCGTCAGGTCAGCGCTGACTCTGGGATACGTGAGCGAGGAGAGGGCACTCTGCTGAGGGGAAATCAAGCCTTGGCGACACTTCCCTGCGGTGCAGTGCAGGAGCGCTCCCCGGGCACAAGACTGAATAAGACTCTGGCCTCCCCGCTGAGAGCTGAGAACCCCTACTCTCACTCGGGGTCTGAGGGCCTATCCCCCAGGAGTTCGGCTCCTTGGGTGATTTCTCGAGGGGAGTGCACAGTGCCTGAGCTGCGTCAGGTCAGCGCTGACTCTGGGATACGTGAGCGAGGAGAGGGCACTCTGCTGAGGGGAAATCAAGCCTTGGCGGCACTTCCCTGCGGTGCACTGCAGGAGCCCTCCCCGGACCGTAGTATTGCATAAAACTGAATGAAACTCTAGCTTCCCCCCCACTCCCAATCGGGGTCTGGGGGCCCATCCCCCAAGAGTTCTGATTCTTGGGGGATCTCTTAAGGGGTGTGCACCCAGCACAAACTGCGGCCGCTCAGTGCTGACTCTGGGGCGCGGGACAGAGGAGAAAATGGTCGCCGGAGTGCCCACACCAGAGCAGCAGTTCCCTGGAGGTAGATCAACAGCCGTTTTTTCTTTAACGGCAGAACGCTCACTTCTGGATATTCTGAGGCCACACCCCCTGTCTCCCTGGGCAACCAGTGACGGCTCACAAACCCGGGAAGTTTCCAGGGCGGGCCGACCCAGAGAGGTGTTCAGACGCAATTCTCCACCAGCAAAGACATTTGAACTCAAAACAGCCCGTCTTCTGTAGGCGACGACAGGAACAGAGACAGAACCTCACAAAGTTGTCTGTTCTGTTCTATTCTGTTAGCAGCATCCATCAGGGTCGGGGCTAAGCCTGAGTGAACACCTCCTTCCCATCACCTGCATCAAACACTCAAAGATGTCAGGCCCCATCTCCTCCTGCTAGATAGCGGCAGTCTGCAGGGGCCTGGCAGACTTCCTTGCGATTCAGGCAGGTGCAAACCCCTGGAGTGTCTGTTCACTGGAGGCAACTGAGTTAGCCATCTGCAGAGATACCAGTGACTGGGTCCGACGGAGGGGTAAAGTGGGGAAGGAGACGTCAACCTTCCCAGACTGCTCTGTTTGCTGGGTGGCTCCTCCTGACTCCACGCTGCACTGGGGTGAGCTGTGTCAGAAGAGTCACCAGGCCCCTGTGATCCAGTTCCCAGAGACCTCTTGAACCATTCCACCCGAGACAAGTGCCGATTGAGACAGTTGATTCGGACCTTTTGAACTGGGCTAATAGACTGAGGACTCTTCAGGCGGTGCCCTGGGTGTGCGATTGTAGGTTTGATTCTCCTTTTCCAACTGGGGCCAGAGGTGGGCAGGTGGGGTGACTTAATTGCTGATTTTTCCACACAGCTGAGACCTCAAGCCAGAGTAGAAGTTGCAATAGGATCGAACAGAAACCAGCTGAAAACAAGACAGAACCACTTTGCTCCACCACACCAGACAGGGCCCCAGTTTCTCAGGCCACAACACTGTACGGGCCCTCGATAAAACCCCAGGGGAAAAACCAAAGGGAGTAAACCATGGGGCGGAATCAGCGGAAAAACTCTGGTAACATGAATAACCAGAATAGATCAACCCCCCCAAGAAAAGATACGGCAGATGTGATTGAAGATCCCATTCATAAACAACTGGCTGAGATGTCAGAAGTCGAATTCAGAATTTGGTTTGCAGACAAGATTAATAAAATGGAATTAGGAATTCGAGGAGAAATTCAAAAATTGTCTCAAGAATTTAATGAATTTAAAGACAAAACCATCAGAGACTTAGACACACTGAAACAAGAACTTACAGCCCTCAAAGATATGAAAAATACAGTAGAATCCCTCGGTAACAGAATGGAGCAAGCAGAAGAAAGGATTTCTGACATTGAAGATAAAGTCTTCGAACGCTCCCAATTTCTCAAAGAGGAAGAGAAATGGAGAGCAAAAACGGATCACTCACTCAGAGAGCTCTCAGATAATTCGAAAAAAAACAACATAAGGGTTATAGGAATTTCGGAGAACGATGAAGTAGCTGCCAAGGGCACAGAGGCCCTTCTACATGAAATTATGAAAGAAAATTTTCCAGACATGCCTAGAGAATCTGAAATTCAGATAGCAGACAGCTTCAGAACCCCAACACGATTCAACCCCAATAAGCCATCTCCCAGACATATCATAATTAGCTTCACTAAAGTTAACATGAAAGAGAAGATTCTCAAAGCAGTCCGGCGAAAGAAAACTATAATGTACAAAGGTAAGAACATTAGAATAACTGCAGATCTGTCTGCTGAAACTTTTCAAGCAAGAAGAGCCTGGTCATCAACTTTTAATCTCTTAAAGCAAAAAAACTTTCAACCCAGGATCTTGTATCCAGCTAAACTGAGTTTCATCTATGATGGAGAAATTAAATACTTCAATGACATTCATATGTTGAAAAAATTTGCCATAAGTAAACCAGCTCTTCAGGATGTTCTCAGACCTATCCTCCACAATGACCAACCCAATCCTATACCACAAAAGTAAACTCACTCAGAAACTTCGGATCAAACTCCAACTTCCACACTGGCGAAAGGATTAAAAATGTACACTGGACCTTTGAAAAACTCGATACCCAAAATTCCACCAGACTTATCAATACTCTCCATCAATGTGAATGGCTTAAACTGTCCTCTAAAGAGGCATAGGTTAGCTGACTGGATACAAAAACTCAAGCCAGATATTTGTTGCATACAAGAGTCACATCTCAACTTAAAAGACAAATACAGACTCAGGGTGAAAGGATGGTCATCCATATTTCAGGCAAATGGTAATCAGAAAAAAGCAGGTGTTGCAATTTTATTTGCAGATACAGTAGGTTTTAAACCATCAAAAGTAAGGAAGGACAAGAATGGTCACTTCATATTTGTTAAGGGTAATACTCAATATGACGAGATCTCAATTATTAATATCTATGCACCCAACCAGAATGCACCTCAATTTATAAGAGAAACTCTAACAGACATGAGTAACTTGATTTCCTCCAGCTCCATAATCATCGGAGATTTCAACACTCCCTTGGCAGTGTTGGATCGATCCTCCAGAAAGAAGCTGAGCAAAGAAATCTTAGATTTAAACCTAACCATCCAATATTTAGATTTAGCAGACATCTACAGAACATTTCATCCCAAAAAAACTGAATACACATACTTCTCATCAGCCCACGGAACTTACTCCAAAATTGATCACATTTTAGGTCACAAGTCTAACCTCAGTAAATTTAAAGGAATAGAAATTATTCCATGCATCTTCTCGGACCATCATGGAATAAAACTTGAATTGAGTAACAACAGGAATCTGCATACCCATACAAAAACATGGAAGTTAAATAACCTTATGCTGAATGATAGCTGGGTCAGGGATGAGATTAAGAAAGAAATCGCCAATTTTTTGGAACAAAACGACAATGAAGACACAAACTATCAGAACCTCTGGGACACTGCAAAGGCAGTTCTAAGAGGGAAATTTATAGCACTGCAAGCCTTCCTCAAGAGAACGGAAAGAGAGGAAGTTAACAACTTAATGAGACATCTCACGCAACTGGAAAAGGAAGAACCTTCCAACCCCAAACCCAGTAGAAGAAAAGAAATAACCAAAATTAGAGCAGAATTAAATGAAATTGGAAACAAAAGAATAATACAACAGATCAATAAATCAAAAAGCTGGTTTTTTGAAAAGGTCAATAAAATAGATAAACCTCTGGCCAACCTAATCAGGAAAAAAAGAGTAAAATCTCTAATATCATCAATCAGAAACAACAAAGACGAAATAACCACAGACTCATCAGAAATCCAAAAAATCCTTAATGAATATTACAAGAAACCTTATTCTCAGAAATATGAAAATCTGAAGGAAATAGACCGATACTTGGAAGCACGCCACCTTCCAAGACTTAACCAGAATCAAGTGGAAATGTTGAACAGACCCATATCAAGTTCAGAAATAGCATCAACTATACAAAACCTCCCTAAAAAGAAAAGCCCGGGACCAGATGGTTTCACGTCAGAATTCTACCAAACCTTTAAAGAGGAATTAGTACCTATATTACTCAACCTGTTCCATAATGTAGAAAAAGAAGGAAGACTACCCAACACGTTCTATGAAGCAAACATCACCCTGATCCCCAAACCAGGAAAAGACCCAACAAGAAAAGAAAATTATAGACCAATATCACTAATGAATATAGATGCAAAAATATTCAACAAGATCCTAACAAACAGAATCCAGCAACACATCAAACAAATTATACATCATGACCAAGTTGGTTTTATCCCAGGGTCTCAAGGCTGGTTCAATATACGTAAATCTATAAATGTAATTCAGCACATAAACAAATTAAAAAACAAAGACCATATGATTCTCTCAATTGATGCAGAAAAAGCTTTTGATAATATCCAGCATCCCTTCATGATCAGAACACTCAAGAAAATTGGTCTAGAAGGGACTTTTCTTAAACTGATAGAGGCTATCTACAGCAAACCCACAGCCAATATCATATTGAATGGAGTTAAATTGGAATCATTTCCACTCAGATCAGGAACCAGACAAGGCTGCCCATTGTCTCCATTGCTTTTCAACATTGTAATGGAAGTTTTAGCCACCGCAATTAGGGAAGAAAAGGCGATCAAGGGTATCCATATAGGGTCAGAAGAGATCAAACTCTCGCTCTTCGCAGATGATATGATTGTGTATCTGGAAAACACTAGGGACTCTACTACAAAACTCCTAGAAGTGATCAAGGAATACAGCAGCGTCTCAGGTTACAAAATCAACATTCATAAGTCGGTAGCCTTTATATACACCAACAACAGTCAAATTGAAAAAGCAGTTAAGGACTCTATCCCATTCACAGTAGTGCCAAAGAAGATGAAATATTTGGGAATTTACCTAACAAAAGACGTGAAAGATCTCTATAAAGAGAACTATGAAACTCTAAGAAAAGAAATAGCTGAAAATGTTAACAAATGGAAAAACATACCATGCTCATGGCTAGGAAAAATCAACATTATTAAAATGTCCATACTACCCAAAGCAATATATAATTTCAACGCACTCCCTATTAAAGCTCCACTGTCATATTTTAAAGATCTTGAAAAAACATTACTTCGTTTTATATGGAATCAGAAAAAACCTTGAATAGCCAAGACATTACTCAGAAATAAAAACAAAACAGGAGGAATCACACTACCAGACCTCAGACTTTACTACAAATCGATAGTGATCAAAACAGCATGGTATTGGCACAAAAACAGAGAAGTAGATATCTGGAATAGAATAGAGAACCAAGAGATGAATCCAGCTACTTACCGCTATTTGATTTTTGACAAGCCAATTAAAAACATTCAGTGGGGAAAAGATTCCCTATTTAACAAATGGTGCTGGGTGAACTGGCTGGCAACCTGCAGAAGACTGAAATTGGACCCACACCTTTCACCATTAACTAAGATAGACTCTCATTGGATTAAAGATTTAAACTTAAGACATGAAACTATAAAAATACTAGAGGAGAATGCAGGGAAAACCCTTGAAGAAATTGGTCTGGGTGAGTATTTCATGAGGAGAACCCCCCGGGCAATTGAAGCAGCTTCAAAAATACACTACTGGGACTTGATCAAACTAAAAAGCTTCTGCACAGCTAAGAACACAGTAAGCAGAGCAAGCAGACAGCCCTCAGAATGGGAGAAGATATTTGCAGGGTATAACTCTGACAAAGGTTTAATAACCAGAATCCACAGAGAACTCAAACGCATCAGCAAGAAAAAAACAAGGGATCCCATCGCAGGCTGGGCAAGGGATTTGAAGAGAAACTTCTCTGAAGAAGACAGGCACACGGCCTTCAGACATATGAAAAAATGCTCATCATCTTTAATCATCAGAGAAATGCAAATCAAAACTACTTTGAGATATCATCTAACTCCAATGAGACTAGCCTATATCACAAAATCTCAATACCAGAGATGTTGGCGTGGATGCGGAGAAAAGGGAACACTTCTGCACTGCTGGTGGGAATGCAAATTAATACATTCCTTTGGGAAAGATATATGGAGAACACTCAGAGATCTAAAAATAGATCTGCCATTCAATCCTGTAATTCCTCTGCTGGGCATATACCCAGAAGACCAAAAATCACAACATAACAAAGATATTTGTACCAGAATGTTTATTGCAGCCCAATTCATAATAGCTAAGTCATGGAAAAAGCCCAAGTGCCCATCGATCCACGAATGGATTAATAAATTGTGGTATATGTATACCATGGAATACTATGCAGCCTTAAAGAAAGATGGAGACTTTACCTCTTTCATGTTTACATGGATGGAGCTGGAACATATTCTTCTTAGTAAAGTATCCCAAGAATGGAAGAAAAAATACCCAAAGTACACAGCCCTACTATGAAACTAATTTGGGACTCTCACATGAAAGCTATAACCCAGCTACAACTTAACAATAGGGGGAAGTGGGAAAGGGGGGGTGGGTGGAGGGAGGGGAATCGGTGGGATCACACCTGTGGTGCATATTACAGGGGTATTTGCGAAACTTGGTAAATGTAGAATGTAAATGTTTTGGCACAGTAACTGAGATAACGCCGGAAAGGCTATGTTAACCACTGTGATAAAAATGTGTCAAATGGTTTATGAAGTGAGTGTATGATGCCCCATAATCATATCATTGTATACAGTTATGATTTAATAAAAAAAAATAAAAATAAAAAAAATAAAAAATCTTGTCTGCAAACCAAATTCTGAATTCGACTTCTGACATCTCAGCCAGTTGTTTATGAATGGGATCTTCAATCACATCTGCCGTATCTTTTCTTGGGGGGGTTGATCTATTCTGGTTATTCATGTTACCAGAGTTTGTCCGCTGATTCCGCCCCATGGTTTACTCCCTTTGTTTTTTCCCCTGGGGTTTTATCGAGGGCCCGTACAGTGTTCTGGCCTGAGAAACTGGGGCCCTGTCTGGTGTGGTGGAGCAAAGTGGTTCTGTCTTGTTTTCAGCTGGTTTCTGTTCGATCCTATTGCAACTTCTACTCTGGCTTGAAGTCTCAGCTGTGTGGAAAAATCAGCAATTAAGTCACCCCGCCTGCCCACCTCTGGCCCCAGTTGGAAAAGGAGAATCAAACCTTCCTACAATCGCACACCCAGGGCACCGCCTGAAGAGTCCTCAGTCTATTAGCCCAGTTCAAAAGGTCCGAATCAACTGTCTCAATCGGCACTTGTCTCGGGTGGAAGGGTTCAAGAGGTCTCTGGGAACTGGATCACAGGGGCCTGGTGACTCCTCTGACACGGCTCACCCCAGTGCAGCGTGGAGTCAGGAGGAGCCACCCAGCAAACAGAGCAGTCTGGGAAGGTTGACGTCTCCTTCCCCACTTTACCCCTCCGTCGGACCCAGTCACTGGTATCTCTGCAGATGGCTAACCCAGTTGCCTGCAGTGAACAGACACTCCAGGGGTTTGCACCTGCCTGAATCACAAGGAAGTCTGCCAGGCCCCCGCAGACTGCCGCTATCTAGCAGGAGGAGATGGGGCCTGACATCTTTGAGTGTTTGATGCAGGTGATGGGAAGGAGGTGTTCACTCAGGCTTAGCCCCATCCCTGATGGATGCTGCTAACAGAACAGAACAGAACAGACAACTTTGTGAGGTTCTGTCTCTGTTCCTGTCGTCGCCTACAGAAGACGGGCTGTTTTGAGTTCAAATCTTTGCTGCTGGAGAATTGCGTCTGAACACCTCTCTGGGTCGGCCCCACCCTGGAGGCTTCCGGGTTTGTGAGCCGTGTCACCGGTGGCCTCCTCTGGTTGCCCAGGGAGACAGGGGGTGTGGCCTCAGAATATCCAGAAGTGAGCGTTCTGCCGTTAAAGAAAAAACAGCTGTTGATCTACCTCCAGGGAACTGCTGCTCTGGTGTGGGCACTCCGGCGACCATTTTCTCCTCTGTCCCGCGCCCCAGAGTCAGCACTGAGCGGCCGCAGTTTGTGCTGGGTCCACACCCCTTAAGAGATTCCCCCAAGAATCAGAACTCTTGGGGGATGGGCCCCCAGACCCCGATTGGGAGTGGGGCGGGGGGAAGCTAGAGTTTCATTCAGTTTCACGCAATACTACGGTCCGGGGAGGGCTCCTACACTGCACCGCAGGGAAGTGCCGCCAAGGCTTGATTTCCCCTCAGCAGAGTGCCCTCTCCTCGCTCAGGTGTCCCAGAGTCAGCGCTGACCTGACGCAGCTCAGGCACTGTGCACTCCCCTCGAGAAATCACCCAGGGAGCCGAACTCCTGGGGGATAGGCCCTCAGACCCCGAGTGAGAGTAGGGGTTCTCAGCTCTCAGCGGGGAGGCCAGGGTCTGATTCAGTCTTGGGCCCCGTATGCCCGGGGAGGGTTGCTGCACTGCACCGCAGGGAAGTGCCGCGAGGCGTGACTCCCCCTCAGCCCTGTGCCCTCTCCTCACTCGCGCGCCTCTGAGTCAATGCTGACCAGTCGCAACTCGGGGACTGTCCACTCCCCTTGAGAAATCACCCAAGGATCCGAAGTCCTGGGGGACAGGCCTCCAGACCTCAGTGGGCGGGAGGGGAGCATCGGGGATTCAGGGTTGCCGGCAAAGCTTTCCCAAAGTTTTATTCAGCCCTATGTCCGGCAGGAGAACGCCACGGCACCCCAGTAGGGGAGGTAGGTCCAGTTTTTAGAAGGTCTCTCCCGTGGAGTGTAGTGGGAGGGCCTTTAATTTCTGCCCTCTTGTTCAATTGTGGGGCTCTAGAGCCGGTCTCATGGGGGAGGGGGACTCCCGTCCGCTTGGTGGTGGATTTTGTACCTTTGTTTGCGTCCTTGTGATCACAACTTGCCTCAGCGGTGTTGATGTGCATTCTTCAGCCTTCTCTCTTGGTGAGGCTCAAGTCCACCAGGATACTTACTAAATTCCTGTCCCTTAACTCTCCTTCTGGACGGGAGCCTTTGTTGAAAGCTGGCTTCAGTCCGCCATCTTGTCTCCCCTGTTGGCTCCCAGGTTTTTAAGGAGACTTCTCAGTGGCAGGTTTTGGGAGAGAACTGAATAGCAACTGAGTCACCTATGGATCTGAGAGGACAAAGTATAGAAGATTAAACATCATACTACAATAGTCACCAATATCATGACTCACCTGAGGAATTAATAAGAACAAGACATTCTCCTGGCAAACCTGGAAATCTCTTGTGACTTGAAAGGCAAGCCACCAAGTAACTCAGAAATCCTGGAAGAGCAAAGTTCAGTCCTATAATAGTAAAGCTATTGTTAAACAGTAAGCATTTTATGACAGTTTCTTAAAGGATTAGTGGAGAAAAATTGCATTTAGTATTTTAGAGATCATTTCCTTAGCACCCTTGAATATCATTTCCTTAAGTACATACTCTGTTGGCACCTATGAGATCATTTCCCCGAGCACGCAGCCCCTGCATGTCTTTGCTTAGTAATCTTTCCACCTATTATGTATCTTCTCAATAAAAGGACTCTGCAAGAAGTGCTCAGGGCTATCCTGCACCTATGGTTAGCCTCACCTCTTGCAGCATGTACTGTCAATACGTGTCTTGCATTATTATTTACGCAGTTGTGACATCTAGCGCAGTCAGCAGGACCTGCACTAGGCCACGGACGGAAGAGGAATAAACACTCGGGGGTAAGTGAATTCTTCGGCAAACGCAAGAGGGAGATTACAGGGAAGCAATGGGTAATTCCATATCCTTTGAATCACAAAAACATTATTGAAGTTGACTGGAGTGAAAGTGAAACAAAAAATTTTTGAAGAATTATTTAAACATGTTAAGAAACATTGTCATTGGTTCCAGCCTACAAGAAGGGCAGTTCTTAATGTAAAGGTCTGGAAACAGGTTGTGAGAGCTCTCCGTAGAACTCATCAATTAGGGGACATGATACCATTACTGTGTAAGTTAATTACTTTAGCACTGCAACCTCTTCAGTCAGAAACTGATGAAGAAGGGAATGTTATAGTGCATTAAACTCACTCAGAGGAAGACAAAAGCAAGAAAAAACTCTTGAGAGTCTATGAGCCTACTGACCCTGTGCCTTCTCACCCGTTGCCTCCTCCACCTGTTAATAAGAAACTAGGGGAGGAGGAGAATGCAACAGAAAAGGAGGACCATAGATCTAATGAAAACTCCTCTGATTCCTCCTCAGAGGAAGAATGAAGTAGCAGAAACATAAGGAAAAGGGAAAATGCAGCTGTTGCCATTATGGCCACTCAAATCAAACAGTTAGAAAGTCGATTAAATAACCTAACAACAAAAAACACCACTCCTTCAGTGCCTCCATATCCAGACAAACCTTCAAACCTAGATAATTATTCTACAACATCCATCATGAAGGCTTTACTAGAAGGCAGGAAAACAGGAGATTTTACTTTGAGGACACTTTGGGACTTTTTCCTGTTGTGATGGATATTCCACCCAGTCCACAGTATCCACAAGGGGGACAACAATATGACCATAATGTGATTACTTTAAAACCTTAAAGGACTTAAAACAAGCTGTAACACAATATGGCATGAAATCCCCTCTTTCTAGAGGCATATTACAAGGGCTAGCACAAGAAAAAATGCTGCAAGTTACTTGGTGGCTTGACTTCCAAGTCACAAGAGATTTCCAGCAGCATCACCTTTGGAAACTTTCTTCAGCTTTTTCACCATTATTTGCTTGGAGAGGTAATATTTCTGTTGATAATAATAACAATACCATGTTAACTTTCACTCATAATGAGTCCCATTTTATCAGAGCCTGTGTAAGACTTCCATATGTATTACTAAAAGGACCTGTTCAGTGGCATCCAAAAGACTCCATTGTTACTTGTTCAAACTGTACTTTATTTACTTACTTTAATTTCTCTACTCCTTTTAATCACAATCTTGAAAGCATTTTTGTTTTAAGAGCTCATATAGGTATTTGGCTGCCTGTTCAGATGAACTGCTCCAGCAAGATTCTCCATCAGCATTGCTTCTTCAACATATAATAGAAACTTTAAAGAAAAGAACTAAAAGAATGATTGGACTTATCATATCCATTATTATAGGTATTATTGCAGTAACAGCCACAGCAGCTACTGCTGGAGTGGCCCTTCATCAAAGCATACAAACGAGGGAGGCGGAGCATGATGGCAGTCAGGACGGACGTGTAGCCCACCTCTCCCAAGTTATCAGGTGAGAGGAAGAGGGGTCTGGACCTTTCCTGTATGTGGGTTATTGGTGTGGACGGACAGCTGGAGACGCTCAGCAAATTGGCAGATTGCTGTATATGAGAAGTAATTTAAAACCACAGACTCTGTTGTAGAGATTTTTCCCTGTTTGGCCGTGCTGGCTGGCAGGCCCCTCCCTTACGGAGGAGAGCAGCTTGCAAATACTGGCAAAACCCAATTGACGAAAATTTATTCCTGAGCTGAGGGTGGGTCCCGAAAGGAGAGCCACTCAAAACCACAGGGAGCTGGGCAACCTGATGGAAAATTGAAGGGAAGGGATCCCACCCAGGAAACAGACATTTTGAACTATCCGAAATGGCAGACACCTTCCCCCAGGACAACAGGAGTGATTAAATTGACAGGAGCATTCCTGGTGAGGAATGTTGGAGAGGGCTGGCAGTTTAGGCTGCGCAGGGAACTGGTGGGTCCCGATTCAAAAGGGAAACTCTGAACCACAAAACTGAGAATAAGGTCCCCGAGCACTCCAGCCACGGGAACCAGCTGGAGCCGTGGGATGCGCAAGGTGGCAGAAGCACCCTCCCCCACAGCCGATTGCAGTTCCCAGTCCGCAGGAGAACATGGGAGCAGAGTGGAAAGATTTCTGAAGTGTGGACTCCTGCACTGAGTGGGGAGGTCGGATAGGAGTACCATCTGGAACAGAGCAGCTGAGGTTGCAAAATAGTTAGGTGACAAACTTCTACAGAAACTCCAAAATGGCGGAGGGGAGACAAGATGGCGGACTGAAGCCAGCTTTCAACAAAGGCTCCCGTCCAGAAGGAGAGTTAAGGGACAGGAATTTAGTAAGTATCCTGGTGGACTTGAGCCTCACCAAGAGAGAAGGCTGAAGAACGCACATCAACACCGCTGAGGCAAGTTGTGATCACAAGGACGCAAACAAAAGGTACAAAATCCACCACCAAGCGGACGGGAGTCCCCCTCCCCCATGAGACCGGCTCATGAGACCCACAATTGAACAAGAGGGCAGAAATTAAAGGCCCTCCCACTACACTCCACGGGAGAGACCTTCTAAAACCTGGACCTACCTCCCCTACTGGGGTGCCGTGGCATTCTCCTGCCGGACATAGGGCTGAATAAAACTTTGGGAATCCTTTGCCGGCAACTCTGAATCCCCGGTGCTCCCCTCCCGCCCACTGAGGTCTGGAGGCCTGTCCCCCAGGACTTCGGATCCTTGGGTGATTTCTCAAGGGGAGTGGACAGTCCCCGAGTTGCGACTGGTCAGCATTGACTCAGAGGCGCGCAAGTGAGGAGAGGGCACCGGGCTGAGGGGGAGTCACGCCTCGCGGCACTTCCCTGCGGTGCAGTGCAGCAACCCTCCCCGGGCATACGGGGCCCAAGACTGAATAAGACTCTGGCTTCCCCGCTGAGAGCTGAGAGCCCCTACTCTCACTCGGGGTCTGAGGGCATATCCCCCAGGAGTTCGGCTCCTTGGGTGATTTCTCGAGGGGAGTGCACAGTGCCTGAGCTGCGTCAGGTCAGCGCTGACTCTGGGATACGTGAGCGAGGAGAGGGCACTCTGCTGAGGGGAAATCAAGCCTTGGCGGCACTTCCCTGCAGTGCAGTGCAGGAGCCCTCCCCGGACCATAGTATTGCGTAAAACTGAATGAAACTCTAGCTTCCCCCCGCCCCACACCCAATCGGGGTCTGGGGGCCCATCCCCCAAGAGTTCTGATTCTTGGGGGATCTCTTAAGGGGTGTGGACCCAGCACAAACTGCGGCCGCTAGTGCTGACTCTGGGGCGCGGGACAGAGGAGAAAATGGTCGCCTGAGTGCCCACACCAGAGCAGCTGTTCCCTGGAGGTAGATCAACAGCCGTTTTTTCTTTAACGGCAGAACGCTCACTTCTGGATATTCTGAGGCCACACCCCCTGTCTCCCTGGGCAATCAGAGGTGACACGGCTCACAAACCCGGAAGCGTCCAGGGCGGGGCGACCCAGAGAGGTGTTCAGACGCAATTCTCCAGCAGCAAAGATTTGAACTCAAAACAGGCCGTCTTCTGTAGGCGACGACAGGAACAGAGACAGAACCTCACAAAGTTGTCTGTTCTGTTCTGTTCTGTTAGCAGCATCCATCAGGGATGGGGCTAAGCCTGAGTGAACACCTCCTTCCCATCACCTGCATCAAACACTCAAAGATGTCAGGCCCCATCTCCTCCTGCTAGATAGCGGCAGTCTGCGGGGGCCTGGCAGACTTCCTTGAGATTCAGGCAGGTGCAAACCCCTGGAGTGTCTGTTCACTGCAGGCAACTGGGTTAGCCATCTGCAGAGATACCAGCGACTGGGTCCGACGGAGGGGCAAAGTGGGGAAGGAGACGTCAACCTTCCCAGACTGCTCTGTTTCCTGGGTGGCTCCTCCTGACTCCACGCTGCACTGGGGTGAGCCGTGTCAGAGGAGTCACCAGGCCCCTGTGATCCAGTTCCCAGAGACCTCTTGAACCCTTCCACCCGAGACAAGTGCCGATTGAGACAGTTGATTCGGACCTTTTGAACTGGGCTAATAGACTGAGGACTCTTCAGGCGGTGCCCTGGGTGTGCGATTGTAGGAAGGTTTGATTCTCCTTTTCCAACTGGGGCCAGAGGTGGGCAGGCGGGGTGACTTAATTGCTGATTTTTCCACACAGCTGAGACTTCAAGCCAGAGTAGAAGTTGCAATAGGATCGAACAGAAATCAGCTGAAAACAAGACAGAACCACTTTGCTCCACCACACCAGACAGGGCCCCAGTTTCTCAGGCCACAACACTGTACGGGCCCTCTATAAAACCTCAGGGGAAAAAACAAAGGGAGTAAACCATGGGGCGGAATCAGCGGAAAAACTCTGGTAACATGAATAACCAGAATAGATCAACCCCCCCAAGAAAAGATACGGCAGATGTGATTGAAGATCCCATTCATAAACAACTGGCTGAGATGTCAGAAGTCGAATTCAGAATTTGGATTGCAGACAAGATTAATAAAATGGAATTAGGAATTCGAGGAGAAATTCAAAAATTGTCTCAAGAATTTAACGAATTTAAAGACAAAACCACCAAAGACTTAGACACACTGAAGCAAGAACTTACAGCCCTCAAAGATATGAAAAATACAGTAGAATCCCTCAGTAACAGAATGGAGCAAGCAGAAGAAAGGATTTCTGACATTGAAGATAAAGTCTTCGAACGCTCCCAATTTCTCAAAGAGGAAGAGAAATGGAGAGCAAAAACGGATCACTCACTCAGAGAACTCTCAGATAATTCGAAAAAAAACAACATAAGGGTTATACGAATTTCGGAGAACGATGAACTAGCTGCCAAGGGCACAGAGGCCCTTCTACATGAAATTATGAAAGAAAATTTTCCAGACATGCCTAGAGAATCTGAAATTCAGGTAGCAGACAGCTTCAGAACCCCAGCACGATTCAACCCCAATAAGCCATCTCCCAGATATATCATAATTAGCTTCACTAAAGTTAACATGAAAGAGAAGATTCTCAAAGCAGCCCGGCGAAAGAAAACTATAACGTACAAAGGTAAGAATATTAGAATAACTGCAGATCTGTCTGCTGAAACTTTTCAAACAAGAAGAGGCTGGTCATCAACTTTTAATCTCCTAAAGCAAAAAAACTTTCAACCCAGGATCTTGTATCCAGCTAAACTGAGTTTCATCTATGATGGAGAAATTAAATACTTCCATGACATTCATATGTTGAAAAAATTTGCCATAAGTAAACCAGCTCTTCAGGATGTTCTCAGACCTATCCTCCACAATGACCAACCCAATCCTATACCACAAAAGTAAACTCACTCAGAAACTTCAGATCAAACTTCAACTTCCACACTGGCGAAAGGATTAAAAATGTCCACTGGACCTTTGAAAAACTCGATACCCAAAATTCCACCAGACTTATCAATACTCTCCATCAATGTGAATGGCTTAAACTGTCCTCTAAAGAGGCATAGGTTAGCTGACTGGATACAAAAACTCAAGCCAGATATTTGTTGCATACAAGAGTCACATCTCAACTTAAAAGACAAATACAGACTCAGGGTGAAAGGATGGTCATCCATATTTCAGGCAAATGGTAATCAGAAAAAAGCAGGTGTTGCAATTTTATTTGCAGATACAGTAGGCTTTAAACCATCAAAAGTAAGGAAGGACAAGAATGGTCACTTCATATTTGTTAAGGGTAATACTCAATATGACGAGATCTCAATTATTAATATCTATGCACCCAACCAGAATGCACCTCAATTTATAAGAGAAACTCTAACAGACATGAGTAACTTGATTTCCTCCAGCTCCATAATCGTTGGAGATTTCAACACTCCCTTGGCAGTGTTGGATCGATCCTCCAGAAAGAAGCTGAGCAAAGAAATCTTAGATTTAAACCTAACCATTCAATATTTAGATTTAGCAGACATCTACAGAACATTTCATCCCAACAAAACTGAATACACATACTTCTCATCAGCCCACGGAACTTACTCCAAAATTGATCACATTTTAGGTCACAAGTCTAACCTCAGTAAATTTAAAGGAATAGAAATTATTCCATGCATCTTCTCGGACCATCATGGAATAAAACTTGAATTGAGTAACAACAGAAATCTGCATACCCATACAAAAACATGGAAGTTAAATAACCTTCTGCTGAATGATAGCTGGGTCAGAGATGAGATTAAGAAAGAAATCACCAATTTTTTGGAACAAAATGACAATGAAGACACAAACTATCAGAACCTCAGGGACACTGCAAAGGCAGTTCTAAGAGGGAAATTTATAGCACTGCAAGCCTTCCTCAAGAGAACGGAAAGAGAGGAAGTTAACAACTTAATGGGACATCTCACGCAACTGGAAAAGGAAGAACATTCCAACCCCAAACCCAGTAGAAGAAAAGAAATAACCAAAATTAGAGCAGAATTAAATGAAATTGAAAACAAAAGAATAATACAACAGATCAATAAATCAAAAAGCTGGTTTTTTGAAAAGGTCAATAAAATAGATAAACCTCTGGCCAACCTAATCAGGAAAAAAAGAGTAAAATCTCTAATATCATCAATCAGAAACAACAAAGACGAAATAACCACAGACTCATCAGAAATCCAAAAAATCCTTAATGAATATTACAAGAAACTTTATTCTCAGAAATATGAAAATCTGAAGGAAATAGACCGATACTTGGAAGCACGCCACCTTCCAAGACTTAACCAGAATCAAGTGGAAATGTTGAACAGACCCATATCAAGTTCAGAAATAGCATCAACTATACAAAACCTCCCTAAAAAGAAAAGCCCAGGACCAGATGGTTTCACGTCAGAATTCTACCAAACCTTTAAAGAGGAATTAGTACCTATATTACTCAACCTGTTCCAAAATGTAGAAAAAGAAGGAAGACTACCCAACACGTTCTATGAAGCAAACATCACCCTGATCCCCAAACCAGGAAAAGACCCAACAAGAAAAGAAAATTATAGACCAATATCACTAATGAATATAGATGCAAAAATATTCAACAAGATCCTAACAAACAGAATCCAGCAACACATCAAACAAATTATACATCATGACCAAGTTGGTTTTATCCCAGGGTCTCAAGGCTGGTTCAATATACGTAAATCTATAAATGTAATTCAGCACATAAACAAATTAAAAAACAAAGACCATATGATTCTCTCAATTGATGCAGAAAAAGCTTTTGATAATATCCAGCATCCCTTCATGATCAGAACACTCAAGAAAATTGGTCTAGAAGGGACTTTTCTTAAACTGATAGGGGCTATCTACAGCAAACCCACAGCCAATATCATATTGAATGGAGTTAAATTGGAATCATTTCCACTCAGATCAGGAACCAGACAAGGCTGCCCATTGTCTCCATTGCTTTTCAACATTGTAATGGAAGTTTTAGCCACCGCAATTAGGGAAGAAAAGGCGATCAAGGGTATCCGTATAGGGTCAGAAGAGATCAAACTCTCGCTCTTCGCAGATGATATGATTGTGTATCTGGAAAACACTAGGGACTCTACTACAAAACTCCTAGAAGTGATCAAGGAATACAGCAGCGTCTCAGGTTACAAAATCAACATTCATAAATCGGTAGCCTTTATATACACCAACAACAGTCAAATTGAAAAAGCAGTTAAGGACTCTATCCCATTCACAGTAGTGCCAAAGAAGATGAAATATTTGGGAATTTACCTAACAAAAGACGTGAAAGATCTCTATAAAGAGAACTATGAAACTCTAAGAAAAGAAATAGCTGAAAATGTTAACAAATGGAAAAACATACCATGCTCATGGCTAGGAAGAATCAACATTATCAAAATGTCCATACTACCCAAAGCAATATATAATTTCAACACACTCCCTATTAAAGCTCCACTGTCATATTTTAAAGATCTTGAAAAAACATTACTTCGTTTTATATGGAATCAGAAAAAACCTCGAATAGCCAAGACATTACTCAGAAATAAAAACAAAACAGGAGGAATCACACTACCAGACCTCAGACTTTACTACAAATCGATAGTGATCAAAACAGCATGGTATTGGCACAAAAACAGAGAAGCAGTTATCTGGAATAGAATAGAGAACCAAGAGATGAATCCAGCTACTTACCGCTATTTGATTTTTGACAAGCCAATTAAAAACATTCAGTGGGGAAAAGATTCCCTATTTAACAAGTGGTGCTGGGTGTACTGGCTGGCAACCTGCAGAAGACTGAAATTGGACCCACACCTTTCACCATTGACTAAGATAGACTCTCATTGGATTAAAGATTTAAACTTAAGACATGAAACTATAAAAATACTAGAGGAGAATGCAGGGGAAACCCTTGAAGAAATTGGTCTGGGTGAGTATTTCATGAGGAGAACCCCCCGGGCAATTGAAGCAGCTTCAAAAATACACTACTGGGACTTGATCAAACTAAAAAGCTTCTGCACAGCTAAGAACACAGTAAGCAGAGCAAGCAGACAGCCCTCAGAATGGGAGAAGATATTTGCAGGGTATAACTCTGACAAAGGTTTAATAACCAGAATCCACAGAGAACTCAAACGCATCAGCAAGAAAAAAACAAGGGATCCCATCGCAGGCTGGGCAAGGGATTTGAAGAGAAACTTCTCTGAAGAAGACAGGCGCAAGGCCTTCAGACATATGAAAAAATGCTCATCATCTTTAATCATCAGAGAAATGCAAATCAAAACTACTTTGAGATATCATCTAACTCCAATGAGACTAGCCTATATCACAAAATCTCAATACCAGAGATGTTGGCGTGGATGCGGAGAAAAGGGAACACTTCTGCACTGCTGGTGGGAATGCAAATTAATACATTCCTTTTGGAAAGAGATATGGAGAACACTCAGAGATCTAAAAATAGATCTGCCTTTCAATCCTGTAATTCCTCTGCTGGGCATATACCCAGAAGACCAAAAATCACAACATAACAAAGATATTTGTACCAGAATGTTTATTGCAGCCCAATTCATAATAGCTAAGTCATGGAAAAAGCCCAAGTGCCCATCGATCCACGAATGGATTAATAAATTGTGGTATATGTATACCATGGAATACTATGCAGCCTTAAAGAAAGATGGAGACTTTACCTCTTTCATGTTTACATGGATGGAGCTGGAACATATTCTTCTTAGTAAAGTATCCCAAGAATGGAAGAAAAAATACCCAATGTACACAGCCCTACTATGAAACTAATTTGGGACTCTCACATGAAAGCTATAACCCAGCTACAACTTAACAATAGGGGGAAGTGGGAAAGGGGGGGGTGGGTGGAGGGAGGGGAATCGGTGGGATCACACCTGTGGTGCATATTACAGGGGTATTTGCGAAACTTGGTAAATGTAGAATGTAAATGTTTTGGCACAGTAACTGAGATAACGCCGGAAAGGCTATGTTAACCACTGTGATAAAAATGTGTCAAATGGTTTATGAAGTGAGTGTATGATGCCCCATAATCATATCATTGTATACAGTTATGATTTAATAAAGAAAAAAAAGAAATAAAAAAAAAAAAAAAAAGAAAGAAACTCCAAAATGGCAATCGGCCAGGTAGGGTGGTTACCGTAGTAACGTATAAACTGTGAATCAGGTATAAGACTGGGAACTGCTCACAGCGCCACCTGGTGTCCAGAAAGTATATTGCATTATAAATATATTCCTACGAAAGTTGATCCCTACATCATACATATAGATGTATATTTCTACATATATACCAGAATAATACTTTTGTGGTTGGTGCCTTTTTTTTGCTTTTCTCTTTTTTTTTCTGTTCTGTTTTTTCCTCATAATTTTCTTGGAGGAGCTATTGTAAATTTTTTATTATTTTTTTATAGATATATTTTTATTTCTATTTTCTTATTTTTAATTTCTCCTTTCTTCTTTTTTAACTTTTTTATGAACACCACTTTTTTGTTTTTTGTTTTTCAATTATTTCATGATTATCACTATTTTTATTGTAGTTCTTTTTTGTTGTTGTTGTCGTGGGTGTTGTCTGTATCTCTGTGTGTCTCCGTCTTTTTGTGCATCTATGGGCTCATGTGTCTGTTAGCCTTTGTATCTGTTTATTTGCTCATTTGGTCTCAATGATATTGGTGTTATGACCTACAATTCTGAGCTCCCAGCACTCCCCTCCACTCTCACTCTGAGGTCTGGAGGCCATTCCTCCAGGAGTCCAGATTCTTAGGTGATTTCTCAAAAGGTGTAGACAGGACCTGGACTGCAGCTGGACAGTGCTGATTCAGCAGCATGGGAGTGAGGAGACGACGGTCGGCTGAGAGGGAATCATGCCAGAGCGGCAGTGCCCCGAGGTGCAGAGCAGCAGCCGTCTTTAGCAATAACAAGGCCCACCCCCGGATATCCTGAAGCCACTCCCCCTGTCTCCCTGGGCAACCAGAGGAGGCTGGGAATCTTCTCAGATGGCAACCACCGTGGAATAGATCTGGGACTGAAACACAGGTCCCGTGAGTAAAGGGTTTGCCTGAGGCGGTACTGGCCTGGGTGGATCGCAGGGACTAGAAAATGCATGCAAAGAGCCGGAAAACTCCCAGGGCGGGGCTGACCCAGAGGACCACTTTACTGAGCCTAAGAAGCACCTAGCCCTCAGGAGATCATCAGCCTATAGACAAAGGAGGACAGGAGGCTAGAGCTGACAGCTAACCATGCTGCGAATACAAACCTGCAGGAGTAAAGACAGGGCCTGAGGCACAGGTTCTGGGAACTCAAATCAGCCCTGCTTCTGCAGAGGAATTTAAGGGGGACAGAAACAATTCCCACAGGGTTGTTCTGTTCTGCCTGTAACATCAATCAAGGGCAGGGCTGGAAATGAGTGAACACACCCCAGCCTAAATCAAGCACCCAAGGTTGACAGGCCTCACTACCCCCTGCTGGATAGAGGCAGAGAGCAGCAGCCTGGCTGAGCAGATACAGAATTTCTTGTGATTTAGGCAGGTGCAAACCTCTGGAGTATCTGCTCACTGGAGACAACTGACTGGGTCACAGCCCTGCAGGGATAGCAGGGACTGGATGTGACAGAGCTGCAAGGTGGGGAAGGAGGCACCAACCTTCCCAGACTAATCTATTTGCTGGGTGGGTCCTCCAGACTTCACAGAGCACCGGAGCAAGTCATATTTGAGTTGTCACCAGACCTCTGCGTTACAGTTGCCAGAGACCTTTTAAACTCTCCCACCTGAGACAGTTGCTGATGGAGACAATTGATATGGACCTTTTAAACTAAGCCAATCACCTGAGGACTATTCAAGTGGTGCCCTGGGTGTGTGGTTGTAGGAAGGTTTGATTTTCCTTTTCCAATTATTGCCTGTGGGGGGCAGGGTGACGTAATTGCTGGTATTTCTCCACAGCTGATACTCCAACCCAGAGTAACTGTTTCACTAGAGGTGAACAGAGACCAGCTGAAAGTGACACAGAACCACTTAGCACCACCACTTAAAATAGGTCCCCAACATCTCAGGCCGTAGCACTGCATGGGTCCTCAACAAGGTTCCAGGGTAAAAATCAAATGGTGTAAAGTAATCATGAGGCGCAATCAGTAGGAAAACCCTGGTAACATGAATAACCAGAATAGATCAACCCCCCAAGGAAAGATATGGCAAATGTAACTGAATATCCCATTCATAAACAGCTGGCCGAGATGTCAGAAATTGAATTCAGAATTTGGATTGCAAACAAGATTAATAGAATGGAGGAAAATTTGGAATTAGAAATTCAAGGACCAATTCAAAAGTCAGAATTAGAAATTTGAGGAGAAATTCAAAAGTTGTCTCAAGAATTTAACAAATTTAAAGACAAAACCACCAAAGATTTTGATGCACTGAAGCAAGAATTTGCAGCCCTTAAAGATCTGAAAAATACAGTAGAATCCCTCAGTAACAGAGTAGAGCAAGCAGAAGAAAGGATTTCTGACATTGAAGACAAACCCTTTGAATGCTCCCAAACTCTCAAAGAGGAAGAGAAATGGAGAGCAAAAATGGATCATTCTCTCAGAGAGCTCTGGGAAAATTTGAAGTAGGCTAACATCCACCTCACTGGAATCCCCAAAAGTGAAGAAGTGGCCTGGCAAGGCACAGAGGCCCTTCTCCGTGAAATTATGTCAGAGAATTTTCCAGACATGCCAAGAGATTCTGAAATTCAGATATCAGACAGTTTCAGAACCCCAGCACAACTCAATCCTAATAACACATCCCCCAGGCATATCATAATTAACTTCACTAGTGTTAATATGAAAGAGAAAATTCTGAAAGCAGCCAGTCGTAAGAAATCCATTACCTACAAAGGGAAGAATATTAGAATGACTGCAGATCACTCTGCTGAAATTTTTCAAGCCAAAAGAGGGTGGTCATTGACTTTTAATCTCCTAAAGCAAAATAACTTTCAACCCCAGATCCTGTATACAGCTAAACTGAGTTTCATTTATGATGGAGAAATTAAATACTTTAATGACATTCATATGTTGAAGAAATTTGCCATAACCAAACCAGCTCTTCAGGATATTCTCAGACCTATCCTCCATAATGACCAGCCCAATCCTCTACCACAAAAGTAAAGTCACTCAGAAACTTTTGATCAAACTCCAACTTCCACAGAGGTGAAAGGATTAAAAATGTCCACTGGACTTTCGAAAAACTCAATACCCAAAATTTTACCAGACTTATGAATATTCTCCATTAATGTGAACGGCTTAAACTGTCCTCTAAAGAGGCACAGGTTAGCTGACTGGATACAAAAACTCAGGCCAGATATTTGCTGCATATAAGAGTCACATCCTGGGTGGCGCCTGTGGCTCAAGGAGTAGGGTGCTGGCCCCATATACTGGAAGAGTCACATCTTACCTTAAAAAATAAATATAGACTGAGGGTGAAAGGATGGTTGTCCGTATTTCAGGCAAATGGTAATCAGTAAAAAGCAGATGTTGCAATTCTATTTGCAGACACAATAGGCTTTAAACCAACAAAAGTAAAGGAAAGATAAGAATGGTCACTTCATATTTGTTAAGAGTAATACTCAATATGATGAGATTTCAATTACTAATATTTATGCACCCAACCAGAATTCACCTCAATTTATAAGAGAAACTCTAACAGACATGAGCAACTTGATTTCCTCCAGCTCCATAATAGTTGGAGATTTCAACACTCCTTTGGCAGTGTTCAATAGATCCTCCAATAAGAAGCTGAGCAAAGAAATTTTAGATTTAAACCTAACCATCCAAGATTTAGCAGACATCTATAGAACATTTCATTCCACAAAACTGAATACACATACTTCTCATCAGCCCACGGAACAGACTCCAAAATTGATCACATCTTAGGTCACAAGTCTAACCTCAGTAAATTTAAAGGAATAGACAGTATTCCTTGTATCTTCTCAGACCACCATGGAATAATTTTGAACTCAGTTACAACAGGAATCTGAATACAAAAACATGGAAGTTAAATAACCTTATGCTGAATGATACCTGGGTCAGAGATGAGATGAAGAAGGAAATAAAAAAAATTTTGGAACAAAAGGACAATGAAGAAAAGAATTATCAGAACCTCTGGGATACCACAAAGGCAGTCCTAAGAGGGAAATTTATAGCACTGCAAGCCTTCCTCAAGAGAACAGAAAGAGAGGAAGTTGACAACTTAATGGGACATCTCAAGCAACTGGAAAAGGAAGAACATTCCAACTCCAAACCCAGTAGAAGAAAAGAAATAACCAAAATTAGAGAATTAAATGAAATTGAAAACAAAAGAATTATAAAACAGATTAATAAATCAAAAAGTTGGTTTTTTGAAAAGGTCAATAAAATAGATAAACCTTTTGCTAACCTAACCAGGAAAAGAAAGAGTAAAATCTCTAATTTCATCAATCAGAAACGACAAAGACAAAATAACAACATACTCCTCAGAAATTAAAAAAATCCTTAATGAATATTACAAGAACCTTTATTCTCAGAAATATGAAAACCTTAAGTATATTGACCCATACTTGGAAGCACGTCACCTTCCAAGACTTAGCCAGAATCAACTGGAAATGTTGAAAAGGACAATATCAAGTTCTGAAATAGCATCAACCATACAAAATCTCCCTAAAAAGGAAAGCCCAGGACCAGATGGCTTCACATAAGAATTCTACCAAACCTTTAAAGAGGAATTAGTACCTATATTACTCAACCTGTTCCAAAATGTAGAAAAAGAAGGAAGACTACCAAACATGTTCTATGAAGCAAACATCACCCTTATCCCCAAACCAGGAAAAGACCCAACAAGAAAAGAAAATTATAGACCAACATCACTAATGAATATAGATGCAAAAATATTCAACAAGATCCTAACAAACAGAATCCAGCAACACATCAAACAAATTATACAACATGACCAAGTCGCTTTTATCCCAGGGTCTCAAGGCTGGTTCAATATACGTAAATCTATAAGTATAATTCAGCACATAAACAGATTAAAAAACAAAGACCATACGATTCTCTCAATTGATGCAGAAAAAGCTTTCATAATATCCAGTATCCCTTCCTGATCAGAACACTTAAGAAAATTGGTATAGAAGGGACATTTCTTAAACTGATAGAGGCCATCTACAGCAAACCCACAGCCAATATCGTATTGAATGGAGTTAAATGGAAATCATTTCCACTCAGATTAGGAACCAGACGAGGCTGCCCATTGTCTCCACTGCTCTATTTAATATTGTGATGGAAGTTTTAGCCATTGCAATTAGGGAAGAAAAGGCGATCAAGGGTATCCATATAGGGTCAGAAGAGATCAAACTTACACTCTTCACAGATGATATGATTGTATATCTGGCAAACACCAGGGATTCTACTACAAAACTCTTAGAAGTGATTAAGGAATACAGCCGCATCTCAGTTTACAAAATCAACATTCATAAATCAGTAGCCTTTATATATACCAACTATAGTCAAGCTGAAAAAACAGTTAAGGAATCTATTATATTCACAGTAGTGCCAGAGAACATGAAATATTTGGGAGTTTAACAAAGGACGTGAAAGATCTCTATAAAGAGAACTATGAAACTCTAAGAAAAGAAATAGCTGAAAATGTTAACAAAAGGAAAAACATACCATGCTCATGGTTGGGAAGAGTTGACATTGTTAAAATGTTCATACTACCCAAAGCAATATACCATTTTAATCCAATCCCTATCAATGCTCCACTGTCATACTTTAAAGATCTTGAAAAAATAATACTTATTTTTATATGGAATCAGAAAAAAACTCGAATAGCCAAGACATTACTCAGAAATAAAAACAAAGCAGGAGGAATCATGCTACCAGAACTCAGACTATACTATAAACTGATAGTGATCAAAATAGCATGGTACAGGCACAAAAATAGAGAAGTAGATGTCTGGAACAGAATAGAGAACCAAGAGATGAATCCAGCTACTTACTGTTATTTGATCTTTGACAAGCCAATTAAAAACATTCAGTGGGGAAAAGATTCCCTATTTAACAAATGGTGCTGGGTGAACTGGCTGGCAACCTGTAGAAGACTGAAACTGGACCCACACCTTCCACCATTAACTAAGATAGACTCTCACTGGATTAAAGATTTAAACTTAAGACATGAAACTATAAAAATACTAGAAGAGAGTGCAGGGAAAACCCCTGAAGAAATCAGTCTGGGCGAGTATTTTATGAATAGAACCCCCCCCCCAGGCAATTGAAGCAGCTTCAAAAATACACTACTGGGACCTGATCAAACTAAAAAGCTTCTCCACAGCCAAGAACACAATGAGTAAAGCAAGCAAACAGCCCTCAGAATGGGAGAAGATATTTGTAGGTTATGTCTCCGACAAAGGTTTAATAACCGGAATCCACAGAGAACTCAAATGCATAAGCAAGAAAAGAACAAGTAATCCCATGCAGGCTGGGCAAGGGACTTGAAGAGAAACTTCTCTGAAGAAGACAGGCACATGGCCTACAGACATATGAAAAATGCTCATCATTTTTAATCATCAGAGAAATGCAAATCAAAACTACTTTGAAATGTCATCTAACTTCAGTAAGATTAGCCCATATCACAAAATCCCAAGACCAGAGATGTTGGCGTGGATGTGGAGAAAAGTGAACACTTTTACACTGCTGGTGGGAATGCAAATTAATACATTCCTTCTGGAAAGCTGTTTGGAGAACACTTAGAAATCTAAAAATAGATCTGCCATTCAATCCTATAATGCCTCTACTAAGTATATACCCAGAAGACCAAAAATCACATTATAACAAAGATATTTGTACCAGAATGTTTATTGCAGCCCAATTCATAATTGCTAAGTCATGGGAAAAGCCAATCAAGCCATGAATGGATTAATAAACTGTGGTATGTGTACACCATGGAATATTATGCAGCCTTAAAGAAAGACGGAGACTTTACCTTTTTCATGTTTACATGGATGGAGCTGGAACATATTCTTAATAAAGTATCTCAAGAATGGAAGAAAAGGTATCCAATGTACTCAGCCCTACTATGAAACTAATTTATGGCTTTCATAGGAAAGCTATAACCCAGTTATAACCTAATAATATGGGGAATGGGGAGAGGTAGGGAATGGAGGGGGAGGTTGGACAGAGGGAGGGTGGTTGGTGGGATTACACCTGCAGTGCATCTTACAAGGGTACACGTGAAACTTAGTGAATGTAGAATATGATTGTCTTAACACAATAACTAAGAAAATGCCAGGAATACTATGTTAACCAGTGTGATGAAAATGTGTCGAACTGTTTATAAAACCAGTGTGTGGTGCCCCATTATCTCATTACTGTACACAGCTATGACCTAATACTAATAAAAAAAAAATGGAAGAAAAAGTATCCAAATCAGCCCTGCAATGAAACTAATTTATGGCTTTCACATGAAAGCTATAACCCAGTTATAACCTAAGAATATGGGAAAGGGGGAGAGGGAGGGGAGAGGGAGGGAGGATGGGCGAAGGGACGGTGATTGGTGGGATTACACCTGTGGTGCATCTTACAAGGGTACATATGAAACTAAGTAAATGTAGAATATAAATGTCTTAACACAATAACTAAGAAAACGCCAGGAAGGCTATGTTAACCAGTGTGATGAAAATGTGTCAAACGGTCTATAAAACAAGTGTATGTTGCCCATGATCACATTAATGTACACAGCTATGATTTAATAAAGAAAAATAAAAACAAAACAAAAAATAAATAAAGAAAAGAGCAGTCAGCAGCGCGGGCACATCCTCCGGCCGGTCTGCCAGCACCAAGTGTAGCCTGTGCCCAGCCTCATCCCTCAGACTCAGCCCTAGATTCAAGCAGCCATCCTCACCCAGGACCCAAAGTCCTCGGCTAAATGTGCAGCTCCAGACCGGAAGTAGCCACTGCGACCCAGCACCCCGGGTTTCTACCATCTGTGGAACATGGAATCAAACCAGAATATGTTGGCATAACAGGCCAGTCAAACCGGTTCTTCTGTAGATCCCAAACCTGTCTGACCAGTCTGTATCAAAGGGTAGCTCAACATGCTGCAGCGACTCAACTCTGCTAAGCTTGTACCAGAAGTAATTCTAATAAATAATGTTAGATGTGAATGTGTTTCAAAGAGAGATTAAAGATGGTGGCCGAGTAACAGCTTCCCTGCAACTGGGAACAGCGAGTCTGGGGAGACAAGACTCCAGGCATCTCTGGCTGGTGGGATCTGCCTATAATCATCCCTTTGAGGATACAGGGAGCCAGCAAGGGATTCTGGACCCCAAGAGGAGGACAAAAACAGTGGAAAACTGGTAAGCGGTTGCATGTGTTCAATCGACCTAATCATGCCGGCAACCGTAAGTACAAGCAGCAGTGAGACTGCAAACCAGAAAGGCCTTACCTGTGAACTGTTTTGGTGTTCTTAGACTTGGCACTCAGTTGAACTGCCTTGGGGAGAGCTTGAGCAGGAGTGTGGAGAACTTTGGGCATTGTCTGGGGCCCCAGACTGAGCCACTGAGCTGGGCACAGGAAGCCATTGTGAAAGAACTGCCCCGGCAAGCTCTGCCCTCAGGGTCTCGGAGCAAGGATTGGGCGGGTCAAAGTAACCTACTGACTGAGCAGCCTAAAAGCGGGGACTGAGCTGCCTTACAGCCTTAATCCTTAGGGGCAGAGAGAGATGGTTTTGGCACACTGGAGCCTTGGGCTGTTGCCCTGGGTAGAGTGCCGTGATGTCACAGCTCATAGCAACCTCAAATTCCTGGGCTTGGCACCGCCCAGACCTCCATAAGAGCTGTGCAGCAACCCCCGACCGGTGACCCGCACTCACCAGGCCTCCACATTCCCTGACCAAGAACTGCGGGAGCCATGCAACCCTGCGTCCTCCCTCCTGTGTCCTCCCAGTTTCCACACTAGCCCATTCATCTGGACAGGGACTCTGGTAGCTGCGTGCCCTTTGGAGCCCTCCCTGCATCTGCGCAGAGCTCTTCTCCTGGCCAGAGACTGCTGGAGCCTTGAGCTCTCTGTGCCAAAGTCACTGGGTGCCTGGCACTCCCAGAACTGTGTGCACCACCCCCAGCCCTGTTGCTGGATCCAGGTGTGTCACAAACCAGAGCTGCTTCCAAACCAGAACTCCCTAGCTAGAGCAACCCCAAAGGAAATACACAGTCACTCCCTACAAAGATCTAGCAACAATAGAGTGATCCCGCTGGGGTCTAATCTTGGAGAGACACCTCCCCAACTCTGAGGACAGCCAGAGGCAATGATGAAAAACAATAATGAGGCGAAATCAACAGAAAAACACTGGCAATATGAATAATCAGAGTAGATCAACTCCCCCAAGAATCAATGGGGCAGAAACAGCACAAGACCCCATGCACAAACAAATAGCTGAGATGTCAGAAATTGAATTCAGGATCTGGATAGCAAATAAGATCAAATTAGAATTCCAAAAGTTATCCAAAGACCAAATGACCAAAGATTTCAACACATTGAGACAAGAAGTTGCATCCCTCAAAGATCTGAGAAACACAGTAGAATCCCTCAGTAACAGAATGGAGCAAGCAGAAGAAAGGATTTCTGACATTGAAGACAAAGCTTTCGAATGCTCTCAAACCCTCAAAGAAGAGAAATGGAGAGCAAAAACAGACCACTCTCTCAAAGAGCTCTCAGATAATTTGAAGAAAACCAATATTCATCTTATAGGGATCCCTGAAAGCGACAAAGTGGCTTCACAAGGCACAGAAGAGACTCTGTGCCTTGTGAAGAACTATACAACAGTCTCATACAAAAACTCAAGCCAGATATCTGCTGCATCGAAGAATCACATCTTACATTAAAAGACAGATATAGATTCAAGGTGAAGGGATGGTCATCTATATTCCAGGCAAATGGAAAGCAGAATAAAGCAGGCGTTGCAATCCTGTTCGCAGACGTAATAGGCTTTAAACCAACCAAAATAATTAAGGATAAGGATGGACACTTCATATTTGTTAAAGGTAATACTCAATATGATGAGATCTCAATTATTAATATTTATGCACTCAACCACAATGCACCTCAATTTATAAGAGAAACTCTAACAGACATGAGCAACTCGATTTCCTCCACTTCCATAGTAGTTGGAGATTTTAACACCCCTTTAGCAGTCCTGGATAGATTCTCCAAAAAGAAGCTAAGCAAAGAAATTTTAGATTTAAACTCAACCATTCAACATCTAGACTTAACAGACATTTACAGAACATTTCATCCCAAAAAAACTGAATACACATTCTTCTCATCAGCCCACGGAACATACTCCAAAATTGACTACATCCTAGGCCACAAATCTAACGTCAGCAAATTTAAAAAAATAGAAATTATTCCTTGCTTCTTCTCAGACCATCATAGAATAAAAGTTGAACTAAATAACAACAGGAACCTGCATACCCGTACAAAAACATGGAAGTTAAACAACCTTATGCTGAAGGATACATGGGTTATAGACGAGATTAAGAAGGAAATCACCATATTTTTGGAACAAAACAACAATCAAGACACGAATTACCAGAACCTCTGGGATACTGCAAAGGCAGTCCTAAGAGGGAAATTTACAGCACTGAAAGCCTTCCTCAAGAAAACGGAAAGAGAGGAAGTCAATAACTTAATGGAACATCTCAAGCAACTGAGATGAAGAAGGAAGAACACTTCAACCCCAAACACAGCAGAAGGAAAGAAATAACTAAAATCAGAGCAGTACTAAATGAAATTGAAAACAAAAGAACTATACAACAGATCAATAAATCCAAAAGCTTGTTTTTTGAAAAGATCAATAAAATAGATAAAACTTTGGCCAACCTAACCAGGAAAAAAAGAGTAAAATCTCTCATTTCATTATTCAGAAATAGTAATGATGAAATAACAACAGACCCCTCAGAAATTCAAAAAATCCTTAATGAATACTATAAGAAACTCTACTCTCACAAATATGAAAATCTGAAAGAAATCGACCAATACCTGGAAGCACGCCACCTACCAAGACTTAGCCAGAACAAAGTGGAAATGTTGAACAGGCCTATATCAAGTTTTGAAATAGCATCAACTATACAAAATCTCCCTAAAAAGAAAAGCCCCGGAACAGATGGCTTTACATCAGAATTCTACCAAACATTTAAAGAAGAACTAGTACCTATACTACTAAACCTCTTCCAAAATATAGAAAAAGAAGGAATATTACCCAGCACATTCTACGAAGCAAACATCACCTTGATCCCCAAACCAGGGAAAGACCCAACAAGAAAAGAAAATTATAGACCAATAATCACTGATGAATATAGATGCTAAAATACTCAATAAGATCCTAACAAACAGAATCCAACAACACATCAAAAAAATTATACACCATGATCAAGTTGGATTTATCCCAGGGTCTCAAGGCTGGTTCAATATATGTAAATCTATAAATGTAATTCAACACATAAACAAACTTAAAAATAAAGACCATATGATTCTTTCAATTGATGCAGAAAAAGCTTTTGATAATATCCAGCATCCCTTCATGATCAGAGCACTTAAGATAAATGTAGACTCAGGGTGAAGGGATGGTCATCTATAATTCAGGCAAATGGAAATCAGAAAAAAGCAGGTGTTGCAATTTTATTCACAGATTCAATAGGTTTTAAACCAACCAATGTAAGGAAAGATAAGGATAGTCACTTCATATTTGTTAATGGCAACACTCAATATGATGAGATTTCAATTATCAACATTCATGCACCCAAAGAGAATGCACTTCAATTTATAAAAGAGACTCTAACAGACATGAGCAACTTGATTTCCACCAGCACCATAATTGTTGGCAATTTTAACACTCCTGTGGCTGTGTTGGTTAGATCCTCCAAAAAGAAGCTAAGCAAAGAAATTTTAGTCTTAAACTTAACCATTCACCATTTGCACCTAACAGACATCTACAGAACATTTTATGCTAACAAAACTGAACACACATTCTTCTTCTCAACAGCCCATGGATCATCTTCCAAAATTAATCACATCTTAGGTCACAAGTCTAACCTCAGCAAATTTAAAAGAATAGAAATCATTCCCTGTATTTTCTCAGACCATCATGGAATAAAAGTTGAACTCAGGAACAACAGGAATCTGCATACACATACAAAAACATGGAAACTAAATAACCTCATGCTGAATGATAGCTGGGTCATAGATGACATTAAGAAGGAGATTACCAAATTTGTGGAACAAAATGATAATGAAGACACGAACTATCAGAACCTCTGGGATACCATAAAGGCAGTCCTGAGAGGGAAATTTATAGAGTTGCAAGCCTTCCTCAAGAGAAAGGAAAGAGAGGAAGTCAACAGCTTAATGGGACATCTCAAGCAACTGGAAAAGGAAGAACATCCCAACCCTAAATCCAGCAGAAGAACAGAAATAACTAAAATTAGAGCAAAACTTAATGAAATTGAAAACAAAAGAATCATACAACAGATCAACCAAAGAGTTGGGATTTTGAAAATGTCAATAAACTAGACAAACCCTTGGCTAAACTAACCAGAAGTAGAACAGTAAAATCCCTAATTTCATCAATCAGAAATGATAAAGGCAAAATAACAACAGACTCCTCAGAAATTCAACAACTTCTTAATGAATATTACATAAAACTCTATTCCCAGAAGTATGAAACTCTGAAGGAAATAGATCAATACTTGGAAACATGCCACCCTCCTAGACTTAGCCAGAAAGAAGTGGAAATGTTGAACAAGCCTATAACAAGTCCTGAAATAGCATCAACTATAAGAAATCTCTAAAAATAGACCTGCCATTCGATCCCACAATTCCTCTAATAGGTATATACCCAGAAGACCAAAAATCACATTATAACAAAGATATTTGTACCAGAATGTTTATTGCAGCCCAATTCATAATTGCTAAGTCATGGAAAAAGCCCAAGTGCCCACTGATCAACGAATGAATTAATAAATTATGGTATATGTACACCATGTAATATTGGTATATGTACACCATGGAATATTACGCAGCCTTAAAGAAAGATGGAGACTTTACCTCTTTCATGTTCACATGGAAGATATTCTTCTTAGTAAAGTATCTCAAGAATGGAAGAAAAAGTATCCAATGTACTAAGCCCTTCTTAGTAAAGTATCTCAAGAATGGAATAAAATGTATCCAATGTACTCAGCCCTACTATGAAACTAATTTATAGCTTTCATATGAAAGCTATAACCCAATTATAACCTAAGAATATGCGGAAGGGGAAGAGGGAGGGCAGGGGAGGGGGGACGATAGGCGAAGGGAGGGTGATTGGTGAGACCACATCTATGGTGCATCTTACAAGGGTACATGTGAAACTTAGTAAATGTAGAATGTAAATGTCTCAACATAATAACAAAGAAAATGCCAGTAAGGCTATGTTAACCAGTGTGATGAAAATATGTCAAATGGTACATAAAACCAGTGTATGGTGCCCCACGATTGCATTAATGTACACAGCTATGATTTAATAATAAATAAAAAAAAAGAAATCTCCCCCAAAAGAAAAGCCCAGGACCAGATAGCTTCACATCAGAATTCTACCAAACCTTTAAAGAGGAACTAGTACCTATATTACTTAATCTTTTCCAAAACATAGAAAAAGAAGGAATACTTCCCAACACATTCTAGGAAGCAAGTATCACCCTGATCCCCAAACCAGGAAAAGACCCAAAAAGAAAAGAAAATTATAGACCAATATCTCTAATGAATATTGATGCAAAAATATTCAATAAGATCCTAGCAAACAGAATCCAACAACACATGAAACTAATTATACATCATGACCAGGTGGGTTTCATCCCAGGGTCCCAAGGATGGTTCAATATACGTAAATTCATAAATATAATACATCACATAAACAAATTAAAAAACAAAGACCATATGATTCTCTCAATTGATGCAGATAAAGCTTTTGAAAATATCCAGCATCCTTTCTTGATCAGAACACTTAAGAAAATAGGTATAGAAGGAACATTTCTTAAACTGATAGAGGCCATCTACAGCAAACCTACAGCCAATAGCATATTGAATGGAGTAAAATTGAAATCATTACCACTCAGATCAGGAACCAGGCAAGGATGCCCATAGTCTCCTCTGCTTTTAATATTGTAATGGAAGTCTTAGCCACTGCAATCAGGCAAGAGAAAGCAATCAAGGGGATCCAAATAGGAATGGAGGAGATCAAACTGTCATTCTTCCCAGACGATATGATTATATGCCTGGAAAGCCCCAGGCATATAATCAACTACAGAACTCCTAGAAGTGATCAAGGAATATAGCAGCGTCTCAGAATACAAAATTAATGCTCATAAATCTGTAGCCTTTATATATACCAACAATAGTCAAGGGGGAAAAACAATCAAGGACTCTATTCCCTTTACAATAGTGCCAAAGAAGATGAAATATCTGAGAGTGTATCTAACTAAGGACGTGAAAGATCTCTATAAAGAGAACTACGAAACTCTGAAGATGTTAACAAATGGAAAAATATACCATGCTCATGGCTGTGAAGAATCAACATTGTTAAAATGTCTATACTACCTAAAGAAATCTACAGATTTAATGCAATCCCTATTAAATCACCTCTGTCATACTTTAAAGACCTGGAAAAATTAGTACTTCATTTTATATGGAAACAGAAAAGAACCTCAAATAGCGAAGACTTTACTCAGAAATAAAAACAAATCGGGGGGCGGCACCTGTGACTCAAAGGGGTAGTGCACAGGCCCCATATGCCGGAGGTGGTGGGTTCAAACCCTGCCCCCACCAAAAACTGCAAAAAAAAAAAAAAATCGGGAGGAATCACACTTTCAGACTTCAGACTGTACTATAAATCGATAGTGATCAAAACAGCATGGTACTGGCACAAAAATAGAGAGGTAGACGTATGGAACAAAATTAAAGACCAAGAGGTGAACCCAGACACTTATCATCATTTGATTTTTGATAAGCCTATTAAAAGTATAAATTGGGGGAAAGAGTCCCTATTCAACAAATGGTGCTGGGTGAATTGGCTGGCGACCTTTAGAAGACTGAAACTGGACCCACACCTTTCTCCTCTAACAAAAATTGACTCTCACTGGTTAAAGGACTCAAGACATAAAACTATAAAAATTCTCAGAGAGAGTGCAGGGGAAACGCTTGAAAAAATTGGCGTGGGAAAATACTTTATGAGGAGGACACCCCAGGCAATTGAAGCAACATCAAAAATACATTACTGGGATCTGATCAAATTAAAAAGCTTCTGCACTGCCAAGAACACACTAAGTAAAGCAAATAGACAGCCCTCAGAATGGGAGAGGATTTTTGCAAGTTATACTTCCGAAAAAGACTAATGACCAGAATCCACAGAGAACTCAAACTTATTAATAAGAAAAGAACAAGTGATCCCATTTCATTGTGAGCAAGAGACATGAACAGAAGCTTCTCTGAAGAAGACAGGCGCATGGTCTACAGACACATGAAAAAATGCTCATCATTGGGTGGTGCCTGTGGCTAGTGAGTAGGGAGCCAGCCCCATATGCCGAGGGCGGCGGGTTCAAACCCAGCCCCCGCCAAACTGCAACAAAAAAATAGCCGGGCATTGTGGCGGGTGCCTGTAGTCCCAGCTACTTGGGAGGCTGAGGCAAGAGAATCGCATAAGCCCAAGAGTTAGAGGTTGCTGTGAGCCGTGTGACGCCACGGCACTCTACCTGAGGGCGGTAGTGAGACTCTGTCTCTACAAAAAAAAAAAGAAAGAAAGAAAAAATGCTCATCTTTAATCATCAGAGAAATGCAAACCAAAACACTCTGAGATACCATCTAACTCCAGTAAGAGTAGCCCACATCACAAAATCCCAAAACAGCACATGTTGGCATGGATGTGGAGAAAAGGGAACACTTCATCACTGCTGGTGGGAATGCAAGCTAGTACCTTGCTTTTGGAAAGAAGTTTGGAGAACACTCAGGGATCTAAATGTAGGCCTGCCATTTGATCCTGCAATTTCTTTTCTAGGTGTATATCTAAAGGACCAAAAATCATTTGGCAATAAAGATATTTGCACCAGATTGTTCATTGCAGCTCAATTCATAATTGCCAAGTCATGGAAGAAGCCCAAGTGCCCATTGACCCATGAATGGATTAATAAATCGTGGTATATGTATACCATGGAATACTATGCAGCATTAAAAAAGTGAAGACTTTACCTCTTTTATGTTTACATGGATGGAGCTGGAAAATATTCTTCTTAGTAAAGTATCTCAGGAATGGAAAAAAATATCCAATGTACTCAGTACCACTGTGAAACCAATTTATAATCACTCACACTTGCAAATGAAAAATGAAACATAACTATAGCTTATGATGAAGGAGGGAAGTAGAGTGAAAGGGGAAGGGAGGAAGGTGGGTCAACAGAGGGAGGGTTAGTAGGGGACCACACCTATGGAGCATACTGCAAGTACAAGTTGGATCCATTAGCTGTAGAACACAAATGTCTTAATGCTGTAATTGGGTAAATGAGGTGAAGGCTATGTTGATTAGTAGGATGTAAGCACTCCAATTTGTACAAATAAGCAACACATTGAATCCCATAATGGCATAAATGTATTTATGATCTATGTACAAATGTCTTAATAAAAAAATTAAATAATGAAAAATATATATGCTGTTTGCTGAACACTTTTTATATTTTTTCACTTAATGCATTATTAGATTTCTGCTTTGTTTTATTAAGGTGGTAAATTTAATTGGCCAGTTTCTAAATGACAAAAATCTCTAAACTAAGCTACATTTAGTCATGATGTATGAACCTTTTAGTATTTTATTTGATAGTATTTCATTTGGTATTTTTCCCTCCTATCCATAAGAGATAGTGCTTTGTGATTTTCCTTTCTTATTATGCCCTTGTCTGGTTTTGATGTCAAAGTTATGATAGCTGCATCAAATAAGCTAGGAACTGTTCTCTCTTTTCTTATGCTCTGAAGGCATTTGCAAAAATGTGTCTTGCTTCTTCCTTCCAACTTCTCTACCATCTTCTGTTTCATCAGAGACTTTGATGTGGGCCTCGTGACTCCATCAAGCAGAGCCTACTGGGTCCACATCTCACCAATACCTTCACTCTTTGTTCTTTTGCTTTATCTTGGGTCTGTGAGTTCAGTGAGCACCCCCAGGGAATAAGGGGTAGAAAAAGAAGTTTCTTTAGAATAATAGGTAGAATGGAAAGACTGGGTGATTTCCTGGCTATTCCCCCAGTGTCATTGTTTCACTCAAAAGAGATTCTCTGAAGATCAAAAATAGTGTTTGGTAGTCAAGCACAGAAATAAAATCTTCCCTGTTCTCACTCATATATGTGTATGAGCTAAATGTTGAAAACAATTGGTCTCGTGGAGTTAGAGTGTAGAATGATGGTTACCAGAGGCTGAGAAGGGTAGCAGGAAAATGGGGGGGAAAGAGGGTGGTTATCTGCAAAACTATAGGCAGATAGTTAGAATGAATACTATTTGATAGCACAACAAAGTGACTATAATCAAAAATAAGCTAGGATATAGGTAGACCCTCCAAAGTTGATCACCTCCTTATATTGACCTAATTTTCATAGACTGGACATGCTCCACATGTATGAATCAGTACAGTAGGCCTCATTCCTTATAGTAACCACCTCTGCATGTTGACCAGCTTGTTACAGTCCCTGGGAAGTCAACTTACAGAAGTTCTACTATATTTTAAAATAACCTAAAGAGCAGAAGTGGAATGTTCCTAACACAAAGAAATGTTAAATACTTGAGCTGATGGATATCTTAATTCCCCTGATTTATTAACTTACCTTATATGCCTGTATCAAAACATCACAAGTACCCTATAAAGATATACAACTATTCTATACCCATAATAATTAAAAATTAAAAAGATAACATTTTAGGCATATATGTCCAAGCTAAACAAATATATATATAATATATTTTTTTCACATTCCCCTTCTTTCACAAGAGAACAAATGGAGACTGTTCAGTTATCTGACACAATTGTTTGGATATGGATTCTCTGTAATGTTCAATTATCCAGCACAGTGGTTTCCCACCATCCTGGAATTGAGAGTTGGAAAATGCTTTTCTCTCTCCTCTAGGGATCATTCTAGTCTCAAATTCTCAAGATCCCATAACCGTTAATTTTCTCTCTGATAAAAAGGGGAGATTAAAAAGACTTTCTGATGTAACACTGTCCTCCAGAGTCTCTCTCTTCAGAGAATTTTGTCAAAAACCTGGTAAACAAAGGCAGATTCATTAACCAAAGGTGCTGGATTTTAGAGAGGTTTTATCAGGGAGGCATCCCAGGATACAGACAATCAAGGTGTGTAAGAGGGGTGCACATAGGAGGTCTCTAGGACTCGGGAAAGAGGAGTGACAGCCAGGAGTCCCACTGCTTTGGGGTCTCACTAAATTGATATAATTTCAGAGGAGATAGCTGAAGGTTTTATGTTCATTTTCATGATTATGCCTGGTTTGAGTATATGCAGGCATTTAGAAAGATTCTATAAGTCTCTTGATCCCCACCCGGCTTGCAGGTGGGCATCTGAACATTTTGTCAAGTTCTCAGAGAAGGTTATCTTTTTACAGTCCATGCTTGAACTCCATAGCATGCTTGAACTCCGAAGTGGGAAGACTTTCAGCACTTGACAATTGGTGGGAGGTTAGACCTAGGACGTGGTACCTGGTAAAACTCCAAGACCCCTTCAGCTGTAGCTGCTCTCTGTGGGAGGCCAAAAGCAATGACTTCCTGAAACAGTTTTCAAACTTTTTTTTTTGGTTATCCATTTTGCTTTTATTAGGTCATTAAATATGAAATGTCTAATTTTGAATAAAAAGATTAGTTTATTATATCTCAAACAAGAAGCAGTACAATTGCTGCTCAAACTACAAAAGTTTTCAAACTTCCAACCAGATTATCTTAGACAGCCAGAACAGAGAGACCCAAAGCTCAGTTGGACTGGCAGAGTAGAGTGAATTATCTGACTTGGAACAGGTCTGAGGGAGGTTCAGCTTCCAGCTCTGCAAGTCAATTCCTTTGTCACCTTAGACCCCTGTCATCACATTAAGTATTTCCCTCTTGGATTTTGTTCATTCAACAAATGCTTAACACATACTTGCCATGTGCCTCGTGGGAAAGAAGGTTAAATAGATCCTTCCCCTAAAAAGAGGAAAATGCTTTGTGCATTGGGCTCTTCAGGAACTCTTTTTTGTTATCTGAGTATTTATAGCAACTTTATTTGTAATTACTCAAAACTGGAACAACTCAAATGTCCTTTAAGTGGTGAATGAATAAATGAACTACAATGCATCTCTACAATGGAGTCCTATTCAGCAATAAAAAGTAATGAACTATTAATATATGTAACAACGTGGGTAAATCTTAGGTGCATATAACTAAGGGTAAGAATCCAGATTCAAAAGGCTAAACACACTATGATTCCAGTTGTGTGATACTCTGCAAATGACAAAACAAGACATAGAGCGACAAAGAAGGGATCCATGAATCGAGAGGCTAGAAACAGAGGGGAAGAGTTGATGACAAAGGGAGAGGTTGAGATAATTTGGAGGAGGGAATTTGGAGGAGTGGTAGAACTGTTCTATATCCTGGTTGTGGTGATAGCTCTGCAACTACATGCATTTTCTAAATTCACAGAGCTCTATACCAAAGAAAAGTAAATTTTATTCTATGTAAATTTAAAAATAAATAAATAGGATTCTCCAAGATTGCAAGATAGGTGTTACGAAGATACAAAAAAAGTATTAATTGCATTTTTAAACATTAGCAAGCAAAAAGTAGAAAACATAAATGTTTTTTGCAGTTTTCATAAATTTTTAAGAAGATATTATTTATAACTATAATTTTTTTAAATCATTAAAGTACCTGGAAATAATCAAAGACATAACTGTAGTGTGACTTTCATGGGCTGAGGAGACAGTCTTACCTCCATGGATTCCTTCAAAAAACATATTAAAAATTATATCTTATAGATGGTTGTTTGCATAAAGACACTTATACTCCATGTTGGATAAAGCTATCTTTTTTCTTCTGAATTTGAAAGAAATTAAAACATTTCTATGGGCCCTCAGTTTCCCATGCCTTGTGGAGAAAGGGCTCCATAATAGACAGAGGATGTTTTGAAGATTTTATTGGCAACAAAAAGTCACCTAACCCTAATGCTTCTTCTCCCACCTGTCATTTCTAGCAAAGGATATCAGATCTTAAACGCAAGCAGCAATGGAGAAAATCTTTAAAAAAAAAAAAAAAAGGAAGAGTTTGTAACTCTTCCTTCTAAGGTACCAGGGAGCCGATTTAGAACAAAAGGTAATCCAGCCAGGTGCAACTTGAACCAAGATCTATCTCTGTCCAGCCCTGCCTGCCTGGCTGGAAAAGGTGAATTTAGTGCAGGGAAGCATCTTTCCTACAATGTCCTGAAGGAAGAAAGTGTCCAAACCATGACATAAAGTGACCACAATCATATTCAAGAAGCTGCTTGCAGGAGTTTCTAAAAGCCAGTGGAGGGGACAACCCTTTAAGGATGTGTCATTAACAGAGGGGCCAGCTGAAAACTCTGGAAGGAAAGGGAGGGTTAATGAAACACAGGATTGAGTGTATGACATAAAGTAGGAACCTTTCACCAGGAACACAGTGAGGAGATTCCAGATAGTCTCCAAAGGCAGAGGATGTGGTACACCAGGGCCAGTGGTATTGAGTGCACATCATGTTCTGGGACAATCACTGCTTCTTGGAGGTAAACCATAGTGAGTCAACCTGCATGGAATCTTCTCAAGACAAAGCCTGAAAACCTGTTGACGCATCAGCTTACCCATCATTAAAAGGACCACCAAGCCAAAAGAAAAGACTTCAAAAGGATCACGCATCTGGCCTGCTGAGGTGCCTCCGCCCCCATGCTTGGGAGCAAGATAATCATTAAACACAGAACACAACGTGATAAGGGCAAGAGAACTAAGGTTTTCCGGGGACTGCAGACTTTAATGGTCTAGTACAGCTTTAGTGGCAGAAAGCAAGATGTGAAGGGGGGAAAAGAACTCTGGAATTACACCAGCTATTGTTTAGAAATTTGTTCTTAGCCAGACATGATGGCTTGCACCTGTAATGCCAGCACTTTGGGAGGCCAAGGTGGGAGAATCACTTGAGTCTCAGTGTTCAAGATCATCCTGGACAACACGGCAAGACCCCATCTTTAAAAAAATAATAATTTTTTGAAAAAAGTAAATAAATAATTGATCCTAAAACAACATAAAGGTATTCTCTTACAGTTCTAAAGGCCAGAAGACTAAAATCCAAGAGTTGTCAGAGTTGACCCATCTTGGAGTTTCAGAGGGACAATCTGTTGCTCCAGGTGTTTGTGGATGTGTAGACCTATCACTCTAATCTCTACCTGTCTTCACACGGTCTGCTTTTCTTTTTCTGACTGTGTCCTTTCCTCTTCTTTTACTAGATTTAGGTAACATACTGAATCCAGGAAGATTTTTTTATCCAGATCTTAACTAACTATATTTGCCAAGATACTGTTGCCAAACAAACTCACATTTTTACTTTCCAGGTGCAAATGATTTGAGGAGACAGGAAGGCTTTGTTCAAGCCAGATCAGTTGCTCTGCTTCTTAGGAATCTCTGTTCTCTCACCCATACCTACAATGCATGTGATCATAAACACCTGCTGGTGAAAATTAAGTGGAAAATAATGACTGTAAAATACGCAGAATTATCCAGGCCAAAGAGTCAATTATGCTAAGATTAAGAAACCCTTCACTGAAACCCATCAGCCCTTTCTGATCTCAATGTGGCCCTTGGTCTGTGGTAAACGCTTAACAGTAATCAACTTCCTTTTTCAGCTTTAAGGATGGCAGTGGGACAGGTATAAAAAGAGAAGAACCAAGTTTTATTGAAGGGCCCGGCAGCGAATCCTAACCCTGCGGTGGGGCGGAGAAGGCGGGGAAAAGCGGCTACAAGTTTAAACAGACCATTTTTTCCCCTCTAGTTCTAAATAAGTAATTGACCTTGAGGTTTCTGCCGAATCCCAGCACTTTATCTCAAGATAGTTTGTAACACAGCAACCACAGGGTTTTTTTTGCAGCAAGAGAAGTAGTTTTTAACAAACTTTGTAGCAACTCTTTAATTGCTGGAAAGAGAGGATTTTGACTACAAGTGAGTTATTTATACTACAATGCTGACTAACTCCCACCCAGAGATGTTGAGGGCAGTGGGAGACATAGAGGATATGGGAGAGAAGGTAGAAAGGCTAGTTAGCAGGTAAGGCAGGGGGGACAGAGTCAGTCTTTCATCAGGGGCTGAGAGATTCTTAGCAGCCTCCCTCTGGGTAGAAGTTAGTCCTTGTATCCTAACCACAACCAGGGAGGGCCTGCCCTCCAGGGTCTCATAGCCTCCGGGCGGGGTCAGTTCCAAATAGAGCCAGCCAATCCAACATGTACTCCTTTGTTCTCACAGCCTCTGGGTGGGGCTGGTCCTAGACAGAGCTAGCCAATCCTAAACCTCCTAAATTACCTCAATCCCTGCGCCAACCAACCCCCCAACTTGGTCCCGGTTTCCCCTGGGAAATTTCCCCCCATTTTGTTGCAACCCAAAATGCATCACGCCAAAAAGTATAAAAGCTGACATCATCTCTACCTCGGGGTTGTCCCCTCTGAGCAGAGTCCTGCCAGAGGTACGGCCCAAGCATGCTTGAATAAAGTCATTCCTTTGTTTTTTGCATGTGTGTCTAGTGATCTCTCAGTGGCGGAATTTGGTCTTAACATTATCATCCACTTTAAAATCTTTTGACACAGTTCAGAGGGAATGGCAATGAGTTGGCTTCAAAGGATGAGAAGTAAAGAACATCTCTAGACAGAGATTTGGAGAAGAGTGAAATTCCTCAATGAGGTAAGCTGAGATTGGTTTTGTTAATATCTCCTTTAAAATATATGTGTAAATGCAATTTCACAGAGAAATCTGCAGTCTTGCATGTGACATGAATCTCTTCTCTGCTGGAACGTCAACTCAACAAGCTTAAGAGACTTCTCAGAGCCTCTATACAGTATCAGAAAAGAACTGATAGGCTTCAAATTAAGGGTTCCTTGACCTTGACACCATTGACATTTGAGGTCAGTTAAATCTTTGCTGTGAGGGCTTGCTAAATGTAGAGCAGCATTGATGGTCTCCATCACTCAATACTGGTAGCATCACCTTGGTTGTGATAACCAAAAATGTCTCCAGATACTGGGAAAGAGGGAACCAAAATTACTTCTGGTTGAGAGCACTGAGTTAAGGTAAGAAGAGAGGAACTGTCATTTCAAGGGAGCATGGCTAAGAATGAGCTAGAATTGGTCCATTTGTCCATGCAAATGGGCCAGAGTTATAATGATGAATAATGTCAACAAAAAGAGCCAGTATGTTTTGAGCAGTCTTACTAAATGCCAGAAATGAGCTAAGCTCTAGGCTTACATTATCTAACCCATAAAGCGGATATTGAAAGTCACACAGCCAATCCTTTTAATGTTTGCCTTTCCTTTATGATACACGTGTAAACGATAGTTGTGAACTTAAATCAAGAAACTATGACATGTGAGTTCTTGTGCTAAGCACTTTAATTCATTACCTCATTAATACTCCTAGTAACTCCTACAAGGATTGTGTTATTTTTCCCCACATACAGATGGGGAAATGGGTCCCAAAAAGTTTAAATAACTTGCTCAAAGTCACAAGGCTGGGTTGTAACTGAGTTGACATTCAAATCTGTCTAAGCCCAGAGTGTATTCTCTTAACCTATATATCACACAATCCATACACACCACGTTCCTCCTTGGAATGACGTTCCTTTCTCTATCTGCCTAGAAACTGATCTCACCTGATTTTTCAATAGTCAGCTGAAAAGTCTCCTTTTGGGGTGGCGCCCATAGCTCAGTGGGTAGGGTACCAGCCACATACACCCAAGCTGGCTGGTTCAAACCTGGCCCAGGCCTGCTAAACAATAATGACAAATGCAACAAGAAAAATAACCAGGCATTCTGGTGGGCACCTGTAGTCCCAGCTACTTGGGAGGCTGAGGCAAGAGAATTGCTTAAGCCCAAGAGTTTGAGGTTGCTGTGAGCTATGACACCACAGCACTTCTCCAAGGGCAACATAGTGAGACTCTGTATGAAAAAAAAAAAAAAGTCTCCTTTACTGTGAAGCTTTTACTAAACCCCAGGCAAGGTTGGACACTAGAGCTCTCTGGTAATCCATAGCACCGTGGATATGTCTCTGTTGCATCTCTTTTCATACAGTCCTAAACTGATTTGATTACCTCCTTGCAGCCCTGCCAAACTCTAAGTGCTTTGCAGGTAGTGCTAAGGAGTCTTAGCCACATGAGGCGGTGTGATTGTATTTGTTCCTGTTTTGTTTTTTTATTTCAAAATAAGATATGTGCAGTGTGCATAAGAATTTGTTCATAGTTTTTTTTTGTTTTTTTTAACTATAGTCCGGCCCTCCAACAGTCTGAGGGACAGTAAACTGGCCCCCTGTTTAAAAAGTTTGAGGACCCCTGCTCTACATCCTATTGTTAACTTGATTTTACTCTTACAGAATGTTTTGTTTGACAGAACCATAATTGGCCTTGTCTGAATCCCAACTACAGATAAAGAGGGCTAGTTAGGTCTTCCCTTCCCTTCTTCCTAATAATTAGTTAGATTTTGACAGCAGCCCTCATATGTCCAGGAAGACCACATTCAACCATGTCACCCTAAGATATTTTCCCTAGCAAGTTCCTATAAGATCATTCTGAGTATTGGTTTTTACATTTATTTCTATTTTAAAAGTATATGGTTTACTCTTTCATATCTCTCTCTGCAGTAAAACTCTGAGCCTCATGTGTGAAAACATGACCTCATTCATCTTTTTTAACACTGTGTTCCTTCTGCCTCCTTCAGTGACTTGTGCTAAGGAGGAGTTGAACTAATTATCATTGAATGACGGCATGGTTAGGGACAACAATCAGGACATGTAGTAATTTAAGAAGACCTTAAATTCCAGTGTTAGTGTGAAACCAAGATAAGCAAAGCAAAGAGCTTGAGGTAGAGATGAGCAATCAGAGGATAAGCAAGGGAAAAAAATCTTGACCAAGAGTCATGATGAGAGAGAATCAAGTCAGATCACCTAAAACATATCCAAGTATATCCAAGGTGAGTATCATCAATGATGTGAGCACCTGAGGCTGTAGAGACCCACCTAACAGGGATCATGGTTTTCTTTTTTTGAGCCAGAATCTCACTTTGTCACCCTTACTAGAGTGCTATGGCATCACAGTTCACAGCAACTTCAAACTCTTGGGCTCAAGGGATCCTTTTGTCTCATTTTTTCATTTTTAGTAGATACAGGGTCTCACTCTTGCTCAAGCTGGTCTCCAACTCATGCACTCAAGCTATCCACCCACCTTGGCCTCTCAGAGTGCTAGGATTACAGGTGTGAGCCACCACATCTGGCCAATAAAGGAGAGGGCCCTTCTTGGTTTTCAAGTAACCCAACTTCTTTGGGTATCTAGTAAAGCAGATTTCTACTGGATCCATCCAAGGTCAAATCTTCTTGCTTTTAAAAAGTCAGATTCTCCTTACATCTCTATATTCTTCTCTGCGGTTCTCCATTAATGATGACAACTCGATGCTGCTAGCATCCAGAAGTTCTCAGTGTTGGAGGTCATGTGTACAAATGGTATTTCAAGATGATATGAATGAGTTTGCATGGGAGATGAAGTTGAGAGTAAGAGTGTCAAATGTTCTTTGTTAGGTCAGGGTAGTCCCTTCTAATCCATGAATTGTCTTTCTTCTCTATTACATGCATTCAGCAGATTTTTGTTGCATACTTAATGCATGCTAAGCATAATGTTCTCTGCTCCCATCCTATAAAATCAAGCCTCAGAAAGGTGGCTGATATTCTGGACAACTTCTCACACACCTACACTACTCATTCATATGTCCCTTTACAGTATAAATGTCTTGGGTCCATATCCTAAATATCATCCCACTTATGATTCATAGCAAACTTTGGCTCTCCCCCTCGGTTATAAAATAATTTAGAAACAAGCCTTTCCTCATGGTTCTGGACTTACTTTTTTTAATCCAGCCTCACAATCCCTATAATTTTGGCCCCAGTCTTCCTACTTAATATTCTAGTCTCTTCAGACTCCCACCTTGGTTTTGGCCCTGGGGAATCAGAGGTGATATATATTCTTATATTTCACTTGGGCTGTTTTTTGTTTGCTAGGCTACGGACAGATAGGTTAACTCCAAGCATGTGTAGGTAGTGCTTTCCTGGAAGGTGAAGGAAAGACTTTTAGCCAGAAATGGAAAAAATCAGGGCATCATGTTACTGTTCAACATCTCCTGACCAGAGCAGACCTAATTATCAATTATGACATTTTTTTTCCTTACTAAACCTGATATGCTCATCATCTGCCTCAAGAGACTCTAGGCATCCACTGTCAAACAATTGAAATTAGTGTTTAAGATGACACTGCCCCCACTCAGACCTCTTACCAAGTTCTCTGTTCTTCCTGCAGATGAATGATGTGCCCTGAGGATGGGGGAATCAAATCAGTCAATGGCCACGGATTTTATTCTCATGGGGCTCTTCAGCCACACAGGGCCACACTTGGTCCTCTTCTCCCTTGTGACTGCCACATTCACCATGGGCCTTCTGAGCAACACTGTCCTGCTCTTCCTGATCCACGCTGACTCCAGGCTTCACACACCCATGTACTTCCTGCTCAGCCAACTGTCTCTGTTGGACATTGGGTTTCCACTTGTCACTATCCCCAAGATGGCAGCCAACTTCCTGCAGGGAGGTGGCTCCATCTCCTTTGTAGGGTGTGCAGCTCAGATGTTCTTCCTGATGCTGATAGGTGTCTCTGAGGGTGTCCTGCTATCCATCATGTCTTACGACCGCTATGTTGCTGTTTGCCACCCCCTGCATTATCCCATGCTCATAAGACGTCAAGTCTGCCTGCTCATGGTGGGCACTTCTTGGCTCTCAGGTGTGTTTGTAGCCTCCAGCCAGACATCCATCACCCTGCACTTTCCCTACTGTGCCTCACGCACAGTGGACCACTTCTTCTGTGAGGTGCCTGCCCTACTGAAACTCTCCTGTGCCAACACTGCGGTCTATGAGTTGGCGCTGTCCATCTCAGGGGTGCTGATCTTGCTACTGCCCATTTCACTCATTGCCATCTCCTATGGCCACATATTGGCGGCTGTTCTTCACATGCGCTCAGCAGAGGCCCGACACAAAGCCTTCACCACATGCTCCTCCCACATCACTGTGGTGGGACTCTTTTATGGGGCTGCTGTGTTCATGTACATGGTGCCAGGTGCCTACCACACTCCATGGCAAGACAATGTGGTCTCTCTCTTCTACAGTCTCATCACCCCTACACTAAACCCCCTCATTTATAGCCTGAGAAACAGAGAAGTGCAAATGGCTTTCGTCAGGGTCTTTGGAAGAGCTGCCTTCAGGTCAAATAGATGACCTCTTTGCCAGTAAATTCTTTCAATTATGTGAGAAATAAATAATGCCAATCTCACACAAACTCATGAAGAGAAGACAGAAACACTTGCTAACTCATTTTATAAAACCAGAAAAGTCCTGATGTCAAAACCTGACAAGGACATCATAAAATTGGAGATCAGCATTCCTCACGAATACAGCTGTAAAAAATCTTTCAGAAAGTATTAGCAAAATGTCCAGTCATGTATGAAAAAGATCGTCATGACCAAGTGAGGTTTGTTTTATTTTATTTTTAAAATTTTGATATTTGGGGCAGCGCCTGTGGCTCAGTCAGTAAGGCGCCAGCCCCATATACCGAGGGTGGCGGGTTCAAACCCGGCCCTGGCCAAACTGCAACCAAAAAAAAAAAAAAAATTTAGATATTTGAAAATCAATCAGTACAATTCACCAAATTGACAGAGGAACAGAGAAAAGCAAGTGATTATCTCAATAAACATTAGAAAAGTATTTGACAAAACTCAAGACCCATTAATCTTTTAGAATTTAGAAAAACTCAACAAAATTGGAATAGAAGGAAACTTCTTCAATACAAGTGTCCCAAAAGTCACCATATGTGAGAGAAATTATAACAACAGATATCATGGAACATGTTCACCATGACTGGGAGAAAGCCTGTGTGTGTATGTAAAATGAGGTGGCCAAAGTGTGAAGAATATTTTGTAAATACTTTATGAAATTTTATAATGGATATTTTGTAAATAAAGGTACAGTTAGCTACAATTTCCAGTGTTCCCCCATATATGGCAACTTTGGGAACACCCTGTATAATAAAAGAATATGTACAAAAAACATACCTCTAACATCAAACTTAATGGGAAAAGACTGAATTCTTTCCCCTTCAAGATGTGGAAAAAAGCAAGAATGTCTTCACTCATTCTTCCCATTTATCTTTGTACTGGAGGTTCTAACTAGTAGATAAGAAAAAGACATAAAGCCTTAAAGATATTTTTAACTGTCTTTTTGTAGGCAACCTGGTTGTATACATGTGAACTCAAAAAATCTACAAACTACTAAAACTAATAAGTGAATACAGTGGATGTAGCAGACAAGTTCAATATATAAAAATTATATTTCCATGCTCTGGCAACAAACAGTTGGATTATATGTTTACAACAATAATAATTATAATAATATAAACAAACAAAAAATAACTAGCAATAAATGTAATAAATGTGTGAAAGACTTCTACATTGAAAAATACAAAAAAAATTTTTTTATGGGAAGGGCAAGATGACCAACTGGATGCAGCCTCCAACATAGGCTCCTGTCCAGAGAGGAATCCAATGGAGCTAAAGACAGGAAGCCCAACTGAGAGAGATAACTACCGGTCACCCTTGCTGAGGCAAGCTGCGATACCAAGACAACAATCTCCAGGTACAAAACTCAACCAAAGGGGCGGCGCCTGTGGCTCAGTGAGTAGGGCGCCGGCCCCATATGCCGAGGGTGGCGGGTTCAAACCCAGCCCCGGCCAAACTGCAACAACAACAAAAAAAATAGCTGGGTGCTGTGGCGGGCGCCTGTAGTCCCAGCTACTCGGGAGGCTGAGGCAAGAGAATCGCTTAAGCCCAGGAGCTGGAGGTTGCTGTGAGCTGTGTGATGCCACGGCACTCTACCAAGGAGCCATAAAGTGAGACTCTGTCTCTACAAAAAAAAAAAAAAAAAAAAAACTCAACCAAAAGGAAAAATGCCTGACCCCTCCCCCAAGAAAGCTGCAGGTTCTTTTTTCCTTTTCCTTTTGCTCTTTGTTTGCTCCTGTGGGATTTCTACAGGCAAGTAGTGAACTGAGATTTCTTGTCTCAACCCACGGGTGAGAGCAGTAAGAAGTGGGGACTACTTCCTCCAGAGGGACCCTGCCGTGACTCTGAACATTCTCTTACCAGGCAGAAAAATTGAACTTACATTTTCCCTGCCATTCTGAACTTTCAGTCCACCCTTCCTCCCTAACCAGATAAACCAGATGCCTAACCCCTGCAAAGACTGAGGGAGGAGGCTCATGAGCAGCGCCCCCCACCCAGCCTGCCTGACTGAATGCCCAATCCCCCTCCCGGTCAGTCCCCTGCTCCCTCCATGTCTCCAAGCCACGCCACACCCCCAGTGCCCTCCCTGCCTCTGTGCCACGCCCCACCCGCCAGAGACCACTGAGGCCTCACACCGCACCCTGCCCACCAGGAGACCACCGAGGCTGTGCTGCACCCCACCCACCCAGACTGCTGAGGCTGTGCGCTGCACCCCACCCATCTGAAGACAACTAAAGCTGCATGCTGCACCTGTCCTGCCTCCGTGCCAGCCCCCACCCAACCAGAATCGCCAGAGGAGTCGTGTTCTTGCTGAAGTCACCAGGTGCTAGATACTGCCAGAATCACATGCAGTGTACCCTGCCCTGCTGCCAGATCCATGTGCAGCATGCTCCTAGAGCTGCTCCTACATCAAGAATTCTCTGGGTTTGGCAGTGGCAGTGGAACTGTGCAGGGACACTTCCCACAAAGATCCAGCAACAATAGAGTGATCACGCCGAGGTCTAATCTTAGAGAAACACCCCCCCAACTCTGTGCACTTCCAGAGGAAACCAGAAATCACTCTATAGGGATACTGATGCTGCAGAGCAGCAGGGGCAAAGGCACGGAGGCTGAGGGAGATAAGCATTTGCAGGCCTGGTACCCACAGGATTAGACTGAGCCCAAGTGGAACACTCGCCAGTGGAAATTGAACACCCGAGGCAGGCAGGCCTCAGCTCCCCCAGCTAGCTGGTAGCCAAGGGCAGTGGCCAGGCCTTGAGGGCATTGACCTTCCTTTGACTCTGATAGGCGCTAAGCCCTGGCACTTCACATTATTGGAGGAAACAGGACTGCAGCCCTGCAGGGTCACCAGCGATTGGGCATGAAAAGGGAACAAAGTGGGGAAAGAGACTCAACCCCCCGGTCCTACTGTGCTACCAGGCAGGCCTTTCTGACTCTGTAGAGCACCGGAGAGAGCCAAATCTGAGCAGCCAGTAGACCTCGGCTATCTAGCTGCTGGAGACCTTTCAAACTCTCCCACCTGAGAGTTCATATTGACAGGGTCAATTGGTTCTGAAACCCTAACTTGGGACAATCACCCAAGGACCCTCTAGGGGGATACCCTGGTTGTGTAGTAACAGGAAGGGTCGATTTTCCCATTCCAGTTGTTGTCTGGGGAGGTGGGGTTTCTTAATTGCTTGTATTTCTTCACAGCTAAGACTTCACCAGAGTCACTGATCCACCAGGATTGGACAAGAACCAGTTGAATACAAGACTGAGTCATGTAACCCCACCACACCAAGCAGGTTTCCCCAGCCTCAGACTGTAATACTGTACAGATCCTTTGCAAAGCTAAAGTGGAAAAAGCTGAAGTCATCAGTCCCAGATCCTTAACAAAGGGCAGGTTAATAACAACCCCAGGAAACCCCAATCCATTCTCACTTTACCAGACCACCCATCCAAAAGTGAAAAATAATCATGAGGCAGAATCAGTGGAAAAACTCTGGCAACATGAACAATCAGAGTAGATCAACTTTCCCAAGTAATGATAAAGCAGATACAGCACAAGATCCTATTCGCAAACAAATGGCTGAGATGTCAGAAATCGAGTTCAGAATTTGGATAGCAAATATGATCAACAAAATGGAGGAAATGATGAAATTAGAATTTAAAGCAGAAATTCAAAAGATGTGTCAAGAATTTAACAAATTTAAAGACAAAATGACCAAAGATTTTTACACATTAAAGCAAGAATTTGCAGCTCTCAAAGATCTAAAAAATACAGTAGAATCCCTCAGTTACAGAATGGAGCAGGCAGAAGAAAGGATCTTCGATATTGAAGATAAAGCTTTTGAACACCCACAAACACTCAAAGAGGAAAAAAAGTGGAGAACAAAAACGGATCATTCTCTCAGAGGGCTCTGGGATAATTCGAAGAGGTCTAATATTTGCCTTATAGGAATACCTGAAAGTGATGAGGTTGCTGCAAAGGATAAAGATGCTTTGCTTCATGAAATAATTAAAGAGAATTTTCCAGACATGCCCAGAGATTCTGAAATTCAGATAGCAGACAGTTTCAGAACACTGGCACGAGTCAACCCGAATAAAAATTCTCATAGACACATTATAATTAATTTCACTAAACTTAATATGAAGGAGAAAATTCTGAAAGCTGTAAGACATAAGAAAACCTACTACATACAAGGGGAAGAGCATTAGAATGACTGCAGATTTCTCCACTGAAACCTTTTAAACTAGAAGAGGGTGGTCATCGACCTTTAATCTCCTTAAACAAAATAACTTTTAACCCAGGATCCTGTATCCAGCTAAACTGAATTTCATCTATGATGGAGAAATTAAATACTTTAATGACATGCACATGTTGAAGAAATTTGTCATAACTAAACCAGCTCTTCAGGAAATTCTCAGACCTATCCTCCATGATGAACAACACAATCCTCCACCACCAAAGTAAAATCACTCAGAAACTTTTGATCAAATTGTAACTTCCATAGTGGCAAAAAGATTTAAAATGTCCACTGGACTTTTGAAAAATTCGATACCCAAAACTCTGTTGGGTTTATCATTACTCTCAATGTGAATGGCTTAAGTTGCCCTGTAAAGAGACACAGGTTGGCTGACTGGATACAAAAACTTAGGCCAGACATCTGCTGCATTCAAGAATCTCACCTTACCTTAAAAGATAAACATAGACTCAGGGTGAAGGGATGGTCATCTATAATTCAAGCAAATGGAAATCAGAAAAAAGCAGGTGTTGCGATTTTATTCACAGATACAATAAGCTTTAAACCAGCCAATGTAAGGAAATATAAGTATGGTCACTTCATATTTGTTAAGGGCAACACTCAACATGATGAGATTTCAATTATCAACATCTATGCACCCAACCAGAATGCGCCTTAATTTATAAGAGAAACTCTAACTGACGTGAACAATTTGATTTCCCCCAGCACCATAATTGTTGGAGACTTTAACACTCCTCTGGCAGTATTGAATAGATCCTCAAAAAAGAAGCTAAGCAAAGAAATTTTAGAATTAAACTTCACCATTCAACATTTGCATCTAATAGACATCTATAGAACATTTCATCCTAACAAAACCGAATGCACATTCTTCTCATCAGCCCATGGATCATCTTCCAAAATTGATCACAAGGAGGGAGACAAGATGGCGGACTGAAGCCAGCTTTCAACAGAGGCTCCCGTCCAGAGGAGAGTTAAGGGACAGGAACTTAGTAAGTATCCTGGTGGACTTGAGCCTCACCAAGAGAGAAGGTTGAAGAACGCACATCAACACTGCTGAGGCAAGCTGTGATCACAAGGACGCAAACAAAAGGTACAAAATCCACCACCAAGCGGACGGAAGTCCCCCTCCCCCATGAGACCGGCTCAAGAGCCCCACAATTGAACAAGCGGGCAGAAATTAAAGGCCCTCCCACTACACTCCAGGGAGAGACCTTCTAAAAACTGGACCTACCTCCCCTACTGGGGTGCCGAGGCGTTCTCCTGCCGGGCATAAAACTGAATAAAACTTTGGGAATGCTTTGCCGGCAACCCTGAATCCCCGGCGCTGCCCTCCCGCCCACTGAGGTCTGGAGGCCTGTCCCCTAGGAATTCGGATCCTTGGGTGATTTCTCAAGGGGAGTGGACAGTCCCCAAGTTGCAACTGGTCAGCATTGACTCTGAGGCACGCGAGTGAGGAGAGGGCACCGGGCTGAAGGGGAGTCATGCCTTGGCGGCACTTCCCTGCGGTGCAGTGCAGCAACCCTCCCCAGGCAACATTACGGGGCACAAGACTGAATAAGACTCTAGCTTCCCCGCTGAGAACTGAGAGCCCCTACTCTCACTCGGGGTCTGAGGGCCTATCCCCCAGGAGTTCGGATCCTTGGGTGATTTCTCAAGGCGAGTGCACAGTGCCTGAGCTGCGTCAGGTCAGCGCTGACTCTGGGATACGTGAGCGAGGAGAGGGCACTCTGCTGAGGGGAAATCAAGCCTTGGCGGCACTTCCCTGCGGTGCAGTGCAGGAGCCCTCCCCGGACCGTAGTATTGCGTAAAACTGAATGAAACTCTAGCTTCCCCCCCCACTCCCAATCGGGGTCTGGGGGCCCATCCCCCAAGAGTTCTGATTCTTGGGGGATCTCTTAAGGGGTGTGGACCCAGCACAAACTGCGGCCGCTCAGTGCTGACTCTGGGGCACGGGACAGAGGAGAAAAGGGTTGCCTGAGCACCCACACCAGAGCAGCAGTTCCCTGGAGGTAGATCAACAGCCGTTTTTTCTTTAATGGCAGAACGCTCACTTCTGGATATTCTGAGGCCACACCCACTGTCTCCCTGGGCAACCAGAGGAGGCCACCGGCGACATGGCTCACAAACCCGGGAAGCTTCCAGGGCGGGGCTGACCCAGAGAGGTGTTCGAACGCAAATCTCCAGCAGCAAAGACGTTTGAACTCAAAACAGCCCGTCTTCTGTAGGCGATTTCGACAGGAACAGAGACAGAACCCCGCAAAGTAGTCTGTTCTGTTCTGTTCTGTTCTGTTAGCAGCATCCATCAGGGACGGGGCTAAGCCTGAGTGAACACCTCCTTCCCATCACCTGCATCAAACACTCAAAGATGTCAGGCCCCATCTCCTCCTGCTAGATAGCGGCAGTCTGCGGGGGCCTGGCAGACTTCCTTGTGATTCAGGCAGGTGCAAACCCCTGGAGTGTCTGTTCACTGCAGGCAACTGGGTTAGCTATCTGCAGAGATACCAATGACTGGGTCCGACGGAGGGGCAAAGTGGGGAAGGAGACGTCAACCTTCCTAGACTGCTCTGTTTGCTGGGTGGCTCCTCCTGACTCCATGCTGCAGTGGGGTGAGCCGTGTGAGAGGAGTCACCAGGCCTCTATGATCCAGTTCCCAGAGACCTCTTGAACTCTCACACCCGAGACAAGTGCCGATTGAGACAGCTGATTTGGACCTTTTGAAGTGGGCTAATAGACTGAGGACTTTTCAGGCGGTGCCTTGGGTGTGCGATTGTAGGAAGGTTTGATTCTCCTTTTCCAACTGGGGCCAGAGGTGGGCAGGCAGGGTGAATAATTGCTGATTTTTCCACACAGCTGAGACTTCAGGCCAGAGTAGAAGTTGCAATAGGATCGAACAGAAACCAGCTGAAAACAAGACAGAACCACTTTGCTCCACCACACCAGACAGGGCCCCAGTTTCTCAGCCCACAACACTCTACGGGGCCTCGATAAAACCCCAGGGGAAAAACCAAAGGGAGTAAAATAACCATGGGGCAGAATCAGCGGAAAAACTCTGGTACATGAATAACCAGAATAGATCAACCCCCCCAAGGAAAGATACGGCAGATGTGATTGAAGATCCCATTCATAAACAACTGGCTGAGATGTCAGAAATCGAATTCAGAATTTGGATTGCAGACAACATTAATAAAATGGAATTAGGAATTTGAGGAGAAATTCAAAAATTGTCTCAAGAATTTAACGAATTTAAAGACAAAACCACCAAAGACTTAGACACACTGAAGCAAGAACTTACAGCCCTCAAAGATATGAAAAATACAGTAGAATCCCTCAGTAACAGAATGGAGCAAGCAGAAGAAAGGATTTCTGACATTGAAGATAAAGTCTTCGAACGCTCCCAATCTCTCAAAGAGGAAGAGAAATGGAGAGCAAAAACGGATCACTCACTCAGAGAACTCTCAGATAATTCGAAAAAAAGCAACATAAGGATTATAGGAATTTCTGAGAACGATGAAGTCGCCTCCGAGGGCACAGAGGCCCTTCTGCATGAAATTATGAAAGAAAATTTTCAGACATGCCTAGAGATTCTGAAATTCAGATAGCAAACAGCTTCAGAACCCCAGCACGATTCAACCCCAATAAGTCATCCCCCAGACATATCATAATTAGCTTCACTAAAGTTAACATGAAAGAGAAGATTCTCAAAGCAGCCCGGCGAAAGAAAACTATAACATACAAAGGTAAGAATATTAGAATAACTGCAGATCTCTCTGCTGAAACTTTTCAAGCCAGAAGAGGCTGGTCATCAACTTTTAATCTCCTAAAGCAAAAAAACTTTCAACCCAGGATCTTGTATCCAGCTAAACTGAGTTTCATCTATGATGGAGAAATTAAATACTTCAATGACATTCATATGTTGAAAAAATTTGCCATAAGTAAACCAGCTCTTCAGGATGTTCTCAGACCTATCCTCCACAATGACCAACCCAATCCTATACCACAAAAGTAAACTCACTCACAAACTTCGGATCAAACTCCAACTTCCACACTGGCAAAAGGATTAAAAATGTCCACTGGACCTTTGAAAAACTCGATACCCAAAATTCCACCAGACTTATCAATACTCTCCATCAATGTGAATGGCTTAAACTGTCCTCTAAAGAGACATAGGTTAGCTGACTGGATACAAAAACTCAAGCCAGATATTTGTTGCATACAAGAGTCACATCTCAACTTAAAAGACAAATACAGACTCAGGGTGAAAGGATGGTCATCCATATTTCAGGCAAATGGTAATCAGAAAAAAGCAGGTGTTGCAATTTTATTTGCAGATACAGTAGGCTTTAAACCATCAAAAGTAAGGAAGGACAAGAATGGTCACTTCATATTTGTTAAGGGTAATACTCAATATGACGAGATTTCAATTATTAATATCTATGCACCCAACCAGAATGCACCTCAATTTATAAGAGAAACTCTAACAGACATGAGTAACTTGATTTCCTCCAGCTCCATAATCATCGGAGATTTCAACACTCCCTTGGCAGTGTTGGATCGATCCTCCAGAAAGAAGCTGAGCAAAGAAATCTTAGATTTAAACCTAACCATCCAATATTTAGATTTAGCAGACATCTACAGAACATTTCATCCCAACAAAACTGAATACACATACTTCTCATCAGCCCACGGAACTTACTCCAAAATTGACCACATTTTAGGTCACAAGTCTAACCTCAGTAAATTTAAAGGAATAGAAATTATTCCATGCATCTTCTCGGACCATCATGGAATAAAACTTGAATTGAGTAACAACAGGAATCTGCATACCCATACAAAAACATGGAAGTTAAATAACCTTCTGGTGAAAGATAGCTGGGTCAGAGATGAGATTAAGAAAGAAATCGCCAATTTTTTGGAACAAAACGACAATGAAGACACAAACTATCAGAACCTCTGGGACACTGCAAAGGCAGTTCTAAGAGGGAAATTTATATCACTGCAAGCTGTCCTCAAGAGAACGGAAAGAGAGGAAGTTAACAACTTAATGGGACATCTCACGCAACTGGAAAAGGAACCCCAAACCCAGTAGAAGAAAAGAAATAACCAAAATTAGAGCAGAATTAAATGAAATTGAAAACAAAAGAATAATACAACAGATCAATAAATCAAAAAGCTGGTTTTTTGAAAAGGTCAATAAAATAGATAAACCTCTGGCCAACCTAATCAGGAAAAAAAGAGTAAAATCTCTAATATCATCAATCAGAAACAACAAAGACGAAATAACCACAGACTCATCAGAAATCAAAAAAATCCTTAATGAATATTACAAGAAACTTTATTCTCAGAAATATGAAAATCTGAAGGAAATAGACCGATACTTGGAAGCACGCCACCTTCCAAGACTTAACCAGAATCAAGTGGAAATGTTGAACAGACCCATATCAAGTTCAGAAATAGCATCAACTATACAAAACCTCCCTAAAAAGAAAAGCCCAGGACCAGATGGTTTCACGTCAGAATTCTACCAAACCTTTAAAGAGGAATTAGTACCTATATTACTCAACCTGTTCCAAAATGTAGAAAAAGAAGGAAGACTACCCAACACATTCTATGAAGCAAACATCACCCTGATCCCCAAACCAGGAAAAGACCCAACAAGAAAAGAAAATTATAGACCAATATCACTAATGAATATAGATGCAAAAATATTCAACAAGATCCTAACAAACAGAATCCAGCAATACATCAAACAAATTATACATCATGACCAAGTTGGTTTTATTCCAGGGTCTCAAGGCTGGTTCAATATACGTAAATCTATAAATGTAATTCAGCACATAAACAAATTAAAAAACAAAGACCATATGATTCTCTCAATTGATGCAGAAAAAGCTTTTGATAATATCCAGCATCCCTTCATGATCAGAACACTCAAGAAAATTGGTCTAGAAGGGACTTTTCTTAAACTGATAGAGGCTATCTACAGCAAACTCACAGCCAATATCATATTGAATGGAGTTAAATTGGAATCATTTCCACTCAGATCAGGAACCAGACAAGGCTGCCCATTGTCTCCATTACTTTTCAACTTTGTAATGGAAGTTTTAGCCACCGCAATTAGGGAAGAAAAGGCGATCTAGGGTATCCATATAGGGTCAGAAGAAATCAAACTCTCGCTCTTCGCAGATGATATGATTGTGTATCTGGAAAACACTAGGGACTCTACTACAAAACTCCTAGAAGTGATCAAGGAATACAGCAGCGTCTCAGGTTACAAAATCAACATTCATAAATCGGTAGCCTTTATATACACCAACAACAGTCAAATTGAAAAAGCAGTTAAGGACTCTATCCCATTCACAGTAGTGCCAAAGAAGATGAAATATTTGGGAATTTACCTACAAAAGACGTGAAAGATCTCTATAAAGAGAACTATGAAACTCTAAGAAAAGAAATAGCTGAAAATGTTAACAAATGGAAAAACATACCATGCTCATGGCTGGGAAGAATCAACATTATTAAAATGTCCATACTACCCAAAGCAATATATAATTTCAATGCACTCCCTATTAAAGCTCCACTGTCATATTTTAAAGATCTTGAAAAAACATTACTTCGTTTTATATGGAATCAGAAAAAACCTCGAATAGCCAAGACATTACTCAGAAATAAAAACAAAACATGAGGAATCACACTACCAGACCTCAGACTTTACTACAAATCGATAGTGATCAAAACAGCATGGTATTGGCACAAAAACAGAAAAGTAGATATCTGGAACAGAATAGAGAACCAAGAGATGAATCCAGCTACTTACCGCTGTTTGATTTTTGACAAGCCAATTAAAAACATTCAGTGGGGAAAAGATTCCCTATTTAACAAATGGTGCTGGGTGAACTGGCTGGCAACCTACAGAAGACTGAAATTGGACCCACACCTTTCACCATTGACTAAGATAGACCCTCATTGGATTAAAGATTTAAACTTAAAACATGAAACTATAAAAATACTAGAGGAGAATGCAGGGAAAACCCTTGAAGAAATTGGTCTGGGTGAGTATTTCATGAGGAGAACCCCCCGGGCAATTGAAGCAGCTTCAAAAATACACTACTGGGACTTGATCAAACTAAAAAGCTTCTGCACAGCTAAGAACACAGTAAGCTAGCAAGCAGACAGCCCTCAGAATGGGAGAAGATATTTGCAGGGTATATCTCTGACAAAGGTTTAATAACCAGAATCCACAGAGAACTCAAACGCATCAGCAAGAAATAAACAAGGGATCCCATCGCAGGCTGGGCAAGGGATTTGAAGAGAAACTTCTCTGAAGAAGACAGGCGCACGGCCTACAGACATATGAAAAAATGCTCATCATCTTTAATCATCAGAGAAATGCAAATCAAAACTACTTTGAGATATCATCTAACTCCAATGAGACTAGCCTATATCACAAAATCTCAATACCAGAGATGTTGGCGTGGATGCGGAGAAAAGGGAACACTTCTGCACTGCTGGTGGGAATGCAAATTAATACATTCCTTTGGGAAAGATATATGGAGAACACTCAGAGATCTAAAAATAGATCTGCCATTCAATCCTGTAATTCCTCTACTGGGCATATACCCAGAAGACCAAAAATCACAACATAACAAAGATATTTGTACCAGAATGTTTATTGCAGCTCAATTCATAATTGCTAAGTCATGGAAAAAGCCCAAGTGCCCATCGATCCACAAATGGATTAATAAATTGTGGTATATGTATACCATGGAATACTATGCAGCCTTAAAGAAAGATGGAGACTTTACCTCTTTCATGTTTACATGGATGGAGCTGGAACATATTCTTCTTAGTAAAGTATCCCAAGAATGGAAGAAAAATTACCCAATGTACACAGCCCTACTATGAAACTAATTTGGGACTCTCACATGAAAGCTATAACCCAGCTACAACTTAACAATAGGGGGAAGTGGGCAAGGGGGTGGGGTGGGTAGAGGGAGGGGGATCAGTGGGATCACACCTGTGGTGCATCTTACAGGGGTATTTGCGAAACTTGGTAAATGTAGAATGTAAATGTTTTGGCACAGTAACTGAGATAACACCGGAAAGGCTATGTTAACCACTGTGATAAAAATGTGTCAAATGGTTTATGAAGCGAGTATATGATGCCCCATGATCATATCAATGTATAAAGTTATGATTTAATAAAAAAAAATAAAATAAAAAATAAAAAGATGAAGCTAAGAATAGGACAGAAAGTATTCTGAAAGCATTAGAAATTCTTAGCTAATTAGCTTGAACCTTAAAAATGATGACTTTACTTACATATCATACTGCGTAAATAAAATAGTTTACACAATCAAAATGATTTCCAAAGACACAGGATTGATTTTCCTAGCCCTTGTACAACTTTCAGCCCCTCACAAGTTTTGCATTGAAGCAAACGCTGCAAAGCAGCTGAAGACGGTGAGCTGCTACAGGTGAAATGTTAGTAAAAATAATCGCCCAGAAAAAAGGAAGAGGAAAAAAGGCAGCTAACACATTCAGTTATTTATAAAGAATAAGCTAGATCCATAAATCAAATTGTACTTGATTATTTGTGCACCCTAAAGATTTTTTAGTTGTTATTTGAAATCCTGTAACTCCAATAATTTATTTTTTAATCTCTTACATCATTTTCTATTCTTTCCTAAAGATATATATCTTTGCTTTGTAAATAAATTATGAGTATCTCAAAAAAAAAACTAAATTGATCACATCTTAAGTCACAAGTCTAACCTCAGCAAATTCAAAAGAATAGAAATCATTCCTTGTATTTTCTCGGACCACCACAGAATAAAAGTTGAACTCAGTAACAACAGGAATCGCCACATGCATACAAATAGATGGGAACTAAATAACCTCATGTTGAATGATACCTGGGTCATATGAGATTAAGAAGGAAATTACAAAATTTTTGGAACAAAACAATAATGAAGAAATGAACTATCAGAACCTCTAGGATATAGCAAAAGCAGTCCTAAGAGGAAAATTTATAGCATTGCGAGCCTTCCTCAAGAGAACAGAAAGAGAGGAAGTCAATAACTTAATAGGTCATCTCAAGCAACTGGAAAAGGAAGAACTTTCCAACCCTAAACCCAGCAGAAGTAAAGAAATACCTAAAATTAGAGCAAAACTTAATGAAATTGAAAACAAAAGAATCATACAACAGATCAACCAAAGAGTTGGTTTTTTGAAAAGGTAAATAAAATAGATAAACCATTGGCTAACCTAACCAGAAGTAGAAGAGTAAAATCCCTAATTTCATCAATCAGAAATGATAAAGGCCAAATAACAACGGACTCCTCAGAAATTCGGCAAATCCTTAATGAATATTACATAAAAATCTGCTCTCAGAAGTATGAAAATCTGAAGGAAATAGATTAATACTTGGAAACATGTCACCCTCCCAGACTTAGCCAGAAAGAAGTGGAAATGTTGAACAAGCCTATAACAAGCTCTGAAATAGCATCAACTATACGAAATCTCCCCAAAAAGAAAAGCCCGGGACCAGATAGCTTCACATCAGAATTCTACCTTTAAAGGGGAACTAGTACCTATATTACTTAATGTTTTACAAAACGTAGAAAAAGAAGGAATACTTCCCAACTCATTCTATGAAGCAAATATCACCCTGATACCCAAACCAGGAAAAGACCCAAAAAGAAAAGAAAATTATAGACCAATATCTCTAATGAATATTGATGCAAAAATATTCAATAAGATCCTAGCAAACAGAATCCAACAACACATCAAACAAATTATACACCACAATCAGGTGGGTTTCATCCCAGGGTCCCAAGGATGGTTCAATATACGTAAATTCATAAATATAATACATCACATAAACAAATTAAAAAACAAAGACCATATGATTCTCTCAGTTGATGCACAAAAAGCTTTTGACAATATCCAGCATCCTTTCTTGATCAGAATGCTTATGAAAATAAGTATAGAAGGAACATTTCTTAAACTGATAGAGGCCATCTACAGCAAACCCACAGCCAATATCATAGTGAATGGAGTAAAATTGAAATCATTTCCACTCAGATCAGGAACCAGGCAAGGATGCCCACTGTCTCCATTGCTTTTTAACATTGTAATGGAAGTCTTAGCCACCACAATCAGGCAAGAGAAGGCAATCAAGGGGATCCAGATAGGACCAGAGGAGATCAAATTGTCACTCTTCACAGACGATATGATTATATATCTGGAAAACCCCAGGGAATCAACTACAAAACTCCTAGAAGTGATCAAGGAATATAGCAGCGTCTCAGGATACAAAATTAACACTCATAAATCTGTAGCCTTTATATAAAGCAACAATAGTAAAGGGGAAAAAACAATCAAAGATTCTATTCCCTTCACCATAGTGCCAAAGAAGATGAAATATCTGGGAGTGTATCTAACTAAGGATGTGAAAGATCTCTATAAAGAGAACTATGAAACTCTGAGAAAAGAAATAGCTGAAGATGTTAACAAGTGGAAAAATATACCATTCTCATGGCTGGGAAGAATCAACATTATTAAAATGTCTATGCTACACAAAGCAATTTACAGATTTAATGTGATCCCTATTAAAGCACCTCTCTCATATTTTAAAGACCTGGAAAATTTAGTACTTTGTTTTATATGGAAACAGAAAAAACCTCGAATAGCCAAGACATTACTCAGAAATAAAAACAAATCAGGAGGAATCATGCTTCCAGACTTCAGACTATATTATAAATTGATAGTGATCAAAACTGCATGGTACTGGCACAAAAATAGAGAGGTAGATGTATGGAACAGACCAAGAGGTGAACCCAGACACTTATCGTCATTTGATTTTTGATAAGCCTATTAAAAATATAAATTGGGATAAAGATTCCCTATTCAATAAATGGTGCTGGATGAATTGGCTGGCAACTTATAGAAGACTGAAACTGGACCCATACCTTTCTCCTCTAACAAAAATTGACTCTCATTGGTTAAAGGACTTAAACTTAAGACATGAAACTATAAATATTCTTAGAGAGAGTGCAGGGGAAACACTTGAGAAAATTGGCATGGGAAAATACTTCATGAGGAAGACACCCCAGGCAATTGAAGCAACATCAAAAATACATTACTGGGATTTGATCAAATTAAAAAGCTTCTGCACTGCCAAGAACAAACTAAGTAAAGCAAATAGACAGCCCTCAGAATGGGAGAGGATTTTTGCAAGTTATACTTCTGACAAAGGTCTAATGACCAGAATCCACAGAGAACTCAAACTTATTACTAAGAAAAAAACAAGTGATCCCATTTCATTGTGAGCAAGAGACATGAACAGAAGATTCTCTGAAGAAGACAGGCACATGACCTACAGACACATGAAAAAATGCTCATCATCTTTAATCATCAGAGAAATGCAAACCAAAGCTACTCTGAAATACCATCTAACTCCAGTATGAGTAGCCCACATCACAAAATCCCAAAGCAATAGACGTTGGCATGGATGTGGAGAAAAGGGAACACTTCTGCACTGCTGGTGGGAATGCAAGCTAGTATGTTGCTTTTGGAAGGAAGTTTGGAGAACACTAAGGGATCTAAATGTAGACCTGCCATTTGATCCTGCAATTTCTTTTCTAGGTGTATAGCCAAAGGACCAAAAATCACTTGGCAATAAAGATATTTGCACCAGATTGTTCATTGCAGCTCAATTCATAATTGCCAAGTCATGGAAGAAGCCCAAGTGCCCATCAACCCATGAATGGATTAATAAATCGTGGTATATGTGTACCATGGAATATTATGCAGCAGTAAAAAAAAATGGAGACTTTACCTCCTTTATGTTTACATGGATGGAGCTGGAAAATATTCTTTTTAGCAAAGTATCTCAGGAATGGAAAAAAGTATCCAATGTACTCAGTACTACTGTGAAACCAATTTATAATCACTCACACTTGCAAATGAAAAATGAAACACAACTTTAGGCTATGATAAAGGAGGGAAGGGGAGGATGAGTACTGGGAGGGGTGGGAGGGATAGTAGGGGATAGTAGGGGGACCATAACTGGCACATTGCAAGTACAAGTTGGTTCTATCATGTGTAGAACACAAATGTCCTAATGCTATAATTGACTAAATGAGATAAAAGCTATGCTGATTAGTATGATGTAAGCACTCCAATTTGTACAAATAATCAACACACTGAAATGGGCATAAATGTATTTATGATCTATGTACAAAAGACTTAATAAAAAAAATTTTTTTTACTATGGTAGAAACAGCCTTTATTGGTTGCAACACAAAGTGTAAAAGGAGATAGAATGGCTCCCACTCCTGGGTCAGTGTCCACAGACTCTGTCACCACCTTCCAAAAGAACAAAAAAACTTTGAAATAATTTTTTTTAAATAAAATGAGAAAATATATTATGCTCATGGACAAGACTCAAAATGGTTATGATGGCTATTCTCCCAAAAAATAATCTATACTCTCTATACTCCCAAAATCAATCTATAAATATATAGACATATATATGTGTATGTGTGTATATATGTATATATATATATTGGAGACAGAGTCTCACTTAGTCATCGTGGGGTTGAGTGCCACAATGTCACAACTCTCAGCAACCTCAAACTCTTGGGCTAAAGTGATCCTCTTGCCTTAGCCTCCCAAGCACTTTCCACACACCTGGCTCTTTTTAGAGATGGGCACTCACTCTTACTCAGGCTGGTGTCAAACTCCTGAGCTCAAGCAATCCACCTGCCTTGGCCTCCCAGAGTGCTAGAATTACAGGCGTGAGCCACCACACCCAGCCATATATATATATATATATATATATATATATATCTCCTAATATAAATGCAAGATTTTCATAGAAACTCACAGTCTGAATCTAAAATTTATATAGAAGTTACAAGTGACCTTCAATAAGCTGAGAATTGTGAAAATAAAGAACAAAGTTAAAGGACTCACTAATTTCACAACAAAATAGAGTCCAGACATAACCCTACACATATCCAGTCAATTAATTCTCTACAAAGCCTCTGCAGTCAAAGAGAAAGAAAGGTGAATCTTTTCAAGCTGAAGCAACTGCATGCTCACAAAGAAAATGAATTAATATTGAACTACCTCACGCCATACACAAACATTGAGATGGATCATATACTTGAATATAAAAACTTATACTTTTATAAGAAAACATAGGACCATGCCACAAAGTACGCAAGAAAATGTTTAGCAGGGCACAAAATGTTCTAAACTGAAAACAATTAAAAAATGACAATTAGGGCGGTGCCTGTGGCTCAGTGAGTAGGGCGCCGGCCCCATATGCGGAGGGTGGTGAGTTCAAACCCAGCCCCAGCCAAACTGCAACAAAAGAAAAAAAATAGCCAGGCGTTGTGGCGGGCGCCTGTATTCCCAGCTACTCGGGAGGCTGAGGCAAGAGAATCGTGTAAGTCCAAGAGTTAGAGGTTGCTGTGAGCCATGTGACACCACGGCACTCTACCCAGGGTGGTACAGTAAGACTCTGTCTCTACAAAAAAAAAAAAAAAATGAGAACTAAAAGAATTAATAAATGAGATTTCATTATAATTAATAACTTTGCTTATCAAAAGATACCATTAGGGATAAGAAGACAAAGAGAGACCTGAGCCAGCACCTTCACACGTGGCACCCTTCCCTGCCTTGGAACTTGTCAGAGACCTCACCAGATGCAACCCTCAACCCTGGACTTCTTACTCTCCACGACTTCACCCAGCAGTGCCCGTTCCTTCTCCTGGCAGTGATAATACCTAAGTCAGCCTTGAGAAAGTCACACTGAATAAGATTGCAAGAATCGGAGGCGGAGCAAGATGGCAGCCAAGTAACAGCTTCCTTGCATCTGGGCACCATGAGTCTGGGGATATAGGACTCTAGGCATCTCTGGCTGGTGGGATCTGCCTATCATCACCCCTGAGAGGATACAGAGAGTCAGCGAGAGACTTCTGGACCCCAAGAGGAGGACTAAAACAGTGGAAAACCGGCAAGTGGTCGCGTGTGTTCAATTCGTTTAAACCCGCTCGCAACTGTAAGTTCAGTAGCAGCGAGACTGCAAACCAGAAAGGCCTTACCTGTGAACTGTTTTGGTGTCTTTGGACTTGGCACTCAGCTGAACTGCCTTGGGGAGAGCCTGAGCGGGAGTGCGGAGAACTTTGGCCAATGTCTAGGGCCCCAGTCTGAGCCGCTGAGCCAGATGGAGCTAATAGTGTTTGGCTCTGGGTCACAGGCAGACATTGTGAGTGATCTGCCCCGGCAAGCTCCACCCTCAGGGTCGCAGAGCTGGATTTGGGTGGGAGCTGGTAAGCCAGCGACCAAGTAGCCTAAGGGCGGGGTCTGAGCTGCCTTGCAGCCCTAACCCTCAGGGGCAGAGTGAGACCGGTTTTGGCACACAGGGTAAGTGGATAGCCACTTCAGCAGTGATTCCAGCGACAAGCACTTCCCTGAGAAAGCTTCTGCTCAGTAAGTGAACAAGTTCAAAGTGCCTTTTAAGTGGGCTGAAGAGAGATTTAGGGTGTCTACCAGCTGGGGTTTGAGAAACTAGCAGCCTCCAGTCGTATCAGAACTATGATTAACATCTCATACCCCAGAAGACCACGTGTTGCCCAGACAATATTCAATAACAGATACATACTGCTTTGTTTATGGTTGTGTTTTTTTTTTTGTTTTTTTTGGTTTGGTTGTTTTTTTTGTTTATTTTGATGTTGTGGATTGTTGTTTTGTTTTTTAAGTTCAACCTTTTCCATACAGATCCTTTTTCTTTCTCAATTTTTCTAGTTTAATTATAATTTCCCATTGCTGCCTATTTCAATAATTAGAACTTCATTATTGTTAGTGTTTCTACCGCTATTATTTGGTTTTTCCAGCCAATTTTATCCCGTAAAGTTTTCTGTTTGCTTGTTTTGGTTTGATTTATAGCATTTTTGTCTTTCCTCTCTACTTGGTGGAGGTGGGGTACTGTGTCTGATCAGGTTAGCAAAGAGCTGCTGACCTCAAGGGAACCACCCAACTGGGCACCCCAAGAAGGTGGATTTTTTTTTAAGGTTGTATCAAAGTACCCTACTGTACACCTATATTGCTCTGTCTCCCTCTTTCTGTGCCTCTCTTCTTTTTGTCAATATTCCTTTTACCTACCCCCTCTCCTTCCTCTATTTTTTTTTTCCTTATCACTCGGTCCTCCTTTCTTTCATCCCTTTTTTGCTCTTAAACCTTCTCACCCTTCTGGTCCTGTAACCCTTAGTCCACAGGCACGAGAACTTAAAGAGCAAGAGGAAGTGAAAGGAAAATTAGGGCAAGGAAACAGATAAAAGAAATCACCCATGAGGAAGAATCAGCAGAAAACTCCAGGCAACATGAAGAACCAGTCCAGAACAACCCCGCCAAGGGACCATGAGGTAGCTACTGCAGAGGATTCCACCTATACAGAAATGTTAGGAATGACAGAAAGGGAATTTAGAATACACATGTTGAAAACAATGAAAGAAATGATGGAAACAATGAAGGAAACTGCTAATAAAGTGGAAAATAACCAAAAGGAAATCCAAAAACAGAATCAAATCAGAGATGAACGATATGAAGAATATAAAAAGGATATAGCAGAGCTGAAGGAAACGAAACAGTCAATCAGGGAACTTAAAGATGCAATGGAAAGTATCAGCAACAGGTTAGACCATGCAGAAGAAAGAATTTCAGAGGTAGAAGACAAAGTTTTTGAGATAACTCAGATAGTAAAAGAGGCAGAAAAGAAGAGAGAGAAAGCAGAACGTTCACTGTCAGAATTATGGGACTTTATGAAGTGTTCCAACCTACGAGTTATAGGAATTCCAGAAGGGGAAGAAGAATGCCCCAGAGGAATGGAAGCCATACTAGAGAATATTATAAAAGAAAATTTCCCAAATATCACCAAAGATTCTGACACACTGTTTTCAGAGGGCTATCGGACCCCAGGTCGCCTCAACTCTAACCGAGCTTCTCCAAGACACATTGTGATGAACCTGTCCAAAGTCAAGACAAACGAAAAGATTCTGCAAGCTGCCAGGAGTAAGTGCCAGTTGACCTACAGGGGCAAATCCATCAGAGTGACCGCAGACTTCTCTAATGAAACTTTCCAAGCAAGAAGACAATGGTCATCTACCTTTAATCTACTTAAACAGAACAATTTCCAGCCCAGAATTCTGTACCCTGCTAAGCTAAGCTTCAAAATTGATGGAGAAATCAAATCATTTGCAGACATACAAACATTGAGGAAATTCGCCACAACAAGACAAGCTCTACAGGAAATACTTCAACCTGTTCTGCACACTGACCACCACAATGGATCAGCAGCAAAGTAAGAACTCAGAAATTAAAGGACAGAACCAAACCTCCACACTGATGCAAAAGATAAAACTAAGCAATGGACTCTCACAAAATAAGATGAATAGAATACTACCACACTTATCAATTATCTCAATAAATGTTAATGGCTTGAATTCCCCACTGAAGAGACATAGATTGGTTGACTGGATTAAAAAACACAAGCCATCCATTTGCTGTCTGCAAGAAACACACCTGGCTTCAAAAGACAAATTAAAGCTCCGAGTCAAGGGTTGGAAGACAATTTTTCAGGCAAAGGGAATTCAGAAGAAAAGAGGAGTTGCAATCTTATTTTCAGACATATGTGGATTTAAAGCAAATAAAGTCAAAAAAGACAAAGATGGTCACTTTATATTGGTCAAGGGAAAAATACAACAAGAAGACATTTCAATTCTAAATATCTATGCACCTAATTTAAATGCTCCCAGATTCTTGAAACAGACCTTACTCAGTCTGAGCAATATGATATTTGCTAATACCATAATAACAGGAGACCTTAACACTCCTCTTACAGAGCTGGACAGATCCTCTAAACAGAAATTAAACAAGGATATAAGAGACTAAAATGAAACCCTAGAACAACTGTGCTTGATAGACGCATATAGAACACTCCATCCCAAAGATAAAGAATATACATTCTTCTCATCACCCCATGGAACATTCTCAAAATTGATCATATCCTGGGACACAAAACAAATATCAACAGAATCAAAAGAATTGAAATTTTACCTTGTATCTTCTCAGACCATAAGGCACTAAAGGTGGAACTCAACTCTAACAAAAATGCTCGACCCCACCCAAAGGCATGGAAACTAAACAATCTTCTGTTGAATAACAGATGGGTGAAGGAAGAAATAAAACAGGAAATCATTAAATTCCTTGAGCATAACAACAATGAAGACACAAGCTACCAAAACCTGTGGGATACTGCAAAAGCAGTTTTGAGAGGAAAATTCATCGCTTTAGATGCCTACATTCGAAAAACAGAAAGAGAGCGCATCAACAATCTCACAAGAGATCTTATGGAATTGGAAAAAGAAGAACAATCTAAGCCTAAACTCAGTAGAAGAAAATAAATATCCAAAATCAAGTCAGAGATCAATGAAATTGAAAACAAAAGAATCATTCAGAAAATTAATGAAACAAGGAGTTGGTTTTTTGAAAAAATAACCATTGGCCAGACTAACGAGGAATAGAAAAGTAAAATCTCTAGTAACCTCAATCAGAAATGATAAAGGGGAAATAACAACTGATCCCACAGAGATACAAGAGATCATCTCTGAATACTACAGAAACTCTATGCCCAGAAATTTGACAATGTGAAAGAAATGGATCAATATTTGGAGTCACACCCCCTCCCTAGACTCAGCCAGGAAGAAATAGAGCTCCTGAACAGACCAATTTCAAGCACTGAGATCAAAGAAACAATAAAAAAGCTTCCAACCAAAAAATGCCCTGGTCCAGATGGCTTCACTCCAGAATTCTATCAAACCTTCAAGGAAGAGCTTATTCCTGTACTGCAGAAATTATTCCAAAAAATTGAGGAAGAAGAAATCTTCCCCAACACATTCTATTTAGCAAACACCACCCTGATACCAAAACCAGGAAAAGACCCAAACAAAAAGGAGAATTTCAGACCAATCTCACTCATGAACATAGACGCAAAAATTCTCAACAAAATCCTAGCCAATAGATTACAGCTTATCATCAAAAAAGTCATTCATCATGATCAAGTAGGCTTCATCCCAGGGAGGCAAGGCTGGTTTAACATACGCAAGTCCATAAACGTTATCCACCATATTAACAGAGGCAAAAATAAAGATCACATGATCCTCTCAATAGATGCAGAAAAAGCATTTGATAAAATCCAGCATCCTTTTCTAATTAGAACACTGAAGAGTATAGGCATAGGCGGCACATTTCTAAAACTGATTGAAGCTATCTATGACAAACCCACAGCCAATATTTTACTGAATGGAGTAAAACTGAAAGCTTTTCCTCTTAGAACTGGAACCAGACAAGGTTGTCCTCTGTCACCTTTACTATTCAACGTAGTGCTGGAAGTTCTAGCCAATACAATTAGGCAAGACAAGGAAATAAAGGGAATCCAAATGGGAGCAGAGGAGGTCAAACTCTCCCTCTTTGCTGATGACATGATCTTATACTTAGAGAACCCCAAAGACTCAACCACAAGACTCCTAGAAGTCATCAAAAAATACAGTAATGTTTCAGGATATAAAATCAATGTCCACAAGTCAGTAGCCTTTGTATACACCAATAACAGTCAAGATGAGAAGCTAATTAAGGACACAACTCCCTTCACCATAGTCTCAAAGAAAATGAAATACCTAGGAATATACCTAACGAAGGAGGTGAAGGACCTCTATAAAGAAAACTATGAAATCCTCAGAAAGGAAATAGCAGAGGATAGTAACAAATGGAAGAACATACCATGCTCATGGATGGGAAGAATCAACATTGTTAAAATGTCTATACTTCCCAAAGCAATCTACCTATTCAATGCCATTCCTATCAAAATACCAACATCATACTTTCAAGATTTGGAAAAAATGATTCTGCGTTTTGTATGGAACCGGAAAAAACCCCGTATAGCTAAGGCAGTTCTCTGTAACAAAAATAAAGCTGGGGGCATCAGCATACCAGATTTTAGTCTGTACTACAAAGCCATAGTGCTCAAGACAGCATGGTACTGGCACAAAAACAGAGACATAGACACTTGGAATCGAATTGAAAACCAAGAAATGAAACTAACATTTTACAACCACCTAATCTTTGATAAACCAAACAAGAACATACCTTGGGGGAAAGACTCCCTATTCAATAAATGGTGTTGGGAGAACTGGATGTCTACATGTAAAAGACTGAAACTGGACCCACACCTTTCCCCACTCACAAAAATTGATTCAAGATGGATAAAGGACTTAACCTTAAGGCATGAAACAATAAAAATCCTCAAAGAATGCATAGGAAAAACACTGGAAGATATTGGCCTGGGGAAAGACTTCATGAAGAAGACTGCCATGGCAATTGCAACAACAACAAAAATAAACAAATGGGACTTCATTAAACTGAAAAGCTTCTGTACAGCTAAGGAGACAATAACCAAAGCAAAGAGACAACCTACACAATGAGAAAGGATTATTTGCATATTTTCAATCAGACAAAAGCTTGATAACTAGGATCTATAGAGAACTCAAATTAATCCACATGAAAAAAGCCAACAATCCCTTATATCAATGGGCAAGAGACATGAATAGAACTTTCTCTAAAGATGACAGACGAATGGCTACCAAACACATGAAAAAATGTTCATCATCTCTATATATTAGAGAAATGCAAATCAAAACAACCCTGAGATATCATCTAACCCCAGTGAGAATGGCCCACATCACAAAATCTCAAAACTGCAGATGCTGGCGTGGATGTGGAGAGAAGGGAACACTTTTACACTGCTGGTGGGACTGCAAACTAGTACAACCTTTCTGGAAGGAAGTATGGAGAAACCTCAAAGCACTCAAGCTAGACCTCCCATTTGATCCTGCAATCCCATTACTGGGCATCTACCCAGAAGGAAAGAAATCCTTTTATCATAAGGACACTTGTAGTAGACTGTTTATTGCAGCTCAATTTACAATCGCCAAAATGTGGAAACAGCCTAAATGCCCACCAACCCAGGAATGGATTAACAAGCTGTGGTATATGTATACCATGGAATACTATTCAGCCATTAAAAAAAATGGAGACTTTACATCCTTCGTATTAACCTGGATGGACGTGGAAGACATTATTCTTAGTAAAGCATCACAAGAATGGAGAAGCATGAATCCTATGTACTCAATTTTGATATGAGGACAATTAATGACAATTATGGTTATGGGGGGGACAGAAAGAGGGAAGGAGGGTGGTGGGCGGGGCCTTGGTGTGTGTCACACTTTATGGGGGCAAGACATGATTGCAAGAGGGACTTTACCTAACAATTGCAATCAGTGTAACCTGGCTTATTGTACCCTCAATGAATCCCCAACAATAAAAAAAAAAAAAAAAGATACCATTAGGAACATGAAAAGGCAAACACAGTCTGGGAGAAATGTCTTTGATAACATATCTAACAAAGAATTTATATTCATAAGGTATAAAGAGCTCCCACAAACTTAATTTTTAAAACCCATTTTTAATAGGCAAGAGACTTGAAAATATACTTCCTGAAAACAGAGATGTGAATAGCCAATAAACACATGAAATCATGCTTAATATCATTAATCTTCAGGGACTGGCAAAGTTGCTTTACAAGGAGACACTATTATCACCCACATTTTAGATGGGAAAAATTAAGACTGACAATACCAAGTGTTGACAAGAATCTAGAGCAATTGGAATGTTCATACTTTGCTTATGGGAGTGTAAAATCATGCAATGACTTTGGAAAATGGTTTGGTGGTTTCTATTAAGTTAAGCGTACCCCTACCTCGTGGCTCAGCTATTCGACTCCTAGGCTGCAAAATAATGCAAATATCCACAAAAAGACTTGTATGAAAAATGTAAATAGCAGCCTTATTCATAATAGCCCCCCAAAAAGTAACCCAAATATCCATTTACAGGAGAACAGATAAACAAACTATGCTCTATCTATACAAGGGATTACTACTTAGCAGTAATAAGGAACAAGACATTGACACCAGAACAAGTATGAATTTCTAAAACAATATATCACACGAACAAGCCAGACCGAAAAAGAGTCATGATAATTCCATTTACTGAAGTCCAAGAAAAGACCAAAACAATGGATCTATGGTGATAGAAATTCAGTCATTACCCTGGTAAGAGTAAAAGGGATTCATTCAAGAGGGCCAAAAAGGACATGTCTGGAGTGATGGGAACACTCTATACTTGGTTTCAGTGATACGAATGGTGTGTTGATTTGGGTACATGTTCTCCATTGTGATTTGGGTGACAAAAACATAAATAAGTACATTTTCCTAAACTCATCAAACTTAATATCTGTGTACTTTATTGTATATAAATTATAACTCAATTTTTCCAAAATTAAAAGGATAGAAGTGACAGTGGGAACTGCAAGTGCAAAAACAGGGAGACATAAAAAAAGAGAGCATGTCAGGGGAGGGAGAGCTGCATGTTCAGAGCTACACGGGATGGGAGTTGTCAGTTAGAATCAACTCACAAAGCGAGAGGTAGAGCAGTAAAGTTTATTTGGTGCCTTGGTGACGGCTGGCTGAGCTCAATAGGCATCAGCCCCGAACAGCAAGAGCGCTTATCTTCTAAAGCAGTGGTTCTCAACCTGTGGGTCACGACCCCTTTGTAACAATGAAAATACATCGTGGCATTAGGAAGGTTGAGAACCACTGTTCTAAAGGAAGGGTAGCAGGGGGTGAGTGTTACTTTGGTGTACTAGTGACTGTTGCCAAGTCCGATTCCAGCTGGCTTCCCGCCTAGACCATTTTATTCCTTTGTAGTTTAGTCTCTCCTGCAGCCATTGTGTCTGCTCCTTCCTGGTTCCTTCTGGCTGGGTCCCCAAAGCGGGTGATTTCAGGAGAGGTCTCTGAATAGCCAAGATAGAGTGCCTTAAGCTCAAGATGGAGTGGCCTATGCTTGCTCTGTTTTTGGAGTTCCTCCAACCAACCTATCAGGAGTGAGGACAGAGGAACTTTAAGGCAAGAACCAGGGATAATGGATCCCATCACAGACAGCTCTTTCAGCTGCTGTATAGTCATGTCCACATACTGACAGTTCAGTCAGTGACAGACCACATACATGAGAGTGGTCCCCTAAGATTATAATACCAGATGTTTACCGTACCTTTCCTATGTTTAGATAAGTTTAGATACACAAATACTTACCAGTGTGTTCCAATTGCCTATGATTTCTTTTTTTAGGTAGAGATAGGATCTTGCTAAGTTGCCCAGGCTTGTCTTGAACTCCTGGCCTCCAGCCATCCTTCTGCCTGGGTCTTCCAAAGTGAAGGGATTATAGGAGTGAGCCACCATGCCTGGTGCCTATGGTATTCAGAATAGTAACAAGCTGTACAGGTTTGTATCTCAGGAACAATAGGCCACACAATACAGCCTAGGTGTATAGTGGGCTGTACCATTTAGGTTGGTGTAAGTATATTCTAGGATGTTTGCACAATGATGAAATCTCCTGATTACAGACATCTCAAAAAGTACCTCTATCATTAAGCAATGCATGTCCATGACTGTATATAAATTCATTCTTCAACCATAGGTTGATCCCAACTCTTCTGTGGTGTGTATTTCAAACCAATCATCAGGAGGTACTAGCATTTCAAAGTCAAATGGGTCATTTCAGGAAAATTCTCCAGAGGTATCATATTTTGCCACTGGGGGTCTGGCCAGGCCCAGCCATCTTTTTCCCCACATGTTAAAACCAGGTAGTGCCCTCCCTTGCCCTGAATCATCTCAGGAGACTCTGAAGATACTGGCCATCTAGGTAGGAAAGAAATGAAAAGAGATAGAACAAAGAGTTTGGCTCCAAAACACAAAAGGAGGAAAGGCATGGTGGCTCATGCCTGTAATCCCAGCACTCTGGGAGGCCGAGGTGGGTGGATGCCCTGAGCTTGGGAATTTGAGACCAGCCTGAGCGAGAGCAAGACCCTCATCTCTACTAAAAATAGAAAAACTACCAGGGCATTGTGGCCGATGCCTATAGTCCCAACTACTTGGGAGGCTGAAGCAAGATCACTTGAGCGCAAGCGTTTGAGGTTGCTGTGAGCTATGACACCACAGCACTCTACCCAGAGTGACTGAGTAAGACTCTGTTTCAAACACACACATATACACACACACACATGGAAAACCAAAAAATAGAAATCAATAAATGTTTAAAGAAACAACTGCCAAGCCGGGCATGGTGGCTCATACCTGTAATCCCAGCACCTAGCAGACCGAGGTGGGTGGATTGCCTGAGCTCAGTTTCAAGACCAGCCTGAGCCAAAGTGAGACCTCATCTCTAAAAATAGCCGGGCATTGTGGCAGGTGCCTGTCATCCCAGCTACTTGGGAGTCTGAGGCAGGAGAATCGCTTGAGCCAAAGAGTTTGAGGTTGCTGTGAGCTCTGACGCCACGGCACTCTACCGAGGGCTACAAAGCAAGAAACTGTTTTGAGAAACTTTCTGTTTCAAAAAAAAAAAGAAAGAAAGAAAGAAAAGAAAAGAAAAAATAAATGACTGCCGAATGTAATGTTATATTAACTACCTTAGTTGTTGGTGCTGGCATTTATAAAAACACCATTACAGCCCACACAAATGACCTACATGTTCTTCAGATGTGAATGGTTAAAGGAACTTTAATATATCCATGCAGTGGAATACTACCCTGTGTTAGTTTACAATATAATATACAAATTTTTGCAGACTATGCAAAATGTATTAGTTGCCTAAGACTGCTGTAGCTAAGTACCACAGAATGGGTAGTCTAAAAAAACAGAAATCTATTTTCTCACAGTTCAGGAGCGGAAAAGTCCGAGATCAATATGTCAGCAGGGTTGGCTTCTTCTCAAAGCCATGAAGGAACAGCGTGTCCCAGGCTCCTCGAATTGGCTCATAGATGGCCTTCTTCTCCCGGTGTCTTCACATCATTTTCCTTCTGTACAAGTCAGTATCCAACTTTCCTCCCTTTATAAGGATATCAGTCATATAAATTAGGGCACATCTTAATGACCTCATTTTAACTTACTTACCTCTGTAAAGACCCCCATTGCCAAATGCAGTCACGTTCTGAGGTGGTGAGTGTTAGGGCTTTAACATATAAATGTGAAGTAGGGATGAGAGGAAGGACATAAATCAGCTCATAGCTTATCCAGAGACGTTTTTAAAACCATAATGTATCCAACAACTTCGATGGATCTCAAGGGTATTTATGTTGAGTGGAAAAAAAATAATCACAAAAGGTTATATACTGTATCATTCCATTTTTATGAAAAACTCAAAATGACAAAAATTATAGAGATGGAGAATAGATTAGTGCAATGGTAGCATAAGGGATTCTTATAGTTAGGAAACAGTTCTGCAACTTGACTGTGGTGATGGCTACACAAATCTACACACACGATAAAATTGCATAGAACTATACACACATGTTCTACCAATATGAATTTTCTGGTTTTGATACTGCACTTTGGTTATGTAAGATGCAGCTATAGAATAAAGTTATTTTATCAGCTATGCCGGATTCTGTGTATTTTACTATTTTAGGAACTTCTCGTGTGTTTATACTAACTTCAAAATTAAAAAGTTGAAGAAACAAACCTCACTTTGATAATGCTCAAAGTACCCAGGTAAGGATTAAATAAACTCATGGTAACAAAATAATTTCAGAGAAAAATTATAAAGATACTTTCCTTTTTTATAGAAAAAGTATGTATGTGTATATTATATATAAATTTAATGTGTTAATAAAATTACGTTTAATTTGTCTCATAGGAAGTGGCATGTCTACCTGAGTAAACAGGTGGGTTTAGTTACCCAAATTTAACTAAATCAACCCTCACATATGGACAGGTAGCTTTAAGAAAGTTTACTGGAGTAGAGTATAAATGTCTTAACCCAATAAATAAATAAGCGAGGTAAAGATTATGTTAACTACTTTGATATAAGTATTCCAAATTGTATATCAAATCAGCACATTGTACCCCATAAATTTATTGATGTACACAGTTATGATTTAATAAAAAAGAAAGTTTACTGAAAGGAACCTACAGAATGAAATTAATTTTAACAATGCAAGCACCATAAGGAAGGGCCCCTCGCTGGGCAAAACATGAGAGGAAAATAACCCATCAATTGATCTGGCAGAATGCATTCTCCAAGGATGACCATACCAAACATATCATTCTTACAATATGACATTGACACTTCTCTACTGAGAAGTAGTGCTTACGTTCCCTTCTCTTAAATCAGGCGATGGAGGGAGGCTGTGACTATGTCAGCATGGCATTATGTGTCTTCCAAGACAGTCATTAAAGGTTACATAGCTTTCACCTGATCTTATCTCTTGGAACCCAGTGGCAATGTCGTGAGAAAGCCAAGCAGTCACATGGAGATACCATCCTCAGGTGCTCTAGCACAGCCCCAGCTGAGGTCCAGCCAACCCCCAGAGTAAATTGTACCCTCAAAGGATTCCAGCTCCCAGCCTTCAAGTAGAAAAGATGAGCTGAACTTGCCAAACCCTACCCAAATTGAAATTCATACAAAAATTTTTTATCCACTAACTTTTGAGGTTATTTTTGACTCAGCAACTGATAAATCTCTAAAGCTCAAAAACATTAATTATAAATTAATATTCACGATATGTTTATGTAAAATACTGCATACTATGCAAAAATGTTGTATATTATATTGTAAAATATTATATATTCTCTCTGTAGTACATGAACTTCATTTAAAAATAAGCATGAGCATATTGGCACAAATGCTTTTAATTATAAAAGTGCTGTGTAAAGGGCAGCACCTGTGGCTCAAAGGAGTAGGACGCTGGCCCCATATGCCGGAGGTGGTGGTTCAAACCCAGCCCCAGCCAAAAACTGCAAAAAAAATAAAAAAGTGCTGTGTAAAAAATGTGGAGGCCGCTGTTTAGACACGTGAGCCACGGTGCGATTTTGAACAGTAGAGGAGCACCAAGGACTTGCCACCAATGACCCAGGAATACCAAGAGAATTCTGACATTTTTTCTTTATTAAATCATAGCTATATACATTAGTGCAATCAAGGGGTACAATGTGCTGGTTTCATATACAATCTGAAATATTTTCATCAAACTGTTTAATATAGCCTTCATGGCATTTTCTTAGTTATTATATGTAGACATTTGTATTCTGCATTTAGTAAGTTTCGCCTGTACCCATTCTAAGATGCACCATAGGTGTGACCCCACTAATTACCTTCCCTTCACCCCAATCACCCCCCTCCCCTCCCTTCCCTTGGCCCTTTCCCCATATTCTTGTGCTATAGTTGGGTTATAGCCTTCATATGAAAGCTATAAATTAGCTTCATAGTAGGACTGAGTACATTGGATACTTTTTCTTCCATTCTTGAGATACTTTGCTAAGAACAATATGTTCCAGCTCCATCCATGTAAACATGAAAGAGGTAAAGTCTCCATCTTTCTTTAAGGCTGCATAATATTCCATGGTATACATGTACCACAATTTGTTAATCCATTCATGGGTTGATGGGCACTTGGGCTTCTTCCATGACTTAGCAATGATGAATTGGGCTGCAATAAAAATTCTGGTACACATGTCTTTGTTATAATGTGATTTTTGGTCTTCTGGGTATATACCTAGTAGAGGAATTATAGGATCGAATAGTATGTCTATTTTTAGATCTCTAAGTATTTTCCAAACATCCTTCCAGAAGGAACGTATTAGTGTGCATTCCCACCAGCAGTGTAGAAGTGTGCCCTTTCCTCCACATCCATGCCAACATCTCTGATTTTGGGATTTTGTTGTGTGGGCTAATCTTACTGAAGTTAGGTGATATCTAAAGTAGTTTTGATTTGCATTTCTCTGATGATTAAGGATGATGAGCATTTTTTCATGTGTCTGTAGGCCATGCGCCTGTCTTATTTAAAGAAGTTTCTCTTCAAGTCTTTTGCCCACCCTGTAATGGAATCACTTGTTCTTTTCTTGCTAATACATTTGAGTTCTCTGTGGATTCTGGTTATTAAACCTTTGTCAGAGACATAACCCACAAATATTTTCTGAGAGCTGTCTGCTTGCTATACTTACTATGTTCTTGGCTGTGCAGAGGCTTTTTAGTTTGATTAGGTCCCAGTAGTGTATTTTTGATACTGCTTCAATTGCCTGGGGAGTCCTCCTCATAAATTTTCACCCAGGCTGATTCCTTTAGGAGTTTTCCCAGCACTCTCTTCTAGTATTTTTATAGTTTCATGTCTTAGGTTTAAATCTTTAATCTAGTGAGAGTCTATCTTAGTTAATGGTGAAAGGTGTGGGTCCAGTTTCAGTCTTCTACAGGTTGCCAGCCAGTTCACCCAGCACCATTTGTTAAATAGGGAATCTTTTCCCCACTGAATGTTTTTAATTGGCTTGTCAAAGATCAGATGACGGTAAGTAGCTGGATTCATCTCTTGGTTCTCTATTCTGTTCCAGACATCTACTTCTCTGTTTTTGTGCCAGTACAATGCTGTTTTGATCACTATCGATTTATAGTACAGTCTCAGGTCTGGTAGCGTGATTTCTCCAGCTGTGTTTTTATTTCTGAGTAATGTCTTGGCTATTCGAGTTTTTTTCTGATTCCATATAAAATGAAGTATTGTTTTTTTGAAACCTTTAAAATATGACGATGGAGCTTTAATAAATTGCATTAAAATTATATATGGCTTTGAGTAGTATAGACATTTTAACAATGTTGATTCTTCCCAGCCATGAGCATTGTATGTTTTTCCATCTGTTAACATCTTCAGCTATTTCTTTTCTTAAAGTTTCATAGTTCTCTTTATAGAGATCTTTCATGTCCTTTGTTAGGTAAACTCCCAAATATTTCATCTTCTTTGGCACTACTGTGAAAGGAATAGAGTCCTTGACTGTTTTTTTGGCTTGGCTATTGTTGGTATATATAAAGGCTACAGATTTATGGGTGTTGATTTTGTAGCCTGAGACATTGCTGTATTCCTTGATCACTTCTAAAAGTTTTGTAGTGGAATCTCTGGTGTTTTCCAGATATATGATCATATCATCTGTGAGGAGTGAAAGTTTGATCTCTTCTGACCCTATGTGGATATGCCTTTTCTTGATCCCCTTGATCACCTTTTCTTCCCTAATTGCAATAGCTAAAACTTCCATTACAATGTTAAAGAGGAATGGAGACAATGGGCAACCTTGCCTGGTTCCTGATCTAAGTGGAAATGATTTCAATTTAACTTCATTCAATATGATATTGGCTGTGGGTTTGCTGTAGATGGCCTCTATTAGTTTAAGAAATGTCCCTCTATACCAATTTTCTTAAGTGTTCTGATCATGAAGGGATGCTGGATATTATCAAAAGCTTTCTCTGCATCAATTGAGAGAATCATATGGTCTTTATTTTTTAGTTTGTTTATGTGCTGAATTACATTTATAGATTTACATATATTTTTGATACTGTATGAATCAAACTATGTATATATATTTACATATAACCATCCTTGAGACCCTGGGATAAATCCCACTTGGTCATGGAGTATAATTTTTTTGATGTGTTGTTGGATTCTGTTTGTTAGGATCTTATTGAATATTTTTGCATCAATATTCATTAGTGATATTGGTCTATAATTTTCTTTTCTTGTTGGGTCTTTCCCTGGTTTAGGGATCAAGGTGATGTTTGCTTCATAGAAGTGTTGAGTAGTATTCCTTCTTTTTCTATATTTTGGAAGAGGTTTAGTAATATAGGCACTAGTTCTTCTTTAAAGGTTTGGTAGAATTCTGACGTGAAGCCATCTGGTCCCAGGCTTTTCTTTTTAGGGAGATTTTTTATAGCTGATGCTATTTCAGAATTTAACATAGGCCTGTTCAACATTTCCACTTCATTCTGGCTAAGTCTTGGTAGGTGGCGTGCTTCCAAGTATTCATCAATTTCCTTCAGATTTTCATATTTCTGAGAGTAAAGTTTCTTGTAATATTTGTTAAGTATTTTTTGAATTTCTTTTTTTTATTTATTTGTGTTTTTTTTTTTTTTGTAGAGACAGAGTCTCACTTTATTGATGTTGGTAGAGTGCTGTGCCATCACAGCTCACAGCAACCTCCAGCTCCTGGGCTTAGGCGATTCTCTTGCCTCAGTCTCCCGAATAGCTGGGACCACAGGTGTCAGCCACAACGCTCAGCTATTTTTTGATGCAGTTTGGTTGGGGCCAGGTTTGAACCCACCACCTTCGGTATATGGGGTCAGTGCCCTACTCACTGAGCCACAGGTGCTGCCCTGAATTTCTGAGGGGTCTGTTGTTATTTTGTCTTTACCATTTCTGATTGATGAAATTAGAGATTTTACTTTTTTTTTCCTGGTTAGGTTAGCCAAATGTTTATCTATTTTATTAATCTTTTCAAAAAACCAACTTTTTGATTTATTGATATGTTGTATAATTCTTTTGTTTTCGATTTCATTTAATTCTGCTCCTATTTTTGTTATTTCTTTTCTTCTGCTGGGTTTGGGGTTGGAATGTTCTTCTTTCTCCAGTTGCTTGAGATGTCCCATTAAGTTGTTAACTTTCTCTCTTTCCATTTTTTTGAGGAAGGCTTGCAGTGCTATAAATTTCCCTCTTAGGACTGCCTTTGTGGTATCCGAGAGGTTCTGATAATTCGTGTCTTCATTGTCATTTTGTTCCAAAAATGTGGTAATTTCCTTCTTAATCTATCCTTTAGCATAAGGTTATTTAGCTTCCAAGTTGTTGTATGAGTATGCAGATTCCTGTTGTTATTGAGTTCAACTTTTATTCCATGATGGTCTGAGAAGATGCAAGGAATAATTTCTATTTTTTTTAATTTGCTGAGGTTAGACTTGTGACCTAGGACGTGATCTATTTTGGGGTATGTTCCATGGGCTAGTGAGAAGAATGTGTATTCAGTTTTGTTGGGATGAAATGTTCTGTAGATGTCTGTTAAATCCAGTTGTTGAATGGTTAAGTTTAAATCTAAAATTTTTTTGCTTAGCTTCTTTTTGGAGGATCTATCCAACACTGCTAAAGGGGTGTTAAAATCTCCAACTACTATGGAACTGGGGGAAATCAAGTTGCTCATGTCTTTTAGAGTTTCTTTCATAAATTGAGACCCATTCCGGTTGGGTGCATACATATTAACAATTGAAATATCATCATATTGAGTATTACCTTTAACAAATATGAAGCTTCCATCCTTATTCTTCCTTATTTTGGTTGGTTTAAAGCCTATTGTATCTGCGAATAGGATTGCAACGCCTGCTTTCTTCTGCTTTCCATTTGCCTGGAATATAGATGACCATCCCTTCACCTTGAGTCTATATTTATCTTTTAAAGTAAGATGAGATTCTTGTATGCAGTAGATATCTGGCCTGAGTTTTTGTATCCAGTCAACCAACCTGTGTCTCTTTAGAGGACAATTTAAACCATTCACATTCATCGAGAATATTAATAAGCCTTTCAAAAGTCCAGTGGACATTTTTAATCCTTTTGCAACTGTGGAAGTTGCAATTTGATCAAAAGTTTCTGGGTGAGTTTACTTTTGTGGTGGAGGATTATGCTGGTCTTTATGGAGGATAGGTCTGAGACTATCCTGGAGAACTGATTTAGTTATGGCAAATTTCTTCAACATGTGAATGTCATTAAAGTATTTAATTTCTCCATCATAAATGAAACTCAGTTTAGCTGGATACAGGATCCTAGGTTTAAAGTTATTTTGTTTTAGGAGATTAAAAGTCAGTGACCATCCTCTTCTAGCTTGAAAGGTTTTAGCAGAGAGAGCTGCAGTTATTCTAATATTCTTCCCCTTGTAGGTTATGGTTTTTTTACGTCTGGCTGCTTTCAGAATTTTCTCCTTCATATTAACTTTAGTGAAATTGATTATGATGTGTCTGGGGGACGTCTTATTCAGGTTGAGTCGTGCTGGAGTTCTGAAACTTTCTGCTATCTGAATTTCAGAATCTCTTGGCATGTCTGGAAAATTCTCTTTCATAATCTCATGAAGAAGAGACTCTGTGCCTTGTGAAGCCACTTCATCACTTTTGGGGATCCCTATGAGGTGAATATTGCTTTTCTTCTAATTATTCCAGAGCTCTCTGAGACAGTGATCTGGTTTTGCCCTCCATTTCTCTTCCTCTTTGAGAGTTTGGGAGCATTCGAAAGCTTTGTCTTCAATGTCAGAAATCCTTTCTTCTGCTTGCTCCATTCTGTTACTGAGGGATTCTACTGTATTTCTCAGATCTTTGAGGGCTGAAACTTCTTGGCTCAATGTGTCGAAATCTTTGGTCATTTGGTCTTTGAATTTGTTGAATTCTTGAGGTATCTTTTGGATTGCTGCTTGAAATTCTAATTCAATCTTATTTGCTACCCAGATTCTGAATTCGAATTCTGACATCTCAGCCATTTGTTTATGCATGGGATCTTGTGATGTGTCTGCTTTATTGTTCCTTGGGGGAGTTGATCTATTCTGATTATTCATATTGCTGGAGTTTTTCCATTGATTCCATCCCATTATTGTTTTTCACTGTTGCCTCTGGCCGTCCTCAGAGTTGGGGAGGTGTCTCTCCAAGATTAGACCCCAGCAAGATCACTCTATTGTTGCTGGATCTTTGTAGGGAATGACCCTGTGTAGCTCCTCTTGGGCTGCCCCAGCCAGGGAATTCTGGCTGTGGGAGCAGCTCTGGAGTGTGGCACACCTGGATCCAGCAACAGGGCGGGGGGTGGTGGACATGGTTCTGGGAATGCCTGGTGCCCTGTGACTTTGGCACAGAGAGCCCAAGGTTCCAGCAGTCTCTCGCCAGGAGGAGGGCTCTGATGGCTCCGGAGGGAGGGCGTGGGTAGCGCAGCTACCAGAGTCCCTGGCCAGAAGGGCGGGCTGGTGCAAAGGCAGGAAGGGTACGGGAGGGAGGACGCAGGTGCACGGCTCCTGGAGTTCCTGGCCAGGGCAGGCAGAGGCCCAGTGGGTACAGAGCACAGGGTGCGGGGTCACGTGGTTGCCAGCAGAGTCCCTGGCCAGGGTGGGAGTGCAGAGGCCCGTCGGGCACAGGAAGTGGGGCCCCACAGTTGCTGGCAAAGTCCCAGGCTGGGGCCGGCGTGTGGAGGCTCGGTGGGTGCAGAGCACAGGGCTGCGCAGTTGCTGGCAGAGTCCCTAGCTGGGGCAAGCACTGGTCGCTGGGTCACGTGGTTGCCAGCAGAGTCCCTGGCCTGGGCAGGCATGGGCCATGCGGTTGCCAGCAGAGTCCCTGGTGTGGGGGGGAGGGCTCAGCAGGCCCCTAGAGTCTCTTGCTGGGGGGGGCACTTGGTCCAGCAGACAGGGAGGGGTCACTGCTCAAGAACTTCCTTCCTCAGTCTCAGCAGGGGTTAGGCTTCTGGTTCATCAGGTAAGGGGGAAAGGGTGTACTGGAAGTTCAGAATGGCAGGGAAGACTTTAGTTCAATTTTTCTGCCTAGCAAGAAAGTGTTCAGAGTCACAGCAGGGTCCCTCTGAAGAAGTAATCCCCACTTCCCACATCACTCACCCATGGGGTGAGACAAGAGGTCCACAGTTCACTGCTTGTAGAAAACCCGCAGGAGCAAATGAAGAGAAAAAAGAAAGGAGACAGAAAAAAAAAAAACACAGCTTTCTTGGGGGAGGGGACAGAGACTTTTCCTTTCAGATGAATTTTGTACCTGAAGCTTGGTTTCTTGGAGTCGCAGCTTGCCTTAGCAGAGTGACCTGCAGTTATCATTTCTCTCTCAGCTGGGCTCCCAGTCTTCAGCTTAATTGGGCTGTTTCTGGACATTATTGTTCCTTTTGGACAGGAGCCTCTTTCGGAAGCTGCATTCAGTCGGCCATCTTTCCCTCCTCCCCCGAATTCTGACATTTTAAGGCCTTTCCAGAAGGTTCTCCCCAAGGTAAGTGCCCCAGAGACCTCAGTCTCTCACTAACCCAGACTTAACAGACCTAGAGGAAAATGAAAAGGACATACTGAGTGTGGATCTCTTTCCTCAAGTGACCACACCTAGCTGTGCAGACAATTATATGACATCTGAGTCCCTAGTAAGGGACTCAAGGGTCAGCTCAGGGTGCAGAGATGGGGGTAAGAGCATTGTTGGTTCCCCTGGGGACCACAGACCTTCGTTCCCAATGCAGAAACCCCCAACTCCATCCTCCACATGAGTCTGCTCTCCACTGGACAGATATCTCCAAAGCCAGAAGGCACAGATGGACGGGCCGCCCTAAGCTCTAAGGCTCACATCATTACGCACCTACAATGTATTGGGAGAGAGGTAGAACAGGTGGAAGTAGAAGGAGAATGCTGCTGTTCTGGAGTCAGCCAGACCTGCTGAGTGACCTTAGACAAGTAACTTTGCCTCTATGAGCCTTGGATAGTTAGTCTACATATTATATAATAAGAGCAAAAGTACTTCATGGGTCATGCTCGATCCTCTGTCACAATGTACTAAACAGTGGGCTTTTAACAAAACCGACCTGGGTGACTTTACCTCCCAGAGGGGCAGTGTCCTCCTTTAAACAACAAGAGTAATGATAGCTGCCTCAGGGAAAGACATAAAAGAGCACCCATAAAATCACTCACACAGTGAGCACTCAATACCATGTGAACTGTAACAGGGAAATAGGGAGCTACAGCAGAGGTTCATCATGGGGAAGGCAGGTTGGGTTACTTTGCAGATTGTCAGGACGGTGGTGGAGCTAGAGGCGACATTGGGGTGACCCGTGAAGAGGCAGATGGACAGTCCAAGCAAGAGAGGATTCAAATTGCATGTGCTAGGTGGAAGGGTAGGGGACAGGAAGGAGGTCAGATCAGTTGAGGGTGACCATGTGTTGGAGCAAGAGGCAAGAGGAGAAGATAACACCTGGTCTGTTTTTGGTTTTGCTTTTGTTTTTTGATGAAGTCTAGCTCTCTTCTCCAGGCTAGAGTGCAATGGCATCATCATAGCTCACTGCAATATCAAACTCCTGGGCTTAAGTGATCCTCCTGCCTCAGCCTCTTGAGTAGCTGGGACTACAGGTGCACCACAGTGCCCAGCTAAATTTTTTCTAATTTTATTTTTTTATTTTTACTTTTTTTATTGTTGGGATTCATTGAGGGTACAAGAAACCAGATTACACTGATTGCATTTGTTAGGTTAAGTCCCTCTTATAATTGTATCTTACCCCCAAGACACAATTGTTGCACACTGAGACCCCACCCCCTCCCTCCTTCCCTCTCTCTCTGATCTCCCCTTCCCCCACCCCTCACCAAGTACTAGGTCATATCAAAATTAAGTACATATGATTCATGCTTTTCCATTCTTGTGATGCTTTACTAAGAATAATGCGTTCCACTTCCATCCAGGTTAGTACAAAGGATGTACATTTTAATAGAGACAGGGGTCTCACTCTTTCTCAGGCTAGTGTAGAACTCCTAATTTCAAGCAATCCTTCTGCCTCAGCCTCCAAGAACGCTAGGATTACAGATGTAAGCCACCATGCCCAGCCAAAACCTGGTCTCTGGTTTGAAGCTGTGAAGGTGGAGGAGATTATGAGGGCAGCTGAAAGTCCTGGAGAATGTCCACCAGGAGATGCCCAGGAGGGTGACCTCAGCAGAATGGATGGAATCCAGAGATACTGTATTATTTTAGTCCATTGTGGCTGCTATAAAAAAAAAATCTATTAGCTGAGTGCCTTATAAACAACAAAAAATTATATATCTTAGTTCTGGAAGCTGGAAAGTCAAAGATCAAGGCAACAGAAGATTCCATGTCTGGAGGGCATGCTTTCTGGTTCATACATGGCATTTTATACTGTGTCCTCACCTGGTGGAAAGGGTAAAGTTCTTCTCTGGGGTCTTTTTTATGAGGGCACTAATTACTCTCATTAGGGCTCCAACGTCATAACCTAATCACCTCCCAAAGGCTCCACCTCATAAGAACATCATATTGTGGATTTGGTTTCAACATATAAATCTCAAGGAGGATGCAACATTCAGACCATAACATGGATGGTGGATCCACTTCATTTGTTCATACAGTCTTCCTTGAGGATGGAGGACAGGAACCACTCAGCACATGCTTGTATGTATGTATGAAAGAGGAAGAGAGATATACTGAGAGACAGAGGGACAGAGAGACAGAAAGAGAAACAAAGAAAAAAGCATTTAAATTGCAGGCATTCTAAATTCGTCCTATGTCTTTTGTTTTTATTGGGTCTCCATGGAGACTGTCAAAAATCGCCAATATTGACTATATTACAAGTCATCATGGCAGAGTATTGGGAAAATTGAGGGTATATATATGTCGAAATATATCAAATTGTACACTCTAAATTTGCATTGTTTATTACTTTAACAAAGTTAGTTTATAAACAGAATAGGTCAAACATAGTGGCTCACACCTGCAACCCGAGGTTCTGGAAGGCCAAGGCAGAAAGATTGCTCCAGCCCAGAAGTTCAAGACCAACCTGGACAACATAGCAAGCTCATATCTAAGAAAAAAAAAAAAAAAAAACATAAAATATTAACCTGGTGAGCGGCGCCTGTGGCTCAGTGAGTAGGGCGCCGGCCCCATATACCGAGGGTGGTGGGTTCAAACCCAGCCCCGGCCAAACTGCAACAAAAATATAGCCGGGCCTTGTGGCGGGCGCCTGTAGTCCCAGCTACTCGGAAGGCTGAGGCAAGAGAAGCGTGTAAACCCAAGAGCTGGAGGTTGCTGTGAGCCGTGTGACGCCACGGCACTCTACCGAGGGCGGTAAAGTGAAACTCTGTCTCTACAAAAAACAAAAAATTAACCTGCTGTGGTGGTGCAAGCCCACAGTCCCAGCTACTACAGTGGCTGAGGAAGCAGGAGGATCACTTGAAGCCAAGACTTCAAGGCTATAATAAGCTATGATTGTGTGGCTGCACTTCAGTCTAGGTAACAGAGTAAGACCCAGACTCAAAAAAAAAAAAAAAAATTAAAGGAAGAAAATGAATTTTTAAAAACGGAGAGGGAACTGCAGAGGCAAAGGTGGGAAGGGACTGTTTTGTCAAGTGAGAAGAACACCTTCTAGCTGGAGTCTGGGTTCCTGGAGAAGGGATAAGTAGGAGAGAAGAGTAGGGGAAACTGGAAGCCGGATGGTGGCTGCAAGCTGATTTTTCTGCAACCCCATCTGGCGGGGGTCCTGCACTCTCCCAGGGTGCGTTTTCCAATCGAGACGCTGGGGGGCAGTGGTACATTGCGAGCCCCACGGTGGTTATTCCGAGAAAAATACTGCGAAGTCACCAGTTTCTCCTACAGACCGAGAGGCCCAGGGCTGCGCTAGTAGGTTTTCCAGAAGTCTCTGAAAACGTTCAAGGCCTGGAAGAAAAACAAAATTTTAAACCACACAGTTGGATGTTCCAAAACATAAAAGCAGGGCGGCGCCTGTGGCTCAGTCGGTAGGGCGCCGGCCCCATATACCGAGGGTGGCGGGTTCAAACCCGGCCCCGGCCAAACTGCAACAAAAAAAGAAAAAATAGCTGGGCGTTGTGGCGGGCGCCTGTAGTCCCAGCTACTCGGGAGGCTGAGGCAAGAGAATCGCTTAAGCCCAGGAGTTGGAGGTTGCTGTGAGCTGTGTGATGCCATGGCACTCTACCGAGGGTGATAAAGTGAGGGAAAAAAAAAACATAAAAGCAAAGCGGCAAAATCAAAATCCATAAACGTTTGCATGAACCGTGGTGTAGAGGCTCGGCACCAGTAGCTCAGTGAGTAAGGAGCCGGCCGCATACACCAAGCTGGCCGGTTCAAGCCCGGCCCAGGCCTGCTAAACAACAACGACAACTGCAACCAAAAGATAGCTGGGCGCTGTGGTGGGCGCCTTTAGTCCCAGCTACTTGGGAGGCTGAGGCAAGAGAATCGCTTAAGCCCAAGAGTTTGAAGTTGCTGGGAGTTGTGAGGTCACAGCACTCTACCGTGGGTGACAGTGAGATTCTGCCTCAAAAAGAAAAAAAGAAAGAAACGTGGTGTAGACTTGATTGATTGTTGACTTCAACATTCCCCTAAAATGCCAGTTGCACTTGAAAGTTGTGATATTTGTGAGTTAGAGCTCTGTGTGCAAGAATTCCTACAGGCTGGCATTCTTCCTTTCTTCCTTTGGGATGTCACGCCACTGGGTCGCTCCTTTTCTCTCCCTGCCTCCATCTTCCCCTCACTCCCTGCTCTCTGCTCTCTTTTCTCTTTTCTCATCTCTTCCCCCCACTCTCTTACCTTTCTCTAACAAAAAATAAACTATACTTTCATATCCTAATCTTGGCCAAGAGCAGTGTTTTTCAATCTTTTTTATCTCACAGCACACTTGAACCTACAGTTAAACTTCCACAGCACACTTCAATTATGTTGGTCAAAAAAAAAAAGAGTACAAAGAATATACTTACTGTCATTTTAGACTTTCATGGAGCTGCACCATCTCTTTTGCGTACAAGTTTTCTTTTTTAAATTTAGATAAAACTTTATATTTTTCCACTTGGGATTTCTCCTTGATTTGTATTCTTTGTTCTAAACTTTTAGAAATAATCTTCTTCCTTTAGAATGAAAGTAATATGTGTTTACTATAGGGGGATTTGGGAAATATACTAGAGTATGCATTGAAGAATGAAAATCAACCAAATATACTCCATTAACATATCTTCATTTCTGCCCCACTCATGGTCTTTTATGTATTTTATTGGATGCATAGATGGGTGGATCTCTTGATTTGCCTAGTAATTGGTGTCCTGTGGAATACACAGTTTAAGTTCCTTCTTCTTGTCTCTTAACATTTCATTATGAACATTTCCTCAAGTCATTGGGTATTCTCCTACATTTCCTTAAGGTTTCATCATAGTCCACGAATTGGCTGCACCATAATTGTTCTAACTAAGCTTTTTTTGTTTTCGTTTTTACTTACTCGAGGGTGTTTCTCTTTTTATTTCTATTGGTGCACAATAAATTTATATATTTACGGGGAAAAAAAAGAATATACTTACTGTGCTTTGAACTTCTTTTGAAAATAATTTAATTAATGGTCTTCAAATTTTTTGCAGCCACACCTAAGATCCTCTCATGGCATGAAAATTTTTAAACTAAAAAAAAATTAAAAATAGAGAATTCCTGTAAAGTCACAATAAACAAATGTGTCTATCATGGTGCCTTAATAATTTCAAAAGCAAAAACATAACTTTTCTTCTACTTTTTTGTAACAAAAGAAGAAATACATTGAATGAGAATGTATTTTAAAATGTTTGATGTGAAACAGGACAACACCTCCAAGAGCGCAGGTACCCAGGGATATTACGTCCAGCCTTCTGCCTTTGCATATGCTGTTCCTTTGGCCTTAATCACCCTTCCCTTCCTCCCATTTTGGCCAACTCACCCCCAATTCATCCTTCATATCTCAGCTCAGTCACCTCCTTAGGGAAGCCTTCCCTAGCCCCAAATAAGGGCTCCATTACCCACTGTCTTAACACCACATGCTTCATAGCCTTCATCACATTATAACCATAAATCTATTATTTATGCTATTATTGGATTTCTGTCACTCTTCTCCATTCAAAGATACTGTCTTCATCTGGCCTGGGACTAGGAACATAGTAAGTACTCAGTAACAATTGAATGGATGGATGAAAGAATAAATAAAAGAATGAACACAAGTGCATAAATGAGCATGATAAACTTGACCCTACAGGGCTTTCCCATTAAAGTCAAAATTTATGTGATCTCATTGCAACAATATGGATACTAGCTCACAAAGTCGTTCTCCAAACTCACACTCATTCATTTTTATAATAGCCTCTCCCCTCCTGCCGGCCCTTGGCGCCTGCCCTGTGCTGAGCTGTGTTGAGGCAGCAGGGAAAGCTTAGCCTCAGATCCTGCCCTTGCCCAGCTCTGGGGCAGAAGCCCAGAGCCGACACAAACATCCTCAACCTATGTGTTTAGGGACTGGCCAGAGTGAGGGCTCCGGGAAGGGGAGATGTGAAGGGAATATGTCCCATGGAAAGCACTTGGGCTTAGCGTGAGAGCAGAGTGTGAGGAATAGTCGGGAGCATTGGGCATTCCAAGCAGACAGACTGCAGATGCAGAGGACCTGAGGCTTTTCTTTTTTTTTTTTTTTTGTAGAGACAGAGTCTCACTGTACCGCCCTCGGGTAGAGTGCCGTGGCGTCACACGGCTCACAGCAACCTCTAATTCTTGGGCTTAAGCGATTCTCTTGCCTCAACCTCCCGAGCAGCTGGGACTACAGGCGCCCGCCACAACGCCCGGCTATTTTATTATTGCAGTTCGGCCGGGGCTGGGTTTGAACTCGCCACCCTCGCTATGTGGGGCCGGCGCCCCACTCACTGAGCCACATGCGCCACCCAGACCTGAGGTTTTTCGATACCTGTTTTAGGATATAGTAGGGGATGGAAAATGGCTACAGAGGAAACTGGAGCCAGGTTGTAAGCGACCCCGCCTGATGCCGGCATCTGCTGTTATCAAAGTGGAGCGGGCTAGATATTCTCAAGAGAAATCAGACGGGACTGCTAGGAACAGGGCAGCACGTTACGCACCGCACTAACTTTAGGGGCGACAGTGGCATAGCCGGTAACGCGAGAAAGTGTGTGTCACACACATGGGAATTATGCCACACAGTGGTTGCTACTGACTGAATGTTTATGTCTGTACAAAATTCATACATTGAGGGCAGGCACGGTGGCTCATGCCTACAATCCTAGCGCTCTTGGAGGCCGAGATGGGTGGATCACCTGAGCTCAGGAGTTGGAGACCAGACTGAGCAAATCCGAGACCCTGTCTCTAAAAATGGCCAGGCGTTGTGACGGATGCCTATAGTCCCAGCTGTCTGGGAGACAGAGACAAGAGAATCGCTTGAGCCCAAAAGCTTGAGGTTGCTGTGAGCTATTACGCCAGGGCACTGTACCAAGGACGACTGAGACTCTGTCTCAAAAAAAAAAAAAAAAGTGGCCTACATTGAAACCTAATCCCCAATGTGATGGTATTTGGAGGTGGGACCTTTGATAGCTGATTAGGTCATGAGTGAGATTAGTGCCACCCTGTGGCTCAGGGAGTAGGGAGCTGGCCCCATATACCAGAGGTAGCAGGTTCAAACCTGGCCCCAGCCAGAAACTGCAAAAAAAAAAAAAAACAAAGAGAGCTACTTCTGCCAGGTGAAGACACAGTGAGATGACAGCCATCTGTGAACCAGGAAGCAAGTCTTTACCAGACACCAATTCTGCTGCCAGCCTGATTTTGGTCTTCCCAACCTCCAGAACTGTGAACCATAAATGTCTGTTGTTTATAAGCCTCCCAGTCTGTAGTATTTTGTTACAGCAGCCTGAAGACACTAAGACAGTGGTCCTGCATGTAAGATGATAACTGAAAAACTTTCACTCACATTCATTTTTATCTTCTAAAAATGTTTAAAATAGTAATAATTAGAACATGGGAAAAGACTTGAACGCTTGAACACTTCACCAATGACCAAGAAACACAAGGAAAGATGTTCAGCATCACTAGCCGCTAGGAACAAGCAAATTAAAGCCATGATAAGATGCCACTCATCGTGACAGTCACCCAAACCCTCATCTATTACTAGCAGAAGTCCCAAACGGTATGGCTGTTGATATATGCAATGACCCACATGCATCTAAAGTATATTTTGCTGAGAAAAAGAAGCCAGTCTCATGAAATCAAATACTGCTTGATGTTATTTGCGTAACATTCTTGAAATGACAGAATTATAGGGATTATATATGCCAGATTAAGTTGCCAGGGGTATGATGTGGCTAACGAAAAGACAGCATGGGAGAGTTTTGTAGAGGATGCTGGAACAGTTCTGTGTCCTGATTGTGGTTGTGGTTACATGAATCTATGCAAGCAATAAAACTTCATAGAGCAATTCAAAATGACTAAGGGCATGTAAAAACTGATGAACCCTGGGGGAAGAGGGAATGGGGAGTTAGTGTTTAACAGGGTCAGAGTTTCCGTTTTACATGAGTAAGAAAGTTCTGTACTCGAGGGCACTGAAGATCCTGGGCCACTGGGCCGTGGGATGTAGCACAGGGGACCGCGGCCCCCAGGAGAGTCTACACTCCCGGCTTTCCTACCATCACGGAGATCTCTGCCCCCCTGGGGCTGAGAGACCCCAACTTTTCTCCAAGTTGAAGCTGCAGGGCCTTGAGATACCACCAGCCAAATGTCATCCCACAAAGTATCTGTGGTGGCACAGGGCAACGGGGCTCCAGCCAGTAACAGGGAAACTGACACAGTGGAACTGGCTGGACTGCAACCCCTGCTAGAAGAGAAAGGCAAGCAAGTAATCGCCAACCCAACCAAAGCTGAAGAAGAGCAAACATGCCCAGTGCCCCAGGACGAGGTGGAAGTGGTGCAGGTACTGACACTTCCCCTGCAAGCCCACCAGGCCATGGAGAAGATGGAGGCGTTTGTGTATAAGGTCTGGGAGGGGCGCTGGAGAGTCATCCCATATGACATGCTCCCTGATGGCTGAAGGACAATGACTACCTGCTACGTGGCCATAGACCACCCATGGCCTCCTTTCCGGCTTGTTTCAAGAGCATCTTCTACATCTATACAGAAACTGGCAACATCCAGACCCATCTGCTTGGTTTTGTGCTGTTTTTCTTTTTGGGAATCTTGACCGTGCTTAGACCAAATAGGTACTTCCTGGCCCCTCTACAGGAGAAGGTGGTTTGGGGGATGTTCTTTTTGGGTGCAGTGCTCTGCCTCAGCTTCTCCTGGCTCTTCCACACTGTCGTGTCATTCAGAGAAAGTCTCTTGGACTTTTTCCAAACTGGACTATTCAGGGATCTCGCTACTGATTATGGGGAGCTTTGTCCCCTGGCTCTTTCTATGGCTCCCCACAGCCACAGCTCATCTACCTCTCCATTGTCTGTGTCCTGGGCATTTCTGCCATCACTGTGGCACAGTGAGATCGGTTTGCCACCCCTAAGCACCGGCAGACAAGAGCAGGAGCATTCCTGGGACTTGGCTTGAGTGGTGTTGTGCCCACCGTGCACTTTACTATATTGCTGAGGGCTTTGTCAAGGCCACCACAGTGGGCCAGATGGGCTGGCTGTTCCTCAGGGCTGTGATGTACATCACTGGAGCTGGCCTGTATGCTGCTCCAACTCCCGAGCACTTCTTTCCTGGAAAATTTGACATATGGTTCCAGTCTCATCAGATTTTCCATGTCCTAGTGGTGGTGGCAGCCTTTGTCCACTTCTATGGAATCTCCATCCTTCAGGAATTCCATTATGGCCTAGAACAGCGGTTCTTAACCTATGGGTTGTGAGCCACAGGATCTGTTTTAAAGGGCCGCGGCATCAGGAAGGTTGAGAACCACTGGCCTAGAAGGTGGCTGAACTGATGACTCCCTTCTCTGAGCCTTCCCACCTGAGGGGTGGAGGAGGAACTTCCCAAGTGCTTTTAAAAATAACTTCTTTGCTGAAATGAGAAGAAGAGTCTGAGTTGTCTGTTTCTAGAAGAAACTTGATAGAGAATTCAGTATCAGCCAAGCTTCAGCCCACTTTCACACCCACTGGGCAATAAATTTAACATTTCCATTCCCTAGCTGGGAAGGGTAGGGATGGTCAAACTTAGCCATCCCCCTCCTCAGCTAGGTAACTACCGGCCCCTCACAGAGACTGTACTTTGAAACTCATGTTGAGATTTTAGCCCCCCTTCACCATTTTTGAAAAAATAATGGACTGGGACTCTTCAGAAATTCTGGGTTTTTTCTGGAAGAAAATGTTCCTCTCTTATCCCCTTCCTTACTTTGTAACCTGGCTTATAACAGGCCATTCATTCTGTAGCACACTTTTCAAAAACAATTATATAACCTGGTCCCCTCTTTCTAGGGTCTGGACTGCTTACACAGCAGGAAGAATAAAGCCACCAACTTTTACATAGCCCAGCTAATCATGGCAGTGTGTCCAGGCTTAAAACAACTTGAGTTTTAATTTTTTTTCTTGGCAGAGTAATGTAAAATTAAAGTGGGGAAAGATACTTAATATTTAATACTAAGCTTTAAAAAGAAAGATGTTATCATTGCTAGGTATCTTGATGCAAAGACTATGATGATAATAAAAGAAAATACAGAAGACAAAAAAGAAAAAGAAAGTTCTGTACTCAATCAACAGGAAAAGAGCAAACAATCCCATCTATCATTGGGTGGGAGACATGAATAGAACTTTCTCAGAAGAAGACAGATGAATGGCCAATGAACATAGGAACACATGCCCATCATCCCTAATCATCAGAGAAATGCAAATCAAAACCTGAGAGATCACCTAACCTCAGTGAGAACAGCCCACATCACAATGTCCCAAAGCTGCAGATGCCGGCATGCACGTGGAGAGAAGGGAACACTTTTACACTATTGGTGGGTCTACAAACTAATACAACCTGAGAAATACAAGCTGAGTGAATCTAGTAGACTATAAAATATTAACAAGGCACATTAAGAAAAAGAAGTATGGAGAATCTTCAAATAATTCAAAATAGACCTCCCATTTGATCCTGCAATCCCATTCCTAGGCATCTAACCAGAAGAAAAAAATGTATCATAAAGACATTTGCACTAGATTATTTATCGCAGATCAATTTATAATCACCAACATGTGGAAACAACCCAAGGGCCCATCAACCCATGAATGAATTAACAAGCTGTGGTATATGTATACCATAGAATACTATTCAGTCATTAAAAAGGTGGAGACTTGACATCTTTTGTATTAACCTGGATGGAATTGAAACACATTCTGCTTAATAAAGTATTACAAGAATGGAAAACCAAGTATCCAATGGACTCAATACTAAAAGGAAGCCAGTAGACAATTTAATACATACCCACATAAAAGAAAAACTCAGTTTAATTCTAGTTGGGGGAAGGAGGAATGAGAGAGAGGTTAGAGGGCAGGAGGGAGGGGGATTGATGCTCCCACTTCATGGGCACAATGTTAGGGTATATGGCACACCTCCTGGGGGCAGGGCAAAACTACAACAGGGACTTTACCTAACAAACGCAAACCTCGTAACCTGATCATTTATATCCTCATATTAATCTGAAATAAAAATAAATAAATAAATAAATAAAAGTTTAAAAATAGAAAATTTCTGGAGCTGGAGGTTCACCAACAATGTAAATATATCTGATACCACTAAACTATAGTCTTAAAAGTGGTAAAATATTATATTTTATGTTATGTGCATTTTGCCAGATTGAAAAATGCTGGTGAATTTGGAATAAAGTGTCTAGTAAATATTATTGTACCAATGTCAATGTCCTGGTTTTGATAATGTACTATGGTTATGTAAAATGTTAATTTGGGGGAAAATTGGGTAAGAGGTACCCGGGACCACTCTGTGTTATGTTTGAAACCTATATGTGGTTCTAAAATTCTTTCAAAATAAAAGTGTTTTAAAAAATGAGAAGAAAATGTATCTTGATATTTTACAGTCTACTATATTCACTCAGCGTTCAGCCTATTTTGACAGGGATAATGCAGTTTCCATGTGCCAAGATGATTAAATTTATAGGTTGTATTATTCATTCTCTCTCTTTCTCTCTCTCTCTCTCTCTCTCTCTCTCTCTCTCTCTCTCTCTCTCTCCCTCCCTCCCTCCCTCCCTCCTTTTAGACAGGGTCTGGTTATGATGCCCAGGCTAGTTTCAACTTCTTGGACTCAACCAATCCTCCCACATCAGCCTCCCAGGGGGCTGAGATTGCAGGTGAGCACCACTTCATTTGGCTACATTTTTATCTCAACCAATCATCAGAAATGAACCTGGGTGGGGTGGTTCACACTTGTAATTCCCGTGCTTTAGGAGGCCAGGGTAGGAGGGCCCCTTGAGGCTAGGAATTGAGACCATCCTGGTCAACGTATCTAGGGCCGCTTCTCACAAAAAAAAAAAAAAGTTAGCTGGGTGCAATAGTGCTCCTGTAGTCCCCATTACTTGGCAGACCGAGGCAGGAGGATGGCTTGAGCCTAGTAATTTGAGGCTGCTCCAACCACAGTAATGTTTGAAGGGGAGAAATGGGAACATTTGTGCCTTTCTGGTAGGAATTTAAAATGGTATGGCCTATGTAGAAAACAGTTTGGCAGATCTTCCAAAAGTTAAGCATAGAACTGCCACATGATCCAGCAATCCACCCAAAGAACTGAAAAGAGGGCCTCAAACATGTATTTGCACACCAATGTCCATTGCAGCACTATTCATAATTCACAAAAGGTAGAAACAACCCAAATCCATCCATCGAGGGATGAGTGAATGAACAAAATGTAGTATACCCATACAACAGAATATCGTTCAGCCATATAAAGAAATAAAATTCTAATCCCTTAGCCAGGCATTGTGGCGGGGGCCTATAGTCCCAGCTACTTGGGAAGCTGAGGCAAGAGAGTCGCTTAAGCCCAGGAGTTTGAGTTTCCTATGAGTTGAGGTGTCACAGCACTCTACCAAGAGTGACATAGTGAGACTCTGTCTCAAAAAACAAAAAAAGAAGAAGAAATTCTGATCCATGCTACAACGTAGGTAAACCTCAAAAACATGCTGAGTGAAAGAAGCCACATACAAAAGGTTACAAATTGTATAATTCTAGATATGAAATGTCCATAACAGGCAAATCCATAGAGACAGGAAGCAGATTAGTGGCTGCCAGGGGCTGCGGGAGGGGGAGTGGGGAGTGACTGCTAATGGTGACAGGATCTTCTTTGGGTGGAGATGAAAATGTTTTGGAACTAGATAGAGGCTGTGGTTGCACAACAATGCCAATGTACTAAATACCACTGCATTATTTTATTTAAAATAGTTAATTTTATGTAATGAGCTTATTCTCATCTAAATTTAAAAAATAAACTTTAAGAGGTCACTGCTCTCAACAGTGGAGAGCCATGGACTCATCCTAGTGTTTGAGCAGCTCCAGCAGAAGTGGGAGAATTCCCAGGGAGGCCCAGAGCCCCCAGCACACAGGAGCAAAGGGGAAAACCCAGAATGAACCGCAGTCACCTCCTCCCCAAAGAGATGGGCACAGCAGGGATGGAGTATGGAGCAGACAATTAGCAGATGCCCTAATAAAACACAAGGGACTGAGCCCAATGTCTGAGGACAGAGGAATAAATTGCACTCTGCCAGATCTTCCTCTTCCCTCCTGTGGGGCTAAAGACCTTCCCCTCATCTCACATGGCCCAGGACCCTTTCCCAAGAAGAAGTGACTTACCTCCTGCCAGACATGTCCACGGCAGGACAGACACCTCCCTCAGGTGAGTAGAGAAATGATGAGATGGAGATAGAAAAAGAAAGAGACAGAGATGAGAGAGAAACTGACCAACCAACCAGACAGGGAAAGGAAATTGCAAACGGGGGGTTATGGAGTCTCCAGCCAAGCCTGCTGTGTGACCTTGGGGAAGTGACTTTGCCTCTCTGGACCTCAGTTAACTTATCTATAAAATGAAAATAAAATGAAAAGGAAGCCCCACTAAGAGGCTCCAACTTTTAGGTCCCACATGGCAGAGTTCTAGAGCTTTGAAGCAAGAGAGATTGTGAGATACTCGATAGTTAATGTTTCTCTCCAAGCCTCCTCATCCTGTAAATAGAGGTAGGTGTTCTTATGTTAGAAGGTTAAGTAAGAAGGCATGTTGAATTCCTTTCATGGTGTCTGGTGCACAGGAAGCATATAATAAATGTTAGCTATTGGTAGCAGGGTAATAGGGAGGCAGTGCAAGAATTTAAGGAAAGGAGAGGCAGGTCATTTGGTCCTAGAGGTGGCCAGAGTGAACTAGGAGAGCAAGCTGGATCCTGAAAGATCAGTGAAGAGGCAAGTTTGAGAGTCTAAGAGTGACAAGATGAGAATCTGGTGGGGTGCTAGAAAGGAGAGGGGAAGTTCGGAAGGAGAGAGGGAACCAGGTAAAATGGTCAGGAAACAATGAGTGGGGCTTGAGGGGACCTGGCTGCTGCCTGCATCGCTGCCTGGATAAGAGATGACTGGGTGGTCAGCTAATCTGGGTTACAGAAAAAGAACCAGAAGTGGGGATAGATGCTGAGCTGGGTTTGACAGTAGAGGCTGTGAGGGGCTAAATGAGCCCAGCAAGGGCAGAGGGGCACCCAAAAGGTGTTTGCACCATCAGGATGAGAGCTCAAAGGACACAGCTACCTAGGCCAGAGAACGGTGATGGAGTCACCCACCCATCCGTCTCCTAGTAGTTCCTGGAGGGTGGAAACCACATCGGGTATACGCATGCAATATTTCAGGAATTTTTAAAAAGTGTAGACAATAATTCAATCCAGAATACAGCTTGTATTCATCACCCAATTTAAGAAGTAAAAACATTACAGATAAAACCAATGCCCTGTGTACATTCCATTTATCTCTCTCTCTCTCTCTCTCTCATTATTTAGTGTTTATCATCCCATCACATTTTTTTTACCTTTACAACATGAGACAGAGTCATAGAATTGTGTTGTGTTTTAAACTTTATATAAGTGACATTATTCTGTGTACAACCTTCTATAATTATTTTCTTCTGCCTGAATTATGTTTTTGAAATTTATCCAGATCAATGCAAGTAGTTCCACCTTTCTTCTATTTCTGTGACTCCATAAATATCCAAGTAGGAAGATCACATCTGATGCATGCACCCTACTGTGGATGGATATTTCTCCTTTCCAAATATTCTTAAAGGTGTCTTCCCATGCAACTAGAAGGAAATTCTGTTTGATGGAACATGCATGACTTCAACTTCATTAAATGTCACCAAATTTCTCTCCCAAGTGTTTGTACCAACCAGCAAGCCTTCCTGAGGTGTTTTTTCTGTTCCGTGACCACCCCATGTTTGCTGGTGTCAGATACTTCGATTTTGGCCAGTGTCCTGGATGTGAATGACATCTCATTGTGATTTCCTGGTTATCAGTGAAATTGAGCATCTTTTAATTTGTTGAATGGCCATTTGAAGGGTCAGGGATGTCTCTTTTGTGGTGTGCTTATTCATAACTTCTACTTGGTTGTGAGTGAGAAGAAACTGTCTTTACCATCATCTCAGAATCCCCTTCTGCAGCTTGGGGAATGCTTTGCTGAAGATACTCAATAAGTAATCAATAAATTAACAAGAAAGTAAGAAGAGAGTGTAGACTTGCTGGCAGGAAATGATGGGGCCAGCAGCAGGCAGAGGGGCCAAGAGAGAAAGATCCTCTCCATATCCAGAAAACCAAGTCATTGAAGGGCAGAGGACCAAGAAGCCACTGTGGGCTCAGCCATCAGAGAAGAAAGGATTTGATGTGGGTCTCTTTTTTTTTTTTTAAATTAATGTGAGGGTACAAAGAAATAGGTTACAATGTGTGCATTTGTTAGGTAGAATCCCTCTTATAGTTGTGTCCCACACCCAAGAGGTGTGCCATGTACCCTAACATTGTGCCCATTAAGTGGGAACATACCAATTGTTCTGGTATGTTCTGCCCTCTGCCTCTCTGCCCTCTCCACCTTCCCTCATTCCTCCTTCCCCTAACTTGAATTGAATTGAGTTTTTCTCTTATGTGGGTATGCATTAAATCATCTACTGGCTTCGTGTTAGTATTGAGTACATTGGATACTTACTTTTCTATTCTTGTGTTACTTTATTAAGAAGAATGTGTTTCAACTCCATCCGGGTTAATGCAAAAGATGTAAAGTCCCCATCTTTTTATGACTGAATAGTATTCCATGGTATATATATATGTCATGGTTTGTTCATTCATTCATGAGTTGATGGGCATTTAGGTTGTTTCCACATGTTGGTGATTATAAATTGAGCTGTGATAAACAATCTAGTGCAAATGTCATTATGATAAAATGATTCTTTTTTTCTTCCGGGTAGATGCCTAGTCATGGGATTGCAGGATGTGATTATCATGGATTTCTGATGTGAGTTCTTTGAGGAGTCTCCATACTTCTTTCCCAAGAGGTTGTATGAGTTTGCAGTCCCACCAACCGTGTGTTCCCCTCTCTCCACATCCACGCCAGCATCTGCAGCTTTGAGACTTTGTGATGTGTGCTATTCTCACTGAGGTTAGGTGATATCTCAGTGTGATCTTGATTTGCATTTCTCTGATGAACAGGAATGATGAGCACTTTTTTCATGTTTGTTAGCCATTCATCTGTCTTCCTCAGAGAAGATTCTCTTCATTCTATCTCTTGCCCAGTGATAGATGGAATTGTCTGCTCATTTTGTTGATTAATTTGAGTTTTCCTATATTCTAGCTATCAACCCTTTGTCAAATTTGTAACATTCAAATAACTTTTCCATTCTGAAGGTTCTCTTTTTGCTTTAATTGCTGTGTCCTTAGCTGTCCAAAAGCTTTTCAGCTTTAAGTATTATTTGTTTATTTTTGTTGTTGTCACAATTCCCACAGAATTCGTCTTCATAAAATCTTTCCCCAGGCCAACATCCTCAAGAGTTTTTCCCACACTTTCTTCTAGGATTTTTATCATTTCATTTCTTAGATTTAAATCTTTTATCCATCTTGAGTCAATTTTTATAAGGTGTGGGTCCAATTGCAGTCTTTTATATGTAGTTACCCAGTTCTCCCAGCACCATTTATTGAATAGAGATTCTTTGCCCCAGCATATGCTCTTGTTTGGTTTATCAAAGATCAGATAGCCATAGGAGACTGGTTTCATCTCTTGGTTTTCTATTTGGTTCCATATGTCTATGTCTCTATTTTTGTGCCAATATTATGTTATTTTTCTCACTGCGGACTTATAATATAACCTAAAGTCTCACAGAGTGTGATGCCTCCGGCTTTGTTTTTATTATTAAGAATTGTCTTGGTGGGCGGCGCCTGTGGCTCAGCAGGTAGGGTGCCGGACCCATATACCGAGGGTGGCGGGTTCAAACCCGGCCCTGGCCAAAACTGCAACAAAAAAGTAGCCGGGCGTTGTGGTGGGCACCTGTAGTCCCAGCTACTTGGGAGGCTGAGGCAGGAGAATCGCCTAAGCCCAGGAGTTGGTGGTTGCTGTGAGCTGTGTGATGCCATAAGCACTCTACCAAGGGCGATAAGGTGAGACTCTGTCTCCACAAAAAAAAAAAAAAAATGGGCGGCGCCTGTAGCCCAGTGAGTAGGGCGCCGGCCCCATATGCCGAGGGTGGCGGGTTCAAACCCAGCCCCGGCCAAGGCAACAAAAAAAAATAGCTGGGCGTTGTGGAGGGCGCCTGTAGTCCCAGCTGCTCGGGAGGCTGAGGCAAGAGAATCACGTAAGCCCAAGAGTTAGAGGTTGCTGTGAGCCGTGTGACACCACGGCACTCTACCCGAGGGCAGTACGGTGAGACTCTGTCTCTACAAAACAAAAAAAAAGAATTGTCTTGGCTATACAGGGATTTTTTTCTGTCTGTTCTATACAAAAGGAAGAACTATTTTTTCCAGTTCTTCAAAGTACAATATTGGTATTGTAATGGGGATTGCATTGAATCTGCAGGTGGCTTTGGGTAGTATAGACATTTAGGCAATATTTATTCTTTCCATCATGGTATTTTCTTCCATTTGTTAATGTCTTCTGCTATTTCTTTTCTCAGGTTTCATAATTCTCTCTGTAGAGGTCCTTCACCTCTTTTGTTAGTTATATTCCTAGGTATTTCATTTTCTTTGGAGCTACTGTGAAGGGAATTGTGTCCCTTCATAGGATGTGATTATTTTGGAGTATGTTCCATGGGCTGGTGAGAAGAGCATATATTTCTTAGCTTTGGGATGGTGTGTTCTGAATATATCTATTAAGCCCAATTGTTCTATGCTCATGTTGAAGTCCCTTGTATCTTTGTTTAGTTTCTGTTAGAGGATCTGTCCAATTCTGTTAAGAGTGGTATGAAAGTCCCTAGCTATTATGATGTTATGGAATATCATATTGTTCAGACCAATCAAGGTCTGTTTCATAACTCTAGGAACATTTAAGTTGGGTCCATAAATATTTAGAATTGAAATGTCCTCTTGTTGTATTGCTTCCTCAACCAGTATGAAATGACCTGATGTGGGTCTAGAAAGCCGGAAGGGGGGATGGTGCCTGTGGCTCAGTGAGTAGGGTGCTGGCCCCACATATCAAGGATGGTGGGTTTCAACCTGGCCCCAGCCAAACTTCAACAGAAAAATACCTGGGCATTGTGGCGGGTACCTGTGGTCCCTGCTGGTAGGGAGGCTGAGGCAAAAGAATCACCTAAACCCAAGAGCTGGAGGTTACTGTGAGCTGTGATGTCACAGCACTCTACAGAGGGCAAGAAAGTGAGACTCTGTCTCTAAAAAAAAAAAAGAAAGAAAGAAAGAAAGCTGGAGGGAAAAAGAGTGGAAGCAGAGAAAATGGCAAGTGAGCAATCTTGGACAAAGACACCTGTGTGTCTGGGATATGAGTTGAGAATTTGAGATTTGTGATTTTGTTCTAAATGTTATATGGAAAGTGTGCTATGTGGAGGTTAAAATCTAACTTAGTATTGTAAAAGCTCCACCTTCCTGCTTAGTGGAGATGTTATTGTAAGGACCAGAAGTGGTGTGGAAAGTCATGTGGAAAGAGAATTCCAAGCAATGAAAACAGCAAGTGCAAAGGCACCAGGGCAGGAGCATGCCTGGCTTGTTCAAGGACCATCAGAGACCATCAGAATGAACCTGGGAGAGTAAAAAACAAGATCAGAGATGATGGGGTGGAATTTCTGTTAGGGTGTTATAAGCAAGGACTTTGGATTTTTCTTCAGGGATAGACTTTGAACAAAGGGCTAATGAAAACAAATGTACGTTTTTAAAGGATTTGCCCATAAACTGTGGTATATGTACCATGAAGTACTAGTCAGCCATAAAAAAGATAGTGCCTTTACATCTTTTGTATTAACCTGGATGGAGTTGAAACACATTCTTCTTAGTAAAATATCATAAGAATAGAAAAGCAAGTATCCAATGTACTCAATACTAATATAGACCAATAGATAAATAACTACACACCTACATAGGAGAAGAACACAAATGAATTCAAATCAGAGAAGGAGGAGGTGGAGTGAAAGGGGATAGGGAGGAGGAAGGGGATCAGTAAGTTCTCACCTAAGTGCACAGAGTAAGGGTATACAGGAAACCCCCTGGATGAAGGGCTCAACAACTTGAACTTTACCTAAGAAATGCAAACAATGTAACCTAATCAGCTGTTCCCTCATATTAATCTAAAATTAAAAAAAAAAAAAAAAAAAAAAAGGAGTTGCCCAGATGTCATGTGGAGATGAGGCCATAAGAGACCAAGTGTAGAAGCAGAAAAACCAGTCAGGTGACAACTGCAAGATCCAGGTGCTAAGGACAATGGCTTGGAGTAGAAGGGGGAGTCGAAAAGGTAGTGAAACCTGTTTGGACATTTGGGTATATTTTTAGGTGGAGTCAACAAAATTTGCTGAAGGCTCAGATGTGGGTGTGAAAGAAAGACAGTCCAGATGATGCCAAGGTTTTAGGTGTGAATAACAGAAGGATGGAGCTGCCAGGTACTGAGATGGTTTCAAAGTGATAGTCACCAGAGCTCTTGCATCCTCAAAAAAACACAAGATTATTCTTGTAACATAAATAATATCATTCAAAGTGTTTAGTCTTCTCTCAGCGTCTACTGATCTAATAGAATAGTCATTAAAAGCAAAATCCTAGTTCTCATAATACTGTCCAAGATTTTTATGTATTTGAAATCTTACCCATTAATTAAGTCCCAGAAATTGTTGGTCATGTTTCTTTGATCAGCTTAAATTTTATTAATATTTGTTTTACAGAACATTAATGTCATCCTTTGATCAACTTTTAGGATTAAATAAGTGTACTTTTTTTTTTTTACTTTTGTCATCAAACAACAAATTCATTATGAAATTTAGTAGTCCCCCAATACTATCTGCACCACCATCACCTTCTCCCAGGACTGAAATTTATACTGTTGGTTTTCAAATGGCATATTTGATATACTGTCTTAAAATTATACTTGTGTTTCAGCATTCTTTTTGTTTTTTTGGTTTTGTTTTTTTTTTTCAGTGTTGGGCCAGGGTCAGGTTTGAACCCACCACCTCCAGATATAGGGCCAGCACCCTACTCCTTTGAGCCAGAGGCACTGCCCAAGTTTCAGCATTCTTTTAACCAACTTTTATGAGTTCAGTCACTTTTAATGTATTGTTTGGAGCCTATTGTTATGTATCATTGGATATGTTATTTTTAGCTTTAATGACTGAAATATTTCTTTTCTTTCTTTTTTTTTTTTTTTTTTTTTGAGACAGTCTCATTTAGTCACCCTCAGTAGATACCATGGTGTCTTAGCTCACAACAACCTCAAACTCCAGGGCTCAACAATTCTCTTGCCTCAGCCTCCCAGAGTAGCTGGGACTACAGGCACCCGCCACAATGCCTAGCTATTTTTAGAGACAAGGTCTCGCTCTTTCTCAGGCTGGTCTCAAACCTGTGAGCTTAGGCAACCCACCCGCCTCGGCCTCCCAAGTGCTGGGATTACAGGTGTGAACCATCTCGCCTGGCTAAAGTATTTCTTTCTTGTAAAGCCAAATGAAGTATTAACATCCTTCTTAGAATTGCATTTATTAAAGCCAAATCTTAAAAAGAAAAAATCATTATTTTCTAAGCGCTTACTCCTTTCTCACAATTTTTGTTGAGAAGAATTTATAAAACAACATGATTTCTAAACTTCTTTTATAACTCCAGCCCCACCAGGTTGTTCATCTGGGTTTGAATAGTTCTTTAATTCCCTTTTTAGGTACCTTTGGTTTATTCTGTGTTTATTGGACGCATGGTGGCAAAGACAAAGTTTTGAGAAAAGAGTTTAAAATGATTCATTTGAGTTAGGACTTTTGTGTGTGTGTGTGTGTGTGTGATTTTTGGCCAGGGATGGGTTTGCACCCACCAGTATGGGACCGGCGCCCTACTCCTTGAGCCACAGGCGCCACCCTGAGTTAGGACTTTTTTGGAATCATCTTATGTTTGTTATCATTGAGCACAAAGACTGAATGATACCAAATTAAAATATCCAGAACGTTTTTTGTAAATTTTGCCTGAGACTTCAGACTTAACTACATATCTGTACAAAATCCAAGAAGGTTTTCATGTAAATATTTTTCATCAAAATGACAGTTCTAAAATACCACCAGAGCATCACAAACATCATTCAGCCATGTTTTAGGTTAAATAAATTGAGTTACATTTTTTACTCTTCAGATTTTATTTCAAATGTTGCTCTGAAATAAGTCACACCACCCCGTGTGGTCAAGAACAAACCTTAAACTACTTTCAAAGTCCTGAATTTCACTTTTTATTTTTTTTTTTTTTTTTTTTTTTTTTTTGTAGAGACAGAGTCTCACTGTACCGCCCTCGGGTAGAGTGCCGTGGCGTCACACGGCTCACAGCAACCTCTAACTCTTGGGCTTCCGCGATTCTCTTGCCTCAGCCTCCCGAGCAGCTGGGACTACAGGCGCCCGCCACAACACCCAGCTATTTCTTTTTTTATTGCAGTTTGGCCGGGGCTGGGTTTGAACCCGCCACCCTCGGCATATGGGGACAGCACCCTACTCACTGAGCCACAGGCGCTGCCCCTGAATTTCACTTTTTAAATAAATTATGGGAATAATTTTAATGACAACTTTGAGGCTTCATTGATAATGGTTGAGTGGCAAAGTGATGCCCTTATCAGTTTTACTTGTTATTGGATTTCTATTAAATATTTTATTTCTGAAAAGTCTCAAATGCTTTTAACTATGCATTAGAATGGTTTAAAAACCCTGTATTCCTTTATAGGTGCTTTCTCTCTGCTGTGTCAATGTTCTTTTACTTAAAATATGTTTTTTCCTAGAACTCTTTATTATTCCATTGCTTTATAGGAGAAAATTGAATAATGATGCTCTTTTAATTTTTCCTCACCAACTATTGTGAATTTTATTTACTTGAGCCAAATACTAACAAAAAAATTATTGCCAGATTAAATAGTTTAGTATTCACATTTTCACCTTCTTCTTTTTTCAGATTAATGTGAGGTACAAACAACCAGGTTACAATGTTTGCATTTGTTAGGTAGAATCCCTCTTGTAGTTGTGTCCCACAGCCAAGAGGTGTGCCCTGTACCCTCACATGGTGCCCATTCAGTGGGAGCACATGATCCCCTCCTCCTCCCTTGTTCCCCTTCCTTTACTTGAATAACATTGAGTTTTACTCCCATATGGGCGTATTAGATCATCCACTGGCTTCATATTAGTATTGAGTACAATGGATATTTGATTATCCCTTTCTTGTGATACTTTACTAAGAAAAATGTGCTTCAACTCCATCCAAGTTAATACAAAAGATGTAAAGTCTCCATCTTTTTCTGAATAGTATTCCATGGTATACATACACCACAGTTTGTTAATCCATTCCTGAGTTAATGGGCATTTAGGCTGTTCCACAGTTGGCAATTTTTAATTGAGCTGCGATAAACAATTTAGTTCAAATGTCTTTATTTATTTATTTTTTTTTTTGTAGAGACAGAGTTTCACTTTATTGCCCTCGGTAGAGTGCCGTGGCATCACACACCTCTCAGCAACCTCCAACTCCTGGGCTTAGACGATTCTCCTGCCTCAGCCTTCCGAGTAGTTGGGACTACAGGCGCCCGCCACAACACCCGGCTATTTTTTTGTTGTTGCAGTTTGGCTGGGGCTGGGTTTGAACCTGCCACCCTCGGTATATGGGGCCGGCGCCCTGCTCACTGAGCCACAGGCGCTGCCCAGTTCCAAATGTCTTTATGATAAAATGATTTTTTGCTTCTGGGTAGATGCCTAGTAGTGAGATTGGAGGATCAAATGGGAGATCTAATTTGAGTTCTTTCAGGATTCTGCCTACTTCTTTCCAAAGAGGCTGGATGAGTTTGCAGTCCTACCAACCGTGCACAAGTGTTCCCTTCTCTCCACATCCATGCCAGCATCTGCAACTTTGGGAATATGTTTTCACCTTCTTTTCCCCCAGATTACTGAGGGATGATTGATAAATAAAAATTGTATATACCTTAAGGTATACAATGTGATGATTTGCTATACATTGTGAAATGATTACCATAATCGAGCTAATTAACACATCCATCCTCACATAATTACCTTTTCTTTTGTCGTTTGTGGTGAGAATACTTAAGTTCTACCTTTAAGCAAACTTCGAGTATACAATGCATTGTTGTTAACAATAGTTGACTAGAGGGTACATACACAATTTACTCTTCTTATAACTGAAACTTTGTCTCCTTCAATCAATACCTCCTTATTCCAAGCCCCCAATCCCCCAGGAAACACCATTTCTTTCTTTCTATGTATATATCTCTCTCTCTCTTTTTGAGACACAGTCTCACTTTGCTGTCGCCCTGTGTAGAGTGCTATGGCGTCATAGCTCACAGCAACCTCAAACTCTTGGGCTTAAGCGATTCTCTTGCCTCAGCCTCCCAAGTAGCCGGGAGTACAGGAGCCTGCCACCTCACCCGGCTTTTTGTTGTTGTTGTTGTTGTTGTTGTTGTTGTTGTTGCAGTTGTAATTGTTGTTTTAGCTGGCACAGGCTGGGTTCGAACTCACCAGCTTTGGTGTATGTGACCGGCACCCTACCTACTGAGCTACAGATGCCGCCCTCACTCTCTCATTTTTGAGTTTGATGTTTTGATCTCATGTGTGAAATTATGTAGTATTTGTGTTTCTGGCTTATTTCACTTAACATAATGTCCTCCAGATTCATGCATGTTGTCAGAAATGCCAGGATTTCTTTCTTTTTTAAACAATCTCACTTCTGGATATATAGAGGATGCCAAAAAAATGTATATACACTTTTTAAACTGTATTAAAATTGTAGCACTCAATATATACATTTGTTACCTTGCGTCTTGTATCTCTTGTAACATTTGTTATCTTGTATATTGCATCTTACATCTCTTGTAATTGCAGAAGTTAAACATGGCTTGAGTGTTGCAATTTTAATACTTTTTTTTTCATTCTTAAAATATGTATACATTTGAGCGGTGCCTGTGGCTCAAGGAGTAGGGCGCCGGTCCCATATGCCGGAGGTGGTGGGTTCAAACCCAGCCCTGGCCAAAAACCACAAAAAAAAAAAAAAAGTATACATTTTTTGGTAACCTCTGTATATCCAAAGGCAATGAAATCACTATCTCAAGGAAATATCTGCACTCCCAGGTCCATTACAACATTGTTTTTAACTTCTAATGCACAGAATTTGCTACCAATACTTATAACACCCATACCATAAGCTACCTGTGTTCTTGTTTAAAAGTTTTTATTTTTAATTGCAAAAATACAAAGTTGGGTGTTGTAGTTTCCAGTGAGTCTTACTTTACACAGTAGTGAAATTGGTCCAGGTTTCTCTGATTTCCACAAGAATTGGATATTCCAGGACTGCAGTTCACTGTGAATACCAATTCTTCACTGTTCTCACATAAATATAGGAGTATCATTCATGATATTTAATAGGAATTTTAAGATTATTCAAACTTTGTTGCCTGTTCATTCTGGATACTTAAGGTCTTCATGTTTCATTATAAACCCTTGAATTTATAATTACCAAAACATCACATACTTACAACTTATGTAAAAGTTACAATGCACAAACAATAAAAACCAAAGTATATCTTTTTATTTTTTAGTAAACCTTAACTATTTAAAAACCAGAACTGACGCTCAGCACCTGTACTCAGTGGTTAGGGTGCCAGCCACATACACTAAAGGTGGCAGGTTTGAAACTAGCCCAGGCCTGCCAAACAACAATGACAACTACAACCAAAAAATAGCCGGGCGTTGTGGCAGGCACCTGTAGTCCCAGCTATTTGGGAGGCTGAGGCAAGAGAATCACTTAAGTCTAAGAATTTGAGGTTGCTGTGAGCTGTGACGCTACAGCACTCTACTGAGGGTGATGTAGTGAGACTCTGTCTCAAATTTAAAAAAATACATAAATAAGTAAAAATAAAACCCAGAAATAATGATAAATTGGCACTTCTCCTATTGTGCAGAGCATTTCATAGACACACATCGTGCTGTTCACAGTGACATAGGCCACATTGGTAGAAAGCTCCACCAATGTTTCTCAGCTGCCACCTATGTATCATAGCTAAGATTGTTGCAATATTAGCTTGAAATTTCAGTTTACATTATAATTTGTATTAATTGTATTATTCTTTGGAGGTACTATAAGGATATCTGCCAGCCTGTGCCAAATGTTTCTGAATTTTAACAAGACAATTGTACAGGGAATAGGACTATGGCTGGATATTAATCTTAGATCAGCAATAGGATGTCATGGCTGCTCTTGACATGCAAGGACAGATGATATTTTTGAAGACTGTTGAGGTCCAATGGAGCAGAGAAAATGGGTAGCTGGAATGGAGAAGGGATTTTTTTAAAGATAAAATAAATTTTAGAATTTTTGCATCACAGTTTGGATTCTCCCCAAGACAAGTTTTGAATCATGGATTTGAGTGTAAATATTTAGGAGGTTAGGCATGATGGCTCATGCCTGTAATCCCAATACTTTGGGAGGGTGAGGCAAGTGGATCACTTGAGGCCAGGTGTTCAAGACCAGCCTATGCAACATAGCAAGATCCTCATCTCTACAAAAAATAGAAAAATCAGTTAGATGTGTTGGTGCATGCTGGTGGTTCCAGCTACTCGGGAGGCTGAGGCAGGAGGATTGCTTGAGCCTAGGGGTTTCAGGCTGCAGTGAGCTATGATGATACCACTGCACTCTAGCCTAGGGCAACAGAGGGAGACCCTGTTTAAAAACAAACAAAAATGTTTATTTAGGGGCGGCGCTTGTGGCTCAAGGAGTAGGGCGCCTGTCCCATATGCCGGAGGTGGCGGGTTCAAACCTAGCCCCGGCCAAAAAAAAAAAAAAAACCCAGGCAAAAATGTTTATTTAGGGGTGGCGCCTGTGGCTCGCGAGGAGTAGGGCGCCAGTCCCATATGCCGTAGGTGGTGGGTTCAAACCCAGCCCCGGCCAAAAACCACCAAAAAAAAAAAAAAAATGTTTATTTAGGAGATAATACTGAGACCTATTGAGCATGTGGAGAAGAGAAATGGGAATGGAGGCTCCCACTCTGGGCACCTACAGAGTGATTCTGCTAGGGGACCCCGAAAGACCATAGAACACCCCCCAGAACTGCCCCAGTCAGGAATGAGGAAGAGGAAGGCAGGAATTCACCCAACAATCCCTGGCTCTCGACAGCTAAGGGTCACTCTTAAGGGCATCAATTCCCAGGATTGCCTTCATGTGTAAACTGTGCTGCCCTGTGGCCAGATGAAGCATTCAGGCACAGAGGTGCAGGGTGGTGAAAGTAAGCCAGGATCGGTGTGCTTGGAAGCTATCTAGCCAGCTGCAGATGACATGCTGCAGGCTGGCTGGGGGACAAATGAACAGTGTCTGCTCCAGTTTATTTATTGATGAGAATGAAGGAGCAAATGGGGATAGGAAAGAGTGGGGAGAACTGTCGAACTTCTGAAACCAACACGAGGAGATGAGATCGGGGTGCAATGGCCTTGAACGTCTCCACCGTTTTTTGGGTTTTTTTCCAATTGTTCTAGGATGTTTACAGAAGAGGTGAACCTCACCCAGGTCTCGGAGTTCCTGCTTCTGGGCTTCTCGGAGGACCCTGGGCAGCAGCAGCTGCTGTTCATCTTCTTCCTGAGCACATATGTAGTCACAGCTCTAGGGAACCTGCTCATCATGCTGGCCATCTCCAGCGACACCCGGCTTCACACTCCCATGTACTTCTTTCTGGCCAATCTGGCCTTTGTGGACATCTGCTTCACCTCCACCACCATCCCCAAGATGCTTGTCAACCACGTGTCAGGATGCAAAGGGATCCCTTACGCAGGCTGCCTGACCCAAATGTTCTTCTTCATCTGGTTTGCTGGCATCGACAGCTTCCTGCTGACCGCTATGGCCTATGACCGCTATGCGGCCATCTGTCACCCTCTGCATTATGCCAGGACTGTGACGGCACAGCTCTGTGGTCTCCTGGTGGCGGCATCCTGGACCTCTGCCTTCGGGAACGCCCTGATCCACACAGTCTTACTGACCCGCCTCTCATTCTGCACCCACAACCGGGTCCCCCATTTCTTCTGCGATCTGAGCCCTCTGCTGAAGCTGGCCTGCTCAGACACCTTTCTCAACAACCTGATGGTGTACACCGTGGGCGCCCTGCCGATCATCACCCCTTTTGTGGGCATCTTAGTCTCCTACACACGCATCTTTGGGGCGGTGCTGAGGATCCCGTCTGCAGGTGGGAAACGGAAAGCCTTCTCCACCTGTGGTTCTCACCTCTCTGTGGTGTCCCTGTTCTATGGGACACTCATAAGGGTCTATTTCAGCCCCATGTCCTCCCACACGGCCCAGAAGGACACGGCTGCTGCAGTGATGTACACCGTGGTCACCCCAATGCTGAACCCTTTTATCTATAGCCTACGTAACAGCGACATGAAGAGTGCGTTAGGTACCCTCATCAGCTGGAAACCAAATGTTATCCAGTAAACACAGGATTGGGAGGACTGAGCCCTCAAATACACACTCACCTGTCTTGAATTTTCTTGCACAGCCCCCATCTTAAACATTTTCTTCTTATGCTTTCAATTCTTTTTTTTTTTTTTTTGACAGAGTCTCAAGCTATCGCCCTGGGTAGAGTGCTGTGCCATCACAGCTCACAACAACCTCCAACTCTTGGGCTTACGAGATTCCCTTGCTGGTGGCGCCTGTGGCTCAAGGAGTAGGGTGCCAGTCCCATATGCCAGAGGTGGCGGGTTCAAACCTAGCCCCAGCCAAAAACCACAACAAAAAAAAAAAAAAAAAGAGAGAGAGAGAGAGATTCTCTTGCCTCAGCCTCCCAAGTAGCTGGGACTACAGGCACCCGCCACAACGCCCAACTATCAGTTCATTTTTTTATTACTTTATTTTTCCACAAACTATTTATTGAACATCTATTTTAATATCTTGGGCACTCTTTTAAGGGCTGAGGATGCAGAAGGGAAAAAAAAAAATCCTTGACCTTGTGGAGCTTACACTCCAAAACGCAGGACACTGCGGGGTTAAAAGGAAGTGCTCCAGAAACCAGAGAGACCAAGATTCAAGTCCCTGTTTGGACTAAGGTTCACGACAAGCTGCTATTACAAAAAAAAAAAAAGACCTAAAGTGCAAAGGCTCAAAAGTCACAAGCTTTTGCAGACTGGACTCTGTCTCTTTAGCAACAGTTTCTTCAAATAATAAATAGTAGACATCTGGTCTAGTTGCTCTAGTTTAGCTAATTCAATTTCTTGGAATGATATCCCATGTTTGTTTGTTCGTTTGTTTGTTGAGACAGGCTCTTACTCTGTCACCCAGGCTAGAGTGTCATGGTGTCATCATAGCTCACTGAAACCTCCAACTCCTCAACTCAAATGATTCCCCTGCCTCAGACTCCTGAGTAGCTAGGAAGACTACAGGCACCCACCACCACACCTGGATAGTTTTTCCTTTTATTTATTTATTTGTTTTGAGACAGAGTCTCACTTTGTCACCCTCAGTAGAGTGCCGTGGTGTCACAGCTCACAGCAACCTCAACCTCTTGGGCTCAAATGATTCTCTTGCCTCAGCCTCCTAAGTACCTGGGACTACAGGTGCTCACCACAATGCCTAGCTATTTTTAGAGACAGAGTCTGGCTCTTGTTCAGGCTGATCTCAAACTCTTGAACTCAAGTGATCCACCCACCTCGGCCTTCCAGAGTGCTAGGATTACAGGCGTAAGCCATCATGCCTGACAGTTTTTCCACTTTTTTTTAGAAATGGGGTCTCCTTCTTGCTCAGGCTGGTCTTGAACTCCTGGCCTCAAGCAATCCTACAGCCTCAGCCTCCCAGAGCCCTAGGATTACAGGCATGAGCCATCTCGCCTGGCCCTGATGTTCTTTTCTGGCCAGAGTTCTTTTTGTCTGTTTAATTTGCAGCAGTTGCTTCCTTGAACTACCCACATCTTTATCACTCTGTTATCTAAAACAATCGCCTGGAGAGGCAAGCCCCCTATTACTGCTATTTAGAAAACAGGAAGCTATTGGTCTTTCCAATCTGGTGATGTTTTTGACTCTGAAGGATGACCAGCTCTGATCTAAGTTCATATGTTTATTTTAATTCTTGGCTTACAAACAGCAACAAGTGGCCCACTTTTGGTGACATTCATGCTCTTTCCTATCATTCTAGAAACACAGGTTCAGTAGACAGTGATTTACCTTTTAGGTTATCTCAGGTGATGGTCTTAGTAAATGTTGTTCTTTGACATAGCAGAGGTTCCCTACCTTTCTAGCCTGCAATATTTGTGTCCTCACTTCTGGACCACTAAGCTAATGTAATGAATTTTCCATTTTCATATTGGCAACTCACCACTTCTAGAACTGATTTTTGTATTAATTAGAATTAATGCACCAAGCATGGTGGCTCGTGCCTGAAATCCTAGTACTCCGGGAGGCTGAGGCAGGAGGTTCATTTGAGGCCAGTTGTTTGAGACCAGCCTGAGCAAGAACCTCATCTCTACAAAAAATAGAAAAATTAGCTGGGTATGGTGGCACATGCATGTAGTCCCAGCTACTCAGGAGGGTGAGGCAAGCAGATCACTTGAGCTCAGGAGTTGGAGGTTACACTGAGCTATGATGATGCCACTGCCTTCTAACTGGGGTGGCAAAGACAGGCTCTGTCTTGAGAAGAGGAAGAAAAGATGGACAGAGAGAAAGAAGAATGAGAGATCAAGAGAGAAAGAGGAGAGGAGAGAAGGGAAAGGGAGGGGAGGGGAAGAGAGGAAAGGAGGGAAAGGGAGGGGTAAGGATGGGAGGGGAAGAGAAGAGGAGGGGAGAGATGAGGAGAGGAGAGGAGAGGCAACGAGAGGAGAGGAGAGAAGGGAAGGGTAAGGATGGGAGGGGAGAGGAGAGGAGAGAAGAGAAAGGGAGGGAAGGGGAAGAGAGAAGAGGAGAGAAGGGAAAGGGAGGGGAGGGGAAGAGAGGAGAGGAGAGGAGAAAAGGGAAAGGGAGGGGAGGGGAAGAGAGGAGAGGAGAGGCAAGGAGAGGAGAGAAGGGAAGGGTAAGAATGGGAGGGGAAGAGAGGAGAGGAGAGGAGAATGGCTTATTTGCTGTATTAGTTTTCTAGGGCTGCTATAACAAAATACCACAACTAGGTGGCTTAAAGCAGCAGTCCCCAACCTTTAGCACCAGAGACTGGTTTCGTAGAAGACAAATTTTTCCATGGAATGGGAGTTGGGGAGATGGTTTCAGGATGATTCAAGCACATTACATCTCCACCTCAGATGATCGGACATCAGAGTCTTATGAGAAGCATGCAACCTCTATCCCTCACATGTGCCGTTTACAGTAGGGCGCCTGCTCCTGTGAGGATCTAACAGCCACTGCGTGTCTGACAGGAGGTGGAGCTCAGAGAGTGATGTGAGTGATGGGGAGAAGCTGTGAAGATAGGGGAAGCTTTGCTCACTCAGCCTCTGCTCACTTCCTGCAGTTTGGCCTGGTTCCTAACGGGCCACTGACCAGACTGGTACCAGGCCACAGCCTGGGGGCTGGACACTGCAGATTTGAAGAACAGAAATGTACTGTCTTACAGTTCTAGAGCCTAGAAGTGAGATTAAAATGTCTGCGGTTGTGAAGGAGAATCATTCCACATTTCTCCCCTAACTTCTCAGGGTTTGCTGCCCGTCTGTGGTGTTCTGTGGCCTGCAGATCTTCTTTCATCTTCACATGGCATTTCCCTTGTGCGCATGTCTGTCCCCACATGTCCCCTTTCTATAAAGACACCAGTTATATTGGATCGGGGGCCCACTCTTCCCCAGTACAACCTCTCATAACTATACACATGAAAAAATCCTATTTCCAAACAAGGTCACATTCTAGGACACTAGTGGTTAAGACTTCCACATATGAATTGGGAGGAGGAGAGACACAATTCAACTTGTTAAAAAGGAAGATTCTAAAAAGAACTCTAGTGGATAAATGGTACAAGAAAAGTAGATGTTTATTTCTTTCTCGTGTAACAGTTGGAGTCCTAGGGTGGCGCCTGTGGCTAAGTGAGTAGGGAGCCGGCCCCATATACCGAGGGTTGTGGGTTCAAACCCAGCCCCGGCCAAACTGCAACAAAAAAATAGCTGGGCGTTGTGGCGGGCACCTGTAGTCCCAGCTGCTCGGGAGGCTGAGGCAAGAGAATCGCGTAAGCCCAAGGGTTGGAGGTTGCTGTGAGTCCTGTGACGTCATGGCACTCTACTGAGGGTGGTAAAGTGAGACTCTGTCTCTACAAAAAGAACAGTTGGAGTCCTAGGTCAGTGGGTGACCCCACCCCTTTCAATCGCTCAGAGACCCAAGTTTCCTATATCTTATTGCTCTCACATTTCCCGGGACATTATTCTCATCTATAAGATGGAATCTGTGGACTCTAGATTGCTAAAAAATAATCAGAGAGCACAGAAAAGGCAAGCCTAGCATATTGAAATTTGAAAAAAGGACTCTAGTGGTTAAATGGTACAAGCAAAATAGATGTTTATTTGCTATATTAGTTTTCTCACATTCGATGCTGGGTTACACCTCGCTGCAAGAGATTCTAATAAATGTGGTATAGGTGGTCATCTGTGTCACTAGGCTGTGGATCTCTTAATACAGAAAAAGAAGAGAATGGATTTTTGTGGAAAGCTAACAGTCCACATACCATCCCTCTGGCCACCAATTACACGTATATGAAAACATGCTTCTTCCTACCATAGAACACATTTATATCCCTCCTTGAATAAGACTGATGCATCCAGCTCAGAGTTCAAAATCTCTGGCTGATACTCAGTCTTCTTCATTAGGCAGGTCTAAATGTTTGTCTCAGGAGCCAATAATTTGTAAACTCAAAGTCAATTTATGTGGCTCTCTCCTCTATAAGATTATAGCATCTGATGAACATGTACCACGTTAGACCTCTTGAGAGTCCACGGCAAGGATCAAATTTTGGTTGGCAGAACTTATTTTAATGACCGTCTGCTTATAAGGTGGACTAAGTCTTTTTTTTTTTTTTTTTTGTGTGTGTGTGTGGTTTTTGGCCAGGGCTGGGTTTGAACCCGCCACCTCCGGCATATAGGACCGGCGCCCTACTCCTTGAGCCACAGGCACCACCCAACTAAGTCTTTTGATTAGACTCTGGTTGGATCTTTCTGGGAAACTTCATTATCTATTGTTCACTGTAGTCTCGCATTTTGCCATCTGGGATGCTCTTCCTTGTCCACATGCTTCCATAGCCAGTGGAGTTTTAAGGAGGATACCCTGATTGCTCTATAATTACCACAGCCTGATTCCTTTGGTGCAGATTAGGGGTCTGGGTATTTATTGTCTTAGGGCTGAAACACAGGCGGGGCTCGTGGTCTCAAGATAATATTCCAAAACAATTAGCAAGCTACTTGCTTCTAGTCAGTAACCATACCCAAAGTTCTATCATAGATACAGTTTTTGCATTTCTTAGTTCACCCAGATCTCTCTACCACAATATTGGTGACTACCTGAGGTCATTCAAAACAAAAGCCTTACATTGGAAGCCTTACTTAGCACTCACTATTGAAGACATAAAGGTTGGGCCGGGCACAGAGGCTCACACCTATAATCCCAGCACTTGGGAGGCCGAGGTGGGTGGATGCCTGAGCTCACAGGTTCGAGACAGCCTGAGCCAGAGCGAGACCTCATCTCTAAAAATAGCCAGGCATTGTGGTAGATGCCTTTAGTCCCAGCTACTTGGGAGGCTGAGGCAAGAGAATCGCTTAAGCCCAAGAGTTTGAGGTTGCTGTGAGCTATGAAGCCATGACACTCTACCAAGGGTGACAAAGTGAGACTCTGTCTCAAAAAGAAAACAAAAGAAAGAAAGTTCAGGTGATTTCTTCAACTCTTTGAAGAGTCTTATCTGTGGACTCTTCCATCTCTGTTTATAAATTGGCCAAATTCTTGCCCCCAAGTCCATATCTTTAAAAACTTGTAAAATGCTTGGCTAAAAGCAGCAAGAAGCAAACAAATCACAATAATATTCTATCTCTTTCACTTCATCTACAGATGCAGACTCAACTACCATTTGAATTATCTTTCTAGTTCTCTAACATTATCGTTTTACCAACTATTTTGCCTTAGCCTAAGGAAAATATCCAGCTTTCTATGAAGAAATACCTGTGTCATCATGACCCAGCCATTAAGCAAATGCCATCTGTATGGCTGCACCCCACTTCTGAAGCCAATTACTGCATTTGTTAGGACAAAAGTCTAAACTACAGTAAAAAGACGAGAGGTCCAAAATGTAATATTTCAGACAAAGTAAAATTTACATCATTTAGGGACTTAAGTTTTTTCCATCTCATTTCTTCATCAATCCCTAACACATTACTCTGTGTGAAAACTGGGTCAGAGGTAAGTCTATATTCCAGCATGCCAGTGTGGGGGAGGGAGCAAAGAGGTGGCAGGTACACTGTCTTAGAGGCTTCATCTAGAAGGTGCACACATTTTCTTTTTTTTTTTTTTTGTAGAGACGGAGTCTCACTGTACCGCCCTCGGGTAGAGTTCTGTGGCGTCACACGGCTCACAGCAACCTCTTAACTCCTGGGCTTATGCGATTCTCTTGCCTCAGCCTCCCGAGCAGCTGGGACTACAGGCGTCCGCCACAACGCCCGGCTATTTTTTTTGTTGCAGTTTGGCGAGGGCTGGGTTTGAACCCGCCACCCTCGGCATATGGGGCCGGCGCCCTACTCACTGAGCCACAGGCGCCGCCCAGAAGGTGCACACATTTATTCCTATTCCATTCATAACCACCCACATGACCTCACTGTAAGGAAGGCTAGAGAATAAGAGGTGCCTGCCAGGTCACATTTCTGTCTGCTACAGAAGAAGGAGAGAATAGAATTGCTTCAGACTAGGATTCCCCAAAGTTTGCTTCTGCTATTTTCTTCCTGTGTAGACTTGGGCCAGAGTAAAATAAAGTAAAACAAGTAAAATAAAGATAATAATACCTACAGCCTAGAAATGTTAGAAAGATTAAATGAGAAAAAGTGCTGCATGTATACTGGTGAGCAAGATGATTTAAGATGTTAAATGATTACCATACTTTATTTAAATGTGTATTAGGAAAAAACCACAACTAGTACCTCAAGCCTGAACTTAGAATGAGGCTAAATGAGTAATTTGAGATTTTTTAATGATATATTTAAAGAAAAATATATATTTCCTGTATTCTCAGCTACTCTGGAGGCTGAGGTAGAAGGATTATATAAGGCCAGGATTCAAGAGCAGCCTAGGTAATATAGCAAGACCTCATCTCTAAAAAAATTACTTTTTTTAGTTCAGCCAGGTGTGGTAGCACATACCTGTAGTCCCAGCTATTGGAGAGATAAGGTGGGAAGATCACATGAGCCCAGAAATTTGAGGCTGCAGTGAGCTATGGTTCTGCCACTGCACTCCAGCCTTAGCAACAGAGCAAGATCCCATCACTAAAAAATTAAATTAAATTAAAAATAAAGAAAATATCAAGTAAGTGATCTGAGTACCTCTGGTACACAGAGATAGCCTTAACAGATGTTCTTGGTCACCTCTTCCCATATTTCTTTAGCCTATCCCATAGTTCACCTGCACATAGTTCTCATACACACTAGTAATTTCCAACATGGAATATTCCTGGCCCTACACAAGAAAGACCAAAGCACCAGGATATCAATGCCAAAAAGGTAAACATCTACCAAGGGACATCAAGAGCTGGTGGGCAACCACCCTCAGCATCCTTCAGCGCGATACTCTGAGTGTCTTCTGCTCGGCCATTCAGACTATCCCAAGTGGAACCACGCTCAAGTTGTCCACTTGCAAATGTATCTTGCCTCCCTGACTCCTTTCTCCACTCTGTCACTGCACTTCCCTGGGACCAACGCCCACAAACCTCTTGTTTTGGAGCCTGCTTTTTGGGAAACCCAAAGTAAGACATGGACAAAAGTTGGAGGTGATGAAAGAATGAATGAAATGTGTAAACCCTGAAATAACACCTCTACACACTTCCTCCAGGCCTGGCACATAGCGAGTGCTCAGCAAATGCTCAGCGAATGCTATTCGTTATTGTTGGTGTTACTTCTTTCAATTCATATCACATAAAATTCACCACTAAGTGTATAGTTCAGTGGCATTAAGTACATTCACTTTGTGCAGCCATCACCATCTCCAGAACTCTTCATTTTGCCAAACTGAAACTCAGTACCCATTAAACACTTCCTCCCCATCCTCCCTCTCCCTAGCCCCTGGAAGCCATCATCCCACTCTCTAATTCTATGAATACAACTACTTTAATTACTTCATATAAGTGGAATCATACAGTACTTCTCCTTTTGTGACTGGCTTATGTTATTTAGCACAATGTCCTCCAGGTTTATCCACATTGTGTCAGAATTTCCTTCCTTTCTAAGGCTGAATAATATTCCATTGCTCAGATATATCACATTTTGCTCAATCCTTCAACAACTAATGGATAATTGGGTTGCTTTCACCTTTTGATTATCACGGATAAGGCTTCTATAAATATGAGTGTACAGGCTCAGAACCCGTAGGTCAGTGGTTAGGGCACCAGCCACATCCACAAGGGCTGGTGAGTTGGAATCCAACCCCCCTGCTAAACAACAATGACAATAACAACAAAAAAATAGCTGGGCATTGTGGCGGGCACCTGTAGTCCCAGCTACTTGGAAAGCTGAGACAAGAGAATGACTTGAGCTCCACAATTTGAGGTTGCTACAAGCTGTGACGCCACGGCACTCTACCGTGAGTGACATAATGAGACTCTGTTTAAAAAAAAAAAGGGTGTACAATGCCGTTTTTACCTTTTATTATTCATTTATTTATCCAAAGTTCCAGGAATTCCAATGTGCCAATGTCCAAACTGAGGTCATTTTAGGAATAATTTCCATATACAGTCAGCCCTCCATGTCCATCCTCAGATTCAACCAATCACAGATCCAAAAGATTTGAGAAAAAACAATTAAAAATTACAGCACATGGCTCAGTGCCTGAAGCTCGGGAGTATAGGGCACTGAGCCCAGCCTGGGCCTGCTAAACAACAATGACAACTACAACCAAAAAAAAAAAAAAAAAATAGCCAGGCATTGTGGCAGGTGCCTGTAGTCCCAGCTACATGGGAGGCTGAGGCAAGAGAATCACTTAAGCCCAAGAGTTTGAGGTTGCTGTGAGCTATGATGCCACAGCACTCTATCAAGGCAACATGGTGAGACTCTGTCTCAAAAAAAAAAAAAAAAGTTACAGTACAGCAATAAAAAATAATACAAATTTTAAAACAATATAGCATAAGAACTATTTACACAGCATTTACATTGCATTAGGTATTATAAGTAGACTAGAGAAGATTCAAAGTATACAGGAGGGTACATGAAGAATATTTGCATCTACTAGGCCATTTTATATAAGGGACTTGAACATTCACAGGTTTAGTATCCAAAGGGAATCCTGAATCAATCCCTTGAAGATACATAGGGATGACTGTAATTTGGGGATATAAAGTGATTTCTCATAAAAATTGATTTATTGTCCAGTGTCCAAGATTGGCCTGGTCAATGTCCAAGATTTTGGTCTTTCCTTAAGGGAATGATTCACCAAAAAAGTGGACAATTTAGCCTACTGACCAGTGAATATTTGGCAATGTCAGGAAATATTTTTGGTTATTGTGACTGGGGATGGGTCATGACATCTAGCAGTTGTTGCTAGATCGACATCCTCCCATGCACAGGAGTGTCTCATGCTATAAGAAAGGAGTCAGGCAGTTAAGAGCTAAGGAATTCCGTCCTTTCAGGCTAATACTTCAACCTTGGCACTTTTAACTCTTGGCTGCTGCACTCTGCACCTGGTCAGAAAGGTAGCACAAAAGTGGACCAAATCCAGGTTTCCAAAAGAGACACGTTGGTGACAGATGACATCTTAGAGACAGCAAGTAAGTGTCAATACCATGAAGGGTCTGAAATCTTACCCTCCTTGCAAATTGACTTTTTAACCTGCCACACCTTAATGGATGTGGCAGAAGACATGAGACTCCAGGGTCAGAAACAAAAGACTTTATTGTTGGCAGCACAGCAGGCAATATGTGGTTTGTGTTCGCACCAGTTCCTTCCATGTCCCGGATTGGGTTTATTCTACGGCCACAGAACTCTGAGCTCCAAATTCCCAATTTTTACAGTGGACTGCAAACAAACCTGTCCTATTTCTATGTCAGCGGGAGATGTTATCTTTATCATATAGACAGTAAGCAAACCTGCCCTCTGCACAGCAGACAAAAACTATCTTTCAAAGCTGTTTGCTATATAAATAGTTAATTCTAATCCCACATCTGCCACTTCTCAGCTGTGTGGCCAGCATTGAGCAAGTTACTTCATCTTTCTCCTTTGGTAAAATGGGAATAACAGCTCCTATTTCACGGAGTTATTGGGAAAATAAGTGAGTTTCTACATGCAAGGCACTTAAAACAGCATGGGCAGATTGACATGTCAATGTTAACTATAATTATTATTAATTATTGTGATGATGGTGCCAACCTTGTGGTCATGCCTGCTGTTCGGCATCCATGGGCAAGTTCTCTAACCCACGTAGTCCCCTCGGAGTATGCCTGAGATTTTGAGGAGGACATGCAGCCCTTTATGCCCTCTCCTCAAACACTGACTTACCCCTTCCCAGGTAATTCCTTTTTGAAACAAGGTTTCACTCTGTTGTCCTGGCTAGAGAACAGCAGTGTCATGATGGCTCACTGCAACTTCAAATTCCTGGACTCAAGTGATCCTCCTGCCTCAGCCTCCCAAGTAACTAGGACTTCAGGGGCCTGCCACATTGCCCTGCTAAGTTTTTTACTTTTTGTAGAGATGAGGTGTCTACAAAGTCCAGGTTGGCTACAAACTCCTGGGTTCAAGCAATCCTCCTACCTCAGCCTTCCAAAGTGCTGGGATTATAGGTGTGAGCCACCATGCCTGGCCCAAGGCCATTTTTATCATCATCCTGGTCACATTATTATTCAATTGCACCCTGTGGAGCAAGACTGCAAAGGATACAAGCTGGGAACATACTTACTGTTCTCTATCAGAACTCAGTAAACTCACTCTGTCTTCTTGGTCTCTCTGCATGCCTCAGACTGCAGAAGACCCCTTGGTGGTGGCTGGGGTGGGGGAGGGATCATTGTACTCCCTCCTGTGTTGTTTGATTCCCGCAGCCTTGACACGCACCACACTCCACCCCCACTTCTGCACTCTAGGTGGATACTCTCCTGCTCTGGGTCCCTTCTGCTTATGACCTTTGCATATGCCCCACCACCACCCCTACCATTCAGACTTCAATTGTCACCTCCTCAAGGAAGCCTTCCCAGATTTTCCACTCAGTACTAATCAGGTGCTCAAATTATACATTCTACTTGCTTGTTTTTGCAGTTTCTAGCAGGGCCTGGGTTTGAAACCTCTGGCATATGGGGCCAGCATCCTCCCATTTTACTTGTATTTTTAACCTGCACTCTTGATGCCCTCCCAGGTGTTGTTTTGTGCACCAAAGGTGACCTTCTTCCAGTACCTGCATCTCTCTACTGGGGAGAAAGAGGGGCTTTCTCCAGCTGACGTAGCCTAATAAAGGCAGACAGCAGTGTTAGCAAATCAACACCCCCGCCCCAAGAGCAGCCTTTAAGGAATGAAGGTGTAGAATTGGTGGATAAATACCCCAGCTCCCTCGCCTCTCAGGTGAGACAAGGCCAAAGAATGTGCTCTCTGCTACCACCAAGAGGTCCCAGTGGGACTGCATCCTATTTGCCCAGGAGGCAACTGGCTTCATCACACACCCTTCACTGACCACTTCTCTTCCTTGTTTCACTGCCCCACCCTTTTTGTGTCTCTTCCGGTAACCTCCCAAATAAACTGCTTTCCCTCAAATTCTTGTATCAGGGTCTACTTGTAGGGGTGCCCCAATTAAGAGAGGCACTTCCTCTATTGAAATTAATTCCATAATTTGAGTTATTGGTTGTTTATGAAAAACTCAAACCATGATTTTCCTCTGCTCTCACACCACACCCATGCAAAAGATTCCTGTGACCCCAAAACATGTGGAGATTTCTCCCCACCAGCAAGCAAGAAATCATCAGACACAAGCTGGGTATCCTTCAAGTCAATTCCCACACTGCCTACCAAGAGGTAACATCAGATACTACAGGGTGAGGGCTCAGCCCCCAAGACTGTCCCCTGCTTTGGACCCCAGTGGCAAGTCTATACCTCCAGAACTTCTGACCGACTGGCTTCAAGTTGGGGTTCCCACAACCCCCTCTTTAGGTTCAATTAATTTACTAGAGCAGCTCACAGAACTGGGGGAACACTTATGTTTGCTAGTTGATTATAAAAGATATGAATTAACAGCCAATTGAAGGTATACGTAGGATGAAATCTGGGAGGCTGTAAGGATCCCTTAATCAACTTTCTACCAGCCTCCATGAGTTCAGCTCTCCCGAAGCTCTCCAAACTCTGACCTCTTGGGTTTTTACAGAGGCATTACATAGGCATGATTGACAACCATGTAGAAATGTGATTGGACAAAAAAGGAATGATCTCAACCCAGCAAGTCCTGTCTGTTCAGATTCTTCCTGGCCTTTCTGGGCAGCATTCCTTCCTCCAGGATATAGAACAGGACTCTCTCAGGAATGAGGGTCTTAGGACCCATAGTCAGATTACAGTCCTGCCTTGGACAAGTGAAGGTCAGAGAGACATTCTGTCTCCTGAGGCTGTTTCTAAGGCTGAAAACACCACAAAATTATGAAAGAAGACTGTAAAAAGTGCTATGGAAGTTATGAGCCAGGAACTGTGGATGAAAACTGATATATATACACACGTACTATATATATACTGGACTATATATACACCATAATATCACATGGGTTGTCTTTCCCGACTGGGCTGAGTCATGTCCAACACAGGGTCCCTAGAACTGACAGTGTCTGGCATATAGTAGATGTTTGATAAATGACCCTGAATCCCATGACTGAGGTGACTGGGATGGTGCCAGAGACTCCTGTCGCCCCCTACCCCCTCCTAAAGCCCCAGTGGGAAAGTTGAAGGGCAGGAAGGAAGTTCATTCCTTCCAAGCTATAAATGGCAGCCTCTATCTGCCCCATGCCCCAAGCCACACAGCCCAGAGAGCTGGGCCAGGGTCTCCCAGGAGCCAGGAACCCCAAATGACCCTCCAAGCCCTGGCCAGGATTCCTAAGGTGTCCCTGGGGCAAATGCACAGGGAGGTTGTAAGTCCATTCCTAAGGCTGTAGAATGGGGTCGGGGTGGGGACACAAAAGACCCTGATGGAGGCGTGCAGCCAGCCTAATGCCGTCCATCCCTAACCACCTTCTCCCCTCCTCGGCATAAGATTCCACCTCAGGAGATCCCTGACCAAAAGACTGTACCAGGAACAAGGGTCTGCCCTACAAGGCCATGGAGCAAGTGGACATCTCCTACGGGAGGGATCCCTTTCCAGAAGTGGTGGTGTCAGGTCTGGAATTAGCCACAGCACCTGTGGTGAGGCTGGTTTTAGGGTCTCTGGGGACAGGAAGGGGAGACAAGCTGACCTCTGTTGACTTCAGTGTGAGGCAGTGAAGCTAATGAAGGCAGAGTGGAAAGGGGAGCCTTAGGTCTCTCACCAGCTCTGTTCTAGAGTCAGCTGGGTCACTCACAAGCTGGGTGGCTGTGGAGAGCCACTCTTGGCCTCAGTTTCCCCATCTATAACATGGACAGGAGATAATAACTGTAACTCATTTCTAGGGTTTGTTGCTGAAACAAAGGAGACTCAGTTTGAGCCACCTCGCCTGGCTAGATGGCGTTGGGCAAACCACATGACCTTGAAAACGAACCTCAGCTTCCTCCTGTGTAAAATAGGAATAAACTCAGTCCCCAACCTCTTAGGTCACAGGGAGACAGAAGTGACATGTTGCAAGTTATGAGCTTAGCTGATGAGGTATTCATCACCTATTCCATGTCTCTCAATCGGCATTGACATTCTCCAGGATGCAATTACTACATTCTGCTTGAATCACTAGAGGAAATGGAGTCTGCACAGCCAGAACATGAGGAAGGATGAGATAAGAGAAGGATAGAGAACAGAGTTGGGGAGGAGTCTGGGAAGGACCCCCTCAGCTGCTGAACATGGGGAAAAGCCAACCTTACTGCATGAAAGAGGTTCTAGAATGTTCTGTTGCTACCATTTTGCCCCCTCTCCCCAGCACAGGAGTGAAGTTCTCACCATAACTAAGAGCAGGAAGCTGGCTTAAGGATGATGAAGCAGCTGGGCCCAGGGCTAGGAGCTAATTATCCTGGCCTGAACCCTATGCTCCCCAGAGTTTTACTCTTCATCCTGTTCCCCCTGAGGCCTTGGGCAGAAAATAACGAGGTCTCCCTACCTACACTCCATCACACCTAGAAGTCTTACTGCTTGATCCAGGTCAGTGTTTGGGAATCCAGGAAGGCTTCCTGGAGGAAGTGACATCTGATCTGGGCCTTGAAGCATGAAGATAAGTTTCATAGGCAGAGAAGCCCATGTATGTGTATATTTGTGTGTGTGTGTGTGTGTGTATGTATGCATGTGTGAATACACAGGGGAAATTGCTCATTTTATTAATATGATTTCCTCATTTTCAGGTGGCCGCAGACAAGACTGTAGCACAGGCCTGCTTCAAAGCACTTCACAGTCCAAAAACAATACTTGAATAATAACAGTAATAGTAATAGCTCCCACATTCTGAGCGTGCACTGCCAGGGCACAGCACATGAGAGGAACCCCATTTCAGTCAAATGAGTTAATGAATGAATGAATTGAACTTTCTGAAGTTAGCAAATCCTGCTCCACATTGCTGGTAGAAGGCAGGGATGGCACAACAAGCCAAGGGGACTCCACAAGCAAAGGCCTGAAGGTGGGAAAACAGAGGTCCTGTGTGGGGAGAGGTGGAGAGAGGAGTCTGTGTGGTCTATGTGGGGAGTTGAGGAGCTAAGGCCATCTCTTGTTCTCGTGAGTACTGGGGAGCCATAGCCAGGTTTGAGCAGGGAGGGAGGGAGAGCATGGGATCTAAGGAGGGCAGCAGGGGTCTCCATGAGTTCAGAGACACAGCCCGGAGTAATTGATTGAATGTAAGCTGGATGTGATGGAAGCAAGGGTGGGAGGGCAGGAAAGACAGAGGCAGAAAGAGATAGAAAAAGGGTTGGGCAGGGTGTGGTGGCGACACCTGTAATCCCAGCACTCTGGGAGGCCAAGGCGGGTGGGTTGCCTGAGCTCACTGGTTTGAGACCAGCCTGAGCTAGAGTGAAACCCTGTCTCTAAAAATTCCCTGGCATTGTAGCAGGTGCCTGTAGTCCCAGCTACTTGGGAGGCTGAGGCAAGAGAATTGCCTGAGCCCAAGAGTTTGAGGTTGCTGTGAGCTATGACACCACAGCACTCTACCGAGGGTAACAGTTTGAGACTCTGTCTAAAAAAAAAAGAAATAAAAGGAAAAGAGGTGGAGAGAGACAAAGAGACAGTCATGGAAAGAGTCAGAGGAAGAAGATGATGAGAATGAGACCCAGCAGAAATAGGTGGCAGTAATCCAGGAAGGGTCCCTGGCGTGGTGGCAGAAGTTGGGACAGAAAACTGACCCATAGAAGGGAGGAGGAAGGAGGATAGGAGCTTTCCCACTTCACAGCACCCAGACCCTACATCCACCCACAGCTTCTCTTCAATCTTTCCAATGACAGATGGGGAAACTGAGGCCACCTGGAGTGCCCCCACCCCCAGGCTCTGCTACTACAGTTCCCTCTGGGCCTGTGCTATGCTCTCATGCCCACACAGGACCTGTGTCACCAGGTTAAAAATGGAAATGGTACAGGCCTTTTTTTTCCCTCCCTTTAAGAAAACCCTAGGCCCAAATAAGGCGAGAGCTGCGGGGAGCCGGTGAGCTGGCCAAATCCTCCTGAGCAAGCGAGTGGTGGCTGGCCCGGTTGGCCTGGGCTTGGGCCTCCTCCAAGACTCACCCAGCAGCAGGGCGGGTGCACCCTGGAAGGCTATAAGGGCCTGTCCTCCACCCTCCAAGGTTCACTCAGCCCCACAGAAGCCACAGCCACCCCCCCCCGAGCCCGTGACTCCCACCCCAGCGCCCAGACATGGAGGCCATCAAGAAAAAGATGCAGATGCTGAAGCTGGACAAGGAGAATGCCATTGACCGGGCAGAGCAGGCAGAGGCTGATAAGAAAGCCGCCGAGGACAAATGCAAGCAGGTGAGCTGCCCTTCTCTGCTGGGCTGCACCACGCTGCCCAGCACCCACTCTGTGCTTGCTCCCCAGCCAGGGAAGGCCAGGCTCTGGGGCGGAGGACGCGTGGGCACAGAAACCTGCTGAGGTGAGGGCAGAGAAAGAGTGAGGCGCCATTGTCTTCCCGGGAATTGGGTGCCTGAGCTGGAAACGGAGAGAGGAGCAGGGGGCCCCATCCTCAGCAGGGTCAGTGGGAACAAGGTGAATTGGAGAGGAAGAGAGAGACAGGAGAGAGAGACAGGAGAGGGTAAAAGTAAAAGTGAGAAAATTTGTACAAAAGGGAGGGGGTATACTAGATTTTCTTAACACGGGAATGTAAGCATATTTGTGTGTATTTGAGCAATTTCATGTGTCTGTGTATAAGTGTATTTGTGTGTGTTTGAGCATTTCTACGTGTGTACCTGTGTTGTACGGTCTGTGCTGTTTGTGTGTGCGTGTGTTTTGACTGGAGAGAGGATGAGGGTTAAGGTCACTGTGAGATGGAGAGGGTAGGAGGAGAGGTGTGAGTGTGGAGGGAGCTGCGTGTGAAAGAGCGTGGATGTGTGTGACTGTGTGTAGACATGTGGTGTCAGTGTGAGTCGGTAGAGGGGAGAGTCTGGCGGTGTGTGCGCTTATGTGAAAGTTGTTGTGGGCGGCGCCTGTGGCTCAGTGAGTAGGGCGTCGGCCCCATATGCCGAGGGTGGCGGGTTCAAACCCAGCCCCGGCCAAACTGCAACAAAAAAATAGCTGGGCGTTGTGGCGGGCGCCTGTGGTCCCAGCTACTCGGGAGGCTGAGGCAAGAGAATCACGTAAGCCCAAGAGCTGGAGGTTGCTGTGAGCCGTGTGACGCCACGGCACTCTACCGAGGGCGGTAAAGTAAGACTCTGTCTCTACAAAAAAAAAGAAAGAAAGTTGCTTTGACAGTGACTGGCTGCCTGCTTGTGCTGGCATGTGTTTGTGTGTGTGTGTGTGTGTGTGTGTGTGTGTGTGTCAGGGTGACAGCAAGTTCTCCTGAGATGTATGTGTGTGGGGTTGTGCTTGTTTGGATGAGTGTGTGTTCCTGTTGGGGCATGTGTGTGTGTGGTGATGTGTTTCTGTTGGTGTGTGTCGGTGATTATGTCTCTGTGCGTGTGTGTGTGTGACTGTGTTTCTGTGGGGTATGTGCATATGTGTGTGTGACTGCTGGTGTGTATGTGTGGATGTCAGTAGCTGTGTTTCTGTTGGTGTGCGTGCCCATGTTTGAATGAGTGTATCTTTCTGCTGGCATATGTGCACACAGAAGAGAGGGTGGCAGAGGTGTGTGTGAGTATGAGTGACACTATGCCATGTATCTGGGAACACCCAACCGTGACTGGAGCCTGTAAGTTCACACCGAGGCTGCCCAGGGAGGGTGGCCCCACGCATGGGTGTGTGGTGGGGGCCCAGGGCTATGACCTGCAATGGGGGTGAAAAGATGGGGCCTGGGGGCCAGGGTGGAAGGTGAGTTAAGAGTGAGCCTGAGATGGGGCGGCGCCTGTGGCTCAGTCGGTAAGGCGCCAGCCCCATATACCGAGGGTGACGGGTTCAAACCCGGCCCCGGCCAAACTGCAACCAAAAAATAGCCGGGCGTTGTGGCAGGCGCCTGTAGTCCCAGCTACTCGGGAGGCTGAGGCAGGAGAATCGCTTAAGCCCAGGAGTTGGAGGTTGCTGTGAGCTGTGTGAGGCCACAGCACTCTACCGAGGGCCATAAAGTGAGACTCTGTCTCTACAAAAAAAAAAAGAGTGAGCCTGAGAATCTCAAAGTGTCCCTGTAAATCTGGGAATGCCCCTGCCATCACTGCTATAATCCTGCGGTCAGGGGTAAGTGGTCTACTCATGGCGGGCAGAGGGCATAGAGATCAGTTTCCATCCCCCAGTGTTCCAGGAGACCACCCAGACCAAGGGCTTTGGGGACTAGAGTCCCAGGAGGCCCTGGCACTAGGGGTGTATCAAGGAGCTAATGAGGGGCAGTAAGCAGAGGCCTGGAACAGAACAGAAGTCAGTCATCTAGGTCTGGGTGACGGGAGCAGTGAGAGGAGAAGGAAAGGTGTCCCCACAAGGCTTACCATACCCCAGGGTCAACTGCCAAGCCCTCAGAAGCATCCAGGTCTCAGATAAACCCAGGGAGACACCCAGGAGGGAGACATCCAGGTTGGTGGCAGCGAGCATCCAGCCCTGCCCAGTCTAGGCGCCAGGCCAACCTGGCAGGTAAAGGCAGCAGCTCTGAGCTCACACTGGCCATGTCTGAATTGCAGCTAGGTTACTGGGTGACCAGAGCAAACACCCTCCTAACCTCTCTGTACCTTGATGGCCACATGTGTGAGACAAGGACGTAACAGTGGAGCCTCCCTCACTGCCACCATAGCAGGATTAGAGGTGACTGTGCAGGCGGGGCCCTTGGCCCAGCCTCTGGCACAGAGTAAGCACTCAATAAATGTGGGTTTATTTCTTGCCCCACCCTACTTCCCTTTTGGACCTCCCCATCCCCCAATGTCCTGCCACACACACACTCCTCCTTCCCTTGCCTCTCCCTGGCAAACACAGAGGTCCATCCTGTGCTGGGCCCTGGACTACCAGCTTCTAGCCATTATTTAGCCCTCACATGAAGGACTTAGACAGAGATACAGACAGAAGCAAATTTATGGCTCTAATTCTCACTAAAGTGTGAGTGACTGATGCAGCTTATTTCCCATAGGCAGCCACAAGTTCAAAAGGGAATGATCCGTAAATCCTTTAGCCAGGCATGTGGCCAATGAGGTGAGGACAGATTCTCCAGCCTCTACCTGGACTTTTCATTATGCTTTAAAAAAATTTTTTTTTTTTGCCCACAAAGCTACCCTACTGGGGTGAACTTAGCTTCTTCTAGATTTGTGACTCAGAGAAGGGCATTTTCCTGCATATCCCTGAGCCCTCAGTGTTCTCATGTGTGAAAGGGGTGCAGACAATGTCCTCTGATGGCTGGGTGTGGAACCCAAAACCCCAGAGGTCCAAAGTAGCAACCAGAGACCCATGCAGCGGGTGGCTAGTCCTACCTGGGAACCGAGGTAGGAGGTGGTGAGCAACTCAAACTACTTAGAGTGCCTTATGCAGCAAGAGGCCAGAGAAAGCACATCTCAGGGCTAGGCTGACCCAGGGATGCTCAGCAAAGTCCAGATTCCTGGTTCTGCCTTTCTAGTGTGGGAACAGGACAAAGCAGGCCAGCCCCAGCCACTTCCTGTCTGCCCCCTCCCAGATCAGTGACATCCTCCACAACTGGCCTTTGACCCCACTTCCTGCTGCAGTCCTGCCCTAAGGCCTGTTTGCAGGGACTAAGGTGTGCAGCCCTTGATCCTTCTGGCTGTCTCACAGGCAGGGAAACTGAAGTCCATAGAAGGACAATGACTTGTAGGGCAAGGCTGCATGGAATTTGGACAGAAGAAAACAAAGCCAATGCATGTCAGCTTTCTTTATTTTTCATAGCCACCCCCTACGGCTGAAGAGTTTAAGGTTGTGATATTGAACCATTCCACAAACTTCCCACAGTGTTCCAATGCTGGGCCCACAGTGACTTCAGCCCTGACCTCAGGACTGACCCCCTAGGAGTCCCAGGCTAGGGGAGACAGAGTTAAACACAGATGTCCCCAGCTCAGAGGTCAGGGCTATGCCAGAGGGAGAGAGAGAAGCTGGGAGTGCCCAAGGTATGGTGAGGACTCCGCTCAGGGAAGCAGAACAGGCCACTGAGGGCATATGGAAGACCAATCAGAGTCCTCCCAGCAGAAAGTGGGCAAGCAAACCAGCTTAATATTTATAATGTTAATATTTATAATGCCTGGTATATTCTAAATGCCTGATACCCATCTTGTCTAACATCACCAAAAAATATTGTCAAAACCCCAAGCCATTTTTAAACCCTGATGAGTCCGGAGCTGTCAGATTTTTCTCTCACTCTTCTTACATGTTAAGAGAGTCCTGTGCTGGGCACACAGTTGGTGCCTAGTAAATGCTGTGATCCACAGATATGGAAGGAAGCTGGGTCAGGACTGACCTATGAAATATCTTTAAGGAAACTGGCTCATTTTCTCAGTCAAAGCAGAAGTTCAAAAGCAGCTGCTAAGGTGCTCAGAGACCACCATGACAAGGCTTCTGTTCTGCAGATGGGAAAACTGAGGCCAGAATAGGAAATGAGTCACAGGGCTGGGATTTGGTGTCAGGCTTCTAGGCTTCCCCTCTACCCCAAACTGCCTAGAGGTCAAAGTCAGGCCCTGTAAACCCTGACTTTGGCTGAAGCTGTTATCAGCCCTTGGGTGGGCCCTGTCACCTGCCCCTGGATGACCATGGCCATCCTTGGTGTGCCCCTGGGGACTTCAGATAGACCAGCCCTCCCTGTTGTCCACAGCACCCCAGCTAGAGACCCTTGCAGGGCACCTCAGTAACTTAAGCCAAACTCCCAGTCTCTGGTGCCACCCTCCCCACCATGTTTTTCTCCATCCCTCAGCTCAGCAGTAGGACACTCAGCAAGTTCTGGGACGGGAAGCCCCAAGATGATACTGCCCTGAGGCAGGAGGCCTTTTAAGAATTTACACTAGCATGTGCATGCAAACATACACAGAGCACTTGGTACATTTTGTACATGGTCTCAGGGGTGAGCAAATAACCCAGATCAGATTCGGAGCTTGGTCTAGTTGCAGAACAGCTTTTAGAATAACATACCCTCCTGGGGAAGCAAGTCATAGAGGAAAGAAAGCCTAACTGGTCCTGTGAGGGACAGGACCAACATTGTCTTTGTCAATTCAGGCATTTATAACAAAACACCATAAACTGGCTGGCCTAAATAACAGACAATTATTGCTCACAGTTCTGGAAACAGGATGTCCAAGATCAAGGTGGTTGGTGAGGGCTCTCTAGATGGCTTTAGACAGCTGCCTTCCTACTGTGTCCTTACACTGAGCAGGATGATGTCTGGTGTCTTCCTTTTCTTATTGGGCCCTGATCCTATCACTGGAAGGTCTACTTTCACGATCTCGCCTAAACCTAACCACCTCCCAAGGGCCCCATCCTCAAATTACCATCACATTGGAGATGAGGGGTTCAAGATATGAATGGGGGGTGAGGCAAAAGCATTCAGTTCATAACCAGCTTGTATTCAGCAGTGAGTTCAAATCCTACACTGTGTGACCTGGGGAAAGTCATGCCACCTCTTTGGGCCTCCAGTTGTGAAGAGGCGGGATAGTGAAGGAATGGATCCAGTGAGGGCTGCCTGGGCACCCTGGAATAATGTATAAGATCCGGGGGACAACAGCCTGAGACACAAGTCAGATCAAGACATGAGCTGGACACCACCACCCCAGCCTAGAGAAGGGGGTGGAGGGAGGAAGATACAGCCTGGAGGTGGCAGGGAAGGTTTTCCCAGCTGACTCTTGACCAGTGTGATGGGGGCTGATGGAGGTGTGATGAGGAATGTGGTTTATATCCCACAGACCTGAGCATCTCAAATTGGGGGTGGCAGGAGGATGGAGGCAGACCCTAAGGATAAACAGAAACTACTGAAAAATTGGGGAAAGTAGGGGACATTTTTATTAAGTGAACACACCAAATAGACAAGAATTTTAAAAATTTAGCCTGAGCCTTCAAAAAAAGTGATTCTTGAGGGATGGGTTTCTTCTAGCCAAGGCCCCCACGCCCCTCTGAGGACCACTGCCTTGGGCAACAGCGGGGAGGGGGGCCAGACCCACTCCTTAGAAAGTTTCCTGGCTTGCCGAGGGGGGTGGGGGGCAAGCAGAAATAGAGGGAGATAGACTGAGGATAGTGAGGATAGGTAGCCGGTATCCAGACACCCTTATTATACTTTTCCCAGGATCACCGGGAGGCTGCAACCTTGAAACTGAAAATGGAAAACTGAACCTGTTTCCAGGAAACGCTTCGGTTTCCCAAAACTGTATATGATTCCCTAAGAGAACCGGGAACTCTAACAAGGATAAGAACAGGTGGTCCCCAAAACAAGCGAAGGATGTGAGAGCCCTATTAACAGGTAGCATTTATTGAATGATGCATAGAATTGTTAACCCTGTTTTACAGATGAGGAAACTAAGCCCAGGGAGAAAGACAAAGGCTCTTGTGAATAAGGGGGACACCCCTGCACTACAGGGTCGTTGCCCCCAAGCTGATGGGTCCCCCCATCTGTCCCCAGGTGGAGGAGGAGCTGACGCACCTCCAGAAGAAGCTTAAAGGGACGGAGGACGAACTGGAAAAATACTCTGAGGACCTAAAGGAAGCACAAGAGAAGCTGGAGCTGACCGAGAAGAAAGCCTCCGACGTACGTGCGCAGTAAAGGGGGTGCCGTGGCAGGGCCAGGCGGGAACCCGGGGATCCCGCGGGCGGGAAGCGCCCGAGGAAGAGAAGGAGGAGGAGGCGGTGCCTCCCGGCACTTTCTCCAAATAAGTCCCGAAAAGGGGCACTTTCCAGCAGCTGCGGCCAGCGGTGCCGACGTCAGGCCCTCCCCCAGAGGTGCTGACGTCGGCGGCCGGGCCGGGTGACCTCATCGCCCCGACGGCAGCCGGGCTGGGGGCGGGGAGAGGCGGGGGTGGCCCGGGCGCAGGCAAAGGCGCGGGGGTCTGGGCGCGGCTGCTGCAGCTCTCGCCGGAGCCGAGCCGAGCCGAGCCGAGCGCCCGCCGCTGCCCTCTGCCCGCTGCGTGCGCCTCCGCGCCATGGCCGGCCTCAACTCCCTGGAGGCGGTGAAACGCAAGATCCAGGCCCTGCAGCAGCAGGCGGATGAGGCGGAGGACCGCGCACAGGGCCTGCAGCGGGAGCTAGACGGCGAGCGCGAGCGGCGCGAGAAAGTGAGCGCCCCAGCCCAGCGCCCGCACTCCCCGGCCCGGCGCGCCCTCCTTTTTCCCTTCTCCCGGCGCCGCTGCCTTCCCGCGCTCCCCGCCCGCCTTCGCGCCCTCCCGCCCTGCGGCGCCGGATCGTAGACCTGTACCCCGCACCCCTTTCTCCGCGGCCATCCTTCCTCCTGGGCCTGGGGACGCGGGAGGGAGCACCGCATCCGCGTCGGGCTGGGCCGGCTGAGCGGGAAAGGGGGGATGGGGCTGGGAGGGGTGCTCAATCCCGGGGTGGAGAGGTGGGAGCGGGATGCCTGCCGGCTCCGACTTGGGACTGGCGCCGGAGTCCAGGGCTGGGTGGAACCCGTGACTGGACCTGGAGGCGGGAATGAGGATAGAAATGTTGAGCTTCCATTGTCTGGGGTTTGACCAGCCGACACCGATTTCGGCAGTGGGGTTGGGGGGTGGGGGCGCGGGGCGTCGCACTTTCTCGCCTCTTTCGCGGCTTCCTGGCTCCTGCCAAACTTTCCCAACCGTTCCCAGGGGCGCGGCGGCGACGTGTCTAATTCAGGCCGCGGCGGGTGGGGGTGGGACAGCGTAAGTTCGGTTTTCTGTAGGGCCGCAAGACCCGGTGTCGTCCTGAAGGCCCCTGAAATGTTAGCACTGGGCCCTAGACTATCTTTGAGCTCCTACGGTGTTCCTCTGCTGTATGTTGGGGGGGGGGGGTTCTGAGATAGACAACAAGTCTGAAAAAGGAGGGGGTCTCAGTGTCCCCTGACTGTCCCTTGGGACAGATCTGGATTCTAATCCCATCTCATACCTTTTACCAGCTGTATGACTTGGTACTTAATCTCTGGGAATGTGTCTCCTAGTCTGTAAAGTAGGTGATAATACTGATACCCTCCCGGCCAGTAGGTGGGAGAGTCCCAAGAGTAGTATCTCCCAACATGATTTCTGGCACACAGTAGGTGCACAATTCGTAGTTTTTGTTCCCTTCCTCTATCCTAGGATGAGTTCACAGTGTAATGGAAGCAAGCAGAAGCAGACAAATAAGGCCAACGAAGTGTGGCTTGTGTTCCTGAAGGTTTTTGTGCTTTGTTGCGAGAATATGACAGGAAAACATCCAAGCGGCGGCGGACAGGGGAGGCTTCAAAATGGAGGTTGAGCAGAGTCTTGTAGTATAGATAAGTTCGCTGGGACAAGAGAACTGGGTGTGCAAAGACTCAGAGACAAGATAGACATGTTGCAGGGAGAGGGGGTTGAGGCCTAGGGACTGTGAAAGCTGAGTGCTGTGGCTCAGAGTGCAGACCTCAGAAGTGTAAAAGATGCTGGGTCAGATGGTGTGTATTGACAATTATAGGAAGTGCCCAGACTCTGGCTGTCCTCTCTTCAGTGCTGGCCCGGGTTGAAGTGTTTCATCCTTTATAAGGGCTCCTTTGACCTAAGGAGGCATTAGAAACCCAGCGTAAACCTCAAACAGTAGCTGGTCTGGCCTCTTTTCACACACCTAACTACATAACTCTCTCTCTCTGATCTCATCCCAAGCCATCTCGCTGGAGAACAATTACTTCTGCTTCAAAATGGCCCTCAGCCACCAGCCAAGACTTAGGAATGGGGACAGTCCAGTTGAGAGGGAAGATGTTTTGGGAAAGTTTAAGATTTCTTAAAAAGTTCACTTTACAAAGTATGCTTCTCTTGGTCAGAAGAGGGAAAGGCTTAAGATGGATCCAGGGCATAGGAACTGAAACCAGGAGACCAAAAAAAAAAAAAAAAGCCTCTCTCAGTCTCTTGGAGAATAAGCCAAGAGCCTGGCGTGTGGCAGACTTCTGGGCCTGCCTCCACAGCTGGTTTCGTTTAGATTTTTGTGTGATTAACCCGACATCTTCCTGTTCCTTTGCCACATGTATCTAGCAAGCCTCTTTTACCTTATAAGGGAAATCCTTTGTAAGGCTTTGATTGCAGGAAGGGGTGGAGCCCAACATGACTAGCAGTGACTAGCAGTTTTTCAAAAATATATACATATATAATACTATGTACATGTGTGTGTATATCAGACCTCTTTCAAGTCCAGACATTTGAAAATCTGCCAAAGGCATGGTATTTAGGATTCAGAATTTCCCACATAAGGGTTACTCACTTTTATTTTTTAAGATTCACAAATCAAGCACCTCTATATGATCTTAAAAATTAATTCCCTGACTGCTAATGAACATGTGGCTTTTCAGGGTGATGAAAATGTTTTAGAATTAGTGATGTTAGTTGCAGAATTGTGTAACTATACTAAAAACTCTTAAAAGGAAAATAAAAATTGATTTCTACCCCAGTTGCTGAAGGTGTTAGGAGAAGTTAAGGTTTATACAATTTAAAAGAATGAAAGGCACCCACTCCTCAGAAGGAGGAGGTGACATTTCTTAAGACAGTTAACCAGTGGCTTTATAGGATTCTCCACGTTAGTGTTTCAGAGGACACTGTGACTAGAAACACCTTTGAAGTCCTAGAAGTTCTCTGCTTCTGGAACGCGGATTGAGAAGCCTTCCTGACTTTCTACCTGTGCTTTTTAGCTAATTTTTCTATCTTTTGTAGAGACAGGGTCTTGCTCTTGCTCAAGCTGGTCTCAGACTTCTGGCCTTAGGTGATTCTCCCACATCAGCCTCCCAGAGTGCTAGGATTGCAGGTGTGAGCCATCATGCCTGGCCAACTGGGATTCTGACCCAGCACTTTTTGACCCTGGAATTCCTGTTTTTATGCACTCTGCCAAACTTCCTTCCTGGAAAAGCCAATAATGTGTTTCAGATAATCTCCATACCTGTAACCAAGTTTTCTTTTCCTTCTCATAGCTTTTTGTCCCATCTCAGCCAGGCTTAGTTAAGGATGGTGTTCTGACTGGGCTGCCTCCCTCTCACCCTTGCTAATGGTATGGTCAACATTGAACTGAGGCTACCATATTCTAGCATTTATCTTGCCATTCTGATGAGAGAGAGTGGATCTTATGGGACAGGATGAGCTAAGAGGTCACTGGTACCTCTCCAGGAATACCACAGTGAGCCCTAGAACCCTCTACATGGTAGCACTGAGTGTCTTTTTCAGGGAGGAGACTCCATTAGGTCTTATCCTAACATTGGCTCTATTAAGAGTTGCTGGAGAGCCCAGCACTGTCATCTTGGAGCACACAGTGTACTTGTTTCTCTTCTCTGTTGATGTGAGTGCCCGTCACAGACTGGGACACTTACCTTTGTCACTGAGTGGGTGGATGTTCCTTGACATTTTCAGGGAAGATTATACTGATACTTTACATTCTTTAAACAAGAAAGTGTGAGTTCCTTATAGCCTGGATTCCTGAGTAGGCTTTTGTAGGGAATTAAAAGGGTGCAGGGGAGGCTCCCATTGGTGGCTGGTTTGGTATTTCTTTTTTTTCTTTCCTTCCTTTTTTTTTTGCAGTTTTTGGCCGGGGCTAGGTTTGAACCCGCCACCTCTGGCATATGGGGCCGGCGCCCTACCCCTTTGAGCCACAGGCACCACCCTGGTTTGGTATTTCTTAATTTGGCTGCACCTCTGACCTCCCTAGGCTGAAGGTGATGTGGCAGCTCTCAATCGACGCATCCAGCTAGTTGAGGAGGAGTTAGACCGGGCTCAAGAACGTCTGGCCACAGCCCTCCAGAAGCTGGAGGAGGCAGAAAAAGCTGCAGATGAGAGCGAGAGGTAAGGATGCTTCTTTGTGGTGTCAGTGTTTGCTTCTGGAAAATGGGGATCGTACTGACCTCCCAGAGCTGGGGTGTGAGTAGACAAGACCATATGGACATGTGCATGTCCACAAACAAATGACAGTGCTTTGCAAACAATCACACTGTGTGTAGAGATGTCTATCCTTATGGTGGCCATAAAGAAAAACTTCCAACAAGCAGAGAAAGGCAAAACATGGGCATATACAAGACTGCAAGTGTGACTGTCTGTGGTGGGCAGTTTGCAAAGCTCTGCTTTTCATTGGTAGTTTCAAGACATCAATTTTTAGGGTGATATGAGAAGGGGAAATGACAACTTGGAATGGGCTGTCTGCATCGATGATTGTTAGTAGTGCTGTCAGGCAGGCTTTTGCCTCTCAGATGGTGACAGCTATATTTTAGGGACATGTGCAAACTAGCACAGTTAATGTCCTTGCAGTGGGCAGTGCTTCTCACCCTCATAGCATTTGTACTGTGTTCAGGCCTCCAACAAAGTGCTCTGCCTTGAGGAGCAGGATCATTCTCTGACACGCCTTGGCACAGGCTCTGGGAAGACTGAGGGTAGTTTGTGTAATTCACAGAAGCAGCAGTCTCTGTGTGGTGGTAAATGGGTTCCTTGTGCAGCAATGATGTGGGCCGGCCAAATGGTCATAGTATCTGCCATGCAATCACACCAGAGTTTTCACTTGACCAATAAGAATCCACCATGATTTTCCACTTTAAACTCCTCCAAAGGATTCATTTCTCATTGTGCTGTTGTAACTGTTAATCAGAGATTAGAAATCTACCAGGGAATCTTTTTTTTTTTTTTTTGCAGTTTTTGGCCAGGGCCAGGTTTGAACCTGCCACCTCTGGTATATGGGGCTGGCGCCCTACTCCTTAAGCCATAGGCGCCGCCCTCTACCAGGGATCTTAAAGATTGCATGTTGCCCAAGTTGGAAATTTCCTTCTGTGTAGTGGAACAGCCAGGATGGAGGGAGCAGGCTCTGCTGCTTCAGCCACTAAATAGAGGGTGAAGGTGGCAGCTCAGAGTGGTAATGGGGAAGTGTGAAGAAGGCAGTCATGAGGAGGCTGTGCCTGGTGCCTGGATCAACTGCTACCTGTGTTCCCAGCGTGGCAGGATGTTCACTTCAATGGCCTCCTCGGGGGCAAACCAGAAGAGCCTGAGAAGGCCAATAGCTTGTTTGCATCATGTTATGAGAGGCCTCTGGTGACATCCTTGTTGGAGACTGCTATGTTTCAATAGAAAGAATTCTTTTTTTTTTTTTGTAGAGACAGAGTCTCATTTTATGGCCCTCGGTAGAGTGCCATGGCCTCACACAGCTCACAGCAACCTCCAACTCCTGGGCTTAAGGGATTCTCTTGCCTCAGCCTCCCGAGTAGCTGGGACTACAGGCGCCCACCACAACGCCCGGCTATTTTTTGGTTGCAGTTTGGCCGGGGCCGGGTTTGAACCCGCTACCCTTGGTATATGGGGCTGGCACCTGACTGAGCCACAGGCACCACCCAATAGAAAGAATTCTACACTTAGAACTAGACATCTACATTCAAGTCCTTCCATTGCCTTGAATTTCTTGCTTTGGACATGTCACTTTGAACCCTTAATTACTTACTACAAAAGGTTTCAAACAATAAACATCCCAGCAGGCATACTCACATGCTGAGGAGTAAGGCTTTGTACAGGTGTGGAGGGTGTTTTTGACAGCTGAACATGGGAATGACAGCCCAAATGGGTGTGTGTATAGTCCTCCACTCTGGGTGGGAACACCACACATCAATGCTCTACTATACAGGTTGGCCTCTTCTTTGGGGTCTCTGACCTTACCGTATCCATTCCAGGCAGGGAAGATCAGAATGACTCAAGACACATTTCATGGTCAGTTAGCTGAGTTGTACCAGAGTTCCAACTTTAGTTCAGGCCCTCCTCATCCCTTACCTCATTGGTACCTGCCTCTTACCTAATCTTCCCATGCAGTCTGTCCATCATTCTGATTTCTACTCACTCCTATTTTTGAAATCCATCACCAGGTCCTCTCTGCCGCCCGTCCCCCACACCTTACCATGCCATTCAAGCATCCAGCCTGAACTTTGAACCCCTTGTCAGTTTCTAGACTTATCTGTTCTCTTGTTTCTCTAGGGCTTTCTTGTGCAGTTCTCCCTCACCACAAAATACCCTTCTTCTCCTTGTTCATTTGCGGACTCTTTCCTACCTTTGGATGCCTAGCATTAAATGTCACCTCTTCTAGAAAACCTTTTGTGACCTACCCTCTAACCCCAGCTGCAGTAGAATTCATCACTGCTCCTTGGCATTTCCACAGCCAGCTAGCACAGCTGTAATTGTAATTTCTTGAATTACAATGTGGCCACTGTTAGCTTACAAGTATCACTAGTTATTGAGTGAAGTATGGAAGGGGAGCACAGATTCTGCAGCCAGACTGCCAAGTGTCCTAGCTCTGCCACGTCGCAGTGTAACCTTGAGCCAGTTACTTAACCGCTTGCTCTACCTCAGTTTCTTCATCTGTAAAATAGGGATAAAATACCTACTTCATAGGGCAGTCATGAAGGTTAAGGCACTTAGAATAGTGCCCAGCTATCAGTAAAGATTTAGTCAATGTGAGCTTGATGGTGGCAGGGCCTACAGAGCTTTTGAGACAGAGTCTCACTATGTTGCCCTTGGTAGAGTGCTGTGCCGTCACACCTCACAGCAACCTCAAACTCTTGGGCTTAAGCGAGTCTCTTACCTCAGCCTCCCAAGTAGCTGGGACAGCACGCACCCACAACACCACCCAGCTTTTTTTTTTTTTTTTTGCAGTTTTTGGCCGGGGGCCAGGTTTGAACCTGCCACCTCCAGTATATGGGGCCAGTGCCCTACTCCTTTGAGCCACAGGTGCTGCCGCAGCTTTTTGTTGCGGTTGTCATTGTTGTTTAGCTGGCCCCGGGCAGGGTTTGAATCCACCAGCCTTGGTGTATGTGGTCGGCGCTGTACCCACTGTGCTACAGGCACCAAGCAGCCTACAGAGTTTTCATCTTACAGTATGGTGGATCAGAGATGCCTTTACATGAGATGCGGGTGGAGGTATTTGAGTGAATGGTGGTGACGATGGGGTTGCTCCTTGCAGAGGAATGAAGGTGATAGAAAACCGGGCCATGAAAGATGAGGAAAAGATGGAGATTCAGGAGATGCAGCTCAAAGAGGCCAAGCACATCGCTGAAGAGGCTGACCGCAAATACGAGGAGGTGAGTGGAACTAGCGCGTGGGCAGGAAGCAGGAGGAAATGGATCTGCTGATAGGGAGGATGCTGGGGCTGCCTAAAGGAAGCTGTGATTAGGTCAGCAGTCCTTCTGCATGCACATGTTTGTGCAGGACAGCCAGTTGGCTATGAAACTATATCTCCCACCATGCCAGAAGTCCTGAGGACACTTGTCTCTTGGTAGGAAAATCAACTGATCAAATCACTTGTCCATCAGCTGAGTGTTTTGGCATAGTTTGGTGAAAAATTGAGGATCATGGTCTCCAGCTGTGGATTTTCTGAGCGTGAAAGCTCACTCCCTCTTTTGCCTGTTTCTGTGACTCAGCCTTTATTCCCCTTCATCTGCCTCATTTCTGGAGCCTAAGGAGTGAATTAGGATTTCCTCTAGGCTCCAGAAATATTCGACTTGAGAAACCAGCAGAAGGCCCCACACTGTAGAGGGTATGGGCAGGGTGGGGGTGTCTGTACCTTGGTGGGCATCCTAGTAGATGCAGCTGGTGGGGATCAGTCTCAATTGGTCCTTTCTGTCTCTGCAGGTAGCTCGTAAGTTGGTCATCCTGGAAGGTGAGCTGGAAAGGGCAGAAGAACGTGCAGAGGTGTCTGAACTGTGAGTGGCAGGACGGGACTGAGCTGGGGCACAGCGGGAGGGAGTTATGTTAGGAATTGACACTGACCAGGGCCTTGAGTGCTCAAGTAGACAGGCATCCAGGACTCATGGCTCATCTCTCCTGTTTGTTTGCATGGCTGACAAAGAGAGATGGTGGCTATTTTTAGTCCCCTGGGAAGTGTTGCCCATGTATGGACTCTTCCCACAAAGACATTGGGAAATAAGAGTGAGACAAGTGGTTGCAGAGAAGCCCAGAAATCCCATTATTATAGGGAAGATATCTCAGGAGGTGTGCCTTCTTAACAGAACACTAACCTAAAGAAAGCAGGCTGCCCCGTCAGTGTTTAAATGTTTGGTTTCTGGTGTCAGTGTTTGGCCATGACACATTCTTGAGAGGAAGGTGAGAAGCCTCACCAGGATCCTACAACCTCAAAAAGACCCCAGAATACCTCTCATCTTGGTCTTGGAGATGAGGAATCTGGCTCCACTGAGCATCCTATGGTGCTGAATGAGATCTGGTTTCATAAATCCACTCCAGGCTTGCTTCCTGGAATGTCCGGTGTGAACTCTGATTGCAATCTCCCAGCCTCCTGGCCTGGATCTCGTTCCTACACCTTCCAGAGCCTGCCTCATCAATCATAGATTTCACAAGTCCCTGATACCTCACCCTTGGCAGAAGCCCAGGAGTGCTTTACAAGGAAGGCCTCCAAATACTCCTCAGACTGCCTCGCCTCTGCCTGGTATGATAGGGTTTTGATAAGTACACAGCATTGCATCTCAGAAAAATCCATTAACATTTTTCCCCACATTCCTTCTGCCCCCCCCCCCCAGCAGTGTAGGTTTCTCCTTTTGAAAGCATCTTTTAGGGGAATTGCCCACTGTAAAGGACTATAAGACACAAAAATCTTTTGTCTTTGTGCAGAAAATGTGGTGACCTAGAAGAAGAACTCAGGAATGTCACTAACAATCTGAAATCACTCGAGGCTGCATCTGAAAAGGTTAGTGGTTGGCTTAAGTTGGAGGGTGGCTTGCTGGATGTTGTTACTTTCTTCTCCCAAAGTACACAGGAACATGCCAGAGTATCAGGAATCTGATGTTTATTTGTTAACAGCAGCTTTGGTGCCTAGCAGCCATGGTTTTTCCTCACAGAAAGAGCTTTCCTATGGCTGGATTTCTCATGCAGGCTCTTGGGTACTCTCTTCCATGGTGTCTTAGTAGCATTTTTTATCTCCACCTTATATAAGGATTGAGATGGAATATGAGACTCCTCTTGGGAAGATCTGAGCATAATCATATAAATATAGTCTCTCTCTCTCACCTGAATCCCCTGGTTCCCCCAGAAATACCATCTCAAAGGTGGAACAGCAGGTATCAGAGTTAGAATTGGGCTTTTTAGGCTGAAACAGTACCCCAAAACAGTTGTTATGTGACAGCTGCATCAGGAGCTATGTACGCACCTCATCTCTTCCTCACGATCCCACTCCTACTTCCCTGCAGTTGCACTGAACTTGTTTCACAGACATTCCAAGTTCTTCCATCACTTACAATTCTTTGAAACGACGATCCCCTTAACCTGATATAACCTTCCCTTTGCTCTCTGTTCGATAAACCTCCTTGGTCCTTTAGGCCTCTGCTTAAACATCACTCCTTTACTGATTTCGCACCTAGATTAGATGTTTCCTTACTGTGTGGTCCCATCTGCTTCTTTTCTTATCACTATGGTTTATCACATTATAACTACCCAATTAATTTTATGCCTTTCTTGCTAGAATGTAAGTTTTTAAGGACAGAGAACATATCTGTCTTGTTCAGAGATATGTCCCTAGTACTTGCATTGTGCCTGGTATATATCTGATACCAGGATATGCAAGGAATAAATGCAGCCTGTGTAAGCCAAACAGTGTGCTAGGCCAAAAGGGTAGGTGTTACGATTATATATGGCTTCTGCTCTTTTTACAAAAATTTTTTTAATTTTTAATTATTATGGGTACATTATGGTTGTATATGTTTATAAGGTGCATGTGATGTTTTGGTACAGGTGTACAATGTGTATTAATCAAATCAGGGTAATTAGGGTATCTGTCACCTCAAGCATTTATCATTTCTTTGTGTTAGGAACATCCCAATTCCACTCTTCTAGTTATTTTAAAGTACACCATAACTTTCGGTGACTCTACTCTGGCTTCTGTTCTTAAAGGGCTGAGAGTCTAATCAAGAGGAAGAGGTTGACTAACAATTGCTTTAGGACTACAATAGAGGGATCATAGAAATTTGGGGAAGGTGATACCGAGGAGAGATGATTGATGGGAACACAAATTCCAGAGTCACCCTCCAGTCTTGGCTTTGTCACTTAATAGCCGAGTGACCTTAGATAACTTTTCTGTGACCCTTTCTCCATCTATAAAATGGGATTAAGGACATTTAACTGTAATAACATTAACTGTGTCTGGACCATGGCAAGCAGTTAACAAATATTAGTTAATATTAATCTGAGTTGAGCTTTGAAAGACAAATATAATTTCTGATAGGTAGTCATGGGGGGGATGAATATTCCATGCTAATGGACACATTCATAGACAAAGCCTTAAAGATAGGAGTCTATATGCAGGGAGTGGCTAGCACCTTGGGGAAATTGGTGGGAAAAGGGGTTAGAAACACTGGGCCAACTACTACAAAGGGCTCTGAGTGGCATCAATTTCCATTATTGGCCCCATTGTACTTGTCTCTCAAGTTCTAAAAGGCTCTCCTGGACATTCTGTGTTTCCCACACATTTCTTCCTCCTAGAAAGGTCCCTGCCTCTACTTTGCTTCTTAGTCATGTTTATAGTGCTTTTGTACACTCACTTTTCTCCAAGAAATAGGGAACCTGCTTTCTTTTTTTTTTTTTTTATTGTTGGGGATTCATTGAGGGTACAATAAGCCAGGTTACACTGATTGCAATTGTTAGGCAAAGTCCCTCTTGCAATCATGTCGGGAACCTGCTTTCTTTTATGCTTTTTTTTCTTCTTTTCTTAAAGCAGTGTTTTGGTTTCTCCCACAGTATTCTGAAAAGGAGGACAAATATGAAGAAGAAATTAAACTTCTTTCTGATAAACTGAAAGAGGTGAGTGTGATTGCACCTATCTAATTCAGGTTTCTTCTGGGGCTGGTCTTAGAAAAATGATAGTAACTCCTTTCTTCTTCTTTAGGCTGAGACCCGTGCTGAATTTGCAGAGAGAACAGTTGCGAAACTGGAAAAGACAATTGATGACCTGGAAGGTATGAAATAACCATTTAACTGTGTTTGTGGTTCCTCTCTGAAACATCCACAATCAGCTGGGGATATCTGTGGAGTGGTAGAGTTGGGTTTTGCTCACCTAAGCAAAGTGCAAAGTAATGTCACATCTGGAGCACTGGAATAGGACAGTGCAAATCAAATTCAGACTTGAGTTGCCATTTTCAGGAAGTAAAATATCTCTGCTTAATTAGGTCCACATGTGAGTATCAGAGACCCAAATATGGCTCTCTGATTTAAAAATAAAAGTCTTTAGAATGTCCTTCAATTTGCTCATTTCTGAGAGATGCCTGGCATTTTTTAAAATGCCTTACATTTTTACAGAAGTTCTCTCCCAGAGAGCTCAAAGCTTATCACAAGATGAGAAAACAAATATAGAGAATGTAGAGACCTAAATAGCCCAGAATTTGTTGAAGTCCAATTTTAAAAATTCTGTCGTGTGTTCTTCGTGACATAGCCTAGAAAGTCCCGAATCTTGAGGTTCAAATGAAATCTCTCAAATGTTCTGTCCCACTCAGAAAGGGTGCAAAAACTCATTCTTCAGGCCATGTACCCCAGTGTGTGGTTTGGAAAGTGAAGTTTCCATATAAGGAAAACAACCTGGGTAACATCACTAGAAGTCAGAAATAAAGGGATCAAGGGGTTGGTCGGGGGAAGCTCTGTCCTTTTCTCGTCACCACTGTTCTAAAGGTTCATTATGGCTAATCCTGTACAGAACCTCAGACCACTTAGAACTCACTCTGTAGATCTTTTGTTTTTCCTTTGCTTTACACAGAATGCAACTTTCTTCTAGTTCATGCTTTGTTTTCTCACTTTTGTTTTCCTTTCTTGTTGGTCATCTGTGGCACTCCATTCTGACCCTCATGATCTATACCCTGTACCTCTCCTTCTGTACCTCTCCCTGGGGACCTCCACCCTCTAGATGAGTTATACACTCAGAAGCTCAAGTACAAAGCTATCAGCGAAGAGCTGGACCATGCTCTCAACGACATGACCTCTCTCTGAGAGGCAGCTGGGGTGCTGCCTTCTGTCCTAGCAATACTGAAGTCTGCCTTCTCACTGTGGTGCCTACACTCCCATGGGCTTCTAGGAACTCCAGTTGCCTGCCTCCTGGTTTGATCGTTCAAGCCTTCTTCTGATGTGTCTGTGACTTTGTCTGAAATAAAAATAGGCAATCCTGATCTTCATGCCCTCTCATTCTCATTTTCTCCACTTGCTGCCTTTGAACCATAGATATATGCCCTTGTCTGTGGCTGGAACAAAAAGTAGGTGGTTAGCCTTCTCTCAAAATGTAGAGCCCATTACAAAAAAGAAAAGTTGGGTGGCGCCTGTGACTCAGTTGGTAGGGCACCGCCCCATATACCAAGGGTGGCAGGTTCAAACCCAGCCCCGGCCAAACTGCAACAAAAAAATAGCCAGGCGTTGTGGCGGACGCCTGTAGTCCCAGCTACTTGGGAGGTGAGGCAAGAGAATCACCTAAGCCCAGGAATTGGAGGTTGCTGTGAGCTGTGTGACACCACTGCACTCTACAAGGGTGACAAAGTGAGACTCTGTCTCTACAAAAAAAAAAGTTATGCCGATATGATTCTTTTCGGAAGAAGTAAAAACAAAAGCAAGTTTGGCATGTGCTCTCAAATGGGTGTTAGCTAACTGCATCTACATGCCAACAGTTTTTCCTTAAATAGAAATTGTTTGAATGGAGACTCATCCCTATAGTCCTCTTAAGTAGCTTAAGAATCAGCAGTACTTGCAAAAACCAGCAAGCCTGTGTCTAAATAAGGCTACCCTTGAAAAGGGTTTGAGCTAGCGTTGTGGCGGGCGCCTGTGGTCCCAGCTGCTCGGGAGGCTGAGGCAAGAGAATCGTGTAAGCCCAAGAGTTAGAGGTTGCTGTGAGCCGTGTGACGCCACGGCACTCTACCCGAGGGCGGTACAGTGAGACTCTGTCTCTACAAAAAAAAAAAAAAGAAAAGGGTTTGAGCTATGTATTCAAATAGCGGCAGTGGCACTTTGGTCTCCTTATTCTTTTGTCATTTGTTCTCTGTGTTATACTCTGAGAATGGGATTTTCCATGTCTTCATTGTTCATGAAACATTCATCCCTCAGTCCTGGGAGGAAGTTCACCAGTGAAGAAACTGACTGTATAGGAATTAGAGCATCCCAGACAGGGAAAGGGAGTAAAAACTGCTATGATATCAAAGAAAAGAAGTGAGGTGATTCTTTCCTGAGTTCCAAACAAAGTTGTCTGAGGTGCTAACATCTATCTCCCTTCATACTTAACTATAACCAGGAACCTTGCTTTAGTAACATCTCATAAGGTTGGCCTGTGGGTATAAAAGGTCATACTTTTAGTGATCAAAAACACAGACTTTTCCCAAGAAAATTCAAATTTCAAATAGTCTATCCAATTCTCTCCTGCATCTCACCACTACCACCTCAAATTATCCTGCAAACAAACATTTAGATCTCCAACCCACGTCTACCAAACTCCCCTTTGAACCTGGCATTGGCACACAAATCTACAATTAAATCATCAATTTTTGGTCACTAACTTGTTAGTCCTCATCCTATAATTTTTTAATTCAGATGGGAAGATCTCAACTGTTAATATTCATTCCTCCAAAATACATCTCCCCTTAGCTACCTACACTTTTCCACCTCCAGCCTCTCCCTGTTCCTAACTGCCACCCATCCTGAACTTTTATAAAAACTATTCCCCTGGCCGGACAAGGTGGCTCATACTTGTAATCTAGCACTCTGGGAGGCTGAGGCAGGTGAATTACTTGAGCTCACAAGTTCAAGACCAGCCTGGGCAAAAAGTGAGACCCCCCCATCTCTACTAAAAATAGAAAAACTGAGGCAAGAGAATCACTTGAGCACAAGAGTTGGAGGTTGCTGTGAGCTATGATGACACCATGACACTCTACCCAGGGCAACAGTAAGACTCTGTCTCAAAAAAATAAAAACAGAAAACAAAAAAACATTCCCTTTACATATTGCCTTCCATACCCTCTTGGAAAGATTACAGACTATGTAGGAGGCTACTGTTTGTTTGCTCTCTCTGTTCCCAGGATTTTTCCAGACATTTGTAGCCTCCACCCTTTGAAATAACTACGCAGACTGGCTATCCAGTCATTCTACATAACTAAGCACCTAAATGGAATTTCAGAGAATAATGCTATGGAGTTGCACTACTATGTTGTTGATAGTCTGTGAGCCTTGTCACAATTCTCAAGGGCAATTAACATCTTAAGGGAAAGTAATTTTATCTAGGACCTAATAACAAAATAGATGCCAGGGAATCCAGGTGACATGGTAAAGTGAGGTTAGGACTTATAGTTGAGAGACCAGGGTTTGAATCCTAGCTCTACTACTTTAGCTGTGCAACCCTGAATAAGCTTTCCTGCAAAGTAAAGGTGATATCTCAGTTATTCTGAGGATTAACTGAGATAAAGGAGAAATTGACTCATACATAGTCAGCATTCAGTTAATATTTACTCACCCAGACTAGATAGACCTGATAGATCCAGGTCAGTCACTTGATTTTTTTTTTTAAAGAGGTTTGTCAAAGGAAAGGTCAGTAGTTGTAATATGCCATTTCTGCAGTCATTTTTCTTTCTGAAAAGTTTCCAGGCTGATTATACATATTATGAGGCATTTTGCTTCCCTCCAGTATTTTAATGAGTTTTGGCCTTATCCTTAATCAGCCATCGCTCATTACAAACCAGTTCTTTACATAGCTCAAACCATGTTCTCGTGCATAGCTCTAAATAGCTTTTTTAACTTGTTTCATCAGCTCAACCATATAATAATATGCCAGTAAGTCTGGCCTAAATTTCAGCCATGTTGCATTTACCTGGGGTTTGACTGCATTGCTATAGATACACAGACACAATAACACAACTATGCTTGGAATTTAAACAACCACTCCCAGAAGCTCCAAAGGAAAGATGGGTTACTGGATAACATTTTCCTACCCATGGCGCAGGAACTAATTAACTGGTACCAGGGAGATAATGTATTACGTCACCCATATCTAGGACTAAAATCTTACGTTTGTGTAGCAAGTCACAGGTTCTGAAGCAATTCTCATTTATTCCACAGCATACATAGGTTATTATTATCCCCATTTGACATATTGTAAAACTGAGACCTAGAAAGATTAAACAGTTTATTTCCGTGGTAAAACTGGGACTTAAATTCAGGTATTCTGACTCTAGACTTGATAGACATAGCAAATAAAAATATAGGACATTAAGTTGAATTTGAATACCAGATAGGTGATGAATAATTTTTTTGGCATAAGAATATTTCATGCAACATTTGGGATATACTTATACTAAAATAGGGTGCCAGCCACATACATTGGAGCTGGCGGGTTCTGATTCAGCCTGGGCCTGCCAAACAACAATGACAGCTACAACCAAAAAATAGCTGGGCATTGTGGTGGGCGCCAGTAGTCCCATCTACTTGGGAGGCTGAGGAGAGAGAATCACGTTAGCCCAAGAGTCTGAGGTTGCTGTGAGCTGTGACACCATGGCAGTCTACCCAGGGCAAAAGCTTGAGACTCTGTCTCAAAAAAAATTATTAGGGTGTTATCTGAAATTCACTTTAACTAAGCATCCTGTATTTTATCTTGAAATCCTGACTCAATAGGTGCTTGGTCCCTATTGTCCCATGGTGTTCTGCTATAATTAAAATACAAAGTACTTTCTCTGCGGTGACTTTCACTGTGGCACTCTGAGGTTTAGAAACCTTTTTTTTCTCTTCCTTTAACAAACATGCTTATTAATTTATCTCCCCTCCGCTCTTAATCCTCACCAGAAAAACTTGCCCAGGCCAAAGAAGAGAACGTGGGCTTACATCAGACACTGGATCAGACACTAAACGAACTTAACTGTATATAACCAAACAGAAGTCTTGTTTCAACTGAACTCCAGAGCTCCATGTCTCTTCTCTTGTAAGAAGTTTCTTTTGTTATTGCATCTTCACTTGCTGGAAATGTCAAGCAAATTATGAATACATGACCAAATATTTTGTATCAGAGAAGCTTTGAGCACCAGTTAAATCTTATTCCTTCCTTTTTTTCAAATGGCACCAGCTTTTTCGGCTCATATTTTTTTATTTTCCTTAATTGCGTTTATTACTAAGGTAGGCAGGGTATTTCATACTGAGCATACTCTCTTTAAGACTGAGGGCATTTGGTTCTAGGAAGAATAGCCCCACACTTTCAAGAACACAGAATCCAATTTCTACTCATAGATCAATTTAAAACACTGAAGAATATAACCTTCTGGGTCACTGTTGGTCAAACTACAGGAGGCAGAGACAATCACACGAGTGGGGATTTTTCCATCCAGAGCCAAAAAAAAACAAGGGAAGGGCTATTGTGAGAAGTCACAAACCACAGCTAGATTAACCTAATCATTCTGGCTCTTCTCCACACTCTACTATGCAAAGCAAACATTCTCTTGAGCAGCCAGCATAGAATGCTTGGAAAATAGTCATAATAATTACCCAAATATTTTCTGGATAGATCTGTGGTGTGTTGTTCTACATATTCCTTTCATTCAAATGTTGTTCTCTGAAGAGCAAGTATCTTAGTCCAATAATGACTCATGTTTTTCTGTTCTGATATAAAGCCATCCACTCAGCAGGAATATGGTGTTCAATCCTATTAGGACCAGCCATATCAAAAAGATTGATTGCTATCAATAAACTGAGCAAAGAGTTTTTTTCTATTAGCAGAAACGGCCTCTCTGGCACCAAAGGAGATAGAAATGTAATTGGTGTAACTTCATTTCCATACTTCAGAGAATGGCGTATTGAAGATTTATTTATTTGATTCCTTCTTTGGAACCAAGTTAAAAGAAGACCAAGAAACTCCTGATTAAACTGGATATGGAGTATTTTATAGGCAAGGCTGCACATTTTGGCTGTTATATTTGTTTTCTCAGTTAACATCTCAGCTGAAACATTCCACATCCCCCAACAGTGTGGGGGCTAAATCAAGTTTACAGGTATGACTAAAAATCACCCTGCTTTTAGCCTATCTGAATCCCCTCCCCTTCACTCCTATTTATTACGCATTACACTACCCAGGAGATACACTAGTAAATTGTGCAATTGAATAAAATCCACACTTTTCTTTAGATTCTTGCAGCTGTATCATATGTAATACTATCACTTTTCTACATTTTGGTCAAATAAATTTTTACATAAACTACAAATGTGTTAATTTTAAAATTTATGGGAACAACAAATGTTAATGGGATGGAAAGGGAGGTACCTGTGCCAGAAACTTAGCGAGTGTTATTTATTTGCTTTATACTATGAGAGCACTTAACCTTAGTAACTCAAAAGCCCCTAGCCTTTGTTATCCCCAGCCCTGCCTAAGCCAGGCTGTGAATGAGTAGGATTTTAATAGATGAGATAAGTGCAGGAAAGGAGGTCTCTCTTGCCTGCATTAGAAAAGAATGAGTGTACATACAAAGCAAAGAAGTAGGAAAGCTGGAAAGTAGGCTTGTTCCACACTGATGAGAGCCAGAACTTAATTTGGTCAAGAGTACTGAGCCACTAAAGACTAAACAAATCAGGAAGGACTACAGTGGGGGTAGATTTCAGGAAGAAAGCCAGTTAGGAAAATGTTTTAGTCCAGGATACTGATTGCCATAGAATAAGAGGGAAGTGATCTGAAGAATATAATCTTAAAATTTAGCTGACTGGATGACAGGGAACTGAGAGAATAGTGTCAAAGACCACTGCAGTTTCACTACCTGAATAGCTTTGATATTTTGCCTCAAGATTTTATGTTGGGGAGGGGAAATCCTTTAAAATGCTAATGAAGCCAGGCACAGTAGCTCTTGTCTGTAGTCCAGCTACTCAGGTAGCTAAAGTGGGAGGATCCCTTTAAGCCAGGAGTTCAAGACCAGCCTGGGCAAAATAGGGAGACCCGCGTATCTAAAAAACTTTTTTTTTTTTTTTTTAGAGACAAAGTCTCACTTTATCGCCCTTGGTAGAGTGCTGTGGTGTCATAGCTCACAGTAACCTCCAACTCCTGGGCTTAGGTGATTCTGTTGCCTCAGCCTCCCAAGTAGCTGGGACTACAGGCACCTGCCACAATGCCCGGCTATTTTTTGTTGCAGTTTGTCCAAGTTTTTGTTGCAGTTCGAACCCGCCACCCTCAGTATATGGGGCCAGTGTCCTACCTACTGAGCCGTAAGTGCTGCCCATCTCTAAAAAACTTTAAAAAAAGAAAAAAGGGAGGTGGCTTACACTTGTAATCCTAGCACTCTGGGAGGCTGAGGTGGGTGGATTGCTTGAGCTCACAAGTTCAAGACCAGCCTGAGCAAAACCAAGACCCCATCCCTACTAAAAATAGAAAAACTGAGGCAAGAGATCACTTGAGCCCAAGAGTTGGAGGTTGCTGTGAGCTATGATACAGCACTCTACACAAGAGCTTGAGACTGTCTCAAAAAAAAAAAAAGGTAAGATGGGCATGCTAGAGCATACCTATAGTCCCAGCTACTCAGGAGGCTGAGGTGGAAGGATCACTTGAGCCCAGGAGTTCAAAGCTACAATGAACTATGATCATGCCACTGACTCCAGCCTCAATGACATAGAGCAAGACCCCATCTCTTTAAAATAAAATGTTAATGCAGTGTGCAATTTTCTGTTATCCAGTATGATTAAAACATTAACTAACAACTGTTAGCTTATTCAGATGGTAGGTATGAAGATGTCAATAAAGTATAATTCCTTCCTCTAAGTGGGAATTACTAGATTGAAGTTACTCTTTTGTGTCTATTTTTTCCCTCCTATTACAAATCCCTTAGGTTGTAAAATTTTTTTTTTTTTTCCAGAGATGTAGTCTCACTGTTTCCTTTGGTAAAATGCTGTGGCATCATAGCTCACAGCAACCTCTAACTCCTGGGCTCAAGCAATTCTATTGCCTCAGCCTCCCCAGGAGCTGGGACTACAGGCACCTGCCACAGTGCCAGGCTAGGTTAAAAGACTAGATCCCCCTGTGGCTGAGCCTGGTCTGGAACGTGTGAGCTCAGGCAATCCACCCTCCTTGGTCTCCCAGAGTGCTAGGATTACAGGCCTGAGACCTTGGGTTGTAATCTTATTTTAGGATACCGTTTTAGTCATCTTCTGGCTTAAGTAGTGAATGTTAAACTCATCTGTCCCAGCTCCTGGGTGTTTCCAATCCCATGAAGTGTGGGTGGAACACAGGGTGAGGTTAGGACCAGATTGTGAGGGCTATATGCTAAGGGAAAAGTCTTGGGCTTTTCCTGCTAAAAGATCACAGAGGGATATTAGATAAGTGTTTTAGAATGGAATCTAGGTGAGAGAAAATGCTCAGGGAGGCCAGTGGAGAAATGGAAATGGAAGAGCAAGATTCAAGAGCAATTCAGAACCTCAAGAACCAGGATGTGAGAGATGTAAGATAGGTGTCAAAGGCAACCTAAATTCACTCAGAAGGCAATTCAAGACAAGCCAGTCTGAGAAGTTGATGAGTTCAGTGTAGACATGCTGAGCTTGTAGTATCTTTTGACAAAGGTGAATGTCCAGAAAGCAGCTGAACATAGAAGGCAGGCTGGGCTATGGATAAAACTTAAGAATCACCACAGTGGAGATGTCAAAACCACAAGAATGAATGAGATCACCCAGAAAGTGAAAACAGAAAAAACCATGAGGAACACCATCCAAGGGACAGACACCCCCCCTCCTCCAAAGACTGCAATGGGATCTGATAAGCAGAAACCCAGAAAAGGGGGTAGGGGTCGAGGTGCTAGAAGAAACTGACAAAATGGGGAAAGTACTAAGAAGAAAAGAGACTATCCAGAGGTGTCCAGAGTATCAAAAACCAGGCTCGGCACCTGTAGCACAGTTGTTACCGCGCCAGCCACGTACACCCAGGGTGGCAAGTTCAAACGCGGGCCCAGGCCAACTAAAACAATTGCAACAAAAAAATAGCCGCAAAAAAACAAAAAAATAGCCGGGTGTTGTGGGGGGGTGCCTGTAGTCCCAGCTACTTGGGAGGGTGAGGCAAGTGAATCTGGTCGCTTAAGCCCAAGAGTTTGAGGTTGCTGTGAGCTGTGACGCTACCACACTCTAAGAGGGCAACATAGACTCTCTCAAAAAAAAAGGGGAAAAACTATCAAAAACCAGAGGCTGAGGCCTCCTAAGTGGTCAGTGGCACTGGCTGAAGCTTTTCTGACCTAACATTAGGAAAAGAACGAGCTGAAGTGGAAGGAAGGAGGAAAGACCACTACCATCTCTCGAAAGGTCCTTAGGTGAGTCCCGAGACATCTCTGAGGTCCCAGAGTGCCCTAAAGGAGACTGGAGCATCTCTGAGGAGCAGAAAACTCCAGAGATGAAGCTTGGTTGTCTGAGTTCAAATTCCACCTTTCCACATTGGAGCCAGAGAAAGTCACTTCGCCGCCTCTGGCTTGTTTTCTTACCATAACGGGAGTAAGGGGGAACCAATAATACCTACCTCAACGGGTTGGTGTGGGAATTAAATATTTTGTATCTTTTATGAAATGTTGAGAGCACTCCCAGGCACAGAACCAAATGCTCCTAAATAGGACCTGGAACTATCACCACTTGGTGGGTGCCACCTCAAAATGCCAACTGGCCCAGCAGAGTGTGGCCCGAACCACCCCTAATTAGGCCCGAATCTTTCCAGCGCGCCTCAGGGCGCCTCTTGTAGCGGTGAAGCCACACGTGGAGCAGGCCTTCGGTATCTAATAAGCACCTTGGTCAGCACTGAGATACCGGGGCAAGTCTCCAGGGGCCACTTTTCGATTACGATCAGCGTTTTTTCTCTCTTTTTTTTAATTCGGCTCCCGCTGGCCTGAAGTAGAGGTTTCAAGACAACGCCGCTGACGCCTCCGGCAATGTGGTGTCCTCCCGCTCTCGCTTGTGTGCCTACTGCACCTGCGCGAGTCTGGAGGGCTGGACCCAAAGGCATCCCCTCATCTCCCGCCAATGCGCGTGCGCCCTCTGCTGGTACGAAACGGCTTTCCTGGCGTACGTGCGCACGCGCTTCAAGCCCCGCCCCCAGGCTTCTGGCGCGCGGAGCCGTTGGCGACGCTCCCTGTACTCCTCCCATCCCGGGGCGGGGCAGAACGGCCCCAGAGTCGGGGGGGGAAGAAGGCGGAGACATAGACTGCCACGCCCTCGCCCCGTGTCCATTTGAAGCCCCTTTACTCTTCAGGGGCTACACAATCACAGCCCGCCCTCTCTCGAGCACCAGCCAATGGGCGGCACGCTCGGACTGCTTCCGGCTCCGCGCCACCCTCGCCCCTTCCCCAAGTCTCCCCGCGAAGGGCGGGGCACAGGGGCGGGCGTCGGCCCCAGTGACGCGCGGCAGGCTAGGAGCCAATGGGGGGCGGGTTCGGCGCTGATGGACGGGGCCAGTGGCCAGTGGCGAGGCGCTGGCCGCACTTCCCGTCAGGGAGAGAGTGTAATATGGCGAAGACCTACGATTACCTGTTTAAGCTGCTGCTGATCGGGGACTCGGGGGTGGGGAAGACCTGTGTCCTGTTCCGCTTCTCTGAGGACGCCTTCAACTCCACTTTCATCTCCACCATAGGTAGCGAGGCTGGGGAGTGGCCGGGGAATCGGGAGGCCCGGGCCGGGCGCGCCTCTGAGTGGCTAGAACTGAGGGATCGACTGGGCTGGGCGGGCCGGGGCACCTAAGAAGGTAGAGGGGGCCTGAAGGAAAAATAGCAGCCGTCTCCACCACCGTTGGGGAGTTCCTGGGCCGTTGGGGTTGTTGGGAGGACCCAAGTGCAAGCTGGAGAGAATGAAGCTCCAATCCTCAGCCTGCTTGTTAGGGTTAGGGAGCATATGTCCTGGGCGGGGGTCTTCGCGCCGTTGTCTCGTTCTGAACCTCCAAACCTCGAAGCGGTTCTTTTGGGATTCCCGTATTATAGAAATGGGAACTGCGGCATGAGGAATTGGCCATGGGAAAAAGACAGTGACTTCTGGCTTTTTGAGCATTTACTGTGTGCCAGCTGCACTGTGCATGATGATACTCTCCAGTCTTCTGTATTAGGTGCTATAATGAGCTCATCTCACAGATTAGGAATTTGAGGTTCAGGGAGAGCATGGAACTTGCCCAAGGTCACACAGTGTGCAGATGGTGAGAATGGGATTTGAACCCAGTTGTATATGACCCCAAAACTCAAGGCTGAGCCATCAGAGAGATGCCACCATACACTCCTCAAAACAAGCACAGCTGATCCACCTCAGAGCTAGGTCTGTAACCCACACCTCTTTCCTGTGGAACATTCAGAGGTTGAGCCTTTCTCCATAAGCTTGTCCCCCAGCCCCAAGGGAGTGTATTTTCCTCTAGAAGGAATGATGAGAGGGAGTCAGGAACCTTTTCCTGCCTGCCTTCTTTTCTGCTCAAGGATGACAGCAATGGAGAGTGACAGCTGCCCTGTCATCCCTGAGAAGGTGCAAGATAAAAGCCTCAGTGAGAAACTAAAAACAGCCATTGTCATAGACAGCTTTGACTTCCCTATCACAGGGTCTAGGACTCCAGTTGTGGCTTCAGAACAGCCTTTCCCACAGGGCCAGCCCACAATGTGGTTGAATAGAATTAGGTTGTTGAATCTCAACTGACATCCTCAGAAGTGGAGCTGAATTCCCCCCATGCCACAAGAACAGTCATTGCCCATAATGGAAAGGTTTGACTTGGGAGTAACATGGATCAAATAGAGTGGCCTGTGAGCTGTGTAGCCCTGCTCAGGATGGGGGAAATGAGGGAACAGTCACTAAGTCCAGGAGTTTATTCCAAATGGAGAAAACATAGGGAATGGGCTTTGCCCTAGTGTGTAATAACTTCAGCCAAATTGTGTTATCTCCTTGAACCATGGCCTGCTAATTCTATCCTTGCCCTCTTTCAGAAGCTGCATTTTGTAAAACAGTTATATACCTCATGTAAAGTAGAGAGAATTGGACTAGAATCATCATGCCTTGGTTTCCAGTTTCTGTTTGCCTTTCAACAAGCACTGCCCCTCTCTGTGCCCTGTTTCTTCAGAGTGGGAATAACACTCTCTGCCTTGGCCAGAGCTCTGGGTGATTGAAGGTTTTCACCACTGCCTTAGGCCATATAGAAGTACAGCAGCATCCTCTCCTGAATTCTTCCCCTTCACTCCAAGCTCAAACTTTGGGCTAACTCTTGAATCTCCACCAATCAGGAAGTGGTGTTAAATGCAGGCTTGCCGTGGCTCAGCTACCCAGACCTCATTTTCCCAGCCTCAGCACCTGTCCTCATCCCCAGCACTGATACAGTGAGATCAACTCAGGGATTTTTTTTTTTTTTTTAAGAGACTGGGCCTGGGCCAAGACCAGACTGAGCTAAAGTGAGACCCTGTCTCTTAAAAATAGCCGGGCGTTATGGCAGGCATTTGTAGTCCCAGCTACTTGGGAGGCTGAGGCGAGAGAATCACTTGAGCCCAAGAGTCTGAGGTTGCTGTGAGTTATGACCCCACAGCACTCTACTGGGCACAACAAAATGAAACTCTGTCTCAAAAAAAAAAAGACAGGGTCTCACTCATTGACCCAGGCTAGACTAGAGAGCAAGGAAGTTTTTTATTTTTTATTTTTTATTTTTTTGAGTCAGGGTTTCACTTTGTTACCCAGGCTAGAGTGCAATGGTGTCATCATAGCTTGCTGCAACCTCAGACTTCTGGGCTCAAACAACCCTCCTGCCTCAGCGTCTCTAGTAGCTGGGACTACAGGTGCCTCCCACAACACGTCTAATTTTTCTATTTTTTTGTGTAGACAGAGTCTCTCTTTTAGTCAGGCTGGTCTCAAACTCCTGGCCTCCCACCTTGGCCTCCCAAATTGCTAGGATTACAGTTGTGAGCTACTGCTCGCAGCCAGTTTTTAATTCTTGACCAGAGAATCCTGTTTGGCACTTCAGGGGTCTTTGCAGTGAGGATGGATCTTGGTCAAAGTTGCCTAGTGAGATGAAGGTGACATATTGAACCCAGGATCCCTCCCTCCCACCCCAGTATTGTTCTCTTTACATTTACAGCCTTCCTACAGTGCCTCTGTCTTCTAAGAAAGTTTAATTCGCCATGATCTTGTTATATTTTTTAGGCCTCATAAAGTGTATACTTCCTAATTAAATTTGACTTGTTAATAAAACCCAGGAGGAATATAGGACAGAGTAACACTATGGGTCTCAGGCGATTGAACAGTGCTTCTTGGTTTTGTGTATCCCTGTATATTTGTGACAAGCAGTGGTGAGTGTTTTAGGAAGAGTCAACACTGGATGGCTTAGTCTTGAATTACAACTTAATCCATAAAGGCATTCCTTTATTAGCACAGAGTGCACCTCTGGGTTTTCTTTATAGATAAAGGATTGAGTGGCTGTTCATTTTCTGCCCAGGTTACATTTTGCCAAAGCCTATTCTCATAAGCTCCATCTATCATTTGTCGTGTGAACTTGGCACTGTGGCTTCCTGGAATCAGTTCTCGTCAGTCTGGCACAGTCCCCACTGCCTTTTCAGGAGCCCATTCATTCCTTCAGTGAGATGGATGGTGCTTATAAAAGTGCTTCATAAACCACACATCACCACAGCCCCTGTTGCACTTTAATTCTTTTATCCGGCCTTTTTTTGCCAACTAATACCGACAGTGTCCCAGCCATTCGCCTGGGTATGGGGACTACAGAGATAACTTGGGTAAATCAGAGGAAAGCAAAAATGTAATGAGGCTTGGAGTCAGGATGTGTGAAGAGCTGGGCAGTCAGCTCCTAGCAAATCCACATTCAGCCCCTATCATGTTTAGTTCCTGGAGGTGACAGCAATAAGATGTATCAAGTGCTTGCTTGTGTGGAGCTTATGTTGTTGGGTTGTTTTTTTTGTTTGTTTGTTTATTTTGCAGTTTTTTGCTGGAGCCGGGTTTGAAACCACCACCTCTGGTATATGGGGACAGCACCCTACTCCTTGAGCCACAGGTGCCGCCCGAGCTTTTTTTTTTTTTTTTTGAGACAGAACCTCCAGCTGTCGCCCTGGGTAGAGTGCCGTGGCAACAGGCTCACAGCAACCTCCAACTCCTGGGCTCAAGCAATTCTCCTGCCTTTGCCTCCCAAGTAGCTGGGACTACAGGCGCCTGCCACAATGCCTGGCTATTTTGGTTGCAGCCGTCATTGTTGTTTGGCGGGTCCAGGCTGGATTCGAACCTGCCAGTTCAGATGTATGAGCCACAGGCACCGAGCCACAAGCTTATGTTTTTATTTTTTTGTTTTTTTGTTTTTTGTAGAGACAGAGTCTCACTGTACCGCCCTCGGATAGAGTGCCGTGGCGTCACACGGCTCACAGCAACCTCTAACTCTTGGGCTTACGTGATTCTCTTGCCTCAGCCTCCAGAGCAGCTGGGACTACAGGCGCCCACCACAACGCCTGGCTATTTTTTTGTTGCAGTTTGGCTGGGGCTGAGTTTGAACCCGCCACCCTCGGCATATGGGGCTGGCGCCCTACTCACTGAGCCACAGGCGCCGCCCTCACAAGCTTATGTTTTAAAGGGCAAAATTCCAGTGCTATGGCTGGAGGGATGGAATTAGCACCCCCATCCTGAGTTCAGGAATGTTAAGCCAGGCAGAGGCTTCCAGTCTTCTGAGGCGGAGATTTTGGATTTGGCTGTTTCAAGGCCGCCCTGAGGATGGGGACTAGAAAGAAGGCCTGAGTGAAGATGGATGGAGAGCCTGGTGGCTACAGAAGGAAAGAACATTCCAGGAGAGGGAAGAAAAGGTGTAAAAGCCCTGAGGCAGGAGCATGCTCAGGATGTTTAAGAAATAGCCATACTAACAATGTGGCCAAGGTATGGCAGGAGAGAAAGGGTCACAAGCTGGGCTTTTCTCCTCCAGAGATATGGTGCTGGGGCTGACCAGGTTTAGGCAAGTCCCTGGTGTACACAAGCAGCCATTTTTACTTTTTCCTGGAGGAACAGAAGGCAAAGAAGCCACTCAAAAGTGCTTTTTTTTAATAAGCAGCTTTTTTTGAGCTATAATTCACATACTGTACAATTCACCCATTTAAAGTTCATGATTCGGTGACATTTGGTATATTCACAAAGGTGTGTATCTATCACCATAGTCAATTTTAGGACATTTTCATTATCCCAAAAGAAAGCCCTTACCCATCAGCAAACCTTCGCAGTCTCCCCACTCCCCTCCCCCAGCCTCTGGCTGCCACTGATCTGCTCTCTGTCTCTCATTTGCCTGTTCTGGACATTTCATATCAATGGAATTTATCCTCTGCAGCCTTTTGTCTGACTGCTTTCGCTCAGCATCCTATTTTCAAGGTTTCATCTGCATCGTAGTAGGTGTCAGTCTTTGCTCCTTTTGTGGCTGCGTAGTATTCTATTGTGTGGGTAAGCCACATTGTGGTTGTCCATTCAAAATGTGATTTTCCAATCTGTTGGTGGACACGCTGGCAGATTGGGAGCCTAGGTGAGCTTCGAGACATAGTTAGGGTTGCATTTTTGAAGGCAATGGAAGAGTGGGAGCCTTGGGTGCAGCATGGTCACTGCAAGGTCACTCTGGGAAGAAGAGATGAAAGTGGGGAGTGGGAGAGAAGGAGGACAGGGTTAGGAAGGCTCCCTGGAGGGGACCTTTGGGCGGACCTTAAAGGAGAAATTTGCCCAGCTGATGGGGGCACTGGAGCCCAAGCTAGGAGGGGGTGTGGCCTGCATGCATCAGTGCATTGTGGTTGGTGAGGAGAGGCATTTGCAGGTTGGATGGAAGTGTGGGACTCAGACTTGCAAAGGGCTCTGCTGAAGCCTGTTCTGCACAACTGCCTGGGGCAGGGAGGCAGGTTCAGCTGGCAGTTGTGGTAGGGGATGAGAGCAAGGCTTTGCCACCTGCATCCTCTGGGTTTACTCCCTGCCCAGTCCTGCCGCTTGCCATCTTTGCTCTAGGGAGCTTCCATCAGCCCTCAGAGCCTCAGGCTCCTCTTCTATGAGAGAGCAAAGTCTCTCCAGATGCTTCTAGACTTGTCATGGGGGATTCTGAGATTCTGCATGTCCAGGGCCAGGCAGGTGCTCCATAAGCCATGGCAGGTGTTACCTGCATAGGTTGGCAGCTCCCACCTCAGACACAGCATGGGAAATGGGCTCACAGGGATAAGCCTGTTTTTCTTTTCTTTCAGGAATTGACTTTAAGATTAGGACCATAGAGCTCGATGGCAAAAGAATTAAACTACAGATATGGTAAGAGTCATTGCTGTTTGTCACCAGGGAAGTACTTCAAGCCAGAAGTCCCCCTCAGGTTCCTCCTCTCCACTCTCCCTGTGACACAGCTTCTATCTCTTAATCTCCAGCTCTGACACATGGGGCTTTCTTAAGAAGCTCCGTGAGTTTCAGACCTGGCCCAGGGAGCTGTGCTCTGCTGGCTGTGGGAGCCTAGAACTACCCAGTCGGCATTCAGTGTGGGCAAAGCTTGAGTCTGCACTTCAGAGTGGCCTGTTTCTATTGAACTTGGAGAGAGCCCTCTGTGCCAGATGGCAGTAAAGGCTGTCGGGATGGTGAGATGCTCGGCAGGGAGTTTCCTTTTGAGCCTGTCAGCCCACTGAGAAGTGTGACAGTCTGACATTGCTTCCCCTTTCTCTTCTGAGGAAGGTCAGGTCTCACTTCCTGGCATACAGACCTGAAACCGCCTGAATCAAAATTAAGCTGAGGCCCAATCGAGGGACCTATTTCCATTTCTCAGACCTGAGAGTGACTTCTTCTGCTACATAAAATGAGGAAAATGGTCAGACTCCAAGTCATTGCCACCGATGCTGACTCTAGTCTCTAGCCCACGGCATGGGGTGCTGAATTTAAGTGTCTGGGTACGTGGAAACCGACCCTGTATCCAGGTCACTTGCATAGAATCACTAGCCTTGAGCAAAATATAGAGGAGAAGTCATATTTAAGTGTGTGTTGCAGTCTTCCATACCAGGCAAGCACCTGATTTATGCCACTGCCCTCCTCTGCAGCATTACCCTCCCTCAAGTCCCAGAGCACAAGCTGTCACCCTGGCTTTGCTGGAACTGTGGGCGCCTCATTTATACCCTCAACTGCAGGTGATACTCATCTCTTAGTCTGACTTCATAGGTGAAATCTGGGTGAAGTTTAACACCTTGTCAATCCTACAGACATTGGTAGTAAGTCATTCTCTGGCCACTTGTATGTTATGAGCTGTGGAAGTGTGTCCATTTCCAACATCTTGGCATCCCAGCAACCTTTGTTCCCAAGTCCAAAGTGACACTGTCCCAGCAAGCAGGAGGTGCACTTTCCTCCTGTCTTCTGCTTCTGTTCCTACCAATCTTCAGATTTTTTTTTTTTTTTTTGTAGAGACAGAGTCTTACTTTATGGCCCTCGGTAGAGTGCCGTGGCCTCACACAGCTCACAGCAACCTCCAACTTCTAGGCTTAAGCGATTCTCTTGCCTCAGCCTCCCGAGTAGCTGGGACTACAGGCGCCCACCACAACGCCCGGCTATTTTTTGGTTGCAGTTTGGCCGGGGCCGGGTTTGAACCCGCCACCCTCGGTATATGGGGCCGGCGCCTTACCCACTGAGCCACAGGCGCTGCCCTGTTCCTACCAATCTTGATGGGGTCAGTGACTCACAGCTCTTCTAAGGCAAGTAGGACCTTGGTTAAGATTAAAATGACTGTTCTTAATCACCAGTGTCACCTGCTACTGGTAACAGAAAGAAAATCAACTTAGCACTAAATGAAGTATTTTTGTACAGTCCAGAAATACAGAGCACTCCTGGGGTATGCAAGGCTTCAGGAGAAGCCCTGGGCTCAGATACAAAACACGTGGGTCTTTCCCTTGCTCTGCCACTAAGCAGTTGGGCCACCTTTTCTAGTGGGGTGGGGGGAGTGGCATGGCTTCATAGCTCATAGCAACCTCACTCTTGGGCTCAAGTGATCCTCTTGCCTCAGCCTCCAAAGTAGCTGGGACTATAGGCGCCCGCCACAGCACCCAGCGAGTTTTTCTATTTTTAGTAGAGATGGGGTCTGGCTTTGCTCAGGCTGATCTCAAACACCTAAACTCAAATGATCCACCCGCCTCAGCCTCCCAGAGTGCTAGGATTACAGGTGTGAGCCACCGTGCCCAACACATTTAGGCTACCTTTAAACCAACCGCTGAGTATCCTCTGCCAGGAGCTAGGCATGGTTGCATTACCCAGGCATCACCAGCTGGGTGATAAGTACTGCTTCCCTCATCATACAGAGGAGGAAGGACCTTCCCCATCACCCAGATAAAGGTAGCGAACCCAAAAATGCTCTCTGAGTCTCAGCCCTTCCCAATAGCAAGGGCCATGTTCTTGTGCCACATGACTGGCTTTTCTATGGCTCAGAAACTCTGGAGAAAATTTCCTGGAAGCAAAGGTGCAGGAGAGGAGACCCTCTCCAGATGGCTCTGCCACATGCCAGCAGAGAACCATCAAAGGACTTTATCCTTTCCAAGCCACAGTTTTTCCTTCTGAGTAGTAACAGGGAGATTACAAGATGCTGCCTCACACAATTAATAAAAAAAAAAAAAAGAAAGAAAGAAAAAATCTTTTTAAAATCTTCCAATACATGATTGATTTTAAAAACATAAAAAAGAAGGTGCTACCTCATTAGGAGGATGAATCACAGCAGTTAGAAAACCAGGCTTCCCAGGTAGATGCTTCCTGCTGGGGACAGTTATTCACCTTGGTGTCACTAATATCTCTTCTCCTCATGTTTAGGGACACAGCTGGTCAGGAACGGTTTCGGACAATCACAACGGCCTACTACAGAGGTGCAATGGTATGAATTGGGGTTTTCGTTTGTTTTTGTAATTTTTAAGTCTAAATGAATGTCATTGTGCATTTAATACCAAATCCTGACTGTTTCTATAAGTCTGTCCTCTGGCTTCTCAGGGCTCTTTGGTCCCAAGTCCTAGAAAGCAGCTGTGTGTGCCCCCTACCCTGCCTCTTAGTGTATGCCTCCCCTTCTGGCTGCAGAGACAACGCAAGGTTTAAATAAAGTGGAAACATAATTCTTTGGAAATGAAAGAAGACACAAGAAGCTGGTTTTTCCAGTGAGGTCAGTGAAGTAGCTGGCATGCCCCAACATTTAGGAGCATTCACATGGCCCACATCAGTCTCTGTGGAATTTGCTACCCAAAACTTGAAGACCTTCTGGAAGCCGACTTGTTCTGGACTGTTGGACGTTATATCTTTCACCTAGGCCTGAGGTGGGGTGACAGAAAGACTCATTTGTCATCCCTGAAATATTTCCTGAGCACCTTCTCTGGGCCAGACCTAAACCTAGATACAGAAGGTGGCAGACAGTATTTCTCAACTGTTTTCATCTCACGGCACACTTGAACCTATGGTTAAACTTCCACAGCACACTTAAATTATGTTGATCCAAAAAAAAAAAAAAAGAGTAAAAAGAAAGAATATACCTACTGTGCTTTGAAGTTTTCAAAAATAGTGATCTTTAAAATGTTCATGGCACAACTAATATACTCTCATAGCACACCAGTTGAAAATAACTAGTGGCAGGGGATGAGATGGGCTTCTGCCCTCAAAGGCAACTGTATTTCTGGTACCCCAGGAACTGTATGAGGCCAACAGCAGCCATATGGGACAGAACAGAGACCATTGTTGCTGTTGAAGCTACATCATAATCTCCATCCTAGAGGTCCTAGACCCTTGGGTTGAGAAGTCCCAAATTTGGGGAGCATTGGATGTCTGGTGACCAGTTAAAACATATGTAGAGTTGTGCCCAGGCAGGGGTCCAGAAAGTTGTCCCTTGGAGCCCTGCAGGGAATTTCAAGGAGGGCCTAGGATAGGGTGACCCTGCGTTTTCCAGGTACTTCTGCTGTATCCTAATAGAGATCTGAAACCACTGCCTCCTAATTCCCAGTTACCTCCCCTCCTCTCTTACAATAGGTAAAAATCTAAGAATTTGGAATGTTGGGTACATGGTGCCAACTTACAGGTGGTGGCTGGAAGCCTGGCTGGAAGCCGGGGCCTTCAGAAGGAGAGTCCAGGGCATTCAGGGTTAGAAGGAGTAGGAGGCCATGCCCCTGGACTTGGCCCAAGACCCTGTGTTGCTATCTGAGCTCCGGTTCCTTCCTTAGAAAATGGAACGGAGAACTTGACAACAACCTAGCCTGCAGTGAGGATGAATGGCCATATCTGCCCCTTCCCAGCACCCATTGCTGCCTACACTTTCCCTAGCACACCCCATTATTAATTGCATGGGCACTTGTTTCCTCTGCTAGACCACATACTTTGTGAGGGCAGTACCTGGTTTCAGTCACTGTCGTGTGCCTATTCCCTGGGAACCTGCCAAGTATGTAGTAGGAGCTCAGGAAAGACCTGTGGGCTGCAGCAGTGAATGAGGACATTAAGTATTTAGAGCATCCCTCATACCATCTGAAACAGAATAGAAACTCAACTGTGTGGGTTGAAACCTTAGTGCTCCTCATTAAAATTAATTCACTTATTTTCCCCTCACCTCTCTGTGCTCTGGTACAGGGTAAGGTGGGGCAGGGACCTCAGGATCCTGGGGTCCTAAGGGAGCTTCTGCCCTTGGAGAGAGCTGTGTGACCTCAGGTAGGTCCCAACCCTCTCTGGGCTGAAGTTGCTACCCAATACCATGTCCCGATCACTGAGCCCTCCATGTGCCAGCGGTAGGGCCCAGGTCTTAGCTCAGATTATCTCATTGCTTCTTGGCCATAACCCCCTGAGTGCAAGTGCCAGCGTTATTGCCTTGTGTGACTGGCAACCTGAGGTTAGGCTTGGTTGCCTGCCCTACTTAAATTGACTCAGGGCAAATGGCAGGGTCAGGGCAGGCTGGCTGGCTCCCACATTCTCAGTTAGCACCGAGATGATTGTGCTTTTCGGTCTTCCTAAACACAAGTCAACCCTACTTAAATCTAAACCATTTAAAATTCAAATTCCAGTCCCTCTGTCAAAGCAGCTTGGTTCATGCATCTCAGAGCTGTGTTAGCAGTGGCTGTGCAGGACAGAGCAGAGAACTTCACCATTGCATCTACATCAGTTTCTCCTACCTAGAGGTCTAGACCCTTGGGTTGAGAAGTCCCAAATTTGGGGAGCATTGGACGTCTGGTGACCCACTGTGAGCTTTACCAACATGTGGAGGTGTTTTGGGTAGGGGCCCAGAAAATAGTCACTTGCAGCCCTATAGGGAGTTTCAAGGAAGGCCTGGAATGGGGTGATCCAGTGTTTTCCAGGTGCTTCTGCTCTATTCCTGATAGACAGCTATACCCACTGCCTCTAAATTCCCAGATTATCTTCCTTCTCCCCCATAATAGATAAAAATCCAGGAACTTGGAATGTTGGGCACATGGTGCCAACTGCTAATGGTGGGGGGAAGCCTGGGCCATCAGAGAGTCCAGCCCCTGGAATAAAGGGGCAAAAAGATCCTCACTTCCCTGCCCCTGACAGTGCTTGACTCATAGGGTCTGCCCACCTTAGCTAGGGCATGACAGACCATCGGGGACCACCAAAACCCCCTCTCAGTCCTCCATTAGTGGCCCTTCAAGGGATCCCTGAAAGTGAGGGGCCTTGGCCTTGGCAGTGGTTATAAGGCTGTAAGGACATTCATTTCCCTGAGCTCGTAGAGGAATTTGGTAGTGCGGTGGCTTTCTCACCCAATCTGCGTGGTTTTGTCCCACACCTATCTACCTAGTGCCATATGGCCCATGTTCTTATTCTGCAGAGTCCAGCAGCCACAGAGATGACCTAGCCAGCATCAGAGGCCATCAAGTGTGCCTCTAGGTGCCACAGACACAAGGCTTGGCCCTTGAAACTGGTAGCATGGAGGAACAGATTAAGCTGGTCCAGGGTATGAAGGGGCATGTGCCTCAGAGCCAAGAATGCTCAGCTGCAAAGGGGGCCTTGCAGTGGTGCTGCACACTGCCCCACTGTGGGTGCCCCTGGAGGTTGTCCAAGACAACAGCAAGCACCCATCAAAGAGTGGCCCCACATGTTGCTTTTGGTGCTGAAAAAGGCCCAGGGAGGTTCCCAAGAGGAGCAGTGTTACCAGCTCTTTCAGGATGAGCCCCACCTGGGCTTGAATCTTAAAGGTCAGGTCTCTCAGTGCCTGTTTCCCCTTGTATCACATGGAGACATTTGCCCTTCTCCACAATGATGATGAGATTGTGGGCTGAGGCAGGGCCACTCTACAGCTCTTCTAGGACTGTCGATCGTCTCTCAGGCACTCATGCAATGCTTAGGGAACTGAGAGGAGGCTCACTGGAAGGCACAGGGGCGGTTGGCTTCAGACTGCCTGCATTCATACCCCCATCCTACCATTTACACTCATGTATGAGTGTAGAGGGGCCTGGCCACCACCTGCACCCTCAGGCTTCCAGCTACAGAGTGGGAATGGTGGGACCCACCCAGTCAGGGCCTGGGAGGCTTCAGTGAGACCCCACTGCAGTACCTGGCACATTGTAGGGTGTGGAGGAGGAGGGTGTGAGGGCTGAGGAGGAGGCAAGGTCAGCATGAGGGGATGTAGTAGGCTACAGGCTTAGGGTAGCCTACATTGCTCACCATGAGGGGACTGTGGGATCTCATGGGCCCCAGCGATTGCTGGCAGGACTTACCTGCTAGTGCAGGAAGCTAGCCAGGCTGGGAAACCAGGGCATGATGGCCTAGTTTGTGGGGTGGCCAAGGGAACCAGGCTAGAGCCTGGAGACCAGAAGGGGGCTGGCTTCCAGGGTGCTTCATTGGAAAGGGTGGCAACCAATGGGCTTGGCAGGCAGTGGGCCCCATGCCACCGTCCCCATCTCCACTGTTCTGCTGTGGCTTCCCCTTCTAAGAGCCTGCCGCTTGTTAGGAGCCTGTGTCTCTGTCCCTGTCTAGGGCATCATGCTGGTCTACGACATCACCAATGAGAAGTCCTTTGATAACATCCGGAACTGGATTCGGAACATCGAAGAGGTAAGGCTTGCTGACCCCTACCTCAAGTCTGCTCCTCGGCCCTTACCCAGAGGCACCTAGAAGTAACTTTCCCAGAGCGTGGGAGTTAAGGATAGAAGGGAGCAGGGGCTGAGGCCCTGGCTGTCTACGGGCCTGTCTGTCACAGAGCAGCTCCCAGAGCCCATTCCCCCAGCTGAGCTGTCAGGTCTGACCAGTGTCACAATCATGAGAAAGGGTATTTAAGCTTGTGGTCACCGTGAGCATTTGGTGTTGTTCTAGCACTGGCATGACCCTTGTATTGGGAGGGTGTGATGAACAGGCAGATCAGATTGTACTTTGAGCTACATCACAGCAGGGTGTGAGCTGGTACAAGCTACCCACATTCAGACCTTGAACTGTGAAAGAATAAGGGGAGGCCAGCCCCACCCCAAAAGCCAGCATCTCCATCTTCCAGCTTCCCAGAAAGCTGACCTCACCCTCAAAGCCTTTCTGGACTGTGGTACCTGCAGCTTTTGATAAGTAACTAGGTGGGGCTTTGGGTCTGAGGCACAGCCAAAGAACATTACCCATCCATAAAGCCACAGCAGAAGGTCACATCACTGTTTACCCAGAACTCAGGGGCCCCTCAGGCCAGGCTGAGAGGCCAGCCCCATCATTTAAGAGCACCTGCCCTGGCCCACCGCCAAGGACCCCAAGAGGGCTGCAGCTGCCCTTAGGCTGGGGGAGCTGTCTTGATGAGGAGAGACAGGGAGAGACTGCCCACACTGGTCTTTGTGGATGTCCTCTGTTTCTGGCCAGTGAGTGAGAGGTTCTTCTAGTCCTAGGAAGTTAAGCTGGGAGGAGTAGAGTGGATCTACTGAGACCAGGCCCAAGGTGGTGGGAAAGAATGGTACTTTCCAATGTCCCCATCCTTTGGGGAGCAAGATCCACTGCACTGGGGGTGGGGAGGGTTTGACGAAGGAGCCACTTTGAGGGACCAGGGCAGAGTTAAAACAATACTGGGAGATGGTAAAATACCAAGGGCTGGCAATAGCAGAGACCTGTGGCCACCTCAGGCACAGTACATTTCTGGAGCGTAAATAGAATTGAAAGGTCAGAGCAGAAGATCCCAGGACAACAGCCAGGGCCTCCCATAGAGGAGCTGAGGAGGGAGGGAGGAGAGCAAGAGTGTTGGGGCATTAAATATCTCAGTCTCACCTCTCATAGACTAGACCCCACCAAAAACCCAGGCCTGGGGGCCTGACTGACAGCTGCTCTCCACAGCCAGAAGTATGCTTGGTCGGAGTAACAGCTAGAACCTTGACCTCAGCCCTGGCCCTAGCATTGACTGTGTGATGTGGGCCCTGCTGCTCAGCCTCTGAGTTTCAGCTTGTCCTCTGGCCCAGGCTTTGCCTAGCAGTCCTGACCCAGTCACTGATTTCAAGGGACAGGCCGTGTGTTGGCAGAGGTGCCCGGCCTGTGTTGTCTGATCTGACAACCCTCTTTTGTGCCTCTCCCCTCAGCATGCCTCTGCAGATGTCGAAAAGATGATACTCGGGAACAAGTGTGATGTGAATGACAGGAGACAAGTTTCCAAGGAACGGGGAGAAAAGGTGGGCATGGTGGCCCTGAGGGGCAAAAGGACCTTGGAATTTCAGAGTTCCCACACACAGAGGGCTTCTCTTGTCTTTGCTCTCTCTGCTCCAGGGCCTCCCAAGTGCTCATTGGTGGAAAGACTGGGCTTGAGGGGGATAATCTTCACAATCTTGGCTTCAAGCTACAGATTGCTCACTGCAAATCCATAGGGCTTTAGGGCCACCGGAAACGGGGTGGATCCATGGTTGAGCATAGCAGGCCCCTGTCCACCCTCCCAGCCCCAGCACTGCTCCCCATTGGTGTCAGCCTCAGTCCTCAGCTCAGGAATGCCTGGCAGCTCATGTGCACACACATGTTTCTTCCCCCTCACAGCTGGCCCTCGACTATGGAATCAAGTTCATGGAGACCAGTGCAAAGGCCAACATCAATGTGGAGAATGTGAGTCCTGGGCCCTGCTGGGGGACACGGGGTCTGCAAGATCCACCAAGGGATGGGCTGGTGTCCTCCAGAGAGTTTTTGCCAGAGGGGTTGTCTTCAAGCTGTCAGTCAGTCTTCTGTGGAGCATTTCCTGGGCAGCACCATGTGTCAGGCACAGGTGGGCTGTGAAAATCTGAGAACAGCAGGCACAGACCCCATTTAGGCCATGTGGGACACATCCCAGGTGGCTGGGTGCCTGGGCCCAGCTCCAGGTTCATGCTTTTAGCCATGCTGGTCATCTACAGACAGGCCCTGGACAAATTCCAGGCATAGTAGGAAGCTCGGACCAGGCCTTGTCCCAGGCACCCCTCCTCTCCACAGGATGACACTGGCCTGTGGCCAGCCCCATTTCCCTGCATTTCACCATCCTGGTAATGTTTCCAAAATGAATCTTCCACATCACACCCAACTTAATGCAGCCCAGGCTCCTGACCTAGCATGGAACTCAACCTAGCACAAAAAGCCCTTCCGTGCTGGTCCTGGTTGGTGTTTGCCATCCAGGGCTGGGACTTTCCCCAACCCTGCCCTCTGCCCTCCCCAGGCCACCTGGGCCATTCCATCCTGCAAGCTTTTGCCATGTTCTCTCCCTTGTCCCCACTCTTACACCAATCAGATTTCCCACCGGGGCTCAGCCCAGATAGTCTGACATCGCGGAAGCCTCTATACCCACCTCAAGTTTCCTCAGCACCCTGAGCCACCCTTCCCGACAGATCTCCCCACGTCACACGTGTATGTGTGCAAACTGGGCCTGTCCCACCATCTGGATAGGTCCCTCCCCAGGGGTAAAGTTAGCTCACAGAGAGGAGTTTATAGGTTTTTGTGGAAAAAGCACATGAGGGGCAGGAGGAAATGTTCAAAAGGCCATGTTGACAGCGTGAGCCTTGGCCACACTGGAAGATGAGCTTTCCACTCCCTTGTCCCGCCAGGCACGGACTCAAAATGGAGCTTGTTTGGCCAAAAGAGCTGCTTGTCCTTCTTCCTGACTATCGGAATTGGTGCTAGAATGGCCAGAACGAACCTAGGAGTCGGCGATGAAGAGCTAGACTCTCCTTCCAGATCTTTCTGGATCAGTCAATTAAGCACTGAGTACCTTTGGACAAGTCACTTGGCCCCTCCTCAATTTTCTTCCTGGCCAACTGTGTGTGGCCCCACTTCACAGGATTGTTGCCTCGGGGGAGGCGGCCCGTGCAGAAGTCCCCCCTCTGAGGGATCCAAGGAGGTCTGTCTGACATAAGGCACTCTGCAGATGTGAGAGCTGACATTTTAGAGAGTTAGGCAGTCTAGGTGGGCAGAGGATAGGACTGGACAGGCCGGCTGAGTCCACTGTCACAGGCAGGTATCAAAGGGCCAAATGGGAGACCCATGCCCGGAATTCATCTCAAGGTTGGGTCCTGCCCATGCTCGCTGTCCTGCCACACCCACGTCATATGGCTGGCCAAGGATTCAGGGTCCTGCCACTCCAGGCTACTAACACTGTGCTGATTCCACAGGCATTTTTCACTCTCGCCAGAGACATCAAAGCAAAAATGGACAAAAAATTGGTGAGTACATGTCCTTCTCAGATCCCCAAGTGGGTCTCTGCCAGATCCTGCTTTTTAGGGCCCAGGTAGACCCCATAGGAAATTGATAGGGAAGGGGAAGAGTTTGCAGGTATGGTCAGGGCAGCAGCAGCTTCTGCCATCCGAGGGGCACTGCCCAGGCAGACAAGGCCCTGCCTGTCAAGCCCCTAGGGGACAAACAGCCCTTTGCATTCAGCTTATGAGAAGGACCACCCAGGCAACCCATGTGGTGTTTAAGAGAGCCTCTTCTGAAGAAGAACCTCCCAGACCTCTTGGGCAGGGCCAAGGTCAGAGTTCACGCAGTAACAAGACCCTCCATGGTTCTTGTGTCTGACAACCACTGGCTTACCATCTTCACAAGTATGGCAGATTAGTGACCTCCCCCTGTCCCCTACCTTAGCCCCAGTTCTGCAAGTGGTGATGGCTCAATGACCTTTATCGGGTCCCAGGGTTCTCTGAGGGATTCAGGGAAGTCTGCCTGAATCCCTCCCCAGACACCTGTTGGTTTGTTTCCTCCTTTTTTTGTTTACCACTCAAGTGATTTCATAGTCCACCAGGCTCAGCGTCAAAACATATCCCTGTACTTGGGGACATATAGTGCCCAAACACCATTGTGACCCTTTCTCCTAACCCCTAGTTCCAGTGGCCACCCTCTCACCAGTAAGTTCCATTCACTGTCTGACCAAAGACCATAGAGTGCTCTGTTTCACACAAGGCTGCACATAAAATGCAAAGTGCCAGTCAGGTAGTTGACAAAATACGTACATTTTCATAATTCTGAGAGGATGTGAGTTGAATAGTAACACATATGATTGATTTAATAGCTTTTTGGCCATTAAATGAAACTAGGAAACACTCCACGTAAACCAATGTACTGACTGGGATTTTCTTGCAGTTTATTTTTCTTCAGTGTAACGGTCAAGGTCTGACTCTTTACATCCCCTCTGATTCACTGTGGCTCCCTAAGCATTGTGGTGATATTTTGCCTTCCTCCGCCTGCCCCTGTGATGCCAGGCAGTTGACTACCTGGAGAATATGCCAGATCCTTTGATGTCATAGAATATGAAGTGCCCACGCACAACTCCAGTCCTTGTGATTTTGCTTTTCCTTTTTTTTTTTTTTTTTTTTGTAGAGACAGAGTCTACTTTATGGCCCTCGGTAGAGTGCCGTGGCCTCACACAGCTCACAGCAACCTCCAACTCCTGGGCTTAAGCGATTCTCCCACCTCAGCCTCCCAAGTAGCTGGGACCACAGGCGCCCGCCACAACGCCCAGCTATTTTTGGTTGCAGTTTGGCCGGGGCCGCCACCCGACTGAGCCACAGGCGCCGCCCGATTTTGCTTTTTCTTAATTGATTTGCAAAGCACTGGCAGTTTAGTCCCTCTCTGTTCCCTACCGATTTATCTGACCATACCTGCTCTTGCTTTTAAGGGTTCCTGTGATCAGAATGGTCCCACCTGGATATTCCTCACCCCACCTCACCTAAATCACATCTGCAAAGTCCCTTTTGCCATGTCACATGCCATATTTTCAGGTTCCAGGGATTAGGTATGGACATCTTCAGGGGCAGTGTTCTACTAATCTCAAGTCTGGATCACCCCTGGCTAGTCTGACTTCCTCCCTTTGTGAAATCTCCATTCAGACATTGCCATCAAAACACACCTCCCACTGTCACCTCTGCCCCTTGTTCCTTTCTCTCTCATTGCTCACCACTGTGGGAAGTCACACTGCCTGTGTACTTCCTCCACGGTCTGTCTTCCCCCTGTACAGTGCACGGTCCCCTGGACAGGAGCTTTTGTCTCATCTGCCGCTGCTTGCCCAGTGCCCAGTAACAAGCCTGGCACATTGGAGGCCTTGAGTAGTTGCAGTTGCATCAATCCAGCTTTTACCTAAGAGCTCAGAAATGAGAAAGAGTTAATCAAAGAAAAGAAGGTGTAGGAGAGGGAAGGGGGTGCAAGCCTTTTAAACAGGGTGAGGTGGAAGAAAACAGGATTTGAGTTCCCAGGATCCACAGATCACACAAGCTCTGCATGCCAGGCAGCAGACTTGGGACATTCTGTTCTGAAGGCTGTGGGGACGCTGGTGGGTTTTTAGTAGAGAGTAAGTTGACAAGAGTAGAGCGCAGGTCTTTCATCCACCATAGCAAAAGGTGGAAGGCAGATTAGAGAGAAGAGATAGTGAGGCAGAGCTGTGGCACAAGGATAGAGCCAGTTGAGTTGAAGTGGCAGTGGGACCTGGAACCCAGCTTTCTGCCCCAGGCTGCTTCAATGGATGGTACTCAGCACAGAAAGAAGGAAAGAGGAAAGGGCAGGTGAATGCAGGGAAGGAAGTATAGAAAGAAGAGAGTTGGATGGGAGAACAAATGGTTCGAAATATGTCAGAAGGGTGAGTGAGCTGGGTATTGGTAGGTGAATAAATGATTGACGTAATGGATGGAATGGGTGGTAGGTAGTAGATGAAAAGGAAATCTGTGAAAGATGAACTGTCATTTGGAAGGAACGGTTGGATGGATGGATGGATGGATAATTGGTTGAAAGGATATGGATGCACCAACTGGCAGATGGCATGCCGATGTTCTGAGGTAACCATAGAAATCAAATCCTATTGTGATTCCAGGAAGGCAACAGCCCCCAGGGGAGCAACCAAGGAGTCAAAATCACACCAGACCAGCAGAAAAGGAGCAGCTTTTTCCGATGTGTTCTTCTGTGAGGAATTCAGCCTTACTCTGATCCTTGCTCAGCTGAGCTGACTGTGCCTGTTCTGAGTGAGCTCCTCACTCAGCCGGGGCCCTCCCATCTCCAACGCCCCGTCCGCACCATGGCCACTGGGCCCATGGCCACTGGGCCCACAGCCACCAGAATGCAATTGAGAAATTGTTTATTTTAGTAACTGTCTGATCTTTTTCAACTTTGGAGATGGAATAAGTTAAGAATTTGCTATTTTTTCTGTAACGTCCACTGAAGAATGGGCCCACCCACGCATCGAGTATCCAGAAAGAGAGAGAGGGAGATGGAGTCAAGATGTGACCAGCACAAGAACCAGTGGCAGCCTCCATCTCTGGGTCTGCAGTTCCTTGCCTTGCCATGACGCAAATCCCCACCAGAAAGCCCATTCCCGTCCCCCACAGGCCAGTGGCAGTTCTGGGAGTGTCAGTCTCTGCACCATGATGGAAGTCGCCAATCCCACCAGGAAGCGTCCGCCCACCAGACTGCTGCCCACTTCCTCTCAGTTTTGGACAAGTGACAAAAATCATTCCCCCTCTCCTCTCTTTTTTAACTGTTAAACCAAAGGGAAAGCACAAATTAAGGAAATCCTATTTAAAGTGTTGAGAAGGAAAGAACCCTGGGCAGCTTCTGTTCACAGACAGGTTTAGGGCTGCAGTCCAGCCAGGCCCATCGGCCGTCCATGTCTGAGCACCAAGGGGACACTGTGCGTACCACAGGTGACCCTAAAAACATACCTGCCACGTAGTCCTCCTACAATGGGGTCACTCTTCTCAGCACCAAAATGGCCCCCACTCCGCATCCTCCTGCTGTCTCCAAATCGGACACCCTTCCTAGCTGAGATTTTTATTTTTCCATATTCATAATGCCATGAAGTGATTCCATCTTTGATTTCCAATGTCAAACCTAGGTGATTGGGAACAAGCTCCTATTACCCCTAGCTGGATGTGGCTAAAACAAGAGGCATTCCATGGCAATGGGCTGCCCAAAGGCAGTCTGGGTTAGTTTTGAGCCATCATCATTGGGTTCTGTTTTGACAGTTAGTGTCCCATAGAGGGACTGCAGTTGGGACCAGGTCACCAGGCTGGAGGGGTGTCACCAGGGAGCCTTTTCTTCTGTTAGGGGTTTTCTTCCTTGACCTGCTGTCAATCCAAGCCATTGGCATCATGGTGTCTCTCTTTTTTTTTTTTTTTTTTTATTAAAACCAATGTACCAGCAATAGTCTGCTCTCCCCTGGAATCTCTAACATGCTCTGTTTACATTGATAAATGCACTTAAAGGAAAACAAACAAATTAAAGCTCATTATCAAATTCATGGATTTTGATGTCCATGTTTTCCCTATAGGCCACGTGGGGTGGCCAAGTGTCAGGAGAGGAGGGCTCAGGTCTGGACAAAATCAAAGCAAAAGCCATGGGCTACCCCGGCTAGGAAGGGTGCCTTGGAGGACATGACACGTCATAAAAGGGCCAACTTGGTTGAAGTTAGCTCTCCAGGGCTCCCCCCCACCCCCGCAGCCATAGTCCTACCTCTGCCCACCTTTCGCAGGAAAACAGAGGTATCCCCCTCACAGTTCTACTTTTGTGTCCTGTATGCTCTGCTAAGCCAACCTCAGTCCCCATCATGTTCCTGATACCCACATGGCCAAGTTCTGTGTCCTCCCCGCCCACCCCTCACCTGGTTTCTGCCATACATCTTGGCCACTGTTTCCCTCCTACCTCCCTGGTGCTTCCTACCAGGGCCACCTTCTAACTATTTCCCAGGGTGTTTCTTCTGCCCCACCAGGGGTCCTCCCCCAGCACCCCCTCCCTTGGTCAGTGGTTCACTAGGTCTTGCCATATAACTGTACTCATGGCTAAGGTGCATCACAGCAAAGAGCTGCAACGGAAAACCAGCAGACAGAAAAGGCACAGAGGGTGAAGTCGAGGGGAAACCAGGCAGAAGCTCCCAGAATCTTTTCCCAGTGGGGCCACACACCACATGTTTAATTCCCCCAGCAACAAACGTGCAGTGTGACTATCAGAAGCTCAGAGACTCCACAGCCAGATTCTTACTGGGGCTAATCATGTAGACACCCTTGGCCTGGCACATAGCAAGATTCCAGACTCCAGAAAGAAAGCATGTGTTGAGCATAAATGGCGTTGTTTGCTCAAAAAAGTTTAGACTGGGTGCAGTGGCTCATGCCTATAATACCAACACTTCGGGGAGGCCAAGGCAGGAGGATCATTAGAGGCCAATAGTTTGAGATCACCCTGGGCAATATAGCAAGACCTCATGTCTACAAAAAAAATAGAAAAGCTAGTGAAGCGTGGTGGTGCACACCTATAGTCCCGGCTACTCAGGAGGCTGAGGCAAGAAGGTCACTTGAGAGTTCAACGTTACAGTGGCCACTAGTCTAGCCTGGGCAACGCAGCATGACCCTGCCTCTTAAGAAAAAGTTTAGGCACAGTTTTGAGCCACACGTGTAGGGAAGTTACCAGGAGGGAATTTTACCAGCTAAGGGACCACCTTGCCAGCAGGCCTTTCTCAAGAATAAGTCTCAGGTCTGTTGCATTAATTTCTGCACACACTCCTGTGCCTTCAGACAGGTCACTGGCTTCAAAGTTGCGAATGCAGCCCAGATCCAAGTCTGAGCTCACCTGCGTGCTCCCTATTCCAATCTGAACATCTAATCAGCACCCTAAAAGTAACGCGGCTCTTACCTTGGGCTCCATCCCCTGTCTTTTTCATCGTGCCCAGTAACTGACCCCTCTTATGTTGGAGCCTTATGACCAAAACCTCTGTGACAGCTTCCTCATGGACCACTCAGCCTCCTTTGTCCTTCAAACTATTTCCAGTGTATCCTTAAGAAACAGAAATTGGGTGGCGCCTGTGGCTCAGTGAGTGGGGCGCTGGCCCCATATACCGAGGGTGGCGGGTTCAAACCCAGCCCCGGCCAACCTGCAACAACAACAAAAAAATAGCCGGGCGTTGTGGCAGGCGCCTGTAGTCCCAGCTGCTCAGGAGGCTGAGGCAGAAGAATCGCGGAAGCCCAAGAGCTGGAGGTTGCTGTGAGTCCTGTGACGCCATGGCACTCTACCGAGGGCGGTAAAGTAAGACTCTGTCTCCACAAAAAAAAAAAAAGAAACAGAAATCATGCTCAGTGCCTGCAGCTCAGCGGCTAGGGTGCCAGCCATGTACACAGGAGCTGGCAGTTTCAAATCCAGCCCAAGCCTGCCAAACAATGGCAACTACAACCAAAAAAAAATAGCTGGGCATCGTGGTGGATGCCTGTAGTCCCAACTACTTGGGAGACTGAGGCAAAAGAATCACTTAAGCCCAAGAGTTTGAGGTTGCCATGAGCTGTGATGCCACAGCACTGTACCGAGGGCTACACAGTGAAAGTCAGTCTGGGGGGGGTGGAGGGAGGAGAGAAACAGAAATCAGGCCACGAGCTGTGGTGGCTCACACCTGTAGTCCTAGCCCTTTGGGAGGCTGAGGCCAGGAGTTCAAGACCAACAAGAACAAGAGTGTCACCCCCACACACCATCTCTACAAAAAAAAAAAAATATATATATATATATAGAAAAATTAGCCAGGCACACCTATAGTTCCACTAGGAAGGCTAAGGCATGAGGATGGCTTGAGCCCAGGAGTTGGAGGCATCAGGGAGCTGGTTATGCCACCACACTCCAGCTGGGTGACAGAGCAAGAGCCTGCCTATTAAAAGAAAAATGAAGGACACATATATGGCCTCTAGGGTGAAGGAGTGAGCAAGGAAGAGCTGACATTCTCTCCTCTCAGAGCAACCAGCTGCAACCTAGTGGCCTCTGCAACCTAGAGGCCTGTTCCCAGGGCTCCCCCTCTCTGGACACCCCAAAGCCCACCAAGAAGGCAGTACAAACTCAAAAGGTTTAGGAGCCCCCAACCACACACTCCCTCCCCACCTCATAAGGTTAGGAGCCTGCCCTGAAAGTCTCCAGCTCAGCCGCCCTCAACATCTTGTATCTCTATCCTTGGGCTTCCGAGCACCCACTTTCAGAGGGCCCCAAATCCTGCTTCTAGAACTCAAAGCCCCCTGGCAAAGCCTGATACATCATCAAAATAGCTTACAGATTGCTGAAGAAGGAAATCCTCCTTCCTCAGCCTCCCAAAGTGCTGGGATTACAGGCATGATCCACCACACCTGCCCCCAAGTCAATTTTTGAACATTTTCATTATCTGGTCTCCATTAGCAGTCAGTCACTCCCCCTCCCGCAGCCCCTGGCCACCATTAATCTGCCTTATGTCTCTGGATTTGCCTGTTGGGAACATTTCATATCAATGGAGTCACAAAATACTTGTCCTTTTGTTTCTGGCTTCTTTTACTTGACATGAAGTTTTGGGCATCATCCACAGTGCAGCACATATCACTGCTTCTTCATTCCTTCCTAAGGCTGAACCATATTCCATTGTGTGGCTGGACCACATTTGGTTGATCTGTTCATGCACTGATGGGCATTTGGGCTATTTCTGCCTCTTGGACACCTTAGCTGTTCTCTATTCCTCAAGTGTGCCTAGTTCATTCCCTCCCCAGGACCTTTGCCCTTGCTGTCTCCTCTTCTGCCAGCATTTCCTACATATGAAATCCTTCAGCATGTGTCTCTTTATGGACTCTGGGCCCCAGCAGGGCAGGGACCATGTGTGTCCTGTCTCCAGCTTCATCCCTAGCATCTAGCATGGTGCCTGCACAGACCTGGGGCTCAGCCAGTGTTTGTGGGATCAATGACTGAAAAGAGACATTGTAGGAAGCTAGAACCATAAAACTGCACCAAGCCCAGCACTGGCAGAGCCCAAGGACTTCACCCCTCCCTAACTTCTGTGATTCCAGCCTTTTTTCAGCAGTGATAAAGCATCGTGATCACTAGTCTAAGGGCCACCTCACATAGGACCATGAACATCCCACTCACCAGCTGAGAAGCCCCCATGTATCTCCCTAGATGAAGCTGACATCGGACAGAGGGGGACTTTGGATTCCAGCCCCACTACCTCCCCACTGGGGCACCTCCATTCCCCTACCACACAGGCTGCCACTAGTCCCCTTCCTTCCTCTGGGGGCTGCATGTCTACTTGCAGGCCAAAAACTCTGAGGGGGTGAGGGGTTGTTCTGTTGTTTCTGAAAAGAAGTCGTTAGTTTGTGGGAGACCACATTGCCTAAGCAGGTCAGGGGAAGTGAGATGGAGCCCTTCCCCATGGGGCCTCAAGGAGCTGGGCCAGAACTAAGCCCTGTGTTCCTACAGACCTTGAACCCCCACCCCTCATGCCTGATTCCCAAACTTTCCAAGTGCCAAGGATCTCCCAGGCATATCTAATCCCCTCCCAACAGCACTTGTTCCTCACTGGGAGTGAAGCTGGGAGTCAGCCCAATGGGCTGCAGAGTGCATGGAAGATCAGAGGTGAAGTGATTTGCTCAAAGCAGCCCAGCCATGAGATCTGGAGCCCAAGCCTGCCTCTCCCACAACCAAGCACAGAGGCACTGGATTAAGCCACAATGAAGAATCCTGATGTTATTACTCTCATCTGAGCTCCATGCTCTCTCTGGGCTGTAGGGTTGTTTCTCCTATCATCTTCACGTGATTAAGGGGTTCTATTAACACTCCTACTTCCAAGATGTGGAACTGATAGGCTCAGAGAGGCTGAGCAACTCACCTAAGGCCACACAGCAAGTGAGCAAGAAGCCAGGTTCCATGTGTCTGTCTCCTGCTTGGGGCTTGTTGACATACAGACTCCAGACAACACTCCCTGCCCCCTGCCACCTGGAGAAGGAATAAGGGGTGGGGGGTGGGCAGTGAGAGGGGCACCCAGCTTCAGCCTACAGTGGGGCTTATCTAGCCCAGCTGGGCTAGGGTGATAGGCTGGTAGAGAGGCCCCTTGCCCAGCTACAAGTATCTGGGCCATTTTTTCTTTTTTGAGATAGAGTCTCACTATGTCACCCTCAGTAGAGTACCATGATGTCACAGCTCACAGCAACCTCAAACTCTTGGGCTTAAGCATTTCTCTTGCCTCAGCCTCCCAAGTAGCTAGGACTAAAGGCACCCGCCACAACACCCAGCTATTTTTTTTTTTTTTTTTTTTTTGTAGAGACAGAGTCTCACTTTATGGCCCTCGGTAGAGTGCCATGGCATCACACAGCTCACAGCAACCTCCAACTCCTGGGCTTAAATGATTCTCTTGCCTCAGCCTCCCGAGTAGCTGGGACTACAGGCGCCTGCCACGAGGCCCAGCTATTTTTTTGTTGCAGTTGTCATTGTCGTTTAGCAGGCCCAGGCCAGGTTCAAACCCGCCAGCTTCAGCATATGTGGCCGGCACCCTAACCACTGACCATGGGAACCAAGCCTATCTGGGCTATTTTTACATGCAAGACAAAGAGGAAGCGGTTTTGCCCGTATGCTCATGAGCACCCAGAGCACAGCCAGGAATGTGTTAAGCACAGGGGGCCACACTCTGGGCCCACAAAGTATGTGTAGGAGCTCCCAAAACATTCTAACTTCTTTTAAAATCAGGTAAAAAAAAAAACCAAACACATAATAAATATGTAATAAGGAATCCAGCCTGGACTACATCAGCCTTGATGCAATGTAAAATCTAATTAATTCTGAACGAGTTTTTGGTTTGTTTGGGTTTTTTTTGACCCTGTGCTCGCCCAGAGACTCACCTGTCAAGGTTCAGTCCAGTCTCAGAGTCTTTTCCTGTGTTGTTCCTTCCACATACAACACTCTTCCTGCACCAGCCCTAAATCCAGTTAACTCCTGTATGCCCCCAAATTCTTCTTTCTCTAGGTCTGCCCCACCCTCTGCCCCACCACCACCACCTTCCTGACAATCTGGCCACTTTGTAATGATGACATTAATGATTTTCCACTGATAGATAGATTACATGTGCCAGGAGAAGAGAGCTTGCACCTGTCTTGGGTTCACCCCTTGGTCCCCGGAGAAGCTGGCACATAACAGATTCTCAAAAAAAGCTCGCTGAAGGCTAGGCAGGAGCAAATTGTCCCCCCACCTGCAGCTTTAGTGGCTTTGGTGGACTGCAGATAGACAGCAACTTGGGTTGCCTTGGTCCCGCCTCCAGGGCTCACCTGCTTGCTAGAGGAAACAGAAACACAGAAACCGCCTAGGGGCGGCTGATCCCGCCCCACTGATGACAAGCAGACCCTGAATCGAAACCCAGGCTCCTGCAGGCACCAGCACAGCCAGAGTAAGCGCCTCGGCCACCCGGGGGGGCTTCCAGGTACGTGCTCCAAGAGCCTCAGCACCCTTCCGTCCTCAAGGAGACAGCATGGGAGCCAGGCTGGGCCAGAAGGAGGGACAGGGCCGGTGGGGTACAGGAGAGGCATGAGGAATTTTCTGGGGGATTGGGGCAGGGCTTCCTGAAGGAGGGATCATTTGAGGCAACCATGAGAAAATGGAACCTCAGTTTGGGGAAAGTGTGCTTCCGGCAGGGGAATGCAGGCAAAGGCTGGAGGGGGGAGAGACAGCAACATGTCCTTAGGACTAGAATGTGGGGAATGAGGAAGTAGGAGAGGCCCTAAGGCCCAGATCAGAACTTTGAAATTTAGTATGGGTTTATTCATCACTACATAGCTGTTCATCAACAAGCACCCTTGCCCCCTCATCTGGGCCCAGCCAACAGGAGGGGGTTCTGGAAACCCAGATAAAAAAAAAATTAATAGGACGGCACCTGTGGCTCAGTGAGTAGGCCGCCGGCCCCATATGCCTAGGGTGGCAGGTTCAAACCCAGCCCCGGCCAAACTGCAACAAAAAAATAGCCGGGCGTTGTGGCGGGCGCCTGTAGTCGCAGCTGCTCGGGAGGCTGAGGCAAGAGAATCGCGTAAGCCCAAGAGTTAGAGGTTGCTGTGAGCTGTGGGACGCCACGGCACTCTACCCGAGGGCGGTACAGTGAGACTCTGTCTCTAAAAAAAAAAAAAAAAAAATTAATAAAAGAACCCAACTCTGGACCCTGGTACTCAGGAGGCCCCAGTCTGATGGAGACAGCCAGACAAAGACACTCCAGCTCCATGGGATCATGGCTGTGCCAGAGGGAGAAATGCTGGGGAAGGTGGGGACAGACAGGGGTGTCAGAGCTTCGTCTGGGGAAAGAGGCAGGAAAGCTAGCTTGATGAGGGGACACCTTTCCTGGGTTTTGAAGGATAAGTAGTGGTTCTTCCAAGTAGGAAAAATAATAAGCCTGTAAACATTGCCCTGTGCTAGGCCACAACTACAAATATCATAAATTTATATGCATATACACACACAGTGCTTACTCTGTGTCAACTATACATTCCCAAGTAAATATCATTATCCCCAAATAACAGGTGAAAATACAGGCAAGAGAAGCTAAGTGACTTACCCAAGGTCACACAGCTAAGTAGGGAAAGCTAGGCTTTGAACCTAGGCCAGCTTGCTCCAATTCCAGGCTTTTTATCTCATTGTCACCCTGTTTTATTGAACATTTCTTAATAGATCCATTTAATTTCACTTACCTCAGAATTCTTTTGGGCTCCATCCTGGAGGGTATGGGTATGTTTGTCTTCCGGCAGCAGAAAGTCAATATTGACTGCCATTGGTCAACGTGTCAATGTTTCTATGTCCCCAGAGAAACAGCACTGTAACAAAGACCTTTTGAAATATTGAAAAATCAGATGAGGCCAGTGGGTAGGGTTCTGAGCACAAGTCTAGGGCCAGAATTAAGAATGAGAGGGAGGGGCCGTGGAGACAATCCATGAGGCACAATCTTTTTGCTTGTTTTATACAGACTTAAAACTGTGCTGCAAATTGGTACTGCTTTCTCTCTTTCTCCAGCTCTGGGTTAATTGACTCACAGTGTTCCAGTGGTACCTTGAACTTAACATTGCCAAAAATGTGTGTGAATTAATGACACATCTCACACATCGCTGATAGGTGTGTCATCAGTGGTCACTATGTGTGGCAACATTGGTGACAGAAGCAACTATCTGGAGCCACGTTTCTCTAGTGTTTAATGAAATCAAAGCACCCTTTTTGGCACCCACTGTGAGTCAGCTGTTTCTTTCTTTTTTTTTTTTCTTGAGACAAAGTCTCACTTTGTCGCCCTTGGTAGAGTGCCATGGTGTCATAGTTCGCAGCAACCTCAAACTCTTGGGCTCAAGTGATTCTTTTGCCTCAGCCTCCCAAATAGCTGGGACTACAGGTGCCTGCCACAACACCCGGCTATTATTTTAGAGACGAGGTCTCACTCTGGCTCAGGCTGGTCTCCAACCTGTGAGCTCAGGCAATCCATCCACCTAGGCCTCCCAAGTGCTAGGATTACAGGCGTGAGCCACAGCACCCAGCTCTTTTTCTTTTTTTTCTTTTTTTTGGAACAGAATCTCCAGCTGTTGCCCTGGGTAGAGTGCCATGGCAACATCACAGCTCACAGCAACCTTTAACTCTTGGGCTCAAGTGGTCCTCTTGCCTCAGTTTTTTGTATTTTTAGTAGAGACAGGATCTCATTCTGGCTCAGGCTGGTCTCGAATACATGAGCTCAAACAATACACCTGCCTCGGCCTCCCAGAGTTTCATTCATTTGCTTACTTACTATTTTGCCATCTCCTCATCTCTCCAAGGACATTGATGTTACCAATATTCAAATGAACTCTATTTGTAATGGCCTCTTTTTAGGGGGGGACAGAGTCTTACTTTGTGCCCTGTATAGAGGGCCATGGCATCATAGCTCACAGCAACCTCAGACTCTTGGGCTCAAGTGATCCTCCTGCTTCAGCCTCCCAAGTAGCCACTATTACAAGTACCCACCACAATGCCCACCTAGTTTTTCTATTTTTAGTAAAGATGGGTTTTGCTTTTTGCTCAGGCCAGTCTCGAACTCCTGAGCTCAAGCAATCCACCTGCCTCAGCCTACTAGAGTGGTGGGATTACAGGCATGAGCTACTGCACCCAGCCTCTATTTGTAAATTTTTTTTTTTTTTTTTTTTTTTGAGACAGAGTCTCACTTTGTCTTCCTCGGTAGAGTGCCATGATGTCACAGCTCACAGAGTCCTCAAACTCCTGGGCTCAAGTGATTCTCTTGCCTCAGCCTCCCAAATAGCTGGGACTACAGGCGCCTGCCACAATACCTGGCTATTTTTAGAGATGGGGTCTTGTTCTGGCTCAGGCTGGTCTCAAACCTGTGAGCTCAGGCAATCCATCCACCTTGGCCTCCCAAGTGCTAGGATTACAGGCGGGAGCCACCGTGCCTGGCCTCTATTTGTAAATTTAAATACATTTATTTATGAAGGAAACTTTCTAGCCCTTGTAGTTAGGCCAGATATAGTGGCTCACACCTGTAATCCCAGCACTTTGGGAGGATGAGGTGGGATGATCACTTGAGGACAGGAGTTCAAGACCAGCCTGGGCAACATTGTGAGACCCTGTGTCTACAAAAAAAATTTTAATTAGCTGGATGTGGTAGCACATACCTGTAGTCCCAGCTATTCAAGAGGCTACAGCAGGAGGATTGTTTGAACCCAGGACCCAGGACAGTATAGCCAGTTCCTGTTTCTGCAAAACAAAGAAAGGAAGGAGGGGAGGCAGGAAGGGAGGAAAGAAGGAAGAAAGGAAGGGAGCAAGGGAGAGAGGGAGGGAGAGAGGGAGGGGGAAAAGGAAGGGAGAAGGGCAGGGAGGAGAGGAAAAAATTAGCCAGACATGGTAGCACATGCCTATAGTCACAGTTACTCAGGAGGCTAAGGCTGTAGGGTTATTCGAACCCAAGAGTTCAAGGCTGCAGTCCAGCCTGGGCAACAGAAGAGACCCTCTGTTTAAAAAAAAAAAAGATGGCAGAGTAAGAGGAGGAGGAGAAAGAGAAAGAAGCTGAAGAAGGAGAAGAGGAGGAGGAGGAAAGAAAAAGTAAAAGAAATGAATAAAAGGAAAAGTGCTTGAAGAATTTTGGAGAGAAGACAATGAATAAATGTGTAAAAAGTGCCAGGCACATAGTTGGTACTCAAAAAACATAAGCCAGGTTTAAGGCCATTGCTCTGTCACTACTGGGAATTTCTCAAAGAAGGAGGAAACACAAACTATAAGAATAGAGCAAATATAGGAAGTGCACCAAGCTTGACTCTCTCTCTCCTTCCTGCCCCCAGGTGAACCGCACCCCTCGGAAGCTATGACAGAGGCTGGAAGGCTGCCCCCACCGCTACCCCCACGACTAGACTGGTTTGTGCACACCCAGGTGGGCCAGCTGGCCCGAGGCGGGGTCCCCGAGTGGTTCCATGGTGCCATCTCAAGAGAGTGAGGACACACCCTTACCCTCTTTCCTTGTCTGCCTCTACCTTGAGCAGGTTTTACTTCAGAACTCTGGGCTCACCTCAGCTGAATAAGAGGGTGAAAAAGGTCTCAAGTTCTGGGCTTGAATCCTGCCTCCTCTATGGACTCACTGTGTGAACTTGGGCAAGTTACTTCCCTTCTCTGAGCCTCAGCTTTCTCTGTACAAGTAGCCACCAGGTTAGCACTGCCAAGAACCCAGCAGTACCCCTCACATTGCCCTGACCAGGTATCACCAACTAGTGATAGCAGGATGTAGCCTCAGAATCCTTCTGACACAGTGCTGCAAGCATCTGTTCTCAATCCATCAGTATGTAAGCATCTGTTCTCAATCCATCAGTATATAACCAATGTGTCTCTTTCTACTTCAGACTGTGAACTCTGAGGACTTGAACAAATAAGTCCACCTAGTCGGTTACCTCCAGGCCTTCTGCATACAGGAAATGGAGAGAATTCTGTGAAGGCCACAGAGAGGAAGCATGTGGCATGCTTCCTGATCCTGGGGCCATGCTGTCCAAGAGAAATATAACATGAGCTGCACATTGCAATTTAACAAGTTTTAGTTGTTATAAAGAGAAATACCTGGGGCGGCGCCTGTGGCTCAGTGAGGGGGGCGCCGGCCCCATATACCGAGGGTGGCGGGTTCGAGCCCGGCCCCGGCCAAACTGCAACCAAAAAATAGCCGGGCGTTGTGGCGGGCGCCTGTAGTCCCAGCTACTCGGGAGGCTGAGGCAAGAGAATCGCTTAAGCCCAAGAGTTACAGGTTGCTGTGAGCCGTGTGACGCCACGGCACTCTACCAAGGGCGGTACAGTGAGACTCCGTCTCTACAAAAAAAAAAAAAGAGAGAAATACCTGGGCACAGTAGCACACAACTGAGGTCCCAGTTATTTGGGAAGCTGAGGCAGGAGGATCACTAGAACCCAGGTGTCTGAGGCCAGTCTGGGAAACATAGCAAAACCCTGCCTCAAAAAAAAAATGAAGTCAAAAGTAACAGGTGGAATTAATTTTAATCATATATTTTATTTATCCCAGTCTATCCAAGATAATCACTTCAACGTGTAATTTACACTAAGAAAATGATTGATGAGGGCCAGGAGCAGCAGCTCACACCTATAATCCCAGTACTTTGGGAGGCCAACATGGGAGTATTACTTGAGACCAGGAATCTGAGACCAGTCTGGGCCACATATCAAGACCCCATCTCTACACAAAAATGTTTCTCAAGTTGGATGAGTGTGATGGTGCATGCCTACAGTTCTTGCTACTTGGGAGGTTGAGAAGGAAGGATTGCTCAAGCCCAAGAGTTCAAGGCTGCAGTGAACTATGATCACACCACTACCTTCCTGCCTAAGCAATGGAGGGGTGACCCTATTTTTAAAAAAAGAGTATCGTCGGGGCAGCACCTATGGCTCAGTGGGTAGGGCACCCGCCCCTTATACCGAGGGTGGCGGGTTCGAACCCAGCCCCAGCCAAAATGCAACAACAACAACAAAATAGCCGGGCATTGTGGTGGGCACCTGTAGTCCCAACTACTCAGGAGGCTGAGGCAAGAGAATCACCTAAGCCCAGGACTTAGAGGTTGCTGTGAGCTGTAATGCTACAGCACTCTACAGAGGGCAATAAAGTGAGACTCTGTCTCTAAAAAAAAAACAAAAAAAAGAGTATTGTCTTCAAAGTCCAGTGTGTATTGCAAAATAAATAAGAGAACATCTTAATTTGGACGAGCCACATTTCAAGTGCTCAGTAGTCACATGTGGCCAGTGGCCACTGTATTGAACAGTGCAGGTCCAAAGGCTCCTCACATTATCCCACAGAAGGCGGCCTCATTGTGAACCCCAGATAATAGTAGTAATAATATAGTAAATAATAGTAATAATAATAGCAGATACTTGGGGAGCACATACCAGGTAGCAGGTCCCATGTTCACAACATTGCATGTGTTTCATCCGTTCTCACATCTGCCCTGTGAGTGAGTGTTTACTTTCCCCTGGAGGAAGCTGAAGGTCAGAAAGGGATAGGCTATCACGTGAGGTCACACAGCTGAACAACAGCAGAGCTGGGCTTTGAACTCAAATGCATGTGAATGTTGTCACCTGTGATACTTTGAGACATCCAAAAGTGCCTTAACAGGGGAATTGCAGGCATTAGGAAGGTAGGCGGAGACTGACAGAGATAAAAGGAGGTCTGGGCTGGTGTCAAGGTCATCAAAGGCTCTCTACCATCTCTGGGTGAACACCCCTAGTCCCTGAATATCCCAACTGAGGAAAAAAATGGTTTTAGGCTGTTTATTTATTTAAAAAAAACAAAATGGACTGGCCTCCATGGTTGCATGGCACTAGGATGCCAGTTGGCCCGTACCTAGGACGGCTGGACTGTGTCCATCTCCTTCCCGTGTGTGCCCTTCTAGGGATGCTGAGAACTTGCTGGAGTCACAGCCACTGGGATCTTTTCTCATCAGAGTCAGTCACAGCCACGTGGGCTATACACTCTCCTACAAGTAAGACCTGTGCAGGTGACCAGGGTAGGGGGCCCTGGGGCTTCCTTAGAGGGAGAAAGGGATGAATTATGCCACAACTTCTCAGAGAGAAAACTGTATGAGGGTCTGGCCAGATCGGGATGAAGAGCAAGTGGCTGCAGGTCTGGTTGTAACCAGCAGACATAGACTCTGCAGTGACAGAGACTGTAGGTCTAAGAACGGGGTGGGAGCTGCTGGAGGCTTGAGAATGTTTGCTGTTTTCCCTCCACCCTGTGGCTTAAGAAACCCCAGGGAGGACCAACTGCTTAACTCTTCAAAGCCTGATCTAGTATTATTTCAGAGAATTCAGAAGCACAAAACTATTTTTCAAAAGGCAAATCCAAAGGATACCAAGCCAAAGAAATAAAAAAGTTCAATGGTTCAATTACAGAGTTACCCATAATGACAAAAGTTGGGGCCAGGAGTCAAACAGTCCAAGGTTCAGTCCTACCATTCTGCACTTGTGTGACCTTAGACAAGTTATTCAACCTCTCTGTTCCTCCTGCAAAGGAATGCTAAAATTCTATTCAGAAGTGGCACCTGTAGCTCAAGCAGTAAGGCACCAGCCACATACACCAGAGCTGGCAGGTTCAAATCTGGTCCAGGTCTGCCAAACAACAATGACAACTACAACCAAAAAATAGCCAGGCATTGTGGTGGGTACTTGTAGTCCCAGCTACTTGGAAGGCTGAGGCAAGAGAATCGCCTAAGCCCAGGAGTTGGAGGTTGCTGTGAGCTGTGATGCCATGGCACTCTACCCAGGGCGACAGCTTGAGGCTCTGTCTCAAAAAAAAAAAAAAAATCTAGTCAGAGATTGATGTGAAGATTAAATGAGATATAATAAGCACAGAGTCATTAATAAATGCTTTCATTGATTAACGCAGCATTTATTGAGCATCTGCCTCTGTGCCAGGCACACAGCCTTACTACAGTGGGGTCTGACTCAACATTTTTCATTATTATCATGTCTCCTGCTTATTTACCCCTAGTCAGACACGAGAGTTGTGCCTGTAGTAGCTTTTTCTATTTTTGAAAGAACTGAGGTCAGCTTTAGTAGCCCCATATTATAAATGGGGAAGCTGAGGCATCAAGGTTAGTAACGTGGTGGATGTTACATGTCTAGCAAGTGGAGAAGACTAAATGAAAACCAGCAGTCAGGCTGCCCCTGGTATGCTGCCTTCTCAAGGGCTGGGGTTGGGTGGAGGAGGAATGAAGGGAAGGCATGAGGGGGAGTGGGATGTCCCAGCTCAGACATTGTCTCTGCAGGGCCCAAAGCTGCTGCCGCCACTTCATGGTGAAGCTCTTGGACGATGGGAGTTTCCTGATGCTGGGGGAGAAAGTGGCCCACGCCTCACTGGACGCCCTGGTCACCTTCCACCAGCAGAAGCCAATTGAGTTGCACGGGGAGCTGCTGACACAGCCCTGTGGGCAGGTGAGGGTCCACGAAGGCCACAGTCATTTCCTTGAGGGTCAAGCCTCCCAGGAACCTTTTGCTCCCACCCACCCTCTTCAGCTCCTTCTTGACTCTGTCTCTCTCACGGTCCTTGGCCCCTCCTGGCCCCGCCCTACCTAGCCCCAGCCCCCAACTTCCGCCAAGCTCGGCCCCTCATAGTCTCTCTGTCCTCATGGGTCCATCTTCATGCCCCTTGTTATCAGTCTGATTTTTTCTAAGGGTTCATGTGCAGGCCTTGGCTGATCTGTAGGAATGGCACATTTCCTTAGAAGGCTCAGGGAACGTGGTCTAGCCCCTAGGAACTTAATATGGGTGGGGCATCTTTTCTTTTTTTTTTTTTTGTAGAGACAGAGTCTCACTTTATGTCCCTCGGTAGAGTGCCGTGGCATCACACAGCTCACAGCAACCTCCAACTCCTGGGCTTAAGCGATTCTCTTGCCTCAGCCTCTCGAGTAGCTGGGACTACAGGCGTCTGCCACAACGCCCGGCTATTTTTTGGTTGCAGTTTGGCCGGGGCCGGGTCCGAACCCGCCACCCTCGGTATATGGGGCCGGCGCCCTACCGACTGAGCCACAGGTGCCGCCCCCGGGCATCTTTTCTTATATGTCTCAGGTGGGTGTGGCCAAGCCACTAGGAAACTTCTGGGGCGGGGCTTATTTCCTTATTAGGCTCAGTGGGTAAGGTCTAGTCCTTAAGAAACTACCATGGGCGAGCGGCACCTATGGCTCAGAGGGTAGGGCGCCGGCCCCATATACCGAGGGTAGCGGGGTTCGAGCCCGCCCCGGCCAAACTGCAACAAATAGCCGGGCGTTGCGGCGGGTGCCTGTAGTCCCAGCTACTCGGGAGGCTGAGGCAAGAGAATCGCTTAAGCCCAGGAGTTGGAGGTTGCTGTGAGCTGTGTGATGCCATGGCACTCTACTGAGGACCATAAAGTGAGACTCTGTCTCAAAAAAAAATAAATAAATAAAAAATAAAAATAAAGCTTAGTGGTCGCCATCTAGGATCTAAGAAACTGCTGTGAGGTGGGATAGTCCCTGAAACCCTCCTTGCAGGGTTCATCCAGGGCCCAAGCCCCACCCTTTTCCCCTTCCATAGTGCCCATCTGCAGGTCCCTTTAATTCTGCAGAATGATCCAGCAAACGTGGATTACGAGAATCTCTTCCTTTTCTCTAATTCATTGGCTGAGGAAGCTGCCAGCCCCGCCCAGGGCCCAGCATCAAAGGAACATCAAAGGCTTTCCTGCTGTCTGGTCGCACGTGAGGAGGTATGTGATGGAGGGTGCCACCTACCACCTAAGGGAAGAGCAGAAACAGAGGTGATCAACAGCTGCCAGCCTAGTGCTTAAACACCTTCCAGTGATTTTCTGAGATTAAATTCAAACGCCAACCTTAACTCCTGTTTCTGCCCATCTCCACTAAGGGCCCTTTTCCATGCTGATTCCACCTCAGGACCTTTGCATATGCTGTGTGTGTGCTCTGCCTCCTGACTTTCCATGCCTTCCTAAGTTCTCCTTCAAGTGTCTCCTTCCCCAGGCTCCAGACTTAAAGCAAGACCCACTGCATTCTCTCTTTTATCACCCTGTTTGTTCAGACTGCTTCTCAGCATTTAAAAAAAAATCTTCTTTACTAGTATAAGCAGGACCATCACAAAAAATTTTTTATTTATATATGGTTTTACATGTTCCCTGTCTGCCTCCCCCATCAGACTGAGCTTTGGGAGGCTCCAAAATCTGTCTTGCTTTCCTTTTCTTCTCCCACCCCAGTTGAAAGTGCTCAACTGATGAGTCGTGTAGTAGATAAATGAATGAACATCTGAGTCTATCCCAGCTTCTAGGGGATGGGTGGACCCTTGGATGCCCCTGGGTCAAGGCCTAAGTGTTCTCCAAGCCCCCTGCGTAGCAGGGAAGTTCTGACAGTGGTAGAAACAAAACAGGCTGATGTGATGGACATCGGTGTAAGTGGAAGTACAAGACAGGGCAGGCAATCAGGGAAAGCTTCCTGGAGATGACACAGAACAGGGATGTGCAGGGTGAAGAGGAAATTGGCACACATAGAGATGCAGGGAGAGCGTACAGGCAGTAGGCATGGCACATGCAAAGGTCCTGTGGCTCAGTGTGTTTGAAAAGTAGAATAGCCAGTGCATAGACAAAGTAGAGTTAATGAGAGAGAGATATTTGAAAAGTAAAGCGCCAGAGTCAGCAGTGGCCAATTGCTGCAGGACTCTGGGGCCAGAATGAGGAGCCAAGATTGTATTTTGAGTGTGCCAGGGAGCTGTAGGAGACCTTGAGCATGACTGCATTGATGGTTTTGTGGCTGCTGGCTGAAGATCTTGTTCTGCAGATCTTCTGGCTTTTGTGGAGGAGCACTGGTAGAGGCAGAAAGAAGGAGGGAAGAGCAGAATCCAGGTGAAAGGGACCAGAATGGGGTGGAAAGAAAAGTGGATATTTGGGACATGTTTTAGGAGGGAGCTTGTGGATGGCTCAGAGGTGGAAGAGGACAAGGGACATTGTTAAGGTGTGAGACTCTTGATCCTCCATTATTTGAAAGATGATCCCGGGAGATTGCAGTAGGGGAGGCAGGAAATGGGGCGAGAGAGAGAGGACAGTGAATGAAGGGTGCGTTAGTGAATGGGTTATGCCTGCCTGTGTGCAACCAGGGCTCAGTGGGGTCTGTGTAGAACATGCATCTCAGTCATGCCTCCTTAGGGGCAAGGGAGCTGGGCTATTTATCCTCCAACTGCCATCAGTCATTGGGAGATTTTAATTCTCTGTTACTTTTAGTTTGCCGTGCATGAATACAGTGGGCATTGGTGACCAAAGGAGGTCCCCAGGCAGAGTCCCCAGTACTGGCCTCTGGGAGTAGGGCTGGGCGCACTGAAGTCCTCAAGACAAAGGGATATAGAAGGGTGGGGGCATTTACAGCATTTGCTATAAATGACACTTATGATTATGGCCTGAACAACTGGTTGGATCAGAGGTTGGCAAACTAAGGTCCTTGGGCCACATCTGGTCTACCACCTATTTCTGTACAGCCCATAACTATAAAACATGGCTGGATGGCGCCTGTGGCTCGGTGAGTAGGCACCAGCCCCATATACCGAGGGTGGCGGGTTCAAACCCAGCCCCGGCTGAACTGCAACCAAAAAATAGCCAGGCATTGTGGCGGGCGCCTGCCGTCCCAGCTGCTCGGGAGGCTGAGGCAGGAGAATCACGGAAGCCCAAGAGCTAGAGGTTGCTGTGAGTCCTGTGACGTCATGGCACTCTACCGAGGGTGGTAAAAAGAGACTCTGTCTCTACAAAAAAAAAAAAAATGGGCGGCGCCTGTGGCTCAGTCGGTAGGGCGCCGGCCCCATATACCGAGGGTGGCGGGTTCAAGCCGGGCCCCGGCCGAACTGCAACCAAAGAAGAGCTGGGCGTTGTGGCGGGCGCCTGTAGTCCCAGCTACTCGGGAGGCTGAGGCAGGAGGATCGCTTAAGCCCAGGAGTTGGAGGTTGCTGTGAGCTGTTTGATGCCAAGGCACTCTACCGAGGGCCATAAAGTAGTGAGACTCTGTCTCTACAAAAAAAAAAAAAAAAAAAAAAAAATATATGGCTTCTATTTTTTTTTTTTTTTGAGACAGAGTCTCATTTTGTCGCCTCAGTAGAGTGCCATGAGATCATAGCTCGCAGAACCCTAAAACTCCTGGGCTCAAGTGATTCTCTTGTCTCAGCCTCCCAAAGCAGCTGGGACTACAGGTACCTGCCACAATGCCCAGGTATTTTTTTTTGTTTCATTTGTCATTGTGGTTTTAGCTGGCCCTGGCTGGGTTTGAACTGGCCAGCGTCAATGTATGTGGCCAGTACCCTACCCACTGAGCTACAGGCTATTTTTTAGAAATGGGGTCTCGCTCTTGCTCAGGCTGATCTCGAACCTGTGAACTCAGGCGATCCTCCAGCCTCAGCCTCCCAGAGTACTAGGATTACAGGCACGAGCCACCACACCTGGCTGTCGCGGAGACAGTCTTACTCTGTCACCCTGGATGGAATGCCATGGCATCATAGCTCACAGCAACCTCAAACTCTTAGGCTCAAGTGATCCTCTTGCCTCAGCCTTACAAGTAGGTGGGAATACATGTGCCTGCCATAGCGCCTAGCTAGTTTTTCTATTTTTAGTAGAGATGGGGTCTGGCTTTTTTTCAGGCTGGTCTCCAACTCCTGAGCTCAAGCAATCCACCCACCTTGGCCTCCCATAGTGCTAGGATTATAGGCGTAAAGCCACACCATGCCCAGCCTGGGTTTTACATTTTTGAATGGTTTATATAAACAAAGTGAAGATAATATAGAATCCAATGAAATTCAAATAAAGTTTTATTAGAACACAGGCATGCCTGTACACTGATGCATAGCCTATGGCTACTTTTGCCCTATAACAGCAGAATGGAGACAGACACTCTGGGGAATATGGTGAAGCCATTTACTGCGATGGGAAGGATGGAGCATGACATCCGGTTTGGGGGTTCACACAGGGAAGTGTCTTGGTCCCAGGGCATGAAGTGGAACCCCAGTCACAATTTCCAGGGCAGATTTGGTACGTGTTAGGCAGGTTGGCCCCAGGTCTCACCTGCTCTTGATTTCAGGCCTCTCCAAAGCCAGTCTTGCCCTATCAGCCAGAAGAAAAGAAGCCATTGGCAGAGATGGACAGAGTACTCAGAGAGGAAGGCTCTTCCTCTTACCTCCTGAAATCCCCTCTTCAGGACATGCACCAGAAACTCTGGAGGAACCTCAAAACGCTCCCCGAGAGGGGCAAGAGGGTCCAACAACAGCTGAAGTCCCACCTCATGTCTGTGAGTTTGTCACCACTCTGGGATGCTGGAAAATCAACAGTGACCTGTGGCTCCAGAGACAGGGCAGGCAGCTGGAAGCACCCAGGTGACACAGCCCAGAAGGACAATGTCTGCAGGGCTACATCCCTTAAGAGCCCCTTTTGTTCTCAAACTCCCAGCCACAGAAATTTCCCTTTCAGGAAGATCAAGCGGTCCGTCAGCTGGAATGAGGTAAACTCATGTGATAGGAGCTGGAACCAATCAGTAGTAAGGGCCCTGTCTTCCCAGGTGTCCAAGCCAGAGCTGAGGGACTTGGCAGAGCCCCAGGAGGACTGGCTTCCAGAGGAATACCGCCTGCCACCACCCTTTGCCCCTGGGTACTGCTAAAGAAGGGGTTCACCCCAGCTCTAGGACCCTTGCTATCATAGACTGCCACACCCCTGGATATCCTTGCTCTGCCATGGCCCCACGCCACTCCTCAGGAACCCAGGAAATACAATAAAGCTGTTTTTTTGTTTTTTTTTTTTTTGCTGTTTTTGGCCGGCGCCAGGTTTGAACCCACCACCTCCTGTATATGGGGCTGGCGCCCTATTCCTTGAGCCACAGGGGCCGCCCACAATAAAGCTATTTTGTGGGTCTGGTTCTAAATTCAACAATGGAGTGACCTGGTTATTTTAGTAACAATAATCAGAGTTAAAGCCATGGTTCCAAGAACCTACCCCACCCTCTTCTCTTTCTTTTTCACCTCTGAGCAAACCCATCAGATAGGGTCATTCTCTATGTTTTAAAGAAGAGGCTGAGGCTCAGAGAAGCAAAGAGGCATGACAAAGGCCACAGACTGGAGCTCCAGGATCTGAAGTGGATGAGTCTGAGCTTTTTTCCCCACATAGTCTGTTCTCTTCTCTAAAACCAGAGCTGCACCTGGGCTCACCTTCTGGTATGTTCTTGCCTGGCTATTGACACCTTCCTCCTGTGGCTTCTATGCAAATTAAGGAGATGAGATGTGTTGAGGGCTCCATAAGGGGCTATGACATCATCAGTGGCAGTTTCAGGAAAGTGAGCCCTTTTTCTTTAAAAACCGGAGGAGGTGGGCGACGCCTGTGGCTCAGTGAGTAGGGCACCGGCCCCATATACCAAGGGTGGCGGGTTCAAACCCAGCCCCAGCCAAACTGCAACCAAAAAATAGCCGGGCATTGTGGCGGGCGCCTGTAGTCCCAGCTGCTCCGGAGGCTGAGGCAGGAGAACCGCATAAGCCCAAGAGCTAGAGGTTGCTGTGAGCCGTGTGACGTCATGGCACTCTACCCAAGGGCGGTACAGTGAGACTCTGTCTCTGAAAAAAAAACAAAAAAGAACCGGAGGAGATGGTTTGGTGCCCCTTGCACAATGGTTACAGTGCCAGCCACGTGCACAAAGAGGCTGGCAGGTTTGAACCCGGCCCAGCCCAGCTAAGCAACAATGACAACTCCAACAAAAAAATAGCTAGGTGTTGTGGCAGATACCTGTAGTCCCAGCTACTTGGGAGGCTGAGACAAAAGAATCGTTTAAGCCCAAGAGTTTGAGGTTGCTGTGAGCTGTGATGCCACAGCACTCTACCGAGGGTGACATAGCAAGACTCTGTCTCAAAAAAAAAAAAAAAAACCACAGGAGGCATAATAGGGTCATGCTTGGGGATGGGCTTGAGAGGGAATCCCAGGTTACAGTAGTGTGACCTTTGGCGAGTCTAGACCTCTCTGAGCCTATTTTTTTTTTTTTTTCTTCCCTGTAGAGACAGAGTCTCACTTTATGGCCCTCGGTAGAGTGCCGTGGCCTCACACAGCTCACAGCAACCTCCAACTCCTGGGCTTAAGCGATTCTCTTGCCTCAGCCTCCCGAGTAGCTGGGACTACAGGCGCCCGCCACAACGCCCGGCTATTTTTTGGTTGCAGTTTGGCCAGGGCCGGGCTTGAACCCGCCACCCTCGGTATATGGGGCCGGCGCCTTACCGACTGAGCCACAGGCGCCACCCTCTGAGCCTATTTCTTTACCTGGAAAATGAGGTGAACAAGTAGTCTCTCCTCAGGATAAACTAGCCGGATGCATGTAAAACCTGGGCTCTGTTACACAGCAGGTGGTTCATTTATTAAGGGGCTATAAATCTCAGTAGGGTGAGAATGAGCTCTCTAGAAATGACACACTATACAGTGGAGGTGTCTGAGAAGGACCCTGAGTACTGTTCTAGGCTGCAGGAATGACCACTTGTTGGATGGACCTAAGGGCATGTAGAGGTCCTGGGACAATCTTTGGTGGAGTGGGTGTGGGAATCCCCAAATTTGCAAAGTGTGAATGGCTGGGATCTGGAATGGGGTACACCTCAGTTCAATTTGGTCTCTGCAAATGAATGTGATGTGGCCTGGGGCAAGTCACAAATGAGAGTATGATTACTCCTCCACCAACCTTGCAGGGATGCCATAGGCAGTCAATGTGATGGCACAGGGACAGGTGCCTCATAAACTATAAAATGCTGTGCCTATCTCAGCAAATGGCATTCCAGCCACTCTCCATAACAGGTGTCCTCTTGACAGCTTGAAGGAATTAGTAAAGAGTAAAAATGTCAGTCCCTTTGAAGGACTCAGGGATTAGGGGAAAAGAACAAACAAACGAGGGACAATTCCGACCTGATGTTTCACCTCAGGGGACCCTAGGTCCACCACCTTATCTCTGCTCATAAACCTACCATAAGGAATTTCCACCCTTCACAGTGGAGAAAATCTAGGCATCAGCCCCTTCCTTGTACAAAGAGGGAGATCGTGGCCCAGAGAGGGTATGGCCACACCCAGCATCACACAGTGGCAGGCAAATATAAAATTCCAGGCCTACTCCCTCCTTTCTGCCAGTTTCAAAGTAGAAAATGTGTCCTCCCAAGAAATATAACTCAGTGACTTGTGTTTATTCCCCAAGACCAGACTCCACAATGGGGCAAAAGGTCAACCTGCCCTTCTGTAGCTCAATTTCTCCTCCATGGTTCTCTCAGATTCGAATGTGGAAGGTGCTGTGTGCAAAGAGAAAAGGTGTCAGTGTCACCAAATAGAGGGCAAGCCCTTGTCATCCCCCTCAGCATTCTTGCTGGAAGTCCCTGAAGCAGGCAGGAAACCATGTGGGGAGGTGGACCCCCTCATTCAGCCCTAAGTTGTGGCTCTCAGAGCCCTCACAAGGGTCCAGAGCACATGTCTCTGAGTTTATATCCCAGCTGCACTTGGGACTCGCTACGGGACTCTGAGCTGGTAGCTGTCCTTCTCTGAGCCTCAGTCTATTCCTCTACAAAATGAGAATAATAGCTGTTTCTCCTTCCTAAGACTGTAATGAGGGGTAAAGGGGCAAATGCACTTGGTGGGACACACAGAAAATGTTTAGTCAGTAGTGGGGTATTCATCCTGTTTTCATTCTTTTTTCTTTTGTTTCTTTTTTTTTTTTTTTTGAAACAGAGTCTTACTCTGTCACCCTGGGGTAGAGTGTTGTGGCATTATAGCTCACAGCAACTTCAAACTCCTGGGCTCAAGAGATCCTCTTGCCCTGGCCTCCCAAGTAGCTAGGACTACAGGTGCCTGCCACAACACCTGGATATAATTTTTTTTTTAGAGACAGGGTCTTGCTCTTGCTCAGGCTGTTTGGAACTTCTGAGCTCAAGCAATCCACCCGCCTCAGCCTCCTAGAGTGCTAGTATTATAGACATGAGCCACCATGCCTGGCCTTGTTTTCATTGTTCATGCCTCGATCTTGCTTACCTGGGGTAGAGGAGGCCCTCTGTGTACAAAAGAACACCACGAATAATAACAGCAACAACAGGGGAAGAGAGGGGTAGGGAGAGATTTTTTTTTTCCTTTTATGAGATAGTCTTGCTCTGTCATCCAGGAATGTGGTAATTCAATCAATCTTAGCTCACTGCTGCCTCAAACTCCTGGACTCAAGCAATCCTCCTGCCTCAGACTCCTGAGTAACTGGGATTACAGGCATATAGCCACCACACATAGCTAATTAAAAAAATAGATTTTTTTAGAGATGGAGTCTCACTATGTTGCCCAGGCTGGTCTTAAACTCCTGCCTTGGCCTTCCAAAGAACTGAGATTTCAGATGTGTGTCCCTGTGCCTTACCACATGTGTGATAAAGGACACAATTTCACAGCTAGATAAGAGGAATAAATTCAAATGTTCTATACCCCTGTAAAATGACTATAGTTAATAGTAATATACAATAGAAGCTCCATAAGTTGACTACCCAAGAAATTGTAACAAATTGGTTAACACATGGAGATGGGCCGGGTGCGGTGGCTCATGCCTGTAATCTAGCACTCTGGAGGCTGAGGCAGGTGAATTGCCTGAGCTTGTGAGTTTGAGACCTGCCTGAGCCAGAGCAAGACCCCATCTCTAAAAATAGCCGCATGTTGTGGAGGGGCCTGAGGTCCCAGCTACTCAGGAGGCTGAGGCAAGAGAATCACTTGAGCCCAAAAGTTTGGGGTTGCTGTGAGCTAGGATGCCATGACACTCTACTGGGGTGACAAAGTGAGACTCTGTCTCAAAAAACAAAAACAAAACATACAGAGGTGGTCAATATAAGGAACTAGGTTTGCTATAAACTATGTACATATGGGCATGTGCAGTCTATGAAAATTAGGTCAACTTAAGGAGGTGGTCAATGTAGGGAGCTGGTTAATTATGGAGGTACTACTGCATTATATAGTTTAAATAGCTAGAAGGATATTGTATGTTCCCTACACAAAGACATGATAAATGTTTTGAGATGCTGGACATGCTAATTACCCTGATCTGCTGCCATACATTATATGTATCAAAACATTACTATGTACCCCATGAACATGTACAATTATTAATTGTCAATTTAAAAATAAAATAAAATATTAAAGGAAGTAATAGCAGCAATAACAATAGTACACAATTATTGAACACCGTGCTGCCCTAAATTCTCTTCTCAGAGATCAACAAACTTTTTTCTATAAAGGGCCAAATAGCCGATATTCTTAATTTTGCACCATGACTCAACTCTTCTGTTGCAGCACAAAACCAGCCATGGACAATATGTACACAATGGGTGTGGCTGTGTGCCAATAAAACTATTTATAGGCACAGAAATATAAATTTCATATCATGTTCACATGTCACAGAATATTGGGGTTTTTTTTCCCAACCATTTAAAAATGTAAAAACTGGGCAGCACCTGTGGCTCAGTGAGTAGGGCACCAGCCCCATACACTGAGGGTAGTGGGTTCGAACCCGGCCCGGCCAGCTAAAACAGCAATGAGAATTGCAACAAAAAATAGCCGGGCCTGTAGTCCCAGCTACTCAGGAGGCTGAGGCAAGAGAATCGCTTAAGCCCAAGAGTGGGAGGTTGCTTTGAACTGTGATGCCATGGCTCTCTACTGAGGGCGACAAAGTGTAAAAAAAAAAAAAAAAAAGTATAAAAACCGTTCTTACCTCACAAGAGGCACAAAATCAGGCTTTGGGTCAGATGTGGCCTGGTGGCCATACTTTGCCAACCTTTGTATTAACTCATTTAACCCTTGATATTAGCCCTGCAGTGGGGGCTCTGATTTTCCTCCAAGGCTGCCAAAGACTGTTGTACAGTCTGTTCAGTGCAAAAAACTTTTCAGGAAATGAGGAATGAAGTCTGGCTGGGCTCTGCTTGCTGAAGGAACTGCAACCACCCACAAGGGGTGCCTCCAGGGTCCTGAATTATCCCCATTTTATAGATATAGACACTGAAACCAGGGAAATTAAGAAAGTTCTCCAAGGTCACAAATTAACAAACAAAGGAAATTTATAAGCAGAGTCTGTGAAGTATCACAAGCAAAGCCCCTTTCAGATATAGAAATGGATTGTGCAAGGTGGTGAGAAACGTCACCTGAGGAAGTCGGGGGCTCTCAAGATGATGTTCTGAAAGTCTTCCAGGGACAGCCGCCCATCATGGTCCCCATCAGCCTCGTCCAGCACCTTCTCACACACCAGGTTCACCTCCTCGGCGCTCAGCTCCCCCCGAGTCAGCTTGGTCACCGTCTGCTCCAGATCCCATGCACAGATGTAGTCATCATTGTTAAAGTCTGTGGAACAGGATAGATGGGGAGAGACAGCAGGTGGCAGGCAAGATGGGCTCTCTGTGGGTATATCTTGTTCCCATGTTTCAGAGGAGGAAACTGAGGCATTAGGAGGGCCCCAAGATCCTGAAGTAAAATCTGGATCTTACCTTGGAATTGGGTAAGGACCTGCTGGGAGTTCATTCATTTATTCATACAACAAGTATTTATTTATTTTATTTATGTATGTATTTATGTAGAGAGAGTCTCACTTTATCACTCTTGGTAGAGTGCCGTGGCAACACACAGCTCACAGCAATATCCAACTCCTGGGCTTAGGTGATTCTCTTGCCTCAGCCTCCCGAGTAGCTGGGACTACAGGCGCCCGCCACAACGCTCAGCTATTTTTTTGTTGCAGTTTGGCCGGGCCAGGTTTGAACTCACCACCCTTGGTATATGGGGCTGGCGCCCTACCCACTGAGCCACAAGTGCCGCCCACAACAAGTATTTATTGAGCACCCACTATTTGTTTGGGGGCCCATGATAACTGATTTTCATGTATTCACTAACTCAACAAGTATTTCTAGGTGCCAGACACCACAGTAGTTATTGAGTGCCTACTGTGTGCTAGGCACTATAATAACCTGCATTCATTCATTTTATGGCAGGTATTTATTGATCACCTACTATGTGTCAGGCAGGATGATAATTGATTTTCATTCACTCACTCAACAAGTATCTCTTGAGTGTCTACTAGGTACCAGGCCCTGAGATAATGGCTTTTCTTTCATTTTTTCATTCAACAAATATTTACTGAGCACTTACTATGTGCCAGGCACAGGCGACAGATGATGACTAAAACAGACAGTGGCGCTACCTTTGGGTCTCCTCAAACAGAAAGTCAATAAGAAGTGAACAGATTGGCTCGGAGCCTGTAGCTCAAGTGGCTAAAGCGCCAGCCACATACAACAGAGCTGGTGAGTTCGAATCCAGCCCTGGCCTGCCAAACAACAATGACAACTAAAAAAAAAACAAAAACCAAAAACAAAACCAAAAAATAGCCGGGCGTTGTGATATATGCCTATAGTTCCAGCTACTTGGGAGGCTAAGGCAAGAGAATTGCTTAAGCCCAGGAGTTGGAGGTTGCTGTGAGCTGTGATGCCACAGCACTCTACCCAGGGCCGACAGCTTGAGGCTCTGTCTCAAAAAAAAAAAAAAAGTGAACAGATCAATGAATAAGAACTTAAAACATTAATAGCATGTAAGGTGCATGTAACTTACACTGGTTTTGAGCCCAGGGCCTCATGAAGCATATATAATTCACTTGTCTCTTTACCTTGAGTACCTTAGGTACCATGTGGGCCCCAAAGGAAAAAAAATTTTTCTAATGTGGCCATCAGTGTTAAGGCGCACTGGCCAGTGCTAGGAGAGAAATAGGATGGTGGATGGGGAGTGGCTGGGAACAGGGCCTACTTTTTACCAGTGCTTCAAAGATAAGAAAGAGCTGAGGGAAAGGTGTTCCAGCCAGAAAGTATAGCACAGGTAAAGGCCTGAAGGCAGAAAGAGTTTGATGTATTCAGGGAACAGCAAGGTCAGTGTGGCTGGAATGGAGTGAGCCAGGGAATGAGAAGAGGAGGTACCAGGGCAGGGTGGAGAAGAGGGTCACTCATGTCCTCAAAGACCTGGGGTGACATTTGTGGTGGAAGATACACCTCATGCCCCACTCCACCCTGGGGCTATTCACACACCATAAATTTTAAAAGCATAATAGGCCTTGAGGTCGCGGGGAGCCATTTCACTCATCACAGAAAACATATCTAGGAAGTTGTTGAGAGTCATGTGGCCATCTCCATCATCTGAGAAGACCTGGGCAATCCTCTGGCGGAAGGGGTTGTCCTGGGGACAGAAAGGAAGGAGGGTGTCCATCCTCTGACCAGTGTCCCTGAGGGCCCACAGAGTCTCACTTTCAGCACCCACCTTCCTGGAAAGTTCCAAATACCCTCTGGCAAGACTTTCTCCCTCCCACAGTCTCTAAACAGGATTTGTGGAACTCTGCTCCCTGCCTCTGTGGTCTGAGTAAGGCTGACTTCACTTCCAGATCCACAAGCAGCCACGTGACCCAGGTGAAGCCAATCAGAGATTTCCATTCTCCTGGCAACTGTGATTGGCTCTAAAATGGGCAGGTGTCTCAAACTGGCCAATCAGAGGCTGCCCTGGAATGTTTTTCTGAAATATTGGGAGGGTGGGACCTGCTTTCTGCTGGTTGCAAAGCTGACAGAAGATAAAGCTAGGTGGTTGAAGGTTCCCTTCAAAACCTCATCCTGCCAAGAGATAAGAGGTGGAGGGAGATTCCTGGGCACACATCATCAAAGGCCCTGGTTCCAGCTACATCTGACACTTAGTTCCTGCCGTAGATGTTTTGTTCAGGTGATCCAGTCTGTTTTGTCCCTCTTGAATAAGGTTTCTCTCAGTTGTAATAAAGTAATCCCAACTCACAGTCACTCACCCTTCCCCCCCAAATTCCTTTCAGAGGCACAAACCATGCATCAAACATCCAGGTGAGTAGAATCTGCATTTAGCAGCTTTAATTATGAAAAAAAGAGCAAATATTGCCTGAGTACTTGACACGCAACACATCCTGTCCTGAGCGCATCACCTGTGTTGTCCTATGTTATCTCATCCCCCCCAAAACTCTGAGGGTTGTTGTTTGTTTGTTTTTGAGACAGAGTCTCACTTTGTCACCCTCAGTAGAGAGCTGTGGCATCGCAGTTCAAAGCAACCTCCAACTCTTGGGCATAAGCAATTCTCTCGCCTCTGCCTCCCAAGTAGCTGGGACTACAGGCGCCCGGCTATTTTTTGGTTGTATTTGTCATTGTTGTTTGGCAGGCCCGGGCTGGATTCGAACCCACCAGTTCTGGTGTATGTGGCTGGAGCCCTAGCCACTGAGCTACAGGTGCCAAGCCAATTCTGAGTTTTAATCCTGTCTCTATCACATTGTACCTGTGTGACATTGAACAAACGTCACTTCTGTGAGCCTCAGTTTTCTTATCTGTAAGATGGAGATAACTGAAGAATCTACCTCATAAGGATACAATGAAGGACATCACTACTATTCCTCCCCATTCCCCCACCTGTCTCATGCCTCAGGCATACCTTCAACTCAGGCATACTGCCAATGAGCTCATAGGGGACCTTCACATCAGGGCAGCTGGTGTAGTCCAGAGGGACGAGCTGAGGGGCCAGGTCCTGGTAGCGATAGAAGAGCCTGGTGTGGGAAGGGAAAAGCTGAGGAAGACTGGGAGGAGGAAGGGAGCAAGAGACTTATCCCTCCTTTCTCACATCTTAAGCTACTCAATCCACACTGAAGGGTGCTAGATCCCCCAAAGCCATCAGCTCTAGGCCTGTCCTTCAAGCAGCAGAGCCAGACACAGGTACCTCTACCCCACTGGAACCAGGGCCAAGGTGGGGAGAGGACCTGAAGTCTAGGAGAAAATAACTGGGAAAAGTAAGCCAGGGAGGAAGAAGAGCTTCTTCGTAGGGAAGGGGGCATTGGTGCTGGGCTTTAAAGCATGAGCAGGAGCTTACCAGGCACATGGAGTTGGGAGAAGGGAGGATGTTTATGGTCATTCTCATTCTCATTTTGAGAATTCTAGATAACCCATCAATATCTGGAAATCATTACATTACTGACAAGACCCTAAATCTAAAGATCCCCCCATTTTCACATTTTCCTTTCCTCCCTTTATAATAGAAGGTGGGTTCTTCAAGGGAGACAGAAGTAGAGGCAAACAGCTAATATTCAGGGTTTTTTAAAGGACAAATGAAAGAGATTGTGCAAAGCACTGAATACCTTGCACACTACCTAGATTATAAGACCAGCTCACCCCTTAAACGCCCCCACCTGGTGATGTTGCACTATCATTGAGTAGCAGCCTTGTGGAGACCATTCTTGATGAATCTGAAGTCCCCAAGCTGCTAAGAACTGTCTCTCGGGGAGACAGGAGCCCCTGGGTCATATAATGACTAGGACCTGGGTGGTGTGAGGAGGGTCCTAGAACTTCAGTCCTGACCACCCTGTTTTGGGTCCTCTCAGAGACCACCCTGGGTTTAGGCTTCTGTGTGGCCTTGAGCAAGTACCTTCCCCCTTCTGAGCCTCGGTTATCCTATCTGATAAGCAAGAAGCTTGGGACAGACTAAAAGTCAGCCTTCACACTCCCTGGGGCTCTGCACATCTGCCCTAAGGTTTAGGGTCAGTCTGGCCCTTTGTCTGAGCCTCAGTTTCCCCAACAGTAATCTGATCATGATGGCCAAGGTGACCCCGCAAGCTGTCCTCACCCAGACAATGGGGCTCACTGGTAAAAGGTGTGCCCATCAATAATGGATGCCTTGTGACCACATAATTGGGGCCCCGGCCCCTATCACTCTGCAGCTGAACCCCAGCCAGATTGGGTTTCACAGCTCCAAGTTCACGGGTCAGAGCCTCTGGACAATGTCCCCACAGTCTGAGTGATGATGTGGGATACTCATCTGTGCCCATCTTGCTGGTCTTACTCCAGGGATCTGCAACCGTCTCCGGCCACGTCCCTGCCCCGCACTCTCTCCTTGGTTTCAACCCCACACCCCAGAGCTGCCTCCGTCCGGACTCTGCACTTGGACTCCTGGCCTCCAGTCCCAGCCTCTCCACATAGGCCGGTGGGGGGGTTGGTTTTTCTAATGTGTTGATTGGTCTCTCCCCTCCTCACACACACTTCATGACTCCCTGCCACCCTTGGGAGAGAAGCCAAGCTCATCAGCTTAGAAACTGTGATGATAGGCATGCCTATGACCCCCTGCCCCATCTTTAGCACTTTTAAGTCCCATCAGATTGCAAATATCCTCCAGCAATGAACAGAAAGTTGTTTCCAGGCCTTCTCTCTCCTCCTCCCCACACTGACCTCATGATCTCCTTCCTTGTGAAGAACGTACAGTCCTGTGGAGAGAAACGGTGGCTTTACCCAGACCCTGCCTTTGGAGCCTTTTTTCCCCACCTCCTCCCACCACTCCATACCCGCACCAATAACCTGACGCTACTGCATACAGAGCCATACCAGAAACCCCGGCTGGCTGTGACCCCAGATAGAGAGATACTTTTCCCATTTCTCAGACCCGAGAAGCTAAGCTGTCAAGCCTACGGAGGGCTAGCCCGTCCCCTCTACCTGATATGCTTCCATCTGCTCATGAGTGAAGACAGTCTGCTTGCTGCCCATAGCGAGGACACAGCACATGCTCCGGGATCGACCCTTGAAGCTCCCAGTCTCCTCAGGCCACACGTTTGGGTTGCCAGGCTGCTGTGTACCAGCGTCTGGGCAAATCTCCCTGCCCTGCCTGTCACCTGCCCACCTGCACTGTCATGCCCAGCCTGATTGAGACTCAAGTTACAGCCGTACTCTCTGGGAAACAGCTTGAATGTGTCCACTGGCAAAGAGGTCATGGAGTAGCCCTCAGTGGGAGCCCACATCTGCCACCACCAGGTGAGTCTGGGGGGCAGGGGCACCTTTGAGAGATAGGCAGAGTATCAGAAAGGCTGTGGGTACATCCAAGCTCAAATTCTAGCTCTCTGCCCTCTAGCTGTGTGGACTTGGTTAAGCTACTTGACTTCTCTGAACCTCATTTCTGATAAGAAATTATTATGTATCTCACAGGGTCTTTCTGAGAATCTAATGAGATAACAAAGTATTTCACCATTGACTATGAGCCAATTCTAGGCACTGGGAGCATAACGATGAGCAAGCTGGATGAGGTTCTGAGGTGTCCATTGGAGTTTTTAATCATTATTATTATAAGTATTATGTCAAGACTTGAGAAAAATGATCCAAGTTCTAAGTTTGAAAAATGGGTTAAAGAACACCAGATAGAGGTCTTCTTTTTTTTTTTTTTTTTTTAAATTTCAATGTGCTTGTTCATTCTTCTTTGTTTGAAGTACTCCTTTTGTGTTGATTTTCTTCTTCCTCTGGCGGTGCTGGCTGTTTTTGATGTTGTTAGTAGAGACGAGGTCTTACTCTGGCTCCCTGCTGCTCATACTGGTCTTGAACCTCTGAGCTCAGACAATCCACCCGCCTCGGCCTCCCACAGCACTGGGACTACAGGCGTGAGCCACCACGCCTGGCCCAGATAGAGTTCTTTATTGCAGAAATTATCAGAGCCTTTATTCTCCTTCTCCCTCTCACCCTCTGCCTCCTCCTCCCTCTCCTCCTCCTCCTTCTTTTAAGAATCAGGGTTTCCCTCTATTGTCCAGGGCTGGAGTACAGTGGTGCAATCACAGCTCCCTACAGTCCTGACTCTTAAGCTCAAGTGATCCTTCCACCTTAGCCTCCTAAGTAAGTTAGGACTACAAGTGCATGCCACAATGCCCAGCAGATAATTTAAAAAACAACAAAAAAAATTTTTTTGAGACAGAGTCTCACTTCATCTCTCTCAGTAGAGTGCTGTGCTGTCATAGCTCACAGCAACCTCAGACTCTTGGGCTCAAGCAATTCTCTTGCCTCAGCCTCCCAAGTAGCTGAGACTAAAGATGCCTGCCACAACACTCGGCTATTGTTAGAGATGGGGTCTCACTCTGACTCAGCTTGTCTCAAACCCATGAGCTCAGGCCATCCACCACCTTGGCCTCCCAGAGTGCTAGGATTACAGGTATGAGCCACCACACTGGCCTAAAAAAAAATTTTTTTTTTGTAGAGATAAGGTCTTACTATGTTGCCCAAGCTGGTCTTGAACTCCTGGCCTCAAGTAATCCTCTTGCCTCAGACTCTCAAAGTGCTGGGATTACAGGTGGGAGCCACCATGCCTGCCCAGAAGCTTTAATATTGTAATGTGTACTGTGCATCCTCAAGGAGAAGATACCATGTAGCTGCTACCAACATTATTAAGACCCAAGATCCAGGCCCAGCATTGGCTCATGCCTATAATCCTAGCACTCTGGGAGGCTGAGGCGGGTAGGTCACCTGAGCTCAGGAGTTCAAGACCAGCCTGAACAAGAGTGATATCCCCCATATGTACTAAAAATAGAAAAAACTAGCTGGGCACTGTAGTGGGCACCTGTAGTCCCAGCTGCTTGGGAGGCAAGAGGATCTCATGAGCCCAGGAGTTTAAGGTTGCTGTGAGCTATGACAGCATGGTACTCAATGCAGAGCAACAGAGTGAGACTCTATCTCAAAAAAAAAACCAAGATCCTGCTGGGGAGTCTAAAGTTCTTAGCCTTGTTCTTCATGCCTTTCTCACTCTCTTTCCACTTTCCTCTCCTGATCAGCCCTTTGTGGACCCATTACCCCAAACCCCTGAACCATTCTTGAGTCTTTCCCTTCCCTTATCCCCATTCTCTAAAGCCTGGACAGAAGACGTCCAAGAGATTTCCCTGCCTCAGCCTTTACTGAACAACGAGCTCACTTCCTGACATGCATAGAAGGCAATATTATGGCACCAGCTTTCAAGAAAAGAAAATGTTTCGTTGTGAGTCCACTGGCAAAGAGCAGGGGCAATACTTAAATCTATCTTTCCAAGCTGGAGTTTGTGGGTAATGCAAAGAGTAAGGGATGGGGGAGAGGACGATGAGAAGATGCAGCAAGGCATGATCTCATTGGGTCAGATTTGGGTCAGGTGAGGAAGCAGTGATCTGATTGGATGGGGGGTCCTTGGCTCTTCAGTCTGTACTGCAACAAAACTGCACCCATAGCTTCTTGATTCAGTCCCTGCTCCTCAATCCAAGCATTTAGGTTTTGTTTTGCCTGTGGCTGACTTTTTCATTATGGCTGGAGCTGGGGTCATGAATTGGGCATACTTGGTTCATCTGGGCACGCTCAGGTTACATGACCTGCAACCCAGGGGGTCTGTTGCACTGAAAAACAACTCTCATTTCATTACATTTTCTCACTGGCAAAGTTGAACCAAAGTTGAACTAGACTGAACTGGTTCTGCAGTTACAGCCTTATCAACCCATCCTCTACCCAAATCTACAGTCATCTCATAAAATGTGACCCTAATCAGGTTTTAAAGACTCCCCACCAAGGTGACTTTTTAAAAACTGACATCATTTGATCAGGTGCCATTTATTTATTTTTGGTGTTACTGCAATTTGCCAGTGGGGTCTTCTTCATAAAATCTTCCACAGGGGGAGGATTGATAGGAGGGAGTGTGGTGTGCTTACACCTAATGGGCATAACAGGGTATATGGCACTCCTCCTGGGTGCAGGACACAACTACAACAGGGACCTTACCTAACAAACACTGTAACCTAATCATTCGTATCCTCATATTAATGCCTGGCTAATTTTTCTATTTTTAGTAGACACTGGGTCATGCTCTTGCTCAGGCCAGTCTCAAACTCCTAGGATTACAGGCATAAGCCACCCCACAGAGCTATTTAAATTATCTTTAATATTTTTATGGCTGTATTTTTACAATTTTTGTTGTTTCCAATATCTTCCATCTATTGGATTTGTTGAATCCATGGATGCAGACCCCACAGATATGGAGACCTGACTGCAGTTGCAAATCATCTATCTCATAAGAAACTAATATTCAGAATCTATAAAGTACTTTTGTCACTCAACGATAAAAAGACACATAACTCAAGGACAACATGCTGAATACTCAATGACAACATGTTCTATAAGAAGAGTCCAGAATCTGCTTTCTCCTCCCCTGGGAATGGGGGAAAGAAGGAATTGGGGCGGGGGGAGGGACTTTTCTATATCTTGAGAGTAGTGTTGGTTTTATTAAAAGAAAAACTTTCGGATGAGTGTGATGGCTCATACCTGTAATCCTAGCATTCTGAAGGCTGAAGTGGGTGGATTCCTTGGCTCAGGAGTTGGAGGCCAGCCTGAGCAAGAGTGAGACCCCATCTCTACTAAAAATAGAAAAACGGAGGCAAGAGTATTGCTTGAGCCCAAGAGTTGGATGTTGCTGTGAGCTATGATGACATGATGGCACTCTACCCAGGGCAACAGCTTGAGACTGTCTCAAATAATAATAATTAATTAATTAATTAATAATAATAAATACTTTCAAAAACCTATGTGGGCAGCTCTCAGTACTAGAAGAAGTTCAGAAAGCACCACCTAGCCATGTGGGCAGGCAATATTCATAGACAGAAAAAATAAATGACATACGGAAACAGTCAGGCATTTGCTTGATAAGGACGTGGTCTCATCAGTGGACAGCTATGACTGGCTGAAGTTCAATTGCTGCAACTGGCTGAGATTCAGCTATTCGTTATACAAATAAGACATATACCCTATTAGGTTGCAGCTGTTTGCATACAAGTTAGATTGATGTTTGCTACAGAGGGATGCAAGATATGGGGGCAGCTTTAGGTCAAATCTATTTTAACAGTGACACGGCAGGCTGTATTTATTTGATGAAACTCAGAACTCTTCACTAAAAAGGTTAATTTTATTGCAATTTTTAAAATGAAAATAATAGCAAAACTAATTAGAAAGGTCTCCTTACTTCCTATTGCTTCATGACTGAAGTCCAGATTCCTATGCCTAATCAGACACCTTATGGTTCGGTTATACCCTGGCCCTCCAGCAACAATTAATTATTGATCACTTACTGTGTGCTGGGCACTGTTCTAGGTCTTGGTAATACATCAGTGAGCAAAGCCAGGCCCCAACTCTCATGGAGTTCACATTCCAATGGACAAGCCATCAAATAAATACATAATTAGTCAGGAGTGCTAAATTTTACAAAAAATAAAACAGAGCATGGATTGAGAGAGATAGAGGTAGGCTATAAGGATCAGAAAGGAAAAGAAACTCTGTCAGGCTGGCATTTGAGTAGTGACCTAAAGGAAGTGAGAGAACAGGCTGAGTAGGAAGAGAGTTCCTGGCAGAGAACAGAACAGGGGGAAAAAGCCCTGAGGCTGGAATAATCTTGACGCAGTAGAGGAAGGGCAAGGAGGTTTAGCACCGAGTAAGGACTCTACAAGCACTATGATTAGTTAGCTGCTCACGTCTGCCAGTCACCAGAGGTTGTTTCTCTGACTCTCCAGCTCCAATAATGGGTTTGTGGTTATTTTGCATTTCCAAGAAATCATTCTTAATGACATAGATAAATTAATTTTATCTTTGTATGGATCAATTCCACCTTCGTTATTATAAACAATATGCAACAGTACCCCTTATAATATAAGATATAGCGCATAGACTTGCAATCATAACAGTACTGCACATCATTAACCATCTTGGAAATGCAAACCAAAATCACAATGAGATAGCACCTCACACCTACTTAAAACAGTAAACATGTTGTCAAGATTGGAGCCCCTGCACTGTTGGTGGGAATGCAAAATGGTGTAGCTGCTATGGGAAACGGCATGAAGGTTCCTCAAAAAATTAAAAATAGAAATACCACATGATCCGGCAATCCTGCTTCTGGGAATTTATTTGAAAGAATTGAGATCAGGATCTTGAAGAGATATTAATATTCCATGTTCACAGCAGCATTATTCAGAATAGCCAGGACGTGGAAACGACTAAAGGTTTATTGACAAATGAATGAAAGACAATATGGTATACTACACTCACACACACAACGGGATACTAATCAGCTTTTAAAAGGAAGGAAATCTTAGAATACTTAATAACATGGATGAAACTTGAGGACATTATGGTAAGTGAAATAAGCCACACTCAGAAAGACAAATACTATATGACTCATATAAAATGGGGTTCTAAAATAGTCAAATTCATAGACTTGAAGAGTGGAAAGGTACTTGCCAGGGGATGGGGGAAAGTAGCAAATGGGAAGTTACTACTAATCGACAGCATAAAGTATCAGTCAAGCAAGCTGAATAAGCTCAACTGACATGCTGTACAACATTGTACCTAGAGTTAATGATAATGAATTATACACTTAAAATTAGACCTCATGTTAAGTGTTCTTATCACAATAAAACAATTTAATCTGTCACACGCAGCTATCCTATCATCCAACAGTTGCACTTCTGGGTAATTCCAAAGGAGTGAAACCTTATGTTCACACAAGAACCTGCAACAGATGTTGAGAGCCCCAAACTGGAAACTACCCACATGTGAAAGGTTAAGCAAACTGATACACCCATGTCATCCAAGAATACTACTCCTACATCTAAGAATTACTACTCAGTAATATAAACGATACATACACTTGTATAAAACCTCTGGGGAATTACGTTGAGTGGAAGCAAGCCGATGCTAACATGCTGTCACCTTCCATTTATGTCACATTCTTTTTTTTTTTTGAGACAGAGTCTTACTATGTCGCCCTTGGTAGAGTGCCATGGCGTCACAGGTCAGAGCAACCTCAGACTCTTGGACTTAAGTGATTCTCTTGCCTCAGCTTCCCAAGTAGGTGGAACAATAGGCACCCGCCACAACGCCCAGCTATTTTTGCTGTTGTTGTTGCAGCTGGCCTGGGCCAGGTTCAAACCTGCCAGCCTCGGTGTATGTGGCTGGCCCCGTAACCACTGTGCTATGGGTGCCAAGCCTATGTCACATTCTTAAAACAACAATATCAGAGAAATGAAGAACAGATGGCTGACTGCCAGTGAGTGTGCAGGAATGGAGGCATACCAATAAAAGGGCAACAATTGGGCTCTTTGTGATGACAGAACCATTCTGTACCTTTTCTGTGGTAATGTGGTAATGTCAATATCCTGGTTTTGATACCTTAGATGTTACCATCAGACAAAACCATTGACATTAAAGTTACAAAATCTTTGAAGATTTTGTTTTTTTGTTTTTGTGTTTTGTTTTGTTTTGAGACAGAGTCTCAAGCTGTCACCCTGGGTAGAGTGCCGTGGCATCACAGCTCACAGCAACCTCAAACTCTTAGGCTTAACCAATTCTCTTGCCTCAGCCCCCCAAGTAGCTGGGACTACAGGCACCTGCCACAACACTGGCAATTTTTGGATATAGTTGTCATTGTTGTTTAACAGGCCTGGGCTGGGTTCGAACCCACCACCCCAGTGTATGTGGCCATTGCCCTAAACACTGTGCTATGGGCACCAAGCCTGAAGGATGGTTTGGACGTATTCCCACAGTTATTATTCCTTGGGGGATTTTGTACAAGATTATTTTCTTTTTTTTTTTTTGTAGAGACAGAGTCTCACTGTACCGCCCTTGGGTAGAGTGCCGTGGCGTCACACAGCTCACAGCAACTTCCAACTCCTAGGCTTAGGCAATTCTCCTGTCTCAGCCTCCCGAGCAGCTGGGACTACAGGCGCCCGCCACAACGCCCGGCTATTTTTTTGTTGCAGTTTGGCAGGGGCTGGGTTTGAACCTGCCACCCTCGGCATATGGGGCCGGCGCCCTACTCACTGAGCCACAGGTGCCACCCACAAGATTATTTTCTTGAGATTGCTCTTTTCTTTTTCTTACTTTCTTTCTTTTTTTTTTTTTTTGGAGACAGAGTCTCATTGAGTTGCCCTGAGTAAAGTGCCCTGACATCATTGCTCACACCAACCTCATACTCTTGGGATCAAAAAGATCCTCTTGCCCCAGCCTTCTGAGTATCTGGGAGAACAGGCACCTGCCACAAGGCCCTGCTAGTTTTTTCTATTTTTAGTAGCGACAGGGGTCTCACTCTTACTCAGGCTGGTCTTAAACTCCTGAGCTGAAGCAATCCACCTGCCTAGGCCTCCCAGAATGCTAGGATTACAGACATGTGCCACCAGGCCTGGCCTGTTTTATTTCTTAAAACTCTAAGTCTCCAATTATATCAAATTCAAAGTCTAATTTTTGTAAAGCTCAATACTGCTTCTCATTCAAAGATCCACATTTCAGTGTGTCTAAAATCAAGATGTGGGCTCCACACCTGTGCTTCAAGCGGCTAAGGCGCCAGCCATATACACCTGAGTTGGCTAGTTCAAATCCAGCCCAGGCCTGCCAAACAACAATGACAACCATAACCAAAAAATAGCCGGGCATTGTGGCAGGCACCTGTAGTCCCAGCTACCTGGGAGGCTGAGGCAGGAGAATCGCTTGAGCTCAGGAATGGGAGGTTGCTGTAAGCTGTGATGCCACAGTACTCTATCCAGGGTGATAGCTCTGTCTCAAAAAATCAAATCAAATCAAATCAAATCAAAATGCATCACACAAGTGCTGTTAGCATGTTCTCATTGTCTACATGTGCATGCACGTCAAAAGCACAGCTCCTAAGTGGGGTCCAGTGGTGCATGCCTATAGTCCTAGCTACTGAAGAGGTTGAGGCCCAGGAGTTCGAGGCCAGCCTAGCTAGTATAGCAAGACCTTCATCTCTGGGGGGAAAATAATAAAAAGAAAGAAGGGCAGGGGCAATCCCGAACTTCTCATATTAGCCAGAGACAAAGCAGCCCATGCCTGATTCAGATGCCTTGAACATACAGAGAAGAAAAAGCACCAGCTTCCAAACTCACAGAATAGAAGCTTGTGGCTGGGAAAACAGTCCCCTAGGGTTGTGAGTGATGGGGCTGTGGAATCCATGTGCGTAGCTCTATTCCTAAAATGAGAGTTCAAAGTCAGCTATCTTGATGTCATTGCAAAGTTGGCTAAAAACATCTACCTCCTGGCGGTGCCTGTGGCTCAGCGGGTAGGGCACCGGCCCCATATGCCGAGGGTGGTGGGTTCAAACCCAGCCCTGGCCAAAACTGTAACAAAAAAATAGCCGGGCATTGTGGTGGGTGCCTGTAGTCCCAGCTGCTCTGGAGGCTGAGGCAAGAGAATCGCCTAAGCCCAGGAGTTGGAGGTTGCTGTGAGCTGTGTGACGCCACGGCACTCTACCGAGGGTGATAAAGTGAGACTCTGTCTCTACAAAAAAAAATTAAGTCTTGACTGAGCACAGTGGCCAACACCTATAATCCTTGCACTTTGGAATGCTGAGGTGGGAGGATTGCTTTAGGGCAGGAGTGTGAGACCAGCCTGAGCAAGAGTGAGATTCCATTTCTACAAAAGATTAGCTGGGGGGCTCGGAGCCCGTAGCACAGTGGTTACAGCGTCAGCCACATACACCGAGGCTGGCGGGTTCAAACCTGGACTGGTTCAGCTAAAACAACAATGACAACTGCAACAAAAAATAGCCGGGCATTGTGGCCGATGCCTGTAGTCCTAGGTACTTGGGAGGCTGAGGCAAGAGAATTGCTTAAGCCCAAGAGTTTGAGGTTGCTGTGATGCTACAGCACTCTACTGAGGGCAATATAGTGAGACTCTGTCTCAAAAAAAAAAAGATTAGCTGGGTACAGTGGCTCATGCCTATAGTCTGAGCTACTCAGGAAGCTGAGGCAGAAGCATCACTTGAGCCCAGGGTTTGGTGGTTTCAGTGAGCAAGATTGACAGCACTGTGATACAGTGAGACTATGCCTCAAAAGACAAAAAGACTTGTACAAGAACATTTTGACCCCATCCAAAGCATTGGTTCTAATAATCAAGTTTTTTTCTAGGTAACCTTTTTTTATTATAGTAAAAATATGTATTTTTCTATTTTTTTTATTTATTTTTTGAGACAGAGTCTGTAAGCTGACACCCTGGGTAGAGTTCTGTGGCGTCACTGCTCACAGCAACCTCTAACTCTTGGGCTTAAGCAGTTCTCTAGCCTCAGCCTCCAGGTACCCACCACAATGCCCGGCTATTTTTGGTTATAGTTGTAATTGTTGTTTGGCGGGCCCAAACTGGATTCGAACCCGCCAGCTCCGATGTAGGTGGCTGGCACTTTAGCCGCTTGAGCTGCAGGTGCCGAGCCTATTTTTTTCTATTTTTAGTAGAGACAGACTTGCTTTTGCTCAGGCTGGTCTTAAACTCCTGAGCTCAAGCTTGGCCTCCCAGAGTGCTGGGATTACAGGTGAGAACAACCACACCAACATCATTTTAACCACTTTTAGATATACCAGGCAATGGCATTAAGCATATTCACATTATTGTTCAACCATCACCACCATCTCCAGAATTTTCTCATCTTCCCAAACAGAAACTCTGTCTTCATGAAATATTCGCTCCCTATTCTCCCTCCCCCAGCACCCTGTCAACTCTCCTGTTTTATACCCCCTCACGGCCCTCTCTGTCCTGAGCACCTCCTGCCCCTCCCTGTGTACTCAGCCCCGCTGCTGGCTCTTGAGGCAGGACTCCTTTTCTGCTGTGAATCATCTTTGAACCTCTTTCAACTGAGAGCTGAGCCCGGGACATAGGAATTCTCTGCTTCCTCCGACCCCCCGTCCTAAGAGGGAGTCACTGGTCTGGGACCCTTATTCATGGGATCAAGGGAGTCCTGGCTTTTCTAAGCACACAGCAAGTAGGGAGGGTGGTGTGCTCACCAGCCTGTTTCTATGTTTCACCCCTAACCTATGGCTTTCAAAGTGGGGGCCCCCTCCTGCAGCATCTCCATCACCTGAGAGCTTGTGAAGTACAGATTTTAGGACCAGACCCACAGACCAGGGGCTCCAGGCTCGGACTGGTGATGGTCTCTGTGCAGGCCCTCCTGAATTTGGTACAGCTGAAGGTCAAGAATCCCAGATCTAAAAGCACCACATTTTCTTACAGCTGAGCCAGCATTGCTTTCTGAATTGTTGTCTGTGCAACTTGCTTTTCATGCCTGCTGTGCTCCGGCTCCTGTGGTGAAAGCTGCCCTGGACCTCATGGTTTGGTGCTGGGTGGGGCTGTGCAGACTCAGGGCTGCGCCAGTACAACCCGTGCTGTGCTAGTACCACCTTTGGGTAAGACTACCCTGACAATAGAGTGACTGAGGATTTTGTCCTCCTGACCTTTATTTTCTATCACCAAATTGATCTGATGTGCCCTACCTCAGGTGCGGGCAGGGGCGTGTGAGGGCCCAGTATTCATGAGAATGATGTCACACCCTTGCCACTCTCCTTCTGCTGGTCTTTGGAATATTCTCTCCTGCCATTCTATGTTCAGTCTCTATGAGGGGGACCTCATATGAGTGCAAGTATTCAGTATCTGTCCTTATATGTCTGACTTATTTTATTTAGCATAATGTCCCCAAAGTTCATCCAAGTTGTAGCATGTGTCAGATTTATTACAGCTGAATAATACTCCATTGTATGGAATAGGCCACTTTTAGTTTATCCATTTATCCAGTGATGGACATTTGGGGTGTTTCCACTTCCTGGCCACTGTGAATAGTGCTGCCATTAACACGGTTGTACACATGTAGTAATGTCCTTTTCTTCTGTGCCATGATTCCACATTGCATTTAGTCACCATTATCTTCTGAGTCTCCCGATCTGTGACAGCTCTTGAGCTTTTTGTTTTCTTTCTTGGTCTTTTCTTTTCCGTAATCTTTGCAATCTTGAGGAATACTGGTCAGGTATTTTGTAGACTGTCCCTCAACTTGGGTATGCCTGGTACTTTCTCACGATTAGACTAGATTTATAGGGGTTTGGGGGGGAGAGGGAAGATTCCAGAGGCTGGATGCCCTCCTCCTCACACAACGTCACTAAGAATGTTAACTTTGCTCACTTGGGTAAGGTGGAGCTTGCAAGGTTTCCTTCACCATCAAGTTCCTTTTCATTTTCCCTTTTCAATACTCTATTCTTTGGAAACAACATAGGTTTTTGGTGTTTTGTTTTGTTTTTTAAAGAATCCCAACACTTTAGGAGGATGAAGGAGGATTGCTTGAACCCAGGAGTTAAGAGACCAGCTGGGCAACATAACAACACCCTGCCTCTACTAAAAATAGAAAAAAAATCTGGTTGTTGTGGCTCACACCTATAGTCTCAACTAGTTGGGGGGTTGGAGCATGAAGATCGCTTGAGCTCTGAAGATTAAAGTTGCAGGCTGGGCGAGGTGGCTCATGCCTGTAATCCCAGCACTTGAGAGGCTGAAATGGCTGGATCACCTGAGCTCAAGAGTTCAAGGCTAGCCTGAGCAAGAGTGAGACGCCGTCTCTAAAAAATAGCCAGCACTGTGGCAGGCACCTGTAGTCCCAGCTACTTGGAAGGCTTAGGTAAGAGAATCGCTTGAGCCCAAGAGTTTGAGGTTGCTATAAGCTGTGACACTATGGCACTCTACAGAGTGTGACAAATGAAACTCTGTCTCTAAATAAATAAACAAATTAAAATTAAGTTTTCTTTTATTTAAATAAAGTAATTGCAGGGAGCTGTGATTATGCCACTGCATTCTAGCCCAGGCAATGCAACAGAGCAAGACCATGTCTCAAAAAAAGAAAGAAAAGAAAAAGAAAGGAATGGCTCTCACCAGTTCTTGATAGCACAGAGAACAATATCATGTGATATAGGAAAGATAATGACATCCCTAACTTAAAAAGTAATTTGAAAGTATACAATTTGGAAGAAGTTCAGGAAACCTTACCCAATTTATTGTATTTTCTTTGCACATATACACATTTATTACATATAATAAAATTCTAAGTGTATGTAAATCTCAAGACTCTTTAAAATGGATATGAAAAAAATTTTAAGTGAGCAAAAGCATCGTATCATAGATTATTTGGCAGTTTTCTCTCCTTAGCATATGCATTGACAATGGGAGCAATATTGCCCCCAACAGGTTAAAATGTGGCTGGAGGGAGGGATGAAAAATTCTTAGCTATTTCAATGGTTTGTGTCTCTCCAAATCTCAGCTCTCCCTGACAAAATTTTATTCATCAATATTTAACTAATCTCATTAAATAAAATGCCCTCTTTAGGGACTAATAATGCAAAAAAAAGGTCGAGCAACACTCCTCCGAGGTGTAGAAAATATGGTGCACTTTACTATAGATGATCTCAGTGTGGTGACAAAAAGTGACAGTGGATAACTCAGTGTAGGCTGGATTACAGTTTGTGCCTCAGTTTCCCCAATAGGGTAGCTGTGACAGTAAATAAGATGATTTATATAAATCCATATAAAGTATTAACTGATGCTGCTGTTTTTATTTATTTATTATTATTATTTTTTTTTTTTTTTGCAGTTTTGGCTGGGGTTGGGTTTGAACCCGCCATCTCCAGCATATGGGGCTGGCGCCTTACTCCTTTGAGCCACAGGCGCCACCCCTGATGCTGCTGTTTTTATTATCAGCAGTAGCCCTACTTAATAAAAGAGGAAAAGGAAGCTCAGAGAGGTTAAGCCACCTGCTCCAGGACACACAGCTTTAGATTTGCCATAGATGAGCGCCACAGCCTCACCCACAACCTCCAAGGCCAGGCGGCCGGGTTGGCTGGGAGGGAACAGGTTTCCCCAGTTGAGTCTGTCCAGTTACACTCTGCGGAATTGATTATACTGGAAGCCCCTTTAGCTGATACTAGAAGCAGGTTATCTCCAGGGGCTCTCATCCAATTGTAAATTATCAAAAGTTGTGCTGGTGGCCCAAGAATTAGGCAGTCCCTTGCTGCCCCCTACAGGTAAGATTGAGAAAGGTAGTCACTGTGCCTTCCTTTGTCCTGAATCCTAGATTTGGGGACATTTGCTGCTTCTTTCTTTTCTACTTTCTGAGTTCCCCCACCCCCAAAATAAAAGCATCCCTGACACAATTTGAGCAATAGTTGTAAGAAATAAAAATACATAGACTAGCGCCTGTGGCTCAAAGGAGTAGGGCGCCGGCCCCATATACCGGAGGTGGCAGGTTCAAACCCAGCCCTGGCCAAAAAAAACGTAAATGTACATAAACTTGGACACAGCAATTCCACTGCTTGCAGAAGTTGGCTAAGATTTGCAGGCGTGGGGGCGGCGCCTGTGGCTCAAGGAGTAGGGTGCTGGTCCCATATGCCAGAGGTGGCGGGTTCAAACTCAGCCCCGGCCAAAAACCACAAAAAAAAAAAAAAAAAAAAAGATTTGCAGGTGTGGAGACAGTTATTGGTTGGGGACCAGTTCACTCAGCCCCAGGACATCCAGCCTTCAAGGAAGGTGCAGTGGGGTTATGTTTTATGCCATGGAAAAATATTTCAGCCATTTTGCTAAGTGAAAAGCTGAGGACAGAAATGGAAACAGCATTGCACAAGTCTGTAGATGTTGGCGTTTACACACTTCTGTGAATCATAACAAAATTGTTCATCAATTTGAGAGAAGATGGGAAGGGAGGTTCCCACTTTTTGTGGTGGTTATTTTCTGTTTTTATTTTTATTTATTTATTTGTTGAGACAGTGTCTTGTTCTGTCACCCAGTCTGGAGTACAGTGGCATCATTATACTTCACTGTAGCCTCAAACTCCTGGGCACAAGTGATCCTCCTGCCTCAGCCTCCTGAGTAGCTAGGACTACAGCTGTGCACAATACCTGGATGATTTTTCTATTTTTAGCAAATACAGGATCTCACTATGTTACTCAGGCTGGCCTCAAACTCCTGAGTTTAATCTTCTTGCCTCAGTTTCCTACAGTGCTGGAATTACAGGTGTGAGCTTCTATACCTGGCCATTTTCTTTTTTTTCATGCCCTTTCTGCACTGTGTGGTTTTCTCACACAGGGTATGTACATGTGTGTGTGTATATATATAATATATATACACTTTTTTTGAGGTAGAGTCTCACTTTGTTGCCTGGGCTACCGAGCAGTGGCATCATTATATCTCTGTGCAAACTCCTAGGCTCAAGCAGTCCTCCTGGCTCAGCCTCCCAAGTATCTAAAACTACAGACATGCACCATCACACCTGACTAATTTTACTATTGTTTTGTAGAAAGTGGTTCTCACTCTTACTCCTGGCTCGAAGTGATCCTCCCCCCTGAGCCTTTCAAAGTGCTGGAATTATGGGGATGAGCCACAGCACCCAGCCAGAAACCTGGTGATGAGATTTAAGCACAACACAAAAAGTCAGTCACAATATCCCAATAAGGGAAAAGGTCACTGACCAAGCAAGTATAGAATGAGATCCTATTTTCCTTTTTATTTTTTTTAATTATTTTTTTTTTTTTTTTGAGACAGAGTGTCAAGCTGTCCCCCTGTGGCGTCACAGCTCACAGCAACCTCCAGCTCTTGGGCTTAGGCAATTCTCTTGCCTCAGCCTCCCAAGTAGCTGGGACTACAGGCGCCCGCCACAACACCCAGCTATTTTTTTGTTGTTGCAGTTGTCATTGTTGTTTTAGCTGACACAGGCTGGATTTGAACCTTCCAGCCTTGGTATATGTGGCCAGCACCCTAGCTACTGAGCTATGGGTGCTGCCATATTTTCCTTTTTAAATTATAGATAATAAGAGACTGAAAATAAATCAAAAACCATAACAGATATTATCTCTGGGAGAGAGTAATTTCTGCTGTCTTCTCAGGGCATCTCTATATTTTTCCAATTATATATTCCATAGTAAATGTTTGTGTACTTTTTTTAATCAGATAAAGAGACATATGAAGCCTGACAATTAAGTTCATGAACTGTTGTCATATGGCATACAAAAACACACAATGACAATAATGAACACCATTCAGCAAGACACTGTCACACATTGACACAAAAATATGAAACACTGATATATCAAGGTTATGAAACTTTACTGCATTGTTTGTACAGTGCTGCCAGCATAAATGCTGGATGGGAAGTTCATGTACTTAATGGTCAGACCTTGTACAACAACAACTCTGATGGTCATTCCAGAAAAAGAGTTCCAAAATTGTTTCAAAGGGGGGAGTAGGCACTGGTGTCTGTCCACAGCTTCCCAAGGCAAGTATTTCAAAGGTGACTGTAGTGATATTTGACAATGAGGTATATAGCCCTTTTTTTTTTTTTGAGACAGACACTCACTCTGTGACCCTGGGTAGAGTGCTATGGCATCATAGCTAACAGCAATCTCAAACTCTTGGGCTTAGGCAATCTTTGTGCCTCAGCCTCCCAAGTAGGTGAGCCTATAGGTGCCACCACGATGCCTGGCTAGTTTTTCTATTTTTAATAGAGACAGCATCTCACCCTTGCTTGGGCTGGTCTCAAACTCCTGAGCTCAAGCAGTCCACCCCCCTCAACCTCCCAAAGTGCTGTGATTCTAGGAGTGAGCCACTGCAACCTGCCTATAGCACTTTTTTAAGGATGAGCTCACGAACTTAATTGTCATACCTTTATACAATGTTGTGAATGTACTAAATGCTACTGAATTGTATATTTTTAAATGGTTACAATGTTTAATTTTATTTCATGTGTAGTTTACTACAATAAAAATAATATGTTGAAAGAAATTAAGAAAAAGAAAGGACAAGTGTAAGAGGTGTTAGACTTTCTCTCCCACAGATCATAAACTGTGAGTGATACAGACCTGCTCCCACGCAGATTGTCAAAAATGCCAGGCACGGTGGCTCACACCTATAAACCTAGTGCTCTGGAAGGCTGAGGCAGGAGGATCACTTGAACTCAGGAGTTTTGAGACCAGCCTGAGCAAGAACGAAATCCCGCGTCTACAAAAATAAGAAAAATTAGCTGGGCATGGTGGCACATACCTGTAGTCCCAGCTACTCAGAAGCTGATGCAGGAGGATCACTTGAGCCCAGGAGCTTGAGATTGCTATGAGATCCAGCCAGAATGAGACTCTGTCTCACAAAAAAAAAAAAGATATGGCCCCTAGAACCTGCCTCCCATTCTTGTCTCCTCAGTCAGATCATTGATGTAAATTGAGTATATGGCACACCTCTTGGGTACAGGACACAAGTACAAAAGGGACTCTACTTAACAAATGCAAACTTTGTAACCTAGCTGTATGTACCCTCACATTAACATGAAATCAAACAATTTTTTTAAAGATATAAATTGAATTCAGAGGAGAGAAGAGAAGCTTTGATGAGAAGCCTGGTGGCAAGATGGCCATGCTGCAAGTTCTCACGTTTTTAGGGGAGCAGTGGATAGGATGTTACATTCCACCACCAATCCCAGCAAAGGAGCCTTCAACAGAACCCATGGAGAGCTTTGAGATTGTTCCTTACTCTTGGAAGAACCAGACAACCCAGCTGGACCCATGCTTGAGAGAGTTAAAAGGAGACATCTACAGCGATAGCCCCAACCTTTGGGCACCAAGGACCAGTTTCATGGATGACAGGTTTCCCACATACCGGAGGAGGGTGGAGATGGTTTGGTGATGATTCAAGTGTGCTTGATCTCCACCTCAGATCATCAGGTATTAGATTCTCATAAAGAATGCATGCAACTTAGACCAGGTGTCCTCAAACTGCGGCCCACAGGCCACATGAAGCGGTGTGAATTGTATTTGCTCCCGTTTTGTTTTTTACTTCAAAATAAGATATGTGCAGTGTGCATAGGAATTTGTTCATAGTTTTGTTTTTTTTTAAACTATAGTCTGGCCCTCCAACGGTCTGAAGGACAGTGAATTGGCCCCCTGTTGAAAAAGTTTGAGGATGCCTGACTTAGACCCTTCAAAGGCTCGAGATATAGTAGGGTTCCCACTCCTCTGAGAATCTAATGCCTCTGCTTATCTGACTGGTGGTAGAGCTCAGGCAGTGATGTGAGTGATGGGGAACAACTGTAAATACAGATGAAGCTTCACTTGCTCACTTGATGTTTACCTGCTGCTGTGCAGTCTGGTTCCTAAGCCCCAGGGGGTTGTGGACTGCCAATCTAGAGGAAAAGATATGGGTGTGATGGCAGAACCAGGTGCCTCAGGGTGTGTTGGCATGAGCTTGTGTCAGTTTCCCGAGGACCCTATGGGAGCCAAGTGAGACACAGAGTTGGTGGGGTGGTCTCATGTCCTGTCAATATGGCTGCTTAGCAGCATGAGACCTCTGGAGAACAAAGCTGGCAGAGCCCTGCTGGCAGTACAGTGGCTGAGGAAGGAGCCATAAGCCACCTCCAGGAATGGGAATACATAGTCCAGGGTCAAGGGAACTGCAGGGGAGAGGGAGCCTGCTGGAAATTGCTAGAACGCACGTGAAAAACACCCACAGAAGATCAGCCACAGCCAGTGAAGAACTGTCTTATTCCCTTACTTCTCCCCCCTCCTCCACCGCTCCCTGGTGGGGACACAGCAGCTGGCAATGGAAAAGAGGGAACAGAAGACTTGTGTCCTTTCTCCCCCCTTCTGTAGCAGGTCCGAGCTGAGGGAGAGGAGAAACCATTCTCTCCAAATCAAATTCTGAGCATTCTAGTTATTGAATTGACTTACTTGCTCTGAAAACAATATCCTAAAATAAAGACCCCAGAGACAGCCTCAGAAACAAACAAAAAACATCTTTCTCTAACTTCCTTCTGCTCCCCTATCTCTCAGTCCCACTCTCTCCAGAAGCTAGCCATTAAAGCTATTAATAAAATCCTTCTTCTCCAAGGCGAGTCATAGAAACCCAAACCCCTTTCCCCCAAAGCCAGCCATAAAACCTAAAAATATTACCGTATCTTTCCCTCTGCCTTCCTGCGTAAAAATCAGCCATGAAGAAATTATCTGGCTTGCCTTGTTTGCCTGTAGGTCATGAGACCACTATTTCAGAGAAGGTCCTGCCCCACACCCAGAAGGAAGGTATCCTGCTCAGAGAGGCCAAGAAGAATCTAGACAGACAGGCCTTGCAAGGTTTCTGTACTCAGTCTATTAGCATTAGATCATATCATTTTTGTCTAATCAGATCTTTGCATTCCTGTTCTTACTTTTATTAAACTTAAGCATAAAAATAGACAATTTCTGGCTGGGTGTAGTACCTCATGCCTGTAATCCTAGCACCTTGAGAGGCTGACTAGCAAGATCACTTGAGTTTGAGACCAACCTGAGCAACTTTTGATACCCAGCTTTACAAAAAATTAGGCAGGTGTGATGCACACCTGTAGTCCCAGATACTTGGGAGGTTGAGGCATTGCTCAAGCCCAGGAATTTGAGGTTATAGTGTAGCCCAGGTGACAGAGACGCTGTCTCAAAAAAAAGGACAATTTCCCCTGTATCTCTGGGTCTTCATTTTGAAGGCTCCTTGTATATATGGAATAAATTTACATAACTTTTCCCCTATTCACGTTGTCATAATTTTCAACAAACCTTCAGAGGGCAAAGGAAAAACTTTCCTGTGGCCCCCACACTACTCAGCATGACAACAGCATGTTACACAAAAAAACAAAAGGAGAGTCCTGGGGACATCTTCATCCAGGTCCAGAGGAAGGTGACTCACATTTTTTAAGAAGTTTAAAGGAAAAAATAAAACAAAAGTAGAATTTGGGTTATGATAGTAGTTCTGCCTGTTCAGCAAATTACTCGTCATATTGAGGAATTTAAACAAATTAACCCATGGGAGCCCCAAGTATTACAGTACCAGCATATCAGGTTGTTTGGTACACTCTATGCAATACTTTCCTCATGCCTCAAAGTCAGAGTGGCTGAGAATCAAATTTAGTTCTGGGGAAACCCAAAGCTTGTTACAATTCTATATCAAGTAACAAAGGCATCAGGCTTGAGCATAGGAAAAGTGAAACATACATCCACACAGACTTATACATTGAAGTTCATAACACTTTAATTCATTGTGTCTCCCAACTGGTAACAACCCAGGGGCTTTTAATAGGTAAGTGGAAAAAACATATTGAATATATATTAACCCTGTAAGTTGACCACCCAAGGGACTGTAACAAACTGGACAACATAAGAAGGTGGTCAACATAAGGAACTAGGTCCACTGTACCGATATATACATTTGTGCATGTCTGGTCTATGAAAATTAGGTCAGCTTAAGCAAGTGGTCAGTGTAGAGAGGTGGTCAGCCATGGAGGTTCTACTGTATTTATACAATGGAACAATATTCAGCAATGAAAATGAATGACACCCAACAACAGAAAGAATCTCAAACACATGCTGAATGAAAGAACTATGAAATTAGGCCAGGTGCAGTGGCCCTTGCCTGTAATCCCAACACTTTGGAGGCTAAGGTAGGAGGACTGCTTAAAGCCAGGAGTTTAAGACCAGCATGCACAAGAGCAAGACTCTGTCTCTACAAAAAATTTAAAAATTAATCAGGTGTGGTGGAGTGTTCCTGTAGTCCCAGCTACTCAGAAATTTGAGGCTGCAGAGAGCTATGATGACACCATTGCACTTCAGCCTGGGTGACAAAGCTGGAACTTTTTTTTTGTGTGTGTGTGTGTGTGTTTTTGGCCGGGGCTGGGTTTGAACCCACCACCTCCGGCATATGGGACCAGCGCCCTACTCCTTGAGCCACAGGCACTGCCCACAAAGCTGGAACTTTAAAGGATCCTAAACCTTCAGAAGATTGTGGCTATGATGCCTGAATCATATGCCTTGCAGCTACAGCATCTGCCCTTTTTCCCTGTAAATAATTAAGATCAAATGGCACCAGAGACAAAATATCCAGTCCCTCAGACCACTACCCCTCTCAAAGTAATCTTCCTTGGAATGTAGCAATCTGTAACCAATCATTTTGCTGTGGCATATGCACTGATTTTTGTATGGAAAAAGTAATCCTGCTAAAATATCTATGTAAGTGAAACCTTAACTTCTCTATTTGGAACACTGATCCCATTTCTTTGGAGCCAGTGTTTCCAGGTGACTATTATTATGCTTGTCCCTCTAACAAATCTGAATCTCATTATTTAAGATTGACAGAATCCTAGCTCAAAAGAACACATATGATGTGGTTCCATTTATGTGGAACTTTAAAAAAGAGAAATCTAATCTATAGTTGACAAAGAGTATATCGTGAGCTCCCTGGAGACAGAGATGGAGAGATTACCTGGGAAGGGAAACAAGGAAACTTTATAGGGTAATGGAAAGTTCTATGTCTTGATTGCTGAATTGCTTACACAGGTGTGCAAATGTGACAATGCTCATCAAAGAATAGAAATAAAATGGGTGTATTTTAAAAAGGGAATACTACATGAGCTCACTTCTGTGACCCAAAAAATGTTTAACTCAAAGAAGTAGACAGTAGAATGATGGTTACCAGGAACGGGGGGTGGGGGCAGGATTCGGGAGATATTGTCAGAGGACACAAAATTTCAGTTAGAAAGAGTAAGTCCAAGAGAACTATTGCACAACACAGTGATTATAATAACGATGTATTACATTCTTGAAATTTGCTTAGAGAATTAGCAATTTCTAGTGCTATTGGAACTTTAAATTATCCTAAACCTTGAGAGGAATGTGGCTATGCAGTCTGGGTCACATGACATACAGCTGCAACTTTTGCCCTTTTTTCCCTACGTTTTTAATTTTCATAATTAAAACCAAACAGCAGTCCCAGAGATAAAACCTTCCCTTAGATTACTACCCATCTTCACAGATTTTAAGTCTTCTCACCATAAAAAAGTAAGTAGGTAATGCACATGCTAATTGGCTTGATTTGGCCATTTCACAATGCACACATTTCAAGTCATGTTGTGCTCAGTAGATGTATACAACTCTTACGTCTCAATGAAATAAAATCAAAACTTTAAAAGTAAAAAAAAGGGTGCATTTTACTGTACTTAAATCTTGCCTAACTAAGACTGATTTTTATACACAACCAACGTGTCACATAATATCATCATTTACCTGAAGCTGAAAAATTAATGAATATTGATTAGGACTACTAGATCCAATCATCCACTGAACGGTCAAAAAAACGACAATAAAAGAACGTGACGTCCACAGGCTCTCAAAACATTCAGAAAGGTGTTAGGTATTAGGCACCCTGCCCGAGGTTGAGAAACCGAAGTAGGCGCCAAAACAGGAAGTGAAGCAGGAAACCTGAGGCAAGCTGCGGACCTTGCCTGACTTCGCCTCGCCCCCACCGCCCGCAACCCGGAAGTGTGGCACAAGCCTAGCCGCCAATAGCGCTTGCGCAATACGTAGTTTGACCAATCAAGAAGGAGTGAGGCGGGCATTAGGGCCGAAATAGGGCTCGCAAACAGGAAGTGTGGCAGTCTACGACTTAACTGCGGGCGAGTGGTATGGAGGTCTATGAGCAGGTCCAAAAGGGACCCCTGAAGCTGAAAGGCGTGGCAGAGCTCGGCGTGACCAAGCGGTAAGGCCCGAGGGCGTGCGGGACTCCACCTTACGTCCCCTTTAGACCTTTTCCCCTGACACGCTCATCCTCCTCTGTCGGTTCTCTGTCCCCCTTCCCAGGAGGAAGAAAAAGAAGGACAAAGACAAGGCGAAACTCCTGGAAGCGATGGGAACGAGCAAGAAGAACGAGGAGGAGAAGCGGCGTGGCCTGGACAAGAGGACGCCGGCCCAGGTGGCCTTCGAGAAGATGCAGGAGAAGCGGGTGAGGCGGAGACCTGATCCCGAGTAGGCTAGGAAGCTGGCAGGCGAGGGTGCGGGGGTGCGGGAGGTCAGTGCTGGGATTCTCGGGAGTCGGGCGAGCGGTCAGAGGGGACCTTAATTTCGGGGAAAAGATGCTGTATCAGTGAGAAAGGGTTCACGCTAGAGAAGCTCGGAGAACACGAAGACACCCCCGGGGCACAGTAAAAGGCAGAGGGAAGCTATGGGTGCCCTTAAAAGGAGGCCAGAGCTGGGCACCCGGGTTTGAATTCGAACGCTGTGGCTCATTGCTCTGTGACACTAGGCCAGTGGTTTTTCTTAACGTGTCCCTCTTTACTTACCTGTAGAAGTCAGGCTAGTACTTTTTTCTAAGAGGTTGGGAACTCTGGATAAAGTGATGCAGGGCAGGTAGAGCAGCAGGCAGTAGGTGCAGCATAAAGTGTTTACATTCAGTGGATGGTAGCCATTGATATTAAAAGGCTATGCTAACTGCTCTAAGTCACCACAAAATCTGTTTCTTTTCTTTCTTTCTTTTTTTTTGAGACAGAGCCTCAAGCTGTTGCCCTGGGTAGAGTGCTGTGGCATCACAGCTCACAGCAACCTCCAACTCCTGGACTTAAGCAAGTCTCCTGCCTCTGCCTCCCAAGTAGCTGGGACTACAGGCACCTGCCACAACGCCTGGCTATTTTTTGGTTACAGCTGTCATTGTTGTTTGGTGGGCCCAGGCTGGATTCGAACCCACCAGCTCAGGTGTATGTGGCTGGCATCTTAGCCTCTTGAGCCACAGGCGCAGAGCCACAAAGTCTGTTTCTATGATGACTTTGTTTAGTAGACTCAACCATATTGTATTTTAAGAATCCAGTATATGGCTCTGACCCTGTTGCTCAGTGGTTAGGGCACCAGCCACATACACTGGGGCTGGCAGGTTCAAACCCGGCCAGGCCTGCTAAACAAATGACAACTACAACAACAACAGAAACGGCCGGATGTTATGGTGAGCGCCTGTAGTCCCAGCTGCTTGGGAGGCTGAAACAAGAGAATCCCTTAAGCCCAAGAGTTTGAAGTTGTTGTGAGCTGTGATGCCATAGCACTCTATCAAGGGCAACATAGTGAGACTCTGTCTCAAAAAAAAAAAAAAACAGTAAATTATTTTTCTTGATATTAAGTGTAAATTTGGGTGGTGTGGGGCAGAAGAGGTCAGGGAGGGTAAGATGGATAAGCTAGGTCCATTAATTTGGAGAAAGGGAATCATCAGTCTTTAAGTGAGAGTGGCTCTCAATGAGGGCAACCTCACCACCACCACTACCACTATCACACACCATCACATGTGTGGCAATGTCTGGGACATGTCTAGTTACACCTGGGTAAGGGAGTGCCCTTGGCATCCAGTGAGTGGAGGCCAATGATGTTGCTGTACATCCTACAATGCACAGGACACAGCAAAGAAGAGATTGGCCCTAATATCAGTAGTGCCAAGGCTGAGAAACCCTAACTCTGTTTTAGGTGTACAGTGACACTGGGGAAAGTTTTTTTTTTTTTTTTTGTAGAGACAGAGTCTCACTGTACCACCCTCGGTAGAGTGCCGTGGCGTCACACGGCTCACAGCAACCTCTAACTCTTGGGCTTAGAGCGATTCTCTTGCCTCAGCCTCCCGAGTAGCTGGGATTACAGGCGCCCGCTACAAGGCCCGGCTATTTTTTTTGTTGCAGTTTGGCCAGGGCTGGGTTTGAACCCTCCACCCTCAGCATATGGGGCCGGCGCCCTACTCACTGAGCCACAGGCGCCGCCCGACACTGGGGAAAGTTAACTCATTACTCCCAAAACTAATTCAGGCATACAAAAGACATAGATCCACTAGTTCTGACAAGACAGATCTGGGTTTGACTCTGTACCACTTGGTAGTATTGTAACTCTGGACAAATCACTTACCTTCCATTTGAAGTAGGGCTGAAGTCTACCTAATATGAGCCAGGCATGGTGGCTCACACTTATAATCACAGCTACTCAGGATGCTGAGGCAGGAGGGGTGCTTGAGCCTAGGAGTTCAAGGTTACAGTGAGCTATGATTACTCCAGTTTGGGTGACAGAATAACATTCCTTCTCTTAAAAAAAAAAAAAAAATAGTAGAGGAAGAAAGGCTGATGAGAGTGGGTCCAAGAGAGGGTGGGGAAAGACAGAGGCAGAAATGAGGAGAGAAGAGGCAGAAATAACTCTTTAGTGATTACTGTCCATCAAAGGGAACAGAGAAATGGACCTATAGCTAGAAGTGAGTAGAGAGACAAGGGGAAATTTTCTTTTTCTTTTTCTTTTTCTTTTTTTTTTTTTTTTTAAAGATAGAATCTTACTTTGTCTCCCTGAGTAGAGTGCCATGGCGTCATAGCTCACAGAAACCTCAAACACCTGGGCTTAAGCGATTCTCTTTCCTCAGCTTCCCAAGCAGCTGGGACCATAAGGCACCCACCATAATGCCTGGCTATTTTTAGAGATGAGGTCTTGCTCTGGCTCAGGCTGATGTCAAACCTGTGAGCTCAGGCAATCCACCTGCCTCGGCCTCCCAAGTGCTAGGATTATAGGAGTGAGCCACCATGCCTAGCAGACAGAGGAAATTTTTGTTGTGTTTGTTGTTATTTAAAGTGGGAGGCATTGCAGTGTGTTCTGTTTGGTTAAGAAGAGAGACAGTTATGAGAGATGAGGCAAGGGAGTGAGCGGGGGAGGGATATAGGCAGAGCCAGGTACAATTGGAAAATCCAGATTCTCAGGCAGTTCCTGTGGCTCAAGGAGTAGGGCGCCAGTCCCATATGCCGAAGGTGGCAGGTTCAAACCTAGCCCTGGCCAAAAACCACAAAAAAAAAAAAAAAAAGAAGGATGGAAAATGCAGATTCTCTTGTGGGCACAATGGCTGTTCAGCTCCTCGTCTCCTGGGAGAAGGACCCACATCTCCAGCCCCATCATCAGCTGTGCACTCTGCTCCTTGTTCTCTCCATCTGGGAAGTGAGGTTGGTGACAGCACCAGAACACCCTGTGAACTTGGTGCCTGGAAAAGCTGGGGTTGAGGAAGGGAGAACAGAGCCTGGCCAAGTGCCTAGCATCATGTGACAGTTAGAAAAGCCAGTATGGTCTTTTGTGAGAAGATCCAAGCCTGAGATGGGCTCGTAGCAAAAAGAGGAGAGGCAAGGATGGACAGAGGGAGGTAAGGAAGGAGCGAAGGAGAAGAAGAAGAAAAGGAGGGACAAGGAAGAGCAACCAGGTGGCAGCTACCAATAATACTATCTCTCATGGTTCTTTGGGTTGACTGTGTTCAGCAGGGTGGTTTTCTTGTGAACCTCATTTGGAGTGTGGTATAGTCAAGTGGCAGCTAGGTCCAGAGTCTTCTGGAGGCACAGCTGAGCTAGAAGAGCAAAGATGGCTTTGCCATCACTTGCCTGGCACCTCAGTGCTGCTTTTGTGGCCTTTTCTCATCTCATCCTCCAGGTCTGTCCTTTCCAGCGGGGCTATTAGACTTCCTTCCTGGTGGCTGTATTCCACAGGCATGAAGCCAGAGTTGCCAGGTTGTCTTATGGCTTCATCCCAAAACTGACACTACATTCTCTTGAGTTAACTGAGTCCAGAGCCAGTTTAGAGTCTGTGGCTTGGGGGACTACACAGGGAATAAACAAGGGGCAGCTTGGCTTATGGGGGCCACCAAAGAGTCAGCAACAGCCACCCTGCGGTGAACCATGTGCAGCCACAGATCTGTCTGGCTGTGCATCCCCCACACTCAACTCTTACTAGTCTTAACCAATATTAGATGTTTGGAATGAGGGTGAGAGTAGGTTGTGGAACAGGATGCACATTGCAGAATCATACTGGGGATGGCAGAGTGGGTCTTGTAGCCCTCCTGGGCACTGTGACTAGTGGTCAAGATGGATACTACCACTTGAGCATCCACTGTGTGTCCCCTTTACCTCCCTCATTCCTCATCCTTCCTCAAACCCCATCTGGGGTTTGTTTTCCTGCACAGTGGGAGTCCTGTTAGTTGACTAAGGATGCAGGAAATCCATGTTCAGCTTCCAGCAGATTGTGCTCATCGTTATATGCTCACTTGATACTCCCGGGTTTCCTGCCACTCACTGAGCCTGGGACCAAAAGTCAACTTGACCCAGGCTCTCTGTTGGGCCACCCTGCGTAGAGTTGAGGGAGGGGGGTAAGGTGTATAACCTAAAATCTCCAGCTATTCTATATGTGAGAGCCAGACTGACTGCACCTCGCACCTTCCATCTTACGCCAGCCTAGACTGTGGAAGTTGGAAACTCACCTCCATGTCTCTTCTCTCTGCAGCAGATGGAAAGAATCCTGAAGAAAGCATCTAAAACTCACAAGCAGAGAGTAGAGGTAAGTCACCATGCCTAGTGGGAGAGACTGAGCCTTTTAAGGGCCTGGAGGTTGGGAGCCATTAGAGTGTTGGCGGGAAGGGGAGTTAACCCAACAGAAGTGACACCTCTCTGGGGTCAATTAGAGGAGAGTCCAGGGTTTAGGTGTCTAAAAGATCTGCCAGAGTGGGTTTAAGAAGGAGGGGGCTCAGTCAGGAGAGGCAGGATATGGGAGGGTGGGGCTGGGCAGTTAGCATCCTGCTGGGGTTGATGCTGACACAGGCTTTCTCCTTCCTTTTCCCAGGACTTCAACAGACACTTAGATACATTGACAGAGCATTACGACATTCCCAAAGTCAGCTGGACAAAGTAGCCTCCTGTCCCTGGGTCTGGAGCGGCATCAAGAGCAAGAAGAAGGCCAATTTGGGGTTATGCTTGGTCCCTCTGGTATTTTCTAGAAACAGTGCTTTCACACGCCCTCGTGGTTTCTGCTGTGACAGTACTTTTGGAACTTTAGTTTGGAACTGATTAAAGTAAGTACTGTCCTTTTACTCAACTTAGGTTTCTTGGTAACACATGGAAGATACACCTTTTTCATTTGGATAGAAAGTGTTGAAGGTTCATCTAGAGGTAAAAGTCATTTCTTTGTGCCATGTAAAAATGATTTTACTTCCAAGTCATGGCTAACCCACTGAGGCCAGCCAGCTGTCTTCACCTGGATGAGACAAACTCCAGAGGATAAGGAGCTAATGCTAATGTGGCCTGCAGTATGCAGACCACTGCAAACCCTGTATGGGTTGCCCCAGGAAGCCCCTCACAGCTTTGTGGCCTTCACACTGCCTCTTCAGTCACCTAGCCAGTGAGACAACACAGCATGGGTAGCAGAACCACTGCCAAAGGCAAGGATGGGGTTTTGCCATGACAGTCATTGCCAGTCAATCACAGCAGTCTTTGTAATGGAGCCCAGACACAGCCCGCCTCAACAAACCTCAACCTAGACTGCAAGCAGCCTCTCGTATTCACTCAGAATGGGCATACCACGTGGAGCCAAGTGTTGAGTCTGGGGCTGTCCTGTGTAAACAGAATAAAGCAAAATCTAGTTCTTAAATAGAAGTTTGAGTGTCTTACTATAGGCTGATTGTCACAGACATGCCACCTTTTGGATTTATGGCATGTGAAGAATGTGTGATGTAAAACAACTCAGTTTGGAAAACCTTCAATGGCACATCTGTTTCCACCTAGGGTTCACACCTCAGGGACATGACGTGCTCTCATTAGTAGTAGCTCCTTCTGGCGGTGATTCTCTCATTGTCTGATGGAAAGACAGTTTCAGGCTTTTTCCTCCATGAGCTAGCAGCTAGGGTCTATGTGCATGTGGTTCTTTGAAAAGCTTTTATCAGTGTGGTGAAACAGTTTATTTTGGTCATCCATCCCTGCATAACCTCTCCAAAATATAGTGGCTTAAAACAATAAGGATTTATTATCTCACAATTCTGTGGGTTGACTGTACTCTACTGGAAGGTTCTGCTTCATGTAGTGTGGTTTAATTCTGTGGTCGCCGGCCCTTGGGCTGGAGACAGGTATGGCATGTTAGGAATTGCACTGCACAGCAGGATGTGAGCAGTGGACAGGCAAGCAAAGCTTCATCTATATTTGCAACTGTTCTTCATAACTCACATCACCATCTGAGCTCTGCCTCCTGTCAGATTGACAGCATCAGATTCTCATAGAAGAGAACCCTGCTATAAACTATATGTGAGGGATCTAGGTTGCACACTTCTGAGACTAATGCCTGGTGATCTGAGGTGGTGATGCTAGCTCTGGGGCTGTCCAGTTGCAGGAAGACAAGCTCTTGGCTCCCACTGATTCTGCATTATGGTGAGATGTATAATTAATCTATGTATTACAATGTAACACTAGATATAAAATACATAATGTAATGCAATTGAATCATCCACCCAACCCCTAGTCCATGGAAAAATTGTCTTCATGGTGCCAAAAAGGTTGGTTCACTCATTTAGCTATATTGACTTACCTGTAGCTGAAAAGTCCAAGATAACATTTCATCCTCTGAGTGTCCCCACATAGCCTATTTCATTGGCCAAGAGCAAGTCACACAACACAGCACAGAGTCCAGGGGGAACTACACAAGGGAAGGTACACCTGAAGTTGTGGTTTGTTGGGGGCCATCACTGTTACTGTCCGTCACAGCTGTTCTCAAAGTCTGCACATTAGAATCTTTAAGAACTACCGAGGGATGGCTCAACACCTGTAGCTCAGTAGTTAGGGCATCGGCCACATACACCGTGGCTGGTGGGTTCAAACCTGGCCTGGGCCTGCTAAACAAGGACAACTACAACAAAAAAATAGCTGGGTATTGTGTCGGGTGCCTGTAGTCCCAGGTACTTGGGAGGCTGAGGCAAGAGAATCGCTTAAGCCCAAGAGTTTGAGGTTGCTGTGAGCTGTGACACCACAGCACTCTACGGAGGGTGACATAGTGAAAGACTCTGTCTCAGGAAAAAAAAAAAAAAAAAACTACCGAGGCCTGAAACCCATGTCTAGAGATTCTGTTTTAATTGGTCTAGGGTGGGATTTGGTCATTGGGATTTTTTAAGAGTTCCCCAGATAACACTTACATGAAGTAAAGTTTGAGAAACCCTGATCTATTATAATAGGTATGGTCTTATCTGTATTTATTAAAACTTTCTGATCCTGTGTTAAACCTCATCTGGTATGATTTTCCTGTTCTGCTCTGATGTTGGAAGATTTACAACACTGTTGTATTCTTCACAAGCCCTTGTTCAGAAATTGCATAAAATGAAACTACATATAACAGAAACACTTATGGCTTCGAGAAAGGATTTTCTAAGTGATCCAAAAAAAGAAAATACTTCAGGAATATGAATTATGTGCCTATCGATGTGATATGAAAATGATGTGTTCCATGACAAGAGGTTAGTGAAATGCTGAGTACATTCCTTGGTCCTCAAACACATTTGATCACTGGTTATAGGCAGAAACAGCCTGTTGTACTGGGGGAAAAAAAAGTTGTTTTTTTTTTCTAGAACAAATGACTTTACTACAATGCAACTAGAAATCATTGACCTCTAGGAGGCTACAGTTAAGAAAAAAGTAATTTTAGCATTTACACCATTTCACAGTTCTACTACGTGAAGGTATACACAGGGGACAACCCAAGCTGGTCCAAATGCATAATACAGTCCTTTATTATAAAAATAGTAGTAGCATTTCCAAAAGTTGGTCTTGATTAAAAGTACTTCCATGGTTGAAAACAGTACTCCACCACAGAGCTATTAAACTAGAGAGATGGCAGGGGAGAAATAAAGACTTCTATTGCTAAGGAGAGGTCAGAGAAAAAGTTGGCAAAAACAGGATGCTACAGATTGGTGGGTGCCTACAATGGAATTGCTTTTAGGGGCGGCTGACGTAAGTGAACGAAGGAACACAGTAACCCCGAAACCCCATGTATTCTACAAAACAAATGAGACCATGTATGCTCCACTTGGAGGAACATCCATTTTCTTTCTTTAAAATAAATTATTTATAAAAGAGCAAATTGGTGATTTGTACTTACAGACTGGACCCTTTTTAAGCGCCTGTCAAGAAGTGATAAATTATTGAAGCACAGCATAATGTGTTTTATTTTCAGTGTGCTCCCAGTAAAACCTTGTGAAATGTTTCTGTTCACCTTTCCCAAGTTATTAATTAAAAAATAATGCTTTCCAATTACTCTCTGATATTTAAAATAAAAAGACAAAACACCACCCTTCCCTCCCTCCTTCCAGATCCTGCTCCCACATCCCTCAGCCAGGCCCTTGTTTGCAATCACACCACCAGCTCCTGAAATAGGAATTCTGCTTAGATTGGGGAGGGAGGGAAGAAAAAGGCCAATGTAACATTCACACGATTGTCTGGTGTTCATTCAACCTCAGTGCCTAGATAGATTTGTTGTTCCTAGAGACAGCGTAAAACTATTCAGAAAATAAAGCTGGGTTGTAGAAAGCTCATTAATAAATTGTGAAAATCGTCTCAGCAGGAGTCACAGAACCCGGAGGAGCTGCCTTGTGCCAAGCAACATAAAGCCTGGTGTTCTGCTCCTGGACAACATCACGTTAAAAGCAGCTCTGATTTTAGAGAAAGGTTTCCCTAAAGCCACTTGCTAAGCAAGAGTTTGGAAAAATTCTTTCCCAATCACAGCTTAGCAATTGCAACCTGAAAGAATTTATAAACTCCAGGCTTTACTTTAATTTTACTGACTACTGGAGATGTCCAGGAATGTCTCCTCCCCTACCATGTTCATAAACCAAGAGAAGAACATCGATGCCAACGCTCCTGAAAGGCAGCAGGAAAACCTAAAAAGCCTAAATGCACAGGAGTTGCAGGGTGACCGTGGACAGAAAGGTTTGCAGCTAACTGGCACACTGTTTATCTTTAGAATTTCTCCCCCACCTCAATTCAGAATCCCACTCCTTTTGTGACAGTTAGCTCCCAATTCTCTTCTCCATTTAGGTGACTGAATCCCAGTGGCTGAACTTCTGACCTTGTGGCCCCTTTACATAGCCTCAGACTGAACCAAAATGCCTTTGCAAAACACATTCACTCAAGTATTTTACATGGTAAACAGAAGATGGAATAAAGGAGGAAGCTTCTGAAATGTATTAATTACATGTCCATTGTATGCATCATTTTAGTCAGACAAGTAAAGCAAATCAAACAAAATGATCCTCCTTGAAATTTAAGTTAAATAATCTTGTAGGAAGAGATAAGATTTTATCTTGTTTTTATTCTTTTAGCATTCTGTACACTGTCACAAAGGTAAAAGAAAATGACTGAAACTTAAATGTGAAAGAACACAATTACATCCACAATTTTATACATTTATCTCATAAATCAACGAAAAATTGCCCATTATAAAAACAGAACAAATCATACCATAAAAGAACCAAAATAAAGAAAAAAATTTCATAAAAAAGTGTTGCTCTTGTGGAGTCTTCACATCCTTCTCTTCTGTGTACTTACATACAATACATTGTTTGTACGGATAAATGCATCCCCATACTTACTCTTCAGTTGTCCATTTACGTATTCTTCTGTCTGCTCCAGGGCTGTATTCATGTAGCCATCCAGGTAAGCCAGGACCCCTCGATAATCCACTCCAGAATTTAATTTTACCACAACTGGCCAACCGATGATTTGCTTTAAGAAGTCACTAGGGGTTTGCTTCTGAAGACTCATTTTAATAATCTTGGGCATGGCATTAATGTACACAGCTATGATTTAATAATAATAAAAAAAGAAACTCATCTTCATCAATAATCATGAAATAAACAAGAAGCATGAAATAAAAAATAATAACAACAATAATCTTGGGAGACAGGAAACCTGAGTTCTAATCCCAGCTCTGCTACTTAAGTAGCTGTGTGACTTGGGTAGTAACTCATCATTTCACCTCTCATGGCCCCAGGTTCCTCATCTTGTGGCTGAGATCCAGAACTCTCACTCCAGGCGGCCCACAAGCCCAGCCTCCGCGGAAGATCACAGCCAAAAAAGTTATTTTAGAATACACAAAGTTTATTGGAAGAGTGCACAGAGCTAATCAGTACTGTGGATGTTATGGATTTACAAAGAGGTCCTAGAAATGGTGTAATATTTATTCTTCTGGATGGTGGAAGTTGCAGTTGTAAACAGTTACATCTTTTACTTACTAGATAATGAGAGTGGAGAAAAAATGCAGACACACCTTTCTTATAGGAGAAATCTCACTTCTCAGCTTGTGTTCCTCGTATTCAAGAAAGAAGGGAAGACCATCGACACTGAGGAAAGGTCAAATTGGAAGTCGTATTTTATAATGAAAAATAAATCAACAGGCTCGGTGCTCGTAGCATAGTGGTTATGGTGTCAGCCACATACACCAAAGCTGGCAGATTCGAACCCAGCTCGGGCCAGCTAAACAACAAAGACAATTGCAACCAAAAAAATAGCCAAGCGCTGTGGCAGGTGTCTGTAGTCCCAGCTACTTGGGAGGCTGAGGCAAGAGAATCTCTTGAGCCCAAGAGTTTTAGGTTGCTGTGAGCTGTAATGCCACAGCACTCTACTGAGGGCGACAAAGTGGGACTCTGTCACAAAAGAAAAAGAAAAAAGAAAAATAAATCAACAAAGGGATTGCATGATTTGCAGTAGAAGAAATGAGAATGGTGGAAGGAGAGAAACTGTTTTCTACTGTGAGACATGCAAGAGGAAGTGTGGACTTCATCCTGGAGATTGCTTCAAAAAGTATCACACTCAAAAAAATTATAAGCAAAAATAAAAACACTTTATTTCATGTAGCCTAAAATAATAAAATCATCTGGTGAGTTCATATTTCTGTTTTTCTCTTTTAAAACTAGGATAATTACAAGTAATCCACCAACCTCTTTCCTGCCCAAAATAACCAAGAGCTAGAGAGTATATGGGTAGCAAAAAAAATGGATTGGAAAATACAAATAGCAAGGTTGAAATCAGATGTAACCCAAAATGCCCCCCCAATGAAGAAAAAGGTGTTAGGCATAATTTATGTGTAAAGACAGTGCTTACTGTGATGGTACTCTTCTTTTATTTATTTATTTTTTTTGAGACGGAGTCTCATGATGTGACCCTGGGTAGAGTGCTCACAGCAACCTCAAACTTTTGGGCTTAAGCGATTCTCTTGCCTCAGCTTCACAAGTAGCTGGGACTACAGGTGCCCACCACAATGCCCAGCTATTTTTTTTGTTGCAGTTGTTTAGCTGGCCTGGGTCGGATTCTAGACTCTAGAGAAATCCTGGAAGGCAATGCTCCAAAATGAGAGAGGCCACCGGTGGTTTTCTTTTTGCCTTATACATTTGGCATTTTCTTGGTTTTCCTTCACTAAACATGTAGTTTTGTACTTAACAAAATATTTTTTTTCTAAAACACTAAATTGGGCAAGGTATGAAGCTAGATACGATAGTGTTTCTTATTTATCACATCTGTCACTGTTAACTCTTGCTTAACAAGCCTGATGCTCTTTCTTAGGCAGTAAATCAGTCATAGCCCTGATGTTTCCTTCCAGAGCTTATTCACTGGAGAATTAGTATCAAAAAGCTCCTCTTGGGTGTTTGCTTTGTGCAAGGATGCTTCTAGCCCAGGATTTGCTTAGTAGTCTTCAAATATTTCTCTCTTTTTTTTTTTTTTTTGAGACAATCTCACTATGTTGCCCCTCGGTAGAGTGCTGTGACGTCACAGCTGACAGCAACCTCAAACTCTTGGGCTTAAGTGATTCTCTCACCTCAGCCTCCCAAGTAGCTGGGACTACAGGCGCCTGCCACAACTGTAGGCTATTTTTTGTTGCAGTTGCCATTGTTTTAGCAGGCCCCGAGCTGGGTTCGAAACCGCCAGCCTCGGTGTATGTGGCTGGCACCATAACCACTATGCTACGAGTGCCGAACCTTGTTTTTTTCTTTTGAAACAGGGTCTCATTTTGTCACCCAGGCTACAATGCAACCTCAAACTCCTGGGCTCAATCTGTTCTGCCTCAGACTGCTGAGTAGCTGGGACTACAGACATACACCACCATAGCTGACTAACTTTTCTATTTTTTGTCTTGCTTTTGTTCAGGCTGGTCTTAACCCCCTGGCCAAAAGTGATCCTCCTGCCTTGGCCTCCCAAAGTGCTAGGATTACAGACAGGAGCCACCATAGCCTACTCCAATTTTCTTCTCTGGATTTTCTCACACATCTCCATTCTAAGCAAAGGATATATAACCACAGAGTCGCAAAAACCATTTTTCCAAACCCTAACAGAGATAAGAGGGAAAATAAAAGACATGCAAGAGGCAGGAAGCCTGGGTAAATAACTCTGATACTGCAGAATTTGGATCCCCAGGGTACTGTGATGGTTTATTGGAACAGAAGGCAGGCATTCTCCAAGGCCCAAGTCTTGGTAAAAGCGAACTAGATATAATTCAACCCATTAGTCACGGACCACCATTACCCACGTAGCCACTAATGGCAGAAATAAAACATGATGCTTTTAGTTTAGAGGGGCGTGGTTTTCATGAAAACATTCCAGGCGATATACAGGCACTCTCATTCATGGATAAATGTTGACACTGACAGATAATGACTGTTGATAAGGTTTTATTGCCATTCAGAGAGTAAGTCTGACCTCTTTCTAAGTAACCACTGCCTATCCCTTCCCCTTATGACTGTATGTTTGTTTCCTAGACTTCTCCAGATTGTGAACTCCATTGGGTTGGGCCTCAAGTCGATGCCGCCACCAGTCTTTCTAACCTAGCTTGACCCACATGAAATAGTTCCCAGCTGCCCTGGCTTCATTGCTCAGCACGGCAGCCAGAAGGTGCACGGATTTAATTGGCCCCGCCCCGCCCCGCCCCGCCCCGCCCCTCTGGGCCTTACTTCCTGGATGTTTGAGTCGGTGAGCAAGAAATACGGTCCTATGGGACATACTGCGCCTGTGTTCCATCCCGCGCCTGCGCATTCCTGGCAACTCCTCCCCGACCGGACATAACGGTCCGCGCGCGGCTCCTCGAACCGGAAGTGGAGGCGAACTGCCGTGGGGCGCGCCGGGCCTTGCTCAACGCCCGGCAGTCTCTACGGTCTCCGCCACCGCCCTCGGCAGCTGCTGAGGCCTCCCGCAGCCGCCATGTCCGCCAGCGCCGTCTACGTGCTGGACCTGAAGGGCAAGGTACAGACGGCTCCCCGCCCTCCCCGTTGCCGGGCAACCGGCGAGGGCCTCCCCTCAACTGAGGGACCCACCCTGTTGCTAGGTAACCGGCCAGGGACCCCACCCTGGTGTTAGGCAAGGAGGCCGACGGACCTCAGCTGAGGGCCCCACCCTGTTGCTAGGTAACGGGGTGGGCTGCAACCGCTGCGTTGCCAGGTCAGCAGCCGCATGGCCCCTTTCCCCCTAGTGCCCGGGACGGGGACCCAGGCTTGGGTGGAGGACCGGAGGACAGGCCGCAGCCAGCTTTGGAGCCAATCTGGGCACGGTGGGCCGCGCAACCTTCGGCCGGGGGCGGCGAGGCGTGGCGGGGACAGTGTGCCCTCGGGCCTGCCCCGCCTTCTCAGGGCGCCGCAGCTTCTGTGTATCTTGCATTTTCTCCCTGTAGGAATTTGTTAACGCTCCTGGTGACGTTGAGTTACAAGAGTTAGGTGAGGTGGGTGGTGGAAGCACCATTTTACAGAGGGAGAAACTGAGGCACAGAGAGGTGACGCAACCTGCCAAAGGTCACACTGGACACAGAGAAGTAGCAGTTCTAGGAGTCCCTCCCAGAATTGTTCGTCCATTCAGCTGATGTCTGCAGAACATCTACTAAATGCCAGGCCAGGTGCTCAGCCCTGGGCTGCCTTGTTTGAGCAAAACCCAGTCCTTATCATGGAGCTCGTGTGCTGTTCCGGGTGATGGTCACTAATCTCCAAGGGAACAAATAAATGTAATTTGCGATGGTGGAGTATATAATAAGACAGTCAACCTCAGCTGGGACAAGAGAGAGTGTTTCCTGAGAAGGGAGTGACAAATTCTACTGAGACACAAAGAGAGTTAGACATAAACTAGGACCCAGCCATATTCCTTAGGGGTACTTGGGAAAACTTGAAGGAGGGATCATTTGCACCATTCAAAAATGGGTTGTTCTCCTCCCCCAAGTCCATCACAAGTGGAAGGCAAGTGACTATCTGGCCTCTTACATGTGGAAGCTCAAGAACCCACCCAACAATGTTAAACCCGACAGTGGTCAGCCAGAGAAACAAACATGGGTATTGGGTCCCAGGCGGGTGAGATGAGCAACTTGGCAGCAGCAAAGGGAAGAGGTGAATTGCCTGCCCCTTCCTGCCCTGCCCCCAGCACTTCACTAAGTCCACTGAGTGGGTGATACCCCGAATCAACAACTGGTGAGCCCCAGTGCTGGGCTTCTTTCCCTGGCCTTCTTGAAAGCAGGGAAGACACCTTTCTTAGAAGCATGCTAGCAGGTGGGTGGAGGCAGTCTTCACTGAGTGCTGGCCACTGCCTCAGAAATGCCAGCAGGCTACTTGTCTCAACTTGCTTGTTCCTTCAGCAACATTTCTTAAGTGCCCAGTGTGTACCCAGTCCTGCATCAGGCACAGGGTATCCTTTGGTGCCAGCGATCTCACTGTGGATATGGAATTATAATTTAGCTCAAAACCCTTTTCTGCTGCTCATCTTGGGCAAGAACCTTCTCCCTTTGAACCTCACTTTCCTTACTGGTGAAAAGAGGCATTATGGGTTTTTTGTGTAGCCTTGCTGAGCAGACACATGAGACAGGCGCAGCACTGCCCACAGCTCACAGTATGTGTTAGCTGCTGCAGGCCTCTTGGCCTAGCAGAGACATTACCCAACAGTTCGATCCAAGCAGCCAGAGGGGCAGGGACAAAGCCCTAGGTGATGCATTTGCTCAACTTCATCTTTGGCCAGCAGAAGGAGAGGTGATTACAAAAGGCTTTGATGCTGGAGCTGGGTTTGGAAGGTGATCAGGTGACAGTCTGGTGGAAAAGAGGAGTCCCAGTGGGCATGAGGTGCAAGGAACAGCCTCTTGGGCTAGAAGTCCTGAGTGATTATGGAGCCTGGAGAGTAGGTGTTAAGAATGTACAGATGGGAGAGAAGACCAAGGGGACAACTTTAATTCTGGGAAGAAAGAGTCACTGCAAGGAGATTATAGCCTGGAAGAAGCATGAACAGACCTGCCTTTCGGGAAGCTCCTCAGGGCAGCCATGGACTTCCTTCCTTCCCTTCCTCCCTCAGCAGTCAAGATGTCGTTTGTTATTCTTCTGCCCACAGACCTCTTTTTGTTTCAAAAGTTTGCCTTCTGTGCATTTAATCAAAAATAAAACAATGGCATCTCAAGAAATTAATGCCCACATAATTTGCCAAGCAGGGCCTCTTATCACTAAGGAAACCAACATGGCCATGTTGAGCTGGCAGGAAGCCCTCCATGGACACGTCTCCGCTTTATCATCCATGCTATGCAGTTTCTGACACCACTATCCACTTCACTTCCCTCCTTCAGGTCTCTCTCTATCTCGGTTTTCCTCTTGTTTTCTTTTCTTTTTATTTATTTATTTGAGACAGTATCTCAGTATATCATCCTTGGTAGAGTGCCGTGGTGTCACAGCTCATGGAAACCTCAAACTCTTCGGCTTAAGTGATTCTCTTGCCTCAGCCTCCCAAGTAGCTGGGACTACAAGTGCCACCACAAGCCCATCTATTTTTTGGTTACAGTTGTTGTTTAGCAGGCCCGGACTGGGCTCGAATCCACCAGCCTCATATGTGGCCAGTGCGCTACAGGCCCTGAGCCTTCTTCTTCTTCTTTTTTTTTTTTTGTGAGACACTCTCACTATGTCCCCCTCAGTAGAGTACTGTGGCATCACAGCTCACAGCAACCTCCAACTCTTGGGCTCAAGTGATTCTCTTGCCTCAGCCTCCCTAGTAGCTAGAATCACAGGCCTCCGCCACAACAACTGGCTTTTTTTCTTTCTTTTTTTCTTTCTTTTTTTCTTCTTTTTTTTTTTTTTGGTTTAGGAGGCCTGGGCTGGATTTGAACCCACCAGCCCCAGAGCATGTGGCTGGTGCCCTAACCACTGAGCTACAGGCGTCCCTATCCTGTTTCTCACCATCTGCTGGCCCGTCCTCCTCTGCCCTTCCTGTGGCTATTGAGTAGCCCAGGCATACCTCCCCATACTGTCCCTCTTCCTGGGTGGGCTTTGCTTCATGTCAGTGGGCCACAACTCTCAAATTTGCCCAGAGCAGTTATCTGGAGATCTACTGGCCTCTGGGGCACCATGAAGGTCCCACAGTCACCACAAATTCAGCATTCCCCCAAATGAACTCTCTTTACCTGCTCTTTCCAGCTCAGTGACACCGTCATCTATTCAGGTGTCTGCACTATAGACCTAGGCAATATCCTTCTTTTTCCTCCTATCTTCTTTTTTCCTCCTGTCTTTTTTCTCCTTATTCCCATATTCACTGCACAAATGTTTATTGAGCACTTACTAAGGGACAGACACTGTTCTAGGTGTTGGAACATAACTGTGAACAAGAAGAATAGTCCTGGCTCAGCACCTATAGCACAGTGGTTATGGCGCCAGTCACATAAACCGAGGGTGGTGGGTTCGAACCCAGCCCAGGCCAGCTAAACAACTGCAACAAAAAAATAGCCGGGCATTGTGGCAGGCACCTGTAGTCCCAGCTACTTGGGAGGCTGAGGCAAGAGAATTGCTTAAGCCCAAGAGTTTGAAGTTGCTGTGGGCTGTGATATCATGGCACTCCACGGAGGTGACAAAGTGAGACTCTGTCTCGATAAATAAATAAGAATAGTCCTGGAGGGGCTCGGCACCTGTAGCTTAGTGGTTAGGGCACTGGCCACATACACTGGGGCCGGCAGGTTTGAACCTGGCCTAGGCCTGCTATACAACAATGACAACTACAACAACAACAAAAAAAAAATAGCCAGGTGTTGTGGCAGGCGCCTATAGTCCCAGCTACTTGGGAGGCTGAGGCAAGAGAATCACTTAAGCCCAAGAGTTTAAGGTTTCTGTGAGCTGTAATGCCATGGCACTCTACCGAGGGCAACAAAATGAGTCTCTGTCTCGAAAAGAAAAGAAAAAGAATAGTCACTGGAGAACATCAGACCATAAATGAGGACACAAATGTATGAAGCAGCAGGTGATAGGGACAGCGAAGATAAAATAGGGTCAGAGTCAAGAGTGATGGGATGTGATCTCTCAGCTAGCACAAGTAGGGAAGACTTCTTGGAGTAGATATTATCTAGCTGAGTCTTGAGAAAAGAGAAGAGCCAGGCCCAGACATTCTTGGTAGAGGGAACTGCAAGTGCAGAGGTCCCAAGGTGGGCACGAATATGCATGGTGCAGACACCAGCTAAGGGAGCCAGGCTGGTTGCAAAACCGCTAAACTTTACCAAAGTGGTTGTCCCATTTTACTTTCCCACAGCAGCGGACGAGAGACCAGGAGGAGGGCGTCTCCTCTTTAGACCACAGGTGGGTTCTAGTAAATATGAACCTCAGTGTCGGAGGCACGAGAGCAGGGTGCATTAGCATGGGAGAGGCTCTGAAGAGGTGTGCATTGAGAACCTGTAGGGCATTGCATAACACAGTATCTCTGAGTGGGTTAGTCCCAGATCTTTGCCTCAGGGCCTTCTCCCACCCACACCCTGAGAAGAACTGCAATGGCCCCTGTGGAATTTCGCTTTGGGAGAAGCTCTTCAAGGTGGTCCCTGGGAAATGGAAATCAGAATGGCCTATGGTTATACCCTTTCTTTTTTTTTCTTTTTTTTTTTTTTTGGCCAGGGCTGGGTTTGAACCCGCCACCTCCAGCATATGGGACCGGCGCCCTACTCCTTGAGCCACAGGCACCGCCCTGTGGTTATACCCTTTCATAGACAGGCGTCGTGATCAGGGTCCCCAGAGGGAGACAGGCTGGCATGTCTCACTTGGGGATTATAAAACACAAAATGAAAACATCTTTCCTCTTCCTTCCTTGCCCCAGGTGCTTATCTGCCGGAACTACCGAGGTGACGTGGACATGTCAGAGGTGGAGCACTTCATGCCCATCCTGATGGAGAAGGAGGAGGAGGGGATGTTGTCACCCATATTGGCCCATGGAGGGGTCCGCTTCATGTGGATCAAACACAACAATCTTTATTGTATCCCTTTGCCAGGAGTTCCTGGGGCACTCCTGTGTGGGAGTGCACATGCTTGCACACATACAGGCCCAGGGCCGGCTCTGGCACAGCAGGAGCCATCAGACACAGCCCTGTTCTCCTGGAGCTCCCTGCTGTCTGAGGAGATGTGACATGGGTGACAGGTACTAGAAGAGGAGAGGGTGTAATGGGGACCCAGGAGGAGGTGACATCTTGGAGGAGACCTGCAGGAAGGCCAGGCTTCTGCCAGCAGAGGAGCAGGTTGGCATTAGGCCTACCCAGTTAACATCTTCATTGTAGCAAGATCATTCCTGGTGACTCATGTGTTTGTTCTGCTGTGGGCTGTGTTGGTTTGGGGCCTTGGTCTGGCTCCCTGGGTTGTGCCCGGGTTTAGACTTTACCATGCTCTGGAAGGGCCTCAGAACAGCTCTGAGGGGTAACAGCCTATAACCCAAGCTCTGAGGGGTAACAGCCTATAACCCAAGGAGTTGGCTGCCCTCTGAAGCCACCCTGGAGGAGGAGGCCAGCACTCGTGACTAGGTGACACCCATTCCTGGGCCCCTGTGCTGAGCTGAGAGGGACGCAGGAAGTGAGGTGGACGTGGAGCTCTGCCCTTTCTCCTTCCAGAGCTTGCTGTTGGCATATCATCTAGGTGGCACAGACTAAACAGGGACATCCAGGGCACAGTGTGTGACCTGCCTTTTCTGGTGGTTTAAGGCCTGTTAGGGAAAGAGGAACAGGAAGCGCCTAGCACGTACTGACCCCCAGGAAGCAGGGACTGACTCCCATGGTGAGGGAGAGTTTGTGCCAGGCACTTGATATACTTCACCTCAGTAATTCCACCTGCAGGAGAGAAAGTCAAGGTTTCTCTGAAAAGATTTGTTTCAGGGACCAAGGCTCATGTACCAAAGCCAGGAAGGGCTAGAGCCAGAATTGGCCCTGGCTATTTCCTGCAGAGTCTGGCTGGGGAGCCCTGGACTTCAGCAGGGTCACAGAGTGATCAGCTTTAGAGTAGCAGGGCCAATTGTGTCCTGCTTTCCACTCCTGGAATGAGCCCCACTCAGGGGAGCCCTCTAACCCAGCAGCCAGCTCAGGTACCCTGTGCTACCTTTGATTTTCTGTGTTAACAAGCACTCTCTGGGGGGCTGGGACTATGTCTGGCTGATAAGGGCTGCATGCCAGGCCTGGCTCAGACCAGGAGCTTGGTGACTCACCATGGACCAAGTAAAATGGCTGAGAGTATAGGTGGGTAGGCTCTGAGCCCAGCATGGAGGAAGAGGGGTTCCTCCATGGTCTGTGGTCTATGAGACAGCAGCCCAGGCCTCTCAATGCTCCTTAACTCCAGCCGCCATGCAGTGGTCGCCACTTCCAAGAAGAACGCATGTGTGTCACTGGTGTTCTCCTTCCTCTATAAGGTGGTTCAGGTAAGTCTTGCTGTGGGGGAAAGGGGAGTGGCAGTTGTCTTGACTCTACTTCTGTACCTCCCTATGAAAGGTCACCTGAGCCAGAGCTGCAGCATCCCCAGGGAGTTCTGCTGCTGGAACCTCAGGAAGTGGGAAGGGGGAGCCCCACCCCACCCCCACCTGTGGTCTTTACACCCTTCCTCACCCTGATGAAAAGGAAAGTGAAAAAGTGAAAAGGAGAAGGTGGGGCCTGAGCACAGGAGGGACAGGCAAGCCCCCAGCCAGCTGTGTAAAGATTTTGGTGAAAATTGGGGATGGAGAAGTATAATAACCTGCAAAGATGATGAACCCAGGTCAGCTCAGAATCTCTCAGGGACTCTCAAGGTATAATACCTCAAGCCTGCCTTAGAGACAAGTAACACATGCCAAGCCCAGGGTGACAGTGAGCTAGGGAGGTAGCAGCACACGCAAAGGCTGTGGGACAGGAGTGAGTGTGGAGCTGTCAGGGAACACCAGGGAGGCTGGCAAAGGGGGCAGGGCATGGGATGGGACTGTGCAGGAGTGTGGGTTTTATTCTACATCTGGTGAGAGGTAGCAGAGAGCTTTAAGCAGGAGACCAACAAGACCAGGTTTGATTTAAAGCAAGATCTTAGACTGCTGAGTAGAGGAAGAGCTTGAAGAGTAGACTTCCAGCAGACAGGCAACAGGGTCCTGGCCGAGGTGGGGCTGTGGGGCTGAAGGGTTGGGAATAGGACCCAGGAAGCTTGGGGTGGACCCAGGAAAGCTTTCATCCCTCAGGGGGTGCCACCTGTGCAGAACACTGGGCGCTGGGGCAGGCCTGGATGGTGAGGGTGCAGGGACAAGAGAGCAATGCATCCTTCTGGGAAGGCCCCACGTGCAGGCCAAAGGCTGGCTGTTGCTTGGGAGCGGTGGTGCCATCACAGGCGGACTGGGCCTGGCTGTCCTGCCTGTGATTTCCAAGCAGAGGCTGAGGTGATTGCAGCCCTGGATTGCATAGGGACATCAGCAGGTAAGAGAGCCCGTGGATGCAGGCATGGAAAGGTTCTCCTCCCCGCTGTGTTGGGCATTACCTTTCTGCTTTAGTGACCTTTCTTTGGTGTTAATGCTAACAAAAGAGCTTCTGCCAGGCAAGTGTGGTGGCTCACACCTGTAATCCTAGCTATTCAGGAGACCGAGGCAGGAGGATCACTTTAGGCTAGGAGTTCAAGACCAGCCAGAGTAACATAGCAAGACTCCTCTAAAAAAATTTTTCTTAATTATCTGGGCATAGGGGTGCATGCCTGAGTTACTTGGGGGACTGAGACAAGAGAATCATTTGAGGCTGCTGTGAGCTATGACCTTGCCTCTGCACTCCAGCCTGGGCGATAGAGCAAGACCTTGTTTCTAAAAAATAGGGGAGGTGGGCGGCGCCTGTGGCTCAGTCAGTAGGGCGCCAGCCCCATATACCGAGGGTGGCGGGTTCAAACCCGGCCCCGGCCAAATTGCAACCAAGGAATAGATGGGCGTTGTGGCGGGCGCCTGTAGTCCCAGCTGCTCGGGAGGCTGAGGCAGGAGAATCGCTTAGGCCCAGGAGTTGGAGGTTGCTGTGAGCTGTGTGAGGCCACGGCACTCTACCGAGGGCCATAGGGTGAGACTCTGTCTCTACAAAAAAAAAATAGGGGAGGCTTGGCACCCATAGCACAGTGGTTATGGTACCAGCCATATATACAAAGGCTGGCGGATTCAAAACTGGCCCGGGCCAGCTAAACAACAATAACCACAACAAAAAATAGCCCGTCGTTTTTAGTCCCAGCTATTTGGGAGGCTAAGGCAAGAGAATCGCTTAAGCCCAAGAATTTGAGGTTGTTGTGACGCCACAGGACTCTATTAAGGGCGACATAGTGACACTCTGTTTCAAAAAATAAAAAAAAAAAAATTAAGGGATAAATAGTAAGTTAACAAAACAGCAGCTTCTAACAAGCCCCTCTTCTTCTTGATGCCCCTTCTTTAACCTGAACTTTCCAGTAAAATGGGGAAGATGCAAGGCCAGAAGGTGGGGCTTTCAGCCATCAGCCGAGATGTTGCTGTCTTTGAGGCAAGGAGTGACTGTTCCAGCTGGGATTTAAGGGAGGCTCAGGAGGGGCTACAGCTTGAGGAGGAAAAGCAACACAGGGTCGGGATGTGCATTTCTGCCCAGGCATCAGAGGACGTCTGCAGTGCCAGCCTGGTTCCCGCCGCATGGACAGCCATTGCCCTCCTCCCTCCCACTTTCCTGGGCCCTGTAGCCTAGGAAGTGGGCAAAAGGGCCGTTGGCTTGGGGCCTCAGGTTCTAGAGGGCAAATGCTTTCATATAAGTATTCACATCCTTTCTCATCCTTCTTCTGCCTACCTCCAACTCTGCAGGTATTTTCTGAATACTTCAAGGAGCTGGAGGAAGAGAGCATCCGAGACAACTTTGTTATCATCTACGAGCTGTTGGATGAGCTCATGGACTTTGGCTACCCCCAGACCACTGACAGCAAGATCCTACAGGAGTGAGTGGGCCACACTGGGGGATGGAGGAGCTGGCCTGGGCGGTATCATGACATGCATGTCATCAGGTTTGGGAAAGGAAGAAGCAAATGTTTCCTCATTCATCCTCCCATCTCTAGCCATATATGGGTTTTTGTTAAGTTGCCCTCAGTGGTTTTGGATCCTTTTTCATTCAACAATCCCTTCATAAAATGAGTGGTTTTACTGGTGCCCGGTCTTTATTTTCCATCATGTAGATGCACCAAATCCCTTGCTATTAGGGAGTTACCTACCTTTGTTTTTATTGTCATAAATAAGACTATGATCAAAATCTTCCTTCTTTGGGGTCCTGTCCTTCAGATTATGGCCAGATAAGCACTTTGCAAGCACTTGATTCAAAGTCTCCCCACTCACCTTCTCCCCATTTTACAGGGAGCAAATGGACACTCAGAGAAGCCTGTGTTCCTATCCACTGTGCCTGTCACTCCCCAAGTGGGATCGGTGTTCACCAGGTTACCATCCCCAGGCTCAGTCCCATCTGCATGTCCAGCAGGGATAGGGGAACAGCTCACACCCACTTGTTCTCCTCAACACTGTCTCTTTGGCCCCCCCAAAAATTAATACTTAAGGGCCTTTATAATTTGAGTCCGTTGGTTTTTTTTGGAAATTGTTAAGGTTTTCTTGGATTAATCAGACCCTGATAGAACCAGAGGCTGCCTTTTCTGGACCCAATGAAATTGAGGGCCTGTTTGCATGTTAATCAGGCCTTTCCCTGTCCCCACTGTGGCTCTGCTGAAATATCAGGGCCAGGAACTGTGGTGTTGGTGCAGGTGCCCCCTCCTTAACTCTGGGTGTGTGGCCCCACAGATATATCACTCAGGAAGGCCACAAACTGGAAACAGGGGCCCCCCGGCCCCCGGCTACTGTTACTAATGCAGTATCCTGGCGATCTGAAGGCATCAAGTACCGGAAGAATGAGGTGTTTTTGGATGTCATTGAGTCTGTCAACCTCTTGGTAGGTCTTTCTTTGTTTCTTTCTTCTTATAAAATGTCTCTTCCATGATAGAAATAAACACAAATAAATACATATATATATATTTTTGAGACAGGGTCTCACTATGTCTCTCTCGTTAGAGTGCTGTGGTGTCACAGCTCACAGCAACATCAAACTCTTGGGCTTAAGCTATTATCTTGCCTCAGCCTCCCAAGTAGTGGGACTATAGGCACCTGCCACAACGCCCAGCTATTTTTTGTTGCAGTTGTCATTGTTTTAGCTGGCCCTGGGCCGGGTTCGAACCCTCCTGCCTTGGTGTATGTGGCTGGTGCGGTAACCACTGTGGTATGGGCGCCGAGCCAACACTAATAAAATTTTAAAACTAGTGAAGTCCGAAGAACCATTTTGCTTTCATGTGTTAACAGATCAGCAGGTTTCAGTTTGGGCCCCTCTTTGAAACTTAAGCTTGTTTTATCTTCATTCGCTTTTGTTCTGATTTTGAATCAATAGATGGACATTGTTTGTTTTTTGTTTTTTAAAAACAGTGTATAAAGTTAGAAAGTGAAGTGCTTCCATAATCAGAAAGATTCCCCCCCCTTAAGATGTGTTCATTGTCATCCTCTCAGGCCTCGTTCTTTAGACACACAAACATACATTGTTTTTCTGTAAAACTTAAGTTCCTAAGATGTGGTTCTCCTATAACATCTTTTTTTGTTTTTTGGTTTTGGTTTTTGTGTTTTGTTTTACTTTTTTGTATATGTTTGGGTTTTTCTTTTTATTTTATTTAAGTTATGAGTAAAGTTGACCTTTTTAAAATGAATTTTGCTACTTGTACAGATTTGTGTACCTGTCATAGCAGTGACACAGAACCTTAAACCTCCCTCGTGCTGCCCCTTTGTAGTCCTGCCCTCTGCCCTTCCCCATTTCCTGGCAACCCACCACTGGTCTGTTCTCCATCACTATACTTTTTGTCTTTTTGAGATTGTCATGTGAATGGCATTGTGTGACACTAGTTGTCTCTTGGAGATTGTTGTATGAATGGCGTAATATTAAGTATGGGACCTCTTGAGTCTGCTTCTTTCACTCAGCATGATGCCATTGAGATTCATCCAAGTTTTGTTATATGTATCAGAATTTTGTTTCTTTTTGTATTTATTTAGATTTATTTTATATTGTGAACCATTGTTTATCCATTCACCCATCAAAGGACGTTTAGGTGTTTTCCAATTTTTGGCAATTATGAGTAGAGTTGCTATAAACATTTCATGTACAGGTTTATGTGTGGACATAAGTTTTCATTTCTCTAGGGTAAATACCCAGGAGTGGGATGGCTGGGTCACACGGTAAGTGTATGTTTACCTTTATAACAAACTGCCAAACCATTATCATTTTGCATCCTCACCAGCAGCGGATGAGAGTTCTGGTTGCTCCACATCCTTGGTCAGTAATTTTATTTTTGCCATCCTAATAGATATGTTGTGGCATCTCAGCATAGTTTTAATTTGCATTTCCCTAATGGCTAATGATGTTGAACATCATTTTATGTTTCTTTGTCATCCATATATCCTCTTTTGAGAAGTATCTCTTTGTGTCTTTTGAGCATTTTTAAATTAGGTTGTTTGTTTTCTTTTTTTTTTTTTGGTTTTTGGCCGGGGCTAGGTTTGAACCTGCCACCTCCGGCATATGGGACCAGCGCCCTACTCCTTGAGCCACAGGCGCCGCCCGGTTGTTTGTTTTCATATAGTTGAGCTTAAAAGTTCTTTGTATGTTCTGGGTATGAGTCCCTTGTTAGGTATATGACTTGCAAATATTTTATATAGCTTGTCATTTTATTTTCTTTAGCAATGTCTTCAAAGAGGAAAAGCTTTAAATTTTTATGAAATCGAATTATAATCAAATTTTTTCTTTTTTTTTTTTTTTTTTGAGACAGAGTCTCACTATTTCGCCCTCAGTAGAGTGTCGTGGTGTCATAGATCACAGCAACCTCAAACTCTTGGGCTCAAGCGATTCTCCTGCCTCAGCCTCCTGAGTAGCCAGGACTACAGGCACCCGCCACAACACCTGGCTATTTTTTGGTTGCAGTTGTCATTGTTGTTTAGCAGGCCTGGGCTGGGCTTGAACCCGCCAGCCTTGGTGTATGTGGCTGAAGACCAACTCACTGAGCTACGGGCACCCAGCCAAATTATCAATTTTTTTTAAGTAGTTATGCTTTTGGTACCATATCTAAGAAGTTATTTCTAAACCCAAGGTTTATTCAACCTAAGTTTTATTCTAAAAGTGTTATAGTTTTACATTTATATCTATGATCAATTTTGAGTTAAATTTTAAACTGCATTTAATATGTGAGGGTTATAGCCAAGTTAATTTTTTTGCATGTGAAAAAAGTTTTTGCAGTTGTTCTGACACCATTTTTGGAAAGACTGTCCTTTCTTCATTGATTGCTTTTACACTTTTGTGTAAATTGGCTTTATTTGTGTGGTTTTGTTTCTGGACTGTATTCTGTTCCCTCTCTGTTCCTTTTGCCAATACCACACTGTGTTGATTACTGTAACCTTATAGTAAATCTGAAAATCAGATGGTGTGATTCTTCCAACATTCTTTCTTAAAATTATTTAAGCCATTCTACTTTCTTTATATAGAATTTTAGAATCAGCTTGTCTAGGTCTACAAAAATCCTGCTGGGACTTTGATTTATGTTAACTCTATAGATTAGTTTGGGAAGAATTGATATTTTTACCATATTAAGTCTCCCAATCTATGAACACAATATTTCTCTCTCTCTATATACACACACACACACACACACACACATACACACATCATATATATATAAGATGCATATTGCATATGTCATCTTTGATTTCTTTCAATGTTTTGTAGTTTTACCATGTACATGTGTTTATATCTAATTATTTCATTTTTTTAAAGCTTTTATAAATTGTATATTTTTAAATTTCAGTTTCCAGTGGGACACTGCTAGGGTATAGAAATATGATTGATATTTATGTGTTGACCTGATATCCTGCAATCTTGCTAAACTCACTTCTTCTAGAAGTATTTTTAGATTCCTTAGGACTTTCTACCAGAGATGTGTTGGCTGCAATTAGGGATAGTTTATTTCTTCCTTTTCAAAAGTTCTCTTTTTCTTGACTTCTTACCTCACTAAGATTTCCAGTACAATGTTCAGTACGAGTGGTGTGAGAGAACCTTGTTCCTGATCTTAGAGGAAAAGCATTCAGTCTTTCACCATCAAGTAGGATGTTAGCTATAGGTTTGTTGTAGATGTCCTTTTCACATTGAGGAAGTTCCCTTTTATTGCTAGACTGCCGAAAGTTTTTTGTTTTTTTTTATTATGAATGGATGTTGTATTTTGTTAAATTCTTTTTCTGTATCAATTGATGTGATCATGTGGGTTTTCTTCTTTAGATTGTTAATATGGTAGATTCCACTGACTACTTTCTGATTATTGAACCAGCCTTGCATTCCTGGAATAAACTCCAGTGGGTCATGATGTATTACAGGTTGAGTATTGTTTTGGAGTTTGGAGTTTTTTGGACTTTGGAATATTTAATATACATAATGAGGTATCTTGGGGATGGGACCCAAATCTAAATTCTAGATTCATGTTTTGTATGAGGTTGTTTTCGTATGAGGTTGGACAATTAAGTTCACAAATTTATCCTAGAAAAGTACTATACACCTAATTGCTGACTGTCAGTATGGTCACCTTTGAAATATTCCTCTTTGGAAAGTTATGCACCAACACCAGAGCTTAGTCCACTCTTTAAAACAATTTTGGAGGCTTGGCACCCATAGCTCAGTGGGTAGGGTGCCAGCCACATACCCGGAAGGTGGCAGGTTTGAGCCCAGCCTGGATCAGCTAAACAACAATGATAACTGCAACCAAAAAATAGCCAGGCGTTGTGGCTGGTGCCTATAGTCGCAGCTACTGGGAGGCTGAGGCAAGAGAATCACTTAAGCCCAAGAATTTGAGGTTGCTGTGAGCTGTGATGCCACAGCACTCTACCGAGGGCAACATAGTGAGACTGTCTCAAAAAAAAAAAAATCAAAAAACAGTTTTGGAACTCTATAAAGACCATCAGAGCTGTTGTACAATTAAGTTTGCAGACTTATCCTGGGAAAAGTGTTGTGAAGGGTGGGCTAGACTCTGTTGTCAGTAAAAGTACTTTGAAGGTGATTGTAGTGATAATCAGCAATGAGGTGTGTGGCACTTTTTCAGTATACTTTTTGAGGATGAGTTCTCAAACTTGTCAGTCCTCATATACATTTTATGCAAATAGCTGGAAGGTAAATTAGAAAGTAATTTTATTTTTCCCTTGGGGATGCCAAATAAACTGTGTATTGTGTGCTTGCGTTTTGACTATGACTTGTCACATAAGGTCAGGTATGAAATTTTCCACTTGTAGGGTCAGGTCAGTGCTCAAAAGTTTCAGATTTTGGAGCATTTCAGATTTTGGATTAGAGATATTTAACCTACATTATTTTTATGTATTATTTGGTTTCATTTGCTAATATTTTGTTGGAGATTTTTGGATCTATATTCATAGACCAATTCATATTGGTCTGTTATTTTCTTCTTCTTTGAAATGTTTTTATCTGGTTTTGGTATCAAGATATTAGAGTCCTCATAAAATGAATTAGGAAGTGTTCCTTCCTCTTCTGTTTTCCAGAAGACATTGTATAGAATTAATGTTAATTAATGTTAATTCTTCTTTAAAAGTTTGTTAGAATTCACAAGTGAAACTATTTGAGCCTGGAGATTGAGGTTTTTTTGTTTTATTTTTTTAGACAGAGCCTCAAGCTGTTGCCCTGGGTAGAGTGCTGTGGCATCACAGCTCACAGCAACCTCCAACTCCTGGGCTTAAGTGAGTCTCTTGCCTCAACCTTCCAAGTAGCTGGGACCACATGCACCAGCTACAACATCCAGCCATTTTTTGGTTGTAGTTGTGGTTGTTTGGCAGGCCCAGGCTGGATTTGAACCCGCCAGCTGTAGTGTATGTGGCTGGCACCTTAGCCGCTTGAGCTATAGGTGCCAAGCCGGAGAATTAGTTTTTAGAATACTTTTAACTCTTCTATTTATTTATTTTTTAGACAGTCTCAAGCTGTCGCCCTGGGTAGAGTGCTGTAACGTCACAGCTCACAGCAACCTCCAACTCTTGGGCTTAAGCAATTCTCTTGCCTTAGCCTCCCATGTAGCTGGGCTTACAAATGCCCACCACAATGCCAGCTATTTTTCTATTGTAGCTGTCATTGTTGTTTGCACTCCTGGGCTGGATTCAAATCCGCCAGCTCCAGTGTATGTGGCTGGCATCTTAGCCACTTGAGCTACAGGTGCTGAGCCTGAATTTTAATTTTTTTTTTTTTTTTTGTAGAGACAAAGTCTCACTGTACCGCCCTCGGGTAGAGTGCCGTGGCGTCACACGGCTCACAGCAACCTCTAACTCTTGGGCTTACGCGATTCTCTTGCCTCAGCCTCCCGAGTAGCTGGGACTACAGGCATCCGCCACAACGCCCGGCTATTTTTTGGTTGCAGTTTGGCCGGGGCCGGGTTTGAACCCACCACCCTCGGCATATGGGGCCGGCGCCCTACTCACTGAGCCACAGGTGCCGCCCGAATTTTAATTTTTTTAATTACTCAGGTTCTATATCTTCTTAAGTGAGTTTTGATAGTTCACTGTTTTTAGGAAATTGGTCCATTTCATATAAGTTTTTAAGCTTACTATGCAGTCTTGTCAATAGTATTTCCTTATTATATTTTTAATTTCTAAAGGGTCTATAATGATATCTTCTTTTTCATTCCTTCTATTAGTAATTTGTGTCTTCTTTTTTCTTTGTTATTCTTTTTGGATTATTTTATTGATTTTTATAAAGAATCAGCTTTTGATTTCATTGATTTTTCTCTTTTATTTTTCAGTGTCATTGATTTCTGCTCTCATGTCTACTATTTCCTTCTCTTTGATTTGGGTTTATTTTGCTCTTCTCTTTCCAGTTCTTTTAGATAATGCTGAAGATACTGATTTGAAACCGTTCTTCTTTTCTAATATAAACCCTCATGCTATAAATTTCTCTCTAGCAAAAGTATCTCCCAATTGGTATGTTGGATTTTCATTTTTATTGAGATTGTCTTTGTCAGATAGCGTGTCATCTGTTGATTGTACTTTTCTGTGTAAATTGACATTTTCATGGTTTTTCATGTGCTGAGTAATTTTGGATTATATCCTAGAGTTCTGCAGTAGGATGTATTAAGCTTCTAGGTGCTATTTAAATTATATTGAATATATTGATATTTTTTTTTTAACCAACAGTCAGTCTGGTCAGGTTCAGGCCACGAGTTCCAACCCTCAACCTGTGGGCCATGAATGTCAAGTCAGTTTTCAGAGACTTTGTGCCATTTGATATTCTCAAGTCTGTCTGAGTATGTACCACCCAGGGGTCAGTCTCAAACCTGGGCAGTTAGTTCAGTTCTCAGAGTCTTTGGTAAGTCAGAGTATGGTAAGTCAGAGTATGGTATGAGGATCAGTCAGTTTCACCTTGCATGATTCTAGAGATCTCTGGAGACATAAATGACTTCACAGGGTGGCTTTCCTGAGCTCCTTACTTGCTGCTCACTAGCCAGTACTTTCCAGTTTCCTGGGCCTTTGGGGGTTCTGTGGCTAAAAACTTGGGTTTCTAGCTCCCTACTCAGTCATGCATGTCTGCCATTGGGCCTACATCATTCTAACCTCAGTTGAGGGAGGACAGAGAGAAGAAGGAGCAACAGGGTGGCCACGCCCTCTTGGGACAGCAGCTAGCATCATAGGACATCTTGGGGCCTGGGACATGAGGGAACAGAGGAGAGGGGAGGGAAGGGTGGGGGACTCTGTATTCTCTCTGAGTGTCAGGAGCCCCCCCTTCTTATGTATTTATTTATTTATTTATTTATTTTTTAGAGACAGGGCCTCGCTCTGGCTTAAGCTGGTCTCAAACTCATGAGCTCAGGCAATCCATCCGCCTCAGCCTCCCAAGTGGCGGGATTACAGGCGTGAGCCACCGCGCCCAGAGCCAAGCTAGTTTCCCTGAGCTCTCTGTCTGCTTCCTGGGGCTCATTTCCACTGCACTTTCTTGTGGGGGCTGGTGGGTAGGGGGACACTGCTCACTTGGTGGCTCTTCTCTGGTCCATCAGCTTTAAAGAGTTTTTCAGCGGCTGCCAGGCTTTTTGTCCAGGTTTCATAGTTGCAGTCAGTGACAGAGGAAGGGGGATGTGAGCTGACCTGCCTCGCTTGAGGCCAGCTTTCTCCTCCATTGGCACTGGCCTCATCTCCTATTGCTTAGGTGGACTAGAATGAGTGCAGGAGATTAAGTCATGTGGGTCACTTAGGTGTACCCATTTCTGACAGTCAATTACAGGCAGTGCAGAAATGAGTGTACTTACTCATCCTCAGGCCTGCACTCGAGATGTCTCCCTTACCTGGGTGAGGATTTCTGGAGGACTGTCTCCAGGCATGGAACTGCCACTGCTGAGTGAGGATGCTTCCAGGGCACTTAGTGCAAACCTGTTTGCTTTCATCCCTTTTAAGACATTGGTTGAGGCAGTGAACTTGCTAATTATGTTCCTCTCCTGCCTGGACCCTTGTGTGACTTGTTCATTGAGCCCAGAAGGTGGTCTGCCTGACTGTGCGGTGCCCTGGGATAGAAAAGCAAATCCCAGGGAGATGAACAAAGCCCTGGGAATGTGAAGGTCCCAACCATAGGGCCTTGTAGCACATGGCCCTGCTCGAAAGAACCCCTCTCCTCCACATGAGTCAGCACGAAGGCAGGTATTAGAGCGTTACTGCCTGAGATTTAGACCTAGTGGCTGAGTCAACATTTGCTTCCAGATTCAGATAACCTGTATAGAGCAGCACACTTACTTACACAGCCAATCCCTCGGCAAACAATCTTCTCAGCACCCACCCTGGGGAGGGCACCAACTTTGGGTAGCCCAGTCACACCTCATCTAAGAAGCCCGCTTGTCCTCACTGCTACCTGCCAGCCCGAGATCAGCCTTATGGGCTGGTGACCTTTTGGCTTCACTTCTTGGGCCTTCCTAAGCAGTATTTGTGCCCTCATGTTTTCAGTTACAGAATGCCATAAGGACAATCTTGCTCCCCAGAGGGAGTTCTCAGGGGCTGTCACACTTGGGTGGAGCACTGAGGGCCCTGGGATTAAGGCAGGTGAAATCCCATCACTCAGGATCCCAGAGCTTAGGCTGGCAAGGGTCCTGATGCTTTCAGCACGACACAGCAGTGCTAGTGCCCACATGGCCCCTCAGCAGAGAGAAACACAGAGACAGACAGATAGGCAGACAAATGCAGGGTGGCTGTGTATACCGTGGGATCAGAGCGCTGCCTACTGGGTTGAATCCAGCAAGAATGGAGTGAGCAAGGGGCAGTGACGGGAGGTGAAGGTAGGAAAGTGACAGGAGCCAGACCCCACAGGACTTTGCCTGGTTCCCTGCCTTTCTCAGGGATGTCATTCACTTGGCACCTCAGTTTTCCTGCTCCCCTCAAAGGTAGCAGGGCTTTTGTGTGTCCACATGGTGTTTTTAGGCACTCACATTAAAGACTGGAAAGATTTTCCTACTTCTCTGCATACAGGAAACTCAGGTCCTCCACCACACTGGTATGGCTACAACCAGTATCCGGCCCAGGTGTCCGAGTTGGTGACCCTTGGCTCGCTTGCTGATGTGGATGTGACCTCATTGCTCATGGCACTGTGGTGGTTGGGACTATTCCCCCAGCACTTCCTCTGCCAGCCACTATGTGGCCTGCCCTCTGTGCCTCAGTTTCCTCATCATTACAATGAGCTCAAAGAGAGGTGTACCAGTATCTTGGCTCTCTCAGGTGTAGCCCGGTTACTTTGGTGTGGTTTCTTTTTGTTTGTTTTGTTTTGTTTTTGAGACGGAGTCTTACTATGTCACCCTCGGTAGAGTGCAATGGCATTACAGCTCACGGCAACCTCAAACTCTTAGGCTTAAGCAATTCTCTTGCCTCAGCTTCCCAAGTAGCTAGGACTACAGGTGCCCACCACAATGTCCGGCTATTTTTTTGTTGCCACTGTCGTTGTTTAGCAGGCCTGGGCCTGGTTCAAACTTGCCAGCCCTGGTGTGTATGGCCCACACCTAGCCACTGAGCTACAAGCACCAAGCCTGGTGTGGTTCTTTTAACTGTACTCACAGGTACATTCCTGTTGGATGGTGTTATCTTGAGTCACAGTCCCTACCCCACAGGTTGTCAAAGTATGTGTATAGCAGGGCTTGGCACAGGGGAAATGCTTAGTCAATGTCAGCTGCTGTGATTGGATCTATTTTGGTTTATTGTTAGTTTGCATAAAGGGTTATCAGGTGTCAGGGCCCTAGAAGCTCCATCATTAACATAACCTGGGGGTGAGGGGCCAGTGGCCTCCTGGGAGGCAGAGGAAAAACAGATTTCAAGAAAAGTAAGTCTGGCCTTGCCTAAGAGAGCCTAGGTCAGCCCATCAGGTGAGCAGGCACTAGTAAAGTCCTAGTCCAGGGCCATGAGTGCAGGAACCAGCCACCAGGTATGTCTGGGGCATGGAGGGTGTACCTGGAGGGAGGGAGTGGTACACGAGAGAGCCCTCAGAAGGGCTTTCAGGCACTGCTGCAACTCTAGGCCCCAATGTGGTCTGAGGCCTAGTGGGCGGCCCCATAGTGTCCACTTCAGTGTTCGCCAGGCCCTGGCATGAAGGCTGGTTGGGGGACAGATGAGTCCAGAACCCTCAGCCAGGTGTGGGAGAGCAAAGGGTGGAGCCCTGAGCTAAAGAGGAGCTCCCCTAGCTCAGAGGATGCTTGGGACAGGAAACAGCTTAGAGATGATCAGGGCAATGAGAATAGGATGGCTGTGAGGTCACACAGCACAACTCGGGCAGTGGCTGGTAAGTTAAGGCTTCCCCTCATGCCCACCTGCTGCCCTTCAGGTCAGTGCCAATGGCAACGTCCTACGCAGTGAGATCGTGGGCTCCATCAAGATGCGTGTCTTCCTCTCAGGCATGCCTGAGCTGCGCCTGGGCCTCAACGACAAGGTTCTCTTCGACAACACGGGCCGTGAGTACCCTCGGGTGCAGTTGGGCAACAGGCAGCCCCAGGGTGGCTGCCTGGCCCTGTGGACAGAGCAGGCCTCATCCCATGAGGATGGCTTCATTGGACACATGAATGAGAGCTGAGTGGAATGTTGACCTGGGTAAAGAAACAAACTGATTTTAAGCACTTGGTTTAGAAACATTTGACATTGTGCATCACACAGCGGGTCCTCCACCCTACCTTGTGCCATCTTAGCAGGGACTGAGCCAGCAGGGCTCAGGGTTATGCCTTGTTCTCTCATCCCTCAAGAGCCAAGTTTCTCCTCTCATCTTAAGCCCTGGGTCTGGGCCATGATTTGAGCTCTCACCACTAGGCTTATAGCACTTCTCATGGTGGGGTAGGGGCAGAGTAGGCTCAGAGCCTAGGGTCACTGGGGCTCCATATTTGCAATCTGTACTCCCCCTCCCAGCCCCTGCAAGTGGCCCAGGTATACCCCTATTCCTGGTCTAGCGAAGGGTTCTTGGGCATTAGCCCATCAGAGCAGCTTTCTGCCTAGGGACTCAACTCATATAGCCCCTTGGTGGAGCAGGAAATTGATATAGGATCCAGGACCCAAGGGGTACCAAGCCTGGGCCCTCTGGGAGTCCTGAGCCATTTCCCAGCTGAGTCCCTTGATTGTTCAGCAGTTGCTGCTCAAGCAGCACCCCTGCTGAACCCTGGGATGGCTGCTGGGACTCAGCATGAACCACAGGCCTTCTCCCAGGGACTCCGGGGGGTCAAGGAGTGACAGTAGTTGTCTTGAAACCAGCAACCTTGGCGTTTAGGGCACAGGATGTTTTCAGAGTATGGGATGGGGGTTCTCTGCCAGGGTGGGCCCTGGGCAGTGGGAGAGCTGCTGAGAGAATGACCCAGAGAGCCCAGGGGTATCCTGCCTCCACCTTAGGTGGCAAAAGCAAGTCTGTGGAGTTGGAGGATGTGAAATTCCACCAGTGCGTGCGGCTGTCACGCTTTGAGAACGACCGCACCATCTCCTTCATCCCACCCGACGGCGAATTTGAGCTCATGTCCTATCGTCTCAACACCCATGTGAGTGTGCCGACCCCAGCAGGCCATGGGGATTCGGGCAGCCCCACTCCTGCTCCCGGTGGGTGAGAGCACATCTGTGTGGTAAAGCCCAGTATCTGGCCCCACCCCAAACTCCACAGGCTGCCTGAGGGGGATTGACCCTTTGGCCACCTTTTGACAGGCAGCCTCCCCAGAGGAGGCCCTGGACATGTGCTCCACATTTGGGCAGAGGCCCTTGGCAGCTCTCTGCTGCTTCAGTCTTTATGCTTTGGCCTGTCCTCATGCCAACTGTGCACTCCTCTAGGGACCCCAAGGAGCAAATGGACCCACACCTGGGCAAATGCCCTTTGCCTTGTGTTCCCGTCTCTGAAATGGGTCTTTGTAAAACACAGCCAGATGTAAGTGCTGTCTTCCCCCTCCCTGGCAGGTCAAGCCCTTGATATGGATCGAGTCAGTGATTGAGAAGCATTCCCACAGTCGCATCGAGTACATGATCAAGGTGCGTGGGTGTCCCTTGCACACTGTCATCAAATGGCCCATCCACTGAGGCCATTTCAATGTTTCTGGTCCTTCTTGGGCCTTTGGCATGAGGTCCTGACCCGGGCTTCGGGGTGCTGTGGGTCTCCGATCCATGCTGCCTTGTAGTGGGCCCACATGTGGAATGGGCCTGGCACTGAAAGGAGGTGCCATGCAGGGCCTGCCCTTAGAGGGTATCACCTCCCTGGGAGGAGCCTTCATTCAGAAGGCTTCCTGGAGGTACTGCCCACCAGGTAGGTCATTCTTGCCCCTCAGTGACCCTATGCAGCCTGGACCAGCCCTAGGGACACACACATTGTCCTAGGAACCCATGGCTGGGCCAAAGAGAGGGAAGAGGGGGCCCGGAAGGCTAAGGGGACAGGAGGGCCGAGATTGAACTTCTGGAATCAGGAGTTAGGAGAGTCTTGGGGGATGAGAGGAAGTGCAGGCAGTGCCTGAAGAAGCCAGGGGCCAGGTGGCAAGGGGAAGGGCATCCCACAGGCCAGGCTGAGAGGCATGTGACCTCACTGGGGTCTGAGCTCCCTCACCTTTGCCCTCCAAAACCATGTCTGCAGGCCAAGAGCCAGTTCAAGCGGCGCTCAACAGCCAACAATGTGGAAATCCACATCCCTGTGCCCAACGACGCTGACTCGCCCAAGTTCAAGACGACAGTGGGGAGTGTCAAGTGGGTTCCTGAAAACAGCGAGATTGTATGGTCCATCAAGTCCTTCCCGGTGAGCGCCATTCTCAGACATCTCCTCCAGACATTCACCTCCCCCACATGCACCCTGTGCATGTTTGGGCCATGTGGCCTGTCTGCTGCAGGACCTCCCTGTGCCTTGAGACAGGGTATCGATCCCCACCATGTTCCCCACACCTGTAGTTTCTCAGAGGGTTAGGAGGGAGAGTGGACAGAGAACCAAGGACCAGGACCAGGCCAAGTGTGTAAGAAAAGCTGAGGGAGGCAGAGGCCGGCTTGGCCTCCTGGGCCCCTCTGCTCCTTCCTTTTATTAGTAAACCTGCCTCTCCCTTCAGCCTCAGGGCAGCACCCTACACACACCTCCCACTACTGATGTGAGATGTGGCATCTGTCCATGCCGTGCCTCCAACCCACATCGAAGGAGCCCCTCCCCTTATAGTCTTGTCCCAACTAAGAGCCCTGGCTCATCCTTTCCCAAGTCGGGCTCAGACTCAACCTCACTCAAGGGGCACAAGCTGCCTTGCGGGGAGAGCAGCACAGCTTCCAGAATCTGGTTACCAGTTCTAGGTAAGTGTGGCATCTCATGTCCTGTACACACCTGGGCACTGTGTTGAGGGTTTTGAAGACTCGAGCCTAAGCATGCATGTGGGAATGCACAGTGCCCAGAGAGGCTGGAGCTGGCATGGCTCCAGTGCTAACTCAGGTCTTCCTGCTCACTCCGTAGGGCAGGCTCTTTGGCAGTAACTGATTTCCGTATTTTCCCTTCACTCTCTGGCTAGATCCCAAGGGGACTTGGGGACAGTACTAACTGAATTAAAGAAGCTAGAAATGTGGTAATTCAAGTGCTTTGAAATTTTTTTTTTTTTTTTTTTGTAGAGACAGAGTCTCACTGTACCGCCCTCGGGTAGAGTGCCGTGGCGTCACACAGCTCACAGCAACCTCCAACTCCTGGGCTGAAGCGATTCTCTTGCCTCAGCCTCCGGAGTAGCTGGGACTACAGGCGCCCGCCACAACGCCCGGCTATTTTTTGGTTGCAGTTTGGCCAGGGCCGGGTTTGAACCCGCCACCCTCGGCATATGGGGCCGGCGCCCTACTCACTGAGCCACAGGCGCTGCCCGCTTTGAAATTTTTTATGTTAGTACTTTCCCTCAAAACCATAATAACAATCTCATGGCAGAAAATGAAAATAGAGGGAAGGGGTGGCACCTGTGGCTCAGTGAGTAGGGTGCCAGCCCCATATACCGAGGGTGGTAGGTTCAAACCCAGCCCTGGCCAAATTGCAACCAAAAAAAAGAAAATAGAGGGAAGAAGGCTGGGCACGGTGGCTCATGCCTATAATCCTAGCACTCTGGGAGGCCAAGGTGGGAAGATCCCTTGAGCTCAAGAGTTGGAGACCAGCCTGAGCAAAAGCGAGACCCTGTCTCTAGCAAAAATAGAAAAACTAGCCAGGCGTTGTAGTGGGTGCCTGTAGTTCCCAGCTACTTGGGAGGCTGAGGCAGGAGGATCACTTGAGCCCAAGAATTTGAGGCTGCAGTGAGCTAGAACGACACTGCTATACTCTACCGAGGGTGACACAGTGAGACTATCTAAAAAAGAAAGAAAGCGAAGATAGAGGAAAGAGGGAGGAAGGGGGAAAAAAGCCTACAACTTAATTGTAACTGTAACACTACTATTAGCCTTTTAGTGCATCTCCTAATCTTTCTATGTGTTTTTGTTTTACATGGTTTCAGATGAGTAGAGCCAGTTTTGTATTTTTTCTTTTTCACTCAGTACTGTATCAGAAGCATTTCTCCTCTGGTTGCTGTCTTCTTAGCAGTCAGCTTTGGCAGCCATAGAATGTTCCACAGAGGCGTGGTAACCATACTGGATTGTTAGACTGTCCTTTTTCCCTCTAGATTCCACTGTTTAAAATAGTGTTTATATTTTAAAACGCAATAGAAGAATAAGTCATAAGGATAAACCACACTGGTGGTTATCTCCTCACCAGTGTGGACTGTATTTTGTTTTGTAGATTTGACTTTGAAACCATGTACAGACACACCTTGTTTTACTGCTCTTCACAGATACTGCATTTTTTACATTTGAAGGTTTCTAGCAACCCTGTGTCAGCTAATTCTATCAATGCCATTTTTCCAACAGCATGTGCTCGTTTCATGTCTGTCACCATTTTTTTTATCTATAAAGTATTGTTAAATTAAGGTACATACATTGTTTTTTCAGACAATTGCACACTTCTTAGGTGATATTATTGTGCAAATGTAACTTTATGTGCACTAGGAAACCAAAAAATGTGTGTGACTCATTTTATTACAATATTGGTTTTATTGCAGTGGTCTGGAACCAAACCTGCAGTTTCTCAGCGGTAGGCCTGTACATGTTTTCCATGAATATAAAACAAAATTAAATCTAAATGAAAAAAAAGATAATTCCTGAAAATCAAAGCAAAATGAACTCACCAGTGAGGCAGTTGATGATAACCACACAGAGATGAATTATAAATGACAAGCTCTAAGGACAAAAGGAACTGCAAAATAAGATCTTGTGCATCTGTGTGTGTGTGTACACCCTTGTCTCTTACTTTGATGTCTCCATACTGAAAACTAATACACAGTTATATTTAGAATTGACGGGTTTTGTTTTTGTTTTTGTTTTGAGACAAGGTCTCACTGTATTGCCAGGCTAGAGTTCAGTGGCGTCATCATGGTCTAACTTTTCTATTTTTTGTAGAGATAGGGTCTTGCTCTTGCTCTGGCTGGTCTTGAACTCCTGGCCTCAAGCAGTCTTCCCACCTTGGCCTCCCAAAATGCTGGGATTATGGGCATGAGCCACCACGCCTGGCTGGTTGGTGTTTTTTAAATGTGTAAAGCATTTACATGGCTCAAAAGTCAAAACTTTTTAAAAAAAAAAAAGGCGGCCAGAGCCTTACTTCATCCCTCTTCCCATTATGGAAAAATTTGTTAATTTGTATCTTACCATCCTGGTGTGTCTTTTTGGTAAAAAAAAGCAAATAGACAAATAGCAATGTGTGTTCCAGTTTTCTCAGTACCATTTGTTGAAGAGACTGTCCTTTCCCCATTGAATGTTCTTGGGAATCTTGTGAAATATGTAAAGGCTTCTTTCCATTCTATTTATCTGTATGACTGTCTTTATGCCAGAATCATATTGTTTTTGATTGCTGTAGCTTTGTAGTAAATTTTGAAATCAGAAAATATGAGTCCTCTTGCTTTGTTCTTTTTCAAGATTGTTTTTGCTGTTCAGCTCCGTATTCTTTTAACAGCTGCATAGTATTCCACAGTGTGGCCATTTATTTGGTCTTTATACAGCCATTCCCTATTAAAGGGCATCAGGTTTTTTATAATTTTTAGCTTTAGAGAGACCCCTCCAATGATTAACTTTGTGCATATGTTGTTCTGTGATCTCAAATGTGTAGGTTCCAGAAGGGGGATTGTTGAGTCAAAGATTACACAGACTGAGATTTTCTTGGATCATGCCAAATTCCTATCTTTATGTTCCACTGGCACCACCTCCTGAGCTTCATCAGCAGCATTGCTGGTGAACTCTCAGACATCCTCAACCAGAGAGTAGGGGCATGGACGGGATCTCTGTGCCACGTGAATCTGCTATTCTCTTATTAAAAACATGATGGAGTCATGTTTCCTATGTCTTGAGTGCTCATCGTACTTCTTTTTCTGGACGCTGGGTGTCTTGCTCATTTTTCTCACTTCCTTTTGTCTGTCCACACAGCTAGGCCACGTTTTAACTAGAGGCTTTTTCTGGTTTTACATATCATGGACCACACTCTAACTCCCCCACACATATCCATGGCTCTTCTCTTTCCTGGTTTCCCTAGTGATTCTTTTTTTTGTAGAGACAGAGTCTCACTGTACCGCCCTCGGGTAGAGTGCCGTGGCGTCACACGGCTCACAGCAACCTCTAACTCTTGGGCTTACGCAATTCTCCTGCCTCAGCCTCCCGAGCAGCTGGGACTACAGGCGCCCGCCACAACGCCCGGCTATTTTTTTATTGCAGTTTGGCTGGGGCTGGGTTTGAACCCGCCACCCTCGGCATATGGGGCCGGTGCCCTACTCACTGAGCCACAGGCGCCGTCCCCTAGTGATTCTTGCTCGTTTCATTTTCCTTATGAACTTTAACTCCATATGTCTGCACAGAATTTATAAGTTGATTAGGAAAAATTAACACCATTATGGGCTGGGCACAATGGCTCGTAGTAGTAATCATAGCAATTTGGGAAGCTGAGGTGGAAAGGTCTTTTGAAGCCTATAGTTAGAGGCCAACTTGGACAATACAGCGAAATCCTATCTCTCAAAAAAATAGAAAAATTAGCTGAACATGATGATGCATACCTGTAGTCCCAACTACTCAGGAGGCTAAGGCAGGAGGATTGCTTGAACCCAGGAATTTGAGGTTGTAGTGAGCTGTGATGATACCACTGCACTCTAGCCCAGGCAATAGAGCAAGACCTTGTCTTCAAAAAAAAAACCTTTATGGGGCGGTGCCTATGGCTCAAAGGAGTAGGGCGCCGGCCCCATATACCGGAGGTGGCAGCTGGTTCAAACCCAGCCTCGGCCAAAAACTGCAAAAAAAAAAAAAACCCTTTATGATACTGAGTTGTCCTAGACTCCCATTTGTGCCTTTTAGAAATGTTTTAACATTTACCTTATATGCCTTAGATAGGCTTTCCTATAGTTTTAAAAATTGTTTTTCTCAAATGAAAACATGCTACTTACGTGCAGAACAGTACACAAACGAGATGTGAACAACTCAGTGAATTTTCTAAGAGCGAACACATTCATTTATCTGGGTCCAAATAAGAGCCACAGAATACTCCCAGCCCTAGGAATTCCCATTTTCTCCTCACTCTGTAGATTTGGTACCTTGAGGTCAGAGAATTTATTTGTACTGTTTCTACTTTTTAGAATTTATTGAGGTGTCCTTTATGGACTAGTAAAAGGTCAGCATGCGCAAATATTCCATTTGTACTTGAGAACATGATAAGGTCTTTGTTACCAGGGCAGGGAATTTGACACGTGTGCCCAAGAGGTAGGCTATGGCACCATGACCTTGTCCTGGATAGAGAGCTGGGTTGGGCCTCGCCTCCAGGCCTTCCCCTGCTTCTCTTTGCAGGTCTTATTGTCTCTGCTTTACACAAGTTGCTGCCATGTTATTTGGTACATAGATAGTTGTAGCTATTGTATCTTCCCTGTGGCTTACAGGACTGTAACCTCTAGGATTGTGGTCTGTCCTTCTTGGTGCCTATAATTCTCCTGTTTTGACAGCAGCCCCTGTCCTGTTTTCTTTGCCTTTGACAGGCACACCTCTGCCCATTCTTCCTGCTGGGGTAGCCTTTCTCACTCTGCTTTTGGAGCAGAGTTGGGTTTTGGTCTGCGAGCCAGCCTACAAATCTTTCTCATTGAGAGGAGAAGTAAACCCACTCAGATGAACGTGACCAACACAAAGTGGGCGTGCAAGCTTCCACTGCACACCCCTTGCTGGGACTATTGTCCTGCTTTCTTGTGAGTTTTTTTGTTTTGTTTTGTTTTGTCTTGCATTTTCCTTTCAGTTTTTAGTAAGACTCAGATATTTGGTCTGGTTAGTGTTTCTTGCCTGGGCTAACAGGGCATATTTATTCCTTTGCAGCCTGCTTTGTCAGTTACTGACATCACGTTATGTTCCCCTCACTTTCAGAGTCTTTCCTCAGCACACGTCACCAAGTCAAGCAGAGTCCTCACTGTCGCTCTACCTCTGTGGTAATAGGCAGAGACTAGCCTCTCGGTGCAGCCCAGGAAAAGGAGCGTGAGCCCAGCTCTGGGCACCAGTGTCCCTGCCCTTGTCTGGGGCAGATGCAGCCCTGGTCCTCAGCAGCTCCGACTGAGCCTTGGCCAGACCCCTGGGGATCAAAGACTGTGGTGTCCCAGGTATAATCAGAGCAGAGCTCCCCTGCTCAGGGCAAGATCAGGCACTGGGGACAGCCAGGCTGAAATCTGTTGCTCCTCAAGACCAAGAAGGCAAAGGTCACAGCTAGGATGTGGGTTCCAGTCCTTCTTGGACCCGCTCTGAACCTCATCTCTAGTCACTGCTGAGCTTCTGAGGACAGAGCCACCCCCTACTCACTTTTAAGAGCAGGACCCAGGGCCAGCCTGTCATTTAAGTGTCTTTGTTTCTTAGTTTTGTTCATGTTCCTCGTTTTGACATTTCTCCTTTCTTTGACATGTTCTCCTGAGACTGGGCATGTGAGGCTGTTTACCAGGATCTCTGGCCTGGGCATACCCCTTGTCCCGTGGAAGCCCTCACCTGCCACTGTCAATACACACCTGCCCTCCCTCCTCTTCCTTCTCAATGCCAGTCTGTCTGGTCCATCAGGCTCAGGGGATGGTGATATTAGGGGGAACAGGCATACTGGGTGGCCACAGGCCATACAGGAAGGGGCTTGGTGACCAAGGCTGGCACCTAGGCATCCTCCAGGGGCAGCTATTGGGTGAGCTGGAGCAGGGCCTGGGCCTGACCAGCTCCACCCTCATCTGCCCCCCTAGGGTGGCAAGGAGTATCTGATGCGGGCCCACTTTGGTCTGCCCAGTGTGGAGGCTGAGGACAAGGAGGGCAAGCCCCCAATCAGTGTCAAGTTTGAGATTCCCTACTTCACTACCTCCGGCATCCAGGTATGTGTGGCCAGGGCCCTGGAGCAGAGACAGGACCAGGGGTGGCAGGTGACAGATATTTACACCACCAGCTTAGAGAAGGGTGCTAGTATGCTCATCCCAGGGCCCCATGGTGCTGCCAGGTTCTTCTCAGGGCAGCCAAGCCCCAGACAGGGAGAGAGTGAGCTGCTCTACTCAGACCTGCCCTGTGCTGAGCCTACAGCTCAGAGACTGATTCTTCCCTGAAACTTAGTGGTTGAGGCTGTGCTGCCCACACCTGGTTCACACGGGACCTGTTTTCCTGTTACCTCCTTGAACGCACAGGAGAGGAGGGACTCACAGAGAAGCATAGGCCTTCCTGGGTCCAGGCCCCTCCTCCAGGAGGCTGCTGAAGGGCTGTCTCTTTGCCCTAAAATCAGTTTGGGGGGAAGGAAATGAAATCTTTTCCCCTCTGTGAGCCTGCATCCTACCTCCTTGCATTTTCCTTCCCATGGCCTCTACACCAGCTCTGGACTAGCCCTGGGGAGGAATGCTTAAAGGGGGCCGGGTTCCAGAAGGGAGGGAGCCTGTGTGTGCTCAGGGTCCTATACTGTGCCTCAGGTGCGCTACCTGAAGATTATTGAGAAGAGCGGCTACCAGGCCCTGCCCTGGGTCCGTTACATCACTCAGAATGGAGGTGAGTATAGCCCCACCTGTGGGGAAGGGGACACACTGAGGAGCTGGAGTTGTAGTTCCAGGGTCAGGTCCCAGAAGCTTTGCAGGGGCACCTTCTCTCCCTGGGTGCAGAGCTGAGAACGGATGCCTCCCTCCTTTCTTCTAGATTACCAGCTTCGGACCCAGTGACGGGCCACTGCAGCCAACAGGCTTCTGGTCAAGGCACCAGGGGACATACCTGCCAAGCCCACTGGATGGAGAGGGCACAATCCCTGGACGCTGGCCATCCTCCCGGCCTCCACCCAGGGACCCTTTCCTTCTCCAGGCCACCTGCCCTGCTGTTGACACTCTTCTCAGAAGTCCCTTTTCCTGGAAGAGGCTCATCTAAGAGAAGACTCATCTCTTTGCCCTGAAATCAGTTTGGGGGGAAGGAAATGAAATCTTTTCCCCTCTACACATAAAATACAGCCTTTTGTGCTGTTGAGTTCCAGGTACCAAAAAGCTTGGCTAGCACTTGCCAGACCGCCAGCTGCAGGCGGCATCTTGCCACTGAGGGGAAGCACCAGCCTCGCCAGGCCAGCAGGGGCTTCATTTTATTGCCATTTTGTTGAACGTTATGGGCTTATGGGAGTTCTCAGAACTTGTCTTTGTTCATTTGTTGTTTGTGTTACTCTTAGTGTCCCTGTTTCCCCCTCACATCCTAAGGCACTCAGGCAGCACTTGGTGAGGACAAACCCTCACCCTCCTTGTTCCCTCTGCAGCAGGGCCCGCAGCAGAGTCTGTTTACATGTTGGGGTCAGAGCCAGGTGCTCTTGTTGGCTGCTCCTTGGAGGGCCCTGACCTGACTCAGCGCCTTCCCAGGGCCAGCCTGGGCCATGAGACGCTGTCACTCAGCCAGATCAGTGTTTCCCCATGAGGGGAGATGGGATCCAGTGAGGGGTGCTAGCCTCAGCCTTCCTCCAGCTGAGGGTCCAGAGGGTGGGGGACACATGTCATCCACCCTCCCCACCCTTTGCGTGTTTATGACATCGTTACATTAAATTCCATTCATTAAATACGCCTCCTGCCTTCCCTCTGATGCGGCATGGGACCTACTCCTCCTGGGTGACTGCCAGCCCATGTGGGGCTTGGCTCACCTAACTCCATCACTGACCTTCCCTGTGGCACCACGAGGTGTCATCAGTTCCCAGTGCCTCTACTTCCCCAGCTGAAAAAACCGGAACAGGCAGTCACAGGGACGATGTACCCACTCCACTGGACCAACAGGGCTCTTCCCCCAGGGCCTCTCAGAGGAGGGCACACAGTCAGACCTTTGTCATCTCATCTGAGATGATTATTGCAACCTGCTCAACGCTCGATCACAACAACTTCTCTCCAGCACTCTCCAACCCAGTGGCCCTTGTACCCACAGCAGTGGCAGGCCCTGTGAGCTTGCTAGGAACACAAGTTCATTGACTCATCCTGACCTGCCAAAGCAGAGACTTTGGGGTGAGGGCCCAGGAAACTGTTCAACAAACTGCCAGGTGAGCTTTACACCACTGAAGGTTAAGAACTGCTGCCTGGCCCCTCCGGTGGGGAAAGAGCACATGGGCAGGAAGTGCTACCTGCATGCATGTTCCCTGCCGAGCCAGCCCCCTATTGCTTTGAGAGCTTTGTTCCTTTCTTCTCCCATGTCACCAAGCTCCCCTTTGGATGTCTAGCAGGCATCTAACTTAACACAGCCGGAACAGGAACTGGGCCTTCCACCCATGTGGAGTCTTGCTCATCATAGCATATGACACTACCCCAACCTAGGACTGGGGCAAAGCCCTGGAGGTGCTCATGCCCATCTCCCACTACCCACCCCAAATCTGCAGCAAGCCCTCATGGTCCCCTCCAGAAGGCCCTGGGTCTAACCCCATTTGCTATCTTCACTGTCATCCCTGGGGGTCATGCTTCAGAGTGAGCTCTAGTCATGCCTAGCCTGGGAGCCTCCTGGCACCAGACAGCAGTGGTCTGCAGGGTAAGAGCTTGTTTCTAGTTGTGCATTAGGCAGCACAACCTGAAACCCTCCCCTACAGACACATAGAAATGCTTATGATAAAACAAATCTGCTTAGCCATGGCCATGAGAAAGCAGGGGAGAGAAACAGGAACCAGGCACTGAAGAAAGCATGAGCTGATGCTGGCAGTGCTCTTCGAAACCAGGTGGCTGGTGGGACTTCAGGGCTGTGAACTATGTGAAGCTGAGATCCTTGTAGTTCAACTTGCAGTTTAAAAAGATAGAGTAGAAAGATGTTTGCCCTCCAGCCTTTAAAGATAGTACCATTTACTCTCTTGGCCTGAGATATGGTGGAGAAAAAGTCTCCCTGAAATCTTGCCACCACTAGTTTATGGCTGAAATGTTTGCTATCTCGATGGCCTGAACATACCTGAGTCAAGACATTTATGACACAAAACCCTTCTGGAAGGGCATAATTTCAACGCTTGTTACCCAAGGTCCTGGAGTACCATCTACCCTAAATGTAACAGCACTTCCCCAAAATTGAAAAACACATGACTGAAAGATTATAAATGTCAGATCCTCAAGAACTTTGTATAAGATTGTCAGACATGGAAATATGCAGTAAATCTGCTCTGCCTGATTGAAAGCAAAAGAAGGGCTCAGAAAAGAACAAAATGCTATCAAGACCAAACTTTTGCAACATCTAAACAAGGCCAAGTAATTTTCATACAAATTATACAGATCAGTTAGAAAAAGAAAACCCAACAGAAAATGGGAAATGTGTGAACAAACAATACCAAGAAGATGATGTCCAAGTGGCAAATAAATGTGAAAAGATGTTCAGCCTTGTAGGTATTGAGGAAATAAACTAAGACCTACTAGCAATTAGATGCTATTTAACACTTGTTAGATCTACACCCCCCAAAAAAAAATGTTTCTAAGTTTGGTAAAACCAAATGTTGGTGAACAATAGGTGAATAAATTGATAGAATCACTTAAAAATAGGCAAAACTAGCAAAGTTAAAAGATGCATTTACCTCCAGACCAGCAATCTCATTCCTAGGTATAAACTCAACCCTTCCTGAATGGGCTTCTGCAGGAAAATGAATCCTTGAAGTCCTGAGGCATCTGTTGTAGGTAAATGACTGACTTTTCCTACACGTCTAGAACACACTAGCAATATGGGAAAGTTGAGAAAATAGTTCCTGAAATCATTTTCTGAACACCATAATTTTCTCACAGAACTCTAGTTAAGAAATGCCTTGAGAAGTCCGTGCACAAATATATGCAGAAATAGCACGTGTATGGTAACATTCATAGCAGCAGAGAGATGATAGCAAAAAAACTGGAAAGCAACCAACATCTCAGTGGAATAACAGATCATTGTGGTCTATTTACACAGATGATAGCAGTGCAAATGAATTAAACTAGAGCAATGATAGGGTTGGGAATGAATCTTAACATTGAGGCTCGGTGTGGTGGCTCACACCTATAATCCCAAGGCTTTGGGAGGATGCCAGAAGTTTGAAACCACCCTGGATAACATAGTGAGACCCCATCTCTACAAAAAATAACTTTAAAAAATAATTAGCTAGTTGTGGTGGAGCACACCTATAGTTCTAGCTACTTGGGAGGCCGAGGCAGGAGGATCAATTCAGCCCAAAAGTTTGAGACTTCAGTGAACTAGGATTGTGTCACTGCACTCCAGCCTGGGCAACAAAAAAAACACACATAGAGTGGAAAAACAGGTTACAAAAGAAAGCATGAAATATTCTAGTGTAACGTATAGAAATATTTATTTTCTTTGTGCTGGGAAGTACATAAGTATGAAGAAATCTAGCAAGATGCTTGGAAATTGAAAAAATTCAAGTCCCTGTTTCTTTCTGAGGGCAAAAACAGGAAAGAGGCCCAACTGTGATCCCTGCTCTATTGGTAATTTCCTTAAGCGTGGTGGTGTTCAGTAGTTTATTCCTCACACTTTCCTTATACGTTTTGTAGTTCTTCAATATTGCTTCATTTTTTTTAAAGAAGATAATGCAGATTTGGGAAAAAGTCCCTATTCCTATAAATGAAAAACATAATTGTAGAAATTAACAACTTGGTTGGAGGGTGTTAAAATACAGGTGAGATGTGGCTGGTTGGAGAGAATTAGTGAAAAGTCATCAAGTGGCAGTTACCTGGGGCGTAGCACATAGAGTTAATGAGACTGTCACATAGATATAGATGGCATATCCACAGGTTCTGATCTATGGATTCAACCAACCTCAGACTGAAAGTGTTAGGGGAAAAAATTGCATCTGTAAACATGCACAGACTTTTTTCCTTGTCATTGTTCCATACAACTATTTACATAGAATTTACATTGAATTAGGTATTATAAATAATCTAGAGAAAAATTAAAGTATATAGGAGGATGGGTGTAGGTTATATGCCATTTTACTTAAGGGATATGAGCATCCTTAGATTTTGGTTTCCAAGGCAGATCCTGAAATCAATCCCAAGGATCCCAAGGGACCACTGTGTGTGTGTGTGTGTGTGCACGCGCGCATGCTCATGTGTGTTTGACATGAGGAAATAAAAAGGCCCAACATACCAACGAGTTTCTAGTACAAATCAAAATAATGAGAATTGGGGAGCAGCAATATACAAAAAGATAATGGCCAGAATTTTCCAAAATTAATGAAAATCTTTAATTTCTCAGATTCAAGAAACCTTGAATGAGTACAGTGAGTACAAAACATGATATACAAATCTAAATCCTTGACTAAAATCATCACAGTCAAACACAGATCATAGACGATCATAAAATCAACACGAAGAGATAAAGAGGTACCCCCCAAAACCAAGTAGGCAGAGAGCAGGCTTTATGACTCGAACAATAGTAGAAGTCCAGCATAGCTTCAAACTGTTGAGAGAAGAGTAATCTAGGATTCTCTGTTTAGCTAGCTATTAAAGTTAGGACAAGATAAAAACAGTTTATCAATAGCTGACCCTGATTGAAGGAACTTGTGTACGTAAGGAAGAAGTGAGAAGGAATGCTGAAAGAACTTGGAAACCGTTGGATCTATCTAAAGTAGAGTTGACTGCATAAAGCAATACTAATGGCAACTAACTAACATGTGGAGCAGTGACGTAAGTCACAACTGAAATTACAGACAACAAGAGCTAAGTGGCATTAATGTCTTTCAATGTCTTCAGGCTGTTTGGAAGGATAGTTGACTGAAGCCTACAAAGGCCCCACATTCATGTACAACTTTTATACCAGAGGTTGGGAAAGGGTTTTAAAAAAACTTTTATAGGCTAGATGCAGTGGCTCAGGCCTGTAATCCCAGCACTCTGGGAGGCTGAGGTGGATGGATTGCCTGAGCTCACCAGTTGGAAACCAACCTGAGCCAGAGTGAGACCTCGTCTCAAAAAAAAAAAAAAAAGTAGCTGGGGGCATTGTGGCAGGTACCTGTAGTCCCAGCGTACTCCAGAGGCTGAGGTAAAAGAATGGTTACCGGGGGCGATGAAAGTGAGACTCTGTCTCAAAAAAACAAAAAATTTTTTACAAACCAGTAGGAAGAAGGAAAGGAGAAAGAAACCTAAAAAAATCAGGATAAATATAGGTGTCCTAAAAATTTTTAAATAATAAATAGTACTTAAAACCACATGAAGACTTTTGGGCTACCCCTACTACCCAAGGCTGCAGAAAGCACAAAATAAGATTATAGGAATAAATTTAGATTCTCGTTAGTGTAATGGTTAGTTTTTTTAAAGCCAGATATTAGAAATCACAATAGATGTAAATTAAGCAGACTCCTAGTTTAAGATATTGTCAAATTGAACTGAAATCCAAAATCCTCCTTTATCTCCTTTATAAGCACCTAAAATATAAGTACATGTCACAGTTAAAAAGTAAAAAGACAGAGAGAAGAAAAAAAAGAAAAATAAAAAAAAAGTAAAAAGACAATAAAAGATGCAAAAAGAAACTTTATGTAAGATTAATTATCTGACAGAATAGACTTTCAAGCAAAAAAAGAAAAAAAAATTACTATACTAGACGCCAATAAATCTCCAAAAATTATTATTAGAGTCTGCATTCTGTAAGGGATTCTTGAGAAAAATGAGTTAGAATTCACCAACAAAATATTTTCAAATATAAGATTTTTAAGCACAATTCTCAATCACCAGGTGTCCAAGAAGAAAACGTAATGGAAATGAGAAAATATGAAAGTTGTTTTTTGGTCTACATGCAGATTTCATGGGTGTGCTCTCCTAAAAATCCATCAGGCACTGATGATTTGCTCACCCTTCTGTATATATGTTACACTTTAGTAAAATATTTACAAAGGAAAAAACAGGCAAAAAATCTTTCAAGCAGCCAGAGACAGACACATTATTTTCAGACGTCTGACAATGAGACAGACAGATGTCTTTTCAAAGGAAGCCAGAAAACAATTGAATGACATTTTCAACATGCTGAAAGAAAACCACAAACCCAAATTATATACCCAACAAAACTTTTTCAACAAATGAGAGTGTTTACAAGCAGTACATTCACACTAAAGAAAATTCTAAACAATATACTGAATTCAGGCAAAAGGAAAGTGATCCCAGATGAAAAGTCAAGATGCAAGCACAAATAAAGAGCAAAGAAAGAGTAAATACATGGGAAAATCTTGACAAACATAGGTTGCATAAACAATCTTTTCTGGAGTTTGTTTTTTTAAGTGTTAGAATTAAAATATAAACCAGAAAAGACAAGTCTGCAGGAAGGAAGTAAATGAATGGAGTTAAAGTGTTCCAAGTCTATGGCTGCATGGGAGGAGAGTAAATATTAAAACATTGATTAAATCTGCATTTTGATAAGTATGCATTTTAATCTTTAAGTGAGCTACTAAAATAATAAAAGTAGGGCGGCGCCTGTGGCTATGTGAGCAGAGCGCCGGCCCCATATACTTAGGGTGGCAGGTTCAAACCCAGCCCCGGCCAAACTGCAACAAAAAAATAGCTGGGTGTTGTGGCGGGCGCCTGTAGTCCCAGCTACTCGGGAGGCTGAGGCAGGAGAATCGCCTAAGCCCAGGAGTTGGAGGTTGCTGTGGGCTGTGTGATGCCACAGCACTCTACCAAGGACCATAAAGTGAGACTCTGTCTCTACAAAAAAAATAAATAAATAATGATAATAATAAAAGTAGAATTTTAACTTCCACATGTTCAGAGGAAAACAAGGACTTTTTAAAAAGCCACCAACACTCTAAAAGGAGGCAAGAGAGGAGACAGAAAGAGCAAAAACAGAGAACAAAGAAAGATGGTAGACTTAAATCTAGATTTAAATGTAATATTATTATATTAAATGTAAATGGACTAAATGTTCCAGCCAAATTGCAGTTTGCCCAACCAGCTTTTTAAAATTTCAACATCAGAAATATAAAAATGGGCTAGATTTGGAGGCTCATACTTGTAATTCTAGCACTTTGAGAGGCCAAAGTGGGAAGGATGCTTGAGGCCAGAAGTTTGAAACCAGCTAAGCAAGAGTGAAACCTCATTTCTACAAAAAAATAGAAAACTTAACCACGCATAATGGTGCATTACATATAGTACCAGCTACTTGGGAGGCTGAGGCAAGAGAATCACTTGAGCCCAGGAGTTTGAAGGTATAGTGAGCTATGATGATGCCACTGCACTTTAGCCTGGTCAACAGAGCAAATAAATAAAGCAGAAAGATTAAAAGGATGGGGGAAATATACCATAGAAGTGTGACCAAAAGAAAGCTGGAATGGTTATATTAACATTAGACAACACATACCTTAAGACAAAGTCATTGCTAGGGATACAGACACATTATATAAATAAAACATTCACTTCATTAGGACGATAATTTTTAAAATTTGTGTGACCTTAAAAACATGGCCTCAAAAATACACAAAGCAAAAATTGACACAACTACCAGGAGAAACAGTTAAATCTTTAATCATAATGATGGGTTTAAACTCAACTCACAGAACAAGTAGACAAAAACAATCAGTAAAGATATAGAATATTTGAGCAATAAACTTGACCTAATGGATACATGTAGATAGAACATTGTATTTCATAACTGCAGAATACATTTTCTTTTTGCATAGTCACTGGGTTATAAAGCAAAATGGAAGAAAATGGTCTCTTTTTAAACATTTTTACCTTTTTTGGAGGGACAGGGTCTTACTACGTCACCCAGGCTGAAGTGCAATGGCATGATTACTGTAACCTCAAGAGTCTTGCTGTATTGCCCAGGCTGGTCTTGAACTCCTTGCCTTAAGTGACCCTCCTACCTCAGCCTCCCAAAGTGCTAAATGCAGGCATTAGCCACTCCAGCCATCCAAAAATGATCTCTTGACCAAATGTTATTTAGTTAGCAATCAAAGTAAAAACTGTAACAAAATTGCCATTTGTTTGGAAACCAGTTCTTAAATAAGCCCATTGCTCAAAGAAGAAATTCTAGGAAAATTATAAAATATTTTGAACTGAGAGATAATGAACTTACTGCATTTCAAAACTTGCATAGTGTAGCTAGCGTAGCATTTGGGAAGAAATTTATAGTCCTATGTACATATATTTAAAAATATTATTATATAGCAGATATGTATGAAATATGCACATTTTATATATAAAATTTATATACACGTTGTATCTTGGAATATATGCACAGATGGCTTCTGACTTACGATGGCTTAACTTAATAATTTTTTTGACTTTACAATGGTGGGACTATAAGGCACATTCAGTAGAAACTACTTTGAATACCCACATAATCATTCTGTTTTCAGTATTCAATAAGCAACATGAAATAGGGAATACTTTATTATAAAATAGGCTTTTGTTAGATGATTTCACCCAACTCTAGGCTAATGTAAGTGCTCGGAACATATTTAAGGTAGGGGAGGCTAAGCTATGACATTCAGTAGACTAGGTATATTAAGAACATTTTTGACAATATTTTCAATTTATGATGTGTTTATCAATACATAATCCCATCAAAAGTTGAGAAGCCAACCACAAATTGTGCTTAACCTAACAAATGCAAATTATGTAACCTAAGCATTTGTATCCTTATTTTAATCTGAAATTAAAAAACAATAAAATAAAATTAAAAGCTTCTGCACTGCAGAAGATACTGCCAAAAAAATGAAGGGAAAGTATTTGAAAAAGATATATTGATAAAGGACATGAATTCAAAATATACAAAGAACTACTGAAACTCAACAATAAGAAAATGAACAACTCTATTAAAAATGGACAACACCCATAAATGCATTAACGATCTATGTGTTTATGATTTAATAAAAATAAATAAATAAATGGACAACACATCTCAGTAGACACCTTACCAAAAAAGATGAGAGATGCCAAATGAGGATATGAAAAGATGCTCAACATTATAAACCTTTAGTGAACTGCAAATCAAAACAATGAGATAGCGCAGTGGTTATGGCACCAGCCACATATACCAAGGCTGGCGGGTTTGAACCCGGCCCAGGCCAGCTAAACAACAAAGACAACTGCAACACAAAATAGCCGGGCGTTATGGCAGGCGCTTGTAGTCCCAGCTACTTGGGAGGCTGAGGCAAGAGACTTGCTTAAGCTCAAGAGTTTGAGGTTGCTGTGAGCTGTGATGTCACAGCACTCTATCGAGGGTGATATAGTGAGACTCTGTCTCAAAAAAAACTTGCCCATGAATATTTATAAAGCAGCTCTATTCATAATTACCCCAAACTGGAAGCAACTAAGATGTCCTTCCCTAGATGAATGGATAAACAAACTGGGGCCCATCCACACATGGAACATTATTCAGCAATAAAAAGAAACGAGTTATCCAGCCATGAAAAGACATGGAGGGACTTTAAGCACACATTGCTGAACAAAAGAAGGCAATCTGAAAAGGCCACTCCATGTATAAATCCAACTATGACCTTCTGGAAAGGCAAGACTATGGAGACAGTAAAAAGATCCGTGGTTGTCAGGGGTGGGGAGGGATGACGAGGTGGAACCCAGAGGATTCTCAGGGCAGCAGAACTATTCTGCATGCCACTGCAATTGTGGATACGTGTTGTTGTACATTTGTTAAAACCCGTAAGACTGTACAACGTGAAAAGCAAACCCCAATACAAACTATGGACTTGATGTGACTTAGTGAATATCATCAACATCAGTTCATCAGCTCTAACAAATGTGCCGCACTAATGCGAGATGTTAGTAATAAGGGACAGACACCGTGTGCCTGGGTTGGGCAGCTACCTATCACTCTGTACTATCTGCTTGATTTTCCTGTAAATCTAAACTGTGCTTAAAAATTTTTTTAAAAAGTTGAGGAGCATCTGGGCTTTCCTATTTTAGGTATATATGTGAGGAGGATACATGAGCATGTAGATGAGAATATACGAAGTATATACACAGATACAAAGGTGGAAATAATGAGCTAAGCACCCTAAGAGCACAGGAAGAAGGAAGTAATAGGGAACAGATATGAAGAAAATAAAAAACATTCAATGACGAGAATCAAAAAACTCAGAGGTTGTTTATTTTAAAACGTGAGTGAAACTGGAAAAAATGCTAGGGAAACTGATCAAGATGAGGAAAAATTACAAACAGATATCATAGGAATTGGGGTGGAGGGAATACCACTATAGATTTAAAGTCATTGAAATGATTAGAACAGGACAGATACCTAGGGTTGTAGGGCAATCGCTTCCCAAGGGTACTCTGCCCAATAAACTGTGTACCCTGGCCCGCAGTTTCACCACCAAAAGGAGGGTCTTTCTCTAATTTATATGACACCATATGAGCTCATGGACCCAAGTAAAAGGATGTTGTGGAACACTTTATGCTGCAAATGTAAAAATTTTAGATAACCTGTAATCCTAGCACTTTGGGAGGCTGAGGCAGTGGATTGCTTGAGACCAGCTTGAGCAAGAGAGAGACCCCATCACTACTAAAAATAGAAAAATTAGCCAGGCGTTGTGGTGGGCGCCTGTAGTCCCAGCTACTCAGGTGGCTGAGACAAGAGGAATCCTTGAGCCCAAGAGTTTGAGGTTGCTGTGAGCCACGGCACTTTTCCCAGGGCAACAGAGTGAGACTCTGTCTCAAAAACAAACAAAAATTTAGATAACTTGGACAAATCATGAGACAGGAAAAACTGACTAAAAAAGAAATAAAAAATCTGAATAATCTTGTAACCACTAAAGAAATATAACTGAATAATCTTGTAACCACTAAAGAAATATAACTAATCAAGGCCAGCAGTTTGCTGAAGCTGTCGGTTTCAAGCAGGAGTCTAAAGAATTATCTTTCTATGGTCTGTTGGCCATTTCAGAACTTTGGAAATGTAAGGGTCAATTCATTAGAAAGAAACAGTATGAGTCATTGGTGATAGATGTAGGCTAGTGTGATTTGTAGTCTTAATACTGTCGGGTTCCAAAATACCCATAAAATATTATTATATTTATCTCACAAGGATATTTAAGTTATTTGTTAGAATTATAATGCTGTTAAATCTTAATTACAGCTCCCCAAAATGACTGTGGGTTTTTACCCAAAATAAAAAGATAATTCTACAGTAAAAGAAAAAAGAAAGAAAGAAAGAAAGAAAAATAACTAGTCAGAATTTCAAGCCTGGATGGCTTTACTGGTAAATTTCCACTAAACATCCCAAGAAAAAAAACTTTATAAACTCTTCCAGAGAATAGAATAGAAAAATAGAAAACATTCTCTAACATACTTTATGAGACCAAGGTTATTCTTGAAGGGGTATGAGACAGGAAAGCTATAGTCCAATCTCACCTGTGATCATAGATGTGAAAATTCTAAAGAAAATTCCAGGAGGGAAGGGGCAGAAGCCAGAAATACATAAAAAGGATAAAACATTATGACTAAATTAAATCCTGGAGAGCAAAATTGATTTAACTTTGGACAATCAATCTAATCCACTACATTAAAAATATTAAGGGAGGGAACCATATATGATCATTTCAATAGGTGTTGGTGTAGGTGAAGTATTTGATATAAATGAAACATTCATTCATGATTAACAAGAAGGAACAACCCTTAAGCAAACTACAACTGTTTCCAATAGTGTCCTAAAATGGAAGTACTTTGCATTAAATCAAACAAAAAAATCAAACACCAGGCCTCTGTGGGATCTTTACTGAGCCACAGGGAAAACCTAAGTGAAAAGAGGGAGACAGCATGATCAATAGATCAAAGTCTCGATATTGAAGATACCAAATACTTCTAGCAGTAGGCAAAATGGTGCACCCCACCAAAGATACCCACATTCTAATTCCCAGAACATGTGAGTACATTAGCTGACTTTTTTTTTTTTTTGTGGTTTTTGGCCAGGGCTGGGTTTGAACCCACCACCTCTGGCATATGGGACCAGAGCCCTAGCCCTTTGAGCCACAGGCGCTGCCCTGACTTTTGTTTTTTAAGAAGGGTCTCACTCCGTTGCTGAGGCTGGAGGGCAGTGGTGTCATCCTAGCTCACTACAGACTCAACCTCCTGGGCTCAAGTGATCACCCTCTCTTAGCCTCTCAAAGTGCTGGGACTATAGATGTGCACCAGGTCAAGTCTGGCTTTAATAGGGAGATTATCCTTAATGACCTGGGTAGCACAAAGAATCTCTATGGTCCATAAGAGTGTGAGACTGGCTAGAAGAGGGAAAACAAGAGAGATGGCAGTGTGTGAAGCACTCAGCTGGATGTTGCTGGGTTTGAAGATGGAGGAAAGGACCAGGAACTAAGGATGAAGGCAGCCTCTAGAACAGGGGTTCTCAACCTTCCTAATGCCGCAAGCCTTTAATGCAGTTCCTGTGGGTCGTGACCCACAGGTTGAGAACCGCTGCTCTAAAACCTTCTAGAAGCTGGAAAAGGTAAAGAGAAAAATTCTCCCTTAAATCCTCCAGAAGGAGCACAGACCTGCCAACATCTTGGTTTGAACCTAGTGAGACCCATTTCAGCCTTCTGACTTCCAGAATCCTAAATTAATAAATTTATGTGTTGCAAGGCCAGGCAGGATGGCTCACACCTGTAATCCTAGCACTTTGGGAGGCCGAGGCAGAACTGCTTGAGTCCAGGAGTTCAAGACCAGCCTGAGTAAGAGTGAGTCCCCCTCCATTTCTACAAAAAATAGAAAAATGAGCCAGTTGTAGTGGTTCATCCCTGTAGTCCCAGCTACTTGGGAGGCTGAGACAGGACGATCCCTTGAGCCCAGGAGTCTGAGGCTGCAGAGAGCTTATGATGACATCACAGCAATCTAGCCCAGGCAACAGAGCAAGATCCTGTTTCCAGAAATAAAATAAAATAAAATTTATGTGGAAGCTCAAAGAGCCAGAATAACAGAATAACTTATCCTTGAAGAAGGATAAGACCACGTGACTTATCTGACTAAGCATCAAATCCTGCTCAACTGATAGTGATTTAGACACAACGGAACACACGCAGTATGGTTCCTTTGAAATGAAATTCCAAAACAGGCTTAAACTAAGCTATGTCCTTTAAGGATGCTAATACAGTATAAGAGTCAAACTCTAAAGAAAAGCTAGATAAAAATTAAATCAGAATGAGGCTACCTGGTCCCTGAAAGAGGCATGGTAGCCTTCAGATGCTGGTCGAACTCATCATTTCTTGACTGGACAGTGATGGCTCAAGTGTTTGCCTCATAGTTTTGTTAAAAAGCACATTTATTTTTTTGTGTGTGTTTTACAGGAGGACACTATACCCACCAAATTCAATGTTCTAAAAATCAAACAGGCAGGACAAGGTGAGGCATACCTGTAGTTCCGGCTACTTGGGAGGCTGAGGGAGAAGGATCCCTTGAGACCAGGAGCTCCAGGCTGCAGTGAGCTATGATGGCTCCCATAAATAGCGGCTGCACTCCAAGGTGGGCAACATAGGAGGACTGTGTCTTTAAAAAGGAAAAAGATCAGATGACTCCAATGTCATTTAACAACTCTAGGCAATCAAAAAGATGGAGAGCTCCTCAGTGCATTCTTCTAAGCAGCCTTCACTTCAATACCAAAGCCAGTTAAAGAGGATAAGGGGAAAAAGGAAACTACAGACAAACCTAATTATGAATAAAGAAGCAAAACTTCTAAACAAAATATTAGCAACCAGAATGGAACAGCAAGTCAATATTATAATATACTGTGACCAAGCAGAATTTATTCTGAAAAAGACAAATGGATTCAACAATGACAACTCAATCCGTATATCCCAACCCATCATCAAACTGAACTACATCAATGCATGCAAAAAGAACAAAATGAGAATGATTAAAATACGGCAGACATTCGTAACAGATATGCATGAAGGAATAGAAGGAAACCATCACAGATGATCTCCACTTACCAACAAGCACTGGTTGTTACTAACAAGTGCCACGCTGGGGGGTTCCAGCAAACAAGCAGGGAAGGGAGGTGGGGCGACCCACCTTCTCACCCAGGGGAGTGGGCAGGAAGGGCGCTGCGAGATGTGGCCACCAGGGGGTGCTTGTGGGTCAGAAATCGCCTCTTGGGGACCCAGCAGTGGCCAGGACAGAGAGAAGTGGATGAGACAGGCCTGAGGAGGAAGAGGCTCCAGCATTCCTTAGCACAGGAGGCCCCCAGACAACTGCTACCTTTCCCAGGGGGTCCTCATTGCAGTCTTAGAGTAACAGGTTTAGAAATAGTTTGTAACTGTCACAGAAAGATCACAGGTTTGAAATACCCTCCCATCACTAGGACTGGGGGTTGATTCCCTAAGCCCCACTGGCCAGCCTGGCCCAGGTACAAATGCCACATCAAGGACAGCCAGGGCCTGCCTGAGTTCAGCAGCCCTCACGGTACACACAGAGAAACTGAGGCCCAGAGACAGGCCAGAGAAGGCCTTGGTGCATCAGGACCTGAGAGGTCTTCCTATTCCACAGAGTCCCCTCCAGCTGCCCTCTGGGGTGGGGTTTGGGGGCCCTTGTGTGGGGACACCCGGCAAGTGCCCCTCACTCACTTCCTTCCAGCTCCCTAACAACAGATAGACAACTGGGTCTGTGCCTGTCTGGCTCACCTGGGAGCCTCAAACTCAACCAGACCGCCCCCCACAAAGGAAATGCCCAATGGACTGGACCTGGAGTGGGCAGAGGAGCCCCCATCCAAAGCTATGCCCAACATGCCCAGCTCACTTGCTGGGTGACCCTGTGCAGACTCCTTACCCTCTCTTGGCCTTTTCTATTATACGTCCTCGTGGGGCTTCTGCCTGCCATTGTGTAAGAAATAAGAGTCTCTGGAAGTTCACTTGTCACCCAAGTGAGACCATTCGGTGGGTGTCTCTAAGAGCTGAGATTCTTTTAGATGATGCAAAGACCTGGTGTTGTCAATGTGCTATCAAATTTTTTTTTTTTCCTCTTTTTTTTTTTTTTTTTGTAGAGACAGAGTCTCACTTTATGGCCCACTGTAGAGTGCTGTGGCCTCACACAGCTCACAGCAACCTCCAACTCCTGGGCCTAAGCGATTCTCCTGCCTCAGCCTCCCAAGCAGCTGGGACCACAGGCGCCCACCACAACGCCCGGCTATTTTTTGGTTGCAGTTTGGCCGGGGCCGGGTTTGAACCCACCACCCTCGGTATATGGGGCCAGCGCCTTACCGACTGAACCACAGGCGCCGCCCAAATTTTTTTAATCAAGGTAAAATTCACATAACATGTAATTCAGCATTTTAAAGCTCCAAATTCTGGGGAATTAGGATATTCACAATATTGTGCAAACTCTATCCAATTCCAGAACATTTTCATACCTCCCCTCCAAAGGAAACCCAGTCCCCATTAACAGTCACTTCCCATCCATTTCCCATCAATAGAAGCCTATGCCGCGTGTCTGGCGTCTCACTCGGGCTCATCCCCGTTGTAGAAGATGTCAGCGCTTCATGCCTTAGGCTGAGTAACATTCCACTGTGGACGGAGCACACTCTGTTTACTCGTTCTTTCGTTGCTGGACATTGGGCTGTTTCTAGCCTTTAAATACTGAGAATCACGCTATGAACATTCATGGACAAGTGTCTGAACATCTGTTTTCGATTCTTTCAGGTATATTCTTTCAGGAATGGAATTGCTATATCATATGGTAATTCTATGTTTAGCTTTCTGAGGAATTTCTCTAAATATTTTATAAATGTAAAGGCCACGACTCCTAGCCAAACTGGGAATATACTGCCTAGAAATTTCTGGCAAGTTCTTTACTTTTCTTTTTCTTTTTTGAGACAGAGTCTCAAGTTGTCATGCTGGGTACAGTGCTGTGGCGTCATACTCACAGCAACCTCCAACTCTGGGGCTCAAGCGATCATCTTGCCTCTATTTTTTCTATTTTTAGTGCAGATGGGGTCTCGAATTTTGCTCAGACTGGTCTAGAACCTGTGAGCTCAAGCTATCCATCTGCCTCGGCCATGAGCTCAAGCTGTCCATCTGCCTTGGCCTCCCACAGTGCTAGGATTACAGGTGTGAGCCACCGCGCCTGGCCCTTCTGGCAAGTTCTTTTCAATGAGCACTTTCCTCTGCACGGACCTGCCACTCCTATCAGCCCCTGCTCAACTGTGCCTGGCTACAGCCTCCTCCCCATGGTAGCCGCAGCCCACTCAGTCTCAGAGTGGCATCTCCCTTCTGCATCACCACACATTTTAAATGCTACTGACACTTTGTATTTAACAAACTTACTGCCATGTGAGTTGTATTTAACTCATGCTAGTTTTGAGCCTGGGGCCTTATGAAGCATATATAACTCATAGGTCTCTTGTACATTGACTGTCACACTATAAAAAAATATTTTTCCTTGGGGCCACAATGTTTTATTAAGAGATGCTGTGAGTTGGGCAGCGCCTGTGGCTCAGTGAGTAGGGCGCCGGCCCCATATATGGAGGGTGGCGGGTTCAAACCCAGCCCCGGCCAAACTGCAACAAAAAAATAGCCGGGCGTTGTGGCGGGTGCCTGTAGTCCCAGCTGCTCGGGAGGCTGAGGCAAGAGAATCGCGTAAGCCCAGGGATTGGAGGCTGCTGTGAGCCGTGTGAGGCCACGGCACTCTACTGAGGGTGGTAAAGTGAGACTCTGTCTCTACAAAAAAAGAAATAAAAATAAAAAGAGAGAGATGCTGTGCTTTTTGGTCTTCTGGGTATATGCCCAGTAGAGGGATTGAATGGCAGATCTATTTTTAGATCTCTAAGTGTTCTCCATATCTCTTTCCAAAAGGAATGTATTAATTTGCATTCCCACCAGCAGTGCAGAAGTATTCCCTTTTCTCCACATCCGCGCCAACATCTCTGGTCTTGGGATTTTGTGATATAGGCTAGTCTCACTGGAGTTAGATGGTATCTCAAAGTAGTTTTGATTTGCATTTCTCTGCTGATTAAAGATGATGAGCATTTTTTCATATGTCTGAAGGCCGCACGCCTGTCTTCTTCAGAGAAGTTTCTCTTCAAATCTAACAAAGATATTTGTACCAGAATGTTTATTGCAGCTCAATTCATAATTGCTAAATCATGGAAGAAGCCCAAGTGCCCATCGATCCACGAATGGATTAATAAATTGTGGTATATGTACGCCATGGAATATTATGCAGCCTTAAAGAAAGATGGAGACTTTACCTCTTTCATGTTTACATGTATGGAGCTGGAACATATTCTTCTTAGTAAAGTATCTCAAGAATGGAAGAAAAAGAACCCAATGTACTCAGCCCTACTATGAAACTAATTTAGGGTTTTCACATGAAAGCTATAACCCAGTTACAACCTAAGAATAAGGGGAAGGGGGAAAGGGAGGGGAGGGAGGGGGCAGGGGGGTAGAGGGAAGGGGATTGGTGGGATTACACCAGCGGTGCATCTTACAAGGGTATATGTGAAACTTGGTAAATGTGGAATGTAAGTGTCTTGGCACAGTAACAGAGAATGCCAGGAAGACTATGTTAACCAGTGTGATGAAAGTGTGTCAAACGGTCTGTGAAGCTAGTGAATGATGCCCCATGATCATATCAATGTACACAGCTATGATTTAATTAAAAAAAAAAAGTTAAAAAAAAAAAGAGAGAGATGCTGTGAGTTATGCATGCTTCACAAGGGCCCAGGTTCAAAACTAGTGTGAGTCAAATACAACTCACATGGAAGTTAATGTACTTGACCTAATAAAACACTGTGGCCCTAAGGAAAAAAAATTCTTTTCTAGTGTGGCAGTCAGTGTGTTAAAGTACTACCCAAAATGTTTTGTTCAAATGACCATACGTGTTGCCTTTTGTGTGAGACATACATGCATGACTAGGCATGGTGGCATGTGTCTGTGGTCCCAGCTACACGGGAGGCCAAGGAAGGATGATGGCTTGAGTCCAAGAACGACCCTGTCTCAAAAAAATAAAAAACAATGGGTGGTGCCTATGGCTCAGTAGGTAGGGCGCCGTCCCCATATACCGAGGGTGGCGGGTTCAAACCTACCCCAGCCAAATTGCAACATAAAAATAGCCGGGCATTGTGGTGGGTGCCTGTAGTCCCAGCTACTCTGGAGGCTGAGGCAAGAGAATGGCCTAAGCCCAGGAGTTGGAGGTTGCTGTGAGCTTTGACACCACGGCACTCTACCAAGGGCAACAAAGTGAGACTCTGTCTCTACAAAAAAAAAAACAAAACCAAAAACAAGAGAGAAGATAATACACACAACAAAATGCAGGAAATAATCACATCTTAAGTGTGTGTGTAGCTTGATGGGTTTTTACTTCTGTGTGTGCTCAGATCAACATTCAGTCCCTCTGCACCTCCCTCTTGCCACTTCTCAGACATTAACATCCTCAGTTAATTTCTCCTGTCTTGAACTTCTGTTTGTTTTTGTTTTTTTTTGTTTGTTTGTTTTTTGAGACAGTTTCACCTTATGCTGTGGGTAGAGTGCTCATTAGCAACCTGGGTGTCATAGCTCATAGCAACCTCAAATTCCCAGGCTCAAGCAATTCTCTTACCTCAGCCTCCCTAGTAGCTGGGACTATGGGCTCCTGCCACAACGCCTGCCACAATGCCCAGCTATTTTTAGAGACAGGGTCTTGCTCTTGCTCAGGCTAGTCTTGAATTCCTGAGCTCAAGTGATCCACCTGCCTTGGCCTCCCAGAGTGCTGGGATTACAGGCGTGAGCCACAGCTCCTGGCCTGAACTTTATTCTTACAAGCAGAATCACGTGATGTGCCCTGTTTTGAATCTGGCTCCTTTTACCGTCATCGTGTCTTTATGCTTCCCCCCTCTTGGTTGTGTGTAGTGGTCCTCTCTCCTTTTCCTTGGGGTATATACTATGCCCTCATCCAATTGTAATGCAATCTGTTTCCCCAGTTCCTCCGTTGGTGAGTGTTTGTGTTGTGTCTGGAGCTATTAGGAATAAAGTTGCCCTGAGCATCTTGCCCAGATCTTGCAGCCAGTTGAACTCACAGGGGTGCAATGCCTGGATTACAGGGGAGGGGGACATGTGTTCAACTTCAGCAGATGAGGCCAGACAGCTTTCCAAAGTGGTTATGCCTTTTCACTTCCCGCATCAGCAGATGAGAGTTTCAGTTCCTCCACACCCTCGCCAACACTTAGTGTTATCAGACTTATTTTCAGCCCTGCTGATGGGGTTGTTCCAACCTCTTTACAATCCAGACTGTGTGCCCACTGCTGGGTTCCCGGACTGGCAAAGACAGCCGGGTGCTGACCACACCCCTTTCTCGAGCTGCCCCCTCTTCCCTTGGCTTCTGGGCCACTGTGACCCTCTGTGTTTTCCTTCTACCTCTGCACTCGCTCTGTCTCCATCCCCTCAGCTGGATGCTTTTTCTCTACTCATTTTCCATGTATCTCCTGATTCCCAGGAAATGATTCCTGGCTCTGTCTAAGAGTTCCCCACAGAACTGGGTGTCTTCCTCCACACCCTGCCTCTGTTTCTTCTCCTGCCCCCCAGGGGGAAGCCCTTCCTACCTCTGTGAACACTGCCCCAGGTATTTCTACCACACCACTGGGAAACAGAAGCTCACCATGCCCCGCACCCACCCCGTGAAGCTCCTGCCCCTCTACCTCCTCCACCTCAACCCCTGCTTGTGCCCACCTGCCTAAGGTCCTCACAGGTCCCCCTGCTGCCTTTCTTAGGCACCTGATTCTCTGTCCAGCTCACAACTGAGTGACACTTCTGAGACATATGGTGCCGGCTTGAAGTGTCTTCCAGCATTCAATCCCTGCCCAATCTGGAGTCTCCTGGCCTCGCCAGCCCCTCCCCTGACCCCCACTCATTCTGGTATTTATTGAGCACCTGCTACGTACAGGGCACAACTGAACCAAACACAAACCCCACCCCTGGGCAGCCCTGAGCTGGGGGAACAGATGACCTCAATGGTCAGCATATGGAATGTGGGGGTTCAACTGGGGGACAGTGAGGACCCAGCCCTGACATGGGGTAAAGGGAATGTCCCAAAGAACTCACTGCTTAGGCCAAGGCCTAGGGGGATGGCCTAGGCAGCCACAGGCTCAGGAGGGGAAGTGGAGTCTACAGCAGGATGGGAACCCTAAGCCCCTGATGAAGGGGCCCAGCATGGGAGGGTGGGTGTGTGGGAGGAGGGTGTGGGAGCCACAGGGAGCTGTAGGTGTCATAGGTGCCTCCAGCTGCTGACGGGAGAGGGGCAGGCCTGGCAGGAGGGAGGTCAGAGCCTCGGGCAGGGGGCGCCAGTTGGAGGGAATCGTGGAGTTGGGGGTGCAGCCCCAGAGAGCTGAGAGGGCTGAGGCCAGCAGGGCTGTTGGGGTGGGGAGGTCACAGGTGAGGGTGACGTGAGGGGCCCCTCTGGGCAGTGTGTACATCCAACCAGGGAATTCAGTTCCTAAAAAAGGCCACATCAGTGCATGTGTGCACATGGGCACAACGTGCACACAGACAGACACGTAGAGACACACAACGTACACAGACCTACAACACAGACAGACAACATACAAGGCACCGTACAGCAGACGCACAGAGTGATACACAGACACACACACACGATGTGCACACACACACACTTGTGCTCAAGCCCAGGCTGCAAGGGTGATCCGCTCCATGTGACTCCCCCTGTCTCTGTAGGGCCAGCTCCCTGCACCCCAGATTAAATGCCCATCCCTGCCCCTCAGTCCCCGCCCAGTCTCAACTACATGCCATGTGTCCCTGACACTGGGGGCTCCTCGGAGTACCTGTTGAGTGTGGGGGAGTCAGTCACATCTACTGAGCCAAGTGATCTCAGTTGTCTGAGCCCCCCTCCCCTCACTGCTGCTCTTCTACTCTGCCACCCTCCAAGCAGGGTTGTACACCCGGGGCCCTCATTCTAGCCCAGCCTCACCCTCTCACTGAGCCAGAAACAGACACTCCAGTTCGGAGAGGTCCGGGGTGAGCTGGAGTCAGACCTTCCTGGGATATCAGGGAAGGCTGCCTGGAGGAGGAGATATCAGAGCTGGCTTTTGAAGGATAAGCTAGAGCTTGCCAGATTCCTATCACTGCCTCTTGTGGTGGTTCCCCCCAGACTGAGCCCTTCCATCATGTCATTCATCCCTCAGATCTGCTCTGAGAGGCAGTGACAGCTTTACAGCCCATTCCACAGAAGAAAACTGAAATCAGAGAACAGAAGCAACGTGCCCAACGTCACAGAGCAGGGACCTGCATGTCCCAGCCCCAGAGTCCACAGCCTGGGAGCCTCCCTACAGCCCAGAATGTTACAGTCAGAGGAACAACCTCTGACTTAGGGCCCCATAGTAGCTCCAAGAGGAGGCCATTCTCTTTCGATTGTGGTAAAAACACACACAACATAAAATTGATCATCTTAATCTTTTTTTTTTCTATTATTTTCTTTTGGATCACATGAGGGAGATGTTTTGGTTTTTTATAGACAGGGTCTCACTCTGTTGCCCAGGCTGGAGTGCAGTGTTGCAATCATAGCTCACAGCCACCTCAGACTCCTGGGCTCAAGGGATCCTCCTGCCTCAGCCTCCTGAGTAGCTGGGACTACTTTTTAAGTGCACAGTTCAGTGGCCTTAAGTACATTCCCAGTGCTGTGCAAACATCACCACCCTCCATCCCCAGAACCTTCTCATCTTCCCAAACTGAAGCTCTGTCCCCGTGAAGCACTAGCTCCCTGCCCTCTCCCCAGCCCCTGGCACCCACCATTCTGCTTTCTGTCTCTAAATCTGACCACTCTCTGTACTTCATATAGGTGGGATTATACTGTATTTGGTTTTTTGTGTCTGGCCTCTTTTCTCAGCATCATACTTGGAGGTTTGTCCCTGTGGGGCAGGTGGCAGTGCTTCCTACCTTTTAAAGGCTGCATGATATTCCAATGAATAGATGGGCCACGTGCGCTGGTCCCCTCATCTGTGGATGGACACAGGTTGCTTCCACCTTGTGGCTGTTGTAAATAGTGCTTCTATAAACATTTAATACAAATATTTCTTCTCACCCTGCTTTCCATTCTTTTCGTTATATACCTTGAAGCAGGACTGCTAGATCATAGTTCTGTTTTCAGTTTACAGTTTGCAATACTGTAAGCCATTTGCTTTTAAACCTAGAGTGCTTCTCTGTCCTCCCATCTAGGACCTGAACAGCTCTCTCTGTGCCTGCGTCTGCCTCCTGAGGTGGTTCCCCCCAGACTGAGCCCTTCCATCATGTCATTCATTCCTCAGATCTGCTCTTAAAGGCAGTGACAGCTTTACAGCCCGTTTCACAGAAGAAAACTGAAATCAGAGAACAGAAGCAACGTGCCCAAGGTCACAGAGCAGGGACCTGCATGTCCCAGCTACAGAGTCCACAGCCTGGGAGCCTCCCTACAGCCCAGAATGTTCTACCCTGTCCACAGATATGATTCTTGCAGGGCCCCTGCTCCACCCCGCCTGCCCCCTGACGCAGAGAGCATTTCCCATCCCACCCCTGGCTCTTGTCCCCTTCCAAGAGAAACAGGTTGCACCTGGCATGGCTTCCCAGAAGGCCCTGGGCAGCAGGAGCCTGGCCACGTGAGTGGGTGTGTGCAGAGGCGTGTGGTCACATTGCAACCCCCACCATGCCACTGCTCAGGAAGGGTGGGACCATGGGTCACAGATCCACCACCAAGCCTGGAAGGTGCTGATCGTGCAACCACGGGAGCCAGCCGGTCCCAAGTGCAGCCCTGGCCCAGCCAGCCACTTGTCTGCCTGGTGGCTAAGGGCATCTGAACCTCAGCTCTTTATCTGGAAAATGGGCTTTACGTAGTCCATTCTTCTCAGGAAGATTCTATACGGAAGCTTGGGAGGATCGTGCAGAATGGGGCCCGGAGGGCCAAGAGTGAGCTAAAGCACCCTACGAATCACTGTCACCAAAGCCATCATCGTAGCATCAGACCCGCCCAGCTGCAGATGAACGCTTTAAGTGCTGGGGAGCCAACCCCACCCACAGCTGACATCATCAGAGAACTGGGAACCCAAAAGCTCACCATTTACAATGTATGAAATCATCCAGAAGCCACCCAAGACTACCATACATTTAAAAAATCTTTTTCAATTGAGGTGAAATTTATATAACACAAAACTAATGATTTTTAAGGGGACAATCCTATAGCATTCAGTATATTTACAATGCTGTACACCCACCACCTCTATCTAGTTCAGAACGTTTCCCTCATCCCCCTAAAGAAAACACCGCCCCATTAGCAGTCACTCCCCCCGCAGCCCCTGGCAGCCACCAGTCTGCGCTCTGTCCCCGTGGATTTGCCTGCTCTGGACATTTCGTGTCAGTGGAATCACACGCTCTGTGGCTTTGGCGTATGGCTTCTCTCACTCAGCATCACGTTCCGAGGTTCACCGTCGAGGCAGGTGTCAGTGCTTCATCCTGTTTATGGCCGAGTAACATCCCATAGGACGGATGGCTTCTGTTCCTCCACTCACCTGTGGACGGACACTTGTGTTGGTTTTCGGCACCTGCGCACAGTGCTGCTGTGAGCATGTGCGCCCAGAGATCTGTGTCCTATGATGAGATCCAGGTGACTCAGGCCCTGTGGAGGCGGCTCTGATTAATTGAACGAAGTTCCACATTTTACTCATGTCTCTCAGAAGCCTTTGGAGAGGAGACCCAAATCCATGGTTTCTTCACCTCTCACCCTTCAGATCCTTCCACCCTATGCTGTGGTTCAGAACCCCCAAACCTGAGCCAGGGACGGGGGATGAGGCAAGAGGGAGGAGGCTGAGTCCTCTGGACAAACAGTCCTGGGAAACCTTAGCCCCTTTAAGGGGAGGCAAAGTTTGGAAACCTCAGAATGTCTCAAATCCAGGCTGCTTCAAGGTTCCAGGCCTGAGCCTCACAGTCTGCAGGTACGAGGAGCTCCCTGGAGTCACACGACAGGGCAGAAACTGCAGAAAGTGTCTCAGACATTGCAGGACCTTGGCTCTCCCCTGCCCCCACGCCTCCCATCATTAGAATCACAGAACAAGCTAAAAGCTTAATGTGAAATTTTAGCATATTGGTTCTATAAAGCAGAACATAAGGAGGCAAGAAAATGTGCCATACTTATACCAAATTAAGGATGTTGAGTTATGGTAATCATGTATGCAACTTTAATTTTGTTTAACACTATCTGCCAAAATGAACTTTATTTCCTATAACTTAAAATGTGTGTGTTTGTGTATATGTATGCATATACATATTTATATATATTATATATATTTATATATGTATATGCATGTAGTTTATTATGAACAGTTAATTCTACTGTGTTGGCTACAATAAAATCATTGTTGAAGTGAGAAAGTGTTCTCCAGATCCTGGGGTATATCCGAGGCCCTTAATGTGTCCTTTCCTGGAAGTTCAGTTCTTGATCAGCAGGTACAGAGGAAAGAGGTTTCAAAGCTACACCATCACCTATTCTTGCGATCTCAATCTCCTTCTCTGTGAAACAGGAGGGGGGGGGGGTGATGGAGGTAGTGACACTTTGACTCCAAGCATTCACACATGCTGTTCCCTCAGCCTGGCCATCCCTTCCATGCCCTCTGCCTGGTGAACTCTTATCTAATCCACTAACCCCCAGCTGTGACTGCCCCAGATAAATACCCAGGATGGCTTCAGATAAACCCCTCCCTCAAGCTGAAACTTGATGCTGCTGGGGGAATCCAGGGTGTCTCCATCTTGTGTTCCCTAGACTATGGGCTTCTGGAGGGCTGACTCAGAGGGATAGGGCATGAATGGTCAATGAGTATTTCACGAAAATAGATACACCACTATCCCCACTTGACAGATGAGGGAGCTGAGACTTCTAAAGGAATCTGACACGTCAGAGTCAGGGCCATTTAACCCCAGAGGTAATACTCAACTCTAGGGCAGCCAGACTCTTAAGTACAGTGCTCCTTCCCCAAACTTGTGTAAACTGAACAACCCGCCACCCGTGCCCTGACCCCCTCCTGGTTCCCTGCAGCTCTTGCACGGGCCAGGACAGCTTGTCCCCTGGCTGTCCCCGAGGTCACAGATACAGCCACTGAGCCCAGCTATCTGCAGGAAACATCTTGGCAGGACAGGAAAGACGGCATGGGCCAGCCGCGCCCACGCCTGGCTTAGCCTATCGGAGGCCAGATATTTTGGGAGCCACTATATAAACCCCAGACTCTGCTCCGAGCTGTTCCCGGGGGAAGCCTTGGGCTTCACGTTCCTCTGCAGCTCTTGGGCTGCTGGGACACAAGAACCTGGGAGTTCAGGAGCGGAGTGGTAAGAGCTATCGGAGTGGACTCCATCTGGGCATCACTGCCGGCTCAAGGGTGACAGCTCTAGATCAAGCCAATACCCATTTATTCCTGGGGCGACCGCTCACTTGCAGTTGTACAACCCTGGGCAAATGACTTCCCCCTCTGTGCCTCGGTTTCCCCTTCCCCACAGTCCTCCCTGATCCCATCCCAGGAAAAATATACCCATAGGTCCCAGAGCATTTTATGAAGTTTCTGGGCTGACACTTGGGAGTCAACTCCCTTTCTCCCCACCCTGGGCAGAGCTCAGGAATCTTCATCTTAAAACTAGCCTCACTATGAGACATGTACAAACTCAAGTGTCTCAAGTTTAAGAACAAACAACTGGTCCAGACCCTCCAGCCCCCAGCCCAAAAAAGCCTCCCGGACATGTACCCAGTCCAGACACTGTGCAAGTGCAGCATTTGAGTGACAACATTCTGAGGACAGGGATGTGGTTGTCCCCATTTTACAGAAAGGGAAATTGAGGTCCCAAGAGGGAAAAGGCCTGAGGTCACACAGCAGGCCAGAGGCAGCGCCCCATGCACGTCTCAGGAGGTTATGGTGGTCATGTGGCCAGCCAGCAGCAGAGATTAGGACTTGAACCTGGGTCCACCTGCTCCCCTTCCCCTGGTTGGCAAAAAACAGCCATCTTGAGCTCAGTGACAACTTCTCTGGTCCTAATTACATGCATATTTCTCCCAAGACCAGTAAAAGTGAAATGCGGAAGTGAAATAAAAATACTCAAGGGCTCACTGGGGCTCAGCTCAGAGCCTCGGCCCTTTCCTGGTGAGCAGTGAGGGGCAGGACAGCAAGGCGAGTGGGGGAGGCCATGCATGGCTATGTAAAGTGGCCGGCCCAGCACCTGCCGGCCGCTTGCCAATGCGGGTGGTGGAGCATGCCTGGCCAGCCCCCACCCCTGGCAGCTGCAGCCAGCGAGAGGGAACAGCCATGCCAGATATAACCGGCCTGAACTCCACCCAAAGCCAGAGTTCGAAGTCTGGCTGTGCTTGGAAAGCCAGTTTTGGCTAAATGACTTTGGGCAGGTCACCATCCAGCTCCAGGCCTCAGGCTCCCCAATGCCCCCAGAAAAGTATCAGCATGGGCTCTGAAGTCCTCATCTTAAATCTCTCTTTAAGACTTGTTGGGACTTGAGGACCGCAACTTCTCTGTTTTTTGTTTTTTTTTTTGAGACAGAGTCTCATTTTGTCACTCTTGGTAGAGTGCTGTGGCGTCACAGCTCACAGCAACCTCAAACTCTTGGGTTCAAGTGATTCTCTTGCCCCGGCCTCCCAAGTAGCTGGGACTATAGGCACCTGCCACAACGCTCAGCTATTTTTAGAGACGAGGTTTTGCTCTGGCTCAGGCTGGCCTCGAACTCAGGCAGATCCACCTGCCTCGGCCTCCCAGAGTGCTAGGATTACAGGTGTGAGCCACCGTGTCCAGCCTCTACAACTTCTCTTGTCTCTGACCACAAAGCCACCTAGCTCAGATTGCTGCCAAGGGAACCCTGGGCCTGCATCCCAGTAGAGTCCGACTACCACACAAGTCTGATGTGTAGCTTAGAAACTCTGACTAGTGAAAGTTGGCGCCTCCTTCAGAGGGGATCCTTAACCCTTCCTGCTCTGCCATCCAGCACCTGGAGCAGGTTATAAGGACCTGGGTCTTTCCTCTAGGTTAAATGCTCTAAAGCCCTCAGTACCTTCTCCCAGGTATGCACACGCACATGTGTGTATACACACACATATATAGTTTATGTGGTCTTCCCTGAACCTACTGCCATCAGTCTACCCCGTTTCAAAGTGGCAAAGGCAGCTCCAGCCCAGAATGGAAATCACCAGCCCCATTCTGCTGCCTATGCCTCTAGTAATGCAACCTATGGACCCAGCAGCTTGCTGGACAGCTATGTCACAGTCAGAGGGCCCTCATGTAATCATCCATCATCAATTCAAAATATTGAACCCCACGAGGGAGCTTTAGTAGGAGTGGGCGTGGGGCTGGAATCATCCTGTTTCTTGATCTTGCTGCTGGTTGCATGGGTATGTTCACTTTGTGGAAAGTTACAGAGCTTTATACTTAGGATCTGGGCACTTTTGTCTGTACTTCATATTTGAATAAAATGTTTAAAAAGACAGAAAAGGAAGAAGGCAGTTCAGTGTCTCAGGCTGAAGCTGAAAGATGAGTAGGCAATAATTATGTGACGTTTGACGGTATGGGCAGACATCAGACAGGCACAGAGAACGCAAAGGCCTAGGGTCCCAAGGAATCCTGATGTGTCTGAGGACGTGGCAGAGGCCTGTGTGGCTGGGGTTGGGGCAGGGACCCTTAAAAGCCATAATAGGGTTCATGGATGTTACCCCAAGACCCGTGCCTTGCCACTGAGAGTTTAAGTGGAGACTCATGATGTCGGTTAGACACATTAAAGGCCACTGGAGTGATGAACAGGAGCGTTTATGATTGAGCAGGGCACGGGTGCTCAGCCCATTTGCCAGGGGGAGAAACTGAGGCACAGACTGCTCGGTGACATAGAAGAGACCCAGACACCCTGGGGGTGTCTTTCTTCTCAGTTTCATGCACCTAGAGAGAGGGAAGGGTCACTGTGGCTAAGAAGCAGCCCGATGTCCTGGGTGAGAGTCCTGCTTTGCGTCTGCTGGCCTCAGTATCTTCATCTGTAAAATGGGGACGTGGGAACCACACAGGCTCATCTCCAACCTTGCTGCAAGGGGTGCTTGATTAAAAGCCAGTCTTCTTCAAGGTCTTCACTGTGATTCCAGCCCGAGGTTCCCTGGCCAGCAAAGGGGGCACTTCATAACCCAGAGATGGCAGAGGTGGCTTTTCTGAGAAGCTCAACCCTGAAGAGGAAACTCTTTGACCTTCGAGGGCTGTGGGGGTGGCACCCTCAGTATTTCTGCACCAAGAAAGATGCTGGAAGGAGGGGAGAAGAGAGTTTTAAAAAGAAATGTCTCAGTAATGCAAATGCAGGCCCACATGAGGGAAACAGAAACAGGAAAAAGTGTGATGAGAAAAGGCGACCACCTGGTGCAGGGCAGGGCAGGGGGGCTCAGAGATGCTGGTGGGACTGGTCACCACCCAGCCCTCTCTCTGTGACTCTGGATCCTACCTCCAGCCTTCATCAGCTCTGTTCCTCAGCCTGAGGGCTGCTCCCCCAAAGCTCCCTATAGGGGTCCTTCTTTCCCTTCACCCCAAAAGCCAACCCGGTACCCCTTTCCCGCCCTGTCCACCAGCCACCTTCTGTCCCTGTGGATTTGCCTGTTCTGGACGTTTCGGGGCCTTCGATGTCCCTACCCTGACATGTCACAGTCAACGCGCTTTGCTCAGCCTCTTCAGAGTCACCTTGCTTGTCTGTCCCCCTGGACTCCCACCGGGAGGGTAGGACCTGGGCTTGTTCCCCATCTGTCCGTCTTGTTTCCGGCTGCCAGCCTGGAGCCTGGCACTGAGAGGTGCTCAGTAAATATTTGCTCTCTGGATAAACAGGGTCAGGCCCGTCTTATCTTCAGGGAAGGTGTTATCAGCCTGGGCTCAGGACCAGGGCAGAGGCTCAAATTCCAGCTTAACTTTGGCCTGCCCATTGCTTCTGCGAACCCCAGTTTTCTCAGCTGAATAACAAACATGGAAATGCTAAGTATATGGTCACTGTCATCTCTCCCGGGACTTATACCCTTGCTGTTCTCTGGATGAGGCTTGGTCTTCCTGCCCCACTAGGGGAAGAGAGGGCAAAATAACTCATAGGACTCTCGGGGTGCTGGCTGGTTCCCTCTCCTCCGGCTCTTTCTAAGAAGCCAGAGGTGATAACGCTCCCCCAAAACAGGAACCAGCAGCTTGGGCCCCATGTCGTGTCGCAGAAGTCTCTGGCAAAATGCCCCCTCCCCCAAAGCCCACGACCCCACTGCTGCCTAGCTTCAGGGCCCACTGGGCACAGCTTGGAAAGATTTTTATGTAAAAGTGGTCAATGCAAATCCAGGGGCCCAGGGACCATGAAATGCTCCACTTCCCCCTTTAAGCACGCTGGCCTGGGTTACAGCCACCTGGGTGTGGCGGGAGGGCTGCTGGACACCAGATCACCCATTCTACTCAGGATTACTCTGAGCATCTGGGACTCCAAATCCATCCTGGTCACTGGGCCCGAGGAAGGGGGAGGTGACAGCATGTGTGGACCACCAGGCCCCCTGCCCTATAGCAGGAATAATCCCAGCAGCTAGGTCTGACTTTTTTTTTTTTTTTTAGATGAAATTCATTTTGATTTAAAGTGTGGAATTCAGTGGGTTTTAGCACAATCAAAAGGTTATGCAACCATCACCAGTATCTAATTCCAGAACATTCTCATCTCCCCAAAGGAAGACCCCATTACCATTAGCAGTCACTCCCTTTTCCCAGTCCCACAGCCCCTGGCAGCCATTAATCCGCTTCCTGTCTCTGTGGATTTGCCTCTTCTGAATAGGCATGAAACCTGTAAAATAACATTGAGTGAGATCTGTGTATGTAGATAAATGGATCATTTGAAGTAGGTGTGCAGGACTAAGAGGATCATTTTAGCCAGTAAGGTTAAGTAGGCTTTCTCTGAGGAGGTAATGTTTGAGCTGAGACCAGCAGGATGTGAAGGAGTAAGCCCAGGGAACAGCATTGTTGGCAGAGGGAACACCCAGTGCAAAGGTCCCGAGGCAGGATGGTACCTGATGTGATCATGGAACAGTGAGGAGGCTGGTGTACTGGGAGGAGATGGGGACTCTGTGAAAAGTCTGGACATACCCGGGATGGGGCTCAGTACTCCACTGCTGCTCTGAAAATATTTACTGAAAAGAGGACAGACATACCATAGACCCAGCCCTGCCTCAGTGTGTTCATTTGTAAAATGGGGACCCGGGAGAGCCGCATGGGCTCATCTCCAACCCTGATGCAAGGGGTCCTTGAGGTCTTTGTCAAGGCCTTCACTGTGATTCCAGCCCGAGGGCCCCCTGGCCAGAGAAGGGGACACTCCATAACCCAAGGACAGCAGAGGTGGCTTTTCTGAGAAGTTGAACCCCAAGAAGGAAACTCTGAACTTCTTCTGGAGTCCCCAGGGTGCAAGGAATTTGGGCCTGTGTGTACTTTCCTGGGGAACTTGGAATAGTGTGGAATTGCATAGAAAAGTATCAGATGCATTTTGGAACCTGGGCCTATGTTTCCAGCAGGGCTGGACCGAGCCAATCTCTTTAGAGGTCAAGTACTTGGCCATGTCTTGCCAGCTTCAAGCCTGAACCCAGGAAAAATGAAGCACACACTGCCCCTCCATGGAGACGTGATTGTGGTACAAAGAGGCTACTGTGCAGGATAGAGGAGCCTGAGTTTCCTACAAGCCCCAAATAATCCACACCCTCTCCCAGAACAGCCCCAGGCCTGACAGGCTTCACTCCACAGTCCCCAGCCCCACATCTATCGAACAAAGGGTGCTTAGGATCCATCTGGCAGTGGTCACACACTGGGCCAGGCCAGACCTAAAGAAGGGCCACAGGGACCAACTGGGCCTCAGTCACCCCATCTGTGAAATGGATGGAAAAAAATCCCACCATGCATGATACTGCCCAACCCCCAATTTTGCTTAGCACTGGGGACCCCAGTGCATCCCAGTGCACCCCAAGCAGTGCTGAAAGTCCCCTGTGTCCCTCCCCCAGGTGGCACACGCACTGCCCTCTGCACCTGACCGCGGCCGGGTCCGGATACTGTTTTGTTCTCACTTTGCTCTCCCACAAGTTTGGTCTCTTTGAAAACCACAGATCAGGGTGCTGTTATCTGCTATCAGTGGCGAGGCGCGGGTGGTTTGGGGGCCCCTCCGTACACTTCTCAGAAGAGCCAGCCCATGTCATCACCGGGTGGTTGGCACAAAACAGCTTGGTTATCAGGCCCCCTCATCGTGATCCCTACTGATTAGAACCTTTAAGGCACCCGTTGACTTGTTTATGGGACTTATTTTGAAGATCTGATGCCTTCTGGTCTTGCAACCAAGGGGTCAGGGACTGGGGAGAGGGGAGGCAAGGCCGGGCCAGGGAACCTCCAGGACGGCTTCTTGAAGGAAAAGATGTGGGAAGGAGATCTGGAGTGGGGAGTGAGAGAGGATTAGTTGCAGAAGATGGGGAAGGTATTCCAGACATGACCTAAGGGCTGGCGAGAAGAAGCATCTGGCACGTGAGCAAGAGTGAGACCCCATATCTGAAAAATAGAAAAACTAGCTGGGTGTGGTGGAGAATACCTATAGTCCCAGCTACTCAGGAGGCTGAGGCAAAAAGATCACTAGAGCCCAGGAGTTTGAGGTTGCCGTGAGCTATGATGATGCCATGGCATTCCAGCTCGGTGGGGATGACAGAGTGAGAGTCTGTCTCAAAAAAAAAAGATCGGGGAGGCAGCACCTGTGGCTCAAAGGAGTAGGGCGCCGGCCCCATATATTGGAGGTGAGATTCAAACCCAGCCCGGGCCAAAAACTGCAACAACAACAACCAAAAAAAAAAAGATCTGGGGTTTGTCCTGAGATCAGTGGGAACTTGGCAGCATTTAAGCCAGGGAGTGGGAAGGTTAAGAGCAAAGGTGAAGCTCAAATTCCGGCTCTATCCTGAATCTCCATTTTCTCATCTGTGAAATGGGTATGGTACAAACATCCACCCCATGGGGGTGGCATGAGGATGTAGTGAGACCTTCAGGGTGGACTTGAAGGAGCAGCCCTAAGGTATGGATTGAGAGGAAATCCTTAGTGACAGAAAGCAGATTAGTGATTATTTATGGGTGGCTGAAGGTAGGTGGGAGGAGGAAAGGGAGGTGGTAGTTAAAAGGGATGAGGTTTCCTTTGGGGGATGAAAATATTCTAAAACAGACTGTGGTGATGGTTGCACAAGTCTGTGAATGTACTAACACCCACTGAATTTGGTACTTTTTTTTTATTTTAAGAGACAGAGTCTTACTCTGTCACCTAGGCTCCTGGCAGCCTTGAACCACTGGACTCAAGTAATCATCCCACCTCAGTCGCCCAAAATGCTGGGATTACAAGTGTGAGCCACAGGGATTACATGTGCCTGGCCATAAATTAGATACTTTAAATGAATGTTTTTTTGTCTGTAATCCTAGCACTCTGGGAGGTTGAGGCGGGTAGATTGCTTGAGCTCAGGAGTTGGAGACCAGCCCAAGCAAGAGCAAGACCCTGCCTCTAAAAATAGCCAGGCCTTGTGGCAGGTGCCTCTAGTCTCAGCTACTTGGGAGGCTGAGGCAAGAGAATTGCTTGAGCCCAAGACTTTGAAAGTTGCTGTGAGCTATGACTCCATGGCAGTCTACTAGGGGCAAGAAAGTGAGACTTTGTCTCAAAAAAAAAAAAGAATGGCTTGGTAGGTGTGTTCTATAATTGTTGAAAAATAACACGAGCAAAGAAGATCAAGGAGGCCTTTTCTTTTTCCTCCTTGGAGCTGGGGAAGCCCAAGAGGTAGCTTCAAACCTCCTGGTAGGAGGCATTTTGGTGGTGGGCAGCTCAAAGAGTGAGGTAGTGAGCTCCCCATCACCCAAGCCAAGACCAGGTGAGCTCCAGCCAGGAAACCCAAGTGCCCTGGCTGCTCTTCTCAGGGGCTGCCACTTAGTTGTGGCATCAGGAACCAGACCCCCATCCACCCACACTGGGTTTTCTGCACCTTTGCTCCCTGTCTACCTGCTAAGCCACTTCCTCCGCCTGCGCCTGCCTGTCTGCCCTCCTGATGCCTGGCTTCCCCTGACTCCCTGCTCAGACCCTCCTCCTAGAAAGCGAAGTCCAAGAGCCAGGGTCAGAGCCCAGCTTTGTCACTGACCACCCCCACCCCCCCCGCAGAGTCCTTCAGAACAACTGAGCCTCTGTTTATTCACCTGAGCAATGGGACTAAATACGTCAACTTTGGGCAACAGTTTGGGATCCCTTCCATTATATTGGAAGATTTCCTGTCATCCTCTATTTCCTATCTATCCTCAATAAACTATCACTCTACCAAAAGATTAAAAAATAAAAATAAATAAAAATGCCAGGTTCTGTGTTTCACGCCTATAATCCTAGCACTTTGGGAGGCTGAAGCAGGTGGATTGCTTGAGCTCAGGAGTTCGACACCAGCCTAGGTTTGAGTTTGACACTGCCTCCAGGAAGGCCTCTGGGTTTCCTCTGTCCACCCTGGCCAGGCAGGGGGCTCCTGGAACTCTCTCAAGGTTCTTGTGTCCCACCATGCCTGAAACCCAGAAAGGATGGCAAAGAGCTTATTCCTTCCCCTCATTCCCATCTCTGAGAATTTACAGCTGGTCCCAAGATGGGGGAAGTCCAGGGGGGTATCTTCTTCTGTCTAAGCCAAGAGAACACCAGACCTGTGTAGAATCCAGGGTCAGTCAAGAGCGAGGCTTTGGGTGTGTTTCCTGCCCAGCCCAGCAGTTTGCAAGTACACCTGTTAAATGGGAGTAGCAACAAGAGGCTCAGATAGGGGCAAAGTCAGTGCTCAAAGAGTTTGACTTGGACTAGTGTCACTGTTACCATGATTGTTGCTATCCATTAGATGCCCTCTCTTCCCAAGGAGGCCGGCCCTGTCAGGGGGAATGCCACAGATAGCTGATGGGCACCAGGAAAGCAGATGCTATGAGGAATTACCTCTAGGAGCAGCCACGTTGGTATCCTTTTCCCTCATTTTAGCTGATCTGCCCATTCTCCAAAGTTTCTGGCAAAAATCCACCAAACTCCCTATTACCACCTCTTCTCGCCACCTGTCTCAGCTACACAGCTCTGTTGCCCCCTTGTTCTTAAGAAGCCCAGCGGTGCATCCTTGACCACCTCGGGGCCTTTACACGTGCCGTTACCACTGCCTACGGCCCCCTCCCCCGAAATACCCACAAACACCTTCCCTTACCTCCTGCAGTTCTCGGCTCAAATGTCCCCTCTTCAGAGTGAGCTCTCAGGGGAGGCTAACCTAACCCTAACTCTAACCCTAACCCTCGTGACTAAAACCGCCCGCCAGTTTCTCCCTCTCTAACTGCCCCTGTGTGTACCTCATGAACTTTATCACAACCTGGAACCAAACCATCAAGTTCTAGTTCTTGCTGTAGTTTGCCTAATTCCTGGAATGCTGGCTATGTGAGGCAGGACTGTCCTGTTTCCCCCTGCGTCCCCAGCACCAGAGAACCAAGCCTGACATGTAGTAGGTGCTCAGTAAGCTCAGAGAAACTTTGGAAGCTTGAGGTCTTTAGACAGGGAAGGGGAAGGTAAATACGGTAGCCACCCCATGACAGATGCAGACTTGGGTCACAGGGATGGCAGCAATGTGTCTGGGTCCTCTCTGTCCCTGCCCCTCCCTGCCACCCTTCTGGCCTCTACTGGTCTTTCTCAATTTCCCCCTCTAAACCACTTCCCTCCCAGGGCCTGGAGGCAGGGAAGTCAAAAGCACGATTCATCCGTGGGTTCATTTTGGATTCACTCCAGCTCTGCAGAGAGGAGGACATGATTCCCCAGTGCAGATGAAGAATAAGGCTGGAGGCCCAGAGAGAGGAAGTGGGAGCTCAGGGGGAGCAGAGGTCTGGGGCCAAGGTGCCAAAAGCCTCCATCCTCAAGATAAATAATATGTAATGCAATTTTTTTAACAGTTTTAATAATTTTTTAAAATTATCTTTTTGTAGAGACAGAGTCTTACTTTATGGCCCTCGGTAGAGTGCTGTGGCGTCACACAGCTCACAGCAACCTCCAACTCCTGGGCTTAGGCGATTCTCTTGCCTCAGCCTCCCTAGTAGCTGGGACCACAGGCACCTGCCACAACGCCACCAGGCTATTTTTTTGTTACAGTTTGGCCGGGGCCGGGTTTGAACCCGCCACTCTCAGTATACGGGGCTGGCACCCTACTCACTAAGCCACAGGTGCTGCCCTGTAATGCAATATTTTAAAAAATCAAAATGAGTGCAAAAAACTTCACAGTGTCGAGGAGGTGAGGCAAGAGAACCACCTAAGCCCAGGAGTTGGAGGTTGCTGTGAGCTGTGGTGCCAAAGCACTCTACCGAGGGTGACAAAGTAAGTCGCTGTCTCTTAAAAAATAAAAAATAGGGTGGCACCTGTGGCTCAAAGGAGTAGGGCGCCGGCCCCATATGCCAGATTGCGGGTTCAAACCCAGCCCCGGCCAAAAACAGCAAAAAAAAAATTGTATTAAAAAATAAAAAATAAAAAATAAAGGCTTGGCGCCTGTGGCTCAAGTGGCTAAGTGCCAGCCACATACACCTGAGCTGGCGGGTTCGAATCCAGCCTACCAAACAACAATGACAGCTGCAACCAAAAAAATAGCCAGGCGTTGTGGCAGGTGCCTGTGGTTCCAGCTACTTGTAAGGCGGAGGCAGGAGAATCGCTTAAGCCCAGGAGTTGGAGGTTGCTGTGAGCTGTGATGTCACAGCACTCTACCCAGAGTGAGAGCTTGAGGCTCTGTCTCAAAAAAAAAAAAACTTCACAGTGTCTGAAGATACATTTTGAAGTATAGTATCTCCATTTTAAATAAAAATGGGTTCTGACCCAAGACGGGTGGGATTCTTACCGTGCTCAGCCTGCTTCCTTAGGGAAACCCAAGAACGTGATGGGAACAGACAGCTGACCAGTCCTCAGTGCAGGGACAAAAGCCCCAGCTGGACTCAGAGTGTCACCTGAGGCTTGTATAAATGTAAGTTTATATTTACATATTCACATAAATATTTTACATATATTCCATATATTTATACATATGCCATTGTAAGCCAACCTGGGCAATAGATCAACACCCCATTTTTTTAAAAAAAGACCAAAATAAAATAAAACATATATTTTATAACTTATATATAATACATACATGTCAGCTGTCATTATTTACCAAAAGCACGGGACCATTGTTCTTGGGGAAATATGATGGTAGATTCCTATAAGCCTCTGGTTGCAACATTTTCATCAGCTGATCTACACATAACCTGTGCTACCTGTGTTTCTGATTAAAGACACTTTATTGAATATGTGTTGTGGATTATTCACATTAAACTCATTATCTGCAGCGTTGAAACTCACCCCTACACAAAACTCTGACATACCAGTTCTCTCCATTATAGCCTTCTCATGCCTAGGAACACTTAAGCATTATTATTGGGGGCAAGTTATTATTGTCATTATCCTTATTATTATTACTGTTTTAGTTTTGCTTATTTATTTTTTGGAGACACAGTCTCACTCTGTTGCCCAGGCTAGAGTGCTGTGGCATTAGCCTAACTCACAGCAACATCAGATGCCGGGGCTCCTGCCTCGGCCTCCCAAGTAGCTGGGACTACAGGTGCCCACCACAACGCCTGGCTAATTTTTCTATTTTTAGTAGAGATGAGGTCTTACTCTTGCTCAGGCTGGTCTCAAACTCCTGAGCTTAAGCAATCCTCTCACCTCGGCCTCCCAGAGTGCTGGGATTACAGGCATGAGCCGCTGTGCCTGGCCTATTATTACTATTTTTAGAGACAGGGTTTCACTATGTTGCCAGGCTGGACTCAAATCCTGGCCTCAAGCAATCCTTCCACTTTGGCCTCTGGAGTGGCTGGGATTATAGAGGCATGCCACCACACCTAGCTGTGCCTGGGACCATTTTCAACAGTGAGATCATTAACAAAAAGTAGTAAATGTGGAAAATGTTGCATGGAATAGACTGCAAAAGGGGGCAGTTGTTCACTGTGTGAGAGCTGAAACAAGGAGGCAGCATGTCACCTTGTTCGACCTCAGCTGGGGATGGCAACTATGCGTGTTGGCAACTCAAATTTTTTGCTGCTCTGTGCATGTCTGCAAACTGACTTGGGGATTACAAATAAATTTTACTAGCATTCTGGGAGGCTGAGGCAGGAAGACTGCTTGGGACCAGGAATTCAAGATCAGCCTGAGTAAGAGTGAGACCTTGTCTCTACTAGAAATATTAATAGAAAATCTAGCCGGGTGTTGTGGCAGGCATCTGTAGTCCCAGCTACTCAGGAGGCGGAGGCAGGAGGATGGATTGAATCCAGGAGTTTGAGGTTGCTGTGAGCTATTATGCCACAGCACTCTACCTGGGGTGATTGGGTGAGACTCTGTCTCAAAAAAAAAAAAAATAGCGCCCCCCCCCCCCAATCATTAGTAAGTAGGCAAATTCACCAACATGGAATCTGGGAATGATGAAGATGACTGCAAATATTTGCATCTAATACATACATATTATATTAAATATTTATAAATACGTGTTTATGCATCTGTGTGTGTGTGAGAGAGAGAAAGCGATACTGGTTAAAAACAAATAGAGATGACTGAGCACTGGCTGTACCCTAGCTTGCTTCTCCTTGGCTTCACCTCCCAGAATTTGACTAGATGAAATCAAGTGTTGTGGTCACAGCAGTGTCATCCCATGCAGAAGACCCTCAGCACATCCTTAGAAGAAGAGGAAAGTGGCCCTCAGGGATGGCTGGGGGCTCACACAGAGACATGGAGCAGCAAGGCTGGGATTTGAACCTGGTTCTCCACCACCAAACTGACCACTCTGGCCAAGTTGCTCTGCTGGCTGAGTCTTCCTGCCAAGTCCCTGGGCCATTTGCAGGATTCTTGCCAACACTGCATGATCGGGGCATTGTTTGGGCCTTAGTTTCCCCCTTTGTGAAATGGGAACACCTGGAACCGATGAGATCGAGGCATTCCATGCCTGGCATATCGTAGACACTCAGGAATAAGGGCTTTTCAAACCAGGATGTCCTAGGATCTGCAAACTTCAGGCAGCCATCTCTCCCTATTGTAGCACTTTAAACCAAGCCCCACCAAACAGCATGGGGGAGTCCAGACGCCCTCCTTGTATTTTGAAAGTTGCCCCTAAGGAGTGGAGGTGTCCATTTATTCACTCGCTTATTTAATAAGGAGGTACTAAGCACCCACTTGAGCCAGCGCTGATTGTAGGTGAAACAATCAGACACAAATCTCTCTTCCCAGGATGTACGTAGAGCATCTGAACTCCCAAACACCAAAAGAACAGAAAGGACACAGCCAATATGACACTTTCTTAAAAAGTCAAACATACTGAGCTGATGAAAATGTCCTGGGAGGAGACAGTGCTGATAGTCACACGATAATGTAAATGGACTCAATGCCCCTGAATTATTCACTTTGAGATAGTGAATTTTATGTATTACGAATTTCACTTCTCCTTTTTTTTTTTTTTTTGTAGAGACAGAGTCTCACTTTATGGCCTTCGGTAGAGTGCCGTGTCCTCACACAGCTCACAGCAACCTCCAACTCCTGGGCTTAAGCGATTCTCTTGCCTCAGCCTCCCGAGTAGCTGGGACTACAGGCGCCTGCCACAACGCCCAGCCATTTTTTGGTTTGCAGTTCAGCCGGGGCTGGGTTTGAACCCGCCACCCTCGGTATATGGGGCCAGCGCCTTACCGACTGAGCCACAGGCGCCGCCCCACTTCTCCTTTTTAAAAAAACAAAAAAAAGAAAAGAGAGAGAGTAAAACGCACATGTAATACGTGACTCAGTCATTCCACGCCTGGGCATTTACACAAGAGAAATGAGAACAGACGTCCACAGAATGTTCACAGCATGTTTATTTATAATTAACAAGACCTGCCACCACCCAAACGCCCAACGGTTGGTGAGTGGATAAGCCAATTGTATCCACACAGCCACAGGGATGAATCGCGGGATAGTGATGCTGAGTGAAAAAAACTGAGTGGTCATGCCTGTGATTGTAGCACTTTGGGAGGCCAAAGCAGGAAGATTGCTTGAGACCAGAAGTTTGAGACCAGCAAGACCCCATCTCTACCAAAAAGTAAAAAAATTAGGTGGGCATGGTGGCACCTGCCTGTAGACCCGATTACTCAGAAGCCTGAAAAGGGAAGATGGCTTGAGTCCAGGAATTCGAGGTTGCAGTGAACTATGATTGTACCACATCACTCCAGCTTGGGTGACACAGTGAGAGCCTGTCTCTAAAAAAATAAAATGTTTTAAAAAATGAAGAAGCCAGACAAGAAAGTGTATCCTGTATGATTCCATTATATGCACACTTCCAGAAAGTGCAACTAGTCTCAAAGTAACAGAAAGCAGGTCATTAACTCCTGGGATAAGGGTGGCCATTGAGAGGAGGGGTGGGATGACAGATCGTGTCCAGGACATTTCTGGTGATTGATAGGTTGTTTACCAATTCAATCGTGGTGATAATTTCACAGGTTCAGAATAGCAACATTCACAGAGTCGTGCTCTTTATATAAGTGCAGCTGGTTGCACACTGGCTGTACCTCAACAAAACTGTAACAAACGGTTCCGAGCTTCAGCCAAGGTTCTTGTGGGGCAGCACAGAAATAAGCAGAGACCCTAAGGAGGTGTGAGAGGAGCCCATGCATTCCCAGAGGAAACGCTTACCTGGCAGAGGGAACAGCCAATGCAAAGGCCCTGAGGCATGGAGGCATCTGGAGACTGGTGTGGGTGAAACAGATTGAGTGAAGGGGAGGGGAGGGGCAATAGAGAAGTGGCTAGGAGCAGTCATGAGGAAGGAAGAGATTCCGTTTGTGTTTTAAAGGCAGAGCAGAGGGGAATACGTGTATTCCTACATCTTGGATCAGAGGCAAGGGAGGGGAAGGGCTGGGCGCCTGCCGCTCAGTGTCTGTAAGGGGCCGGACCCCTTCCCACATGACCAAGTCCTTGTTAACCAAGGCAATCTGATCAAGGTCAACCTTTAGGGTGACAAAGGTCTCTATGTTCTCCCTAGCTCAGAACAAAAGACTCTCCTACAGATACAACAGCCCAGCTTGGGCCAAAACAGCAGCCATTTAACAAAAACAAAGTCTTTCTTCTGAATCACTGTAGATCCTGGCCGATAATTATTCCAGAAAAGTTGCAAAGATGGCACAGAAAGTTCCAGTACCCCCTGCACCCAGCATGTCCTCAGGTTAACTCCTTATATGACCACGGCAGTTTTGTCCAAACTAAGAGATTCGGGCTGGGACAATACCGTCAATTCCATAAACCAAACTCCACGCTTTAGTTGAATTTTCCTGATTTTTTGTTTGTTGTTCCAGGGTCCCACCCATTGCATTTAGGCAGCAATTTTTAAAACAGCAATTCACCCACCACGTTCCAGAAAATTAATAAAGTTTTGATTTACAGTAAAGTTGCCAATTCAGAACAGAAAGTCCTGTGTGCCCTTTGCTCAGCTTTCCGTGGTGTGACTTCTCGCCTACCCATGATGGCCTGGTCTGAAGGCAGAGTCTAACATCGCCATGTTTAAAAACCTAACAGCCCCTTTTCTGGAGACACATCTTGGGATTTTGTGAATCTCATTCTGGTATGACTTAAAGTTTGCGGTCAAGCAGGTTAAGACTTCAAGTTTCACCCCTGCTCCAGCTTCTCCTGCTGTGGGGGCTTGAGTTAGTGACTTTACTCACTGAGCCTCAGTTTCCTTTTCTGTAATATGGGAGAATGTAGTGTCCACCTTGCGAGAGAACATAGCTGACATGTAGCTGGCTCTCCCCAAATGCTGGCAAGTTTCAGTTTTGTGGTTGCTCAAAGCTCTCGGCATAATTCTGTGGAATAAAATAAAATGACATGTAGACGGACTGAGACAACTCCTCCTCCCCAACCCCAGTCCCTGTCTGGCCCAACAGTGACACTAACCCCTTCCCTCCCAGAACCCTCACAGCAGACTCTGAGGGGACATCTACTAAGGACATAGAGCCTTTGGCTTGTGGACTCAATGGTCACTGAGGAATTGTAGTAAATAGGTTGCTGCCGTATCCTGGTACCCACTTTGGGTGGGACACGGGCTGGGGTTTTCCTCCACATGGAATCTCAGCCTTGTTAATGATCCTGAAGGGCAGCTTCACACTCTCTGTTTGCACTAGATGCAGGAGGGGGCAACCTGAAGCCTGTGGGCTACATGCGGATTTTGTGAGGAACTTTTTGCTTATCTGTGATGGCAGATATTAGGAAAATTATGCATGGATCTGTTTTTTTGTTCATCAACTCTTGCTCAAGACAACTTTTCTTCTTCCAATGTACAGCAGAGTACCCAAAGACTGGACACCCCTGCCTGAGAGGAAATCAAGAAAGAGAGTAGGCGGGCGCCTGTAGTCCCAGCTGCTTGGGAGGCTGAGGCAAGAGAATTGCCTAAGCCCAGGAGTTGGAGGTTGCTGTGAGCTGTGTGATGCCACGGCACTCTACCCAGGGCCATAAAGTGAAACTCTGTCTCTACAAAAAAAAAAGAAAGAGAGTAGGGTACTCACCCAATGTCACCCAGCAGGCTGGCAGAGGAAGCCCCACCCCAGGCTTAAGTGAAATGTCTGTTGTCTTCCAGACACACCTCAGAATGTGTTTTTAATTCCCCAGGGCCACTGTGAAGAAAAGAAAATAGATGTGGCCAGCTTCCTGCTGTTGAGAGCAGGAAGCTTTCTCAGAAGTCATCTGAGCACCTACTATGTGACAAGGTCTCTGAGGTGGAGGTTCAGGTGTGCTCAAGACCCCTGCCTATTTCTCTAGATCTGCTGGCTATTCACTGCCCTGCCATGTGGATTCATATCCCCATAGCTTTGTATATATAGTTCTTAGTAGGGGAAACACCCTTTTCCCCTACTCTACTGTCAACATAGAAAACTCCTATCCATCCATCAAAACCCAATTCAAAAACTCGTCCTCTATGAGGTCACTCCTGCCTGTTCCCATTCATTTATCCATTTACCCACCCCACACTTATGTAGGACATGGAGGAGACAGCATTAATCAAGACAACACAGTCCCTACTGCCATACAGCCCACAATCTCACTGGGATCCACTCCTCCTACCATCACAGCCCAATCTTCCTTAGTTGTTTTTTATTATCTGGGTTTCTCAGAACCTGCTCTTCTCCAAGACAATATTTATCCATGTAGCATTTCCTACAAGGCACCAAATTCTCCAGACTTAGCTACAGAGCAGATATTGTTAATCTTCATTTTAAAGGTGAGGAAACTAAGGCTCAGAGAGGTTCAGGGGCTTGCTCAAGGTCACACAGCTGGTGTGTGGCACAGTGCTGGGGTCTGAACACAGTCAGCCCAGCTCTTGGGTTCATGCTGTACTATTTCTGCTCAAAGGAACGACGTTGATGCTTTCTCAGCCCTGCGGGGGCGCTCCCCCCAGACCCTCACTTTGTCCTTGGTCTTCCCTCAGTTGTGGTCTGCAGAATGGAACCCTCCTCCCTCGCTCAGGACCTTGCAGCTCTGTGTATGTCGCGGAGACTCACCCCATCTGCCCCCACCCCCACCCCCAACCTGCTGAGTCATATCAGGCCAACCGAACCCTGCAGTTTTTCTTACAGGTGCTACTGATATGCGGTAACCTCACCCACCTGCTCCTTGTCACTTCCTTTCCTTGAACCCAAGGGGAGGGCTGAGATTTTTTTTCTTTTTAATTGAGGCATATGTCACATAACTTGAAATTTGCCGTTTTTAAGGGAACAATTCAGTGGCATTTGGTGCATCCACAATAATATGCCCTGATCACTTGTATCTAATTCTTCTCATTACCCCAAAAGGAAACCCTGTCCCGACTAGCCTCACTTGCCATTGCCCCTCCCCCACCCAACACTGGATTTGCCCAGTCTAGAAGTTTCTTAGGAACGGAATCATACACTATGTGGCCTTTTAAGTCTGGCTTCTTTCACTCAACATGATGGGTTCGAGGTTCATGTACATTGTAGCAGGGATCAATGCTTCCTTCCTCTGTAAGGCTGAGTAATATATGCCATTGGATGGGTGGACCACATTTTGTTTATCCACTCACCCTTTGATGGACATCTGGCTTATTGCTACTTTTAGGGAATTGTGAATAATGCTGTTATGAATATGCATGTACAAAGATTTGTTTGAACACCGACTTCCATTCTTTTGGGATATACCTAGGCATGGAATTGCTGGGTCATATATGTGGTAATTTTGTATTTAATATTTTTTTTTTTAAGAGAGAGGGTCTTGCTCTTTCATTCAGTCTGGAGTGCAGTGGCCTGATCATAGCTCACTGGAAACTCCAACTCTGGGGTTTAAGAGATTCTCCTACCTCAGTGTCCCAAGTAGCTGGGACTATAGGGGCGTGCTACCATGCCTGGCTAATTTTTTTTTATTTTTACTTTTTTTTTTTTTTTTTGAGACAGAGTCTCAAGCTGTTGCCCAAGGTAGAGTGCTGTGGTGTCACAGCTCACAGCAACCTCAAACTCTTGGGCTTAAGCGATTCTCGTCTCAGCCTCCCAAATAGCTGGGACTACAGGCGCCCGCCACAACCCCTGGCTATTTTTTGGTTGTAGCTGTCATTGTTATTTGGCGGGCCCGGGCTGGATTTGAACCTGCCAGCTTTGGTGTATGTGGCTGGCGCCTTAGCCGCTTGAGATGGGGTCTCGCTATGTAGCCCAGGATGGTCTCAAGTGATCCTTGCACCTTGGCCTCCTAAAGTGTTGGGATTACAGGTATGAGTGATTGTGCTTGGCCCTATGTTTAACTTTTTGAGAAACTATCCAACTTCAAAGACGCCTTTTATTAATACATTTCCACCAGCAGTGGCTCAGTAGATTTACAGCCTTGAGATTTTCAACAAACTAGGACCCAAGTTCAAACGCTGGCTCAACCACTGAGACCACATGATCCTTTTCCTTCTCATCACGCATCTTGTTTTTTTCTACTAGCAATACCCAATTCTCCTTCCAGGAAGAACTACCTATTCCAGCCTCACCAGTGGGCCTATCAACCCCTGAGTTCCACTCTTACCAATGTGGGGGAACCAGAGATAGCTCCCCCAGCCAGGAAAATCAAGACAGCCCTGAGATCCTCACAGAGGTAGCAGAGAGAAAGAAGGCGGTCTTGGCAGCTGCCAGGGCCTCCTGAGCCAGCAAGATTTTAAATATGTTTTTGCACAGAAATAGACAGATAGACCTTCAAACAGGAATAAAATAGAACCTGTGTTTAGAGCCTTGAGCTGAGTGTTTAGGCAGCTGACAGCATTTAGCCTGGCACGGACGGTTGAAAGCAAGTGTGTGGTTAGGGTCGTGTTCAAAAATACAGTTTTGAAGCAGCAAGCTTGAGCCTGGGCCACTCGCCCTGTAATTCTTTTTCCAAATAAAAGGCAGAACTATTCCTGGATGGGCTTGGGGACTTCTGTGGCTGCTGGGGCTCCAAGGAGGCCGTCTTGGAATGTTAGGCATGGCTCGTGCCCCTGCCAGCCTCAGGCCTTTGCTGCTTGGGAGTTTATATCGGGAGTGTACGACTTTTTAATTAAAACATTATGCCCCCGGGGCTCACTTGAGGCTGCCTAAACCTGGGACCCCTTAACAGGAGGCCCCTGGGATTGTGGTGAAGCGTTGGGGGTATGCGATGTTTGGTAACATGAGCCAATTTGGAGCTATTTTTACAGTGGTTAAAAAAAAAAAGGCAAACCAAACATCATTTGATGTTTGCCAAATAGAGCATTTTGCATTTCCGCAAGCAAAGCTCTGATTTTAAAAAAACAATGCTCTCGATCAGATATAGAAAGGAATGAGACTGTGATCCATGCTCTAAGGCAGATGAGCCGTGGAAACATGGTACTAAGAGAAAGAAGCTAGTTTTAAATAGCCACAGGTTCTATGACTCCGTTTATGTGAAATATCCAGAATAGGTAAATACAGAGACAGAAAACAAATTGGTGGTTGCCCTGGGGGCTAAGGTAAGTGGGGGAGTGACTGCTAATGAGTATGGGGTTTCCTTCTGCAGGGATGAAAATGTTTTGGAACTAGGCAGAGGTGACGGTTGCACATTACTTTCAACATGCGAAATGTCACTGAATTGTTAGTTTTAAAATGTCTAATTTTGTATTATGAGAATTTCCTGTCAATTTTTTTTTTTTTAGACAGTCTCACTCCATGGCCAACTCACAGCAATCTCAAACTCTTGGGCTAAAGAGATCCCCTTGCCTCAGCCTCCCGAGTAGCTGGGATTACAGGTGCCGACTATAACGCCCAGCTAGTTTTTCTATTTTTGGTAGAGATGGGGGTCTTACTCTTGCTCAGGCTGGTCTTGAACTCCTGAGCTCAGACAACCCACCCGCCTCAGCCTCCCACAGTGCTAGGATTACAGGTGGGAGCCGCTGCACCAAGCCTCGTCAATTTATTTTTCTGGGTCTGAATCCTCCTGGCCTGCCAGTAACCAGCTGGTGTCTTCAGCACAACTACTTAATGTTCTCAGACATGGATTCCTCATCTGTATACAGAATGAGGATGCTGGGGCCGGGTCTCAACTGCCCCCCAAACATCCTTTATGGCCACTTTTTCTTTTCTCACTCAGGATCCAATCCAAACTCATGCATTGCACTGGGGCTCTTGTTTCTTTAGCCTTCCTTAATCAGGAACAGTGCGACCGCCTTTCTGAGTCCTTGGTGACGTTCACATTTGGGGAGAGTTGAAGTCAGTGGTTTTGCAGAATGTCACCCAGTGGGCTGGCCTGCTGGTTCCTTGTGACTAGGTTCAGGTTGTGAATTTGGGGCAGGATTCATAGAAGTGATGCTGGGTCTTCCCCCACGCATCATATCAGGAGGCATCTGGTATCGACTTGTCCGGCTGCTGGGGATATTAACTATGCTCTGGGGGTTCAGGAAATCTTATGCCCTTTTTTGTGTTGTTTTAATTTTTTAGAGACAGCGCTCTGTTGCTGTGGCTAAAGTGGGTAGTGTCGTTATAGCTCACAGCAACCTCAAATTCCTAGGCTCAAACGATCCTCCTGCCTCAGCCTCTGAGGCAGGCATACATCACCACATCCAGTTTTGTTTTGTTTTTTAATTAAAAAAAAAAAGTTTTTGTGGAGACAGGGTCTCACTATGTTGCTCAGGCTGGTCTTAAACTCCTGATCTCAAGTGATCTTCCTCGGCCTCCTAAAATGCTGGGATTACAGAAGAGCCACTGCACCTGGCCATATCAAAGTCTTAAAATCTCAGTGGGGACAGAGCTAGAAATGACTTGCTTAAATCTCCTCTTCTCTGCAAAGCCTCACTGCCCCAGCCTCCATTCCATATCTTGGGGCTCCCACACCACCATGGCCTGTCTGGCCAGGCTACAAGGAGCTAACAGGGTCCAGGGATGGCTCAGATCGTTCCCTGATCCTTAGAGGGAGACCATGTAAGGGCAGAAGGGATGAAACCCCAGAGGAGGCAGCCCCTAAGCCACATCTTCCAAATGAGCTACACCTGTTTCATTCATTCCAAGGGTCCCCGGAGCTCCCCCCAAAAGTCTATAGGGGTCTCCTTTGGGGCTCACCCAGCAGGAGAGCTCAGAGGTTTGTGGGGGCCCCTACAACACACACACTCAGGACAGGGACGCATTTTTTAACTCTCACCATTAGACATTGGTGGCAGTTTCACTGCATGGCAGGGAAACACACTCCTGCCATCAACAGGGACAAAATAGCTTCACTTTTCTTTGAAATTTATGATCTCCAGGCGATGGAATTTGAATCTCTCATTTTATCCCCACAGTTTTGGAGGCTGAACCACAGGCCAGCGTGCTCCATCCCTGCCTGGGCAGGGCAGGAGGGGGAGTTTGAGAGGAACTATTTTGGGCTCTGAAAGCTGTAATTTCTGCTGCTTGAGGAGGGCCTTGGGGCAAGGAACAGAAGACAGATTGCTGGCTTCCCTTCGAAGCCTCCGTTCACCCATCTGTTAAAGGGGTGAGTAATTCATAGGAGGGTAGTGACAAGTCTGGGCTCTGAAACCCTCATCCCAGAGTCAGCCCTCAGTTGGAGTTTTCTCTGTCCTCACGAGGAAGGGAAGGTCCTGATCTCTTTTCCTCCTCTCACCAAACCAGGGCAGTTTGGGTTGAATGGGGGCTGGGCAATGTCTGGAGACATTTTTGGATGTTAAGGCCGAAGGAGTGGTGTCTGGAGGGTGGAGGGCAGGGATGCTACTTGCCACCCTAGAGTGTGGAACACCACCCTCGGTGCTGAGGTTTAGACACTGTGTCTTTCATGTATCTGAGCCATACCTGGATAGGTGGCTTTGTGATTTAAAATAGGATTCAGTATCACATGCTGCTTCTATTTGAATGTTCATCCCCTCAAAAGTCATGTTGAAGGTTAATACCCTGCATGGCCATATTAAGAGGAGGGGACTTTAAGAAGTTGTTGGGTCTTAAGGTTCTGACTTCACAAATGGATTAGTACATTCATGGATTAATGGCTATTAGATTACTGGATTATCATGGAGGGGAACTGGTAGCTTTATAAGAAGAAAAAGCAGCCAAGCTCCCAGGTTTGCACCCCTGGTCAGAGCTACTCAGGAGGCTGAGGCAGGAGGATCGCTTGAGCCCAAGAGCTTGAGGCTTTAGTGAGCTAATATGGCACCACTGCACAGCAGCTGCAAGAGCAATAACCTTTCTCTAAAAACAAAAAATTCAATTTAATTTAAAAATTTTTAAAAGAGAGAAGTGTCTTGCAAGGTTGGACTCTGAGGGGGAAAGATCTCAGCTGGGATCTGAACATGCCACCTGGAGCAATGTTGGGAACACTGGGTGCACCCATGCTCATCTAGAATGACCTGGCTCATTTGAGGAGTAAGAACACCCTGGGTTGGGGCCTAGGGAGAGGAAAGACAGGAGGCAGTGTCCTGGGGCCAGATCCTGAGGCCTCTGATGCAATCAGTGACATTTCAGAAGGTTCCTCTGGCTGCTGGGTGGAGAACAGGCTCTGAGGCCCGCAGAGGAGAGAAGCTGGGGTTGGCTTCCCAGCAGAAGATGGAGGTGGCTCGGCAGACACGAAGGGCCTGGTGAAATACAGAGAAATTGCAAGGTCAGCAAACTTTTCCTGCAAAGGGCAGACTCTTTGGGTCACAGAGTCTCTGTTGCAACAACTCAACTCCACCTTTGTAGCCCCAAAGCAGCCTTAGACTAGCTGTGGCAAATGTGCGTGGCCATGTACCAATAAAACTTTATTTATAAATGCCAAAATTTGAATTTCACAGAACTTTTGCAGGTCACAAAATATTATTTTTCCCTTAATATTTTTCAGCTTTTAAAAATGCACGAACTATTCTTAGTCAGGCGGAGTGATAACTAAAGGATATGTATGTGGTTTCCTTTTAGGGTAATGAAAATGCTCCAAAACCTGTTATGATGATAGATGCACAGCTCTGTGAATGGACTAAATGTCCTTGAATTGGGCACTTTATTTTATTAACACATGTTTTTACTTTTAAAAAATTTTTTAAAGAGACAGAGCCTTGCTATATTGTTCAGCCTGATCTCAAACTCTCGGGTGCAAGTGATCCTCCTGCCTCCTCCTCCTGAGTAGCTGGAGTACAGATGTGTGTCACCATGTCTGGCCAAACTGTACACTTTCAATTCACAGATGGCACGGCATGCTAATTACATCTCAATAAAGCTGTTAAGTGGGAGCAACCAAAGCATCCATCCACAGATGTATGGATAAGCAAAATGCAGTGTATCCACACAGTGGAATACTATTCAGCAACAAAAAGGAAGGAAACTCTGACATGTGCTGCAGTGTGGATGAACCTTGAGGACATTATGCTGAGTGAAATAAGCCAATCACAAAGTGATAAATACTATACCATTCCACTCATTGAGATCCCTGGAGTTGTCAAATTCATAGAGGTGGAAGTAGAATGGTGGGGGGAAGGGGCTGGGGAAGGGGAGCTAGGGCACTAGTTTGGCCATAGTTTGAGTTTGGGAAGGTAAGAAAGTTATAGAGGTAGATGGTGGTGATTGTTCCACAGTAATGTGATCATACTTAATGCCACTGAACTGTACACTCAAAATAGTTTAAATGGCCAATTTTATGTTATGTATTTTTACTACAATTAAAAAAGGAAAATAAGCCAGTCAGGGTGGCTCATGCTTATAATCCTAGCACTTTGGGAGGCCAAGGCAGGAGAATCATTAGAGGCCAGGAGTTTGAGACAAGGCTGGACAACATCGTGAGATCCCATCTCTACAAAAATTAGAAAAATTAGCTGGGTGTGGAGGCAGGTGCCTATAGTCCCAGCTACTCAGGAGACTGTGGCAAAAGGATCCTTGACTCTAGAATTTGAGGTTGTAGTGAGCTCTGATTGTGCTACTGCACTTGAACTGAGCAACAAAGAGAGACACCGGTTGCTCAAAAAAAAAAAGAAGAGCAAACGAAAACATTCCTAGCTTGAAAGCTGTATGAAAATGAGTAGAGGGCTCAATTGAGCCCCCACCCCAGTTACCCCAAAGAGATTGTTCTGGGAATGCAGGAGTGTGAAGGCCTGGCCTAGGGACAAGTCAAACTCAGACTCAAGGCAAATCTGAATGAGGACATGCTTGCCTCGGGAAGGGAAACACAACCGCCCCAGTGACAATGAACCTAGGTTCTGGGTGGCAAAAGCAGACCCAGTCCCAGGCTCCAATAATAAGACCCTCCAGCTGGGGTGCCTCTCTCTCCTCCCAATGGACCTTCCTGAAATGGGGTATGACCCAGCTGCTCTCCAGCCTAAGCCCCTTCAAGGATTCAAGGACCCCTCCCCCAGCTTCTGTTTTGCCTTTGGGATATGTCCAGGCTCCCAGTTCCCCAACACAGCTTCCCACTTCACTGGCTGCAGGCTGCCTCTGTGCCTTTGCACATGCTGTTCCCTGCAAGGACTGATGCCCTCCCCAATTCCAACCCCACTTGTCAGGTTCCCATTTTGGATCTTGCTGCTCCCTCCCACACCTTCCTCCACACCCCCATCTTTACCTCTGGCCCAGCCTTGACCCCACAGGCCAGGGCTCTTTCTCCCTAGACTGCGGGCCCTGTGCACAGTGCTGGGCTGGGTAGGAGGAGGCTGGATGTCTGGGAAAGTGTAAGCCCCGCCTGGGCTGGCAGGGCTGGCCACAAAGGGTTAGGTGTCCTGGGCAGCAGACCCAAAATAGGGTGACAAGAAATAGCTGTAGGCTTGGAGGCTGCTTAGGATATAAATTTAGATGCAACTTACAAACTTGCCCCTCATTTCTGCTGAGATGAGGCTCCCAGCCAAGACTGCTCAGTGAGCTCTGGGAACTGGCCCGACGGTTCTCTGCGGCGTTTCAGGGGTCGAGCAGGTCGAGCAGGGTTCGTCCACCCCTGCCCAGAGCATCGCTTCCAACTTGCTTTATGATCTTTTATAACCCAGCCTCAACTCCCTAAATGTCTCCTCCGATACACTGAACTCCTCTCATTTCCCACATTTGTCCCATTCTCACCTCCAGGACTTTGCCTATGCTGTTCCTCCATGTGGAATACCCTTGCCTCCTCCTCCCACCGTGTCATTTCCCGGTACAGCCGGGATGTCCCCTCTGCACCCCAGCAGAACCCTGCTCTCCCTCTAGGTGCACCCAGCAGTGGACCCTGCCCTCCAGTCAGCCCTGACCCTCTAGGACTGGGGGAGTCTGCATTCGGCTTTATCTGCCCCAGACTGGGGGTCCCCCAGCCAGGTCCCAAACTGAAGCATCCCTGTGTCCCAAGCAAGCTGCGTCTGGCCCAGAAAAGGACATGGATGAATGTTTATCTGGTGACTAGCCAGCGAAGCCACCATCAGCCCCCTAAAAGATGGGCCTGGCTTTATGGGGTCATCCACCTACCTCTCTCTGTCCCATCAGCTGTCCTGAACCTCTCTTGGATCAGCCACCCGAGGGTCCTCCCGCTCTAACCAGAGGATTCTCTCTGGGTTCCCAGCCTCAGTTGGTCCTAGATCCTGGCCCCAGCGGCATCTCCCCAACACGCAGACCCAACCAGTATCCTTCCCTGCTCTAATGGTTCTCATGGCTCCTGGCTTCCCTCAGATTGAAACCTGAGCTCTTTTGCTTTCACATGAGCCCTCTAACCTGGGGACAACTGAGCCTACCTCAAGGGGCTGCAGGAGGACACAGGCAATGGGAGAGGAGCAGGGCCCCGCCCACAAAAGGACCCTCCCCCTTCTGTTATAGACAGCATTCTGAGCATTCACTGGGCCAGGGCTTATCAGCTCAGCACTGCTGACATTGGGGCCAGGTCACTTTCTGTGCTGGAGGTCGTCCCATCTTGCACTGTGTAGTGTGTTGAGCAGTCTCCCCAGCCTCCACCTAATAGATGCCAGTAGCACCTTCCACCCCACTTGTACAACCAAAAGTGCCTCTGGTGCCTTGTGGCTCACGCCTGAGATCCTGGCACTTTGGGAGACTGAGGCAGGAAGATTGCTTGAAGCCAGGGGTTTGAGACTAGGGCAACATAGCAAGACCCTGTTTCCACACCAAAGAAAAACCAATTAGCCATGAATGGTGGTGCACACCTGTAGTCCCAACAACTTGGGAGGCCAGGGCAAGAGGATCACTTGAGTCTAGGAGTTCAGGGGTTTAGTGAGCTAGGAGGATGCCACTGCACTCTAGCCTGAGTGACGGAGGAAGACTCCGTCTCCAAAACAACATAGAAGTGTCTCCAGGCATTGCCAAAGTTTTCTGTGAGAATGCTGATTCAGGTAAGTGTCTTTGGGGGCACGTGACAAGATCCTATTGGAGACAAAGCCACAAAGGAGGGGCTTTCAGAATAGTGGCTTCAGAAGGTGATGTCAAAAGAAACTACAAGAAAGGGCAGGGGCTTATTTAAGGTCTTGTGGCCCAAGAAGGGAGGTTATGAAGGTGAGGGGGGTGGGGTCCACTCATGAGTCCCCCCCCAGCCCAGGAGGAAAGCCAGTGGCAAGTGGGGGTTCTTATTGGGTTTATATCCTTGGTCCTCTTGACCTTGTGACACTGTGGGCAAGTTACCTGCCCACTATAAGCCTCAGTTTCCCCATTTGCAAAAGGGAGCATCCTTATATGCAAAGTTCCTCTAAACAGTGGAGTCTAATATCAGAGCATGAAAGGTTTTTAAGAGAAGTTAGGGGCTTGCCCACGGCTGGTAAGTGAAGGAGACCAAATTTGCACCACATCTCGACTTTGTACTGCTCCCCATTACCTCCTGTGAGAAATTATCAGTGCTCATAAAAGATCGCAAAAAGAACAAAATGTAAAGAAAAATGGGAGCGGTCATGTGCCTCTACACACACCTACGTTCCCTCTTCCTATTTCAGCAAAGCACAGAAAACGTGAATCTCTTTGCTGTGAATGACCATGTATCCAAGAAGAAAACAACACTCACATTGACAGAAAAATTCTTCCAAACCTGAGCCTTAAAATATACTTAAAGTCAGGCAGCGCCTGTGGCTCAGTGGGTAGGGCGCCAGCCCCATATACGGAGAGTGGTGGGTTCAAACCCAGCCCCGGCCACACTGCAACAACAACAAAAAATAGCCAGGCATTGTTGTGGGCACCTGTAGTCCCAGCTACTTGGGAGGTTGAGGCAAGAGAATCGCCTGAGCCCAGGAACTGGAGGTTGCTGTGAGCTGTGTGACACCACGGCACTCTACCGAGGGCGATAAAGTAAGACTCTGTCTCTACAAAAAAAAAAAAAAATTTTATATATATATTTAAAAACAAAATCCAGCCATCAACAGATGAATGGAGAAACAAAAATGTATCCAATCCATACAATGGAGTATTATTCAGTCATAAAGAATGGAGTCCTGATACACATTTATAACGTGGATAAACCCTAAAAACACCACGTTGAGTGAAAGAAGGCAGACGGAAAAGGCCACATCTTGTATGATCTTATTCCTAAGTAACGTCCTGAACAGGCCGATCCATAGACATAGAAAGCAGAGTAGTGGCTCCCTGGGGGAGGGTCGGTGGAGGGTGGCTGCCAATAGAGATAGGGTCTCCTTTTAGGGGTGATGCAAATGTTCCAGAACTAGATAGAGATGGTGGTTGCACAACCTTGTGAATGTACTAAATGTACCAACTTTAAAATGGTTAATTTTACATTACGTGAATTGCCCTTAATAAAAATAAATGAATAAAAATAAACAGAAGGATTTTTTTAAAAATCTACTAATGCGAACATTTCTCTGTCCATTTGTGGTGGGAGAAGGATCACACACTCTTTTTTCCTCCCTTAGGAAGGAACGAGGGGCCAGGCCCCCTACTCCCCACCTCCTGGCCTGGGAGTCCTAGGCTTGGTCTCGGCTAATTTGTCAGCACTATGGAAGCCGACCTCGGGCTGCGGGGGGTGCAGGGCTCTGAAAGGTTTTCTGTCAGGGCTTGAAAGGGGGCCAGGTTTTTTTTCTCTCCCCCGGAGCCGCGTAGTCTCAAGCCTGTTGTTCTCAGCAATCTAAGGGCCTCGTGTTAGCAGGAAGCACAGCCAAGTAGGGTTTCCTGCGTGTTGGAGAGAGGAAGCTCCGTAATGTGCTGGAAGGCCACGGTTAAAAATAACTCCGGTATATAAAGACAGCGGAGGGTCCCCGCTGTGGCTCACTCGCGCGTTGGCCGGCTGGACGCAGGGCCAAACAGGTGGTATGGGGGCTAGGGAAGGCCAAACCCCTGTCTCCAGGCCCCTGGCTGGAGAAAACATCAGCCAAGTTCATAGTCCAGAGGCTACCTCACTTCCAGAACTCGGAGTCAGGGACACCGTGGGCATTTCTGTTTGAAAATGCTTTTCTCCAGCAAAGAATGTAACTTTAATCTGTTATCGGGGAGAAGAACTTACTGATGTGGGCTGATCTGTGATTTCAGCTGTGTGTGGCAATGACACCACAGAGCACCCAGGCTCGGGGAACAACAGCCGGGGTTCAAATCCTGGTTCTTCCATCTACCTCTAGGACTCAGTCCTGTGAAACAGGACTAACAATAGCTCTAAGCGCTAAGCACTGAGAGCAGCAGTTCTTAACCTGTAGGTCACCACCAATGAAAATACATCCTGCATATCAGATATTTACATTACGATTCATAACAGTAGCAAATTACAGTTATGAAGTGGCAACGAAAATAATTTTATGGTTGGGGGTCACCACAACATGAGGAACTGTATTAAAGGGTCGCAGCATTAGGAAGGTTGAGAACCACTGACTTAGAGGAAATGCTGGAGTGGGGTCCTTTATGAGGCTCAGCAGTTTCTATCCATTATGATCGTGAAATCCAGGAACTTTTACTTCCCTAATTGAGGCGTGTCCACATATGATCTCATCTAACTCAAGCATCTGTTCTAGTAGCATCTCCACTTCACAGCGAGCCTTGGCATCACTTACTGTCATAGTGACCCAAGACCATGTGGCTGAGTTGTCAAAGGGAGTTTTTTCCCACCTGATGTTAGAGCACCTCCTTAAACTTTGCACCCTGAATGAAAAGTAACAGAGATTTTAAGCCAGGGTCTTCTGATTCCGAGGCCCTTGCTCTTTCTGTTCTATGCTCGGAAGCTAAGCTCTGGGAGTTGGGAGGGTGCTGCTGGGGAGATGGATGCCTGCCCTTGTGTAAGAAGGTTTTTTTGCCCTCTGAGCCAGAAGATGGTTAACTTCCCCTTATTGGTTGTCACTGCCATTGGAACGGCTGCTGCAACAGTGAGAAAAAAGCAAAATCCTGTGTCCAGGGTCAATGCCAGGGTTTCTTATGGCTTCTAACACTGAGCTGAGCTACATAGAGCGGGAAAACACGAGAAAATACAAATGACCAATACCAGAAAAGCCAGACCTCACAATAGCTTCCACACACATGAAAAGGATCACAAACGTGAGTTATTAATACGCATCTAGATGCCAATAAATCCAATGCTGCAGGTGAAACTGACATATTAAAAGACACAAATGACCAAAGTTCACTCAAGAAGAAATAGATCTCAGGAACAGCCCTGTATCTATGGAAGAAGTCAATGCCATCTTCAACAAAACAAAGCAGCAAAGAAAAAACTCTCCCCCCAACAAAACTCCAGGTTCCAACAGCCCCCCTGGTATATTTCTCCAAAACATTTAAGGAGGAGCTAACATTAGTTTTATTATATGCACAAGCTCTTTTACAACATTGCAGAGGAAAAAAGCCTTCCAACTCACGCTAAACCAGGAGCTGCTCTGAGGCACACTTGGCACTATCCTAGGTGCCAGCAGCCTGTCTGCCACTGTTCATGGGGAACACTGGGGCACCCCACCCCCAAAACAAGATCCTGTTCCCTTCCAGGGGGGTGTGTTGCTCTGCCATTAGGGCAGATCCCCGCTGGGGCTCCGGAAAGGAAAGACACGTTTTGTGCTCCAGAAATCTGAGCCAGCAATGCCAGCTCCCCTGAAGGGTGCCTTTGTACCCTGCATGTTGCCACAATTAGTGCAGTCCCTGTTAGCACTGTCCCTGGCCGCAGCTTGACTCTGAGGCCCCTTTCAGAAGTCACCGGCATCTCCCACCCCAGCCAGCTTTGACGCGGGCTATTTTTAACTGGCCACAGGGGGAGTTGTTAGGGGGGAATGGGACACGGGGAGGGGGGTGGTAGGAGACAGCAGCTCCCCCCAGCCCTGGGTGATGGGGAGTTGCACCCTTGGGCAGCACCTTGGTTTCCTCATCTGTCAGATGACGGCTTCACTCCAGCAGGAGGGGCTTTTGTTCCAAAGGAGCCACACACCATCAGGCCGTCTCCGTCTCTCCACCTCTCTGTCTCTGTGGAGGTCTCTTTCACTTTCTCTCTCTTGGCTCTCTCTGTCTCCCGGTTCCTTTCTCCCTCCTTCTCTCCATCTCTCTCTCTGACTCTGGGTATTTCTGAGCCTTTTTCTCTGTGTCTCTGTGTCTGTCTCTCTGTATCTCTCTGTCTCTGTATCTCTCAGTCTCTTTTTCTCTCTCTCCGTCTCTCTCTCTGACCCTCCGCATCTCTTCCACGGGGTATAGTTGTTTCTGTACAGCTCTGCCTGGGGAGAGCAAACACTCCACATTCCAAGAGGAAGACAGCCAGCTCCGCCAGCTCCTCCATCTCCTTTCCTTCCATTGGATACGATATCACTGATGGAGTGGGTGATGGTGACACAATCTCCCCTCCAGCTCCAGAGCACCCCGTGTGTTCAGAGCTGCCCCTCATCCCCGCTTTCCAGCAGGAAGACCTGACTTGTCTCTTACTCAAAGATTTCAGAATAAACCCATGTTCTCTGTGTGATTCGATTTTCTTAATTAAGTAAGCAAATGTTCAGGCCCCTCCGAGAGGGGGTTTCAAGCTCCTGCCAAGTTATCCTGGGGGGATCATGAACTCCCAGCGATTTAGTCTCCACTGAGCACCAGCCCATGTGCAAGAGCAGCTTTGCTAATGCCTCAGAGACAACAGTTACCTCCCCCTTGCTGAGGTCAGGCTCTGCCACAGTCTCTGCCTTACAAGGGAAACAGGCTCAGAGAGTGAAGTCCCCTACCTGGGACAAAAGGGGTGGTGACCTGGCTCCAGGAATCCAGTTCTTATCCAAAATATTTTCTGATTATTGGGATTCAATCTCTTTTCCAGGCACCCCTGGGTTCACATTCTGTTAAGCTGCCTGCCTAGGGGTTGTTGGGGAAGCCACCCCAAGTCTCCTCCTTCCCTAATACCCCCACCGCAGATAGGAGTGATTCCATGGTGGCTCTCCTGTGGGCCTTCTGCCCCAGGAGTGACCCAAGCCTCACAAGCCTATGAATGGCATTTCCCCAGAAGTGCGCCTCCTCCTCCCCGTTCCCAGGACCAGCAAGGCCTGTGTTGGGATCTCAGCTGGCCATATACCTGAGTCCCTGGGCCTCGGTTCCCATTTCTGCAAGAGGGCTCATCAGCAGGCCTGACTTAGAGGATGAAACAGGGACTGACATCTAACACAGGCCAGTGTGGCTCCTGGCAACAGCTATTCATTGAGAGACGGTCCCCGCACCCACCTCCTCCGGGACAATAGCTGTGGGCCTGCCTTTAGTCCAAGCTTCCTCTTAGCCCCCTTTTAAAGACATTTTTTGTAAAGTTTATCATTTTTAGGCCAGTGTAGTGGCTCTTGCCTGTAATCCTAGCACTCTGGGAAGCCAAGACAGGTGGATTGCTTGAGCTCCGGAGTTCAAGACCAGCCTGAGCAAGAATGAGACCCCATCTCTACTAAAAATAGAAAAAACAGCTGGACATCATGGTGAGTACCTATAGTTCCAGCTACTTGGGAGGCTGAGGCAGAAAGATCACTTGAGCCTGAGAGTTTAAGGTTGCTGTGAGCCCTCTACCCAGGGCAACAGAGTAAGATTCTGTCTCGGGGCAGGGGGTCGGGGGTGGAAGCTAGGCATGGTGGCTCACACCTATAATCCTAGCACTCTGGGAGGCCAAGGCAGGTAGATCACTTGAGCTCAGGAGTTTGAGAGCAGCCAGAGCAAGATTATCTCTAAAAATAGCCAGGCATTGGGGCAGGCACCTGAAGTCCCAGCTACTTGGGAGGCTGAGACAAGAGAATCACTTGCACCTAAGAGTTTGAGGTTGCTGTGAGCTGTGACACTATAGCACTCTACCAAGAGTAACAAAAAGAGACACTGTCTCAAAATATATATATATTTTACCATTTTTACCATTTTAATGTATATAGTTTGGTGGTGGTTTTTAGCACATTCACAAGGTTGTACAACCGTCACAGTATCTAAATCCAGAACATTTCATCCTCCCCCAAAGAGACCCCCGTCCCCATTAGTACTCATTCCCCACTTCCTCTGGGGTTTCCAGGGTTTCTAGGCCCTGGCAACAACTAATCTGCTTTCTGTTTCTATGGATTTGCCTGTTCTAGACATGTCCTGTCAACAAAATCAGACATTGTGTGGCTACTTCACGCAGCATCATGTTTGTGAGGTTCATCCACGTGCTTCCTCTTTATGGCTGTGTAATGCCCCACGGTATGGAGCTTATCACATTTTGTCCATTCATTCATCTGCTGATGGACACTGAAGTTGTTCCCACCCTTTGGCTTTGTGAATGGTGCTGCTGTGAACATGCGTGTATACGTCTCTGTGTGAATTTCAGTTATTTGGGGTAGATATTCAAGAATATACTAAAGAATAGCAAACTTTTCGGGGTATAGACCACTCAGGAGTGGAACTGCTATGTTATATGGTGATTCTATATTTTGCTTTTTGAGGAAACTGCCCGATTTTATAGCTCTGCAAAGATTAAGCCTGAATTCTCCTCCACTCTCTTGGACACACTTGCCAACCACAGCTGCCTTCCAGTAATGACCCTGAGACTGCACCAGTTCTCTCAACCCTCAGCTTCCTCACCTGCTCGTCAACTATGGTGACAATTTAAGGAGACGACATAGAAAAAGCACCCACCCAGAGATGACCTGGCACCTCCAGCGATGACTGTTGTTCTCTTATCCCCTACTTCTTGTTGTTATTTTTCTTTTTTCCTTTATGTAGGGTTTCTAGACAAAACACAGGACACTCACGTACATTTGAACTTCAGATCAACAATGAATAATAATTTACTATAAGTATATCCCATTCCATGCCCTACTTGGGATATACTAACAAATTGTTGATCTGAATTTAATTGAGCGTCCTGCATTTTACTCATTAGATATGGCAACTGGGGGCTTTGTGAAGAGTTGGTTCTCATGGACAGGTAGAAATTGAAGGTGACATGAGGCATTTTTTCTTTTTCTTGGAGATAGTCTTGCTTTATTGCCCTGCATAGAGTGCTGTGGCATCATAGCTCACAACAGGCTCAAACTCATAGATCCGAGCAATCCTCCTGCCTCAACCTCCTGAATAGCTGGGACTATAGGCACCTGGCTATTTTTAGAGACTGGGTCTCGCTATTGCTCAGGCTGGTCTCGAACTCCTGAGCTCAAGCTATCCATCTGCCTCGGCCTCCCAGAATGCTAGGATTACAGGCATAAGCCTCTGCACCCGGCCTTGACGTTAGATATTTGAGGCCCAAAACAGCTGATCCACCTGGCTGGCTTCAGCAAAATCCCTTCCGGGGATTGCTGCATCAGGAAGATGGCTCTGATTCTCCACCAGTTCTGCAAGAAAAGTCTGGTGACAAAGAATTTGTTCAGACCCTGGGAAGTCTTTGAAGGTCCATTTTGATCGGATGACAAAATAGTCTAAATCGGTCCCCAACCCCAGGCTGCCGGAAGGCCAGTGAGCAAAGGGTGGACGTGAAGCATAAACTCCATGAAAAGACACCTCACTCAGCCCTGCCTCCCAGGCCACCAAGGTCTGATTCATGCTTCCTTGTATTCAAATGGAGCCTGTCAGGGGCCGGAAGCAGCCCTGAGAAGGGCAGGTCAGCCTAAGCAGGGGACATTTCTCCCCCACGACTTTTTCCCAGAACCAAGCTCAGGTCCCAACACATAAAGCTTGGGAGATGTCGGGCAGGACCAAGTGAGGAAAACCCTGCCACTGATGGCTATTTCCCTGGGAACACCTTCTCCAGGGCCCCCGATCCTTCAAGCACAGACCAAGCTGGTATTTTTAGAAGCCCAAGGAAGTATCTCAATTTCTTTTAAAATCAGAAAGAAAGAGGAAAAAAAGAACTTCTATGGCAGAAATATGCTTTGATTTTTTTCTTACCTCAGAGGGAAAAACACCAAATTTTTAGGGCCTATGAAAATTTATGAAAGCTTTTTAACTTTTCTTTTTTTCCTATTGTCCAGACTAGAGTGCTGTGATGTCAGCCTTACTCACAGCAACCTCAAACTCCTGCCTCAGCCTCCAGAGTATCTAGGACTACAGACACCCACCACAACACCCAGCTAATTTTTCTATTTCTAGTAGAGATGGGGTCTCACTCTTCCTCAGGCTGGTCTCCAACTCCTGATCTCAAGTGATCCTCCTGCCTTGGCCTCCCAGAATGCTAGGATTATAGGCATGAGCCACTGTGCCTGACCTTATAACATTTTTTTTAATGGAGGAGCTATGTCCCATTTCATGCAATATTTGATACATACTTGTGCTTAAAAAGCTGTTGTTTATGAGAAATTGAAATTTAACTGGACACCCTGTGCTTTATGTGCTAAACCTTGCAACCCTGGCTTTGAGACAGTTGGTTTTTACGGCCAGGCAGAAACCTGCAAGGAGCAATGTACACTGGGGCCCAAGAAGTTATATCACAACCTTCAACTCAACCTTCAACTCCTCAAGGAACAAAATGGTCTTGTTACATGTTTGCACTCCGAAGATGGGCAAAAACCTTTCTTGCCTGTGTCAAATCAACATCTGGTGTGCTCCACTCTACGTTTTTAAAGGTTAAGAGAGATAAGTGTGTATCAGAAGAGCCAACCCATTTCTCAGATGACAAAATTGAGGATTGGAAAAGAGAAACAACTTGCCCAAGCGCTAGGCTATGATTCTCTAAAAAAATTGAGGGGCAGTGGTTTTGTACCTTTTTGATGTCGTGGGTTCTATATGAATGAAGCTGTAGATACTTTTCACTGTAGGCAACGTGCCTACAACTTGCATTTAGTTTTAGGCCATCTGTGGAAACCTCCAAAGCTCACACAGGAGCATAAGCCTAAGTTGGGATCAGAGGCTGTGAAATCAGATGGTTTAAATCACGTCTTGGCCAAGGATCAGCCATGCCTCAGTCTCCCGCCCCTCCCCACAAAGTGATGGAAATATTGCTGGTTTTCTGAGTCTCCAGGGCTACGCAGGGCCTGGCACATAGTAGGTCTTCAATCAACATTAGTTTTCTTATTCCCTCCCCCAGGTCTGTGTCCCCTACAAACTGTCGAACATACACCCACCCCTACATAAACACTGAGTCGGCCAGAGTTTAGACTCAAAACCTTCATGTCTATTCCAGAGGAAAGAAAAAGAAAAGAAAGAAAACTCTCTGTTACTACATATATTTTGAAAAACTGCTCTTTCAGTGGAAAAGGTGTTTTTTGTTTTTTTATGTCTTAAGAAAACCCTGATTGTTAGTGTCAAGTCTGCAATAAACGGACGGCTATTTTTAAGTGGCTGGGTACACACGCCAGCAACGTGTGGAAAGAAGAGAAGCCGTTTGTCCCCAGCAGCGTGGCCAGGGTGATCGGAGTGATGTGGTGTGCGCCGGGTGAGGGGCATGCCCTGGCAGCCTGCCAGGAGCACAAGAAACCTCCTAAAAGATCCCAGAACATTCCTCCTCACATCGTCAGAAATCACACCACCCAGGCTGTATCTCAAAGTTCCTGTTTGAGAGCCGTTGTTTTCCTTTTCATTTTTCCTCTTCTCTCTCCTTTTTTTTTCACAAATCACATTTGTTTTTCCACACAGGCGCTCACACACATCTTGCCTTGGCCTTCAGACACACAGTTCTGACCGAGATCTATAAACAGCCGCTCCCCCCACGGCTGGGAGTTTGGGTGACGCTGGAAAATCTTCTGGAGGAGGGAAAAAAGGTGGAGGAGAGTTTTCCAAAAATCGACACAGGACTTACGTAACACCGATTTTACGCAACCGGCCCCTGGAAACAACTAGACTGTGAGCCCAGAGCGAAGGGGGCTGTGCTGGCAGCCACAGGACATGAGAAGGGAAAGTCAGGCTTTGGCCAGAATCCCGACTCCTCCACGAAAGTGATAAAGGGGAATGCAAACTGCATTTGGGAGGCCAAGCGCATATTTGAAATATGCTGGCAAGGCCAGGTTCTTATAAACTGTCACAAAGATTCCCGGCAAAGGATTTTTCCAGCAGCCATGAGCAGCTCGAGACTCCAGCACATCTGTGGGTCACTCGTGGTGTGCCAGGATTTTGTGATCACTTTCTAGTAGCATCTCCTGAATCCTCCTACAGCCCTTAGGGGCTCCGTTGGCCGCTAAAACCCTCCTATTTTACAGAAAATGAAACCAAATAAGCAGAGAGGGGAAAGTAAGTCACAAGGCAGAAGCCAGCAGCTCTGCTACTGACGTGCTTTCCTTAAAGGTCTCTCCTTCCGCCAATCCCTGGAATGAGGACCTGAGAAATATATAAAGCTGGGGTGACAACTGTCAGCCATTCAGACATATCGGGGATGTCTCATTTTGCAAGATCAATCTGCAGCTCCTAGACTCTGGTCCCAAAGGACCAGTTGGGTGACACTCTCAATACAGTTCAGATGCCGAGTTCAAGGTCTTCTTTTTCCAGTCTCTGTGGATTAGGCTTTGGGGAAACTGTGGTCTATTTTTGGGATGGATGCTTTGCGTTCACTAACATTTGTCAATAAAATGGTACATCCACTCTGGAAAACTGTCTGTCAGTATCTTCTAAAGCTATGACCCAGCAATCCCACTCCTAGGAATGTACCCAAAGAAGTACAGTTGACCTTGAACAACATGGGTTTGAACCACATGGTCCACATATATGGGTCTTCTGCCTCTGCCAGCCCTAAAACAGCAAGACCAACCTTTCCTCTTCCTTGACATCTTCAGCCCACTGCACATTTGTAGAGGACTAAGACTTCCTCGTGGTCCACTTCCACTCAATAAATAAGAAATGTGTTTTCTCTTCTTTATGATTTTTTTTTAAGGCAGAGTCTCACTCTGTTACCCTGAGTGGGATGGCAGAGGCCCACCCTTCCAGCCAGCCCACAGTAGGCAGGTGGAAGAGCAACAACAGGAGCCCTGGGCAGGATGTGCCACCCGTGATGGGTCACCCCACGTGCTCTGAATCCCATTAGCCCCAGGCCCTAATCCCTGCTCTGTCTGGGAAGAAAAAGCCCCTGGTTCTGACTCTGGCTGTGTAGGAGGGCGAACAGAGGTATTGCGCAGAGCAGACCAAGCTGAGGAGGGGCACAGGTGGAGGGAGATCCCTGTGTGTGATTAGTTGAATCAGTGTTCCCAGGGTCTGCCTCCCTGCCCAGAAGAGCAGGTGTGAAAACGAAGCTTCTGTGACTAACCCGAGCTCCCCAAGCTACGCTTATTCCATCTCAACATGGAATTCATCTCAGCAGATAGGTTCATCCCCAGAGGGGCTGGAAAACCCCATGGGATGGCTCGGAGCCCGGAGCTCAGTGGTTAGAGCACTGGCCACATACACCAGGGCTGGTGGATTCACACCCGGCCTGGGCCTACTAAACAACAATAACAACTGCAACAACAACAACAACAAAACCTAGCTGGGCGTTATGGCAGGTACTTGTAGTCCCAGTTACTCAGGAGGCTGAGGCAAGAGAATTGCTTAAGCCGAACAGTTTGAGGTTGCTGTGAGCTGTGATGCCACAACACGCTACTGAGGGCAACATTGTGAGACTTTGTCTCAAAAAAAAAAAAAGAAGAAGAAGAAAACCCCATGGGAGTTCACTGGGGCTGGTCCTCAAGGGCAGTGGTGGCCTCACCGATGGCTTCACAGATGATCAGTACCCACCAGGACAAGGTTGTCTAGGAGCTATCAGCACGCACGCAGCCTCCTCAGATGGTCACCACCTTTTGTACACGGCCTCTCTGTGCCTGGGACACAGCGAGTCACAAGACGAAGCCGCCAGGTTATCTGGGACATGGCCACAAATCAATCAAGTTTGGTAAAGGTCCAGGCAGTCAGCGATTCAGCACTTTGGAAAACTTTTCTAAGTGACCCCTGTTGGACTCAATAAGGACAAATGCCAATTTTCAAACCTTCAGATATCCTCAAAGGTGAATAGACATTCCTCCCACCCCCTCATCACACATGGGAAGAGCGGACTTTCAATATGAACCTGGTTTCTCCCTTCTGCCCTGGGGACCTCGCTCATCTGGGATGCACAGGCTCGTAGCCCAGAGGACAGGAAGCTTCTACATTCTCCATACACATCTGTCTCCCCCTCCTCCCCCCGAGACAGAGTTTCACTGTTGTCCAAGCTAAAGTACCATGGTGTCAGCCTCGCTCACAGCAACCTCAGACTCCTGGGTTCAAGCCATCCTCCTGTCTCAGCCTCCTGAGTAGCTGGGACTATAGGCACACATCATAATGCCCAGCTAGTTTTTTCTATTTTTAGTAAAGATGGGGTCTTACTCTTACACAGGCTGGTCTTGAACTCCTGAGCTCAAGCGATCCACCCTCCTCGGCCTCCCAGAGTGATAGGATTAGGATGTGAGCCACCATGCCCAGCCTCATCATCTCTATTTAGAAGGAGGGAGTGCTGCTTTGCTTCCCATGGGGGACACAGAAGACAGGACCTCCACCCAGTTCCACCCGCCAGCCATGTGAGATCCTTTCATTGCAGCCCCCAAATCTCCTGGGAGCAATGGCAGGGAACACAGTGGACCTTTGTGGCTGGAGGGACTCTAGAAGGCTCCTGAGACTCTAGCCAGTTTGTGAGTTCGTGAGCATATCAATCCCTTGATTCAGGTGACATTCTAAGGCAGAGGTGAGAGGTCCCAAATCATCCAGTTCATCAAAAGAGAGATTTTATCCTGGGGTGACCTGACCTAATCAGGAGAGTACTTTAAAAGAGGTTCCAGTAGCATGTTTTATGGTATGTGTATTTTATCACAATTAAAAAAAAAGTTTTTTTTTGAAATAGGGTCTCACTCTATTGTCCAAGCTACAGTGGCAGCATAGCTCACTGAGGCTTCCAGTTCCTGGGCTCAAGTGCTCCTCCTGCCTCAGCCTTCTGAGTCGCTGGGATTTAGGGCACGTGCCGCTATGCCTAGCTAATTTTTTTATTTTTTTGTAGAAATGGGGTCTGACCATGTTGCCCAGGCTGGTCTTGAACTCCTGGCCTCAAGCAATCCTCCCTCCTTGGCCTCCCAAAGTACTAAGATTGTAGCCATGAGCCACCACTCCCAACCAAAACAATTTCTTTTTTTAATTAAAGAAAATGGTATTGGATAGTGGAAACAAGCCAAGTGGCCATCAACAGACGAATGAATAGAATAAACAAAACGCAGTACATCCACAATGGAACGCCAAAAGGAACGGAACTCTGACCCACACTACAATGTGGATGAACCTTGAGCACATTATACAAAGTGAAATGAGATAGTTACAAAAAGACAAACACTATATGATGCCACTTAGATGAGGTCCCTCGAATAGAGACATAACGCAGAAAAGTGGGTGCCAAGAACTTGGGGAGATGGGAATGGGGAGTTGGTGTTTCATGGGGACAGAGTTTCAGTTTGGGAAGATACAAAAGTTCTGGAAAGAGATAGTGGCAATGGTTACACAACATTTCGGACACACTTAATGCCAATGAATTGTACCCTTAAAAAGGTTTAAGATGGTAAATTTTTTGTTAGGAATATTTTACCACAAATTTTAAAAAAACTATGTTAGATAACCTCAAAATAAACTAAATAGGCTTATGACTAGGGCCCCTTCCACCATGTGAGGACACAGCAAGAAGGCATCATTGATGAACCAGATACTGAGTCTTCTAGAGCCTTATCTTGGGCTTTCAGTCTCCAGAACTGTGAGAAACAAATTTATTTTGTTTAGTTAGGTTTGTTTTTAAAAGAGAGATTGAGGCTTGGCGCCCATAGCACAGTGGTTACGGCGCCGGCCACATGCACCGAGGATGGCAGGTTCGAACTTGGCCCAGGCCCTGCTAAACAACAATGACAACTGCAACAAAAAAACAGCCAGGCGTTGTGGCGGGCGCCTGTAGTCCCAGCTACTTGGGAGGCTGAGGCAAGAGAATCGCTTAAGCCCAAGAGTTTGAGGTTGCTGTGAGTTGTGATGCCTCGGTACTTTACTGAGGGTGATGTAACGAGACTCTATCTCAAAAAATAAATAAATAAACAAATAAATTAGAGATTGAGAGAGAGAGAGAACAAGTGAGGGTCTAGAACAGCAGTCTCCAACATTTTTGGCATTGGGGACTAGTTTCATGGAAGAAACTTTTCCAGAGACTAAAGTGGGGCAGTGGTTTTGATACGAGCCTGCAAGCAATTGATTTACTGTGGTCTCTGTGAAGTCAAACCTCTCTGCTAATGATAATCTATCTTTGCAGCTGCTCCCTGCTGCTAGCATCACCACCTCAGCTCCACTCAGATCATCAGGCATTAGATTCTAATGAGGGGCGCCCAACCTAGACCCCCCATGTGCAGTTTACAGTAGGGTTTGAGCTTCTGTGACAATCTAATGCCATCACTGATATGACAGGAGGCAGAGCTCAGGTGGTGATGGGAGCAATGAGGAGTGCTGTAAATACAGGTGAAGCTTTGCTCACTTGCCTACCACTCACCTCCTGGTATGTGGCCCTGTTCCTAACAATCCACGGATCAGTCGGTACCTGACTGCAGCTCAGGACCTGGGAACTGCAGATCTAGGAGATAGTCTGGAAGCCATAGAGAGCCACAGGTCTGTGGTCCTTGAGGAAGAACACTGCCATCTTACAGGGAGAGCCACATGGTGGGGAGCAGCAGGTGTCTATGGGAGCTTACCCCTCAGTCCTGCAATCTCAAGGTACTTTATTCTGCCAACAACCAGAGAGTTGAAGCAGGGCCCAAGACTTGGATGAGATCTCAGCCTCAGTCAATGCCTTGATTTCAGGCTGATAGGACTCTAAGCAGAAGATTAGCTAAATTGGACCCTTGACCCACAGAAAAGGTGAGATAATAAATATGGACTGGTTTCATCTACTAAAAAAGATAAGAAAATATCTTTCTGGGGATCTGCAGTGGACTAAACATTTGTGTCCCCTCCCCAAATTCATATGTTGAAATCTTCATCCCCAAGGTGATAGTATTAGGAGATAGGCTTTCAGGAAGTGATGAAGTCATGACAGTGGGACCCTTGTGAGTGGGATTCATGCGCTAATAGAAAGGCCCCCAGAGGGCCCTCTCCCCCTTCTTTCTGCCATGTAAGGATAAGATGAGAAATTGCCACCTACAGCCCGGAAGAGGGCCCTCACCAAAACCAGACCACACCTGAGTTCAGACCTCCCGGCCTCCAGAACTGTGAGAAATACTATATTTCTCCATGTATGTAAATAATGCACACCCACATTTGGGGCCCAAACTTTCAGTAAAAAAAAAAAAATCTTTTGTTTTAATTTTTTAATTTAAATTTTATTTGTTCATATTAGGTATTTTTTTTTGTATTATAAAGGAATTCTAGCATTTATTTTTTAACATTGTACACAAAATTTTATGTAACAAATAATTACAAAACACAGGCAGATACAAGGCACAAGAGATTTTATGTAGTAGTAACAAATTTATGATACTTACAAATCATAGAAGACTTAAAGTTTTGGTCACTGTCATTATCAGAAGCATTTTGCATAATGGATATTGGATATCATTATGCTTTTAACACATAAGCATAAATAATATAATTTAAGACATATATATAGGCTGAGCCTGGCGGCTCATGCCTGTAATCCCAGCACTCTGGGAGGCTGAGGTGGATGGACAGTTTGAGCTTAGGAATTTGGGACCAGCCTGAGCAAAGTGAGATCCCATCTCTACTAAAAATAGAAAAAATAGCCAGGTATTGTGGTGGGTGCCTGTAGTCCCAGGTACCATGGAGGCTGAGGAAAGAGAATTACTTGAGCCCAAGACTTTGAGTGCCACAGCACTCTATCCAGGATGTTAGAGTGAGTCTCTGTCTCACGCACACAAAAAAAACAAGCTGGCCATGATAAGTCAGTGGTTAGCACGCTGGCCCTGGCACACCAGAAGTGGCTGGTTTGAGCCTTGAGCCTCACCTGGACCTAATAAAAATAACAAAACAACAACAAAACAAATATTTGGCTGCATTCAGTGGCTCATACCTGTAATCCTAGCACTCTGTGAGGCCGAGGTGGTGGATCGATTAAGCTCAGGAGTTCAAGACCAGCCTGAACAGAGTGAGACCCCGTCTCTCTCTCTCTTTTTTTTTTTTTTTTAAATTTTTTGAGACAGAGCCTCAAGCTGTTGCCCTGGGTAGAGTGCCGTGGCATCACAGCTCACAGCAACCTCCAACTCCTGGGCTCAAGCGATTCTCCTGCCTCCGCCTCACAAGTAGCTGGGACTACAGGCGCCCACCACAACGCCTGGCTATTTTTTGTGTGTGTGTTTTTTTTTGGTTGCAGCTATTATTGTTGTTTGGTGGGCTCAGGCTGGATTCGAACCCACCAGCTCAGGTGTATGTCGCTGGTGCCTTAGCCGCTTGAGCTACAGGCATCGAGCCAGAGACCCCGTCTCTTAAAAACAGCCAGAGGTTGTGGTGGGCACCTGTAGTCCCAACTACTCAGGAGGCTCAGCCAGGAAAATTGTTTAAGCCCAAGAGTTTGGGGTTGCTGTGAGCTGTGATACCACGGCACTCTACCAAGGGTGACAAAGTAAGACTCCGTCTCAAACGAAACAAAACAACAAACAAAAACAACTCCATTTACATAGATATGGAATTAGTACCACCTATGTGTAATGTGCATCTTTATTTTCCCTGAAACATTTGGGGTAAAGAAAACATATGGAGGAAAAGTGCACAACAACATATTTCATACACAGCAAAACAGTCAATATCTGTTGTTGAAGCCACCTCATCTATGGAACTTTGTTATAACAGCTGGAACTAAGGTCCCTGCATCCTTAGGACACAGCTCAGCTGGACACTCACATTGGGTGACTGCAGAAGACAAACCAGAGGGACAGGATTTGACACAACAAGAGGGGCTCAGGCAGTGTCTGGGATGAGCAACCCAGGGAGCCATCACCACCCGAGGCAGCGGTAGCTGGTGCTGCTTGCTGGAGAAAGGAGCATAGCCTTCAGTAGCAAATGAAGATACCCATAGCCACCTGGGGAGCGATCCTGAGGACCAGTTCCCCAAGTCACTTGTCTCCTACCCTGGGTCCCTCAACCCCATGCCAGGGTCTCCCACTGGCCAAACCCAATGAGGAGTCTCATCAATACATTAGCCTCCTGGAAGAGAGGAAGTGCACCAGGCCCTCTGCCAATTTCCCCAGCTCAGTGTGGGAGACATCTTATGGGCTGCCCCTAGAGCCCCCCAAGCCCCAGTCTCATCTTTCATGCCCTCCTCAGCATTGGACACCCCCACCAGGCAGAAAAACTAAGACATAGCCCCCAGTGGCACCAGTTTCTCATAAATTCAGGCAATGAATGTGTTTTTCCTTCTTGGTCTAACCAGTGGCCAGCAAAGGTTTTCTATAAAGGGTCTAATAGTAAATATTTTTACCTTTTCAGGACATTTGGTCTCCTCAAATGACTGAATTTAACCATTGTAGCACTAAAGTAGCCATAGTCATCCTGTAAATGAGTGAGCATGGATATGTTCCAATAAAACTTTATTTATAAAATCAGGCAGCTGGCCCCTGGGCTGCAGTTTGAAGCCCTTGGCCTAACCAACTCCTATACATTGCCCCTTCTGGGAGGCCATTGGAGAATTGCTTGGAATGTACAATGGTGTAGCCACTGTGGAAAACAGCTTGGCAGTTCCTCCAAAGGTTAAACACAGCATTATCATGTGATACAGCAATTCTACTCATAGGAATAGACTCAAAAGAATTGGAAGCAGGTGTTCACAGAAAAAGACATTTACATGGATGTTGGTTGGATTACATGGATTAGCGGTTGCCAGGGCCTAAAGGATGGAGGATGGGGGAGTGACTGCTAATGGGGACAGGGTTTCCTTTTAGCATCATGAAAATGTTCTAGAACTCCATACAGGTGATGATTGCCAACATAGTGAATGAGCGAAATGCCACTGAATTGTACACTTTAACATGATTATTTCTATGTTATAGGAATTTCACTTTAGTTTTTTTAAGCAAAACAAATCTGAATGCATAGGAGAGGAAGCCTTCAAAAGCCCCCTTCTCCAGGCGTCTCTGCCCAGAATCCACACTCCTCAGCTGACCAGCCTTCCTCCCGAGATGAGCGTACAAAGCCATCATCGGTCCCACACCCTTTCCCACTACGTCCAGACAAGCCTGATCACCAGGGGTTCAGCCAATATTTTCTCAGAGGGACACCGTCCCTGTAATGCAGGCACAGGTGTGACATCATGGGGCTGTGAGTCAAGCCTTGGCTGTGCTCCCTGAAAGGCCAGCATGAGTCAGGCTGGGGAAGCTAGCTGGCCCGCTGGTTTTTCTTGTTCTGAACATCCCAGCATGTGACAGGCCTTCTGTGGTTCATAAGTCATTGCTTGGGGTAAACAGTCCAGATCACTCAGTGAAAGGATCCCCTGGGTTGGGGGAGCTTGGACTTTACTTATTAAATTGCTAATGCTGGGCAGGCCCCGTGGCTCATACCTTCAATCTCAACACTTTGGAAGGGCAAGGCAGAGGGATTATTGCTGGAGTCCAGGAGTTTGAGACCAGCCTGGGCAACATAGCCAGAATCCATTTCTACAAAAAAAATTAAAAAGCTGAGTGTAGTAGTGAATTCTACTACAGTCCCAGATACTTGGGAGGCTGAGGTAGGAGGATCACTTAAACCCAGGAGTTGGAGGCTGCAGTGAATTATGATGACAACACTGCGCTCTAGCCAGAGCAACAGAGTAAGACCTTGTCCCAAAAATAAATAAATAAATAAATCGCAAATATCTATCTTATTTCATGCTGGGCCAGTGACACAGAGGGAGGTCATGGCGGGATTTCCCGGAAGTGCAGATCACAGCTCTGAGATGCAGCCTGGTCTCCGGTGATTAGACAGAGGTTCTCACTCAAGAAAACCTAGCAATGTCCTGAGACATTTTTGACTGTCATGACTCAGGGCAGGCGGATGCTACCAGCAACTAGTGGATGCAGGCCAGGCACCTTCAACATCCTGCAATGCACAGGACAATCTAGCCTCAATGCCAACAGTGCTGAGGTTGAAAAATCCTGCGTACAGGCCCCTGAATCCCACTTCTCACTCTGCCTTTTGAGAATATATTCTGGGAAGGCCAGGTGCGGTGGCTCACAACTGTCAGCAGCACTCCAGGAGGTCCAGGCAGGTGGATTGCTTGAACTCAGGAGTTTGTGACCAGCCCGAGCAAGAGACCCTGTCTCTACTAAAAATAGAAAAAATTGGCCAGGCATGATGGTGGGCACCTAAAGTCCCAACTACTCCAGAGGCTGAGGCAAGAGGATCACTTAAGCACAGGAATTTGAGGTTGCTGTGAGCTGTGATGCCATGGAACTCTACCAAGGGTGACATAGTGAGAGTCTACCTCAAAAAAAAAAAAAAAGACACACAAATAGGGGGGCCATAAAGTTCCTGTGCAATGTAAAATTCCACACTATTTTAAATTGCACACGAACTTTATGGCTGCTATGTGCGTATATATATATATTCTAGGGGAAAGTAATTTCTTTTTGTGATAGGGAGCAGAGTTAGAGGAACCAGGCAGACCCAAGTTGCTGTGTGACTTTGCTAGATAGCTAAGCTGCTCTGAGCCTCCATTCTGCTTGGGATAAGCAGACAACCTCATAGGGTTGCCTTATGGATTAAATTGTGAACATTAAAACAGGTCAGTCAACATTTCTGCAAGTGAGAGAAACATACTTGGGCATTTGCCTTATTGCTTGTTTGAAGCTGTAAAATGTCCTCATCGGGAAACTATTTGGGGGAGAAGAGGATTGTTTTGGGCTTCTAGGCACAGCAGTAGGAAATATTCTTCGATGTCCATTCTCTTCCCTTGAAATCTATCTTCCAGCCAAGTGGCCAGTGTCTGGCACATGCTATCAAGTCTGGCTCCGAGGAACTGAAACGCCTTCTGATTCCTGAAGATATTGCAGAATGTTCGTTCAGTGCCCCAGACATAAGCAAAGGGTTAACGGCATCAGGAGCACAGAGGCAGACGTCAGATACCCCCAACACGATGTGATGAAGAGAGCACGCCCCTTCTGTAGCCTTCTTCCCAAGTCCCATAACCCCATCTACACACAAAAAACACCAGATAAACCCAGATTGGGGGTTACCCAAGAGCCCTGGGGACACCTGGCCAGCACCCTCCAAGACTTCCAAGTTTTTATAAAACAAGGAAAGACTGAGAAACCGTCACAGACAAGAGAATAGGGAGACATAAGAGCTAAATACAATCAATAGTGTAAGATCTGGGAAGAGAAAGGACATTCGTGGGAAAACTGGCAACATCTAAATAGTCAGGGGCGTAGTAATAGCACTGTTGATTGTCCCAGTGCTAATTTCTTAGTTTTACGCCACGCTCAGGAAACATAGTAACGTCAACGGGAAGTTAATCGAAGGGACTTTCAGGAGGGCTCCATAGCCTCTTTGCAACTATTCTGCAATTAGATTTATTCTGAAATTAAGTTTGTAAAAATCACTGTAAGCTACAAAGGCAAGGAGAAAGTGACAATGGTGGGACTAAAATACCATTCCCTGTCTATCTGAAATTTATTTGTTTGTTTCTTTGTTTGCTTTTAGAGACAGGGTCTCCCTCTGTCACCCAGACTGGAGTGCAGTGGCACAAGCATAGCTCATTGCAGCCTTGAACTCCTGAGCTCAAGTGATCTTCCTGCCTCAGCCTCCTAAGTAGCTGGGATTACAGATATGCGTCAAAGCACCCAGCAAATTTTTTAAAGTTTTTGTAGAGATGGGGTCTTTTATGTTGCTCAGGCTACTCTCAACCTTCTGGACTCAAGTGATCCTCCTGCCTCCACCTCCTAAGTTGCTAGTTTTATAGGTATGAGACACCACCCAGCATCTACATGAGATTGACATGTAAGTGAGAGCCCTGTGATTTGTCTGGTGACTCCCGTCTGGAGAGTAGAAGGAGAGGGATTCAGTGGCAGGGGCGGGAGGGGGGCTCCAGCATCAGTGTTCGATGTCTTGCTCCTGGATCAGGCCACCCAGACAGAGTGGCCTCCCCTAACTAATGAGGAATTGAGGAATGGGCATAGAGATGATGGCAGCGATGGTGATGATTATAATAATAACTGCACCTACCTTCAGCATTTATCTGGCTCTACCGGCTATTCCTGTGTATGTCTTTAGGACTGGGAAACCCTGGTGTGGGCCTCAGCCAGGCTCAAGGCTGCCTCCTCCTCCACACCCAGCCCCAGGCCCAGAGAGCTCAGAGTCCCTGCCCTCCCCTCCAGCTGGTTCCCGTCTGTGCATATGAGTTTCCTGGGACTGTTACAACAAATGACCACAAACTGGGTGGCTTCCAACAGTAAAAATTTGTTCTCTCTCAGTCCTGGAGGTCATAAGGCCAAAATTGAAGGTCTGACAGGGTTAATTCCCAGGAGTCTTAAAGGAGGAAAAGACTGGGGAGCAACGGTGATTTCGAGGGTCCAGCGATGTCTGAGAAAGGATCTTGTGGCTCCAAGGAGGTTCTTGTACAAGCCAAACAGTGGGGCTCAGGCCTGTGACCTCAAAGTAGCCTGGATTTGAAACATTCTGTGGTTGTCCAAACTCTGCAGGCAGCAACTCTTAGGGGCTAAGGCTGAGGACAGGATTGTTCCCTCGTGAAGGACCCAGCCTCCTCCGCTTGCCCCATTCCCCATGTCCCAACATAGGGAGGGGTTTTCAGTGAGGCCAGAGGTGAATCCAAACCGTAGATTTGGGTCTCCTCTGCAAAGGCTTCCGAGAGACATGAGTAAAATGTGGAACTTCGTTCAATTAATCAGAGCCGCCTCCACAGGGCCTGAGTCACCTGGATCTCATCATAGGACACAAACAGATCTCTGGGCGCGCATGCTCACAGCAGCACTGTGCGCAGGTGCCGAAAACCAACACAAGTGTCCGTCCACAGGTGAGTGGAGGAACAGAAGCCATCTGTCCTATGGGATGTTACTCGGCCATAAACAGGATAAAGCACTGACACCTGCCTCGACGGTGAACCTCGGAACATGATGCTGAGTGAGAGAAGCCAGACACCAAAGCCACAGAGCGTGTGATTCCACTGACACGAAATGTCCAGAGCAGGCAAATCCACGGGGACAGAGCGCAGACTGGTGGCTGCCAGGGGCTGCGGGGGGGTGGCGGTGGGGGGAGGGGAGTGACGACTGCTAATGGGGCAGGTTGCCTTTTGGTGTGATAGAATGTTCTGGAATTAGACATGGTGACTGTACTGAATGCCACTAAATTGTAAACTTCAATATGGTTAACTTTATGTTATATGAATTTCACTCAATAAAAAAATTGGAAGTGAAGAAAGGAATCTGATATGCATGATTTCATTTTTAAAGGAAATTGTTCCAAGCACCCAGAAATACACAATCACCTGTCCCAAAGGATGTGGAACTTTATAAATAAATGTTATTTGTGTTAAATGGAATCCTTACACGATTTACTGCTTACATGGAAGATTTACCTCTTACATGAAGAGTTCTTCTTCGTGACAGCTCTGTCACTGTTAATAACATAAAAGATGACATAAGTGCATAAAACTGTCATTATAATTTTCCATGCCGATTATGAGGCTGCAGGTCATTGGAGTGAGGCAACACGCTCAAGGCTATTCCCTGTGGAAGGGGCAGAGTCAGATTCAAATAAAGTCAACAGGAGAGGCAGCTACTGAGGCTGATGACAAGGAACCAAAGAGAGCCAGTAACGTTCCCAGCAAGGGGTGGTTCCATGAAGCCTTGCTGTCCAGACAAGCAAGGCTCAAACTGTCCTTGAAATTATCAGGCAAGTCAGGGGACTGTGCCAGGCTCCCAGGAAGAGTGTTCCCCGGGTGCCAAGAATGTGGGGCTCAAATTCAACTGCATTGCCCCAGCCTTGGGTCTCCCCTTCTCTCTCCATCAAAGGAGACACATCTCTGTGCCAGGCATGTGAGCATAGAACCCATGGGCCATCAGGGAGGGGAGGGTGACAGCTGGAGCATGTCAGAGAATCCATCAGGTCTGACCAAAGAGATGGCTTTTCAGACAACAATGCTGGAACCCAGGACCAAGGCAGGGAGGGGAGTTCAGGACACTACCAGAGATGGGAAAAGACGTCACTGCTCTTTTCTGAGCTGTGAGTGTTGTGTCATCCCTGGGCTCCAAGAGGTGGCATAAATAAGAATTATTGTAGTCTTTGAGGCAACCCACATCTATTGAAGAGTGAATGGCTACACAAGCTGCGTTCCAGCCATATGACAGAGTATTAGTCATGGAAAGGAATGAGCAATTGATAAATGTGACAACAAGGGTAACCCTCGAATTATGCTGGGGAAGCCAGAAGCAAAAGACCACACTATATGATTCCAATTACATGCAATTCCAGAAAAAGCAAATCCGTGGACTTAGAAAGCAGACCCCTGACTGTGGCTGGTGGGGGGGGGAGTGAGGAGGAACCACAAGGAGACATCTTCTTGGGAGATGGAAATATTCACCATTCTTGGGTGATGTTTGCAAAACTTGGTAAATTTTACAGTGGAAATGATATCTCCGTAAGTATGTAAATACAAGATACAAGAAAATAGACCTGGTTCTCTGTACCCTCAATGAATCCTCAACAATAAAAAAAAAGAAAATAGAAAATGGAGTCCCTGGCCCGAATATATGGCCCATAGGTAACAAAACAAATCTAATCAAAATTAAAAAGAATTGCCTGCACCTGTAGTCCCAGCACTTTGTGAGGCTAAGGCAGCAGGATCACTTGAGGCCAGGAGTTGAAGACTAGCATGGGCAATACAGCAAGACTTCATTTCTATGGAAAACAGAAAAATTATCCAGATGTGGTAGCATTCACCTGTAGTCCCAGCTACTCAGGAGGTTGAGGCCGGAGGATCTCTTTAGCCCAAGAGTTTGAGGATACAGTGAGCTGTGATTAGGCTTTTGCATTCCAGCCTGAGCAACAGAGAGCCCATCTCTCTCTCTCTCAAAGAAAAAAAAAAATCACTCTCAAGTCACTTGTAAACCTTTATGACAGGTGCTTGAGATGTCCCCAATGTTGGTGATGTTCAAAACACTCACCTAAAGGATGTCTTCAGATTCCCCCCTTTCTTGAATATGACCTCTTAGCTTCAAGTTTCTGCTTAAAAGCCTTTTCCTACCTGCCCCTTCTCTAATCCAGGTCAAGTCAGAGCTCAGTCAGAGCTCCGTCGCCCTGCCCTGAGCAGTCACACTTTTCCATCATTGCTGTCATCAATTTGTAGCTCTATCTTTATTTAGCCAGATAGTCACTTAACACCCATAGCTTCCTACTAGCCTAGGAGCTCCCCGAGGGCAGGAACTAGCTCACTATGGCTGATAGCTCACTCTCCAGCACCTGCCCAGTAAGTATTCCATAAGCATCTACTAAATGCATACAGAGAGGCAGTAATGATCTGGGGAGATATCTTCCCAGGTCATTAAAGCTCTACTGGCTTCTCCCTGAACGTGGATCTAACGTCTCTAAGCTTTGGCCAGAAAGTCAATAGTTTTTGCTTTGTGGCCCATATGGTCTCTTTCCAAATGATTCAACACTGTTGTCATCCCAAGAAGGCAGCCCTAGATGATGCACCCACTAACGGGCATGGTGTGTGATGATTAAATGTATTTATGCACACCGAAATGTGATTTTCATATAATGTTCATGTGTCACGAAATATTTTCATTTTTTGATTTTTTTCCCAACCATTCCTAAACGTAAAAACCACACTTAGCTCATGGGCCAGACAAAAACTGCAGTGGCCACATAGTGTGTGATTCTATTGATACGGAATGTCCACAACAGGTAAGTCCACAGAGACAGCAGACTGGTGATTCCCGGGGCTGGGGGAGGCAGCGTGGGGAGTGACTGCTAATGGGGACAGGGCTTCCTTTTGGGGAGACAAAAAATGTTTTTGAACTCTGTAAGAGGTGGTGGTTGCGCAACACTGAATGTACTAAATGCCACTGAACCATGCACTTAAAAATGGTTCATTTTAGGTTAGGGGAATTTCACCTTGATAAAAAAACTATATACCCATATGTACGTGACCCTATTGACATTTTAATTTTTTTAAGGCTGCAAGCCATGGTTTGCCAACCTCTAATTTAGACAAATACAAATATCTACAAAGGATAGAAGGCCTCTTCTAGGAAAAGCCCTTTATATGTGGTATGTGCTATCTTCACGAACACGTGACCGGGCAGATGTTATCACACCCTTTTGATGGATGAGAAACTGAAGTTCAAAAAGAGAGCATCATTCACTCAAGGTCATTGGGCAGCAAGTGCAGGAGGCAGAGTCCAGTGCAAGGCTCTGGCTGTCCATTTCTCACCTCATTGAATGAACCTACTATGGAATTTAATGAGAAAACACGTGCAGCCCCACAGTTTAAGGGCTGGTATACAGTAGGTCCTCAATAAACATTGCTTTCTCCCCCTCCTCTCTCCTGCGTGTCAAGAAGACTGAGGCAGTCATGACCTGGCCAGAAAAGAGATGGTGAGGCTTTCTGATGACAATCCAGCAGTCACCAGCCACATGCAACCCTGCACCTCCCCCCATGCACTTTTGACTTAATTGTTCATAGAGCAATAAAAAGAGAACTTTTCCATTGGGCTTTTGCTCCAGGCATTGCAGTGACAAGGTGGTGACCTGAGATAAGAAGCCCCTAGCAGGGGGCATTCCTGCCCACATCTCTCTGCATCCTCAAGAAACTCAGCTACAAAACATCTTTGCAAAACAAGGAGCCAAGTTTTGCAATATGCTGTGAAAGGGTTGTGCAAACCTCATCAGAAACACCCCAATTGCCCCAGCTGGAAGTCATTGTCCAGTTGCTGCTGTAATGTGATGGTAATTCCTCTAGAGCATTCATAATTTGTCTTGGAAGCTCAGCTGTATTTTACATGACGTGTTTTCTGCAGAATTCCTGAGTGCTTGCTCTTGGGAGTTGGGCCAAGTACACACAATAGCTATTTGGGGTGAAACAGCTGGTAAAGAGAAAGGCGGTCTAGACTCTAGAAGAAAAGTGAAAAGAATGAAAGGATACTAGAAATGTCCAAGGTCCAGTAAAAAGAGATTGTAATCTCTCTATGGGCAGAAACAAGCTATGTATTTTTTTAGCTTCCTCTCTGTGCCCAGCATGAGCTCAACATTTATTTGCGGCTCAAACTAAAAACTTCTGATCTACGAGTTTCCTGAGCCCTTGAAGACAGCCTAGCAGGAGATGTCAAAGGCAAAGCTGCACACATACCACTCATCCAATCCTCTGTTGGTGACAGACATTGCCAATCACATACAGACATGAGTGATCAATCACTGCACTGTTTCCCAGCACAGAGCCTGGATACAACCCCCAAATGTATGCAGTATTCAAAGTAACTATTATGAATGGATTCAAGAAAAACCTGCCTTCTTGGTCTAGTTATATTGGGTCGTTAGAAGATGAGTGGCCTCGGGAAAGGGATAGGAACAAAGAAAATCACCATTAAGAGGTATAAAGTCCCCAGTTGTGATAGAATACAGGGCACAGAGCTGCTCAGTACCTTTGAGGAACTTACCAGTGACACTTAGGGAGGAGGGAAGAATGCCACTATTTACTGAGTATCGACCTGGTCCTTCGGCACCATCATTTCCCTTACTGATTCCATAACCCTCAGAGATGGGACTTGTTCTGAAGGGACAAGCTGCTCAGAGGCTGTGAAGCTCATCAGAGGCAGGGCTGGGAATTGGACTTCCAGTCCAAGGTTCCTTTTCCAGCATCATCATTGGCTGAGCCTTGATGGAGAGATGCACCTGCATAGGTGTGGAGCGTGGCCCCTGTGCTGTCGCAGCATGAGAGGGGCCGTGCTCCAAGCCACTCCCCTGCCCCAGCGCTGAGCCTGAGAAAGTCTACCATGCTAGGATCCTCTAACTCGGTGGTTCTCAACCGTCCTAATGCCGTGATGTATTTTCATTGTTACAAAGGGGTCACGACCCACAGGTTGAGAACCGCTGCTCTAACTGGATCATTCGCTCATCCTACCATTAGGTAGCAAGCACCGTTAAAAATCTGCACATGCTGCCTCATATTCTCCCAAAGAAACGGAGGTTCGGAGAGGTTAAGTGGCCTCCCTAAAGTCACACAGCTAAAGTAACCACTAAAGTTCACGTTCTTTCCACGCACTGGTGGCTATCTGTGTTGGTTCTGCTGGCTGGATGCTCTGCTGTCCCAGGAGGTCCTCAGTGGGTGGCCACTATCTTCACATCACATTTGTTTCAACACCAGGTCCACAGCTGGGCCCAGTGGACACAGAGATGAGTCAGGGGAGGCTCCTGTTGCAAGGGGTTCCCTGTCTGGGGAGGAAGCCAGGCAAAAGAACAGCTGGTTACCATGATGTATGAGTTTCCTGTGGCTGCCACAACAAAAGGCACAAGTTGGATGGCTTCCAAGTACAGAAATGTATTCCCTACTAGTTTTGGAGGCCAAAAGTCCAAAATCAAAGTGTCAACAGGGTTGGTTCCTTCTGGAGGCTGTGTGAAAATCTGTCTCGGACTCCCTCCCGGCTTCTTGTGGCCCCGTAGCTACATGACTCCAATCTCTACCTCTGTCTTCAGCAGCCTTCTCGTCAGTGTTTGTACCTGTGTCTTTCTCTCCTAAAGACACTTGTTACTAGACGCAGGGCCCACCCGAATCCAGGATGCTCTCCTCTAAAGACCCTTAATCAGAGGTCCCCAATCTTTTTGACACCAGGGAACAGGTTCATGGAAGAAAATTTTTCCATGGAAGGGGGTTGGAGAAGGGCCTCAGATGCCCATAAGGGGTGCACAACTTATATCCCTTAAATACACAGTTTACAGTAGGGTTCCCGCTCCTGTGAGAATCTAATGCTGCTGCTAATGTGACAGGAGGTGGAGCACAGGAGGTGATGCAAATGACAGGGAGGGGCTGTAAATACAGATAAAGCTTCACTTGCTGTGGGGCCCTGTTCCTAACAGGAAACTGGAACTGGTCTGTGCCCGGTGTTTGGGGACTGCAGCCCTTAATAACATCTGCAAAGACATTCTTTTCAAATAAAGTCACATTCACAGGTAGCAAGGATTAAACTTAGACATTTCTTTGAGGGGACCACTATTCAACCTGCCCCTCATGGTGACAAGGAAAGCCTCTGGGACTCTGAGGAGGGGAATGTAGACCATCCTCCAGGATGGAGGAACCATCCAGGGAAGCTTTGAGAGATACATCCATTCATTTGCTTGTTTATCCATTCAGGGAGTATTTATTGAGTGTCTACTGTGTGCTGTGGTGCCAGGCTTGAGGAATACAGCAGATTCGATGCAGACCCCGTTCCTGCCTTCCCCACCGCTCACACACTATGTAGGATACCACATGACATGGTACAGCCACTTTGGAGGACAGTTTGAGGGTCTTCTTCAAAACAAAACATACTCTTACCATATGATCCAGCAATCACACTCCCTGTTATTTACCCAATTCATCTGAAAACTCATGTCCACACAAAAACCTGCACATGAATGCTTATACCAGCCTATTTCAATGCACAGTTATTATAGTGGATACAGTGCCCCAAACTGGAAGCAACAAAGACATCCTTCAGTGGGTGAATACACGGAAAAACTGTAGTGGAATTTTACCCAGTGATAAGAACAAATGAACTAGGCCAGGCGCAGTGACTCATGCCTGTAATCCTAGTACTCTGGGAGGCCCAGGCAGGTGGATGGGTTGAGCTCAGGAGTTTGAGACCAGCCTGAGCAAGAGTGAGACCCCATCTCTACTAAAAATAAAAAAAATTAGCTACTTGGGAAGCTGAGGCAGGAAGACTGCATGAGCCCAAGAGTTTGAGGTTGCTGTGAGCTATGATGCTGCCACAGCACTCAACCCCAAGGCGACAAAGTGAGATTCTGTCTCAAAAAAAAAAAAAAGTGAGCTATCTATGGCTCAGTCGGTAAGGCGCCGGCCCCATATACCGAGGGTGGCGGGTTCAAACCCGGCCCCGGCCAAACTGCAACCAAAAAATAGCCAGGCGTTGTGGCGGGTGCCTATAGTCCCAGCTGCTCGGGAGGCTGAGGCAAGAGAATCGCCTTACGCCCAGGAGTTGGAGGTTGCTGTGAGCTGTGTGAGGCCACGGCACTCTACCCGAGGGCCATAAAGTGAGACTCTGTCTCTACAAAAAAAAAAAAAGTGAGCTATCGAGCCAGAAAAGACAAAGAACCTTAAATGCATGGTCCTAAGCCGTGGTTCTCAACTTTCCTAATGCCGCGACCCTTTAATACAGTTCCTATGGGTCGCAGCCCACAGGTTGAGAACTGCCAGTCTTAAGTGAAAGCAGGCAAGCTGAGAAAGCTACAGATTGTGTGATTCCAACTCTCTGACATTCTGTAAAGGGAAAAACTGTAGAAATAGTAAAAAGATCAGTGGTTTCCAGGGCTTCAGGGAGAGGGAAGACAGAACAGGCCTAGATTTTTAGGACAGTGACTCTACTCTGTATGATACTTGATGCTACAATGGTGGGTAAGCAACATAATGCACTTTGTCACAATCCACAAACTATACAAAGCAAAGTGTGAACCTTCATGTACGCTGTGGACTTTGGCTAATAATAAATGTATCGATATCTGCCCAACAATTGTAACAAATGTACCACATTAATTCAAGATGTTAATAATTGGGGGAACTTTGTGTGGGTGGGGTGATATATGGGAACTCCTTGTACTTTCTGCTCAATTTTTCTGTAAACTTAAAACTGCTGTAAAAAATACAGTCTATTAATTAAGGGAGAAACAAATCAACCTGAACCAAGCAAGTGGGAATGGAAAGGAAGGACCACTAGGAAATGCCTGGGGGGAGGAATGTGCTTGGTGTCTTTCAGGTCCTGAAAGGAGAGGGGAGCAAGAAGGGACTGAGCTGCAGGGCCATGGGGCAGGGCTCTGAGGCCAAGCCCAACACGTCTCTGAGTAACGAGAGGGAGGCTCAGGCCAGAGGTCTTGGCCAAAAAAACCCAAGCAAACAAAGAACTCTCCCCCAGCAGTTGTCTGAGAATCATACATCCTCAGAGAGAAAAAAAATCAATTCCCTTAATTTTTCCCTCATCATATGAGGAAACCAAGGCCCAGAGAAAGGCAATTAGATCCCAAAGATACACAGCTAACTCATCTCTCAAGCATTTATAGAGAGCTCAGTGTGAGTGATACGCTGTCACCAACTTCTACACACACGAGTATTTGTGACCCTCACAATATCCCTTTGGGGTCAGGGACTGTTATCTGCACTGCACAGAATGAGAAGGAAGCAGAGAGAGGCAGCATCACTTGCTCAAGGTTGGTCGCACAGCACATGGTAAGTGGCGGAGCTAACCCTCAACTCAGGTCAGTGGCAGCTGCAATAAAAAGCTGCTCACCTTGAGGCCTCCCCAGTGGCCGGGTGTGGTGGGCAAGGCTGCAGAGGGGAATCTCTACAGCGTCCACTTCTGTAGGGACTGAGAATCCCAGCTGCAGGCGGGAGCTGCCTGCACTGCTCACCAACCTGGCTCCAGGCTACAACTGGAGATTGTCTTCCTCTGATACCCACGTGGCTACCCCTGACTTTTCGTCATGTCACTTCGGCTCACAGATCACCTCCTGGGTGAGGTTCAATTACACCATCCATCTTCCCTCCTTCCCTTCCCCTCACCATACACCTCCTATTTCCTTCTGCCACTGTACTCTGCCTCCCCTCCCTCACTGGAGCGGAAGCCCTCCAGAGCAGGGATTTTGTCTATCTTCTGACAGGTGTATCCTCAGGTGCCTACACAGGGCTGGCACACCCTAACAGGAGGACAGTCCCTCACTAGCAGGTCTGTGGTGTGGGGGACAGATGTAGAGTGTTAGAAGTACCCAAGGGTATTCCGCTGATGCCGGATCTGTGTTGGAGAAATGATTGTCACAGTTGTCCTCTAAGTTACCTTAATTATGCAAGTCAATAAAAATGCAACCCATCCTGCTGGTGCCTGCCAGACCTCCAACTTCTCCCAGCCACCCTGCCTCAGTTTCCCTGCATTTGGAGGGGCCTAGTTGAGATGTGTGCAAGAGGGTGGAATAGTATTTCAAAGACTTAGTATTTCCCTTTCTTTTATTTATTTATTTATTTATTTTTTAAGATAAGGTCTGGCTCTGTCACCCAGCCTGGAATGCAGTGGCACAATCATAGCTCACTGAAGCTTCCAACGCCCGGCCTCAAGCGATCCTCTGGCCTGGCTTCTCAAAGTGTTGGGATCCCAACACAGGTGGATCACAGGCGTGAGCCTCAGCACTCGGCCAACATTTCTTGATGTTATCACACAGGGTTTTCTACAGTGTGATGGGAGTACAGTGGTTCCTGCAGGTTGCACCAGAAACAAATGAGGGGCCCGGTCTCACCCATCCGTCTTAAGTCCTGGGTACCCCTGTCTCCACACTACCTAGGATTCTGGGGACCCTTCTCAGACTGGAGCCAACCTCCACGTCTACCGAGCCCCGTGCTACCCTGAGAGGCGCAGGTCTCCGGGAGTCCCCGACGCCACCCCCGCTCCAGGTTCTCAGGATCCTTGCGCAGGCGGGAGCCCGCGGGCACCCGGGGGATCCCTGGGCGTCACCGCGCTGTTGTGAAGCGCGTGTTGACAACGTTGCCGGGGAGACCGGCGGGGGCGGGCCTGGGCCCGGGCTGGAGGCGCGGACTGGCTGCGCTCTAGGGGCCGGGCCCGCCGAGCAGAGCCTCGGCCGCCGCAGTGGCCACGGCCGCCGCCGCCCGCCGGCTTATATACCGCGGCTAAATTTAGGCTGCGCCCGGAGCTCGTCCCCATCCGGGACGCGTTTCCGCCGCCGCCGCCTTGGCCCGGCCCCTGCGTGAGCCGTGCCTATAAGGCTTGGGCGGGCCCGGCCGCGGCCCGCAGAGCCGTCCCCACCCGCCCGCGCCCCGATCAGCCCAGTCCCCAGTCCGCGTCCTCCCCGGGTCGCGGCCATGGCGCTGAGCGAACCCATCCTGCCGTCCTTCTCCACATTCGCCAGCCCGTGCCGTGAACGCGGCCTGCAGGAGGTGAGGGCGGCGGGGACAACCGGGTCGACCGGGACCGCGCGTGGCGGGCTCTGGGTAGTAGAACGTGGGCTGCGGGCTAGTAACATGCCAAGGCGGGGACTGAGGACTCAGAGGAGTAGAACACAGTAGAACACGGGCGGCGGGGTTGGCGGGCGCAGGGTGGTAGAACTCGGCAGCGACCCCCGAGCGCTGCCGCTCACTCACGCCCGCACCCTATTGCTCTATCGCCCGCAGCGCTGGCAGCGCGCAGAGCCCGAGGCAGGAGGCACCGACGACGACCTCAACAGTGTGCTGGACTTCATCTTGTCCATGGGGCTGGACGGCCTGGGCGCTGAAGCCGCCCCGGAGCCCCCGCCGCCACCTCCGCCGCCTGCATTTTACTACCCTGAGCCCGGCGCGCCGCCGCCCTACGGCGCCCCCGCGGGGGGCCTGGTGTCCGAGCTGCTGCGGCCGGAGCTGGACGCGCCGCCGGGACCCGCTCTGCACGGCCGCTTTCTGCTAGCGCCGCCCGGCCGTCTTGTCAAAGCTGAGCCCCCTGAAGCGGACGGCGGCGGCTACGGCTGCGCTCCCGGCCTGACCCGTGGGCCGCGCGGCCTCAAGCGCGAGGGCGCCCCGGGCTCGGCAGCCGCCTGCATGCGTGGTCCCGGGGGCCGTGCCCCGCCGCCGACGGACACGCCACCGCTCAGCCCCGACGGCCCCGCGCGCCTGCCCGCGCCCGGAGCGCGCGCTCCCTTTCCGCCGCCCTTCGGCGGCCCGGGCTTCGGCGCGCCGGGGCCTGCCCTGCACTACGCGGCCCCCGCCGCCCCCGCCTTTGGTCTCTTCGAAGACGCGGCCGCCGCCGCAGCAGCCCTGGGCCTGGCGCCACCCACCGCCCGCGGTCTCCTCACGCCTCCCGCGTCCCCACTGGAGCTTCTGGAGGCCAAGCCCAAGCGCGGCCGCCGCTCCTGGCCCCGCAAGCGTACCGCCACGCACACCTGCAGCTACGCCGGCTGCGGCAAGACCTACACCAAGAGTTCGCACCTGAAGGCGCACCTGCGAACGCACACAGGTGAGTGGTGCGTGTGTGCGGGGCACCTGGGCGCGAGAGGCTGGGGATGCGATTCCAAGATCACGAGAAAACAGGAATTTAGGGACGGGGGTGCCGTGGATCAGGAGATTGAGAAGGAAGCGAATGTTTGGGATTCCCCTGGGGGCGTGGCTCCGGGGTTGGTTGGGGGGCACGTTTAGGAACCCTAGTGGGTATGACCCAGACCGTTGGGAAGGGGCAGTGCTCCAAGGAAACTTCCTGAAGGGTAGCTAGGGGAGCTCGGTTTCAGAACACTGGGGTGCGGGCGCAAGTTTAGTTTCAGGCAGTTGGGGAGAAGGCGCGTGCTTAAGAACCCTCGGGAGATGTTGTGTCTCCGAAAGTTGGGGAGGAGGTGCGGGCTTAGGACCCCTCTGGGGGCGTGGCTGAGAAGCTTGGAGAGGGAGTGTGTACTTGGGAAACCTGGGGGATGCTGCGCGTCAGAACGGTGGCGAGACCAGCGCGAGGTTACGATCCCTCTGGGGGCGTGGCTCGAAACGCTGCGCAGTGGACCTCCGCGCTCCCGCCCCAGGGGGGAGGTTGGGGAGTAAGGTACTTGTGACTAAGACCCCTAGAGGCTTAAAACTCTGGGAGCATTCAGTGCACTCAGCGCGGATAGGTTGTGCACGCACGCACGGAAGCAGCCGCGATCTGGGCGAGTGTCCACGCGTAGTGTATGTCCTGGGAAGGAAACTGAGGCCCCCTTTCGTTCTCTCCCGGCAGGTGAGAAGCCCTACCACTGCAACTGGGACGGCTGCGGCTGGAAGTTCGCGCGCTCAGATGAGCTCACGCGCCACTACCGCAAGCACACAGGCCACCGGCCGTTCCAGTGCCATCTGTGCGACCGTGCCTTCTCGCGCTCCGACCACCTGGCGCTGCACATGAAGCGGCACATGTAGTCCGGACGCCCCCGCCCAGCTGCGCGCGGCGGTGGCAGGTCCCACATGCCGCCACGGCCCCCTCTTAAACTGTGACTGGTATTTATTAGACCCAGAAGACCGGGCTGGGCTCAGCGTGGCCACGGAGGGGCTCCCCTCCCACCCCCAACTCCCCACGACGACGCCACTGCCCCAGCCCCCATCTGTGACTGAAGGCCCGGTGGGAAAAGACCACAATCCTCCTTGACGAATTTTGTTTTCAAAATGGTGCAATAATTAAGTGTCGTCTTTCTTCCTGCCGGGTCTACACTAGAGGATCGAGGCTTGATGCCTTGTGAAAATTACAGCCTTAATTTGTACTGTCAACGACTTTTTTTTTTATAATATTGTACATAGTGACTGTGACAGATATTGTATTACTGTAAATAGGGAGACAGGTGGGCATTTTGGCTGCCTGGTTGGTTTTTATAAGACTTACGCTGTTTTTTTTTTTTTTAATTAAAAAATATTTTGCATCTTTTGAAAAATCACAGCAGTGGTCTGGCTGCTTGGAAGCTGGAGGTTTGGGGCACTTGGGAGGGGATGGGGGAGCAGACAGTTTCATAGAGGGTAACCCCCCAGAGGTGCATTGTAAAGTGAACCCTGCTGGGGTGAGCACCAGCATTGCCAGCTGCAGGGCCTGCTTGTCAGGAACCTGTGGGTTTTTCTATAAATTCAAACACTGCATTTTAGGACTGAGGGAGGGTTATTTTAAGGTTCTTTGAGCCATAAATTGCCTCCTTTGCCCCAGAGTTGGAGAAAGTGCTGGTTGCACTGATGTGGCCTCCTGGGTTGTAGAAAATAACCCCCCCTCACCTCTTCTCGGAAGCTTCTGAGCTTTTAGCCAAAATTTCTGGAGTATGCAGACGTTTTGAAGAAGTAAAATGCTGTTCTGACATGCTGTGCTGCACGTCTTCAAGGATGAGTTCTCCGTTCCATTAGAAAAAAAAAATGAGACCCACATTTGAAAACCATGCATGACCCTCTTTTCCAGATGAGGAAACTGAGGCCAGATAGCTAGGGAGTGGTGAAGTAAGGGTGTTATCCTGGTCTGTCTGCCTCCTAAGCGACCCTAAACCTCACTAGAGGGGATCATCAGCAATGCGCCTGTTGCTTACCCTGAAGGGTTATGAGAGCCTCCCCTGTAAGTACCTTGGGTAAAAGATTGACAGCAGACAGCAGATCAACCCACTTTGATGGCTGAAGGTGGCCAGTCCAGAAACCCACCTGCGAGCAAGGGAGACTCCTGAACCCCACCCCAAATGTCTAGATCAGGTAAAGAGGTGTCTCTCCCTGGTAGATCCCCTGCCACCTCTCTCCTTCCCCCTTCTCAGGGGCCCCGGGTAACCATGGCCACCAACAATTGCACAAGTTGTTTCCAGAAAGTGAAAATAGCTGGTAAGCAGTGTCTGTTTTAAAACACTCTTACCCTGTTGCAACAGAGGCTGGGATTTCCTCTCTCCCTCCATCCTTCCTCCTCCTCCACAACTGCAACCCTGGAAACAGCTGAGAGGTGTTTGGTAATCCACAAAAAAGCAGAAATGCCAGATGACAGTCTAATTCATTTTTCAAGAGTAAATAGCCAGGGTTCACTTCCGCCGGTGTTGAAGGGTGTGAATGTTTTTGAGCCTCCTGTACCATCTCAGTAGCTTCTGCAAAAACTATCCCAAAACAGAACATTGGCCCCTTGACCTGGGGAGAGGCCCCTCCTAGTTCAGAGCTGGTCTCTGCAGTACAGAGCAGAAGAAAGACTCACAGGAGGTTTTAAAATAATATTTTTAAGGGCCTTCAGTCCTCCTTGTTCAGTTTAAACTTACAGGTGAAGCTATTTTTCTTGCTTATTTGAAAATACCTTCCAGGTATTTTCTGAGTTCAATGAGAGGCCAGTAGGAACAGAACTGAGTTTCTGTTTCTTGAGTGCCTCCAACAGATGGAGTAGAAAGTGTCATCCTCGAACACACAATTGTGTGTTTCAGCAAGACACCAGCTCAGGCAGAGATGGCTCACACTGACTAATCTAGAAACAGCCCTTCATCACTTTTTCTGCTCTTTTCTGAAACCCAAATGCTAATTGCCATCAAATACCTGCTGGATCTGTGGCTCTGGATCAGCAGTGACCAGGTCTGGAGACAGTTTGGGTTGTCACAACTGTGGGATGCAGCTGAATGTCCTACAGAACACAGAGCAGCTCCACCCCAGAGAATGACCCAGCCCCAAACATCAGTAGTGCTGAGTTTAAAAACCTTTTGTGGATCCTAAAAGATGGTTGCTTTTACCAGCAAGGTGTCTCTGTGCCAGGAAGCACTTGGTGGTGGCAAAAGCCACCCAGAAAAAGGTATGAAGAAAACCTCATTCGTGGGCCTGTTTTTAGGACCCCCGTGAGCTGATACAGCACCTGAACATTTTTCCTTCCTATGAAAGGTATTTCTTTTAGAAAATATTGAATATCAAAAGAGAAAACACTTGACCTTGCATTTTATAGCCCAACCCCAATCCAAGATATGTGTGTGTGTGTCTGACTAAATCAGTGTATTCTAAACACAGCAATATGGACATGTGGGCCTGGGTCATTCTCTGGTATGGGAGCTGCCATGTGCATTGTAGGATTTTTTTTTTTTTTTTTTTGTAGAGACAGAGTCTCACTGTACCGCCCTCAGGTAGAGTGCCATGACGTCACACGGCTCACAGCAACCTCTAACTCCTGGGCTTACGCAATTCTCTTGCCTCAGCCTCCCGAGCAGCTGGGACTACAGGCACCCGCCACAACGCCCGGCTATTTTTTTTGTTGCAGTTTGGCCGGGGCTGGGTTTGAACCCGCCACCCTCGGCATATGGGGCTGGCGCCCTACTCACTGAGCCACAGGCACCGCCCGCATTGTAGGATTTTTGATTGTTTTGAGACAGGGTCTCACTTTGTCAAACAGGCTGGAGTGTAGTGGTGCAATCACAGCTCTCTATAACCTTGAACTACTGGACTCAAGGGATCTTCCTGCCTCAGCCTCCTGAGTAGTGGGGACTATTGACATGCCACCATACTCAGCTAATTTTCCCTTATTTTTTTTTAGTAGAGATGGGGTCTTAATACGTTGCCCAGGCTGGTCTTGAACTCTTGGCCTCAAAAGATCCTCCTGCCTCAGCCTTCCAAAGCCCTGAGACTACTTGCATGAGCCACCATGCCTGGCCAGTTATAGGATGTTCAACAGTGTCCCTGGGCTCCACCTGCTCTGGGCTGTAACATCCATTCTCCTTAAGCCATGATCACCAAAAATGTCTCCAGACATTGCCAAATGTCTCTTCAGTGGGGGTGGGGGAGATGCTCCAAGCTGAGAACCAAGTTAGGGGTTCTGCTGACATACAACAGACTCTGTCTGTAATCATCTACCTCACTGAAGCCCCAGGATGTGGCACATATTTAAATACACAAACCCAGTGGGGAAGGAGAGAGGTTGGGAGTGGGGAACATCTTAGTCAATATCCTCTAATTCATCAGGAATTAATTCTGGTGTGTAGTAGGGGAATCCAAATCTTACTCCCTCCCCACCCCCACCCTGCCTAGGGTAGTTAACACAGGGCTTCTCACCTTCACCACTCCTGACTGTTTGGGGCCGGATCATGCTTTGAGGTGGGGGCCTGTCCTGTGCACTATGAGGTACAAAGCAGTATCCCTGGCCTCTACTCACTTCATGCCCCATAGTACCCTTGTCCCCATGTGGCATCCTGACAACCAAAACTGTCTCCAGATTTGGCCAAGGACAGCAGAATCACCCCAACCACGCCAGCAGAAACCATTGTTTAGGCAAAGCCACTTTTTTCCTATGGAAACCCTCACATGTGCCATGTGGTTTGGGGCCTCAGTTTTCTTGTCTGATAAGTGGGTGTGATGGAACAAATATAAAATGACAGAATGAAGCTCAGAGCCCAGCACTGAGATGTGGCCAGCACGGGGAGTGTCCCCCTCTGTCTATCTCTGTCTCCGTCTCTCTGCCACCCCCACCCCCATTCATTCACTCATTCAACGGATTCTCCTTGTGCCTCAGCTCGGTGCTGAGTCCTGGCAAGTAGATATGACTCAGATTGACTCAGCCCTCAACCCTTCGCTGGGAGTCAGTGCCAAAATGTTTGTCGCATGACTAACCCAGCACTAACAGTGGTCCCCGTGACTTGAGCTTGGTGCTTTCATCCTGAGCATTGTCAACAATTCTTTCAACCACCCCATTTTCTAGAGGCAGCAAATGAGGTTCAGAGATGGGGGAGGTTGGCCCAGTACCCAGTGCAGGTGCAGGTGACATAGCTGGAGCTTGAACCTGGGTCTGCCTGGCCCCACTGTCACAAACTTTCTGTGCCTAGAAACATCTCAGATGCATCCAGCTTGCTTTGTCTTCCTCCCACGAACAGAACCCAGGGTTTCCTAGAAGCCCCATTGGGGTTTTGTCTGAATATCCAAGGAAGCCCATTTTCCAGACAAACAGTCAGGGAGAGCCTGGCTGGCTGAATACTGCTCCCAGAGGTGCCACAAGAAGAAGAGGAACCTGGGGGCGGGGGCAATTCCTTAAAAAGCTAACCTTGGGGGCGGCGCCTGTGGCTCAGTGAGTAGGGCGCCGGCCCCATATGCCGAGGGTGGCGGGTTCAAACCCAGCCCCGGCCAAACTGCAATAAAAAAAATAGCCGGGCGTTGTGGCGCGCCTGTAGTCCCAGCTGCTCGGGAGGCTGAGGCAAGACAATCGCGTAAGCCCAAGAGTTAGAGGTTGCTGTGAGCCGTGTGACGCCACGGCACTCTACCCGAGGGCGGTACAGTGAGACTCTGTCTCTACAAAAAAAAAAAGCTAACCTTGGAATTACCATATGGCTCACCAAGCACATTCCTGAGTACAGCCCTAAGTGGAATGAAAACAGGAATGGATCCTTGCACGCCTGTGTCCACTGCAGCACTAGTCCACCACCAAAAGGTGGGAGCAGTCCCAAATGTCCATCAGCTCATGAATGGATAAGGAAAGTGTGATGTAGCTGTAGGGCAGATTGCTGCTCAGCCAGACAATGCACTTCGAGACCCAGGGGCAGCCGTGCTTCTGGAGGCTGGGCATCCCTCAATGCCCCTGCCCTCCACAAATCCCAGCCTCCTGGAACCCCCCCCCCCCCCCCGCAGTGCTGGGGCTCTTGGTTGGCTAACAGTTCCTGAAACCTCTGGGCCTTTGTGCTGGCCACATCCCCTGGATGTCCTGGTTTTGACTCCAACCTGTCAACATATTTGCTGAGTGCCCATGAACCATCCCTGTGTGGGGTGTTGCAGGGAATCTGACAACCCCTGCCCTTGAGAAGGTCCTTGCCATCCAGTGATGAAATAGTAGGCTGACCCCCTCCCCAACCCCAGAGAGAGTTGCAGATGCTGCCTACACATGGGACATCTGAGAGGGAGAAGGCCGATCTGGTTGGAACCCATAAGAAGGGGCAGAGATGAGCTGGGCTATAGGAGTAAAGGGCACTAGGGAGCCATGGTAGGATTAAGGCAGAGGGTAGCCATTAGCTTTGTGCCCTGCCCCTCAAGCTACATGACATGGTTCTTCTGCCATGATCTTTAGCTGAGCCCTCACACCCTTCTCTTGGTTCCCTAAGAATTTTCTACCCCAGATTTTTTTTTAGAGACAGAGTCTCACTATGTCACCCTCTATAGAGTGAGTGGCATCACAGCTTATAGCAACCTGCAGGTGATTCTCTTGCCTCAGCCTCCTGAGTAGCTGGGACCACAGGTACCTGCCACAATGCCTGTTTATTTTTTGTTGCAGTTTGTCTGGGGCCAGGTTTGAATCCGCCACCCTTGGTATATGGGGCTGGTGCCCTACTCACTGAGCTACATCTACCCCAGATTCTTGAGGGGGTTCCCTGCCTGGTGCCAACCAGAAGAGCTGTCTCACTGTCTTAAAGTGGATGTTGAGGCTGGGTCCAGTGACTCATGCCTGTAATCCTAGCACTCTGGGAGGCTGAGGCAGGTGAATTGCTTGAGCTCAGGAATTTGAGACCAGCCTGAGCAACAGTGAGACCCTGTCTCTACTAAAAATAGAAAAACTAGACTGGTGTTGTGGCAGGTGCCTATAGTCCCAGCTAGTTGGGAGGCTGAGGCAAGAGCATCACTTGAGCTCAAAAGTTTGAGGTTGCTGTGAGCTATGACACCACAGGGCTCTACTCAGGGTGACAAAGTGAGACTATCTTAAATAAATAAACAAATAAGGGGGAGGATAAGTAGAGGGAGAGTAATTGGTGGGACCACACCTAGGGCGCATCTTACAAGGGTAAATGTGAAACTTACTAAATGTAGAATATAAATGTCTTAAACGATAACAAAGAAAATGCCATGAAGGCTATGTTAACCAGTTTGATGAAAATATTTCAAATTGTACATAAAACGAGCACATTGACTGCATTAATGTACACAGCTATGATTTAATAAAAATAAATAAATAAATAAAATAGAAAAATTAGTCAGGTGTGGTGGCATGTGCTACTATAATCCTAGCTACTCAGGACGCTGAGTCAGGAGGATCGCCTGAGCCCAAGAGATTGAGGTTGCTGTGAGCTGTGACACCACAGCACTCTATCTGGGGTGACAGAGCAAGATGCTATCTCAAAAAAAATATATTAATAAAATAAAATAGATAGATAGGATGTTGAGCCCAGGAAGGAAGGGGACAGGGTCCCACCAAGCCTCTGAGCTCTTTCTTCAGCCTGTATCTGCCATGTCACCCTGTTCTCTTCCCACCCGTCCCTTGTTTTCATTTTTTGGCCTTTTGATTGTGGTTAAATCTACATAACTTAGGATGGACCATGTCTGAGTGTACCACTCCGCAGCAGTAAGTACATTCACAGTGTCACACAGTCATCACCTCCGTCTGTCTCCAGAATTTTTCCATCTTCCCAAACTGAAACTCTATCCCCACTAAACACTAACTCTCTTCCCTCCCCTGCAGCCATGACACACACTCACCATTCTACTTCCTATCCCTATGGATTTGATGACTCTAGAGACCCCCTATCAGTGGAATCATATGGTATTTGTCCTTTTGCGTCTGGCTTATTTCACTTAGCACAATGCCCTCAAGGCTCACCGCTGTCGTGGCATGTGTCAGAACTTCCTTCCTTTTTGTGACTCAGTAATATTCCACTGTATGGAGGGAGCACATGTTTATCTGCTCATCGGTTGATGGGCACAGGTTGCTTCTACCTTTTGGCCACTGTGAATAGTGCTGCTGTGGACACGGGGCCACACATACCCACTCCACTCTCAGTTCTCACTTCTTTCACCCAGAGGGGGAATTGCTGGATCATCTTGTTCTCTTTTTCAAGCTTTATTCACACCTGCTCAGAAGCACAGAAGAGTTTTTCTTTTCTGAGCAGCTCCAGGCTGAGAATCTTCTGCAAATATCCGCCCACCCCCCGAGTTGTTTGGATTCACACCAGATGCTTCTGTGTCAGCTGTGGCCCATCCCACTCGAGGGCCTCGGTTTCCTCTTCTGTGAAATAGGGGTGACAACCCAGGGCAGGGGGACACAGCCAGTGGTCTGGCCTCGGGGGCCACCCAGAAATTGGGGTTTCGCAGCACCACAGGCTGTGCAGAGAGGCAGAGGCTGCCAGGGAGCTGGACAGGGCTGCGGTGAAGGTGCTGCTCACACCCTGCACGCCTGCCTGCCCGCTGAGCCTGCAGCCTGCTCCGTGCAGCTAGATCCCCACCCCACGAAGCACTGGGGACAGCACCCCAAGGGGAGACACAGACCCCTGGAACCAGACTCAGAGACCCTTAGACAGTGCAGGGACTGAGCTTGCGCCCCCCTCACTCCACTGGCAGGGGAAACTGAGGCCCAGAAAGCCAGTCCTCTTACAGGCAGACAGCAGCCACCTCTCCTGGGTCGCTGGGCCTTCCTGACCAAAAACACAAATCCCACGGGAAGAGCTGGTCTTGCTGACTGAGCTCCTTCCAAGAGGACACGGCTCGCCAGAATTCAGCTCCGTTTTAACCTAGAACAACATGAACAGAACATTCTATTGACAAGACTTTTTGTTTTGTTCCCCCTCCCCTGCTTTTTTTTTTTAAAAATATAAGTAGTCTATAAACCCACTTGACCAAACAGACATCTATAGAACACTCCACCCAACAACAGCAAGATCCATGTTCTTCCCAAGTACACACGGAACATTCCCTAGAATAGGTCACAAAATAAACCTCAATCAATTGAAAAGGATTGAAATTATAGAAAGTATGTTCTCCAACCACAATGGAATGAAATTAGAATTCAAAAAACAGAAAGAAATTTGGCAAACTAAGAAATACACAGAAATTCAAGAATGTGCTGCTAAAAACAAGGAGAATCTGCTCCGAGGCTCATCAACAAATCCTGGCAGCAGGAGAGTCCCGTGGGAGGTGGGGGGGCAGGCTTCGCTGTGTATGGGGCCTTGGTGAACCTGGGAGTCTCTCTGCAGATCTGGGGTGTCCATGAGGCCTCTGGGATGTCCCCTGGGGGAGTTCTGGTGGTTCCTATGGGGTTGTGGCCTCCAGAGTGGGTGACCCCAAAGCCACAGCTCCAAGGCTAGCAATGGGTACCCTATGGGGATCTGCTTTTGGGAGGCTGCCACATGTCAGTGGCTTTAGTCAGCTCTACCCACATGATCCTCCTTTGCACTTTAGAACATGCTGGAAATTGGCCAGGGCTTGAAGGGCACCGGCAGCCCCAGTCTCTCGGGAGGCTGAGGCAGGAGTATCAGTTGAGCCTGAGAGTTTGAGGTTGCTGTGAGCTATGATGACACCACTGCACTCCAGCCTGGGCAACAGAGGGAGATTGTCTCAAAAGGAAAAAAGAAAAAGAACATGCTGGAAACTTCTCCAAGCCTCTACTCCCCACCTCTGCCCCAAGGCATCAGCACCCTGCTGTGAGCACAGTGCGTTACCCCAGTTACCCCAGCACTCGGTATAGAATGAACCAAAATGTCCAAGGCTTCCAGGGATGATGGACTTTCTAACACTAAGGCCAAGAGGACGCAGGTAGAGCACGTAGTGTGCAGTGCAGGTGGGACTTGGATCCATTGGCCCTGGCTGCCTGGAGATGCCGGGTAGCGGATAGTGTGTGGTGTGCAGTAGAGGCAGGATTTGGAGTCTGTCAGCCCTGGTCACCTCCCAGCTGTGGTGCTGGGTGAGCACTTGGTCCTCTCTGAGCCAGAGCTTCCCCGGGGCTGGTGAGAAAATTAAACCAGAGAGCGCTGTTTCCTGTCACCCGGCTACCTCCCTCCAACTCCCTCTCCTGGGTAGAGAGAATCCTATCTGGGGGGCCTTGGGGGCCCAGGAGTTGGCACGCTGGGAGCAACTTCTAGCTCAGCTGTCTGTGGGCCACTGCTTGAGACAAGTGGCTCTAAATTGTCACAGACATTCAGGAAATAGTTCTTCACCCACCGAATGCCAGACACTGTTCTGAAGGCTGTTGTCCTGCCTACTGCGGCACATTCTGAATTCTGCCTTCATCACCCCTGCTGTCAACCTTGACCCCAGATTGGCCTTTTGGGGACTGTCCCAAGATTGAAAGACACACTCCACAGCCAAACCCCTTGTGTGCAGCCCTCAAGGCTCTGATGTTTCAAAGTGAGGGAAAAGAAAAAAAAAAAAAAAGAAAAGAAAACACCCAGAAGTCAGGAGTCTGGCCAGTTCCATTGGCTGCACTTGGCTTTCACTTATGCCCAGAGGCACCAATCCTGGCTCTCCGGGGCAGAATTCTCTACATTCCCGGTGTGTTTCCGTTGAACCCCAAACCACAAACACATCCTGAAGTCTCATTTCCTCCACGCAGCCCGGGGTGACTTAGGCCATCTTGCCAGGGGCTCGTTGGTTCGTTTTGAGTCATACCAAGGTTTGTTGAAGGAAGGGCTTCTCATCTCAGGAGTTGGCAGCTGTTCCACTGCGTGCGGCCTGTTCCCACCCATCTCTCACAGCATCTGTGCAAGTTTCTGGGATTTCTTGTTGGGGCGGCTTTTCCCTGCCTGCCTGGATCTGAGCTCTTAGTGGCTTGGGAGGTAGCTCTGTTGAGATGGTATGTGCTGGGCATCCGAGACAAATCTGAGATCTGTACCTTAATTCTCTAAATTATCACAGACATTCTCTTTCCATGGTCTCCTTTCCATGGGACACAAATGGTCAGGAACCAGATACAGGTGATGGTTGCACAAGATTATAAATATACTAAACGCTATGAAATTGTACTCTAACTGGTTAATTTTATGTGAATTTCACCTCCGTTAAAGAACATTATTAAAAATAAATTAGGGGCCGGGCGGCGCCTGTGGCTCAACAGAGTAGGGCGCCGGCCCCATATGCTGGAGATGGTGGGTTCAAACCCAGCCCTGGCCAAAAACTGCAAATAAATAAATAAAAATAAATTAGGGGAAAAAAAGAAATTGGGAATAGGTATTTCAATCCAAAACTTTACTTTTTTTTTTTTTTTTTGAGACAGAGTCTGAAGCTGTCGCCCTGGGTAGACTGCCGTAGTGTCACAGCTCACAGCAACCTCAAACTCTTGGGCTGAAGTGATTCTCTTGCCTTAGCCTCCCGAGTAGCTGGGACTATAAGCGCCTGCTACAACGCCTGGCTATTTTTTTTAGTTGCAGTTGTTGTTGTTTTAGCTGGCCCGGTTTGGGTTTGAACCTGCCAGCCTCAGTGTATGTGGCTGGTGTCCTACCTACACACTGAGCTATAGGCATTGCCTTTTGTTTTTTTTTTTTTTTTTTTTTGAGACAGGGTCTTGCTCCATTGCCCAGGCTAGAGTGCTGTGGCATCATCATAGCTCGCTGCAACTTCACACTCCTGGGTCCTCCTGCCTCAGCCTCAAGTAGCTGGGACTACAGGGTGTATGCCAACACACCTGAATAGTTTTTTTCTATTTTTTGTAGAGATAAGGTTTTGCTCTTGCTCAGGCTGATCTCAAACTCCTGGCCTCAAATGATCCTCCTGCTTCTGCCTCCTAAAGTGCTAGGCTTATAGGCATGGGCCACTGTGCTTAGCCAAAACTTTACTATTTTTTATGAAATTCTTTTGTCAAAAATGCAGACCAATGTCCACCAATGATTGAATGGATAGATAAAATGTCATCTGTCCACATAACGGAATATTATTCATCCTTAAAAAGGTACAGAATTCTGAGACAAGCTATAACATGGATGAAACTTGAGGGCATTATGCTCAGTGAAATAAGCCAGTTTCTTCCTTTTTTTCTTTCTTTCTTTTTTTTTGAGACAGAGTCTCACTTTGTCACCCTTGGTAGAGTGCCATGGCATCATAGCTTATAGTAACCTCAAACTCTTGGGCTCAATCAATCCTCTTACCTCAGCCTCCCAAGTAGCTGGGACTACAGGCACCTGCCACAACGCCTTGCTATTTTTAGAGACAAGGTCTCACTCTGTCTCAGGCTGGTCTCAAACTCATGAACTCGGGCAATCCTCCCAACTAAGCCTCCCAAGTGCTGGGATTACAGGCGTGAGCCACAGAGCGTGGTTCCTGAAATAAGCCAGTTTCAAAAAGATAAATATTTTATGACCCCACTTACATGAGGCCCTAGAGTTGTCAAATTCACAGAGACAGAAAATAGACCAGTGGGTTCTAGGTCCTAGGGAGATGGGGGATGGGGCGTTAGTGTTTCATGGGGACGGAGTTTCAGTTTTGCGAGATGAAAGAGTTCTGGAGATCAGTTATATAACAACATGACTAAAGTGAGGTGAGACAGTGAAGGCTGGAGGGCCCTGAGGCAAGATAGAAGACACTGGTTCCTAGGCTTCAAACAGATGTTCTGAGAGAACCAGTACTCAGGACAACAGAGGATCCCTGGAATTTTTCCTGAGCTAAAACGCATCTGTTCTGTGGACATGTCTTGGCCAAGGTCTGAAGACCCACCCATCTCCCAGGGCTCAGGGCTCTCCAGCTCCTTTCATTTAAATGCAAGAGGTTTCCACACATGAATGGCAAGCCATTTCCAGTAAGTCTCACTGTCAGTTATAAAAATAACCACTGTTGAAGTGGGGACAAGCTCGTGATACAGCAGCTAACCAGTGCCACAAAGAAAGGCAATGGCATCTAAACCCCTCAACTGGAAAGTTCCCTGGCCAGGTCCCTGAATTAAAGTTAACATCTTAGTTTTGGACATGACCACCTCCATGCCAGCCGATCATGCACTTGATGCACAGAAGGCAGTCAGTACACTTGAGCCTCCTCCCCTCCTAAGATCTTTGTTTCACCATGCAGAATGCAGATTTCCCTAGTTAATATAGACAGAGCCTCCTCTGCGTGCTCCTGGGTAGTATACAGAACTAGAATACACCGCTGTGAACACCTGGGCTCCGGCGATCCTCAGCCTCCCAAGTACATGGTTGCATCATAGCTTTAATTATACCCATCTAAATCAGTAATAACAAAAACCACCTCTGCTGGCCAGAGAGGGAGATGGGGGGAGAAATGGGAAATTGTATAATGGGTACAGAGTTTCAGTTTTGCACAATTAGAAAGCCCTAGAGATCTGTTGCATAATAATAGGAATATACTTAACACTACTGAACTTTACACTTAAAAATGGTCAAGATTATAAATTTTATGCTATGATTTTTTTAACCACAATTAAAAATTAAAAAACAATTTTTTTTTTCACTATACTCGTCCTGCTGCCTTACTTGGGGATCTAGAACTATGCCTAGAACTCGGCTGCTGGTCTCTCAATAGCCCTGTGAGATAGAGATACAGATCTCTGTTTTACGGACTGAGGAAAAAGGGGGCACTCCTTTCCAAAGTCACAATGCTATGAAGAGTCGCTCATGCCTATAATTCCAGCACTTTGGAAGGCAAGGTGGAAGGATCACTGGAGACCAGCCTGGGCAACACTGCAGGACCCCATCTCTACAAAAAAACTTTAAAATTAGCTACGTATGATGGTGTGTGCCTATAGTCCCAGCTACTCAGGATAAGGAAGGAGAATCACTTGAGCCCAAGAGTTGAGGCTGCCGTGAGATACAGTCATGCCACTGCACTCCAGCCTGGGCAACAGAGGTATCTTATCCCAGAATCTAGAATGAAAAAAAGAACCAGAGTTCTAGTCTGCCATGTTATTCTCTTAGAATCAAGATCCTCACTTCCTTTAAAAAGTGTGTTTATGGTTGAACAATTGCTATGTCTTGTCGTGGGTCTTTTTTTGGCTTTTGGAGTGGAAACTCTGCCCTTTGTCTTTAGCACAAAGAAACAATATTCATTGCAGACCCCGATCTCAAAAGTCCTTATGCTCCTGGCCTCAGAAAGGAGGTCACAGAATTGTTCATTTATTAAACTATTGTTTCTTACAATATAGTGGTCTTTTAAAAGTTTACATGATAAGATGAGTATTATTCCTTTTATCCCAGCACTTTGGGAGGCTGAAGCAGGAGGATTGGTTGAGGCCAGAAGTTTGAGATCAGCTTGGGCAACATAGTGAGACCCCATATCTACAAAAAATTTTAAAAATTAGCCAGGCATGTGGCACATGCCTGCAGTCAAAGATGCTTGGGAGGAGGAACTCTTGAGCCAAGCAGTTTGAGACTGCAGGGACCTATGACAATGCTACTGCACTCCAGCCTGAATGACAGAGCAAGACCCTGTCTCTCTCTTTTTTTTTTTTTTTGGCTGGGGCAGAGTTTGAACCTGCCACCTCCGGCATATGGGACCAGCGCCCTACTGCTTGAGCCACAGGCGCCGCCCAAGACCCTGTCTCTTAAAAAAAAGAAAAAAGAAAAAAAAAAGATATATATTGATGTATATTATAGAATATATATCATATGGATGTAATTATATTGATATATTATATTGATAATTATATCATTTCATATCATTTAGTATTATTTAAACTGGCCTTTCTACATTAGCTATCAAATTAAGATTTTAGAGAGTAAAATATTTTAAAGATGAGGCTAACAGGAGGACATATATTCCATTTTAATCTTTCTCATTACCTGAAATCCTAAAACATGTGCTTTTTTAGATACATAAATGACAATCTTAAGAATTTTTAGAGCTAGAAAGGTCTTCACTGGTCATCCAGCTCAATCTCCTTGGTCAAATGAGGGAATTGAGGTCCAGAGAGGTTAGTCAGGTAACATAGTCAAGGTCATGAAGACAGAGTGCCCAGGACATCAGCCAGACAGCAAATCAAAGAGTGATATTTAAAGACCCACACAACGTAAACACAACTCTACCCAGGCAAGTCCACGTCACGTAATTTCTTTGGAATAAGCTTGTGATAACCATCGAATTTCCATTTCCCTTTATGCTTTTCCAACAACAGCTCATGATACAATTTGTGCGGCCCCTAGTAACTTTTACTGGGGAAAATCTTTTTTTGGGGGGTGGGGGGAGGAAAGTAGCATGTTTCAAAGGAACCAGATCTGATAAGGGGGCAGAAATATTTACTCCATTATTTCACGAGACAGGTTCTTTGTTTCCCAGACACTTCCTGCACTGTTTAAAAATAGCTTTCCACAACTGTTCCAGGACTAGAATGTCCTTTTAAATAAAATTGGCTTTGAAGATGCAATTTCATTTACTCAGTCAGAGGAGGCTGCAGATAATCAGTCATCATTTTCCAAAACAATGCTTGGACCAGGCAATTACAGGCCTTGAATTCTAGTCCAACAGCAGCCTAAGCTGGATCGCTGGATATTGCAAAGGTAGATTAAATGAGGATAGAGGTGACCCCCAAAGGGGACAAAACTCCTGACCATCTGGAAGGTAAAGCCCAATGAGGCCACAAAGTTAAAAGTTGCCTTTTCCCCACTGTACCCTCAAGCTTTGCATCTGAGGATTTAACCAACTAGGAATTGAAATTATTCTGGAAAAACAAACCAAAAAAGTTTCCTCTTAACTGAAAGATCTGAGTGACAGAGAAGGAGGTTTCTGTTCATTTTGCCAGGTGTGGTAACATGTACCAGGTTACATTATGTACTTCAACGCATATGCGTCAGATGACGTCCTGACTCTGATTTGCTTTAAAACACTTCTGTAAACACAGGAAGAAAACAATCCATGAAGCAAAGGTGGAAAAATCTGGATTAGAGTTGACACTAGATAGAGATGGGGGTGGTGGGTTATTGTCCTTTTCTCACAACTATTTATATTTGGAAATTTTCGTAATACATCTTTTTCAAAGTATACTCTGTTCTTTGGGAAAGGGTGTGAGTGTTGCCTGGGGCGGAGGGAGGCAAAAGTAGCCAATGTGGGCTGGGTGCAGTGGTTCACGTCCATAATCCCAGAACTTTGGGAGGCTGAGGCAGGAGGATCACTTGAGGTCAGGAGTTTGAGACCAGCCTGAGCAACATAGTGAGACCCTCCCTGTCTCTACAAAAAAATAAGAAAAGTTAGCCAAAGGTGGTGGTGCACACCTATAGTTCCAGCTACTTGGGAGGCTAAGGCAGGAGGACTGTTTGAGCTCAGGAGTTCAAGGATGCAGTGAGCTCTGAGGATGCCCCCGCACTGCAGCCTGAGTGACAGAGCAAGACCCTGTCTCTATTTAAGATAAAAAGGAAAAAAGAACCAGTGAGTGTGGTGATGGATTAGTGGCATTGATGCTGATGACTTACACAGCAGGGGTGTGTGTGTCTCTGTGTGAAGCAAGGAAGAAGGAAATAGGATTTAACAATTGGCTCCTTTCGGGGGGACGTCTGAGAGCCTCTTTAAGAATCAGATGAAAAAGCTATAAACATCCTGCACACACATCCCAAAACAAAATAAACCCACAAATGTGCATTCATGGGTTCACCAATCCCCTAAGAACTATCCCATCCCCTGGGTAATGCACGGTTTTCTACTTCTAAGAAATCAAGAGGCTCTTTCTATCTTTTCCAGATAAAACGAATATGTAAACAATCAGAAGGCAACAAGAAACTAGAAACCCTCAGATTTTCTAAGAAATACTCAACTCTTTTCTCAGACCAAAAGAGGCCACCACCTGTCTGACTCGTGGCTCTGGGCAAATGACTGGACATTGAATCTTGGTTTCCCTATCAAGAAAATGAGCTGACATCCACCCTTCTCACCTGCAAGGTCTCCGTGAGATCCCAACAAGATGTTAGAAGTTGAATCACTCTAACAACTGTGAGGGCATATGACAAATACAGAGTGTGGGCCTCACCTTCACATGGTGCCAAAGTTGTGACCACCATGGACAGAGGTGACTCAGTGTATTCCCCAGAAAGACATGATGGCAGGGACACATGGCCAGGGACACATGCCTTGGGGCTTTCAGATACCTCCCCCACCCCACCCTCACAGGAGGAAGGAAGCCGTAGGAATTGCCTTCAGCTATGACCACATTCTGGGAGTTTCTCACTGTACCAGAGGGGATTAGAAGCACCTTCAAGTTTACAAAGCGCACAAACTCCCTGATCCATAAAGCAAGGCTGTTCCACGGGCACCAAAACATCCCCTCTCACTCCACCCTAAACTCCACAGCCATTGAGAACCAGTCTGGAAAAGGAAGATTACCAAGGCCTCAGTGTGTCTTGGGTCAATCGCTATATTCCCTGACATGTGCCATAAACTTCAACTGACGGCTCACAGTTGACCACTGAACAACATAGGCCTGACCTGCCCAGGTCCGCTTTTATGTGGATTTTCTCCTGCCTCTGCCACCCCGGAGACAGCAAGACCAACCCCTCCTCTCCTTCCTCCTCCACCTAAGCCAGCTCCAAGGTGAGGATGCGAAGATGAAGACCTTTGTGACAATCCACGTCCGTTTAAGGAATAGTAAATGCATTTTTTCTTCCTTATGATTTTCTTAAGCTTCCTTGATTATAAGAAAGAGTAGATAGTACATAAAACCTAAGAAATTGTTATTTTTTCCGTTATCAATAAAGCTTCGGATCCACTTTTGGGGAGTCAAAAGTTAGGTACATATCTTTGCACAGGGGTCAGCACCCCAGCCCCCATGTTGCTGAAGAGAGTACTGTATTTTCAATCTCATAAACTATTGCCCTGAGATGAGTCTATGAAACAAAATATCTAAGCTGAAAAGTTGTCTTTTAAAAATAAACCTATCTCCAGGAAATCAAGGTGAACACAGCAGTGATAAGTCATGCTGATAGTAGCTCCTCTTATCATTTGTTTACTTTTTAGAGACATGGTTGTGCAGGATAGAGTACATTGGCACAATCATAGCTCATGGTAGCCTCAAACTCCTGGGCTCAAGTGGGCTTTCTGCCTCAGCCTTCCAAGTAGCTGGGACTACAGGTGCCTGCCACAAAGCTCGGTGTGTTTTTCTGTTTTTTGTAGAGATGTTGTCCAGGCTGGTCTCCAGTTCCTGGCCTCAAGCAATCCTCCAGCCTCCGGCCTCCCAAAGTGTTGGGATTACAGGTTCTTCCACAGGGGAGGGAGAAAACAAAGGCATTTCCAGAGAGAGAACACTGAGATGTAACTGACTTCCACTATAAAGGAGAAGGGGCAGGGTCCGCACATGTTCTTTGGTTCCCAGTAAAGTCTGATTTTGAGGTGGAACATTCTGGGCATTTGCATCTCATTCCCTTCTGAATCTGCCTGGTTTGCATGTCAGAGGTTCTCTGCTGTGTTTCTCTGGTACTATGGATTGAATGCTCCCCGCAAAGCCTGTGTTGAAATTTATTGCCCTTGGGATGATAGTGGAGGTGATTAGGCCACAGCGAGGGCCCTGCCCTTATGAATAGATTTAAGTTGTTACTGCAAGAAAGGGCTGTTCTAAGAATGAGCTCGGCCCTCTCCCTCTTCCCTCCTTGGAATGACTCAGGCATGAAGGCCCTCACTTGTACAGTGGCACCTTGATGTTGGATTTCACAATCTCTAGAACTGTATAAAATAAATTTCTTTATAAATTACCCATCTGTGGTATTCTATTATAGAAACACGGAACAGACTAAGACTTCTTGCATAAAGGCTGGTCCAAGGCTGTGCTCAGGCTGCTCTGACCTTGGTGGGTTTGACCCTGACTTGGGCCCAGCAATACTTTGCAAGTTTCTATCATCTTAATCTAAAAAAGGCTGATTTGGTATACAACGCAGGGGTCAGGATAGGGGTTGTGTAGAGGACATCTGCAATGTCCTCAACAACTTGGGGATCTTCCCAACTATATCCAATCTTCCAGAATGATCTAAGGGAAATCAACGTGCATGGGTTGGTGGTGAGAAGACCTTTGTGCACATCCAGCATTGGTAAACCATATGCAGGAAGCTCAAACTGGAGTCATGTGTCAAAGTGCTTTTGTTGCAGTGAGGTCACAGCCAATGATTTCAGACACTCTTTGCACTGGTAGGGATGCATTTTGGAAAATTGTGGAAAATTTCCAAAATTGGCTCTCTCTGTGGACCCAGCAGTGTTTTTCAACTTTTTTTTTTTTTTTTTTTTATCTCATGGCACACTTGAACCTATAGTTAAACTTCCACGGCACATTTAAATTATGTTGATCAAAAAAAAAGAGTAAAATAAAGAGAATATACTTACTGTGCTCTGAACTTCTTTCAAAAATAATTTAGTTAATGATCTTTAAAAATTTTCACCACACCCCTAAGATCCTCTCACAGCACACCAGTTGAAAATCGCTGCCCTAGAGTAGCCTCAAAAACTTAGGATTTAAACAGGAATATGCGACCATTTCCAAAGTTGATCTGCTCCTATGCTACCAGTGCAATGAAAACCATGTATAAATAGATTAAATAAGATTCTTGTGCTTTGTATTAAAATATTTTATATTAATCATTCAAACTTCATTTTTATACAATGAATGCATACATCACTGGGGGGAGTGTGTCTCACTGGATGCAGGGGCAGGGCTGATGGGCAAGGGTGAGGGGGGATGGGACAGGGAGGCCTTTGGCACCTCCCTTTGCTCGGCCAGCCGCCCTGTGCATGTTCTTAGAGGAAGAGCTGGGTTCAATTAGCCCACAGTGGGTGGCATACTGGAGAGATGGGCCCAAGGTGGCCTATGCAAGACACTTCCCTAGGAGATGTGACCTTTCCAGGCCTTTCTGTCTGCAGCTGCATTTGCGTGACCTGAATGAGCCCTCCAGAATGCCTAGTTCTTGACATATGGTGGCTGTGGCATGTCACAACATGAAATGGGGACTGCTCTGAGTGTGTATGTGTGTGTGTACATATAGACGACTGCGTCATCTCCACTCTTACACCGCCTGTGCCCCGTCGTGCCCTCGCTCACAGCCCCGCGCCTAGGCAGCAGGCATGTCAGCCTTGCTGAGCGCGATGGCCAGCTCCAGGTCCTCCTGCTCCTGTCGCCGCAGCCTCGCCAGCCTCTCCTGCTCTGCCTTCTCGCTCTCCCGCTTGGCCCACGCCAGCTGCTGCTCCTCATTGCCAAACTGCAAAGGAAAAAGGGAGGGTGGGTTATATGGCTCTGGGGCTGACACCTGTCAGCTGTCAGGGATTTGCAAGGCTAGAAGGTAGCATGGAAGGGGGGACACGTGGCTGAGTATGACCTTAACTACGACCTCTGGGCCTCAGAGAAACTAGCTGCCCCGCCCCTTAGGGAGAACCTGGGACAGACATCACCAGGATGCTGGGTGGCCAAGAGGTGCTGATACGGGAGGTTCAGGTGCACATACATCTGAGCTGCAGGTGCGCCAAGGGGCTCTGAAGCCCCAGGATGCAGGGACAACTCTGCCCCCTGCAAGTGCAGCATCTCTGTCCCCAGCCATGCTGGGGAGCTCTCATCCACACATTCACCACAGCCCTGGTATTTACTTGCCATAAGGAGTTTTTATAGAGATATTTTTCTGAAATGTTCAATTTTTAAAAATCACTTTTTAAAATAAAATGGGAGAAAACCATCTTGATCCAGACATAGGTGATCTCAAACCATTCAATATATCTTAGCCGAAAAGAAAAGCCGGGGCAGTGAGCGCCTGTAGCTCAGTGGGTAGGGCGCTGGCCACATACACCGAGGCTGGTGGGTTCGAACCTGGCCTGGGCCTGCTAAAAAACAATGACAACTGCAACAGAAAAAAAAAAAAAAATAGCTGGGCATTGTGGCGGGCACCTGTAGTCCCAGCTACTTGGGAGGCTGAAGCAAGAGAATCGCTTAAACCCAGGAGTTTGAGGTTGCTGTGATCTGTGACGTCATAGCACTCTACCGAGGGCAACAGCTTAAAACTCTGTCTCAAAAATAAAAAGAAAAGAAAAGCCGCATTGGAAAGCGCCTCCCCGGCATGGGCTCTCATTTCCCTGACATCCCCATAACTCTGTGCTCTGTCCCCACATGAGACACCTCCAGCACTGTTGGCCCCGAGGAAAGCTGCTGCTTGTTTGGTCTTAAAGGTTTCCCTTAATCAACGTCTCTCTCCGTCCAATGCTCTGCTAAACTTTACTGGGGCAACACTGAAGATAAGACACAAGTATAGGGCGGCGCCTGTGGCTCCAGGAGTAGGGCGCCGGTCCCATATGCCGGAGGTGGCGGGTTCATACCTAGCCCCGGCCAAAAAACAAAAAAAATGACATGATTCACTAAAAAAAAAAAAAAAAAAAAAGACACAAGTATAGATATGACACGTGCAGGGGTGTGGCTCTTCCCAAAGTCCCCTCAGGAGCAGAGTGAAGCTCACTATGGTCTAGGGCAACAGTTCTCCACCTGTGGGTCACGACCCACAAGAACTGTATTAAAGGGTTGTAGCATTAGGAAGGTTGAGAACCACCAATCTAGGCCCTCATGGGGGCCCCTATTGACTCCCCCAGGGGCACTGAGGAAGGATACACATGGGAACACTCATGGCCACTTCTCCACACAGCATAGCATAGCATGTGTGACAACCCAGGGTGTGGGCCTGCTGTCACAGCACCCCTCTGACCAGAGCGGGACACTCTAGACCCCCTTCCTGGGCCCAAGGAAGGGGCATGAGGCTATCAGCTATGACCGAGGGGGAGGCTGGGTGAGCACTAGCCTGCGTGCCATCTTGGGTTCGAGGCTCAGTGCCCCACCTGAGGTCAATAGGACGCAGCATGGGCTGGAAGCAGGGGCTTGTGGGCCCTAGAAGGGAGTAGAGATGGCCCCAGGGAAGCTCTACAGGTGAGTGAGTGGGGTGACTTCAGATGGGCGGTTTCTGAAGGCTTCACAGCCTGATGGCTAGTATGGGGGAGGGATGAGTGGAAGGAGCCAGATGTGGGGCAACCAGGATAGTGCAGAGCCCAGGAGGCTTTCCTCCAGCTGGCCCTGGGACTCAGGGGACAGGTGTATGGCAGTTCAGTATGAAGGGAAAATGTCCCCTGGGAGGAAAGGCCAAGGCTTGATTACTTAGGGGCACTGCCCAAATGAGCACTTGGGGATGTAATGGATCTCTGGGTTGGAATCTCTGAAACCTGGTCCTTCCTCCTGGCCTTTGTGTTCCCATCACAGGCCACAGATAAGTGCTTCCCCTCCATACACATGCTTTGGGGAATTTCCGACACCTCATCAGGAGAAAAACAAGGAAAAAACAACAAATGCTGGTGGAAACTGTTCCATAGTGCCACTGACAGGGACCTCACCCTCCGCCAGCCCTGCAGATGGCAGTGGGGGGAGCTCACAGGAGTGACTGCCATGATTTTTTTTTTTTTTTTGTAGAGACAGAGTCTCACTGTACGGCCCTCGGGTAGAGTGCCGTGGTGTCACACGGCTCACAGCAACCTCTAACTCTTGGGCTTACGCGATTCTCTTGCCTCAGCCTCCCGAGCAGCTGGGACTACAGGCGCCCGCCACAATGCCCAGCTATTTTTTTTTGTTGTTGCAGTTTGGCCAGGGCTGGATTTGAACCCGCCACCCTCGGCATATGGGGCCGGCGCCCTACTCACTGAGCCACAGGCACCGCCCATCCATGATTCTAATCAAAGCCTAGAACCAGCTCTGAGGAGCCAAGTAACAGACCTGCTGCGTCCAAACCACACCTCTTGGCCTTTTCTTCTTAGATCAAGGGTCCCAAAAATGTCACAGAAGAGCCTCCCGCTTGAGGGGTCTGCATTCCCAAATTAAACATGCAACAGGAAAGTTCTGGGTGGCTTCAGAGTCCACTGGTTCAAGGCTGGCTCGTGAATCAGACACTGAGACGTGTGTTATGAGGTTATGAGATTTGCACACATTTGCTGTGATGTCTGGGCAAGGTGTCCAAAAAGAAGAGTCTCTGCAGCTCCCTCTATGTCTTGAACAAGAAAGACAGGGCCACTTTCTAGTTCTCTGATTTAGGTGGATCACAAGATGGACCAGGATGTGGAAGGCCCATGTGTGCTGAGGTTGCGTGAATGGCAGCTGGGATGCACACCAGCTCTGATTCCTGCTTCCCTCTGGTACAGCACGGAACAGAGACGCAGCAGGTACAAGAACACTGCCTTTCCAAGACACCCTTGCTGAGGCCTGCCCACTCAGGATGCAAGTTAAGCAGTTTGATTTCTGCAGTCTCTTGGAAATTCCTAGTACAGATGCCTTGGCACATGGGGGTTGGGGGCATCATAGACAGCCCCCAGAAGTACCCAGCACCTCTCCTCACTAGGAACAGACACACCCGTGCTCTGAGGCATCTGAGCACACCCTACGGCAGGAGTCCTCAAACTGCAACCCACGGGCCACATGAGGCAGTATGATTGTGTTTGTTCCCATTTTGTTTTTTTACTTCAAAATAAGATATGTGCAGTGTGCATGGGAATTTGTTCATAGTTTTTTCTTTTAAACTATAGTCCGGCCCTCCAACGGTCTGAGGGACAGTGAATTGGCCCCCTGTTTAAAAAGTTTGAGGACGTCTGCCCTACAGCATGCAGGGACAGTCCTAGCTCTGTCCTGTTCCTTTACTTATGCTGATGTGGAAATTGCATCCAACTTGTTAGACAACACAGAGCACAGCTTAGCTTATCTGAGATCTGTGTGCTACTCTTAATGCAGACTTACAAGAAAAAGAAGAACCATTCTGCTAACCTATAAATGCTACTTCCTAATAAACACACTCGCTTGAGGCAGAAAGGTTTCTTTTAAAAGAAATGCCAGAGAAGGAAGAGGTTTCCTTGAACAGCTACAAGCACAAATAACCCATTGATGGAAGTTCAGGGCTTGTAAATTAGAGAGTTCCAGAGTGGCACAGACGGGGCTCCAAGGCTCCAAAGGGATAATCAAAAGCAGTGTGTGAGTGACGTAAGTTTCCCCGATAGTCAACACGGACTGAATTGCTTTTGCTTGGGTAACAACACATCCTGAACAGCACTCTTAGAACACCTGATCTGCAAGATTCCTGCTGCCAGTCTGCTGGGCAGCTGGAGACCAATTAGCACTGACTCAGGGAGGTGGAAATACTCAAACTGGAGGAACCTCAGCTTTGGCCTCTTCTAAGTGAGCACAAATATTCAAGGTCTGGTGACCCTAGATACCACTGGCCCATCAGGTGAACCCCCAAATGCCATAAACCTGGAAAGATGTCCTGAGTCCCCAGAGAAAGGATGGGTAAGACTATGGTATGATCAAGGAAACAAAAACAATGAAGTGTCCTGTCTTTGCTCAACCCATCCCATCAGAGTAAGCCAAACTGCACTACCTGATAACTTCCTCTGGAAAAACCGGGGCATTTACAGTAGAAAAGGTGGTTTTAAACAGAAGACCAGCAGAGATGTACACTAGCCTGGGCACAAGTTGATTCCCTACCTGAAGATGAGGGTGATGAATGACGGGGTGGGGGGTTGGGGTGGGGTGTGTGTTTTAAAATCAAAGTTAACAACTGTTTTAGAGCAACCAAAAACGTGAAGCTAAACAACAGCTTAAGGCCTTGGGTATTTAAAAAAAAAAAAAGAGCCTTTTGGGGGTGGGGGTTAGGGTCACAGGAAATATAACTGTTCATTTCAGAAAGAGAACAGTCATTTCTTCAAGCAAACATCACTCACCTAACTTTTCCCTACCCAAGACAGAGTACCTGAGTCATGTGTGAATAGCTCTTTTTTTTCAACAGCATTTAATATTTTTCCACCAGAAAATAAACGGTATGCTATTCAAGAAACTCTAAATAAAGTGGGTTTTGTTTCTTGTTTTTATTAACAATGTCACCATTTTGTACCCATCCATAGTGTGCACAAACTGTCAACAAAACTGAACTAACTGCCATTATAAAATATTTACAGGTCAACAAGAGCCAGCAACGTGGTAGGGTCTTGGGCAATTTTAAATAAGCCGCAGGATAGCTGTGCACAATGGATGTCACCAAGATGGATCGGAAACAAATCAGATGGTTTTTGTTCATTGATATGGCAGGGCTTATTTTAAAATGGATAGCCAACTACAAATAATACATCTTACATTTAATGAGGAAACTAGATATTTAACACATTTGAGGGAGGAAAACCTTATTTTGTGAAACTGATTTCTGAGAAGACAACACGTGCAGTTCTTAGAGAATAAGAGTTTTGTGTACCAAGGAGGGTGCTGAAGGTCTCCCTCAAGGGACAGCATTTGACAATCAGGAATATTTTTCTCACAGAGGAAACAAAGCCAGATTTTCAGAATCCCAGGACCAGCTTCTGAAAAGGCACTTAACTTTGCTAACTGTCTTTTTTGAATCCTTTTGTTTTGTTTCATGTTGGCAAAAGGGTAGGGTTCAGAGTGGATATTCTAGATTGGATTTATTTTTTCCTTGCAGCTGGTAATTGAAAGAAAAGTAAAAAAAAAAAAAACCAAAATCAAATTGTTTTCCTTTGTGTTCCATGCAAGGCCTTCAATTTGTACTTGCTGCACAAAACACATCTGGCCAGAACCACCAGGACTTTGTGCATGAAGACCTTTCTGGGGACAACAGAATCGTAACCTAACTTTTGCAATATTGTTTTCATACTTCGGAAGTGTGTGACATTTTGGCTTCAAAAAAATCACTAAAGGCAACAGCTTCATGCGACAGAAATAATAAAAAGAGTCTACCATGAAGGACAGAAATGGGCACATTCTACCACCCTGCTGGAAGAAAACCATATGCCCTTACCATACATAGAATATACAAACCATAGCTCTTTTTTTTATTGAGAAACTTTTTCTGACAGAAGCAGCAGTACCAAATAAATAACACAAATGACAGACAACATGAGGTGCTTATTTGGACGAATAAGCTGGGAGGTTTGTCAAGTGAAGGAGACAAAAAATAAAATAAAATAAATAACCCCAGAGGAGCTACAAGTGGAGGGTGGGAGGGGGTGCCGCGGGCGCGGAGGACTCAACTTACAGAAGTGAAGTCTGCAAAGCCCGAGGAAGAGACCTTAGAAGGCTTAGCTGAAGAGAAGGGGACAAATGGATCTTTTCCACTAAATGGGTCCCCAAACCCCTTTTTATTTTGGAACGGGTCGCCGCTGTCAGCCCCGAGTGGCTGGAATGGATCAGGGGGTTCGGGAAAGTCTGCAGAACCAAGCTGGCTTACAGGTGTACTTTTACCTGGAAAGTTTAGGAGAAAAACAAAAGGAGAAAGAAAGAAATATAAGTGACTCATCACTGAATACAGCAGGGTAAATGAGTGGGGCAAGCCCAGCTGACTTCTCTGGAAACCTTTTTGCCTTTCTGGGAAGAGCTAGGAATTCAGCTAATGGGATGGACCCTGGAAAATGCCAGTTTTATTCAGCTTTATCCCAGGGACCTAACAGGTTGTGAATGACAAAATAAACACTTTGGATGACATAGACACACAAACCCACACACACATACCAGCCAAAACATGAGAGTTGTCCTTAAAGAGTTTAGAGGCAGGCGCATTTCAAAGTGAGTGCGGCAAGGTATTTACTACCACACTGTGTTAAAATCACAGCTGAGCAGAAAAATACACTGCAAGCTTCTAACAGTTAAGAAAGGGGGGGGGGGATTAGTTTCACAATATGGTAGAGTTATTAGGCATGTTAGTTAGGAGGGTCTGTAGGCGGTTCACCAGGCAAGTGCATTCTGCTGCCCCGTTTAAATTCTTTTCAGCTCCCGCCGCTGTCCCTTTGGTGTAGGTGGCTCCGTGGAGCTGGGTTTGTTTGGGCCCTTCTGGATTTTTGCAGAGCAGGTGACTCCAGGATGTCTGGGTCCTAGCAAGGCACATCTCAATTTAGAACTGGAGGGAAATAAGGCTGTGAGACCATTGTGGGGGGAGGTGGGGAGGTGTGTGTGGCCTGGGAGTAGGTGGCTTCTCCCAGTGTGACCTGCCAATGTGCGTGTTCACGGGGCCTCTCAAGACCTGCTTAGTGAAGGGAGGCCCCCTGCTAGAAGAGCCTCTTGGAATCTGCCATTTTGCAGCCCAGCGCAGCTGACCTGATGTTCCTGCCTGACACCATTCTGTCCACCCAACGGGTACCCAGGGTGGTCAGAGCACCTGCAGGCCATTCATTCAATCTGCTCTGAGCAACACCCCAGGCTGGAGGCTTGACAACTCTTGATATGATTCCAATTTGCTTACTGAGCTGCCTATGTTGACTCTTTAAGTTCCAAAGCTAATGTTCAGAAAGAAAGTAAAAACTCCATGGTTGATCCTGATACCCAGCTGCATGGTATCCCGATTCCTGGCAGCACCCAGCCCTGGAATGCCCACCTTCCTCACTGGCCTCAGTCCCCTCCACGCCCAAATCTAAAGCCATTCTCTTCACTTCCCCAGCAAATCAACCAGCCCAGGCCACAATTCTGAGGGCCCAAAGGGCTACAGGGCCATAGCTTGCATCTGCCACCTGTAGCTCTGGGGCTTTGGCAAAGGCAAGCGCCTTCCCCCCACTTTGTTTTCCTTATCCGCAAAGTGGAAATGAAGAGCAGGGGCTCACATGAGGTGACCAGCACCAGCATGCACAGCAGGCACTTGGCACGTGTGTGGTGGGGGGCCATCAGGCCTGCAGCCCCCTTTCTGGAAACTGAACTTTACTTGTCTCTCAATTGGGGCTAACTGGAACTGGGTGGCGTAACGTACAGCTGCTGGACCCCAGTCTGCTCTAAGCCTTAGGGACAGAGCCATGAGCATCGAGGGCACAGGTGATCAAGGAAGCAACAGGAATGAGTTCAGGCAGGATCACCCACTCCTGTAAGAGTCTCGAGTCTCGCCCGGATAGTGTTGGGACATTTGCAGTGGTGCCAGGGGTATGGCCACATGTGGGTGCCTTAGTCACTGGAACTAGAGAACCTGGCCTGCTCAATGCCCAGCACAGCCACTGCCCCTTTCTTTTTGTGCATTCAAGGAAACGTGAACAGTCTTCCTTTTCGTGGTGTGCGCAGAAGGACATAGAGCCACAAGCGTGGGCAGCCTACTCCCGTAGCCAGCACTTGGCTGTCAGAACAGAGTAGCCCAAAGGGGGTCTGCCTGGGTTGCTGCAGAGTTCCTGGCCAATCTCTAGCCACCAACGGTGGGAAACCTTTCCAAATTTTCATTGCCACAAGCAACACCCTGCTGCGGGTCCATCTATGCCGATTTTCTTTCTTCTTTTTTTTTTGTAGAGACAGAGTCTCACTTTATCACCCTCCGTAGAGTGCCGTGGCATCACACAGCTCACAGAAACCTCCAACTCCTGGGCTTAGGAGATTCTCTTGCCTCAGCCTCCCGAATAGAGGTGCCCGCCACAACAACACCCAGCTATTTTTTTGTTGCAGTTTGGCTGGGCCCGGGTTTGAACCCACCACCCTCAGTATATGGGGCCGGTGCCCTACCCACTGAGCCATAGGCGCTGCCCCATCTATGCAGATTTTCTAGAAGTGACACTGCAGGGTTAGAGGGCATGCCCACTATGACCTTCCATCTCAGTTATACTGCCCTGTGGCTTCAAATCAACTCAGTCGGCCAGCAGCCCAGCTAGCAAAGCAGCCCTGGAAGCAGAAGGGGCCCGCACAGACAGCTCTGCCCAAACTCCAGGGTGAGCCACACTGGAGACCCTTCTCCACAAAGACGGTGCCCAGCCCACCTTGGGGCAAGAATGTGGGCCTTGTTCTCCCTCTGACAACACCTGACTTCTCAGGGAGGTCCCATAGCCTGCTGTGTCTTGTCCCTTCTTATTCCCAAATGTCCCTCCTGCCTGCTGCTCTGTGCCATCTGCCCTACCCCTTCTTCCTCCCTTGACCTTCCTGGGCCTCCTGGCCACAGCCCCCCTAGTCTATCCTGCTGGTCTTTAAGAACTGTCTCCCCCAACTCTCCACCCCTATTAGCTGGCACACCCTTGCTCCATGGGATGAGCCCTGGGCAAGTCACTCCTCCCTTCGGAGCTCTGTGGGAGGGACCTGCAGACCCCATGCTCTCCCTGAGAGCAAAGGGGCTCCACCACCCCCAGCCGGAGGGGGCCAGGTGCACTACCTCCAGCTCTCCCATCCCTAGAAACCATCTCCCCCCACCTTAAGTGCCTCCCCTCAGCCAAACCCACCAGCACAGTGACTTTTTCCTTACGCTGCTCAGCCCTGCCCAGGCCTCTCCACACAGGTACCTTTCTGCCCTGCCTGGCTCTGGTCCTTCCTTCCAGCGTCACCTGGAAGCAGCCTTAAGGCTGGCTAGTCTGGCTAAGATAACACTCTCAAGTCTACAGTCTCCGCAGCCCTTGTCACACAGCCTTGTCGTCACATCACTTAATTGTGTAGTTTTTCTCTCTCTTGGACAGCTCCATGTGGCTGGGGACCCTGCCGTCAACCCCGTGTCTCCCCTGCCCTCTGATGAATGAAGCCTTCCCCGCCCCACCAAAAAAAAAAAAAAAACCACTCACTTCCACTCCAGTCCCACCTTAGGCCGACAAGTCCCTGTGAATTGGAAAAGCCCTCATAAACGGCAGTACCAAGCTCATCTCCTGACAGCCCTCCCCAAGGTCTGGGCACACATCTCTCCCCCAGTAGCCCCAGAACTTCTCTGCTGGCTCTGCCCAGAAGGTACTCCCAACTCAAACCACTACAGGCTGGCACCTTCTTGAGGAACCCCTCCTCCTCACACCTGTGCTCAGCTCTGCAGGCCCACCGTGGGGTATGGCGGATGTGGCCCTGGAAGATGGTGAGAGGCATAGCAGCCACCTCCTTGGCCCTGCAAGGCCCCTCTGTCTCAATATCCTAATCCAAGAAAAGGGTTGAACTATTCCACTACCTTCCCCAAATTCATATGTTGATGTCCTAACACCCACTAACTCAGGACATGACTATATTTGGAGATAGGCTCTTTAAAGGAGCAACTATACGAAAACAGGTGATTGGGGTGGGCCTTGACCCAACGACTGATGTCCTCAAAGGAGGGGAGCTCAGAATGCAGACATACACAGAGATGACCACAGGAAGCCCGAGCAAGCCAGGGGAAGAGGCCTCAGGAGAACCCATCTGTGAACACTGACATTTGTTGTTTAAGCTGAGCAGCTGCTGCAGCAGAATCATGCCGGACTGAGGAGGGGGCATGCCTGACTGGGAGCAGGTATATGTGAGGAGACACCAAGGCCACCGGCAGTGGTGCCCTGGCAGATGATGTCTTGCTCATGGGTCTTCATGCGGAAGAGATGTTGGCCTCAGCCAGTCTCTTGCACCCCTCTCTGCCTCTGCATAGCCTCTCCCTTCACCTAGAAGCCCCCCTGTCTCAGGAGCTGACACAGCTCTGTCCCAAGTCCCCTGGCACTGGCCTCTAGCATGCCCAAGGGTCCGCTCTATGAGACCTGGGCCCAGCACACTGCAGGTGTCAGCCATTAGTGCCCTGTGTCCTTGGTGCTGGCCAGCCCAGGGCTTGGCAAACAATGGGCTTTGGCAGGTCCTCAAGAGCCAGGTGCTGCCCATACAGATTCCACAGGTCCTAAAGGACCCAGGGCCCTCTGGGGAAGCACCTCTGGGAAACCAGAGGGAATAAAGGCAACAGACCTTCCTGGATTGTAGAAAAGAGCTAAATTAACCCAGGTGGCAAATTCTAGCAAAGGAAACAGTATGCATTTGCAAGGGGCAGGCTGACCTGGGGTGGACCAGTGACTGGGCAGTGGGGTAAGAGGAGGCTGACCCCAGCTAGGCCCCCAAGAGCAACCACCACCGTGCTGAAGGTTCAAATAAATTCATCATTTCTGAATTGTTTTTCTTCTTTTCAGAGATCTTTTCCCCTTGGTTTGGGGGATTAAAAAGAAAAAACAACAACAATTAAGAGGGGTGGTTTAAGAATCCAGCCTGCTACAATTTTGAGCTGAGGTTTCTGACGAGCAAAGAGATTACTGAAGAGATGAAAAGCTTTGTTCACACCAAGAATTGCCTCCGCCTGGTTTTGCTCCGTTGCCCGAAACCATTGTTATTTAGAAATCATGACTATGTTAATATGAAACCAAGGCACATCAACTGCTTGCCTCTTGTTTTCAGAGGGGAAAAAACGGTTTTTTCTCAGGCGCCTGTATTTGCGCTTTGGCACAGAGCCGATATTGCACCTGACGCGGCCAAGATTGGCCGAGTTCCCTGTCCACCTTACTAGTGATCAGGGACTTTGTGCAAAGAAACCCGTGCCATCCCTGCAGGGGTAATGCCCTTCAGCCAAACTTCCCACTTTTGCACATTGATTTATTTTTAGCAGCTGTATTTTAAAACATTCTGGGTCTAGTTCCTGCTTTTATGTAACCACTTCTGTTAACTCCTTAATCGTTTTTCCGATTTTCTGAGGTGCAGCTTATCTCGAATGTGACAAAGTGACTTTAATTTGCCTCCAGGCTCTGAAACCATCTCATGATAATGTGACGAAAGCCAGGGTCTCATGCTTTTTTTCATGGCTCCAGGAAACATGAGTAAGGAGAGATCTTTACTGAGGAATGTTTCAGAGAAGGGGTCAGAAATCATTAAAAAAAAAAAAAATCAGTATAAAAACTAACTTGGGAAAGGGGAAAGGGAGGGGAGGGAGGGGGAAGGAGGGGGATTAATGGGATTACACCTGAGGTGCATCTTACAAGGGTATATGTGAATCCTAGTAAATGTGGAATGTAAAGGTCTTAGCAAAATAACTAAGAAAATGCTATAAAAGCTATGTTAACTAATGTGATGAAAATGTGTCAAACGATCTATGAACCAAGTGTATGGTGCCCCACGATCATACTAATGTACACAGCTATGGTTTAATAAAAATAAATAAAATAAATAAATAAATAAATAAAAACTAACTTGGATGATGCTGGCCCACGGTTTGGTACCATCGCTCTTAGACATCTGTGCCAAGACCCCCATAATATAGAAGGCAAATAAAGACAAATGAAGTTCTAGACCCCTGAGGGTGCTCATTCAACACTCAAGGTGAGTCTCCACTAACAGGGGGCGCGAGGAATATAAGATTGAAGAAAAAGCAAAATAGAACTTATTTTCAAACCACAGCAGTTTCAACAGTTACCCAAGCGGTGTACCGAAACCACACACAGGACTGTCTTTAGCAAAAACAATAAGAACAGAATGGTTTACCACAGTGTGTGCTGTTAAAAAAAAAAAAAAACTCAGTGGCCGGCTCCACCCTAGTAGAAATTTCTTTAATTCTTCCATTTTTCAAGCTTTTCAGGGCTGTGAGTGCCCCTGGCACCCAGGCTTTGCATCGGGCAAGGAAGCTCTCGGTTCTGCCTTTTTTATATGTTGCAGGAAAACCTTTGCCTGAAGGGTCCCGCAGAGCCAGAGTGGGAAGAAAGGATAGAATACAAATACACCCCCCAGCACTAAAAATGGTGAACACCTTGGAAAACCTGGAAGAAGGGAAACTCTCTTGGTTTAAGTTCTTAGTACTTAGGAAAAAAGAGGTTTTAGGTAATGTACAGTCTTAATAAATCTGATTAATAAGAATATTAAAAACACACAAGAATGTGTATGTGTGCGCGTGCACCGGATCCAACCAGACACTTGCTGAGTTCTGTATATACAGTTCAGTGCTGTAGTTGGAAAATGCACCTCTGTAGATGAGAGAAAAACAAAGAAAATAAAACAAAACAAAAAAAACCCAAAAGGTTTGTGGTCGGGGCAGCTGCTCACCTCAGCTATTGTCCTGTGCAACACAGAATGTTCACACAATTGCCATTCATCCCACACAACACAGAATGATCACACAACTGCCATTCATCCCGCACAACACAGAACGACCACACAACCGCCATTCATCCCGCACAACACAGAACGACCACACAACCGCCATTCATCCCGCACAACACAGAACGACCACACAACCGCCATTCATCCCGCACAACACAGAACGACCACACAACCGCCATTCATCCCGCACAACACAGAACGACCACACAACCGCCATTCATCCCGCACAACACAGAACGACCACAGAAGGACCACACAACTGCCATTCATCCCACACAACACAGAACGACCACACAACTGCCATTCATCCCACACAACACAGAATGACCACACAACCACACAACTGCCATTCATCCCGCACAACACAGAATGACCACACAACTGTCATTCATCCCGCACAACACAGAAGGACCACACAACTGCCATTCATCCCACACAACACAGAACGACCACACAACTGCCATTCATCCCACACAACACAGAATGACCACACAACCACACAACTGCCATTCATCCTGCACAACACAGAACGACCACACAACTGCCATTCATCCCGCACAACACAGAACGACCACACAACTGCCATTCATCCCGCACAACACAGAATGACCACACAACTACACAACTATCATTCATTCCGCACAACACAGAACGACCACACAACTGTCATTCATCCCGCACAACACAGAAGGACCACACAACTGCCATTCATCCCACACAACACAGAATGACCACACAACTGTCATTCATCCCACACAACACAGAACCACACAACTGCCATTCATCCCGCACAACACAGAATGACCACACAACTGTCATTCATCCCGCACAACACAGAACGACCACACAAATGTCATTAACCCTGCACAACACAGATGCTCACACAACTGTCATTTATCCTGTACAACATGGAACAACCACACAACTGCCAGACTTCTGCAAGTCACATCACACAGGAGGGCTGATGCCGGGAGGGGGCACCACTTGGGCAAAGCTCATCCAAGGTCACTGACATCTGCCCTTGCTCCTCCTTCCCCACACAGCCAGCAAAAAAAAACACTTAGCTGGGAAGAGAGGGGAGAAAAAGAGAAACCAGGTTGTCTGGAGCATAATTTTTAAAATTCATAATCACTTGAGGTTTTATATTAGAAAAGACTGCTTCTCCCCAACTAATTTCAACGTCTTCCTCTGGTTCCCATCTGAGGGGGCTGAGAGGAGTTGAATTTTTAAAAAACTGTGGCGCAAACGACCATGTCAAGCACTTGCAAGCCGGGAGTCCTGCAGATACCAGCCCCGCGCTCACTGCAGCAGATCAAAGCCATGCCAAGTAGCACAGCGCGGGAGATAAAAATCTGAGGTCCCCGCAATCGCAGCGTTGAGATTTTCCACTAAAAATATTTACCAAATTTTAAGAAAATCTGCTTAATGCATTGAAGGGAACAGGATGAGGTTTGGTTCTGAATTGTTGAGAAAAGCTGAACAAATATTTACTATGATCCACCTACAACTGATGTGTTTTCATCCCCTGGGAGGCATTTGAGGGGGTCGGGGATTGGGGACATTTCACTGAGCTGACCAGCCTGGGAGCCATGGTATCAATCCACTGTTATAAAAAAAAGGAGAAAAGGGGGGTAAAGGAGGCACACTTTTGGGGTCCTCAGAAGGCAGATATCATGTGAAGTGAGAATATTGTAGAGGTTACCACAAAAGGCTCCTTTATGACATTTACATGAAACCTGCCTGACTGGGGTTACTTTAGCTCTGTAGCAAAAAAGAGGTGTGAGCATGAGTGCGTAGAGGGTGGGGTCCATGATTTGGAAATGAATCTACAAATCACAACAAAAATAATACAGACTACCAGGTGCCCTAGTTCTGCTTTCCTGGAAAAGACTACATTTGTTCTTTGACAGGCACCTTTGATGAGATCTGTTTGAGCACCCCGGTTGCTGGCCCTGTCCCCTCTGTTGGCGGGGGAGCCCAGCTTTTTTGATCCTCCCTGTAGAGAGCACCAACATTGCCAGCATGCCACCTCTGCAACGTTTAAGGAGGTGGTGCCATGCCCACATTTAACAAAATCTCCAAAGAACACTGGGTCTGGCGGCTGGTTAGGGGGTCGTGCACACCTGCACCAGAGTGGAAGGGTTTCAAAGAGCCCCTGCAAAGGGGAAGAAGCAAAGGGCGAGGGAGCTCCCATGGTTGGGAGGGGCCGCAGGAAGAGTCAAGCCTGGGTGGGCGGCTCCCATTCTTGCTCTGTTTAGGGTCAGGTCCCACATCACCCACGTGCATGGGCCGTTCTGCAGATAGCAATGTCAGGGTGAGGGGCGCTGACTCAGTGCATTGAGCGAGAGATGAAAGATGAGGGGCCGTATTCATCCTGTCAGAAAAACTGTTAGCCGGGAGGCTGTGCCTGGGGCTGCAGCCTCGGTCCCCTCACAGGTGGAGCCTTTACCCAGTGAGGGGCTGGGGAGTCTTGGAGGTAGGTACACTTGGGCTGCCTATCCCTCCACGCCAACACTCAGATGTAGATGACTGGTGGCCTCTCTGGGCCAGCACCTCACCCCACGGCCCGCCAGAGCCCTGGCTAGGTGAGCCCTAGTTCCTCTGCTCTGGGACCCCAGGCCTGGGCAAGTGTACCCACTGAACATCAGATGTCAACCAAATCACACAACACCCACTCAATCCACCCTTTTGGGTGCAGAGGGTGAGTGTATGCTGAGGTAGGCAAATGTTTCTATTTTTAAACTCTGGATTATGTAGAACAGAAATCGCCCTAAACAACAATCTGCCGCAAGAGGCTGACACCACTCGCTCTCCCCAGAACAGAACCCTTTCTGGGCTGGGAACCCTTGGTGCTGTCAGGGAGTCACACCCAGCCCTGGGAGAGAGGAAGCACCAAAGTTCCCCCGACCATAGCAGTGCTGGGGGCACAGGGTGAGAGAACAAAAAAGGGGGACTCCACCAGGTGGGAAGCTTTAGGCTCCTCTGGAGCCCCCCCACCCCCAAATCCTGGCTGGCAGGCAAGTGCCGGAATTTTCCATGTCCCTTGAGATGGTGGAACCATTGTCCCGTTCTAAAACTTCGAATGTACCCACTATATTATCTCTTTGAGATCATCGTGGGAACGGAATTAAAGTAGTTAAGTTCAAGGCTGAGGTGCTAACCGCACGGTTCAAATGGAGATGCCATTTTAAAATTGGATCTTGTGCAATAAACAAGGGGTTTCAGGACCAAAACTGGCAAATGATGGGAGAGATCACTGACCACCTTGGTTTCGACCTTAACGTGGCATTTCAGAGGAGCTGGTGTCATTTAGGAACTCAGTTTCCTCTGCCAAACTGTGTCCTGTGTGTCGGCCCACTGGGATGATCAAAATAACAGTTATAGCAAGAACCCACTGTCACCCAGTGTGAACTCCCCACACAGGTATAGGAGGGGGCTCGTTTGCTGGAGAGAAAGGATTTTTGCCTTCTTTTTTGGAGAGAGCCATGTGAATCAAACAGGATGCTCATTAAATTGCATTTCACACAATTTAAGTAAAAGTTGCTCACCAGGAGAATTGTGGGGAGGGGGCAAAAAGGCACGGTGATCATCATCATCACATGCACGACACTATTTAGGAGGTGAAAAGGTCGTGAACAGTAATAAAGTGATCATTAAATTGGAGACAGGTTAAAGGTGACTGGCTGGTTAGCGGTAGAGGCTCACAGGCTGGTGTCACCCAGGCGCTGCAGGAACCGCAATACAGGGCTGCGCTGGCAGGAAGTGGCAAGGGTGGGGCTGGTCGCAGGATCCCACTATTGCAGCCAGGCCTGAGGCCCAATCACTGACACCCACACAGCCGTTTCCTGCACTTAAAAAAAAAAAAATCTGTTTCTCTCTTTGCAAATCAACAACTTTTACCTAGAAACTCTTTAGCGGTGAGTTCTGACTGATCTCAATCTCCAGTCCGTTGCAGAAAATACACCATTGTTTACCTGAGGGAGGTGTGCACCAGGGCTAACTTTAACTGACAGGTTTCGGCTGCCTGCAGGGTCTGTTTTGCATCTGCCTGGAAGAACCTGGCTTCTTCTGTCCCAAACACACACCTGCTGGTTATTTAATACCTTGATAGACCTTTCTAGAAAAGACTTGCGGGCACAGAGAACTTAGCGCGAACACTAAACCTCCGTGCATCCCCAGCATGTGACCCTCAATGTCCACAAGCGTATAGTTCCTGGCTCAGATCAAGAATAACTGAGTAGGGCGGCGCCTGTGGCTCAGTGAGTAGGGCGCTGGCCCCATATACCGAGGGTGGCAGGTTCAAACCCGGCCCCGGCTGAACTGCAACCAAAAAATAGCTGGGCGTTGTGGCGGGCGCCTGTAGTCCCAGCTACTCGGGAGGCTGAGGCAAGAGAATCACTTAAGCCCAGGAGTTGGAGGTTGCTGTGAGCTGTGTGATGCCATGGCACTCTACCGAGGGCCATAAAGTGAGACTCTGTCTCTACAAAAAAAAAAAAAAAAGAATAACTGAGTATCTGGTGTGCAGGACTGTGGGCTTCCCAGGTGTAAGACGTGACCACAAATGTCCCTCAAGGACCTCTATGAGGCTCCCAGTTTGAGGAGTCTACCTTGACTGCCAGGTTGATACTTGTCCAAATATAAATATGTGCTGCACACATCAAAAGTCAACCTCAATTGAGCTTTAAACAATTAAAAAAAAATAAAACAAGCAGCTCCCTTAGAGTTTGAAAACTTCACCTTGTGGAAGAGATTTTGTGCCAAAAATCCACATGTGACTCAGACCCAAACTTGCACTTGGTCCTATACCAGTGACAACCCAGAAGGGATCTTCGAGCCATCTGTGAAATTCAACTCACTGCGTGCTGACATTTTTTAACATTAGAGATTTTTGCTAAATTGCAATCTTGGTAATTCCCTGCAGGTATGCTTATGACCCACAGCAGCAGGAGCCTGCATCCTGGTCCACTCCCTGGGGTGGGGAAGAAGACGCAGGTCACACGCAGCACGTCACTGTAAGGCTTTACCCACACACCTGCCTATCGGCCCTGAGTCAGTCCTGTGTGTAGGTAGGGAGACTGAGGCTTGGCCAGACTAAGTCGCTTGCCCAGGGCCCCACAGAGAGTTGGTGGCAGGATCAGAATCTGAAGAAGGGACCTTTCTCTAATGTCCAGAAACCAGCAGCCCCCTGCATTTAAGTGGGATGGGTGGCCCACAGGCCAGAGGGAAGTGGATTCAAGAGTCACCCGCCCTGCCCTCTCACAACAGAGCCCTTTCCTGGCACAGAGACCCAGCAGGATTCTAGAGCCCTCCAAGTCCTCTGGGATGGACAAACGCTGGGTGGGAATATGGCAACATCAGATGGTTTCCAGGCCACATGGTGAGATTATGGAAGAAATCATTCCTTCATTGTGATTTCTGAGAAAACAGGCATAATGCATTCTGTACAGTTTGTAAGAAATACCATTATCATTGGATAGTCTGTCTTCTGGTGCTTGGGTCAGTCTGTCTGTCTCTACCAGGTCACAACTCAATCGCCAGGGCCACACAGGCTCCCACCTCAGCCTCCCCACTCAGCCCTGGGACCAGTGCTTCTCCTGCAAAGCCCCAGTATCCAAAAGGCCCTCATGTGTCCCAGCATGCCCACATGAAAGTGGCCCTCGCCAGGTGCTGGACAGAGGATGGGAAAAGGCTGAGTCCGCATGAAGGGCAGAAAACACTCCCTCATTTTCAAACTGCTGGACTTTATGTTTTCTTAAAAAAAAAAAAAAAAGAAATTCAGACATTAGCTTGGCCACTTCCATCTTAAGAAGCCAAGAAAACAAGAGACGTGTCTTGTGTTTCCCTGCTGAATTTTCTGAGCAGGATCTGGCCTGACACTCACCTGCGGACCTCTCTTGCTAACAGCCTCTCTCCTGAGCTGCTATGTGGCCAGGAAGCGGGAAGGGGATTGTGCAGGACTGGGCTCCAGTTCCCCTGACCAGAGACCCAGGGCAGGGGACACTTCCTTTGCACCCCTCCAAAATGCCAAATACGACAAATACCACCCCACAACACGCCCCTTGTTAAAAGGTCAGCTACAAGCTCTCACATTGCATGCAGCTGCTGGTATTTGGATTGTTAGAGGTTAATATGGAATCACTGCGGAAACAATGCTCGAAGCTCAAACAGCAGCCACCACATGGGCTGTACCTACCACCCAGCAGCATGTACAACGCAGAGTTTTTCTGTTCAGCCATTGCTTCTAGGTAAAAGAATCAAATGAGAAGACGCTTAGGCCTCCACACAGATATCCTGTAGCTGCTCATGGATTAAAATGCTGCACACTCACTGACCATTTTCCAGAACACTCTAAACCTCACAGCTTGGTTCACAGTATTCCTATCTCTGGGAGTGGGTGAGGCCCAGGCAGGAAGCAGGTCACCAGGTCTACACTTGGTTCTATAGTCACCTCAATGGGCACTCCACACAACCTCTCACCTCCTTTCCTCTGCCTGTCCTGTCTCTCATGGTTCTTGCCAGGATCTGGTGAGGTAAGAGCAGAGCAAGTGCTTCCTAAGGGCCCATCAGCATGGATATAATTCTGCAGAGCACTGAGGGGCACCTGACACGCCAACCACTGCAGAATACAAGTGCAGTGGCCCAAGCCATGAACAAAGGCAGCCTGGGAATCCCTGGGTCTGAAATCCTGAAATGGCTCTTTAAAAAGCCTAAACTCTGAAGCCAGGACCAGGCCCACTCCAAATCCTGGGTGCAGATCCTCCCTACAGAGAACAACAAGTATTCTCTGCTTTCTAAACCCACAGTACACTAAAAGCAGAAGCCAAAATGGGGACAGCAGGCTTACGGAGGGAGACACAAGGGGAGGTGACAGCTGAGGAAAAGTTTGATAGCAGACCCAGTTTGGGGTTCAAGTGAGGCAGCAGAGATGACGGTTTCCATGAAACACTCAAAATGAAGCTTGTGTTTCCCTCCGAGCCACTGAGTGGGACAGCTTATCCTCAGGGCCCACCAAATCCAGCACTGTCCTGCACACGTGCATGCGTGCATGTAGTCATGTGTCTATGCATGTGTTCAAGTGTGCAGCAATGTGTGTGCGTGAGTGTAAGCACACACAAGCACACATACATGTATGATGTAGCATGTGCCCATGAGTGTACGCACAGATGAATATGCATATGCGTGCTTTTGTGTCAACTGTGTGTACACATGTATGCTTTTGCTTCTGCCTTTCAAACAGAGTGAGGAGGCCTCATGCCATCCATCAGGAGACCCACAAAGGTCCCGTAAGAGTCACTGCCTCTATGTAAGGTACAGGTGGCCTCTCAAAGGTGGAAGGGAATTCCTTTGTTGTTTTTGTTTCCTCCATTTTATGGTAAATGTCTTTGATGTGTGGCTTACAGAAATGATCTCTTTACTCATCTGTATCTGCTCATAGTTCACAGAAAATCTGCTCCAAGTCTACCCATTGGTCATGCTTTCTTTCATGACTCACTCACAAGGAAGCTAGCCTTAGCATTACAGGCTGAGAGAAGGTCTTGGCTGAGCCAGGTAACAGAAAAGGAGAGGCAGTGCTTTTCATATTTGTTTGCATTTTGTTCTTAGAGACAAGGTCTGGCTCTGTTACCCAGGCAGAAGTGCAGTGACATAATCATAGTTCATTGCAGCCTCCAACTCCTGAGCTTAAGCAATCCTCCTGCCCCAGCCTCCCAAGTCCCTGGAATACTGGTACATGCCACCATGCCTAGCTAATGTTTCTCATCTTTTAGAGAAGAGGGGAAGGAGGTGTCTCATTATGTTACCCAGGCTGGTCTCAAACTCCTGGCTTCAAGTGATCCTCCTGACTTGGCCTCCTAAAGTGCTGGGATTTCAGGTAAGAGCCACTACGCCCGCCTAGCATTTTTAAAATAACTTTCCATCTGCTTATCCCTACTGACGGGTGACCTACATGGGGGATCAAGGATCATTTATTTTTTATTTTATTTTTTTTTTTGTAGAGACAGAGTCTCACTTTATGGCCCTCGGTAGAGTGCCGTGGCATCACACAGCTCACAGCAACCTCCAACTCCTGGGCTGAAGCGATTCTCTTGCCTCAGCCTCCCGAGTAGCTGGGACTACAGGCGCCCGCCACAACGCCCGGCTATTTTTTGGTTGCAGTTCAGCTGGGGCGGGGTTTGAACCCGCCACCCTCGGTATATGGGGCCGGCGCCTTACCGAATGAGCCACAGGCGCCGCCCTCAAGGATCACTTATAACTATGGAGCTGGGTGTAAGTGGAGCCCACTAGATCTGCTCAAGGGCCTGCAATGATGACGGGCCCACAAAGTGGAGCCCACTGGGCAGATTCAAGGGCAGGGCAGTGCAAGTGGAAGGTGAGCACCATGCTCCCCATTGCAGAGGAGGTAAGGCTGGGAGGGGAGCACACCTGTCTAGGGAAGGCCAAGTAACAGAAGGCACAACCATGGAGATATGTGGGTCTCCTGTGACCACTTACAATCCAGGGACAGTGTAGACAAGACTCTGCCTGGAGACTAGAGAACAGAAGTCCTGGGATAGGGCATGGATGAAATGGGCAATGAGCGAACTGGGGAAATGGATTAGAGAACCACAATGAATACTTCTGTGACAGCTTTCTGCTCTAGAGTCTGGGAAACCAGCCTGCCAGCCTATCTCTGTGACACAAGAGGAATTTCCCACACGAGTTCAAAGTCCTCAGAATCCTCAGGGGTACACTCGAACCGTCTCCTGAGAGTAGAGCGGAGGGCCAAGGCTGGGAGACACGGCAGCACCAGTGCAGAGAGGACGGGTAAGGTATGCAGGAAACCTTGGCTCAGAACCAGGTGCTGAAACCTTGGGGTGACATGGGGTTGAGGGGAGGCCCATGCCACACAGCCAAGGAGGACTCCCTTGCCCTCCCAGCCAGAATCCTTAACCAGCTAGGGAGGGGCTGGACTGAGCAGGCAACCTCGGCTGCCACCTCCCATTCCCAGGCCTTCCTGGAGCATCAGGGGAAGAAGCCAGAGCAGCCCAGGGGCTGCTGGCCCATGGGTGCTTTATGAGGTGGCACTGACATGCTCGGGCAGAGGAGACAAGAAGCTTCCCAGGCCACAAGGAGGGCTCTAAGGCCTGGGCTTTGTAGACCCCAACATAGAGTCTGGAGCCAAGGGGCACACAGGACAGGGGTGAAGGCAAGCAGGCAGCAGGCACCAGGGGAGACCCTCTTGCTCAGTGTGCAGACCCCTATGCCATCTGCTTCTATCCTTGGCTGGTCAACAGGGGGGCCCTTGGTCCCCCAATATCCTGCACTGGCAGGTGGCGGCAGTGAGAGAAGAAAGCGTACTGACCGCTGGGCGGTTTAGGCCGTGGAGGAGCAGGTTTCTTCGGAGGCAGAGCAGGAGTGTCCTGTTTACTTTTAAAGGGGTCATCTGAGAATCCTGCCCCTCCCAAGGAGGAGGTGAAAGGGCCAGAAGTTGGGGGCTGTAAGAGAGGACACGAAACAGAGGCAACAATAATCATTAAAATGAAGGCAATGGATGTCCATCGAGCAGACACTTGTGCACCGAGGGCCTTGGCAAGGCCTCTAACCCTCCTGGCTGCACAGCACAGCCCTGCTCAGACCCAAGGTCTCTCTCAAGGCCCCTTGCTTTCTTCTACCCTCAACAGCAGAGGCCCTGTGGCCTGTGAGGGGTAAGCTGCCTGGCACACAGTAGCCTTGTCCCCTGAGGGGCTCCCACCAGGGAAGGGCACCCAAGGCTGTGCTTGCCATCCCGCCTGGCAGGTGGGGGCGGGGGTTTTGGGGGGGGTCTTTCCTGACTCCAGGACTCAGCACACAGGGTCCCTGGAGCTCCTGCTCACATGGCAGAGATGCACCTAACCCTTACTGCCACCATCACCCTCACCCAATGCAGTGCTCAGTGTGGATCTCTGTGTGACACCCCCAGCTGAGTGGGCCACTGCCTCTGGTTAGTGACGGCAGCTTCACATGCTGGATCAGATGGCACTAGATCCACCCACCCCTACTGGGCTGCCCACCAGCCACTGCCCCCACAGTGACCCAGGTCGCGCTCACCTGCCCAGCCCAGCAAGGCCGCGCTGCCCCTATGGGGGCTCAGACCACCCCTGCCCAGACCTTCCAATAGTCTCCTTCACCCCGGCACATGTTCACTCCCACAGCCGCTGCCTCAGACCCAAACCAGATCATCATCTCAGCTTTAAACAGACAGAGACAGTTATATACAGCTTGGTGGTTGCATGGGAGGATAGTGGAGGAAAGAATGGCCAATGGATGGATAGATAGGCAGGGAGAGAGAGAAGGGGGTAGAAATAGGTGGGTGGGTGGGCAGGTAGTAGGTGGATATGTAGAGATGATAGCCAGGTAGGCAGGTAGCCCTGAACAACTGAAGCTGACAGGTAAGCTCCAGATTCTGGTTAATGCATGTGGGGCCTTCATCACCATACCCTCATGATGACGAACTCTCAGTCCCTAGACCCCTTGTAACATGCAGGCACTGACGCAGCCTCCCATTTCCAGGTCCTGCACACACAGATCTGCTGGGGAGCTCAGCTCACCCATCCACTCGGAGCCCATTGCCTTCCTCAGACACTGGCGCCCTCTCCCACGGGCCCCTTCCTGCCATCCATGCCAGCTCAGACACCATGCTGTTGCCTAGCGGGGCATGAATCACTATGTCTCCATGACCAGCTTCCAGGCCTCTCCCACGTGGAGGGCCAGAGCAGACAGGGCCAGCACACACTGCTATGGCGCCCACTCCTCACTTCAAGTACCAGTGCAGCATCAACTCCGGTGTGCCTCGGTTTCCCTGCATGCAAAACAAGAGGCGTGAGGCTGAGCTGCATCTCGGGCATCTGAAGAAAGGGGCTGGGGCCCCAGAAAGGAGAAAATGACTTTCTATTTGGCACAGGGAGTATGTATTAAAACAGAAAATGACTACAAAGAGGAGTGAGAGGGGACCTGGGGTAGGGTGGGGATAGGCCACAGCAAGAGATGGGAGAGTGGCTGGAAGGATGCTTTTAATTCTTTCTTCAGAAGGACAAGGCTAGAGGCAGAGAACAGAGAAAGAACACAAAGGTATACTTGAGTTTCCCTAAGTGGGGAGGAGGAGCTAACCCCATCTCCGGTGATGCTTCCCAGACACAGGCCACCTTGGCCTCCAGCATTTACTTTCAGAGTCAAAGCCCCGTCACAGGAACAAGGCCCTCCTATAAGAGGTAGCCACCTCTGCCCATACCCAGGTCCCTGGCAGCAGGTAAGTGGTGGGGCTGCAAAGTTTTCTGCACACACTCCCCCCCAGTCCCATTCAGCTCTCTGGAGCCTCCCAGGTGGGAGTTACTCACTCTGTGTTGATCTTCTCACCTAATCTAGCCAGCAGCCTTGGGAGGGGAACCCTGTAGTCAGTACCTCCATTTTACACACAGAGAAACTGAGGCACAGAAAGGAGACATGGCCTGCCCAAATCACACGGCAGACTGGCAGAAGACTCAAGGCTGGACCCCACATCATCTGCCTCCATCTGAGGCCAGAGCTTCTGGGCACTGCCCTTGGCTAGTGGTGGCTGCCCCAAAGGTGAGTTTGGGGCCACATCCTGGGCAAACTGCCACTGCCTCAGACCTGTAGAGGACACATTCCCGGGCATGGGCAAGAGACAGAGCTGGCTGAAGGGTCAGAGGAAGGAAAAAAGCACTTTCTCTTAAGGAAGACAGGGCCTGTAACCCCAACTCATTTCCCCACCAAGACCAGCATGGGCTGCTGGGAAGCTCCCAGAGAAAAGACAGGTGGGCAGGGCTGTCGCAAGGTGACAGGGGCATCTTCCTCTACAGCTGCTCCTTTGCCTCCCACCACACTCTGTGGATGGTTGGAGCACCTGCCCAGTCATGATGCAGAGCCTGGTGGCCTGAGGCAGAGTCTGGAACCTGTGCCTGGGCCTACCACCAGCACTGTCCATTTCATGCCTCAGTTTCCTCATCTGTAAAAATGACAAGAAGGATAGATCCTTGCTTTCAGGACTGTGGCAACAAAAAAAGGAGATGTGTAATAAATGTCTATCCACTGGTACCTGGATGTCAGCACATGGACGGTGCAACCATTCCCATGACGAGTATGAGGTCAGAATCGGAGTTTACCCATCAGTATGGATGCTTGACTTCTGTCTCCCCTGCATTGTCCCCAGACCACCTGAGAGGGACGCAGCATGGGAGAAGACCTATGGCATGGGACTGCAGCTGAGGTTTAAAATGGGCTGTTTAGGGTCTGTGTTTGGGAGAGAATAGGATGAGGACAGAAGAGACAGGTGGAAGGAATGCTGGCCTGTCCATCGGTGCTTTTGCTGTTCATGGAATGCATCCCCAGGCCTAGGGCTCATGTGGTCTTCCTCACAATTTTTTTTTTTTTTAGTAAGAGATGGGGTGTTGGGAGGGGGATACGGGGTCACAGTGTATGGTACACCTCTTGGGGGTGGGACACGATTATAAAAGGAACTTTATCTAATGAATGCAATCAGTATAACCTAATTCTTTGTACACTCAATGAATCCCAAATAATAAAAAAGAGAGAGAGAGAGATGGGGTCTCACTCTATCTCCTAGGGTGGAATGCAATGGCACAGTTATAGCTCACCACAGCATCAAACTCCTGGGCTCAAGTGATCCACCTCAGCCTCCTTGCTAGCTGGATTGTAGGCACCACCACAATGCCTGCCTAATTAAAAAAAAAAATTTAGAGGTAGGATTTTGCTATGTTGGCCAGGCTGGTCTTCAACTCCTGGCCTCAAACGATCTTCCTGCATCAGTCTCCCAGTGCTGGGATTATGGGTGTGAGCCACTGCACCTATCCTCTCTCTACAACTTGAGATAGGCAGGAAGGAATGGAAACCACTTTCTTAGCAGAGGTGGCAGGACTGGGTTGAGGCCCCTGCGTCAACCCCAGACCTCATCCTGGTCCTGGGAACATACTGGCTCAGGGGAAGGGGCATGGAGAGGACACACTTCTCTGCAGCTACTCACTCTCCTCACCGCACACGGCCTTCTGGGCCGTGATTCTCCACTCTGAGTGCACGTTAAACCCACAGGACCAAGGGGAGGCTTTTCATCCTCTGGCTCATGCAGCAGAACCTGGGCTCTAAGAGTACGCTCACCCAAAGAGTCCTTAAGTTGTGAGACCTGATGATACACTCAAATGCAGCTGCCTTGTCCCCCTGGGGAGGCTGACCAGGGACATCTTCAGCCAAATAGGCTCAGTGCTTCCTGCTTATATTTGAACCTGCAGGGCCAGTTGGCTCCCTCAGAGATGCCAGGGTTCCAACCATAAATGACTGGCTCCCCTCAGTGAATTCTGTAACTCTTAATGCCAAAACATCCACATCACTTCCGAATCCCAATTTTCATGACTTCACATTTCCCAAGACATCTCCTTGGGGACTCAATTCTTTCCTACTTGAGCAGTAGCTTCAAGGAAAGTTGCTATTTTTAGAATGTTTTCAGTAAAGCTGTTAGGGGCTCGGCAAGAGTGAACTGTGCTTAAAATAAAAGACAGAAAAGCTACTATGAAAGCTGGCTCTAAGAGACTCAGGGTTGAGTTCACTGTTTAAAGAACTGGCTCAAAGCAAATGACTCGGACCTTTTAAACAGCAGCCCTAAATATGAATGCACAGCTTTAAAAAATGATTGGAAATTTATTAAAAATGGCTAAAACCCAATCAAGTATTTCATAGATGTCTTTTTTTGGGGGAGGGGTGTGAAATAAGTTAGATTCTTGTTTTTATTCTTGAATGCCCCTGAAAATATATTTTGAGGAATTCACTTTTAAAGCAAACTCATGTCATTTAGGCCCTATCTAGAAAAATCTCTCTGGGGGGGAGGGAGGGACCTCAACTAGGTTGCAGGCCTAAAGGGTCTCTCAAAGGAAACTACTGGAATTAGATTGTTGCTGGTTACTCTCTTTAGCAAAGTCAAGCAGGGAGAAAAGTTGGAGATGTTAAAAAAAAAAAAGCCAAAGAACACCTTCTTGCCACATTACTTTCATTTCCTTCAGCATTTATTTATATACACGATGTTGTTCTTGAAAAACAGAAAAGGTAACCAAAAGGGAAAAACAAAGAGCTGCTAGGTCAGGATTGAGCTCAGTATTTTGCTGTCCAAGTGTCATGACATCAGAAGCGAATGGGACAGTGGAAACAAAACAATATAGTATTGGAGACCAATTTTCCACAGCTCTGTCCAACTCTGCTCTGGCCCAGTGCCCCGAACAGGAAGTGGGATTGGCTCTAAAATCACAACTGCACGTGTGTGAACAGCCTGATCTCAGGACATGCGTTTAAGGACAGAGAGATCACTTGAAGAGGGGGAAATACAACTTAGGTTACAACGGGCAGAAATATAGGGTAGCGCCAGGCTTTGAAGTGTCTCCCTCAGGGGGTACCCAGTAGCTCTGGGAAACAAAAGGTTGGCTGGATATGGTACGAGAGAGGGGAGCCTAAGCCTGGTGGGGCTAGGAGGGCTGATCCTTCCACCTGGGGCTGAGGGTCACTGCTGCAGGCTGGCCACCCTGCCTTGGCCCCCTGTGACATGCCCATGGCCTCTGCTCTGCCACTGCGTGATGCAGAGTCCTCACCCATGCAAAGCCGCCTGGCAGAGATTCTGTCTTGTCTTTGTGCTAGCTCAGGCCACTGCCAGCTGTTATGCGCTGGTGCTGACAGTGAGGAGGACAGAGCAGAAAGGATCTAAAGCCCTCCGCCTCCAGGGCCAGCCTCCTACTATGATAGCCAGAGAAGACAGAGGACCTGCAGCCCTGCCTTTGGGACTGCTGCCATCGTGTGGCAGAATTTTCTGATTTCAGGAGACATTTCCCGCCCGCTCTGGGGCATGGGCCTACAGTCACTGGGGGAGGAGCGATGTCAGGAGAAATCTCACTCTCTCTGCTGCACTCTGGCCAATCCCAGTGTTACAGAGTGTCACTGAGGGACACCGGGCTAAGGAAAGCAGCCCCCACACCAGATCCCCCTCCACCCACTAATTAGTGTAAACAGATGCTCTGTCTTGGCCAGAGCTGGCTTCTTGCTCTGCTGGAGTGCACTCATGTATTTCTTTGAAAACCTGAACAGAATCTCAAGTGTTTCTCAGAAGCTGTGTGCCACAATCATACACTGCTACCGCTACCAACCACAAGGCACCCAGACAATCATTTGCTCTGTTGGCTGAGCTCACAAAGCACCAGAGAGGCAGGAAGCCCCAGGAAGCTGGCATCATGGGGCGCCTGGGTGTGGGGACTGACAAGATGCAGGTGGCTGGGGGGATTCCACACCTGAGGGGCTCGCCTTTCATATACTCCTGGGGGGACTCCACACCTGAGGCGCTCGCCCTCCATATATTCCCGGGGCTCCAAACCACAGGATGGGCCCAGCTGCGCAGTATGTGGGCCCCTGCAGGCATTTGGTAAAAATCAGTGGAATGCATGAGGAAAAGCAGGGCCCCAAGCTGTGTCCTCACAGGCTTCTCTAGTGGAGGGTTCGCAGAAGGTAAAGTGGATACAGGTGCCAGGGACAGGGCACCGCGCCAGACAGAGCATACCTCACCCTGTTTTCCTTAATTCCTGTCACAGAAACACGCTCACTACTCAAAGTCAGGGCCACATGATGTCATGACGAAGCACAGTGGATCCTCACCCTGGCTTTATTCTCAGTCAACAAGGCCATCACCACTTTGGACTTTTAAGCATTTCTTCTGGAACTTACCTTAGTAATAATGGGCTTCTACTGTCATTTCTTGATTTGTCCATCTTGGACGCTGTCAGGGACGGACTTCTTATTACGTTGCAAATTGGGCACTAACCACATTTTCCCTCCAAGCCCCTCAAGGAAGAGCCCTAACACGAAACATGATCGTGTCTTAGGGCTGGACATAGACACTGTCTAGCTCAATAATGGGCCTGCCTGTTGTCCTAGAACAGTGTACTTCTCATCTGCTGATTTACTCAAACCTATTCCTGAGCCTGGCTCTCCCTTTTGAACACCCTTCTTGCGGTGTCCCACAGGTGGCTCCAGACACTGGCCTGGCCCACCTTCTCTGGATGCCTCATGCCCACAGGGCTGCCAACTGAAGGTTCTGGTCTCAGCTGGCTGCACACTAGGCCTGCTGCCTACAACCCTCCTGGGATTTCTGTTCTTAACACCTTCTAGAGTTTCTATTTGGCCATGTTGACAACTTCACTGCCTGGAAACTGATGGCCCTGGGGCAGTATGGCCAATGGGAGAGTTTCAGGACTCTGGCTGTTTCACTCAGAGGGATGACAAACATGGGTGCTTTCTGGACCCTGTCCACTTGCTTATGACCTCATGCTTGAAAGGTGCCATGGAAATACGTTACCAACGTGACATTACCAATTATGCCTGGCAGTTCATACCACAACAGGCACAAAGATACTGGCAGAGGCACAGGGCTTCATGAGAGGGGCTTTACCTTGGACATCTGGCTGAAGTCGGCAAAGCCCTCAGCACTACTGAAGGACCCACTTCCAAAGGGGTCTAAGGTTCCAAAGGGATCTGCAATTGGTACCAACAAAGTCAGAGTTATAGTCTTTAACAGGACACACCTCTGGGGTCAAGGGAAAATACTAAACAGCTCCTGGATTAGGAGACGCTGGGAAGCTGTCTCATACGCCAGAGATGTGCATCTGCACGAAGGTCCTCAATACTCCTACCCTGCCCAGTTTGGCTCATGGTTCCTGCATCTCAGTGAGACAGTTTCTCACCATGACAGATGGCTCTGGGAGAGCAGTGTCATTCAGTCACCATAGGAGCAAAAAGGTGCTGCAGAGACACAGCCTGCTATTCCACTGTCCGGGTAGAAGCACGAGAGGGAGGGGAGAAGCAATTCAAAGGTGACCACCTTCCATACAATTTGGGGAATCCATCTGTGGGCAGGAATTTCTGAACTTTCTTGGTTGACTAGGAGTGATTTTCCTAGAGCAGCTGATGCACCTGCTCCATGATACCAAACTCTGCTAACCTCCAGGTTGAGGTGGTAGGACCGGGGGGGGGCCTGTTCCCAAAAGAAAGGGGTAGTCTGCAAACGCTCCTGTTGTGCACAGCTATGAGTTTTATGCTGTGAGCTAAGGCTTCCTTAAACACAAAACCCACAGCCCAAGGCAGTACCCTGGGTCAAACTCTGGATTCTTTTAGGAAGATAACCAAAGACATAAACCAAAGACTTATAAAGAAGAATAAGCAAACAGTAACTAATAACTCTGGTGCTATTACTGAATTCCTACTGCCAAACTTCCTTTCCAGAATATCAGTGCTTGCCCAGGAAGATGAGCAGCCAAGCAAGGGTAGCGTTTTGGCCTACTAGTCTCAGGTAAGGATCTGGGTCCACTGACTGATGACATAAGCACCAAGGACATGCTGACTTTGTAGGGGAAAACATTAACTGGACCAGCTCTGCCACTGGCCAAGAAATAGAAAGGAAAATAAGCCATGGGTCTCACCTGGTCCTTTTGAAGAGACAGTAGAGGATGAAAAGGGATCACTGGATTCGAAGGGGTCAAGCTGTGTGGAAGGGGAGAGGAAAGAGTAAAGAGCAGTTCATTGTTGTTCCTTCATTCACTCAGTCAACCAAATTTTCCTCACATCTGCATCTACCATAGCCAGTGCCAGGCCATGGGGAGGGTGAAATGATTTAAACTAAATCCAGGCAGAGTAAAATCCCAACAGAATGACCTCTGCAGATAATATACCTGTAAACCAGTGGTTCTCAACCTTCCTAATGCTGTAGCCATTTAATACAGTTCCTGTGGGTCACGACCCACAGGTTGAGAACTGCTGCTGTAAACTCTGGACAAAATACAAAAACAAAAAACAAAAAAGCAACTACCTGAAGGCTTGGGGAATAAACTGAAGCAAAAAGACTGTGGGAGAATTAAAATTTGGCAGAAGACAGTATGAAATTGAGTTTTCCATTTTGACAGCTATAGCCTGAGGGTGCTAAATAGCTGCAGTGCAGTGGGGTACAGTGCAGACAAACAGGATTACAACGGAAAATTGCTGCCTTGCTGGCCTGAACACCAAAAGATGGAGCCCAGGGATAACTACCATCGTGGAAAAGGAGTGGGGGGATCACAAAGGAGGGGCAGAGAATCATAGTCCCAAATCCTGTGATCTAATCTGCCCGCGTCTCGGGGTGCCCCCTGTGTCGTGTATGCATGGGCAGATTCAAAGAAGCCTGCAACTGAGAATTAAACCAGGGCCAGGCACCGTGGCTCACGCCTGTAATCCTACCACTCTGGGAGGCCGAGGCAAGTGGATTGTCTGAGCTCACAGGTTTGACACCAGCCTGAGCCAGAGCAAGACCCTGTCTCTAAAAATAGCCAGGTTGGCTTGGCATCTATGGCTCAAGTGCCTAAGGTGCCAGCCACATGCACCTGGGCTGGCGGGTTTGAATCCAGCCCGGGCCCGCCAAACAACTACGGCTGCAACCAAAAAATAGCCGGGCATTGTGGAGGGCACCTATAGTCCCAGCCTACTCGGAAGGCTAAGAGAGGAGAATCGCTTAAGCCCAAGAGTTGGAGGTTGCTGTGAGTTGTGATACTATGGCACGCTACCCAGGGCGACAGCTTGAGGCTCTGTCTCAAAAAAATAAAAAAATATGAAAATAGCCAGGCATTGTGGCAGGCACCTATAGTCCCAGCTAACTTAGGAGGCTAAGGCAAGAGAATTGCTTAAGCCCAAGAGTTAGAGGTTGCTGTGAGCTGTGATGTCACAGCACTCTACTGAGGGCAACATAGTAAAACTCTGTCTCAAAAAAAAAAAACAACCATCTACACTATTTGGAGGAATGTAACAGAATACAGGTTCTACAACAGAGCATTCACAATGTACAGGATACATTTCTAAACTAATCTAAACATACAAGGAAACAGAAAAATGTGACCAATTCTCAAAGGAAAAGATAACCAAGGGAGCTAATTCCCAAGACAGACCCAGATGCTAGAATTCTCAGATAAAGACAACTTTAAAGCAGTGATTATAAATGTGCTCAATGAGGAAAAGGAAAATGCACTTAGAATTTATGAAAAGACAGGATATTGAAGCAGAGAAATAGAAATAAAAATTATACAGGAGAAACAAATAGCAATTTAACAGCTGAGAAAGTATATCTAGAATATCCACAGGTTAGTTAAATAACCAATAATAGAGGAAAGAGTAAGTGGAGTTGAAAATAGGTCAGTAGAAATTACCCCAATCTTAATAAAAAGGAGAAAAAATAATAAAAAGAAAAAGAGAGAGAGAAAAAAAAAAAGCACCAGGAACTCATGGGACTATAACAATAAGTCTAACAAATATGGAACTGGAATCCCAGAAGAGAGAGAAAATAGGAGAGAAAAATATATTTAAGAATTAATGGCCAGGGTGACGCCTGTGGCTCAGTCGGTAAGGCGCCGGCCCCATATACCGAGGGTGGTGGGTTCAAACCCAGCCCCGGCCAAACTGCAACCAAAAAAATAGCCGGGCGTTGTGGCGGGCGCCTGTAGTCCCAGCTACTTGGGAGGCTGAGGCAGGAGAATCGCCTAAGCCCAGGAGTTGGAGGTTGCTGTGAGCTCTGTGACACCACGGCACTCTACCGAGGGCCATAAAGTGAGACTCTGTCTCTACAAAAAAATAAAAAATAAAAATAAAATAAAAAAAAGAATTAATGGCCAGGGCGACGCCTGTGGCTCAGTCGGTAAGGCGCCGGCCCCATATACCGAGGGTGGTGGGTTCAAACCCAGCCCCGGCCAAACTGCAACCAAAAAAATAGCCGGGCGTTATGGCGGGCGCCTGTAGTCCCAGCTACTCGGGAAGCTGAGGCAAGAGAATCGCCTAGGCCCAGGAGTTGGAGGTTGCTGTGAGCTGTGTGAGGCCACGGCACTCTACCGAGCGCCATAAAGTGAGACTCTGTCTCTACGAAAAAAAAAAAAAAGAATTAATGGCCAAAAAAAAAAAAAAAAGAGCTAATGGCTGATGGCCAGGTGTCGTGGCTCACTCCTGTAATCTTAGCACTCTGAGAGGCTGAGGCAGGTGGATTGCTTGAGCTCACGGGTTCAAGACCAGCCTGAGCAAAAAACAAGATCCCCATCTCTATTAAAAATATAAAAATTGAGGCAAAAGTATCGCTTGAGCCCATGAGTTGGAGGTTGCTGTGAGCTATGATGCCATGACACTCTACTGAGGGTGACAGCTTGAGACTCTGTGTCAAAGAAAATGAACTAATGGCTGAAAATTTATATCAAATTTAGTGAAAAACATAATTTACAGATATGAGAAGCTCGACAAAGCCCAAACAGCACAAACAAAGAAAACTACTTGTAGATGTGGCACAAACTAATAAAAACCAAAGATAAAGAGAGAATCTTGAAAGTAGCCAGAAGAAAAATTATATCACATACAGGATAACAACTACTGGGAAGAAAAATCTTATCAAGGACAATAGAGGCTGGAAGACAATGGAATAACATCCTGAAAGTGCTGAAAGAAAAGAATACTATATATCAAACACAAATATCCTTCAAAAATAACAACATAATAGACATGTACTATAAGAAGTGCTAAAGAAAGTTCTTCAGGCTGAAGAAAAATGATAATGGAGGGAAAATCAATCTTCAGAAAGAAATGAAGAGCAATAGAAATAGTAAATATTTGGGTAAAATCAAAAGATGGCTTTTTCTCTCTTCATTTCTTTAAAACACATATAATGGATTAAAGCAAAAATTATAACACTATCTTATGGAGTTTATAATGTATTCAAATATCTGATATTCTAGGACAGCTGTAGCATAAGAGACTCTTGGGGAGGTGGATAAATGGGCCTACACAGTTGCAAGTTTTCTGCATTTTACATAAAGTGATACAATATTAACCCCAAGTAAACTTGACTGTACATGGCAATTCTTAAAGCAACCTCTAAAAAATAATTAAAAGAGGCATAATTAAAATAATTAAAAAGCCAATAAATAGAACACAATGGAATTCTACAAAATATTCAAATAATCTAAAAGAAAGCAGAGAACAAAATATGGGATAAAAAGAAAGCAAATAATTGTTTCTAACAGCTGCTTAAAAAAGAAAAGCAAGCAAATAATACAATAGCAGACTGAAATCCAAGCATATCCATAATTACATTAAATACTAATAGACCAGACACATTATTTAAAAGGCAGAGGCTTTCAGACTAGATAAGAAAGCAAGCCCTGACAACATGCTAATTACAAAAGACATCTATCAAATATTAAAGACCCAGATAGGTTGAAAGTAAATAGATGAAAAAATGCAGTGTGAGTGAGCACGAAGAGGACAAAATGGCAAAATAGATTTCAAGACAAAGAACATCATCAGAAATCAAAAGGAACTTTTCCTAATGAGAAAAAGGTGGCTACATTTGGAAGACATAATAATCACAAATGTGTATGCACCTGACAAAGCTTCAAAATACACAAGGCAAAACTCAACTGAATTAAAGGGGGATACAGATAATTCCACAATCAGAGGTGTAACTTTTAACATCCCTCTATCAGCCACTGGTGGAATTAAAAAGCAAACAACAAAGGTACACATAATCTGAGCACTATCAGCCAACGTGACCTAATTGGCATTTATAGAACATTATACCCAACAATTCTTCTCAAGTATACACAGCGTATTCACCAACATGACCACAAACACAAGCTTCAATAAATTTAAAAGCATTGAAAACATATAGAATGTGTTCTCTAATAACAGGTTGAATGAGAAATAAATATTATAAGATATCTAGGAGAAAAAAGCCAAACGTCTAGAAATAAAACACCACACTTTAATCCATGGGCATACAGAAATCACAAGGGAAACTGGAAAATATCTTAAAATGAATGGCAATGAAGATACAAAGTATCAAAATATACAGAATGCTGCTGCTTAAGAACAGCAGGGAAATAAAATGTGTTGCTTTAAATGTCACAGATGTTCCTCAACTTACAATGGGGCTACATTCCCATAAACTCATTGTAAATCAAAAATATCATAAGGTGAAAATGCATTTGATGCCCTCATAAACCTATCATAAAGTTGAAAAATCTTAATTTGAACCACTGTAAATTTGGGATCATCTCTGTATTAGAAAACAAAGTCTAAAATCAATGGCTGATGGTTGGATCCTAAGAAGTTAGAAATAGAAGAGTAAAGTAGGCTCAGCCCCTGTGGCTCAAGTGGCTAGGGCGCCAGCCACATACACCAGAGCTGGCGGGTTCGAATCCAGCCCTAAGCCTGCCAAACAACAATGACAACTACAACCAAAAAATAGCCGGGCATTGTGGTGAACACCTATAGTCCCAGCTACTTGGGAGGCTGAGGCAAGAGAATGGCTAAAGCCCAAGAGTTGGAGGTTGCTGTGAGTTGTGATGCCACGGCATTCTACCCAGGGTGACAGTTTGAGACTCTGTCTCAAAAAGAAAGAAGAGCGAAGTAAACCCAAAATGAGTAGGAAGAAAGAAATAATAAAATAACAGAAGAAATCAAAGAAACAGAAAACAAAATTGATAAGCAGATCACGGATACCAGGAGGAAAAGGGAGAGTCTCACTACAGATCTTACAGACATTTTTAATTTGTATTTATTTATTACTTTTAAGCCTACCAAGTGCAGTAGTGAGAAGAGGGTAAAGAGTGAACCAGGAGTTCAATCTGTAACTGACTGAACAATCAAGTAAAGACATTTTCTAAGAAGGCTAAAAAGAAAACATTACAAGTGAATCTGTGCCTCAGTGACTAGGCCAATGGCTGCCTTGCTGCTATCCAGGAGTGAGAACCGGCTGGGACAGCAGTTCCTAAAGAACAGACACCACAGTTACATTTGTGACAAGTGAAGAGTGAGCACATTGGGGACTTACTCCATGAAGAGGGGCCAGTCAGGAAGCACTCCCGTGACACAGAGTGCGCACACGGGTTCTCCGCAATGTCCTGCCCCACTCACCTTTGAGGGTAAGGATGGGTTTTTCGTGAACGGATCTGAGGTAAAAGGGTCGTTCTTCGTCTGTTTCTTAAAGAAGTCGTCGTTAGTGGAGCCGCGGAATGGGTCACTTTCTTTGAAAGGATCCCCTCCAAATGGATCTGGAAGGTTTGGGGAAATGAAGGAAAAATGCCCCATGAGTAAACAACATTATGCTTAGTAAAAGAATGCAGACATATGGGGGCAAGACACGATTGTAAGAGGGACTTTACCTAACAAATGCAATCACTGTAACCTGGTTTCTTGTACCCTCAATGAACCCCCAACAATTAAAAAAAAAAAAAAGAAAAAGAAGAATGCCGGCATAAAAGAACACTGAATGATGCCATTTACATAAATTCCAGAAAAGCCAAAAATTCTAGTAACAGAAAGCAGGTCAGTGATGACCAGAGGGCCTGGGGCAGACTGGGAGGTGACACCAAAGGGGCACAGGGGAACATCTGGGGATGAGGGAACTGTTCTCTGACTGCACACATCTGTCAAAACTCATCAAATGCTCAGAATAAGCAGATTCGGTTGTGTGCCTCTTAATAAACCTGATTTAAAAACAATAAACAACATGGATCAATCCATAGATAGAGATAGATTAGTGGCCATCAAAGGCTGGGGGGGTGGGGGGAATGTAGGGAGTGACTGCTACAGGGTCTCCCTCTGGGGTGATGAGAATGTCCTGGAATCAGAGGAGGTGGTGGCTGCACAACCTTGTGAATGTGCTAAATGCTACTAAATTGGACAGTTTAAAATAATGAACTGTTATATGAATTTCACCTTTTGAAAAAGGAAAAAGAAATAAACTAGCAGGCAACCTGATCCCAACACCAACTATGTCCCCAGTTTCCCCCTCGACGTCCCAGAGTGGGGTGCAGGTTCAGTGACAACACCAGGAGTGAGGGAGCCATCACCAGGCTTATATGTAATACCGACAACTGTCCCTCTGCCATCCCCAATGTGTGTGGACAGAGGTCCTACCAAGTGTGGGTATTGAATGGAACACCTGAACACAGATGACTTTGGCACAAGTGACCAAGTTGCTGTGGGCACAACCCAATAACCACCTGGCTACCAGAAGCTGCTGCTCAAGTTCTCAAGTCTCGTTACCAGGTTCCTTCTAGAACTAACCTTCCCACTGCCATATTCTGAGGACTGGTCCAGGAAACATTTAATAAAGGTTTTTACCTGTTGAAGCTATCTGCTGTTCTGCAAAGGGATCGTTCTGGAAGGGGTCACCTAGATCCGAGAGAAGGGAAATGCTTATCAGCTCTGGGGCGAAGAACAGCACCAAGTAGGTCACCTGGATGTAGCTGCCCACCAGCGAGGCCTTTTGTTGACTTCTACCCCACCCCCAATTTAGGAAGCAAATGTTACTTGCTTCTCCCCATCCTGTCCCCCTAACGAACATCCCATCCACCTCAGCAAATCAAAGGAGGAGACTGGGAGCAGCAGCTGCTCTGGCTAGAACATCTACAGAGACAGAGGTGTTACTGGCTGCTCAGTGCAGGCCAGAGTCAGGGAAAATGTTGAACAAGCCAAAGTCAGAATTCACTCCTCCCTTTCTATGCTGTGCTTCCTTGATCTCACGGCCTGCCACCTCCCATGTAAGAGAACGAAGGACTCTGGGGCCGTCCCATGTTTCACGGCTAACACACTTGAACTTTGGGAACTGCCTGATTCATCTCTCAGACCGAAGATACTTTGACCTCGAATGTGAAACTTGGAGGGAGCTCCCACTCTCCTCTTCCTGCCTCAGTACTTTTTCTCAGAAATGTACAGATAACCTTCCTGGAAATACTGTTTTGCTCTGAAAAATGGAGAGAAGTTAGGAAATCTTGTTTCTAGAATTCTTAGTTATTCTAGATACGTATGTGACTCTGGATAAACTCTTAAAGAGCATTAAGATCTTGATTTATGTAGTAATCTATAGTTTTCTCAGTACTTTCATAACCATTATTGGTTCTATCATTATCAAGCGTTCAAGATGAGCAAGAAAGAGTCTATTAAACTGCTGAAGGATTAAGAAATTGAAACTTTGGAGAGCTTAAAGACCAAGATGCCCTCAAACTTGGAAGTCTTGGTGTGAGCTAGTGGTTTTTCCCAATATATCTCAACAACTCAGCTCTGTAGTTAATAGGTTGAGATAAGAAACTCATGAGACCAATAAGGCTCAAAGATTTCCTTTCCTCCTCCATTTCAGATCATGGTATTTCCTCACTTTTCAAGCCATTCAACAACTCCAAATGACATAAAAATAAACAGCCTCTCAATAAGGAAGTGAGATACCTTTGAAAGGGTCAGCTCCTTTAAATGGGTCGGATTTGAAGGGGTCTTCTGCCTGGAAAGGATCCGAGTGCAATTCTTGTGTATTGTTGCTAAATAACAAGGCTTTATTTTTGAAAGGATCATCCTATAATTTTGTGAAGAAATAGGATAGGGATTTGATTATTTCTAATTTAAAGCAAAGTGCAGAATTCTATACCTAATATACAGTTCCACTTAAAGTATGACCCTAAAAAGAATGATCTTTAAAAAATTATTCTAAGTATGGACTTTACTGAATAATAATGTTTGACACTGGTTTTATTAGTTGTGACAAACATACAACATAAGAGGTGAACAGGGGAAAATGGGTAGGGGGTAAGTGGGAACTCTGTTCCATTGTTGCAATTTTTTAATAATTATTCTAAAATTAAAGTTCAGGCAGGACGTGGTGGCTCACATCTACAGTTCCAACACTTTGGGAGGCCAAGGTTGGAGGATCCTTGAGCTCAGGAGTGTGACCAGTCTGAGCAAGAGTGAGACCTCCTGTCTCTACTAAAAATAGAAAAATTAGCCAGGTGTTGTGGCTCCCACCTCTAGTCTCAATTGCTTGAAAGGCCAAGGGGGGAAGATTGCTTGAGGCCAGGAGTTCAAGACCAGCCTGGCCTCTTTTCTAAAAATTCTATTTTTTAAAATAGCCAGACATGGTGGCAGGGGCCTGTAGTTCCAGCTACTTGGGAGGCTAAGGTGGGAGGACTGCTTGAGCCCAGGAGTCCAACATTGCAGTGAGCTATGATTGGGCCATTGCACACTAGCCAAGGCAACAGAACAAGATTTTGTCTCAAATAAATAAGCAAAAAAATACATACATACATAAAATAAAAATTCATTAAGAGACCATTGACTGGAAGCAACCTACAGGTCTATCAATGGATGTATGAATAAACAAAATGTGATCCCTCTATACAACAGACTATTACTCAGCCTTTAGAAGGAAGGAAATTCTGACACGTGCTATACCAGAGATGAACCTTGAGGACATTATGCTACATGAAACTAGTCACAAAACACAAATATTGTGTGATCTCACTCATAGGAGGTCCCTAGAATAGTGGAATTCATAGAGACAGAAAGTAGAATGGTGGGTGCCATGGGCTGGGAACGGGGGGATGGGCAGTTGGTGTTTCACGGGGATGAAAACATTCTGGAGCTTGGTCACACAATAGGAACATAATTAATACTGAATTGCACTCTCAAAAGATGGTTATGATGGTAATTTTTATTTTTTCGAGACAGAGTCTCCACCTTTGCCAACCTTGCACATCATCTGTATTTGCTTGACTTTGCCAAACTGATAGCAAAAACAAGCACCTCATTTTATTTTGCAGTGCTTAAATTACTAGTAGGTAGAATGTTTTTCCCTTGGCTTTCTGGATCTCTTCTTTCTGAATTGCCTTTTCTTTTATCCTTGGCTCACTGGCTGAAATTGAAAAGTCTGTCATTTTTCTTGTGATTTATTTACTTTTATTTATTTATTTATTTTAAGAGAAAGAGTATCATTATGTCGCTCTCAGTAGAGTGCCATGGTGTCACAGCTCGCAGCAACCTCACACTCCTGGGCTTCAGCGATTCTCTTGCCTCAGCCTCTCAAATAGCTAGGACTACAGGCACCTGTATAACGCCTGGCTATTTTTTGGTTGCAGTTGTCATGGTTGTTTTAGCAGACCTGGGCTAGGCTGGAACCTGCCAGCTTCAGTGTATGTGGCCAGTGCCCCATTCACTGAGCTACGGGCACTGAGCCTATGATGGTAATTTCTATGTCTACTTTACCAAAATTTTAAAAAAAATTTTTAAACCATTAAATTGGGGAAAAAAGGCAATGTTTTTAGAAATATTACCCAAAAAAATGTAAAGAGCCATTCAACAATTGCAGCACAGGCCTCATTCCAAAGGTGTGACCCTCTCCCACTATAAATTTATCTTTTTCTTGGTAAATGTGTACCCAGGTGGATATTTTTTAACACACTGACTGCGATACTAGAAAAAACTTTTTTTTTCCTTGGGGCCACTGTGTTTTATTAGGTCAAGATAGGTAGGCTGGGCTTGGTGGTTCATGCCTGTAATCCTAGCACTCTGGAAGGCCAAGGTGGGTAGACTGCCTGAACTCACAAGTTTGAGACCAGCCTGAGCAAAATGAGACCCCATCTATACCAAAAATAGAAACACTAGTCAGGCATGGTGGCAGGCGCCTGTAGTACCAGTACTCAGGAGGCTGAGACAAGAGGATCACTTGAGCCCAAGAGTTTGAGGTTGCTGTGAGCTGTGACACCACAGCTCTCAACCCTGGAGTGGCTGAATGAGACTCTGTCTTAGGAAGCAAAAAAAAAAAAAGATAGGTCAAGAGACATATGACCTATGCTTCAGAAGGCCTTGGGCTGAAAACTAGCCATAAGTTAAATATAAATCAAGTGGCAGTTAATGTGTTAAAAATGTACTTTCCTGGGTGGCACCTGTGGCTCAGTAGGTAGGGCGCCAGCCCCACATACCGAGAGTGGCGGGTTTGAACCCGGTCCCGGCTAAACTGCAACAAAAAAACAGCTGGGCGTTGTGGCAGGCACCTGTAGTCCCAGCTACTCACGAGGCTGAGGCAAGAGAATGGCCTAAGCCCAGGAGTTGGAGGTTGCTGTGAGTTGTAACTCCATGGCATTCTACCAAGGGCGATAAAGTGAAAGTCATTATCTAAAAGAAAAAAGGAAAAGAACAAAAATGTACTTTCCATACCAAGAAGTGCTAGTTGTGACTGGGGGTGGTGGATCATGCCTGTATTCCTAGCATTCTGGGAGGCCGACATAAGAGGATCACTTGAGTTCAGGAGGTCGAGACCTGCCTGAGCAAGAACAAGTCCCCATCTCTACTAAAAATAGAAAACTAGCTGGCCATTGTAGTAGGCACCTGTAATCCAGCTACTTGGGAGGCTGAGGCAAGAGGATCTCTTGAGCCCAAGAAATTGAGGTTGCTGTGAACTATGACACCGTGGGCAACAGAGTGAGATTCTGTCTCAAAAACAAAAACAAAAACAAAAAACAACCAACCTGAGCAAGAGCAGGACCCCTTCTCTACTAAAAACAGAAAAACAAGGCAAGTGTGGTGAGTGCCTATAATCCCAGCTACTAGGGAGGCTGAGACAAGAGGATCACTTGAACCCAGGAGTTTGAGGTTGCTATGAGCAAAGCTGATACCACACCACTCTAGCCTGGGCAGCAGAGTGAGACTCTATCTCCAAAAAAAAAAAAGAAAGAAAGAAAGAAAAGAAATATGCTAGTTGTTTATGCTCTATGAGGAAGTGAGTATTTATGCATTTAGAATTACTAAAGCATATATAACACTTTGCAGTTTTTAAAAAAGGTGCTTATTTCTAGAAATAAACCAGGCATATTGAAGCCAAAAGAAAAAAAAATTTACTTTTAAAGAGCAGATTTTTATAGTGGAAAATAGCCTATAAGGAGTGGGTTTATAAAATCCACAGGAACAATGCAGTTGGTCTAGAACTAAGCAGTATGTTTTAGTTAAAAAGACATGCCATTAGTGAAAACACAAATATTTCACTGTGATATTAAAAAAAAGCATCACACTCACTGAATTTAGCAAATGTATTGGCATCTTTGTGTTAGACTGGCAAACCAATCCAGTATTCCAACCAACCAAAACCAAATAATTAAAAAGCTAGGGTTTCCATAAAGATGTGGACAATGGTTTGGGGCAATGACGTCAAAGGTCCAAGAGGAGGTTTCCTAACAAGGCCGCTATCTCCTTTGGGCAGCCAACTTCGGGGCACAGGATGGTTCTCAGAGGTCCTAGGTTAAGAGAAGCTACTGGTCGGGACTATGTGAGTGAGCCTGAGTCAGCACAGGGACCTCTTCCTTAGCCCTGGCTTTGGGAGAATGCACCAACATTCCTGCCATCTGCTGAATACAGAACAGTTTTCTTACCTGGGAAAGATTAGCTGGAGCCTCCAACCACAGGGCTTCCCAAGATGGGGAAACCAAGCCGGGTTCCTAGACAAGTTAAGAACAGATGTCCGAGAGCACCGTGTCTGGAAACAGGGCCGGGATTCTGTTCGGACGTCATAGTACTGACGACCACAAGATGCACGTGCCCAGTGAGCATCCAATAGCGTTCTTGGACACATAAATATGATGGAGAAGTCCTGATCTAAGGAAGCCAGGAGGCCAGGGTGGAAAATACACTTCTCATGATGCACTGTGGGGAAAGGAATGTATTTGTTCTAGAAGGAGGACAGGATCGTGACCTAAATAAAGTGGTAAGTAAAGAATGACAGCTTGGCTTCAGAATGGAAGCTTCTGTTTAGTTTTTAGTTGACATTCATTTACATGTTGGGTGTCTTTTCTTTCTTTCTTATTTTCAACTGTTGCTTGGAAGACTGCCAAATGAGCGCACGGTGGCAGAGAAGAGACTTGAGATTATGGGAACTCTGGCTGTAAGATTCCTGCACTGAGTAGGGCCTGTAATCGCACTCTTAGGAGGAATTATCCACATAAGGCTGCAATCGCTCCTTCCCCTTCAAGGGAGAAGCCCTAAGATTGGATTGGCAGGATTCAGGTGGTTAGAGTAACTAAGGGTGGTTTTGATTCCATTTCACAGATTCAGAGCAGAAAATCAGACTTCCCCGCATTATAAAGATTCCATCAAGCAGGGCATGGTAGCTGAGTTGGGAAGATCACTTAAGGCCAGAAATAGAAGACCAGTCTGGGCAACATAACGAGACCTCTTCTCTACAAAATATTTAAAAGTTAGCTCCGGGTGGTGGCACAGGCCTGTAGTCCTAGCTACTCAGGAGGCTGAGGCAGAAGGATCACTTGAGCTCAGAAATTTGTACTGAGCTATGTCCACACCACTGCACTCCGGCCTGGGAGACAGAGCATGAGCCTGTCCCTTAAAAAAAAGAGAATGAGGGCGGCGCCTGTGGCTCAAGGAGTAGGGCACCGGTCCCATATGCCGGAGGTGGTGGGTTCAAACCCAGCCCCGGCCAAAAAAAAAAAAAGAGAATGAGAGATACCATCAACTTCACTATACCAAGAAGAACTGACCCACCTGCCAACTTGGGGGATACAAATACCACAAACAAATCCAGGATGAATGATAGTCTCCTCACAGAGGTAGAGTATCTTGGTCAAGTTCAGCAACCAGTCTTAAATTTTGCTCTTTTTATAAGACAGACACAGCAACTCTGAAAGGACACTAAAGAAGTTTCTGTGATGTTCCTTCCCTTTCGAAGAAAACTGGGCAGAGGTGTGCTGAAAAACTAGTTCTCGGAGGAAAAAAAGCACTGATTTAGAGTGTCTGCCAATTCCAGTGGTGTAAATATGCCCACCACAATCAGTTTCAACTTACCATATGTTTAAAAACCAGCTCATGAGTTCCTATTTAGTTAAGAATCAGTTCTAGAGAGTCAATAAGAACTGGCTCTTGCTAGATGCCCATAGCACAGTGGTTATGGCACTAGCCACATATACCGAGTGGTGGGTTCGGAACTGGCCCGGGCCAACTAAACAACAGCAACAAAAAAAATAGCCAGGCATTGTGGCGGGGGCCTATAGTCCCAGCTACTTGGGAGGCTGAGGCAAGAGAATCTCTTAAGCCCAAGAATTTGAGGTTGCTGTGAGTTGTGATGCCACAGCACTCTATCAAGAGCAACATAATGAGAATCTATCTCAAAAAAAAAAAAAAAAAAAAAAATTTTTTTTTGGCTTGGAAATGCCACTGGAGCTACATATGACCAATGACTTGACCCACTCTTTCATGATGAGTTCTCAGTGAGATTTAAGTCTGGAATGGTTTATTATTACAATCTTTCTACTAGACATGTTGGTTACCTGTACAAGGGGCCAAAATTTTCATAATCAGATGAGAAATAAGAAATGAATATGGTTTAAGAACCCTGTGTCTCTTGGACAAAGTCTCATTGTGTGAGCTTAAGACCTTGGTTAACTTGGATAGAATCCCCAGACACAGAAAGTTCCAGATGCAACACTTTGGTTATACTATTCTCAGGGACCTAAGCCCCCTACCTTTACAGTCTTTACACCTGAATGGTCTCAAAGTGTTTAGGAGTAAACAAAAAAAAAAAAAAACCTTCTTCAAAGTGTTTATTAAGAAATGGAAACAAACCAAAAAAACTTTAAAAATTGTATTTATACAACAAGGTAATGACAGTTTTTCTTTCAGACACTGGTTACAGGTTCCTGTGTAACAAATCTGATGTCTATATTCCAAGAGTAATCAACTCTTACGTGAACTTTGCCCCACATAAAAGATGAACAAAAGTAACAAGAAAGGTAAAAATCTGTGTGGAAAAGGAGAGGTTCACTGGCCACTTGCAAACTGCCAACTTCACCGCCAACTTTTTTCCACGGAAATTAATCTTTTAAAAAACCTGCAAAAGGGACATTTAAGAGGGATCTGTTCCTTAGACTAAGACACAATGGGGCAAGCTGAAAGCTGAGCAAGGGAAAACGATGCCAGATGGTAAAATTAAGAGCAAGGCCATGAGGCAGAAACACACACACTGAGAAGAGGCAGAGAGCAAAGCAAGGAATTCCGGCTTCATGTAATTCATAAATGATGAATGCTTATTGTTTAAATTTAGAAGACAAAGCTGATGACGGGCCCAGGTGCAGACACGGAATTCAGCACCTGTTTACAGTTCAAGAGGAAAGAAAATCTAGAGAGGGCAGAGAGAGGCAACACTCCCGGCTTGAGGCAAGAGATGGATGAACTTGCCAACAGTGTCTTCTAAGCGACCCAGGGGAGGCGTGTGCTTCCCTGTAAATTCCTGGGACTGAGTACTGGGCTACTGAGAAAAGAAACATGTCAAGGAATGAATACAAAGAGGCCAGTCTGGTGTTTATAGAGACAGATAGCCTATATTCTTACAGGGAGGAAAAGGAATTCATGATGAAAACAGGCAAGGAGCAGAGGGGCTCTGGAAGAGCTCTGAAGAGTGTGTCTCAGCAAGAGGTGAGCTATAAAAGGCAGCAGAGCACCACGAAACATCAAGACCAGCCGCAGCCCATCCTGTCCACTCCAACAGCACAAGACCTGCTCATTGGCCAGAGGAAACTGGAAACCACAGGTGCCCGGGGTCAAAGCTGCAATGCAACCTTTACCATGGCTCAAAACTGCCCCTCTCTTGTGTGAATGGGTGGGTGGGTGAGCAATCTGATGAAGAGGTTACATATTCTGAGTATACAGAAATCTAAGAAACCAACAGCTCCCAGCCCTGGAGGATCTGTTCACAGTCCCAGATTCAAGGGGTCTAAAAGTGCTGAGGTTTTGAACAGCCAAAATTTCAGGAGAAAGCCCAATTTGTAGTTGAATCAGCAATGCGCTGGAGGGGTTTCCTGTCATTTTTCTTGATCTTCAGTGAGACATTTGATTATTCAAGGTGCTCCCTGTGGAAATACACATGCACACACACGTATGTATGCTCCAATGATCCCGAGATAAGTGGGGATAAATGTGGGGTTTCCACAATGAGCAAAGACTGATCCAATTTCATCTTCATTAAGTTTGAGAAACCCTGTGACTTTGGGTGGTTGGCCCAATGTAAATGCTTCCTACGAGATGGAGGGATTTAAAAGTGGGCTTTGTAAGAGATTCAGGCCTGTCTTGGGTTTTGTTCTGGATACCAGGATGGACCTCAGCCACTCACACTGAACTGTGGGGCTGGTGAGAACACTTAAAATGACAGCAAAAGCAAGAAACAGCCTGAGCTTAGACGGAACCAAAGTCAGCCACGGATTGATCCAGTGGGTGGGGCATTCTCGTTTCACAATAGAGGTGGTATCCCAGGACTGTAATACATTTATTCAACCTTTACCATGGCTCCAAAACTGCCCCTCTCTGCCAAGGAGACGCCTTCGCTCAGGTCGGCCAGGTTGGTCAGGCTGGCACCGTGGACACCATCAAGCACCTGGTCATATTGCTCCAGGCTCCGGTGGGCATCCTGGTGGCTCTCATGCAGCTGGGAGAGCTTGCTTCTTGCCTGCACAACAAAAACATGACCAGCATCAAGCAGGGTTTGGGAAAACCTAACAGGCAAGACATTTTTGCTCCTGACACCTGACTCCAGGCAATTCACGTGGGTCAGGAGTAGAAGAGAGAACCTTACTGGCAGATAAAAATGAGACAGCCCAAGGCATGACCTTCTCACTACTCCAAGAGGGTCTCCTTGTATCCCCAGTCCCAGAGAGGGTAACTTTCTTTTATGGGTTTTTTTTTTTTTTTTTTTGTAGAGACAGAGTCTCACTTTTATGGTCCTCGGTAGAGTGCCGTGGCATCACACAGCTCACAGCAACCTCCAACTCCTGGGCTTAAGCGATTCTCTTGCCTCAGCCTCCCGAGTAGCTGGGACTACAGGCGCCCGCCACAACGCCCAGCTATTTTTTGGTTGCAGTTCAGCCGGGGCCGGGTTTGAACCCGCCACCCTTGGTATATGGGGCCGGTGCCTTACTGACTGAGCCACAGGCGCCGCCCTTTTATGGGGTTTTTAAATGTCCCTTGTGTTTCTCCTTGTCCCTACAGCAGGTGAAGCAAAGACAGGGAAAGAGGGACAATCTGCAAAGACAGAGATCAGGTGTATGTGTATGTGAACTCTGTCTCATCCACGCTGTGTGATGGCCAGGCTAGCATACGAATCTTCTCCAAAATGGAGAATTAGAAATGATGGGAAAAGTACCCACAGACAGTCCTCAACGCATGGTGGTTCAGTGGTAGAATTCTTGCCTGCCAGATAGTCCTCGACATACAATGGTCTGACTTACCATCTTTTGACTTTATGAAGGTATGAAACTGATCTGAATTCAGTAGATACTACACTCTAAATTTTGATCTTCTCCCAGGCTAATCATCTGTGGTTGGATACTCTGCTATGGTGCTGGACAGCAGCCGTGAGCTGAGGCTCCCTGTCAGCCACATGATCACCTGGGCAAACACTGGGACTCTGCACTGCACTGTGCTGCCAGTGGTTTCTAGACATCACGTTTTGTGTTTTGCATCTGCCATGTCTACAAAATGCCCATTTTCCATTTGTAATATTTCAATTTACAGTAAATTTATCAGGACATAACCTCATCATAAGTCAAGCAACATCTGTACTGCAGTGTCTGGCAGGGTGGCATTAGCACCAGCTAATTATTATCGTCTTATTATAATAATAATCATTATTATTATCACATACACTTGTGTTGTGGCTTCCACATAGACACTATGAACTCTCAGGGTTGGAAGGGAAAATATTGAAAATAATACTACAGATATTAATTAGCACAACACAAGGCATTAAATCTCTGATCAACTTTTGCCTGTAAAATAGCATACAGAGCACAGATTGGCTCAGTCAAGAAAGAAAATGTGACATGTGCCAGCATGGAGGCCTCCAACCACCACATGGAGGTAGCAGGGAAAGGCCTGGCCCTGTGGTGTGCAGCAGCTGCATACCATGAGAACCAGGATCACCCTGGACTGAGGAAGAGCATGCGTGCACCCTGGGCAGTTTGGAGACTGGATGGGGGTCCCAAGTGGGGTGATGCTTGCTATAAGGTGGTGCCTCCTTAACACACCAAGTTCTGAATTGAGGCCTTAGAGGATCACTTCTGTTATCTCACAGAGAAACAGAGAAGTCACTCTCTAATGCTATGCTTCTTGTGTGAGGACCAGGCCGGAGAGAGCACTTCCCAACCCTGACACCAGCTCTCTCTCACCCAGCCCCTGCTTACTCCCTGAAAATGAAGTGCACTCAAGTGAGGTAAGCACACTGCCCATAGGCCAATGTCAGTGCCACTCGGGAGTGCATCTGAGGAGTTCTCAGCACTGCATGGGAGGAGAAACCCTAATGTAGATAAGGTGGGTGAGCGCAAAGGAAACCAACAGTGGCAGCCCAGACACTCAGAGCTCACTGGTCACATGCACCGACATCATGACTGCTCACTGCAGTGGTCTCTGCTTGGCAGAAGACCCCAGAAAAATCCCTGGCTTAAGTGTACACGGTGGGGACCCTGCCCCCACTGAAACACCTGGTTGATTTCATCTTGAGTCGACTTCAGAGACTTGATGATGGTTTCCAGTTGGACTCGCCCGGCCTGGATGCTCTGCTCCAGCTGGGTTTCCTCCTGCTGCAATCGGTTCAACTCCAACTTGGCTCGGTTTAGATCATCTTCCTGGGACTTTAAGTCAGATTCCTGAGACTGGATTTGTGTTTTCAATGATGAGATCTGAAACGAGATACCATAAGGATTCACAGTGCAGAATGCAATGCAACTCCAAGAAAGAATCTGGTTCACATTTTTGAACTTCTCAAACGAGCTGACCCATGGAGGCAGATACCTAGCCTGAGCGCAGACACCTAGCTTCCTTATAAGGCTCCCTTTCTATACCTAAAGAGGAGACATGAATGGAAATGTAGACATAGGCTCATGCCTGTGTGACTGCCAGAAGTTCACATTGGAATAAGGAATGTATGACCAAGCATGAGCAGTCCGTGTCCCCCAGGAGCAGTGTGACCCCACACAGTTTGCTGAAGCTACAGCCTCCCTAGTTTGTAACAAGGAGTACAGACACTAGAGGAGGCAGGAGAGGCACCCTGGGGACCCCCACAGTGTGGGGCACAGGCCAGCATGAGGTGTCCTTGGGGCACAGGGTCACAGGGACCAAAGCCATTTGCTTATACAACTTAGTCTCTAGGAACACAGGTGGGTAACTCAGAGGTCCAGCCACAGGGCTTGGACACTTCCCACCTGATGTTTTAAGCAACTCTGCTAAAGTGATAGGATGTCTTAGCATTATTTCCAGGCAAACAGGAACTCAGAGAAGCCCTCAGGAAGCCCCCTCTCCTCCCTCAGGCACCACCCCCAGGAGGCGGCTCTGACTCACCATATGAGTCTCATCCTGGCACTTCTGCCTGACATCACTCAGCATGTCTCGCAGCTTGGCCTTCTGCTGGTCCATTTCGTCAAGACGATCTTGAGCGTCTTGTTTCTGAGCTTCAAGCTCTTGCAAGCTGCTTGTTTCCCGGTCTAAATCATTTTGTAATTCCTAGAAAAGAGTTGGGGATTTATTTAAGGCTGGTACAAATGAGGTATGTCTGAGATGACACAGTCCCAGCTTGGGCCAAAGCCCCCAAGAAGTCCTATTAAACTGCCCGCTAGGGCTGGGCATGGTGGCTTGCGCCTATAATCCCAGCACTCTGGGAGGCCAAGGCAGGTGAAATCAATTGAGCTCATGAGTTTAAGAACAGCCTGAGAAAGAGCGAGACACCATCTCTAGCAAAACCAGCTGGGCACCTATAGTCCCTACTTGGAAGGCTGAGGCAGGAGGATTGCTTGAGCCCAGGAGTTTAAGGTTGCTGTGAGCTATGATGCCGCAGCACTCTACTGGAGGCAAGAAAGTGACACTCTGGGGCAGTGCCCGTATCTCAGTGGGTAGGGTACCGGTGGGTTTCAACCCGATCCGGGCCAGCTAAACAACAATGACAACTGCAACAACAAAAAAATAGCCGGGCATTGTGGTGGGCACCTGCAGGCCCAGCTACTTGAGGCTGAGGCAAGAGAATCGCTTAAGCCCAAGACTTTGAGGTTGCTGTGAGCTGTGACACCGTGGAACTCTACCCAGGGCGACAGCTTGAGACTCTGTCTCAAAAAAAAAAAAAAAGTGAGACTCTGTCTCAAAAAAACAGAACCTGCCCACTAGGCCTATGCTTAGGGCAGACATCCCCTCACACCTTCTCTGCTGACACATATCTCTCACCCAGTGGGATAGCCTGAGACACCAGGTGACCAATAGCCTAGGACATCAAGGGATCTAGACCTCATTCCATAATGGAAAAGGAACCATTGAAGAGTTACAGATAAAAAAACACCAGCTCAAGGTGAGGAAGGGGGCTGCTCATGACATGGGGGTGGGAGTGGTCAGAATAAGGAGAACATAAAAATAACCCTGACAGTCTACAGATTCAACACAGTCCCTATCAGAATACTAGCTGGTTTCTTTACAGAAACTGATAAGAAGCTGATTCCAAAATTCATATCAAAATACAAGGAGTCCAAAATAGCTGAAATAATCTAGACAAATAAAAAAGAGCTAGAAGACTCACAGTTTGTGATTTCGACCCTTCTATAGTAATCAAGCCAGTATGGTCTTGGCATAAGCAGAGGTGTATAGATCACTGGGACAGAGCTGAATCTAGAAATAAACCCACACAGCTACTGACAATTGTTCTTCAACAAGGGTGCCAGGACCATTCAGTGCAGTAAGGAACAGTCTCTTTAACAAATGGTGCTGAGACAACTGGATCTCCACGTGCAAAAGAATGAAGCTGGACCCACACCTCACACTATATACAAACATTATGTAAAAATGGGTCAGAGACCTGAAGGTAAAAGCTAAAACTATAAAACTCTTAGAAGAAAATACAGGGCTATGGGCGGCGCCTGTGGCTCAGTCGGTAAGGCGCCGGCCCCATATACCGAGGGTGGCAGGTTCAAACCCGGCCCCAGCCAAACTGCAACCAAAAAATAGCCGGGCGTTGTGGCGGCGCCTGTAATCCCAGCTACTCGGGAGGCTGAGGCAAGAGAATCGCTTAAGCCCAGGAGTTGGAGGTTGCTGTGAGCTGTGTGAGGCCACGGCACTCTACCGAGGGCAATAAAGTGAGACTCTGTCTCTACAAAAAAAAAAAAAGAAAGAAAAAGAAAATACAGGGCTACATTTTTGTGATCTTGGATTTGGCAATGGGTCCTCAGATATGATACCAAAAGCAAGAATCACAACAATAAAAAATAGATACACTGGACATGACCAAAGTTAGAAACTTTTGAGCTTCAAAGGATACCATCAAGAAAGAGAAATGACCAAAAACAGGAGAAAATATTTGCAAGTCATATATCTCTGCAGTCCCCAAACCCTGGGCCACAGACCAGTACCAGTCCATAGGCTGTCAGGAACCAGGCAACACAGAAAGAAGTGAGCGGTGGGTGAGCCAGCAAAGTTTCAACTGTATTTACAGCTGCTCCCCATTGCTCCCCATTGCTCACATCACTGTCTGAGCTCCACCTCCTATCTGATCAGTGGTGGCATTGGATTCTCATAGGAGCTGATCCCTACTGTAAACTGCACATGTAACAAATCTAGGTTTTGCCCCTTACGGGAATCTAATGCCTGATGATCTGAGATGGAGCGAAGGCAGTAATGCCAGTGCTGGGACTGTCTGGCCGCAGGAAAACAAGCTGAGGGCTCCCACTGATTCTGCATTTCTATAATAATAGAAATAAAGTGCACAATAAATGCACTAAATCATCTCAAAACCATCCCCTACCCTGCTAGTCCCATCCACAGTAAAGGTCTATCTTTCATGAAACTGGTCCCTGGTGCCAAAAAGGTTGGGGACCACTGATAGATCCCACAAGGGACTTCTAGAAACAATAAAGAACTCTTGAAAATCAGTTATAAAAAGACAACCCAATTTAAAAATGGACAAGGGATCTGAATCAATTTTTCTCCCAAGAAGATAGACAAAAAGCTAACCACCACACAAAAAGATGCTTGGCATCATTAGGAAAGCATTAATGACATGTCAGTCAAAAACCACAATGGGTTTGATGGGTATACCACTCTATACCCATAGTATGGCGGTGACAGAAAATGAGAAATCACCACCACTGGTGAGGATGTGAAGAAACTGGAGCCTCACACACTGCTTACAGGAATGTAAATGGTTCAGCCACTTTGAAAAACAGTCTGATGGCTCCTCAATAGGTTAAATAGAGTTACCTTATGGCCTTGCAATTTTGTTCTTAGGTATAGACCTGAGAGAAATGAAAACAGGTGTTCACACAATTATTTGCATCCAAATGTTCTTAGCAAAACTATTGGCAATAGTCAAAAAGTAGAATAACCTAGATATCTAACAACTAATGAATGGATGAATAAAATGTGTCCATCCACACAACGGAATAGTATTCAGACATAAAAAGGAACACAATGCTATACATGCTATAATGTGGATAACCCTTATAAACATGGTACAGAATGAAGGAAGCCAGACTCGAAAGGCCCTGGGTTGAAATGTGCAGAAAAGAAAAATTCAGAAACAGAAAGCAGACCGGTAGTTGGCAGGAGGTGTGTGGCAGGGCGGGGAGAGGGTTTGAAGGAGGCAGGAATAGGGAATGAGTACTAATCATTATGGGGATTCATTTTGGGGTGGTGGAAATGTTCTGAAACTAGACAGAAGTGATGATTAAACAACACAGTGAATACGCTAAAAACTGCTGAATTGTATAATTCAAAATAGCAAATTTCATGTTATTTGAACTATATATAGTTTTCCCTTAGTATTGGTGGGGGATTGCTACCAAAATCCAAAGATGCCAAACCCCCTTATATATGGTTTAGTATTTGCTCATAATCTATACACATCCTCCTGTATACTTAGAATCACCTCTAGATTATTTATACTACCTGATACACTATAAATGCTATATAGTTATTATACTGTATTATTTTATTAATATGCATTTTTTTTAATTTTTTTTTTTTTTTTTAAGACAGAGTCTTACTCTGTCACCTTGGGTACAGTGCCATGGAGTCATAGCTCACTGCAACCTCAAACTCCTGGGCCCACGTGATCCTCCTGCCTCAGCCTCTTGAGTAGCAGGGACTACAGGCGCCCAACACAATACCCAGCTAGTTTTTCTATTTGTAGTAGAGAAGTGGTCTCACTGTTGTTGAGGCTGGTCTTGAACTCCTGAGCTCAGGGGATTTATCTGCCTTGGCCTCCTAGAGTGCTGGGATTACAGGCATGACCCACCTCGCCCAGGCATTTTTAAAAATTTTTATTTGTAGAATTCTTTTGATCCACAGTTAGTTGAATCCACTGGATGTGGAACCTGTGGATTCACAGAGACAACTATCTTAATTTAAAGGCAACTTTATTATTTTTACCTTTTAAATCTTTTTATTTTCTTTCTCAAGCATCTATCCCATATAGTAGGTTACAGGAAACTAAAAAATGCACTTTGAAGGCTCCAAGAGTTTACGCGTCTGTCTAATGCAGACCCTTGGCCCCCTCCCTCCAAACACTGAGGGAAGTTTTCCTGTACTACATTTAACACAAAGTACATTTAACCAAAATGAGCGCCATCCTTACCTGTACTTCACTGGTTTTCTGTCTGATCGCCTCTTCCTTTTCTCTAATGTCTTGTTCCAGTGAGTATTTCTCTCTGAATGTTTAAAAATATTTAATGAAAACAGAGAGTGAATAATAATTCTCCAACCCAACTTCTCAAGATCCAATTCTACTCAGTGCCACAAAAACACGCCCATGTTAACCCCTCTCTGTGGTGATAAAAGTCCAAGAACGAGCCCTAGGGACCATTTACCTTTGGTAATCTCCCCTTCAAATTGCTCCTAACATAACCACCCTGTTCTCCACCTGGTGACCCAAGAGGAAATCAGAGACATCCCAAGGGTGACAAGGTCTGACACACCCTCACTTTCTTGAAGGTGAAGGTGCCACACGAGGAGGAATGTGAGTGGCCTCAAAGAGCAGAGACTCACCCAGCTGGTACCCAGCAAAGGAAAAGAAGACACACAGCTGGATTCTGCCAACGCCTGAATGAGCTGGGAAGTGGACTCTTCCCCCAGAGCCTCCAAGAGCCCAGCTGACATCTTGACCTCAGCCTTGAGAGATCCCCTCCATGGAGAGTCCCATTGTACTCCCCTGAGCTACCACATCTGTGTTGTTTGTACATTTGGGGTGCTTTATTACATGGCAAAAGAAAAGTAGCAGTATCTCTAAACCTCTAAAATTTACTTGCTCACTGAATACTGAGCGCCTACCACTCAGAGTGCCAACTGAGCACAGGGGCCCCAGGAGCACTCCATGAAGCAACAAACCCCTGCCTCTGTGGAGTCCATGGGTCAGAGTGCGAGATGGAGGACCGATGAGTGTACAAATGAGGAATGCAGTGCAGGACTATCCTGCACAGGACAGCCAGGGAAGGACCCTCTGACGAGGTGGTGTGTGGGTGAAGAGAGTCAGTGGATGAATGTTCTAGATGACGGGAACAGGCAGGCAAATCTGGGCTGGGGGAGCCAAGGTGAGAAGTCTGGAGTGATACGGTAACAGATGGGAAGTACACCAGACTTGCAGCAGAAGTGGCAATGAGGTTCCCTGGTCCCTAGCAGGAGGCTGCACATACACGGCCTCTGTGCACAGAAGGTGCTCGGTAGGGCTCACAGGTCTATCTTCTTGGATACCCAGCTCCCTTCCTCTCTCTCATTATGAACTAAATGCCTGTGTCCCCCTAAATTTCTGTTTTGAAATCCTAAACCCCAGTGAGATAGCATGAGGCAGTAGGACCTTTGGGAGGTGACGAGGTCATGAGGGTGGAATGCTTATGAATGGCTTTAGTGTCCTTATCACATGGACCCCAGAAAGGGTCTCTGCTCCTCCTGAAATGTGACGACACAGCAAGAAGGCAGTAGTCCCTTAATTGGGAACCAGATCCCTACTAAGCACCCAGATCTGCCAGTACCTTTACCTTGGACTTGTCAACCTCCTGACCTGTGAGAAATGTCTTATTCAACACCCCCCCACTCCATGGTTTGCTACAGCAGCCTGAATGGACCAAGATGCTCTGATGTTCACAGGGGCTGCTCAGGAGTAGGAACATCACATGTCCAACAAACCCTGTCTCCTACCTGGGGATCCAGCACTTGAACAACAATAAGGCCCTCTTCAGGACTTTCAGCCAGACGTGCAACAACTATAGTCATCAGAATATCCATTTCCATAAGCCTAGAAACTAACACTATAGTGTCTTCTTTATACTCAACCCATTATAGCTATATAGAACCTGAGAGGATGTGCAGTCCACACTCCCCAAACCCAAGGGACACTTTCAAAGCCATCTGCATAAGGGCTGGGGCACACACCTGGCTGTCACCTTCACAGGGGGAAATGAGGCTCCCAGGTACCTAAGGCTACCCTGGCCTGACTCAGACCCCAGTGTCCCTTCTAAGATCATGATTCTTGGTTATTAGGGGCTCCCTCCCTCCTTGGCAGGCAGGTCCTGCTGCTCGGGCCTGCCCAGGCTCCAGGACACTGGCCTGCCATCCTCACAGACCCTGTGTGCCTTGTTAGTTGCATGCACAGATCTCTGTTTTGGGAAACACAGCCCCAGGGAGCTCGGACAGAACAGGAACTATCCATGGGCTAAGCATGAAGTGGGAGGTCTTGCCTGGAGAAGGCTGAGGTTTTGTTTTTGTTTTTTTTTTTGTAGAGACAGAGTCTCACTTTATCATCCTTGGTAGAGTGCCATGGCTTCACACAGCTCACAGGAACCTTCAACTCCTAGGCTTAGGCAATTCTCTTGCCTCAGCCTCCCAAGTAGCTGGGATTACAGGCGCCCGCCACAACGCCTGGCTATTTTTTTTTGTTGCAGTTTGGCCGGGGCCAGGTTTGAACCCACCACCCTTGGCATGTGGGGCCGGCGCCCTACCCGCTGAGCCACAGGTGCCGCCCAAGGCTGAGGTTTTGTAACCAGCCCCCACCCTGATTCCCTCCAAGACCTAACCTGCCTTTGCTCACCCAGCCTCTGCTGACAGCACAAAAGCAAGGCCAGAGGCAATGGCAAAATGTGGCACCTGTTAAAATGTCACCCGAGGAGTCTCTGGCTATGGGGGGATCCAGTCTACTCTGGGAAAGTAATAGCCTCTTCATTTTCAGGCAAGAAAATGATCAATTTCTGATGGAGGACAAAGCACCTTTGGGGCCTTCTGCTTGGTGGCCCAAAATCATAAGAGTCTATCTTCCCCCAGAATTAATTAGAAAGATTTGGAGAACACTTAGAGATCTAACAATAGATCTGCCATTCAATCCTATAATTCCTCTACTAGGTATTTTCCCAGAAGACCAAAAATCACATTATAACAAAGATATTTACACCAGAATGTTTATTGCAGCCCAATTCATAATTGCTAAGTCATGGAAAAAGCCCAAGTCCCCATCGATCCACGAATGGATTGATAAATTGTGGTGTATGTACACCATGGAATATTATGCAGCCTTAAAGAAAGATGGAGACTTTATCTTTCATGTTTACACGGATGGAGCTGGAACATATTCTTCTTAGTAAAGTATCTCAAGAATGGAAGAAAAAGTATCCAATGTACTCAGCCCATAACCCAACTAATTTATGGCTTTCATATGAAAGCTGTAACCCAGTTATAACCTAAGAATATGCGGAAGGGGGAGAGGGAGGGAGGGAGCGGGGAGGATGGGCAGAAGGAGGGTGATTGGTGGGATTACACCTGTGGTGCATCTTACAAGGGTACATGCGAAACTTAGTAAATGTAGAATATAACTGTCTTAACACAATAACTAAGAAAATGCCAGGAAGGCTATGTTAACCAGTGTGATGAAAATGTATCAAACTGTTTATAAAACCAGTGTATGGTGCCCCATGATCGCATTGATGTACATAGCTATGATATAATATTAATAAAAAAAAAGAATTAATTAGAAAGAGGATTTTATTCTTGAAAAGTACCTAGAGGGGGACATAGGAAGTGACGTTCTTTCTTTCTTTCTTTTTTTTTTTTGCAGTTTTTGGCCGGGGCTGGGTTTGAACCCACCACCTCCAGCATATGTGGCCGGCGCCCTACTCCTTTGAGCCACAGGCGCCACCCGGTGACTTTTTTTCTTTATGCTGGACTCCAGAAGTGCAGACAGCCTGTCCAAAGCCTTCACCTACATGTGAGAAAACTAAGGCAGCAGCTGTAGAGAGTGGGGCCAAAGACCTGGGCATGAGGCCTTTCCACACGGTTTAGCTGTCAGGTCCTAAGCCAGCTGCACACCACGTGAGACTCAGTTGCCCTATCTGTCACTGATAACAAAGCTTTCCCAGAGCTGGGGAGAAGCTGGGTGCATGCAACCACCAAGGCTCAACCTGCCTGTAACCACCCAGCTCTGCCATGGGCTCTAGCCTATGATGACTCAAATGCAAGACATTATTCTTTGAGCCTCTTGAGCCAATTAAGGAAATTAGAAGAATCTATGTCCTTCTCTTTCTTCTGCATAAACTCGTGATAATCAATCTCCAATGAAGCCTCGGATATTTCCAGTAACTACCTAGGAGGGAGCTCACGTAAGATTCAATCCTGGAGAGCAAGAATCGTTTCCAACATACCTTTGTAATTGAGCGATCTCTTGACTGATATCATCAAGCTCCTTCACACCAGTGAACTCTCCTGAGCCAAGAGAACTTGAACTGTCCTAGAATGAAATTCAGACATGAGATTGCTAATTAGCAAACTGACATCACCCAACAGCAAGAACTACCAGGTCTTAGGCCAAGGATAAAAATCATCATCTCTTGAGTCCATAGGTAGCAAAAGTGCTATCTGCCAGGCTGGGGGACTATCTGAACCGCCCACCACACTCCGGGGCCCTTGGGACAAGGCAGGACCTCAAGGAGGTGCCCAGGCAGGCTGTGTGGACCACCAGTGCCACCTTGTGGCAGGTGGCGACAAGGACCGCAAACCTGAGAGGTAGGCACCACTACTCACCGGGATGGGAGTGCCTCTCTCCGAGGGCGGGACCATGTCTGGCGAGAGGACTTGAGGGGGGTCGATGCCTTTACTGACCTTCTGCTGAATGAAATGCATAGCTAACGCAAATTGGTCTTTGCTTAACTTCCCCGTTTGCCTCGTATCGGCCAGGGCCCTGGGAGAAATGTGGGGATGCTAATTACACATCACAGGCCCAGATTCCAGCTGTCCAACAAACACAAGTCATCCAACCCATGCTTTTAAAAAATTACAACAAAAATGATGGCAGGACATAGTGACAAGCCCCAACTCCTCTTCTCTTTGACATCCATTCCTGGGAAGCCGTGTCAGAGGACCCCCAGCACCCCCCACCCAAGAAGAGACATCAGGAGGGTAGAGGGTGGCCCTCAGTGGGGCTGGAGAACTAAGCCCCTTCCCATGGGCCAAGGAACCAAACCCTGGGGAGACCTCACTAGCAGCAGAGAGAGATGCAACTGATCTCTCCCTCGGGCTTATCGCACATGTGAGGCAGACTTTGACGTTGCAGGCACACAGGATAGAGCAGCCATTCCTGTGCAAATAGAAGCTGAGGTGTCCACGCATTCTATTACTCAGCCTGTTCCTGCGGCTCTAGGTTATCTGAATGGCCCAGGCCACTGGTTTTCAGAAGGCACAACTGTAGCATTTTGAGTTGTCATGATGATGGGGTAGGAAACAACAAAAAGCCTCTCTCTTCTTGTTATGCACTGAGAGTTTGTATGCCCCAAATTCCCATGTTTAAATTCTCACCCTCAATGGTATGATATTAGAAGATAGGGACTTTGTGGGGTGATCAGGTCATGACAGTAGTGCCCCTGTGAATGAGATCAGTGCCCTTATAAAAGTGGTCCTGGAGAGCTTTCTCTGCTCTTTGTGCCATGTAAGGACACGCAAGAAGACAGCTGTCTGCTAACCAGGAAGCACACAGGATACCAATCTGCCAGTATCTTGATCTTACACGTCCAACCTCCAGAACTATGACAAACATCTGTTGCTTAAGCCACCCTGTCTATGGTAGTTTGTCACAACAGCCCAAATGGAACAAAACAATCTTCTTGTGCTCAAAAGGGACTGTTACAGGGGTATGGCCACGTTACATACACTCCCACCAGCTAGGCGTCCCTTGCCTCCACGGCTCTCTGATGTTCTGTGAACAGCAGCACATAGTGGTCCCTCAGAGCTTGTGTAAGAAGTTCCATGACACTCAAGGTAAGTGAGGAGCCAGCGGCAAAGGGAAGAAAGCAGCCTCCACATCTGTGAAAAATGCCTTCCTTTACCCACGTCTCCCTCTCAATACAGAATCTCATTTCCTACCTCACATGCAGTTACCATAGAAGCCATGATATGGTTCTCTCCTTTCTAGCAAAGGACAGCCAGGAATGTTCTAACAGGCCCCCAAGCAGGCTATGAACAGACATGGAGAAGGACCAGATCACTCAGAATGTCACAGATAAAGATATTTTGGAGGGGGGGGGGATGTTTGAGACAGGGTCTTGCTCTATGCCCAGGCCGGAGCAGTGGAGTGACCACAGAGCTCACTGTAATCTTCAACTCCTGAGCTCAGAGATCCTCCCACCTCAGCCTCCTGAGCACCTGGGACTATAGGCGTGCACCACCACACCTGGCTAATTTTTTTATTTTTTGTAGAGATGGGGTCTTGCTATGTTGTCCAGGCGGGTCTTAAACTGGCCTCAAGCAATCCTCCCACCTTGTTCCCAAAGTGCTGGGATTACAGGTGTGAGACACCGTACCCAGTGCCAGCCATTATGGAGGCAAGGTCTCTGTTTTCACAATGCCCATGCTACTGTTCCAGTTAGAGGCCGGGAGCGTGACAACTTCACATGCCACTATTTTTCTCCCAGTCAGGCTGCAGAAGGCCCACAGCCTGCCCTTGGGGTGATGCTGCCCCTCCTCTCTGGCCCCTTCTCTGTTCCTAACATCTCTCAAGGAGCCTGGGCTTTGCAGCTTGCATCCAAAGGGTTTCTGAGAGAGAGGAAGGACCGCTGCTCTGTTAGTGTCCATCATGTCTGACACCAGAACGACTGGTAAGGTGCCAGCCATCATGGGGGCAAAGCCTCTGTCCTCGGGTTTGCCGTGCATTCCCTCTTTTGGCACTATCCACTTGCACTACGCCCCGCTCCTTGCTACCTACAGACAAATCTACACCGCTATTCTAACTTTCCTAGTGACTATTTATTCTAGAGCTCATTCACCCTTTCCTTCCCCTTTGCTCTCTGCATGGAATGGCTTCTGTGTTTCTTCTTTTGATTCAGGTAGACTTGTGATTTCATTGTATCATTTACATATCATTACATCATGTACAGACTGAAATATACATTATAATTACTTTCCCTGTACTATTCCTTTACACTTCATTCAAGGCATCATGCAGTCAAACTCTCTTCATGATTCCATTCCATAAAGAGGCCACTGAAAGGGAGCACTGGACCCAAAGTAGTTGAGAACCACTGTCCCTGACCAATTGGAAGCAACATGACTCAGTCGTGTGGGTAGTGACTCTTGGATGGCTGGTTTCTCAAGCCTGGGCTGTCACCACATACTGTGGAAACTCAGTGTGGACAACATCTATGAATTATTACCAAGGACAGTATTTCCCCCAAAGGTGCTAAGTAACATGCTGAATTTCACTGCTCTACCTAAAGGAATTTGCTTCTTGAGAATTATATGGAAATTCTCTCCTTTTCATAGCTCCCAAGTGAAGCCCTCTCTAATGACCCAGGGCACTGTGGAACAAGCTCAAATCTGACTTCATCGTTGACCAGTTACAGAGCATCCATGTCCCTGCACAGTGTACTGTCTGGCCATGGAGGGAAGGAGGGGTGAGGTGCCTCCCTGACTGGGTCCTGAGGTACAGACCAGGGTGTTCCTGCTGTTTACTCCCTCATCAAAGCCAAGGAGCTGCTCTTCACAGAGGAGGGACCCATAGGGGAGATGGCCACAGCCCAGACTGCTCAGGTGCTCTGTTGGAGCCTTGGAGGCCTCATGCTAAAACCAGCATCACCAACAGCAAGAACTGGGCCCTGCTGTTCAAGCAGATAGGCTGAGGGCTCTCAGGAAGGCCAAAGATGTGTTCCTCTTGCTGTAAGACAGTGAACCAACCTGCACAAGATGAGGTTTGAGCCTTTACACTTGCACCCTTCTCAACCTGTCAGCTCAGAGAGGATAAATAAAGCCTACTACAGGCTGAGGAGGGAGCCTGACCGCCAGCTCCCACGTGTCCTCTCTCCTACAGGCCCCCTGAAGCCACCCATAGCCACAGCTTCTGCCCACCTGTCCTCACCATATGTGTGCTAGAAGGTTCTGAGTGAGACCTGAGTGCATGAAGATCTCCTTCACCTCCTGACCGCTCACATAGCCATCCAGGTCCAGGTCGGTCTTCAGGAATATCTCATCAAATCGCATCTTGTCTGCCACTGGCACCACCCAGTTCACTGCTGGCTGAAATGGTTTTTTTAAAAAACAGTTAATCTGGAAGCTATTTATGACCTACAAATGCACACTTTTTGATGGCATTAAAGTGTTTTCCCACACATTTGGCACCAAACTTCTGACAATTCCGCACGCCAAGACTACAGATGGGTTCCCTAGTCTGCGGCTGGGGAAACTGAGGCTGAGAGAGATTGATACAGGCCTAGTTGAGCTCTCCCAACAGCCAGTCTGCACCTCTTTCCAGGAGGACCTCCTGGCAGGTCCATCCACCAACAGCCCTTCACTCTGCCACTGAGGCGCAAAGAGAGGCCAGTGATCTTCTAGGAGGGGACCCTAAGCATGCCAGGAAAGACCCTCTAAGTACCCACTGCAGAAGGACTGTCTCCTGAAAGCCAGCCCCATCCACACACCAGCCTCCCTAGTCTTATGGCTCCTCTGCCTATAAAAGCTTCTCTGCAGGTTACCATGGTATTCTTGATGCCCAGAGTTCCAAGACTACAGATCATCCTTCCCTGTCCCTGACCCCACTCCTGAGACAACAAAGATACACACACACAAGTCACTGACAGGAAACAAGTGAGATCCCACACCCAAGAGGACCACCTCCCCACCAGGGGACTGCACTGGCAGACAGAGCCAAGAGCCCAGGGCAGCATAAACCTCACAGCCTCGGAGCTAGGTCATGCGCTGGACATGTGGACACTCTCAACACCTGCTCTCAGTTTCCTTAAGAGAGGCAAATGCCCCAGCAGGTCAACCAGGGCCCAATGACCCCCTGGTTCAGAGGCATCGTAGACCCTCGGGCACCTGGGTGATAGGCCCCCTCTGTGGCTGACTCTGGCTGTGTTTTCTTGGGTCTTTTGACGTGCTCAAGCCAACGTCGTGGTGTCTCTGTCCTGGATCCCAGTAACACTTTTCCTCAACTCATTTTTTTTTTTAATATTTATATGCATAGAAGTCTATCTTGTAACAACAGCAACAAGAATAAAAACCTAATGAAAAATCACAAGCAGTAGCTCCCACCTATAGTCTCAGCTATTCAGGAGGCTGAAGCAGAAGGATCCTTTGAGGTTACAGTGAACTATGATAATGCCACTGCACTCCAGCCTGGGCTATAGAACGAGATTCTGTCTCAAAAGAAACAAAACAAAAAGCCCAAAATAAAAAAAAACAAAAAAGACCTACTTGAGCTGATCTAGATGATGAGTGAGTTGGGAGAGAAAAGCTGGTGGAAACATGGATTTGAGGGATTTCCCTCTACACCAGTGATTTTTAACCACTGTGCTGTGAAAAATTTTAAAGTACATTGATCGAATTACTTTTTAAAGAAGTTCAAAGCACAATAATTTTTTTTTTTACTTTTTTTTGATCAACATAATTTAAGTGTGCCATAGAGGTTTAAACTACAGACTCAAATGTACAGTGAGATAAAAAAGTTTGAAAACACTGCTCTACAGTGTAGCAACCAATCACAAAAGCCCACACCATGCTCTAACTTCAAAGAACTGCCACGATGTCTGAGTTTTCCACTTAAGAGTCATTCCTCTGGTTAAGAAAGGATTCTCAAAAAGTGTTAACAACTCAAAGATGTTAATAAGTAGTAAGGAAGAGAAAGGATTCATGGTCGAGGGTGGGAAACAATGGGTTAATTCATCTGCTTTCTATAAACAAGCCTCCCTCTTTATCCAAATCCAGCAGGATCCCAATGTTGAGCACAGGAATTCAGAAAGCAAGTCTGAGAGGCAAGGGACACCATGCTACCCAGATGGTTTTAGTTATGGAGTTTGGGGAAGTGAACAGAGTAATTTTGTACAAGTATGATATCAAAAAATTTATCAAAACCTGGGGCTTAATTCAAATAGTGAGAGTTCTGATGGCAAGAGAGACCTGAGCTTTCCTCGTGGCATTTTATTATGTGAATTCTGTAAGCTGCCTCAGACCAGGGTGGACAGAAAGAAGCATATGAAGAAACACTAAGGAGGCTCGGCACCTGTAGCACAATGGTTATGGCGCCAGCCGCATGCACCAAGGCTGGTGGGTTCGAACCTGGCTGGGCCTGCTAAACAACAATGACAACTGCAACAAAAAGCCAGGCATTGTGGTGGGCACCTGGAGTCCCAGCTACTTGGGAGGCTGGGGCAAGAGAATTGCTTAAGCCCAAGAGTTTGAGGTTGCTGTGAGCTGTGACGCCACAGCAGTCTACTGAGGGTGACATAGTGAGTAAGACCCTGTCTCAAAAAAAAAAAAAAGAAAAAGAAACACTAAGGAAAAGGAGAGAAGGGCTTGCTGCCTTTATGTCATGTGGCTAGAGCAAGCCACCCTCAGAAGCCAGGATTACAGAGGTAAGAAGGAGTTGGACAAGCTGAGATAAGTGGGGAGAAGGGTTTCTGTGTTCCACAGGTCCCAAGAAATTATGACTCTGGGATGACAAGGGTCCTAACATTTGCTTGGCAAACAAAATGAACTCACTGCCTTGTTTCTGGGCCTTCAGGGCACGTCTATAGCAGCAAGACTCTGATACCAACTTGGCTATAAATCCAACATGGGACACCTTCTGCTTCTATCTGGGAGACAGATCTCCCAGTAGGGCTGGGATTTCAGGGTGACTCAGCAGCCGCAGGCCCCAAGTGAGGGAGAACAGGTCCTGGTGGATAGAAGCAGCTTTACTCCAACCCAGCATGAGGACAGAGCAGCCTCTGGTAGACCCAGATAGCACTGCTAGCCTAGAGGTAAGAAAAGCAGAGGACAGGGAAACATGTCTGCTATGTGCCCCCCAAAACGTCCATTTTCATAACTGATCCCATAGCTGCGCTGTCTTTAGTGGAGGAACTGCACCTTCCTACCCTATCCCAACAAGGGCCACTGGTAAAGTCTAGTTGGACGGTCACCAGTGTGCTCCCAGGATCTGTGGAGAACCACAGGATCAGCAGGAAGGCAGGTTATGAGGCTAGGTGACCTGCACCTACCAGTCAGTTCAGCCCTACTTGCTTCCCTAACAATAAAACACATGCTAACCCAACTTTTGGTGCTGAGTAAGAATTTCTGGAAAGAGCTCTGAGAACATACAGTACTAGGTCATGTCAAGCAGGTGCTAAGTGATCCAGCCTTGGCCCCCTCTCTGACTCTACCCCAGACCAGCCCCCTGGCTCACTCTACCCTGACCTTCTCCCTGTTTCTAGAACACACAGAGGGCTCCTATGTCAGATTTCATGAGGGCTACTCCCCACATGGCTTCTTGTCACTCAGGTTCTGGCTCAGGTGTCCGCTGTCAGTGGCCTTCCTGCTGACCCATCTGCAGGAGCACAACCCCTACTCACCTCTTGGCGTTTCCGGGCTGGGTTCTGTTCTGTTTGCTCTCGACCGTCTGCCTTCCCTTAGTTTATACCCTTAGGTCTGCTTAGCACCTGTCTCCCTAGGGCCAGCAGGAGCCTGTTGTGCAACCACTGGGATGCCCCAGGGCCCCCAAGGCATGGCAGCTGGAGGACTAACAATGCCAGAGCTGGGCCATCTGGATGCAAGACTTTTTAATAGCCAGCCATGTGAAACTCCCCAACACCTGGCCCTGCCTCTCCCTTGGCTGTGGCAGTAATGGGAACTGCATCAGCCCCAGAACTGAGCCCCCTCTCAGAACCCCCTCCTCAGATCATCTCTTTTAAACTCTAGGGTGTTATGCCGTGTTCTATGGGCTCTCTGGAAACAAGCCCCCTGGAGTGAAATACTTAACTTTATAAATACATCAGTGCAAAAGCAAACACTGTGTGATTATGCCTTTTTCATTTTCATTTTTATCACCCATAGTCTGTCTGAAGCTGTGTGGTGACACTGGGCTTCTTGTCATTACCACTTACTCACTGCTTTGCCTTTGAAAATACAAACGAGACAGGACACAAAGAGCTGACTCCAGATGTGACTCTCACTTTCTCATGTGTTTTAGACAATCTTAAAAACTCTCTTTTCTATTATGATGCTGCATTTGCCAAAACAAGAAAGATCTTTCCTAATGCATGAGATGTGGTCGTGGGAGGAATAGAGCTACCATGTGTCTTCCTAACACGAGACAGATGTTTCCCTCACTCAGCTGATCATTCAACAAACACATGTAGTTACTAAGCATCTCCTAAGTACCAGAGATTACTCTACATGCTAAGATAATAACCAAGAACTAACTCTGCTCTCATGAAGCTAACAAGAAGTGAGGTATATGGAGATGGATGATACGTAACTAACCATGTATCAGGCTAGGCCAGAACCACCCAGAGGCCCGCGGCTGGCGCAGAGCCCTGAAGAGGGAGCAAGCAGGGTGCTATTTATGTGCAAGTGAATAATGAATCATAATAAAGAAATAATAAAGTTCACTCTGAATCTCTGCAATAAACATTTATAAAAGACCTTTAATCATCAACTTGACCTTTTTTGATCACATGTTAAGAAATCCCAAGAAACACAGTGCTGCACTGTGAGAACTGGCCACGGGCACTGAGGGCCACATACCTGTGCTTGTTTGATGCTGTGCTTGGGGGACAAGCTGCCAGTGCTATTGAGGCTGCTGACGCTGCCGTGGGACGGTGTGGAGCGGAGGCTGTCTTTTGGAGGGGGGCTGGCAGGCAGGACGGGGACGGCACCAGGGAACACAGTCTTCTTTCTCTTTGAGGGTGGGATGAGGGATGGAGGCAGGACGGAGGGCACAGGCTCCTTCTCAAGGGCTCGGTACACCAAGTGCATGGCCTGTAAGTGCAAACGAGAATGGACAGCATTGAGGGAGCTACAGTGACACTACAAACACTCTTTGAGAGGATGCCAAGTGACCAGAGTAAAAGCAAATTTTTCCTGATAATTATCTTCCAATGTGTAACTTTCTAAGACACTTGTTTAATTATTATTAAACAAGAGACTGAAATGAGGACAAAAAGAATTCAGTCAAGCCAGACTTCACATGTGTTAGGAGAGCCACCAGCTCCAAGGCTGACAATTTCCAAAGTACTGAAGTTAGAAGTCTAGAGACACCATAAGAGCAGCCTGTGTGGGCGGGGCCTGTGGCTCAGTGAGTAGGGCGCCAGCCCCATATACCGAGGGTAGTGGGTTCAAATCTGGCCCCAAACTGCAACAACAACAACAACAACAAAAAATAGCTAGGTGTTGTGGCAGGCACTTATAGCCCCAGCTACTCGGGAGGGTGAGGCTAGAGAACTGCCTAAGCCCAAGAGCTGGAGGTTCCTGGGAGCTGTGATGCCACAGCACACTACCAAAGGCGACAAAATGAGACTATCTCTTAAAAAAAAAAAGAGAGCTGCCTGTGCTTCAAGATATTTAGCTACTCCCCAGTCCAGGCAATATAGCAAGACCCCCATCTCTAATCTAATCATTTGGATACTCTAGAGATGCAGAAAATGACACCAAATGCCATGCTGTGTGAAGGACGGGAGGCTCCCTGTTGCAGGCTGATGGGAAAAACAAACTTCGTCTAAAACAAGGACTTAAAAGTCCATTTTAAAATCTAACGAAAACCAAAACCACAACCTCTTTCCTTCAAAAGAGCCTTTAAGTTGCTATCTGCATAGAAAACAGATCAATAATGTAGGTAAAATTTATGGCCACTTCAAACTACACGATGTTAAATCCAGTTATTGATAAAAAGAAATGCAAAATGACACAATTCTAAGACACGTTTACAGATTGACACATATCTTGGCTGAAATGATGAGAAATGATCAAAACAATGGAAACGCAGGGTGAAGCAGGTCCCTAAGCCTCCAGAGTACTAGGCCCGTCACCCCCCTTCTGGGAGTCCCTCCCCAAGGGCCACTCAGTCAAGTGTGATCGGAATAAATATAAGAAATATACACTAAGGGGCTAGGAGAGGAAAGGATGGGGAGTTAGTGTTTAATGGGAGTAGAGTTTCAAGTGGGGAAGATAAGAAATTTCTGGGGATGGATGGTGGGGTGGCTGCACGTGATGAGTCCTGAATGCCACTGAGCTGCAAAGTGCTTATGATGGTGAGTGTTATGTATATTTTACCACCAAATGATAGGTCAATAATGGACAATCCGGGGCGGCGCCTGTGGCTCAGTGAGTAGGGCGCCAGCCCCATATGCCGAAGGTGGCGGGTTCAAACCCAGCCCCGGCCAAACTGCAACAAAAAAAAAAATAGCCGGGCGTTGTGGCGGGCGCCTGTAGTCCCAGCTACTCAGGAGGCTGAGGCAAGAGAATAGCTCTAAGTCCAAGAGTTAGAAGTTGCTGTGAGCCGTGTGACGCCACGGCACTCTACCGAGGGCGGTACAGTGAGACTCTGTCTCTACAAAAAAATAAAAAATAAAAAATAATGGACAATCCGGAAAATGCTCAAAGTAGAAGGACACAACCCACTGACCCGAATGGGAAAGAAACACAACTGAGCGCTTTTGGATGTATGGGACTAGGAGGGAACATTTAAGAGAAACATACCATTTTCTTGGACAATGGCTCAAATTTAACCCAGATATTTCAAATTTCAAAGGTTTTACACACATATAAAGTAAGGTAACCACAAGCGCCAACTCATGTGCATATTCTAAATGCCATTTTAAAGGTGCTTAGAATCCCTAGGACAGAAGATGCGTCTTGTGCATATTTTATCATTTTTCTACTACTTAGAAATTCCCAGATAATTCACATACAAGTTGGTTGAACGTTTGTTTTTTGGTTAGACTGAACTCAATTACTACTTATTAAAGCATCATTCTTAATCTTAACTATAAGGGCTACTTACTTCAAGATTTAACAGAATGGGCTGAGTGAATAAATGCCACTACTGGCAGAGAAAGGCCAAGATGGGAGGGAAGGAGGCAGAAGGAAAGGAGGAGAAGGAAGAGGCGGAGAGCTCTGGCTACAGTTGAACATCTGTGCCCCTCCAAAATTCACGCTGAAGCATAATCCCTGAGGCAGCAGTACTGAGAGGTGAGACCTTTAGGAGGTAATTAGGCCATGAGGGCTCCACCCTCACGGATGGGACCAGCGCCTTATAAAAGGGCTTGAGGGAGTTTGTTACGCCCTTTCTGCAGCAAGAAGTGCCATCCTGGAAGCGGAGATCAAGCCCTCCACCAGATACCATATCTGGTGGTGCCTCAATCTATGACTTCCCAGCCTCCAGAACTGTGAGCAAGAAATTTCTGTTGTTTATAAACGACCCAGTCTTAGGTGTTTTGCTGTGGTAGCAGGAGTACACTAAGGCAAGCGTGGTAACTTGGGCCCAAGAGGAGGAGAGGCCCAGGGGAAGCCGGCCCAGTACACCCAGGTGCAAGGGTGCTGAAGGTACCCACAGGCTAGGGGATACCCTGCTCTACACACAGATCCCCTGCTGCCCTGGAAGAAGAAAGAGGACAAGGATGCTTGGAACTTGAAAGGGGCAGATGTCTACAGCTAGGGGGCTGTGGAGTGTGGCCCTCTGCACACTGACTGCCCAGCTCCATCTGGTGAGCAGGCCTACAAATAGTGGTGCCCCAGCAGCCAGGGGGCAAACCAGAGCCTGGTTTCTAATCAGGCTCCACACTAACAGAAGCCAGGGCTCCCTGAAGAGAAAGCTGAAGGTAGGGCCAGGATGGGAAATGCACAGGGTTACCCAGGAGCTTCTTGATGTGGCAAAGGTAAACAGTGCTCAGAAGTAAGCACGTGCTCAGATGGGGACCAAAGGGACCAGCTGGGAGGAGCACTCACAGATCAAACTAAACTATGTCAGGAAGGATTATAAACAGTGGAACTGGGAACACAGCCATGAAGCCACACCGATATAAATACATTCCTTATTGTAGAAGACCAACTACTATAAGTGTGTGAGGAACACTGGAATTAGAATAGAATATCACCATTTGACAGCCACTATCATAATGAACTCAGGCGAGACTCATCGGCAGATACTAGAACTCGTGGATAACAGTCTGAGAGAATGTTTACATTCTCAAGATGTCCCCCAACAAGAGATAGGGCTGGGAGGTGGGGAGGGAGAGTAACTGCAGGGAGAAGAAACCCAGCAACCTCCACCTTGACCTAGCAATGAGGGGTCAACATGGCAGGACGACACATGTTGACATCACATCCCCCAGGAGAGAGGCCCCCAAAGACAGGCATGGCCTCCATGGGATTGCTGCATGAAAGTACATGACCTGGGTCATTATGGGGAAGCAGCAGCTAACCCCACATCCAGGGACACTCCACAACTGCTGGCTTGTGTGCTCAAGATAACCCATATCAGCCAGACCCAGTGGCTCATGCCTGTAATCCTAGCACTCTGCGAGGCCAAGGCAGGGGGATCGCTTGAGCTCAGGAGTTCAAAAACAAGCTGAGCAAGAGCAAGATCCCATCTCTACTAAAAATAGAAAAAAATTAGCCAGACATTACGGCAGGCACCTGTAGTCTCAGCTCTTGGGAGGCTGAGGCAAGAGATCACTTGAACCACAGAGTTTGAGGTTGCTCTGAGCTATGATGCAAGGACACTCTACCCAGAGCAACAGAGTGAGATTCTGTCTCGAAAAAAGACACTCATGCCATGAAGGCAGCCAGAGGAGCTGCTCCAGGTTAAAAAAAGTGAAAGACACAGGACAATGGAATGTCATCTTTTGCCACAGGGATGTTTGGGGACAACTGGTATGAACTAAATAATATCCTCAGATTACATGATAAGTGATACAATCAGATATATACTAAAATAGAAAGTAAGATATAAAGATATAACAAAAATGTCATAAATGAGCTCATTTCCTGATTCTGGATTGGACAATGGTTACATGAGGGAGTCCTTGTTTTTAAGAAATACACACTAAAGTATTTGGGGATGAAGACCATTCAACATGTCTGCAACTTAACTCCAAAATAGTTCAAATGAAAAATCTGTGAGAGACAGAGAGACAGAAAGACAGAAAGGGAGGGAAGAAGAAGGCAGATGCAATAAGTAGTAAGACTATGGAATTCAGGTGAAAGTTATCCAAAAGAATTCTCTGCATTACAGGCTATAGCCTTTATCTGAAATGCTTTCAAATTTTCGAATATATGCATTACATTTACAGGCCCAACATCCCTAAACTGAAATCTGAAATTCTCCGATGAGTGTTTCCAGTGACACGAATGGTGTCACTGCTCAAAAAGTTTCACAGGGCGGCGCCTGTGGCTCAGTCGGTGTGGTGCCGGCCCCACATACCGAGCGTGGCGAATTCGAACCCGACCCCAGCCAGCTAAAACAGCAGTGGTAACTGCAAGAAAAAATAGCCAGGCGTTGTGGCGGGGGCCTGTAGTCCCAGCTACTCTACTTTACTGAGGCTGAAGCAGGAGAATTGCTTCAGCCCAAGAGTTGGAGGTTGCTGTGAGCTATGACGCCACAGCACTCGACCAAGGTGACCAAGGGTGCTTCAAAAAAAAAAGTTTCACATTGTGGAAATGTGAATTTGACAACCTGGGGATACTTGACCTTTATCGCAACTTTTCTATGTATTTGGAATTACGTCAAAATCAATACTTTTTTACAAAAAAATTAATGAAGAAAAAGAAGTGAATCCAGAAAGCCCCATGTGTGCTGCACACTGCCTTCCTCAGCAGGGTGGGGGACAGACACAGTGGGGCCTACCACAGCAAACTCATCCCGGTCCAGGTGTCCATCCTTGTCGATGTCACTGAGATCCCAGACCTGGAAGGGGAAGACAAACTTGGGTTATTACGGTAGGAACAGCTCATGTGAGAGCAAACCCCACCCCCCACCCCCCGAACTTGGATTCCAAGTCCATAGTGCTCACTGGGATCAGGACAAAGCAATCAAAATATATTTTACAACCAGACTGAGTTCTCTGAAAAACCATCATCTGTTGAAGTGATGTCAACTCCCAGATCCACGGTCTGCCAGACGCAGTGATAATTATGTCCAGAGCTATACATTGAACCAGCCTGATTTTTCTCTTTTATGTCTTACAAAGAGTTCTTAGAAAAGACAACTTTGACTTGGTCACTGTTGCTGCCCTGAACACAAGCCCTGCACACTCACTCTTGAAAAGCTAGCTCCCACCTCGCAATCAGGGCTGGGCAGGGCTGCAGGCAAGGGTCTAAGCAGGGCTGTGGATCTCTCCCAGGTGGCAGATGGTGACATGCCAGGCCACTCAGTACCCAGCAAATGAAGTGGACAGGTTTGGGATCTGGGCTGTGTCAGAGGCCACAAGCAAGATGCTAATTCCCCAGCCCAACTCAACCTTCTTGGGCTGCAAACCAGTCTGACTGGGACAACACTGGATATCCCTCCAGATGCTTCACATGTCACCACTGCCCCTCCCATCAGCCACTGCAACTTGGGTCCGTGGAGGTTTCTCATTGGGGTCCTCCTGTCCACTTCCACTGCTGTGCAGGTTGCTTAGACCTCATCTGCTCCATGCAGGCCAGAGCATTCAGCTGGTCCCCTGCATTTAGTCTTAACCCCGTGTAATGCACCCCTGCCCCTGCCTCACACCGTCCCTCAGCCTGGCTGTGATTCCAACAGGCTGAAGATTCTAACAGGCCCCCTGGCTGCAGTCTTCCCCTAGCCTAGGGCCTCCCGTCATAGCATTACCCTTGCGGTGGGGATGTCCTGGGTACCACAGGATGCTGAGCAGCATCCCTGGCCTTGGCCACCAAAAAGCAGAAGTGTGACAATCAAAAATGTCCCTAGTCATTGTCCAAAATCCCCTCGGGGGCAGAAATGCCATGGGGAACTGCAGCCCCAACCAGCTTATCAGGCTGTCTTCTGGCTTCTGTGCCTTTATTTAAGCCTTCATAGCCCTAAACTTCTGCCTGAGTTCCCCCCCACCCTGAAGGGTATGATCAAGGACACCTCTGCCAGGAAGCCTTCCCTCCCTGCCCTGTTCCCCCTGCTCAGGTGGGTCAGAAGCCCTCCCCTCTGGGTTAAGCCATGATTCCCAGGGAGGCTGATGGGGGGGGTGGGTATGGGGAGTGAAGAGGGCAGGGTCTGGGGACAACCATTTCAAAATATACATCTGGGCTTGGTGCCTGTAGCACAGTGATTATGGCGCCAGCCACATGGACCAAGGCTTGAGCCCAGCCCAGGCCATCTAAACAACAATGACAACTGCAACAAAAAAATAGCTGGACGTTGTGGTGGGCACCTGTAGTCCCAGCTACTTGGGAAGCTGAGGCAAGAGTGTAAGGCTGCTGTGAGCTGTGACACCATGGCTCTGTACCAAGGGCAACATAGTGAGACTCTGTCTCCAAAAACATAAAAAAATAAAAATATATTTCTGACCCTGTCCCACACTGCTGACAACAGGACCTCATCTATTCTTTGCCCTTTAATCACTGGGTAGCCCAGGGCAACTTCCCTACAACACTTAAGGCTCTGTTTCCCCATGTGGAAAATGGGGATGACACTATCTATAATTGGGTGACTATAAGTACTGGAAATGTTTATTTGTGCAGAGTAACAGAGCTTGGACTGTACATATTAAGCCCTGGGTTAACGAGTTATTATTAGCATCTTAGCCATTACTTACTTATTTGACCTCCTTGACCATATCTAATTTTATCCCATCTTCCCAGTGCTCAGCACAAGACCTGGTCCAGCACTGGCTCTGAAAAATGCTTGCTGAAGGACTTAAGAGATGAGTAATGTGTAGGAGCCTAGATGCACAGATAAATGACTACAGGGAGCATGGGTGCATGGTGACTGAACACATAGGGGGATGGATGCAAACATGCATGCATGTACAGACACATGGGTGAATGGAGGGGCAGATGAGAAGTGACCCCGCTTCCACAAGACCTGGAGCCAGGGCTGAAGGTTGGCAGAACATCCCCTTACTAGCCACAGCTCCCCTTCTAATAAAGTGTGTTCTACCACTGTGGGTCTCTGCTTTGTTTTTTTGCTTTTGTTTTGTTTTTTATTTTTATTTTTTCCAAATTAACATGAGGGTACAAATTTTTAGGTTACATTGTTCTCACTTCCAGGGTAAAAAGAGCCTCTCACCCAGGGGTCGTGTTATATACCCTCACAATGTACACATTAGGTAAGATCCTGCCTCATGCCCTCCCTCTTTCTGACAATCATCCTCCCTCCTCCCCACTTCCCTCTACCCCTGAACTAGATTATATTAGTGTTTTATTGTTCTTATGAGCATGTTAACTGTTTTTATATTTACTTCATATTAGTATGGAGTACACTGGATGTTTATTATTCAATTCTTGTGATTATGTTATTAAGAAGAACGTATTTCAACTCCATCTAGGTAAATGTAAAAGATGTAACATCTCCATCTTTTTTAATGGCTTAATAGTACATGGGTCTCTGCTTTGTTGATGATTTTGTTCTACAACAGTCCGCCATTTTACATCCAACCACCAGGTATTTTGTAAGGACTGCCAAATAAACCCACACACGCTGCACACGAAAGGGCCACCATATCCTGATGCAGTACGAGCTCACACCCTATATTGGTGATAGACACCAGGCCACAGCTGACATGAGGATGGAGGAATTTGAGCAATCCTCTGTCACAGCCGCCCCATTTCAAATTAAAGCATCAACATGGGCTCGGCTAGCCACACCCAAACTGGGTCATTGTCTGTAAATATGTCTTATAGATTTTACAGTGATATTCAACATGAACAGTATTAGGTGAGTCAGAGTGCGCCTGAATTTGTGCCAAAGGTCAGGAGCAAGACCCATGAGTAGCACACCTAGGGCTGGGGATGGCAGGAGTGACACACAGACCTCCCACTCAGAGCCTGAACCTCCACCTGCCCCAACAAAGTGATCCTTCCCAGACAGATTTCACTCATCCTCTGTAAGTCTAGACAAGGAAGCACACACACAGCCATGTGGAACAAGACCTTGTGCACAAAGCAAACCCAAAGGGCCACAACTCAGACCTCACTAAGAGTGGAAACAGGCTGCAGTACAAAGCTGTACCTCAAAATACTTATATTTACAGTCAGAAGGAATAAGTTTCTTTTAAAGACAGGGTTCAAAAGAAAAAAGTAGAAGGAATAGGTCTAGAGTTTGATAGAACAGGGTAAGTACAGTTAACAATAAGTTATTAAATCTTTCAAAATAGCTAGAAAGAAAGATTTGAAATGTTCTCGACACAAAGAAATGATAAATATTTGAGGTGATATTCCAATTACTCTGATTGACTGTTACATATCATATGCACATCTCAAAATATCACATATACCCCATAAATATGTATAACCACTATGCATCTAAAAAAAATAAAATAGAAAATAAAGGTCAGGTGTGGTGGCTCACACTAATAATCCTAGCACTCGGGACGCTAAGGCAGATAGATCCCTTGAGCTCAAAAGTTCAAGACCAGCCTGAGCAAAAGTGAGACTGCATCTCTACTAAAAATAGAAAAAGTAGACAGGTGCTATGGTGGGCATCTATAGTCTCAGCTATTCAGGAGACTGAGGCAGGAAGACTTGGAGTTTAAGGTTGCTGTGAGATGCAGTGACGCGATGGCACACTAACCTGGGGCAAGAGTGAGATTCTGTCTCAAAATACGTATATAAAAATATAAAGTTGACTTTTGAACAACACTGGTTTGAACTGTGAGAGTCAACTTACACTTGTATTTTTTCAACCAAAGATCAAAAATACAGTATTTAAGGGATACAAAACTGAGGATACAGAGGGCCAACGTTTCATATGTGAAGGGCGGACTGTAAGACTTGAGTATGAATGGATTTTGGTATACGTGGTATAGGGGGGATCCTAGAACCAATCCCAAGTATACCAAAGGAACAAATGCACTTATATTTTTATATCTAATAGAAATATAAGCGATTGAGTCCTTTTTTTACAAAAAGGAATACACAAAACTTCTTCTAGGCTTGCAACAGAGTGGAATGTACCCTTCCCTTGAGCATTACAGGAAGAAAAAAAAAGTAATTAACAACAGAAACTCCGGGCGCAGTGGCTTATGCCTGTAACCCTAGCACTCTGGGGAGGCCAAGGTGGGTGGACTGCCTAAGCTCATGGGTTTGAAACCAGCCTGAGCTAGAGCGAGACCCCTGTCTGTAAAAAAATAGCTGGGCATTGTGGCGGTCACCTGTAGTCCCAGCTACTTGGGAGGCTGAGGCAAGAGAATCACTTGAATCCTAAGAGTTTGAGGTTGCTGTGTGCTATGACACCATGGCACTCTACTGAGGGTGGCAAAGTGAGACTCTGTCTCAAAAAAAAAACAAACTATAAAAAAAAAAAATAGAGGCTCGGCACCTATAGCACAGTGGTTACAGCACCAGCCACATACGCTGAGACTAGCAGGTTTGAACCCAGCCCGGGCCAGCTAAAACAACACGTAACAGCTTCCCTACAACTGGGCATGGTGAATCTGGGGAGACAAGACTCCAGGCACCTCTGGCTGGTGGGATCTGCCTATAATCATCCCTTTGAGGATACAGGAAGTCAGCAAGGGACCACTGGACCCCAAGAGGAGGACAAAAACAGTGGAAAACTGGCAACTAGTTGCGTGTGTTCGATCGACTTAATCCCGCCGGCAAACGTAAGTACAAGCAGCAGTGAGACAGCAAACCGGAAAGGCCTTACCTATGAACTGTTTTGGTGTTTTGGGACTTGGCACTCTGCCTTGGGGAGAGCTTGAGCAGGAGTGCGGAGAACTCTGGGCATTGTCTAGGGCCCCAGACTGAGCTGCTGAGCCGGACGGAGCTAACAGTGTTCGGCTGTGGGCCGCAGGGAGCCATTGTAAGAGAACTGCCCTGGCAAGCTCCGCCTTCAGGGTCCCAGAGCAAGGATCGGTTGGGAGCTAGTAACCTAGTGACTGAGCAGCCTAAAGGCGGGGACTGAGCTGCCATACAGCCTTAACGCTCAGGGGCATAGTGAGACGGATTTTGGCACACTGGAGCCTTGGACTATTGCCCTGGGTAGAGTGCTGTGGCATCACAGCCCATAGCAACCTCACACTCCTGGGCTTGGTGTCCAGACCTCCATAAGACCTGTGCCACAACCCCCGACACATGACCCGTGCCCGCCGGGCCTCCGCATGCGGAGGAACTGTGGGAGCTGCACAACCCTGCGTCCTCCCTCCTGTACCCTTCCTGCCTCCACACCGGCCCACTCACCTGGCCAGGGACTCTGGTAGCCACGTGCCCTCTGGAGCCCTCCCTGCCTCTGCACAGAGTCCTTCCCCTGGCTAGAGACTGCTGAAGCCGTGGGATCTCTGTGCCAAAGTCACTGGCCACCAGGCACTCCCAGAACCGTGTGCACTACCTCCCGCCCTGTTGCTGGATCCAGGAGTGCCACACTCCGGAGCTGCTTCCACAACCAGAACTCCCCGGCTGGGGCAGCCCCAAAGGAACTACACAGGGTCACTCCCTACAAAGATCCAGCAACAATAGAGTGATCCTGCTGGGGTCTAATCTTGGAGAGACACCTCCCCAACTCTGAGGACAGCCGAGGCAACAGTGAAAAACAATTATGAGGTGAAATCAACAGAAAAATTCTGGCAATATGAATAATCAGAGTAGATTAACTCCCCCAAGGATCAATGGGGCAGACACAGCACAAGATCCCATGCACAAACAAATAGCTGAGATGTCAGAAATTGAATTCAGAATCTAGATAGCAAATAAGATTGAATTAGAATTCCAAGCAGTAACCCAAAAGATATCTCAAGAATTCAACGAATTCAAAGACCAAATGACCAAAGATTTTGACACATTGAGACAAGAAGTTGCAGCCCTCAAAGATCTGAGAAACACAGTAGAATCCCTCACTAACAGAATGGAGCAAGCAGAAGAAAGGATTTCTGACACTGAAGACAAAGCTTTCAAATGCTCCCAAACTCTCAAAAAGGAAGAGAAATGGAGGGCAAAAACAGATCAGTCTCTCAGAGAGCTCTGGGATAATACGAAGAAAACAAATATTCGTTTTATAGGGATCCCCAAAAGCGATGAAGTGACTTCACAAGGCACAGAGTCTCTTCTCCATGAGATTATGAAGGAGAACTTTCCAGACATGCCAAGAGATTCTGAAATTCAGGTAGTAGACAGTTTCAGAACTCCGGCACGACTCAACCCAAATAAGACATCCCCCAGACACATCATAATCAATTTCACTAAAGTTAATATGAAGGAGAAAATCCTGAAAGCAGCCAGACGAAAGAAAACCATCACCTACAAGGGGAAGAATAGTAGAATAACTGCAGATCTCCCTGCTGAAACCTTTCAAGCTAGAAGAGGATGGTCATCGACTTTCAATCTCCTAAAATAAAATAACTTTCAACCCAGGATCCTGTACCCAGCAAAACTGAGTTTCATTTATGATGGAGAAATTAAATACTTCAATGACATTCACATGTTGGAAAGTTGCCATAACTAAACCAGCTCTCCAGGATATTCTCAGACCTATCCTTCATAAAGACCAGCGTAATCTTCCATCACAAAAGTAAACTCCCCAGAAAATTTTCATCAAATTCCAACTTCCACAGTCACAAAAGGATTAAAAATGTCCACCGGACTCTCAAAAGGCTTATCAATATTCTCAATTAATGTGAATGGTTTAAATTGTCCTCTAAAGAGGCACAGGTTGGCTGACTGGATACAAAAACTCAAGCCAGATATCTGCTGCATACAAGAATCGCATCTTACATTAAAAGACAAATATAGACTCAAGGTGAAGGGATGATCATCTATGCTCCAGGCAAATGGAAAGCAGAAAAAAGCAGGTGTTGCAATCCTATTTGCAGACGCAATAGGCTTTAAACCAACCGAAATAAGGAAGGATAAGAATGGACACTTCATATTTGTTAAAGGTAATACTCAATATGATGAGATTTCAATTATTAATATTTATGCACGGAACCAGAATGCACTTCAATTTATAAGAGAAACTCTAACACACATGAGCAACTTGATTTCCTCCAGTTCCATAGTAGTTAGAGATTTTAACACCCCTTTAGCAGTGCTGGATAGATCCTCCAAAACAAGCTAAGCAAATAAATTTTAGATTTAAACTTAACCATTCAACATCTGGACTTAACAGACATCTACAGAACATTTCATCCCAACAAAACTGAATACACATTCTTCTCATCAACCCACGGAACATACTTCAAAATCGACCACATCCTAGGCCACAAATCTAACCTCAGCAAATTTTTAAAAATAGAAATTATTCCTTGCTTCTTCTCAGACCATCATGGAATAAAAGTTGAACTCAATAACAACAGGAACCTAAATACCCATACAAAAACATAGAAGTTAAACACCCTTATGCTAAAAGGATAGATGGGTTATAGACAAGATTAAGAAGGAAATCACCAAATATTTGGAACAAAACAACAATCAAGACAAGAATCACCAGAACCTCTGGGATACTGCAAAGGCAGTCCTAAGAGGGAAATTTATAGCATTGCAAGCCTTCCTCAAGAAAACAGAAAGAGAGGAAGTTAATAACTTAATGGGACATCTCAAGCAACTGGAGAAGGAAGAACACTCCAACCCCAAACCCAGCAGAAGAAAAGAAATAACCAGGGCGGCACCTGTGGCTCAGTCGGTAAGGCACCGGCCCCATATACCGAGGGTGGCGGGTTCAAACCTGGCCCCAGCCAAACTGCAACCAAAAAATAGCCGGGCATTGTGGCGGGCGCCTGTAGTCCCGGCTACTTGGGAGGCTGAGGCAAGAGAATCGCTTAAGCCCAGGAGTTGGAGGTTGCTGTGAGCTGTGTGAGGCCACAGCACTCTACCGAGGGCCATAAAGTGAGACTCTGTCTCTACAAAAAAAAAAAAGAAAGAAAGAAAAGAAATAACCAAAATCAGAGCAGAATTAAATGAAATTGAAAACAAAAGAATTATACAACAGATCAATAAATCGAAAAGTTGGTTTTTTGAAAAGATCACTAAAATAGATAAACCTTTGGCCAACCTAATCAGGAGAAAAAAAGAGTAAAATCTCTAATTTCATCAATCAGAAATGGTAAAGATGAAATAACAACAGACTCCTCAGAAATTCAAAAACATCCTTAACCAATACTACAAGAAACTCTACTCTCAGAAATAAGAAAATCTGAAAGAAATCGACCAATACCTGGCAGTACGCCACCTACCAAGACTTAGCCAGAATGAAGTGGAAATGTTGAACAAGCCTATAACAAGTTCTGAAATAGCATCAACTATACAAAATCTCCCTAAAAAGAAAAGCCCAGGACCAGATGGCTTTACGTTAGAATTCTACCAAACCTTTAAAGAAGAACTAGTACCTATATTACTAAACCTCTTTCAAAACATAGAAAAAGAAGGAATATTACCCAACACATTCTACGAAGCAAACATCACCTTGATCCCCAAACCAGGGAAAGACCCAACAAGAAAAGAAAATTATAGAGCAGTATCACTAATGAATATTGATGCTAAAATACTCAGTAAGATCCTAACAAACAGAATCCAACAACACATCAAAAAAATTATATACCACGACCAAGTGGGATTTATCCCAGGGTATCAAGGCTGGTTCAATACACGTAAATCTATAAATGTAATTCAGCACATAAACAAACTAAAAAATTAAGAACCATATGATTCTTTCAATTGATGCAGAAAAAGCTTTTGATAATATCCAGCATCCCTTCATGATCAGAACACTTAAGAAAATTGGTATAGAAGGGACATTTCTTAAACTGATAGAGGCCATCTACAGCAAACCCACAGCCAATATCGTATTGAATGGAGTTAAATGGAAATCATTTCCACTTAGATCAGGAACCAGGCAAGGTTGCCCACTGTTTCCATTGCTCTTTAACATTGTAATGGAAGTTTTAGCCATTGCAATTAGAGAAGAAAAGGCGATCAAGGGTATCCACATAGGGTCAGAAGAGATCAAACTTTCACTCTTCGCAGATGATATGATCGTATATCTGGAAAACACTAGGTATTCTACTACAAAACTTTTAGAAGTGATCAAGGAATACAGCAATGTCTCAGGCTACAAAATCAACACCCATAAATCTGTAGCCTTTATATATACCAACAATAACCAAGCCAAAAAATCAGTCAAGGACTCTATTCCTTTCACAGTAGTGCCAAAGAAGATGAAATATTTGGGAGTATACCTAACAAAGGATGTGAAAGATCTCTACAAAGAGAACTATGAAGCTTTAAGAAAAGAAATAGCTGAAGATGTTAACAAATGGAAAAACATACCATGCTCATGGCTGGGAAGAATCAACATTGTTAAAATGTCTATACTACCCAAAGCAATATATAATTTTAATACAATTCCTATTAAAGCTCCATTGTCATATTTTAAAAATCTTGAAAAAATAATACTTTGTTTTATATGGAATCAGAAAAAACCTCAAATAGCCAAAACATTACTCAGCAATAAAAACACAGCAGGAGGAATCACACTACCAGACCTAAGACTGTACTATAAATCGATAGTGATCAAAACAGCATGGTATTGGCACAAAAACAGAGAAGTAGATGTCTGGAACAGAACAGAGAACCAAGCGATGAATCCAGCTACTTACTGTTATTTGATCTTTGATGAGCCAATTAAAAACATTCAGTGGGGAAAAAGATTCCCTATTTAACAAATGGTGCTGGGTGAACTTGCTGGCAACCTGTAGAAGATTGAAACTGGACCCACACCTTTCACCATTAACTAAGATAGACTCTCACTGGATAAAAGATTTAAACTTAAGACTTGAAACTATAAAAATAACTTGAAGAAAGTGCAGGGAAAACTCTTGAAGGAATTGGCCTGGGTGAATATTTTATGAGGAGGACTCCCCAGGCAATTGAAGCAGTATCAAAAGTACACTACTGGGACCTGATCAAACTAAAAAGCTTCTGCACAGCCAAGAACAGAGTAAGTAAAGCAAGCAGACAGCCCTCAGAATGGGAGAAAATATTTGTAGGTTATACCTCCAATAAAGGTCTAATAACCAGAATCCACAGAGAACTCAAACATATTAGCAAGAAAAGAACACGTGATCCCATCTCAGGGTGGGAAAGGGACTTGAAGAGAAACTTCTCTAAAGAAGACAGACGCACAATCTACAAACACATGAAAAAAAGCTCTTCATCCTTAATCATCAGAGAAATGCAAATCAAGGAGATATCACCTAACCCCAGTAAGAGTAGCCCACATAACAAAATCCCAAAACCAGAGATGTTGGCGTGGATGTGGAGAATGCCAGGAAGACTATGTTAACCACTTCTACACTGCTGATGGGAATGCACACTAATACGTTCCTTCTGGAAGGATGTTTGGAGAATACTTAGAGACCTAAAAATAGACCTGCCATTCGATCCTATAATTCCTTTACTAGGTTTATACCCAGAAGACCAAAAATCACAATATAACAAAGACATCTGTACCAGAATGTTTATTGCAGCCCAATTCATAATTGCCAAGTCATGGAAGAAGCCCAAGTGCCCATCGACCCACGAATGGACTAGCAAATTGTGGTGCATGTATACCATGAAATATTATGCAGCCTTAAAGAAAGATGGAGACTTTACCTCTTTCATGTTTACATGGATGGAGCTGGAACATATTCTCCTTTGCAAAGTATCTCAGGAATGGAAGAAAAAGTATCCAATGTATTCAGCCCTACTATGAAGCTAAATTATAGCTTTCACATGAAGGCTATAACCCAACTATAGCACAAGACTATGAGGAAAGGGCCAAGGAAGGGGAAGGGAGGGAGGAGATTAGGAGGGAGGTAGGGTAATGGGTGGGGCTACACCTATGGTACATCTTAGAATGGGTACAGGTGAAACTTACTAAAGGCAGAATACAAATGTCTACATACAATAACTAAGAAAATGCCATATGGAAACTTTACTTCTTTCATGTTTACATGGATGGAGCTGGAACATATTCTTCTTAGTAAAGTATCTCAAGAATGGAAGAAAAAGTACCCAGTGTACTCAGCCCTACTATGAAACTAATTTAAGGTTTTCACATGAAAGCTATAACCCAGTTACAACCTAAGAATAAGGGGAAGGGGGAAAGGGAGGGGAGGGAGGAGGGAGGTGGGTAGAGGGAAGGGGGTTGGTGGGATTACACCAGTGGTGCATCTTACAAGGATATATGTGAAACTTGGTAAATGTGGGATGTAAGTGTCTTGGCACAGTAACTGAGAGAATGCCAGGAAGACTATGTTAACCAGTGTGATGAAAGTGTGTCAAACGGTCTGTGAAGCTAGTGAATGATGCCCCATGATCATATCAATGTACACAGCTGTGATTTAATAAAAAAAAAAAAAAAGAAAATGCCATGAAGGCTACGTTGAACGTTTGATGAGAATATTTTAGATTGTATATGAAACCAGCACATTGTACCCCTTGATTGCACTAATGTACGCAGCTATGATTTAACAATAAAAAAAATAATAAAATTAAAAAAAATAAAAAACCAATGACAACTACAACAAAAAATAGCTGGGCATTGTGGTGGGTGCCTATAGTCCCAGCTACTTGGGGGCTGAGGCAAGAGAATCACTTAAACCCAAGAGTTTGAGGTTGCTGTGAGCTGTGATGCCACAGCACTCTACAAGGGCAACATAGTAGGACTCTGTCTTAAAATTAAAAAAAAAAAAAAATAGAAAAGAATGCAGCACAGTGGTTCACAACAATGATCTCAGCACTCTGGGAGGCTGAGGCAGGAGGATCACTGGAGGCCAGGAGGTCAAGACCAGCAAGGGCAACCTAATGAGACCTCATCTCTAAAAAAAAAGAACATTAAAAATTAGCCAGGTGTGGTAATAGCACACGCCTGTAGTCCCAACTATGTGAGAGGCTGAGGTGGGAGGATTGCCTGAGCCCAGTTTGAGATTGCAGTGAGCTATGATTGCACCTATGAATAGACACTGCACTCCATCCGCATAGGTGACACAACCAGACCCCAACTCAATCTAATAGAAAGAAAAAAATATTGAGGGCGGCGTCTGTGGCTCAAAGGAGTAGGGTACCGGACCCATATGCCAGAGGTGGTGGGTTCAAACCCAGCCCCAGCCAAAAACTGCAAAAAAATATATATATATTGACACATACTCCTACACTCAGCACAATTGAAAATGGGCAAGCCTAGACCAGGGGACTCAGGCTGAGTTCTGATTGTTCCTGGGTCCTAGGCAGCAATTTCATTTCTGAGGTAGCCTCCCCATCTGTGAGCTGGAAAGATTCCAGCACCTTTCCCATGGGTTGGGGAGCACCTGTGAACCCAACCCTGGGAAGCCCTAAGCCAGCCTGACTGTAGCAAGTGCTCAATCCACATGAGCACCCAACAATATGCACAAAACAAGAGCCTTGTTAAGTGTCCATGGGGAGGGAGAACAGCGCTGACCAAACACAGAAGCAGCGTAGAATGTGAGAAAACCACGCCCACACCCACTTACCCTGCCCAGGACGTCAAGAGGTAGCTTTGAGTTCATGAGGACTGGCTTGACTTTGTCTCCAGAGAGCAAACCATTGATGGGTAAAAGGCTTTCAAAAATCCCATCAAATTTGGCCTTTTCTTCCACCTAGTTGGAAAGAAAAAGTCTGAGTAAGTAAAAGAATATACCTGTGTGAGTGTTCAAATCAAGTTCTAACCCAAAGCCAGGCAAAAATATAGCTGTGGATCCACCACCACCAGTGGTTATAAGCACAAGATGGTCTTAGAACAGTCTCCATCTCTTGGGTTTCTGAAGTGACTATAGCCTTGAAGGAAAAAGCTCTCTGGCAACCTCAGATCCAGAAGCCAAGATCCACTAAAAGGAGGCCCCAGCTCTGGGTCTTGCTCTCCGGCCTGCTGCCACCTGATCAGAGCAGGGGCCTCAGTGGTCCAAAGAGCTCACTAGTTCCAGAGAGATGAAAGTGTGAACAGGAGGCCGAGCATGATGGTCATGCCTGTAATCCTAGCACTCTGAGAGGCAGACAAGGGTGGATTGCCTGAACTCATAGGTCTGAGACCAGCCTGAGCAAGACAGAGACCTCATCTCTAAAAATAGCTGGGTGTTGTGGTGGGAGCCTATAGTCATAGCTACTTGGGAGGCAGAGGCAAGAGAATCACTTAAGCCCAAGAGTCTGAGGTTGCTGTGAGCTGTGACACCACAGCACTCTACTGAGGGCAACAAAGTGAGACTCCGTCTAAACACACGCACACACAAAAAAAGAAAGTGTGAATAGGTGTTAGTGCTTCAGCAAATAATTATCAAAACCAACTTCAAACATAGGAAGTCCTCTGTTTCTAACAGTAATAATAAAGCTCCTCATGAACAGAAGAAGAAGCTGGGCAGGAGTTACAAGGCACAGCATCAACTACTGCCACTCTGAAGGATAAAACACAGGCAGTGTATAAAAGGGGCTATCAGTAAGAAGGCCTGGGCAGTGGCCTCCAGTCTGCCCTCTGACAGAAATAAAGACTGTAGTGAATGGCTAGTGGAACTAAGAGAGAACAGACCTCTCACCACCAGCCTGACCACATGCTGGAGCTACCAGGAGCACTAAGAAAACACCCTTAACAAGTATCCACTGACAGATGAACGGATAAACAAAATGTGGCATATCCATGTAACAAAACATTATTCGGCCATAAAATGGAATGAAGTTCTGACATATACTGCATGGTATGGACCTTGAGGACATTATGCTGAGTGAGATAAGCCAGACACAAAAAGACATACCGTATGAGTCCACTTCTATGCGGTTTCTAAACTAGGCAAATGTGCAGAGATGGGAATGTGTAGGAAGTGCAATGGCAGGTACCAGGGGCTGGGGAGTGGGGGTGGGGACAGAGTTTCAGTTTGGGAAGGTTAAGAAAGGTCTGGAGACAGATGGTAGCAATTGTTGCACAACAACATGAAGGCACTTATTACTGAACTTTATGCTTAGAAAATGGTTAAGATGATAAAATTTTTATGATGTGTATTCTGCCATAATAAAACATTAAAAATTTTTAAAAAGAAAAAAAGTGCCCTCTATAACAGAAATGTGAATTCCTGCAGACACTGCACACACTGGAGCTGTTAAGTGCTGAGAAGCCGAATGTTCTAGGTCTGCCTGGGATCCTCTCCCCACCCATCAGGCTTGCTGACTCAGTGCTCTGGAAAGCCCAGGCATGTTCACAATGGGAACAAACACTTAGCAGTTCAGGCTAGGTTTCCACTGTATCTGTGAATGGAATGCAGAATCTCTTTTTAGAACAGTCCAGCCCAATCACAGTGTCTGGTCCCTTGTTCCCAGATCTTCTGTAAGGCCTCTTGGGGTCCTTGACCCTATCCCTTCCAGGTGAGGCCCAAATTAGAAAATAGCTGTTACACTTTAAGCCAGTGGTTTTCAACTGTCCTAATGCCGCGACCCTTTAATACAGTTCCTGGGGGTTGTGACCCACAGGTTGAGAACCGCTGCTTTAAGAAATAATGATCTCGGGGCGGTGCCTGTGGCTCAAGGAGTAGGGTGCCAACCCCATATACCAGAGGTGGTGGGTTCAAACCCGGCCTCGCCAAAAACTGCAAAAAAAAAAGTTTCATTCTCAAGGAATAATGATCTCACAAGTGCCATTTTCCTTGACAAAGCTGCTATTTTTTAAAGTCCGAATCATGCATCCAGATGACCCCAGTACTGTGATCATCATTGGCAAAGAGCTTGATAAGGGAGGAACTTCACAATTCCATGGTCACATGAAACCTTTTCCGTGCCCTGTCCCTGCACAAACAACACCCCCCCCCCAACCTTTCCAAGAAGGGAACAAACCAACCGTATAAACCCCAGGACAAAAGTGTTTGGGGCTGGAATGGGGGTTTGTCTTTGTATAGCAAGAGTGTTATTAATATCAGAATTTAAACCAAATAAAAATAAGTAAATATGACTGACAATTCTCTGAAAAAGAAAGGAGGGTGAGGAGGTCTCACATTATCAAGGGGAATACTTCCAAGTCCCACACTACTTTCTTTAGGAGAAATACTATATTCTTAAAAAGACATCCCTCAGCCCGGCACCTGTAGCTCAGCGGCTAGGGCGTTAGCCACATACACCAGAGCTGGCAGGTTTGAACATGGCCTGGGCCTGCCAAACAACAATGACAACTACAACCAAAAAATAGCTGGGTGTTGTGGCAGGCACCTGTAGTCCCAGCTACTTGGGAGGCTGAGGCAAGAGAATCACTTAAGCCCAAGAGTTTGAGGTTGCTCTGAGCTGTGACACCATGACACTCTACTGAGGGCGACATAGTGAGAGTCTGTCTCAGAGAAAAAAAAAAAAAGAAGATGACATCCCTCATTTTTTTTCCTTTCTGGAAATAATAGTGCATCTTTCCAGCCACAACATCTTTTGCCTAAAAATAATACTTTAAGTGCTAAGAGAAGCCTTTCACACAGCAAACAGAGCATCAGAAAGAATAATAACATGCAAGGTGGCTGGAAATAAGGGAGAAGGCAGGGAACGCATTTGGGGGTCTTGGTGCTTGTAAGTTATCACAATTTCCTTTTCTATTCTGATTAACCACCACAAACAGCAAAACCACTGAATGTGACCTAGAAGTGCAAGACTTAAACTGCAGGCTTTTAAAAACCCAACTGTTGGGTGGCACCTGTGGCTCAGTGGGTAGGGCACTGGCCCCATATACCGAAGGTGGCAGGTTTGAACCCAGCCCCGGTCAAACTGTAACCAAAAAGAATAGCCGGGCATTGTGGCAGGCACCTGTAGTTCCAGCTACTCAGGAGGCTGAGGCAAGAGAATCACCTAAGCCCAGGAGCTGGAGGTTGCTGTGAGCTGTAAAGACACAGCACTCTACCGAGGGCGATAAAGTGAGACTCTGTCTTTAAAAAAAAACAAAACCAAAAACCCAACTCCTATAACATAGCTAGTCTCCCCAGTTAACAATTCCCAATTACAGTGAAGGGCCATAGCCTTTTCAAAAGATTCCCATTTGAAAAGATATTTCATCCAAACTCTATGGCAATTTACACACTGAGACAGACTATGATACATACATCCTAATCATCCTGTTAAATATTTCATACATCATAAATGATGTTCACTTACCCTCACAGCCCAATGGGCTTCTGCAGAAGGCGGTGTGACCATAAGAGGACTGCTTGTGTCGTGCTGAGAAGAAAGAGAAACATTTCTTTGTGGTTGGCACTGAATTACATCCCTAGAGGATGAGTTTACAAAGGGATATGCATTTCAAAGTGTTTTCCAAAAGGGGAAAGACCTTAAAAAGTTAAACCCAGAATTACCATATGACCCCAGGTCTAGCTATAGACTCAAAAGAATAAAAAACAGGTGTCTAAACAAGTCCTTGTACATGAATACTCATAGCAGCACTATTCACAACAGCCAAGAAGTAACGACCCAAATGTCTTTGATGGATGAATGGATAAAACAGATGGTGTCCACCCATTCAATGGAATTAGCTATGGAAAGGAATGAAGCACTGACACACCTGCTACAGCATGGATGAACCTCAACAGCATGATGCGGAGTGAAAGACTCCAGACACAAAAGGCTACATTATATGAGGCCTTTGATACGAAATGTCCAGAACAGGCAAATCTATGTACGGAAATTGGATTAGTGGCTGCCAGGGACTGGGAGAGGAAAGACTGATTACTTAATAAGGATGGAGACACCGTTTGGGGTGATGGAAATGTTCTGCCACCCATAAAGGTTATGGTACATTTGTGATGGTCCATAAAGGTGATAGTACATTGTGGATGTACTAAATGTCACCAAATTGCTCCCTTTAAAGTTGTTATTTTATACTATGTGAATTTCACCTTAATAACTAAAACAGGGAAGAAGACAGAAAACACTAAGATATACACACACACATGCAGCATTAGAAGAATGTGAACTGGAAGGATTTGGACACTCACGAACTTAGGTGGCGGCATGTTCAAATTCAGATTGCTCAAGGTAACTTCATGACCACTTTGTGCACAGGCCACCAGTCTCAGTGCAACATAGAAACCCTGCAAATCCAAAACAGTGTTTACCTCATGGTAATCATCACCCAGCTATCTCCAAAAGCAGGTTCCAGGGACAGAAGGGTTTCACTGCAACAATGAAGACTGTGCAAAAGCCATTTAGAGAGTCTGGCTGAACTGGACTCACCCTAGGAAGATCATTTAAATGAATATGCTAAACTAGATTAATCCCATTGCATGTGGAACACTGTACAGTTTCAGATAAATGTATTTTTCCAAAAATAATGACCTCTCAACATTTAGAAAATCCTATATTGTATAAAGTAGCAAAGTTAATATGTTTAAAATGACAAATGATGGACCAATTATGCATTGGCTTTTATAAAAAGCAGTGAAATACACAGAGTCACCTGAGGTTTCCCAAGTTCCCCTGCTCCTCCTCAGCAGCCTGATGTGAACTCTACCTCTCACACAGGGACAAAGAACTTGAACTAGGCTGTGGGTGCCTCCGCTCCTCCCCACTACCTCCTACGCCAGAACCTGCCATGCTACAGGCCTAGTGAACTTTTAAGGCATCACCTAGCTTTTCTTTCTCAATTGAGCAACTAGCCTAAGAACATGGATGATTTTAAGAATATAAATACAGTTATAGATTTAAAATTTAAAAACTTTTTCGAAGAGACATATACTGTATCAATAGCTTGGCACATGTAGCTCAGCGGCTAGGGCACCAGCCACACACACCAGAGCTGGCGGGTTCAAACCCAGCCCAGCCTGCCAAACTACAAGGACACACTGGATCAGCCTTTCTCAGGCTGATATCCACAAAAGTCCCAGTAGAGTATAGAGGAACATATGTGGGTCATTACGATAAAGTTTTGAGACATGCAAAAACCAAGAAACGTGGGCGGTTCCTGTGGCTCAGTGGGTAGGGTGCCGGCCCCATATACCGAAGGTGGTGGGTTCAAACCTGGCCTCAGCCAAACTGCAACAAAAAAATAGCCAGACGTTGAGGTGGGCACCTGTAGTCCCAGCTCGGGAGGTTGAAGCAAGAGAGTCGCCTAAACCCAGGAGTTGGAGGTTGCTGTGAGCTGTGTGACGCCACAGCACTCTACAGAGGGTGACAAAGTAAGACTCTGTCGCTACAAAAAAAAACAAAAACAAAAAAAAACCCCAAGAAACATAAAATCCGTGCAGATGGAAACAAATGAAGCCCTCCCAGCAACACCGATAAACCAACCAAGTTGACACTTGCACAGCTAAGTCAGAAAGGATGCTGTCCACTATGTTGCTTGGAATTGAAATAATGGACCATAACACAGTCTGTCTCAAAACCTCCATAGTGACCTACATACAGGGGTATTGAGTAAAAGGGAGGGATGTAAATAAGTTTAGGAGAACTGCATTAGATCAAATTAACAGGTTTCTTCTGCATAAGAATCGTAAGAACCTTTAAACATGCGCAGACATGCGTCATGAATCCCAAGGCAGGGAGAGACAGTCTTCCCTATAGACTAGACCACAGGCGTGACAACACCAGAAGTAACCTCCCTTTGAATACAATTTGGTGAAAGGCTGAACTAACTTAACTTAACCTCTATGACTACTTAAAATCACTTTTTTTTTTTTACTTAAAATCACTTTTAAGTACAGGCTGAATAGCCTCAACCAAAATCCTTGAGACATTGTTTTCATATTTTGGATTTTTTTGAATTATTGAATATTTACATCATAACTACTAAATGGACATCTCTAATCAGAAAATCCAAAATGCTCCAGTGAGCAAAAGGTTTATATTTTATTTTGGAGCATTTTGGATTTCTTTCTTTCTTTCTTTTTTTTTTTTGTCTTAGACAGAGTCCCACTCTGTTGCCCTGGGTAGAGTTCTGTGGGATCACAGCTCACAGCAACTTAAAACTCTTGGGCTTAAGCAATCCTCTTGCCTCAGCCTCCCGAGTAGCTGGGACTACAAGTGTGAGCCCCCATGCCTGGCCTCATTTGAGATTTCTAATTAGAGATGTTCAAGTTGTACTATTAAAATGCCATTGACAGGTGGCACCTTTGGCTCAGTGAGTAGGGCGCCAGCCTCATATACAGAGGATAGCAGGTTAAACTGCAACAAAAAATAGCAGGGCATTGTAGTCCCAGCTACTCAGGAGGCTGAGGCAAAAGAATCGCCTAAGCCCAAGAGCTGGAGGTTGCTGTGAGCTGTGACACCACAGCACTCTACTGAGGGCGACAAAGTGAGACTCTGTCTCTAAAAAAATAAAAATGAAAAAAGTTAACAAATAAAATACCATTTATACAACTATTTTTTTTTTCTTAAAAGACAGGGTCTCACTCTGTCACCCAGGCTGGAGTCCTGGGTTTGATCTTAGTTCACAGCAGCCTTGAGCTCCTGGGCTCAAGTGATGCTCCTATCTCAGACTCCAAAGTAGCTGAGACTACAGGGTACACACTACTGTTGACAAGCTGTATAGAATATTCTTAAAAAACAAAATTATCATGATGGAAAACAGACTACTGCTTGCCAGAGATTAGGATGTGACTACCAAGAGGCAGCATAAATGAGTTTCTTTAGAGAACTAAAGTAGTTCTTTTTCTTTTTCTTTTTTTTTTTTTTTTTTGAGACAGAGTTTCTGTGCTCTAGGTAGAGTGCTGTGGTGTCATAGCTCACAGCCACCTCAAACTCCTGGGCTCAAGTAAGCCTCTTGCCTCACCTTCCTGAGTAGCTGGGACTACAGGCATGAGCCACAACACCCAGTTAGTTTTTCTGTTTTTAGTAGAGATGGGGTCTCGCTCTCGCTCTTGCTCTGGCTGGACTCGAACTCCTGAGCTCAAGCCATCCACCCGCCTTGGCCTCCCAGAGTGCTGGGATTATAAGCATGAGCCATCGCACCCAGTCACAGTTCTATGTCTTGATTGTGGTAGTGGGTACATGAATTTATAAAAATGAGAAAATTCATACATCTATATACCCCTTTTTCTCAAGAGTACATGTCAACTCTAATTAAAATTTCCTGGCTATAATCATAGTGCTATGGTTATGTAAGATGCTATCACAGGGACAGCTGGCAAAATACCTAGGAATGCTCCAAACTACTTTTGCACCTTCCATGAAAGGCTGAAATTATTTCATGATGTCAAGTTTTGACAACACTTCAATCACATGGAAAGCCACAAAATGTCAAAAGATACACTGACCATGAAAGGTGGCTCCATATTTGAAAGGCCTTTATTTCAACATGAAAGGGCCCATTTTAAGTTTGAGAGTTGTGCTCATGCCTAGTAATACTTGACAGTGAGAAACGTGGAACGTAATGTGGACATCCCCCAGCCAGGGGGCTCTGACCAGGCCCCCTCACCCACTGTGTACACGTGCATATACCTGTTTGTCCAAGAACCCTTTACCTTCTGGGTCGGCCAAGTCCCATATCTGTGGAAACACAAAAATGCTCATGAGCATGACTTCTAATCACTGCCTGTGTGTTAACAAAAGCAGGAGTGGCCACCGTATCTACCATGGGCTTTGCAGACAAGTGGCCTTGCAAGGCGGGAGTGACTGTCCCCGAATGCAGAGGTAGAAGTCCACTTAGAGCAGGTGAATGAGCTTCCCACAGGCACACAGTATCCAGCTGTACTCAGCTCCAAAGCCAAGTGGAGTTTATCACATCCTTATGCCCCATACATAAATCCACACACTATCACAACCCCCAAACCCACCAGAGGCAGTAGCTGCTGCCCAGCTGTTTGGATCCACCTCTGACAGGCTGAGTGGCTCAGTCCCACAGAGGCAGAGGTCTGCAAAGACTGGCCTTGACCTGCCTGGGGAAAATATGAGTGTGGTCACTGAAGGGAAATCACTCTTAGTCTTCACATACCTTCCCAAGGATAACGTCTGAGAGGCCAGACTTCTTTAGAAAAAGTGCAGCTTCACTTGCCCCGACTCTCCCTGTATATGCTGGATCGACCTGAAATGGGAAAGTTGAGATAACTGTGTAGTAGTGGTAAAGCAGCACCCACCACACTGACTGTTCCGTCTAAAAAAGACATCGGTTAAACTTACCTGCTTGTAATATGATTCGTATAATGGATTTCCAGAGGGAATCTACAAACAAAATCACAGATACTGGTCAAAAGTGGACATATTTTGGCCACCATAGCCACTTCCACAGCCACAATGTCACAATGCCAAAATGAAAGCAGCAGAATCAGCACCAGGCACTACTGACACCGTAGCCCCACTGCCCAAGAGAGAGGATGGGAGTCCTGTGGGACCACCCTGCCTTCTGGGCCCTCCCTGCCATGGTTAATGGAAAGCCTGGTAATCCCAAGTCACGAAGCCAGAGTGGAAGATATATGAAACACATATAACCAATAAAGACTTTATATCTAGAATGTATAAAGAATTCTTCCAGACACACTATTAGGAAAATTAACAAAAGACCAGAACAGACACCTTATAAAATGGAAATCTAAATGAACAAGAAACATGTGAAACAGTACTCAGTGTCATTAATCATCAAATAAATGAAAGATAAAAACCTATCACTTTGAAACTGGAACTCTTGGTGGCACCTGTAGGTCAATGGGTAGGGCGCTGGCCATATACACCGAGGCTGGCGGGTTCAAACCTGGCCCAGGCCAACTAAAACAACAATGACAACTACAACAAAAAAATAGGCAGGCACAATGGTGGGCGCCTATAGTCCCAGCTACTTGGGAGGCTGAGGCAAGAGAACCGCTTAGGCCCAAGAGTTGGAGGTTGCTGTGAGCTGTTTCCCCGAAAATAAGACATCCTCCGAAAATAAGACCTACTTACAGGAAAGATAAGACATCCCCTGAAAATAAGACCTAGCGCGTCTTTGGGAGCACACCTTAAAATAAGACACTGTCTTATTTTCGGGAAAATGGGGTATCTGCAAAAAAAAAAGAAAAAGAAATTGGAACTCTTGTGCAATCCTGATGGGACTGTAAAATGGTGTAATCACTATGGAACACAGTACGGTGGTTCCTCAAAAAATTAAAAATAGAGGGCCAAGAGAGGTAGCTTGTGCCTGTAATCCCAGCACTTACTAAGAGGTTGAGGCAGGCGGATCACCTGAGCTAACAAGTTTGAGACCAGCCTAAGCTACAGTGAAACCCCGTCTCTAAAAATAGCCGAGTGTTGTGGAGAGCACCTGTGTCCCAGCTACTTGGGAGGCTGAGGCAAGAGAATTGCTTGAGCCCAGGAGTCTGAGGTTGCTGTGAGCTGTGACACCACAACACTCTACTGGAGGCAACAAAGTGAGACTTTGTCTCAAAAAAAAAAAAAAAAAATTAAAATTAGAACTATGATATGACAGTCTCATTTCCTGGTATATATCCAAAAATGTGAAGCAGGATCTTAAAGAGATATTTGCACACCCACGTTCACAGCAGCATTATTCACAAAAGCCAAGAGGTGGAAGCAACTCAAATGCCCATTGACAGAAGAATGGATAAACAAGCTCTGCGCTCGTAGCACAGTGGTTACAGAACCAGCCACATACACTGAAGTTGGTGGTTTTGAACCTGGTCTGGGCCTGCTAAACAACAACTGCAACAAAAAATAGCGGGGCATTGTGACGGATGCCCGTATCCCAGCTACTTGGGAGGCGGAGGCAAGAGAATCGCTTAAGCCCAACAGTTGGAGGTTGCTGTGAGATGTGATGCAACAGCACTCTACTGAGGGTGACATAGTGAAACTCTGTCTAAAAAAAAAGAATGGATAAACAAAATGTGGTGTATACATACAGTGGAATATTATTCGGCCTTATAAAAGAAGAAAATGTTGTCGCGTACTACAACATGGATGAACCTTAAGAACATTATGCTAAGTGAAATAAAAGATAAGTACAGTGTGCCGAGTGTAGTGGCTCATGCCTATAATCCCAGAACTTTGGGAGGCTGAGGCAGAAAGATCATTTGAGACCAGGAATTCAAGACCAGCGTGGGCAACACAGTGAGACCCCTATGTCTACAAAAAAATTAAAAAATTAGGCACAGTGGCACACCTGTAGTCCCAGCTACTCAGAAGGTTGAGGCAGGAGGATTGCTTGAACCTAGGAATTTGAGACTTCAGTGAGCTATGATTACACCATTGTACTCTTGTCTGGGGGATACATGAACATTCAATGGGCCGGGCACAGTGGCTTGCACCTGTAATGCCAGCTACTAGAGAGACTGAGCAGGAGAATCAACCAAGCCCAGGAGTTTGAGGCTAATCTGGGCAATAAAGCAAGACCCTATCTTTAAGAAAAAAAAAACAAAACAAAACACATGATGGCTGGTTATCAATCTTAAAGACCTAGAGCTAATGGAAACCACAGAGCATGGCTCAAGCATTCCTCTTTAACTATGGGAATCCACTTAGGTAACCTGAGAAAATGACAACAGTTAGAGGTTCTGATTTAATTACATGTATTTTAGGTACTGAAAAGCAAAAGGGGAAGAAAGAAAGGAAAACACCAGACCCTAATTGCCATTTCCTCTTAACCTCACTGCTTCTTCCTGGGGATATCTACAAGCCGCCCTAAGGTGTCACCATGACAGAGCTAACAATGCACACTGCTAATGCCACAAGTCCACCAACCAGGGGCGGTCTGTGTTGTCCACCCCTACGCCAAGACCTTGGGGCTCTCAAAAGAAGCCTCAAAGGGGCAGCGCCTGTGGCTCAAAGGAATAGGGCACAGGCCCCATATACCTGAGGTGCCAGGTTCATACCTAGCCCAGGCCAAAAACTGCAAAAAAAAAAGAAGCCTCAAAGTTGCCGAGAAAGAGCCCTCTGCATATGTAAGCAGCTACCAGAGCTGCCCACCGGTGTTGAACCCTAAAGTGAGCCCAGAGCCAAGCCTCAGACAAAGGCAGAAATGGGACAGACCAGGGGTGAGGCTTGCAGTGGAAGAGGCTGCAGGAGTCTCAGCTACGCGGGAGGCTGAGACAAGAGAATGGCTTAAGCCCAAGAGTTGGAGGTTGCTGTGAGCTGTGACGCCACAGCTCTCTACCAAGGGTGACATAGTGAGACTCTATCTCGGGAGGGACAAAAAAAAAAAAAAAAGCCCAATTCATAAAACAGAAGACTGACAAATTAGACTTTATTAGAATTAAAAGTTTGCTCTGTGAAAGACTCAGAGGACAAAAAGGTATTTGCAAAACACATATCCAACAAAAGACTAGCATCTAAAACATAATATACGTATTTTGAGAGCTCTCAAAACTTAACAGCAAAACAAAAGCAAACAATCCAATCAGAACGTGGGCAAGCTGGAGCAATGGCAGGCACGTGAAGTCCTAGCTACTCAAGAGGCCACGGCAGGAGGATCACTTCAGCCTAGGAGTACAGGGCCACCCTGGGCAACATAGTGAGACCCCATGTTTTTAAAAGTGGGCAAAAGACATGAAAGGACATTTTTCCAAAAAGGATATACAGCAGCTGGCAAATAAACATAAGAAAAGATGTTCCACATCATTAGCCAATAGGAAAAAGCACATTAAAACCACAGTGAGATGCTACTACCATTTCCCCGAAAATAAGACATCCTCCAAAAATAAGACCTACTTACAGGAAAGAGAAGATGTCCCCTGAAAATAAGACCTAGCACATCTTTGGGAGCACACCTTAAAATAAGACACTGTCTTATTTTTGGGGAAACAGGGTATATCCTATGAGAGTAGATAAAATGTGTGTGGCAAATAGTGACAACATCAAATGCTGGTGCAGATGCAGAGAAACTGGACCACTCATACACTGCTGGTGGGAAAGTATGAAAGTACAACAACTCTAGAAAATAGCTTGGCAGTTTCTTTAAAAAACAAAACCAGGTCTCTCTCATCTTTCTCCTCCTACTTCCAACTCTCTTTGGAAGTGGTCTAAACTCTTTTTTTTCTTTCTAAATAAAATTTCTCTTGTTAATAAAAAACAAAACAAAACAAACAACAACAACAAAAGGCCAGGTGCAGTGGTTCACACCTATATAACTAACTACAGCACTTTGGGAAGCCAAGGAAAAAGGATCATTTGAGGCCAGTAGTTTGAGACAAGCTGGAGAAAAAGTGAGACCCCATCTCTACAAAAACTACAAAAATTAGCCAGGCATGGTGGTGCAGACGTATAGTCCTAGGTACTCAGGAGGCTGAAGCAGGAGGCTAGCCTGAGCCTAGAGTTTGAGGTTGCAGTGAGTTATGATGACACCACTGCACTCTAGCCTGGGCAACAGTGACACCCTGTGTCAAAATAAATAATAATCACAATAATAAAAATTAAAAATAAATTAAAAATTCAAAACAAAACATGCAACTACCACACAACTCAGCAATGAATTCCCATTCTCTAGGCATTTACTCTGGAGAAATAAATAGTTATGTTCAAAATGATGTTCTGTATGGATGTTTACAGGAGCTCCAAACTGGAAACATTCCAGATGTCCTTCAATGAGTGACTGGTTCAACAAACTGTGATCCAAGCACAACATGGACACTACTCAGCAACGGAAAGGAGTGAATCAACCACCAACATACACAACAATCTGAAGAACCTGCAGATAATGAGTGAAAAAAAGGCCTAACCCAAAAGGTTATATACCGCATGATTCCATTATATATTTAACATTATTAATATGATGAAATCATAGAAATGAACAGATGGTTGCTGGGGGTAAGGAAGAGCTGGGAGGGGAGTAGGAGTGGTTAAGAAAGGGCATCAGGAGAGATCAATTCTAGGCATTTACTCTGGAGAAATAAATAGTTATCCAACTGTGTCGACAGTCATCTATCCTGGCTGCAATACTGTGCAATCACTGTGCAAAAGGCTGCCTTGGAGGAAACTGGGTAAATGGTACACAGGACCTCTCTTACACCTGCATGTGGATCTATGATAATCTCAAAAAAAGACTTTTTTTTTTCCCCATAAGGAATCTTAGGAGATCTGGTGGCACCGTAGCTCAGTGGGTAGGGCGCTGGCCACATACACCAAGGCTGCTGGGTTCGAGCCCAGCCTGGGCCAGCTAAAAAATCAACAATGACAACTACAACAAAAAAATAGCCGGGTGTAGTGGTGGGCGCCTGTAGTCCCAGCTACTTGGGAGGCTGAGGCAAGAGAACTGCTTAAGCCCAAGAGTTCGAGGTTGCTGTGAGCTGTGACACCACGGCTCTCTACCGAGGGTGACATAATGAAACTGTTTCAAAAAAAAAAAAAGAAGAAAGAAAGAATCTTAGGAGATCTAACAACAAAATGCAAGATGACGTTTGAAGATAATCATGGAAATGTAAACATGAGCTAGGTATTATTAGACAACACTAATAAGGTTTGATAATAGCATTGTGGTTATGTAAAGAAAAACAGTCTTAACCACTAGCGGAAAAGAAAAGCATAAAAGCTAGGCCTGGTGTGATGTACCTACAGTGCCAGCTACTTGGGAAGCTGAAGCAGGAAGATCTCTTGGGCATAGGAGTTTGAAGCTTGCACCATCGCAGCCTAGGTGACAAAGTGAGACCCTGCCTCTAAAAAAAAAGACCCAAGAAATAAAAAAGTATGTAGAGGGCATCAAGGGGTTAGTACAAACTGCTGGAATCTGTTGTAAATGGGCAGTGGGTACGAGGGAATTCATTAAACTTTCCCATCTACTTTTAGTATATTTAAAATTTGGCATAATTAAAGACCACCGTTTGATACATTTCTGCTTTGGCAAGGAATCTAATGGCAGAAGCTGCTTCTCCTTGTACTTTCCAGCTACTTGAGAGGCTTAGATGACAGGGTCCCTTGAGGTCTGGAGTTCAAGGCCAGCCTGGGCAACTCAGTAAGACTTCAGGCCCCGGTGTGGTGGCTCACACCTGTAACCCTAGCACTATGGGAGGCTGAGGCAGGTGAACTGCTTGAACTCAGGAGTTTGAGACCAGCCTAATCCAGAGTTGAGACCCTGTCTCTACTAAAAACAGAAAAATTAGCCAGATGTCATGGCAGGTACCTATAGTCCCAGTTACTCAGGAGGTTGTGGCAGGGGAGGAGTGCCTGAACCCAGGAGTTTGAGGTTGCTGTGAACTAAGCTGATGCCACAAGACTCTAGCCTGGGCAACAGAGTGAGACTCTGTCTCAAAAACAAACAAATAAAAACTACCATTCCTTTAAAAAACACACACAAGTATGCCCTCCCAAGGCTACAAATTCTGCTCCTGAAGAAGTAAGTTATACAAGAGTAGGAAAGGGCAAGAGGGTTGGTTTGGTTTTCCCTTCTTGAGGGCACAAATGCAGGGCTGAAAACAGCTGAGAACTGGTTAGGCCAATAATAAATTGCTGTGTCTATGTGGGACAGAATAAATACCTCCTAACAAATGGTAAAAACAACCGGTATTTCCGAATGGGCTACATTTGTCATCTATTTGCCAAGTGAAAAAGTGGGGCCTGAAGGAGTAAGTCCTGTGGGACCTGGCTTGTAAACACATGGTATCCTATCTCCCACACAGTAACGGGGATGTCTATGAGCAAGCCCGGTTTGCTTCCTCCTGGCTTTCTGGGTTCACTAGTGTTCTATGTTAACACAAGTTGCTTCTGTAAACAGGATAGAAACAGAACAACAGAGGTACAAGGAGAAGCAGGACCTGAGGAAGATGCATGGATTCTCCCTGGGGATGACTGGTACCCCCCAGGACTCAGGGCCTCCCTCCCACCCCAGTGGAACTCAGGGTACAGGGTCTCTCACCCTGGAGAACCACGAAGCAGGAGAACCACTACTGATAGCCTAGACACAATGAAATATCAGGGTAAACAAGACAGATGGGGTGGAGGTCAGAGCACAGAATCAAAGTCTGAAAGCTTTTCATTTTTGAGACAGTTGCACTGTTACCCTGGGTAGAGTGCGGTGGCATCACAGCTCACAGCAACTTCAAACTCTTAGGCTCAATTGATCTCTGGCCTCAGCCTCCCAAGTAGCTGGGACTACAGGTGCCTGCCATGACACTTGGCTAGTTTTTCTATTTTTAGTAGAGACAAGGTCTTGCTCTTGTTCAGGCTGGTCCCAAACCCCTGAGCTCAAGCAATCCACCCATCTCAGCCTCCCAGAAAGCTAGGATTATGCCATTCCTAAGAGATCATCACTGTCAGCCTCCTGGAAATGGAACTGTAAGAGAGACAAAGGTCACTTGCAGCAGCTTCCTGCCCCAATGCACTGCCTTGTAAAGGATGTAGGACTAAGCTAGCCCAGAAACTGCCTGGCTCCATATGCAGCTCTGAGGCTGCACTGGAACACTGTGCAATCCAGGGGAGGGTCGAGCAGCCTCTCTGTGCCTCAGTTTCTACATCTGGAGATGAGGGCAAGCATTCCCACCAGTGGGGACTAGTCGATTGCTGGCTGTTGTGATTCCTATTATCCTCCCCTTCCACCAGCTCTAAGTGAAATCACATCCTGTCCCCAGAAACGCCCCCTTCATCCTGGTTCCACCTCAAGCCAGGGACCTCCCCCTACCCTTCACAGAAAACCTCCTGAAAGAGGGGTCCACCCTTCAATTTCCCAGCTCTCACTCCTTTGGACTTGGGAATTCATTCATTCAACTCATTCATTCATTCTATTAACACACATTAAGTTCACACTAAGAAGAGGCATTGGGCTGGGGTGCAATGGCTCACACCTGTAATCCCAGCACTCTGGAAGGCCAAGGCAAGAGGATGACTTAAGGCCAGAAGTTTGAGACCAGCCTGTGCAAGAGTGAGACCTGGTCTCTACAAAAAGTAGAAAAATTAGTCAGGTGTAATAGCAGGCACCTGTAGTCCCAACTACTTGAAAAACAGAGAGAGAGAGACTCTGTCTTTTTTTTTAAGTGCGCAGGACAATGCTCTGGGCTTGAGGTAGGCAAGAAAAGTGAGTCCAAGATTCCGGAGCAGAGGGCCATGTGATAAAATGGTGATGGTGGGCACAGCCAAGGCAACCTCTAGAGCTTGGCCCCAAGGGGTCAGAGATGGGCCAGGCATGCCCCAGGGCAGAGGAGGCAGGCTGGGGCTCAGCATGGTTGCAGCCAGGTAGAAGGGCAGACATACCAGATGACAGAAGGGTCTGTGTGTGCTATGCTGAGGCAGAGCCACAGGAGCAGGAGCCTGACAGTCCAGCAGGCTGGCAGGTGTGCACATGGAAAGGTGAACAGTATGTGTCAGCTACACAAGGGCGGGTACAGGAGGGGGGCTGGAAGGAAGTGATTGGGGCGAGACTGAGGCAGGAGGCAGCCTAAGGACATAGAAACTCACTGTGCAGACACACATGGAGGGGGGCACAACAGTTCCCCTTGAAATGTGTTTCTTTGAGATGTCCCTATGGGGGTGTCAGTGTAGAAATCTAATTCCCATTCCAGCAGTATCTACTGAGTGCCTGCCTCCTCAGGGGCACTGCCCTTGGTGCAGGTGCAGAGGTGACCAAGAGCACCTTCCCCAACCCCCACCTATGGACGTCATTAGACACAACAAAACACAGAGGGCTGCCAAGTGCTACAGTGGAAAGACAAGATGGAGGGCAACTCCATAACTACACATCCAGGGCTACAGGGAGATGCTACCTCCTACCCTGTTTCCCCGAAAATAAGACATCCTCCGAAAATAAGACCTACTTACAGGAAAGATAAGACATCCCCTGAAAATAAGACCTAGCGCATCTTTGGGAGCACACCTTAAAATAAGACACTGTCTTATTTTCGGGGAAACAGGGTAGGAATATAGGAGGTAGCATCTTGTGTTCTTGTGGTGGGTGCTGGGTGCTGGGCAGGGTAACAGGCCTGCAATGCAGAAGGAAGAAAGAAGGGCCATCAGAGGAAATACACCAAGGGGGCAGGTGTTGGAAGGGCTGACGGACAGGAGTTTAGAGAAAGTACAGGGGTTAAGGTTAAGTGCAGCCATGCAGAGGGCAAGTGGGATGAAACTGGAATGGGACATGGGCAGGAGGGGAGAAGATTCCAGCCCTTCCTCCTGACAATGTTATTTAACGTCAAAAGTGACCCCATCTTCCCAGGATCCCTCCTTGCTGCTGGCCCTGTCTCCCCTAGATGCTGCCCGTCCTGTGCTTCTCAGAGAACAGCCCTCATCCCATTCTGTTTCCTTCCTCTATCTAATGAGGAGACTCTGTGGAAAGACTCAGGGGAGAGGCTGAAGGCATCAACAGCTCAGCAGGAAGTGTACCCTGCACAAGGGGGTGCTGCTGCCTTCTTCCCTGAGGGCTCCCAACTTTCTGCAGGGTGCTCTGAGTCTTCCTGAAATTCTCCTCTTACACTGGCCACTCCTAGACTCCAAGGTCCCTGCCATCTTCTGATCCCTGGCCCGACTCCACTCCTGCCTGGCTTACCATCCGAGCACACTGCCCAGGACTTGGGTCTGGACATGTCTGGCCTCCTGCTGGGGTGTTCCTGGCAATGGATGGAGCCAGGCAGGGCGGGGTGCTTTCTCCTCACTGTGGCAGCACCTGCCTCCCAGAGACTCTATTTTTTCTCCTGGGCCCTCCAGACATGAGGCACGACCTTAGGTTCCCAGATTCTATGATGAGCAGAAAGACAGGCCCTGCCACCACGGAGCATCACAGTCTGGTCAGGGAACCAATGCCAGTCATCTAGCACACGTGACAACTCGGAAGAGCAAATGTGATTGATGGCAGAGGCAGTGAGGACAAGGAGGATGAGGACAGGAGCTATGTCCTGATAGGCAGGGCCAGCCCCCCTTTCCCAGACTGCACAGTCCCACCCTCATCCAGCACACGCCCCACCTGCCTTCCTCTTCATTTCACTCCATCATGGCCACTATCATGCTCAGAACGACTCTGTGGGTTTCCAAAGGAGGGTAAGGTTCAAGCCCTCTGCCTAGTACTCAAAGTGCTCCCGAGCTATCTCCCTCCCCTGCCAGGCTGATTCCACTCCACAAACATATACACGTACACACTCAGTCACACACACGTGCATGCACATTCACATGCTCACCCACGCATATATAGTCCCATGCCCAGACACACATGTACACTAACACAGAGCACTCAATCCCCAGAGCTTAGGCTGTGATGTGAGCAATGGCCATTGGGAGCAGCTATACATGCAGATGAAGCTTTAGTTGCTCCCTGCCGCTCACCTCTGGCTGTGCAGCTCAGTTCCTAACAGACCACAGACCTGCTACAGACCTGAGGCCCAGGGATGGGGGATGGCAGCTCTTGTGAACATGCCGTGCATCTTTCTCTCCTTATCCTAGTACAAAATACAGTCACACATTGCTTAATGATGGGGCTACCTTCCGAGAATTCGTCGTCAGGCAATGGCATTGTCACATGAACACAGAAGTGCACACACACAGACCTAGAAGGTGTAGCCTACTCCATACCTGGGCTAATGCAGGCACTGTCCTCAACACTATGGACAATTCTAACACAATGCTGAGTATTTGTACAGGGTAAATATATCTAAACATAAAAAGGCACCCCAACAGCACCTGTGGCTCAGTGGGTAGGGCACTTAGCCCCATATACCAAGGGTGGCGGGTTGGAACCTGGCCCCAGCCAAACTGCAACAAAAAATAGCCGGGCGTTGTGGCAGGTGCCTGTAGTCCCAGCTACTTAGGAGGCTGACGCAAGAGAAATCACTTAAGCCCAGGAGTTGGAGGTTGCTGTGAGCAGTGTGATGACATGGCACTCTACCAAGGGTGATAAAATGAGACTGTCTCTTAATAAAAAAAAAGGCACCCCAAACCACGGTATTAGAATTTTACTGGACTGCTGTCACATACCCAATTCATGAATGATGAAAACATTGTTATGCAGCACATGACTGTATTCCCTATGTCTGGGGGCTCTGCCTACTGTAAGCCACTGCCTCCTTTGTTCCTGCAATTGAAACAAGCCTCTCCTGCCCCCAAAGTCCCATAGCCCTGAGCTTAGAAAGGGGCACTTTTGAAGGTCTAACTGATCTACCATAATGATAACATTCTCTTCCTACCTTCTTAGTGCCTGGGGAAATGGAGGGTTCTTATTTATTCCAGCTTGCTGGAAGCAAGTCTTCACTAAATGTCTCTGTTCCTGGAATAGGTATGATTCAGATGAGGAGGGGATAAGTTCCATGAGAGTGAGCAAAGGCTACAACACCTCTCTGGGCCTTGGTGTTCCCACCTATAAAATGGGAATAATCCATCCCCTTCCCTGAGGATTAGTGTAAGTATCAAAGTATAATATGTAGGTCAACCACACTCTGCAAATGGAAGCCATTATTGCCTCCCTTATAGTAGTTAACATATCACTATCATTATTCCTGAGACAGGAAATCCTCAGAGGCTTACAGTCGGCCCACCAAATGATTCTTGCCAAGTAATAAAGTATTTCACCAAATGTTGACTAACTATAGCACAAATCATACTTGTTTTCTCCCTCAACTAGTCAGGTAAGCTTCTCCTAGCATCTAGAACAGAACAGTATTTCACTAGTTCTCTTAGTCTTAGCTGTCATTCTTTGTGTTTTTTGTTTGTTTTTTTAGATAGCGTCTCAAGCTGTCACCCTGGGTAGAGTGCCGTGGTGTTTCAGCTCACAGCAACCTCAAACTCTTGGGCTTAGCAATTCTCTTGCCTCAGCTTCCCAAGTAGATGGGACTACAGGAGCCCGCCACAAGGCCTGACTATTTTGTTGGTTGTAGTTGTCACTGTTGTTTGGCAGGCCCGGGCTGGGTTCAAACCCACCAGCCTTGGTGTATGTGGCCGGCGCTCTACCCACTGAGCTAAGGGCGCTGCCAGCCGTCATTTTTTTAAAAACAATCTCACACACAGCAGGTAAGTACATACCTATAAAAACCCACTTATGTGGTACTGAGTTAAAGGATATTTTCTAGTGGCTAAGAGTCGCCACAAAATAATTAAATCAGCAAAGTCAAGTGACACTAAGAGGATATACTCCCACCTACTGGGCACAGTGTAAGGGTGTACAGCACACCTCCTGAGAATGGGACCAACCACAGCAGGGACCTTGCCGAATGAATGAAAACGTTATAACCTATACCCTCATATTAATCTGAAATTAAAAAAAAAAAAACACTGGCCGGTGCCTGTGGTTCAAAGGAGTAGTGTGCCGGCCCCATATACTGGAGGTGGCCGGTTCAAACCCGGCCCCGGCCAAAAAAATTGCCAAAAAAAAAAAAAAACACTAAGAGCCCAGCTTGTTGTGAGCAAGCAAAATGATGGCACTGAAATTTGCACTACAGGGATCACCAGACTTGCCGGACCCACACAGTAATTGTGGTGTCTACCCAGCCACTCCAGAATCTTCTTCTCAATGGAGAAAATTTCCAAAACCAACATGGGGTGCTGTGGACACAGAACTTTCCAAATCTTACCAAAGTTTGTACCAAAGAAAAACTCAAAGGAGAAATATTTGCAGCACTAACACATGCCCAGGTCAAGAGGTCAATTGTGTCTGGAACCCTCCTCCAACCCCGCCAACCATAAATAGTACCATTACTAGGGTGTGGGAGAATTCAGAGGGCTTGTCTACCCCCAAACTGCAGCCCTGGTTATTCTCAGCATAAAAGGCTTCATCAACAGGTTTTCTTCCAGTTTCATCTTTCCCCTTTTGAAACAGTCTGAAACAAGATCATTTTCTTTTCCAAGGAATAATGCAAAACTGTAAAATTGAAAAGTACATCCTCTTTGGATTAAGAAAAGCCAATTTTCTATGGATCAATGTAACAACACAGAGGATGAGAGGGAAGCCCTTTCTCATTCTCTCCTGAGTGGACGTGAAGAGGCAGCGGGACCCCAGTCCTGGTGGCACCCTGACTCCTGATAGCAGAGAGAGTGGTTCTGGGCCCTGTTACTTCACTCAAGAAACAGTGTTCCCATCTGTCAACTCCCATGAAAGGCAGCTGGAGAGACAAGACTACACTCCTGGCTGCTGCTTCAAGCATCCAGCCTCCAGTGGACAAATGGATATCACTTGCCTGCTATGTGCTAGGCACCTATATTTCAGGAGCTGGGGACATATCAGGAAGCAGGACAGGCAGAGTTTTTCCTGCCCTCCTGGGAGCCCACAGTGTGGCATCAATGGGACAAACTGGTGGCCTTGAAGCCTGCAGTCTGATCTGGGCACCTGACTCCCTGAAGGGGCCTGGCTGGTCATTTTATCTCCTCAGTTTCTTTGTCCAGAAACAAGCACAGGGATGATGACACCATCAGGGGTCCAACAACACTTCCTTACTTCTGCATAACATCTGCATCCAAAATCACTCCACGATACTCTTTTGGGAGATTCTGGGTTACCAGAGTCAGGAAAGGGAGCTCTGACTTGGGGGCTGGGGGTTGCAGACGGGAAGCTGTGAAAGTGGTACTGGGAGGGAGAGCACATGTAGAGGGTAGGGGGAGAGGCACTGGTCAGGGAAGTGTGCGGCTATTCCTGCTGGAACAGAGGAGGGAAAAGAAAGAAGGAGGTGCAGGCACTATTTTCCTCCAGCCCTTTATTTCCAGCCCAGTGTAGGTATTCATTCTACCTCCGTGGGTGCCACCTGACCTCCAGGAGGGTGTTTGTCACCCTGTGTCCTACTTATCTTTGTGCCTGGGTGCCTGGCTCTGAGCTGACCCAGTGCGGAGTTCAGTTTTTTTCATCTTGGTTCTAAGCGCACAAAAGCTCAGTGAATGGAATCTAATGATACCCCCAAACCAAGAGTTGGGCTTCTTCTGAACTGGACATAAATCCGGGGACTCACTCAGCCTGGAAGATCTCCTACAGCTAGGTGGGTTTTGCCTCAACTCACATGCCTGCAGCCCACCAGGCATTGCCTGTCACTGTTATCCTGGCTCACTGAAGGCTCTTCTTGTCCTGCTGGCTGCACATACCTGCTTCCTCTCCCCACTCAGACAATCTCCTGTCTACACGGCCACCCCACATTTTCCTTCAATCACCAGCCCCTTCTCCTCCTTCTGAAACAATCTGCAGCCAGGTTCCTCTTTCATCACTTCATGCCCCTATCATAGCAAACATCTCTGAGCTAGTATCCAGCCCCAAGCATTCCCTGTGTAAGCAGCCAAACTAAAGGTGTCACTCCTCAAGAACCTGCCATATTTCCCAATGCAATGGTAAATTGACTATGCTATCAAGAATACATCCCCATGCAGCCAGCAGAACAGATGGAAACCTGAGGCAACAACTGTTGTGGCTATCTGTAGCCCCTTCTTCCCTTGCAACAGCTCGAGATATTAAGAGCTAGGATTGGGGCTGGGCACAGTGGCTCACACCTGTAATCCTAGCACTCTGGGAGGCTGAGGCAGGTAGATTGCTTTGAGCTCAGAGGTTCAAGACCAGCCTGAGCAAGAGTGAGACTCCATCCTTAAAAATTGCTGGGCATTGTGGCAGGAGCCTGTAGTCCCCGCTACTCCAGAGGCTGAGGCAAGAGAATTGCTTGAGCCCAAGAATTTGGGGTTGCTGAAAAGAATTTGAGCTATGACTCCACAGCACTCTACCAAGGGCGACAAAGTGAGACTCCTGTCTCTCAAAAAAAAGTTAGCCAGGCATTGTGGTGGGCTCCTATAATCTCAGCTATTCAGGAGACTGAAGCAAGAGTATCACTTGAACCCAGGAGTGTGAGGCTGCCATGAGGTAGGCTGTGGCCTTGACACTCTAGCCTGGGAAACAGAGCAAGACCCTGTCTCAAAAAAAAAAAAAAAAAAGAGCTGGTATTGGTCAGGTGCAGTAGTTAATGAGTATAATCACAGCACTTTGGAAGGCCAAGGAGGGAGGATCACTTGAGGCCTGGAGTTCAGGACTAGCCTGGGCAACATAAGGAGACCCCCATCTCTATAGAAAATTAAAAAATCAGCCTGGCATGGTGGCACACACCTGTAATCCCAGCTACTCGGGAGGCTGAGGCAGGAGGATCACTTCAGCCTCAGAGTTCAAGATATGACCATGTCCACCCTAAAACACAGATGGAAATCCTATCTCTTAAAAAAAAACTTTTTTTAAAAAAAGAGCTAGTTTTATTATGGAGGAAAGCCCACACAGGCCTTAAAAGCCAATGGTTTACACTCCATGCAGGACTGTAATCTACAGGCCACCATTCTGTCCAGTGGTAAAGCCCAGCCTAGCACGAGGAGGTAGGCAAGTCTCAGTTCCCTCACCCCCATTTGCCACTGGCCACTCTCTGGGCAAGCAGACATCCCATCATTCCCTTTTGTCTTGGGCCAATTTGTACCCCAGGCACAGACTTCAGTGTCCCATTTACTAAAACACCTTCCTCCTTTCATCCTTAAGTCACCCTTATTAAAAGAGGGAGGTGGACCTCAAAGTTCCAGCAGCATAGTTTAGCCTTTTGAGCTAGAATTGCAGTCTCTTGGCACTTGCTCAGTCTGCTTCACCTCCATGTGAAAAGACATGCCTCCCTCCTTCTCTGTGCCCCAACCCCTTCTCCTCCATCCAACACCCAAACTGAGGCAAGTTATCTGCCCCTCCTCCACCTTGGACCACCACCCATGCCCTGTGCCTTCTCTGTGACCTGGCCAAGCCACCCCTCCTGTGAGCCAGGCCTAGCCAGCTCAGCTCTGCATGGGCAGGGTAGCACTTTCACCGCTCCAGGAGGGAAAACTTCCGATCCTCAGGAAGACAATAAGCAGGCCTTCCCATTTCCCATTTCCCCTCTACCTTCTGATGAGATGGGATTAAAGCCACAAAATAAACACACAAGTGCGATCCTCTCCACTCATACTACAGAACATCTAACAACCAGGTAGCATAATTGTTGTAGAAAAGCAAATGAGATCAGGAGATGTCACCCTGTTGTAAGGCTTGGTAGCTAAAAGAAACTTCCCAAGATAAGTAACTACAGTGCAATGAAGAGGCCTGATCCTGGAACCCAGTGGTGAGAGCTCTCCAGATGCAACTTTGGGCAAGGGATATGATATCTCCAGTCTCAGTTTACCCTTCATACACAAGAGGGTAACATCAACCAAAGTGACCAGGAGGACAGGAAAAGCTGATGTCTTTTCTACTCAGTCCCTTCAGCCTATGTGGTGAGGCCTTCCTGGACTGCACATCACATCACAATCCTCCCCTGTTCTACTGTTCCGGGACATGGATTGCCACTGGACACACTATGTATTTGTTCATTTCTTTCCATCCACGCCCCTCCTCAAGAATGTCAGCTCCATGGGACAGGGTTGTCTTCCAACTCACTGTGCCATCCCACTGCCCAGAAAGCACCCAGCAAAGATATTTATCCAAGGACAGTGTGGTCTATGTGCTCTGAGGGCACCAACATGACACTCAGGGTCCTGATGCTCCACTGTGTCTAGGCAGATAAAGAAGATACTCAGTACTAGTCAAAATCTGCAGATGGGAAACTGAGGTGCAGAAAGTACCTGCACCACCGAGGGCACTGAACGAACATCTGAGGACCTGAACACTGAAAAGCAGGCACCGTAAAGTGGCTTCAAATAATACTGAGACTTGAAGAGTCATGTTCAAAGAAAGAGTATCAAGATTTCCACGTGGACGCTGGCCACTCAGATTAGGTCAAAGTAGGGAGGACCTGAGAGCATCCCTAGGACAGGGACTGACACGGTGCCTCCCACTGGGGTGCAGCAGTAGTTCTGTCTGTCCATCACAGAATATGGTACAGCCTGAGATAACAGAATTGGAAAGTGGACACTCAGCTCTCCAGTACCATCTAAACTGACTGATCAGCTTCTCAGATCAGCTGACTAGGTTAAGAATTGGGTATGAGAAAGCTGTTCTGAAGTTCAGAACTGGAGTTCTTGCTGGTTGAGGTGTATTTAGTCAAAAACACTAGCCCAATAAAGGTCAACAAGACACAGCCATGGCTGGGCACAGTGGCTTGCTCATGTTTGTAATCATGGCACTTTGGGAGGCCAAGGCAGGAGGACTGCTTGAGACAAGGAGTTAGAGACCAGCCTGGGCAACATGCTGAGACCCCGTCTCTGCAAAAAAAAAAAAATAGTAAAAATTAGCCAGGAATGGTCCCAGCTATAGTCCCAGCTGCTTAGGAGGCTGAGGTGGGAGGATGGGTTGAGCCCAGGAGTTTAGGGTCACAGTAAGTTATATCCACATCACTGCAATCTAGCCTGGATAACAGAACAAGACCTAGTCTCTACAAAAAAAGAGAGAGAAATTCTGGTTTCTCTTCAGATCCCATAAATCTTTTGCCTTTTAAATAAAGAAACAAATAGCCAGGAATTCTGGATCTCCCAGGCATGAGTTTTACTCTAAAACTTCACTCTCTACCACATCACCATTAGCATGCTAGTAAGATAGACTCGCAATTATTCTAGAGAAAAAAAAAAAAAAGAGACAAGAGGACAAGCAAGTGTCCCAAGCCACTCAGCATTCATTCCAGACACACTGGCCAGGCACTGCTCTGGGCAGGGTGCCCAAGGAAGGTGGGGAGCTGCAATGGGCAGACATGGGTACATCCTCAGCTCTGCACCCACCAGCTACAGGGCTTTGGCAAGTTATTTAATTTCTGTAGGTCTCAGTATTCTCGCTCGCAGATGGAATAAAAACCTCCTGGAATGGTGGCATCTGTTAAAAAGAAAATTTATCTAAAGCTCATGGACAAACGAAACAATACCAGGGGGAAGGAAGGAAGATAGAAGTCCTCAGGCACCAGGCAGTGGCTTCTCACTGAGCTCAGCACTCTCCTCCAGCTATCATGGGCTTCCGAGGTACAGGAGCCATGAAAGAGAGCCACAGAAGGCACAGGAGGGAAGACCATGTGGAAGAGGCCTCAAAGAGCAGCTCCAGGGCAGGCAGGATGCAGCAGAAGGTGACAGACACAGAGCAACAGAGCTAGGGATCCTGAGGGGCTAGAAAGCATGTGGGAAGAAAGTGAGCCGTACAGGCCAGGTGGAGTCTGAACAGGATTAGGGTATAGGACAGCAGGGCTTCCGCTCAGGGAGCCTAACTTATTTTGAAGCTCAGGAATTCCAGAGAGCTACAGGTTTTTGGAGCAGGGAAATGGTTGTGAGTATGTTTTAGAAGATTAATGCCACAGTGGTGTGGGATGAAATGGGAAGGAAAGACTAAGTAGGATGAGAAACAGCCCCAGCCCCTTTGGGCTGTAGCAAGGAAGTGACCAGTGCCAGGGTCTAGAAGGCTGGCAGGGGCAAGGGAGAAACATGAAACTGGAATTCCTTAAGGTCTGGAGGGTGCGGGGGGTGGGGGAGAAAGGTTTAAAGCACTCTGCAGGAAAGCTCCACAGGAGGCAGCATTCAGAGAGAAAGGATACAGGTGGGCAGGCTGAAATTTGGGGAAAGGGGAGAGAACAAAAGGGAGGTGGATGAAGAATGAAGGCTGACAGGTACAGTGTTGCAGGGCTCAAAGAAGACACGCTCCAATGACAAGCCACTAGAGCAAAAGATGCCAGGGTTGCTGGTAACCTTGAAGAGTATAAAAGAATAAGAGGTACGGGGCAGCACCTGTGACTCAAAGGAGTAGGGCACCAGCCCCATATGCCGGAGGTGGCAGGTTCAAACCCAGCCCCAGCCAAAAACTGCAGGAAAAAAAAAAAGAGAAATACAAGCCTGCTTACATAGAAAGTGTTTTGGAGAGCTGAAGACAGCTGAGCTGGGAAGCAAGGAGAAATATAAATCAATGAGATGCTGATGGGGAGATCACTCACACTGATCTATTCTAAGGGCTCATTAAAATTCTCTTTTTTTTGAGACAGGGTCTCACTTGTTGCCCTGGGTAGAATGCCATGGCATCATAGCTCACAGCAATCTCAAACTTGGGCTTGAGCCTCTTGCCTCAGCTTCCAGAGTAGCTGGGACTACTGGCATTCACCACAATGCCCTGGCTAGTTTTTCTATTTTTAGTAGAGATAGGGGTCTCACTCTTGCTCAGACTGATCTGGAATTCCTGAGCTCAAGCAATGCTAGGAGTGCTAGGAGTGCTAGGATTTACAGGCATCAGCCACCACGCCCAACCAAAATAAAAGTTTTTTGTTTTTTGGGTTTTTTTGTAGAGACAGAGTCTCACTTTATTACCCTTGGTAGAGTGCTGTGGTGTCACACAGTTCACAGCAACCTCCAACTCCTGAGCCCAGGCGGTTCTCTTGCTTCAGCCTCCCGAGTAGCTGGGACTACAGGCACCCACCACAACGCCCGGCTATTTTTTTGTTGCTGTTTGGTGGGGGCCAGGTTTGAACCCGCCACCCTAAAAATAGCTGGGTGTTGTGGTGGGCGCCTGTAGTCCCTGCTATCTGGGAGGCTGAGGAAAGAGAATCAATTAAGCCCAAGAGTTTAAGGTTGCTGTGGGCTATGATACCATGGCACTCTACCGAGGGCAACAAAATGAGACTGTCTTAAAAAAAAAAAAAAAAAGAAAGAAAGAAAGAAAACCTGGCCAGCGCCTGTGGCTCAGTGGATAGGGGAATGGCCCCACATACGTATTTTTAGAGACGGGGTCTCACGCTGGCTCAGGCTAGTCTCGAATCTGTGAGCTCAGGCAATCCACCCGCTTTGGCCTCCCAGAATGCTAGGATTACAGGCATGAGCCACTGTGCCAGGCCTTAGCCAAAATAAATTTAAAAGTAAATAAAATCCCTCCTAGAGAGACAAGAGTACAGACTCTTCCAACTGACACTGATCTTCAGGGTCACAAAAGGATAGTAAGGTGATGTCCTACTGATGACAGGTATACAGAGTAGATTAGGACAGATACCCATAAGCATGTGGGTAGAAAAAACACTTCCTCCTCCCTTGGCTAACCCCTTCACTCACCTCCATCTGACCACCCATTTTCCAAGTGTCCTCTGCCACCTCAATCCAACCAAATCTTAGCCCTCTGTACCAGGGTACCCTCTCCTGCTCTCTACTGCCCCAGATCAGAAATTCTCCTGGAATCATATGCATGCTTCCCCTGGAATTATCTATGAACCTGTGTAATCTCCTCAGCTAGAATGCAAGGGCCTGGGAGGGCAGTGCCTCATACCAAGGCTGACAGAAATCCCTGTTGCAGAGCTTCACTCAAGAGCAGGCATAAAGAAGTACTGAAAAATTACCCAAAGGAAGAAAACTGGGTCACACTTTCATTCGACAAACATTCAGGGAAAGGAACACAAAAAAGCTTGGAAGTCAGCACCCTGAACTTGTCAGAAGCCAGAAGATCCAGGCTGTCAATCACTTCTTACAACTTGGTTCAATTTTGTCCCCACCCACAGCCCCATCCCACACAGAGAGAAGACGAGCTGCGTGGAAACTGCACTAGGTGGTCGCAGCTTCACAGGTTTCCCTGACATCTCCCGGAAGCTGACCTTGGGAGCATTGAGGAAGAAGCCTATTCTTGCCTCACCGGGCAACTGGTCTAACAGGAAGACAGAGAGCAAAGAAACAGACATCTGTGGACCATGTTCAGTGCTGAGGGACAGAATGAAGGAGGCAGACAGCTGCGTGGGGTGCTACTTAAGACAGATGATCAGCAAAGACCTCAGTGAAGGGTGTTATCTGAGCTGCCACCTTAAGGAGAGGAAGGAGCCAAGCACTAGAAGTGCCAAGAGGGGAATGAAGAAAAGCACTTCAGGAAGAAGGAACAGCCAGTGGGACATCCTGAGGACCAAGAAAGAAAGCAGTGCATATGGCTGCAGTGTGGGGGACCAGGGACAGCACAAAGTAGACAAAGCAGGAGAGGCTGACAGGTGCCTGGCTGATAGGGCTTCATGGTTCTTGGGTAGGAATCAGCATTCTATTCCAAAGGTTCTAAGGCAAATGAGTCACATGACCTGATTCCTGTTTTCAAACATTCATGCAAATCACCACACTCCTCAAGCTAATCCTCTATTAGTAAAATAAGAAACCCCTCCTTGAAGTGCAAGGTGTAGTGCAGGTAAGTGACAACATGCTAGAATGTATTTTATAACTCTAAAGCACTCAATAAACTTTAGTTATCATCAAAGTTCAAATTAGGGCTAGTGTCAAAATTAGACAGGAAGTTTTATTTTAATTTATTTATTTTTTCTGAGACAAAGTCTCACTTTGTTGCCCTCAGTAAAGTGCCATGGCATCATAGCTCACAGCAACCTCCAACTCTTGTGCTCAAGTGATCCCCTTGCCTTAGCCTCCCCAGTAAATGGGACTACAAGCGCCTGCCACAATGCCTGGCTAGTTTTTTAGAGATGGGGTCTCACTCTTGCTCAGGCTGATCTCAAACTCCTGACCTTAAGCAATCCACCCGCCACAGCCTCCCAGAGTGCTAGGATTGCAGGCATGAGCCCCCTCACCCAGCCTTAGACAGGATTTTTTTTTTTAAGTTTTTAAAAAGACTCTCACCTCCACCCAAAACAAACCAAAATGCTTTCTCATAAAGTGAGCTATTAGGGTTGGGAAACCTACAACCTGAAGACACATGTGGCCCCCTAGGTCCTTAAGTATGGCCTTTTGGCTGAATCCAAATTTTACAGAACAAATCCTTTTATTAAAAGGGATACAGGGGCGGCGCCTGTGGCTCAGTCGGTAAGGCGCCGGCCCCATATACCGAGGGGTGGCGGGTTCAAACCCGGCCTCGGCTGAACTGCAACCAAAAAATAGCTGGGTGCTGTGGCAGGCGCCTGTAGTCCCAGCTACTCGGGAGGCTGAGGCAAGAGAATCGCTTAAGCCCAGGAGTTGGAGGTTGCTGTGAGCTGTGTGAGGCCACGGCACTCTACCAAGGGCCATAAAGTGAGACTCTCGGTAGGGCGCTGGCCCCATGTGCCGAGGGTGGCGGGTTCAAACCCAGCCCCGGCCAAACTGCAACCAAAAAATAGCCGGGCGTTGTGGCGGGCGCCTGTAGTCCCAGCTGCTCGGGAGGCTGAGGCAAGAGAATCGCTTAGGCCCAGGAGTTGGAGGTTGCTGTGAGCTGTGTGACGCCACGGCACTCTACCCGAGGGCCATAAAGTGAGACTCTGTCTCTACAAAAAAAAAAAAAAAAAAAGGGATACAAAAGAGAAGGATGAAGCTTTTGTTGCTTAAAAAAGAATAATTGTGAAATTAGATGGTCACAGATTCTCCACCCACTATCAACAGATATTTAATAGTAACAATACCTACTATCTGCAAGGCACTTAGTTTACAGAGCTCTTTCATGTCTGTTACAAGAACTGTTAATTAATAACCACTGTTCTTTGTAGCTGTTAATTTAGTGACAGTGTTGCAAATTGGTTACTTCTTACAATATTTACCAGGTGTACACAGTCTCTCCTTGGATAAGCTGACCAGTCATGTCGACCTATCATCTTTTATCAGGTTTGACATCCTCACTTGCTGTGGTCTCTATCCTCAAATGTCCAAATCTGACAGAGACTGAATGATGATAATAATCATAGTACCACTGAGTGCTTCTAATGTGCTAGGCACAGTTCTACTTGCTTTACACAATCTTCGCATTATCCCAGTACTTTTTTTTTTTTTTTGAGACAGGATTTCATTCTGTTGCTCAAGCTAGATTGTAATCAAGTCATCATAGCTCATTGCAACCTCAAACATCTGGGCTCAAGCAATTGTCCTGCCTCAACCTTTGGAGTAAATGAGACTACAGACATGCACTATCACACCTAACTAATTTTCCGATTTTTTGTAGAGATGGAGTCTCACTATGTTGTCTGTATTGCCCAGGCTGGTCTTGAACCCACTCACGTGATCCTCCACCTTGGCCTCCCAAAGTTCTGGGATTATAGGTGTGAGCCACTGCCCCAGCCTCAATATATTTTTACACTCCATTTTTTATATAAGGCACCTGCTGTGTGGAGAGGCTATGAGCTTCATCAGAGGACATTCAGTGGACTAAGTTGGAGGCAAAAGTTGATCTGATCCAGTGTCCTCATAAGTAATCGCTGTTGTGCTAGATAATTCCAGCAAAGCACTTATAATATGGTGCTTGGCACAACACAGGTATTCAGCAAATAAAAGCAGCTGTGATTAGCAGGACATAGGTAGTTTCCAGTTCCCTCGAGTGTCACCTCCAGGACAGCAGCGACCTTGTCTGGCTGGATGACTGTTGCACTCCCAGCATCTAACCTAACGCACGTTTGAGGAATGGATAGATAAATGAATGAATGGAAGTCCCTCCCAAAAAGTGGAGCTGCCTGCGCATGGCTCTTTGTGCACGTCTGTGTCGCGCTACAGTTACTGCCCCTTAGTAAGCACATCAGGCGAATTTGAGGACACAGACGGTGTCTGAAGACGTGCGATCTCCACTCAATGCCAGGAAAGCGGAAGCAGCTCCCAAGGGAGGAAGGAATGCGTCTGAGATTGCGCTGCTGGCGGGTCTTGGCTCCAGCCAGGTTCTGCCCTCCAGCCCGCCTGCTCCCTGCGGGAACACTGTCTGCCCGGGGGGCTGGGACTAGCGACAGACAAAGACTACTGGGGCCGCCACGCTGACAGAAATGCTCGTTCCCCTCGCCCACCTCCCTGGCATAGAGCCCAGTATCACCGTGCATTGCCCGACCTGCGAGCTTCTGTCGTACCAGGATCCGGGCCCCGAGAGAAGCAGACGGCCTACGCGCCCAGCCTCCTCGCCACCCGCGTCGGGTCGCTGGGGCGAGGGAGGCCACGAGCCCCACCGCCCTGTCACCTTCAGGGCCGCACCCCCGCCCGCCCGCCGCGAGTCCCTCAACACCAGCGGGCGCTGCCACCGCCGCCCGTCCGGGTCTCCAAGCGCGTTGGCCTCCTGGCGGCGCCAGCCTCGTGCTGCGCGCCCCGGGACCACCCCCGGACCCTCCCGGACCCTACCTGCTGGGAGAGGGGGATGAGCGGCGCCGCCATCTTCCCGCGGACTCGGGATCCGAGCGCCGGGGGAACGGAGGCGGGGCCGCTGCGCGGTGCGCGTGCGCGGGGCAGTGCGCGCGCAGCTGGTCCGAGAGAGGGCGGAGCCAATGGCAGGGAAACGCACGCGCAACCGGTGAGGGAGGGGCTGGGGCGGGTTCGCGCTCACGTAACCGGGAGGGGGCGGTGCCTGGGAGGCGTGACGCTAGGACCCACGCGAGGTGTCAGCTAAGCTAACACTGCCACTGCCCACTGCCACCACCCTTGCCTTACTGCGTTGGTCAGACTCTCAGACATTTGGCAGCTGTACGAGTCTGTCATGCCTCCGGCCCTTGCCTATGCAGACTGTCTGCTAGGGATGCTATTCCTATCCCGGTGCACCCACGGACGCATGATGCGGAGGCGGTCGCCCTCAACCTGCCCCAGGCTCCCTGTTCCTGGGATAGCTCTGTGTGTGTGTCTTCTAATCTGGGTCTGCCCTTACGTCTTCAGCTTCAGATAGGGTTGGGCCAGCACTTAAGCTCTTTGTGCATCGCTCACGATGCCTGAGGTTATTTCTTAGCTGCTCTTTCTGTATGACCTTCTCAAGTCATTTAACTAGGCTCCGTGTGCTCTTAGTCCCCTCTTGGGAAGAGAAGGAATGGTAGGTTACATGTGTATGCTGTTACCTGTGCCTCACATTTCCCCGCAAAGAGTCCCCAGGCACTTGATGGCTGCTGGAGGGCCATTACTAGGGGAACAACCCTACTGCAGAGGAGCATTTATTCAAGCACGTTTTGTCTTCCCTTGACTTTGAGCATCCACCACCCCAATTTCCACAGACAGGGTGAGAAAGGAAGTCCGATCAGGCAGCTAACCGAAGCACAAGGCTTCTTCAGGAAAGGTTATCTGCTCCCCCACCCACCCACCGCCCAGCCACTGCTGCCCCACCTAGCCACCCTCCCTGCCATCCCCCCAGTCCCCATACCATGCCTCACATGATGGTATAGTGAGTGGGGGCTGACACCAGTTCCCAGCAAGCAAGCCAAAAGGCCTGTGATCTCAGGGGTGGGGGTGCAGCTGCTGGTCCATCTCCTCCTTTCTGGTGTCTCACAAGCTGCTGCTCCACATCTTCAGTGACTCAGCGTGTCTCATGCCGTTCAGAGATGAGCACTCCTTTGTGACTAACTGACCATTCTCCCGCCAACCAAGTGTTGAGCACTGTACCTTTGCTGGGCCTGGCTTCCACATGAGTGCACAAATGGTGGACCAGACAGACACCTTCTCCCCCTAATTGATAGTCTAGAGCAGGAGTCTCTCTCTGGAGCTACATTAGAACTACACAAAGGGCCTATTAAACACAAACTGGGGTTCTAATTCTGATTTGTAGATCTAGGTGGGACCTATGATGTTGAGACAGAGCAGGGATCCCTCTTAGAGGCCTGCCAAGCCCCGCCCAAGCATGGAAATAAAGGAAAATCTTTTTTTTTTTTTTTTGTAGAGACAGAGTCTCACCTTATGGCCCTCGGTAGAGTGCCGTGGCCTCGCACAACTCACAGCAACCTCCAACTCCTGGGCCTAGGCGATTCTCCTGCCTCAGCCTCCTGAGTAGCTGGGACTACAGGCACCCGCCACAACGCCCAGCTATTTTTTGGTTGCAGTTTGGCCGGGGCCGGGTTCGAACCCGCCACCCTCGGCGTATGGGGCCGGCGCCCTACCGACTGAGCCACAGGCGCCGCCCATAAAGGAAAATCTTGAGTACCTTCAGGGGAAGTTCTGGCATCCAGTTCTGGGAATAACAACAGTCAGCCAGGGTCAAGAAGTGTTATGGTTCCATATATAAACGTAACATATGTTCTTGAGGTATTTTTCAGAAACATCCACCTCAGCAGGGCCTGGTGGTTCACACCTGTAATCCTAGCACTCTGGGAGGCCAAGGTGGGAGAATCGCTTGAGTTTGGGAGTTCTAAACCAGCCTGAGCAAAAGAGAGATTCACACACACACTACTAAAACCAGAAAAATTATCCAGGCATTGTGGCGAGCGTCTGTATCCCAGCTACTCAGGAGGCTGAAGCAGGAGGACCTCTTGAACCCAAGAGTCTGAGGTTGCTATAAGCTAGGGCAACAGCATGAGACTCTGTCTCAAAAACAAAAAATCCCCAAACTAGAAACACCTAACTTGGGACAGGAGTGGTGCTTCATGCCTGTAATCCTAGCACTCTGGAGGAGGCCAAGGCGGGTGGATTACCTGAGCTCACAGATTCAAGACCAGCCTGAGCCAGAGTGAGAGAGACCCTGTCTCTAAAAATAGCCAAGTGTTGTGGTGGGCCACTGTAGTCCCAGCTTACTTGGGAGGCTGAGATAAGAGAATTGCGTAAGCCCAAGAGTTTGAGGTTGCTGTGAGCTGTGACGCCATAGCACTCTACCGAAGGCAACAAAGTGAGACTCTGTGTCAAAAATAAATAAATAAATACACCTACTCTATGGCAAATGGAGATAAGGGAAAACTGAGGAATTGAATTCTGATCTAACCATTTTTTTGTTCTAAATTTACCCTGAGGGTCTTGTCACACCCTTAATTTTAACATTCCTTTCCACTAATCCAAAAATTTCTGAATCCACTTGTTACCCTCCTCACCACCCCTTACCTCCCCACACCCCCCACCCCACCCCACCACCCCGCTTTAGCACATCATGCTTTGGGGCCAGACCAATGTGTAACCTCCATGTATTGATTCATAATTTTGAGTTTTGCCTGCCTGAAATGCATTCCTCCCTTTGAAAACCCTGACTTGTAAACCATCAAGGAGTTCAGGTTTTAAGCTTTAGCTGCCTGAAAATAAAGCCTCTTTTCCCTTTGCAACTCTCAGCTTCAGTGTTTGGTTTCACTGTGCCAGATGAGGGACCCCAGTTTGGTTCAATAGCAATATTTGCATTTCCAACAAATTCCCAGGTGATACTGATGCTGCTGGTCCCTGAACCCCACTGGCCTACATGAAGGAAACAAACATTAGTCAAACATTCATACAAAGAAATAGATTACTATAAAAAGTGAGAGGTGCTACAGACAAAGGTGTGACACTCATAGGCTGAGTATATATCAGTGATAGTGGGGAGTTTATAGAAACTGCAAAGGGGGTTTTGACCTAGGTCTAGTTGCTCGCTGCACAAAGTCCAATTATTGAAACAATGAAGACTGCCAAGTAAGAAAGATATTTTCATCCTTTTTTTTTTTGTAGAGACAGAGTCTCACTGTACTGCCCTCGGGTAGAGTGCCGTGGTGTCGGAAGAAAGATATTTTCAATAAGAAAGTTGTCCTGCTGGGAGAACCTGCCTCAAATCCCTCTCTCTGACTAAGGGAAATCCTGGACTTTTAAAGAAGGGACCGTGTGCCTTGTGGGTAGATCATGGTGTAACTAACAAGGGGCTACATGCATTGGGGGCAGGTTGTGGGGGATGGAGAGTGCTGGCTTGGGAAGTCTGTTTGGGGCCTGGAGAATCTCAACTCCTTTGTCTTGCAGAAAATCCACCATTTCTGGGAAATAACTCAAAAGGTCAAGTAGTCAAGGGAAAGGATATGAAAAAATACATAGGGGTCATTGAAATTTGTTCACAAGAGTGGTTTACAGGGAGCTTAGGGACATCTCAGGCAGAGGTAACTGAAGTGCCAAGGAGCATGATGAGACTGAAGACTTAGACCTCAGAGAACAAGACATAGGGGCCCAAGAAGAGGTAGAACCACACATGGGCTTATGTGACACCCCCGTGGGAAGCCCTCACGGGGTTTTGAGCGTGACCAGATTTGTGTGTTAGAATGGTGACTCTGCAGTGGACAAGGAAAAGGTATGAATGGAAGCAGATGAACCAGCTGGAAAGATGTACAGGTGATCCACAGCACAGAACAAACCAAGAAATGTGAGATATGCAAAATGTAGAAATCCTAGAAAGACATGAGTTTGAGACTTCAGTCATGCTTTGCCTACCTGTGCCAGGGACAATTGCTTAAAGGCATTTTGTTTTTTCTTTCCTTCCCCGTAGTTTTCACACAAGCTGATAAATCAGCTAAACTGGGTATTTTCAGTTGGGTGCGATGGCTCATTCCATCTGGGAGGCTGAGGCAGGTGGATTGCTCAAGCTCAAGAGTTTGAAACCAGCCTGAACAAGAGTGAGACGCCCATCTCTACTAAAAATAGAAAAATTAGGAGGAGGGAGCAAGATGGCAACTGAGTAACAGCTTCTTTGCAACTGGGCAGGGTGAGATTGGGGAGAGAAGACTCCATGCATCTCGGGCTTGTGGGCTCTGCCCAGAAACATCCATTTGGGGATACAGGGAGACAGTGAGAGACTTCTGGACCCCAGGAGGAGGACAAAAGCAGTGGAGAAGTGGTAAGTGGCAGCATTCGTTGAGTCTGAGACTGTGGCTGCCGCAGCTGTATCTACAATAGCAGTGAGATTGCAAACAGGGAAGGTCTTCCCTGAAAGTTGTTTTGTTTTCTTGAACTTGGGCACTCAGTTGAACTACCTTGGGGGAACTTGGGCAAAAGTGCAGATGATTTTAAGGATTGTCTAGGGCCCCGGACTGAGCCCCTGAGCCAGAACAGAGCTAATATTGTTCAGCTGTGGGCCAGGTGTGCAGCCATTGTGGGAGAACTACCCTTGCAGGCTCCGCCCTCAGGGTCGCAGAGCAAGGCTGGGGCTGGGAGACCTCGGGCAAGTGATCTAGTGCCTTAGCAGCACCAAAGGCCAGGACTGAGACGTTGGGGAAGAGCAGAGCTTTTGATATTTGGCAGTGGGAGGGCTGCCTCGGCCCTCAGGGGCATAGAGTGAGACCGGTTTTGGCCCACTGGATAAGCCAGCAGCCACTTCAGGAGAGATCGCAGCAACAAGTGCTTTCCTGGGAAAGCTTCTGCTTAGCCAAGGTTAATGGTTTTGTTTTGTTTTGTTTTGTTTTGTTTGTAGAGACAGAGTCTCACTGTACCGCCCTCAGGTAGAGTGCCGTGGCGTCACACGGCTCACAGCAACCTCTAACTCTTGGGCTTACGCGATTCTCTTGCCTCAGCCTCCCAAGCAGCTGGGACTACAGGCGCCCGCCACAACGCCCGGCTATTTTTTTTGTTGTTGCAGTTTGGCCGGGGCTGGGTTTGAACCCGCCACCCTCAGCATATGAGGCCAGCGTCCTACTCACTGAGCCACAGGCGCCGCCCAAGGTTAATGGTTTAAAGTGTCTTTTAAGTGGGCTGAGGAGAGATTTAGGCTTTCCACCCTATGGGGTTTCAGAAATCACCAGAGGCCTCCAGTCTCCATCTCATACAGCTATATCAGCATTGTGATTAACATCTCATACCCCAGAAGATTACCTGTTGCTCAGACAATATTCAGCAAGATATATATATATTGCTTTGGTTTTGGGTTTGGTTTGGTTTTTGTTTTTTTGTTGTTTTTTTTTTTCATCATTTTCCCTCTAGATTTTTCTTTTTTTCTTTTTTCTTTTCTTTCTTCATTTTTCTAGTTTAAGTATAATTTCTCTTGTTGCATTCTTTAATAATAAGAACTTCATTCTTGCTAGTGTTTCTGACACTATTACTTGGTTTCTCCTCCAATTTTATCCCATAAGGTTTTCTGTTTTTATTTGACTTATAGTATTTTTGTCTTTCCTCTCTATTTCCTCCTGACCTCAAGGGAACCACCCAACCCAGCACTCCCCAAGGTTGGGGGGTTTTAAGTTTGGGTCAAATTACCCTACTGTACACCTATATTACTCCTGTCTCCCTCTTTCTGTGCCTCTCTTGTTTTTGTCAATATTCCCTTTTACTCACCCCCTCTCCTTTCTCTTTTTTCTAATCTCTGTTTTCTCTTCTTGCTCTACAATCTTCTCATTCTTTTGGTCCTGTACCAAAAGGACTCTTTGAAACCTTAGGCCAGAGGCACGGTAACTTAAAGAGCAAGAGGAAGTGAAAGGAAAATTAGGGCAAGGAAACAGATAAAAGAAAACACTCATGAGGAAGAATCAGCAGAAAAATCCTGGCAACATGAAAAAACAGTCAAGAACAAACCACCACCACCCCCGCCCCACAACAAGGGACCATGAGGTAGCTACTGCAGAGGATTCCACCTATAAAGAAATGCTAGAAATGACTGAAGGGGAATTTAAAATACAGATGATGAAAACAGTGAAGGAAATTGCTGAGAAAGTGGAAAATAACCAAAGGTAAATAAAAAAACAGAATCAAATAAGAGATTAATGATACGAAGAATATAGAAAGGATATCGAAAAGCTAAAGGAATTGAAGCAGGCAATTAGGGAACTTAAAGATGCAACAGGAAGTATCAACAACAGATTAGATCATGCATAAGAAAGAATCTCAGAGGTAGAGGACAAAGCTCTTGAGATAACTCAGATAGTTAAAGAGGCAGAAAAATAGAGAGAGAAAGCAGAATGTTCACTGACAGAATTATGGGACTTCATGAAGTATTCAAACATACAAGTTATAGGTATCCCAGAAAGGGAAGAAGAATGCCCCAGAGGAATGGAAGCCATATTGGAGAATATTATAAATAAAAATTCCCCAAATATCACCAAAGATTCTGACACACTCCTTTCAGAGGGATATCAGTCCCCAGGTTGCCTCAACTCTAATAGAGCTTCTCCAAGACACATTGTGATGAACCTGTCCAAAGTCAAGACAAAAGAAAAGATTTTTCAAGCTTCTAGGAGTAAGCACCAATTGACCTACAGGGGCAAATCCATCAGGGTGACTGCAGACTTCTTTGATGAAACTTTTCTTTTTTCTTCTTCTTTTTTTTTTTAGAGACAAAGAGTCTCACTTTGTCACCCTTGGTAGAGTGCCGTAGCATCACAGCTCACAGCAACCTCCAACTCCTGGGCTTAGGCGATTCTCCTGCCTCAGCCCCCTGGGTACCTGGGACTACAGGTGCCTGCCACAATGCCTGGCCAACTTTAATGAAACTTTTTAAACCAGAAGACAATGGTCATCTACCTTTAATCTACATAGAACAATTTCCAGCCCAGAATTCCATATCCTGCTAAGCTAAGCCTTAAAATTGACAGAGAAATCAAATCTTTTACTGATATGCAAACATTGAAGAAATTTGCCACAAGACCAGCTCTATAGGAAATACTTCAAACTGTTCTACACACTGACATCACAATGGACTACCAGCAAAGCAAGCACCTAGAAATTAAAGGACAGAACCTAGCTTCCATAATGATACAAAAGATAAAACTAAGCAATGGATTTTCACAAAATAAGATGAATAGAATGCTACCACACTTATCAATTATCTCAGTAAATGTTAATGGCTTGAATTCCCCACTGAAGAGGCACAGATTGGCTGACTGGATTAAAAAACACAAGCCATCCATTTGCTGTCTGCAGGAAACACACCTAACCTCAAAAGACAGATTGAAACTCAGAGTTAAGGGTTGGAAGACAATTTTTCTTTTTCTTTTTTTTTTTTGAGACAGAGTCTCAAGCTGTTGCCCTGGGTAGAGGGCCATAGTGTCACAGCTCACAGCAACCTCAAACTCTTCGGCTTAAGCGATTCTCTTGCCTCAGCCACCCAAGTAGCTAGGACTACAGATGCCTGCCACAATGCCCAGCTATTTTTTGTTTGTAGTTGTCATTGTCGTTTGGCAGCCCTGGGCTGAATTCGAACCCACCAGCTCTGGTGTATGCAGCTGGCACCCTAGCCACTTGAGCTACAGGCAATGAGCCTGGAAGACAATTCTTCAGGCAAACGGAATTCAGAAGAAAAGAGGGGTTGCAATCTTATTTTCAGATACATGTGGATTTAAAGCAACTAAAGTCAAAAAAGACAAAGATGGTTACTTCATATTGGTCAAGGGAAAAATACAACAGGAAGACATTTCAATTCTAAATATTTATGCACCCAACTTAAATGCTCCCAGATTCTTGAAACAGATCTTAATTAGTCTGAGCAATTTGATATCCTATAAAATAACAGGGGACTTTAACGATCCTCTTGCAGAGCTGAATAAATCCTCTAAACAGAAATTAAACAAATATATAAGGGACTGAAATGAGACCCTAGAACAACTGTGCTTGATAGACGTATATAGAACACTCCATCCCAAAGACAAAGAATATACATTCTTCTCATTGGCCCACGGAACATTCTCCAAAATTGATCATATCCTAGGACACAAAACAAACCTCAACAGAATCAAAAGAATTGAAATTTTACCTGTATCTTCTCAGACCACGAGGCATTAAAGGTGGAACTCAACTCCATCAAAAACATTCAATCCCACACAAAAGCATGGAAATTAAACAACCTTATACTGAATGAAAGTTGGGTGCAGGAAGGAATAAAAGAGGAAATTAACTTCCTTGAGCATAACAACAATAAAGACACAAGTTACCAAAACCTGTGGGATACAGTAAAAGCAGTCCTGAGAGGAAATTTTATTGCTTTAGATGCCTACATCTGAAAAACAGAAAGAGAGCATATCAACAAACTCACAAGCCATCTTATGGAATTGGAAAAAGAAGAACAATCTAAGCCTAAACCTAGCAGAAGAAAATAAATATCTAAAATTAAATCAGAGATTAATGAAATTGAAAACAAAAGAATCATTCAGAAAAATCAATGAAACAAGAAGTTGATTTTTTGAAAAAATAAACAAAATAGATAAACCTTTGGCCAGACTAACAAGAAATAGAAAAGTAAACTCTCTAGTAACCACTGAGAGTTGGGGTAAGAAAGAGCAGAGAGAGGGAAGAGCAGAGAGAGGGAAGGAGGGAGGGATGGGGCCTCAGTGTGTGCCACACCTTTTGAGGGCGAGACACGATTGCAAGAGGGACTTTGCCTAACAAATGCAATCAGTGATAACCTGGTTTCTTGTACCTTCAATGAATCCCCAACAATAAAATAAATAAATAAATAAATAAACAAATAAATAAATAAAATACCAACATCATACTTCCAGGACTTGGAAAAAATTGTATGGAACCAGAAAAAAACCCATATAGCTAAGGCAGTTCTTAGTAATAAAAATGAAGCTGGGGGCATCAGCATACCAGACTTTAGGCTGTACTACAAGACCATAGTGGTCAAAACAGCATGGTACTGGCACAAAAATAGAGACATAGACATTTGGAATTGAATAGAAAGCCTGGAAATGAAACTAACATCTTACAACCACCTAATCTGTGATAAACCAAACAAGAACATACACTGGGGGAAAGACTCCCTATTCAATAAATGGTGCTAGGAGAACTGGATATCCACATGTAAAAGACTGAAACTGGACCCACACCTTTCTCCACTCACAAAAATTGATTCAAGACGGATAGAAGACCTAAATTTAAGGCATGAAGTGATAAAAATCCTCAAAGAAAGCGTAGGAAAAACACTGGAAGATATCAGCCTGGGGAAAGACTTTATGAAGAAGACTTCCATGGCAATTGCAACAACAAAAATAAACAAATGGGACTTGATTAAACTGAAAAGCTTCTGTACAGCTAAGGAGACAACAACCAAAGCAAATAGACAACATGCTTGATAACTAGGATCTATAGAGAACTCAAATTAATCCACATGAAAAAAGCCAACAATCCCATATGTCAATGGGCAAGAGAGATGAATAGAACCTTCTCTAAAGAAGACAGACGAGTGGCTAGCAAAGATATGAAAAAATGTTCATCATCCCTAATTATTAGAGAAATGCAAATCAAAACCACCCTGAGATATCATCTAACCCCAGTGAGAGTGGCCCATATCACAAAATCTCAAAACTGCAGATGCTGACATGAGTGTGGAAAGAAGGGAACACTTTTACACTGCTGGTGGGACTGCAAACTAATACAACTTTTTTGGAAGGAAGTATGGAGAACCCTCAAAGAACTCAAGCCAGACCTCCCATTTGATCCTGCAAACCCATTACTGGGCATCTACTCAGAAGGAAAACAAATCCTTTTACCATAAGGACACTTGCACTAGATTGTTCATTGCAGCTCAATTTACAATCACCAAAATGTGGAAATAGTCTAAATACCCACCAAACCAGGAATGGATTAATAAACTGTGATATATGTATACCATGGAATACTATTCAGCCATTAAAAATGATGGAGACTTTACATCCTTTGTATTAACCTGAATAGAAGTAGAAGACATTATTCTAAGTAAAGCATCACAAGAATGGAGAAGAATGAATCCTATGTACTCAATTTTGATAGAGGACAATTAATGACCTAGTACATGGTGGGGGTGAGGGAAGAGGAGAGCGTAAAGAGAGAGAAGGAGGGAGGGGGTGGGGAAAAGGAAGAGCAGAGAGAGGGAGGGGGTGGGAGAAGGGAAGAGCAGAGAGAGGGAAAGAGAGGGGGGGTGTGGTCTTGGTGTGTGACACACTTTTTGGGGGCAAGACACAATTATAAGAGGGACTTTACCTAACAAATGCAATCAGTGTAACCTGGTTTCCTGTATCCTCAATGAATCCCCAACAATAAAAAAAAAATAAAAATAAATACAGAATAAATTAAGAAAATAGAAAAAATAGCCAGGCATTGTGGCACATGCCTGTAGTCCCAGCTACTTGGGAGGCTGAGGCAAGAGGATTGCTTGACCCAGGAGGTTGTTATGAACTACAATGATGCCATAGCACTCTGCCCAGGATAAAAGAGTGAGACTCAGTTTCAAAAAAAAGAGGGGGGGGTTTTGTTTTGTTTTTGAGACAGGCTCTCACTCTGTCACCCCAGGCTAGAATGCCGTGGTGCAGTAGCACAGTCATAGCTCACTGCAAACTCAAAACTCTTGGGCTCAAGCCATCCTTCTGCTTCAGCCTCCTAGAGTGCTGTGACTACAGGCATGGGCCACCACGACTGGCTAATATTTTTTGTAGAGAAAGGTCTCTTTGTATTGCCCAGGCATTTCTGGGACTCTTGGATGCAAACAATCCTCCTGCCTCAGCCTCTGTGTTTCCTGCAGTCTTGGCCCTTGGCCCAGATGAACTCTTTTTTTTTTTTTTTTTTGTAGAGACAGAGTCTCGCCCCATGGCCCTCGGTAGAGTGCCGTGGCCTCACACAGCTCACAGCAACCTCCAACTCCTGGGCTTAAGCAATTCTCTTGGCTCAGCCTCCCGAGCAGCTGGGACCACAGGCGCCCGCCACAACACCCGGTTTTTGGTTGCAGTTTGGCCGGGGCCGGGCTTTAACCCGCCACCCTCGGTATATGGGGCTGGCGCCCTACTGACTGAGCTACAGGCGCCGCCCCAGATGAACTCTTATATCAATTTTGTTTTTGTTTCTTTCTTTAGGTCAAAGAGGTAATGAAGGCTTTTAAGTATCCTGAATGCCTTTATCAGTCCATGTTTTATAAAGAAAAGAGGAATCATTTTAAGTACTTCAAACAGAGGCAATCGAATAGAGGGAGCAGACTATAAAAGTATAAAAGTGCTGGAAATACTAGAGGAGCAAAAGGGGAATGTAAGGTTACCTAAAGATTCAAAACTACAGGAGGCTGCTAACCGGAAGCAAAAATCGAGGGAACAACAGCAATAGGGAAAGGATAAAAAAAGAAAGAAGAGAGGTGCTCTGAAGAACTTAGATACCCTTCCCTTTCGTTCTTACTCTGGAGAAATAATCCTAATCCACCAACTTCTTTTTCCTAGGATGGACCTGCAAGAGACATCCCCCTTACCAAGGTTGTTTGGTTACGGATGGAGACCTCCCCCTTACTAACAATAACAGTGTTTGGTTACAGATGGATCTGACTGAAAGGATTAACCTGAGGCTCATTGATGTGCAGAGTATGCTATAGTATCTTTAACTGAAGAAATAAGGTGCTTATTTCCAGAAGCCACTTTGGCTCAATAGAAGAATTAATAGCATTAGTAAAAGGAATAACTGTTGTTATTTGTTTATGTAAGAGATAGGGTCTTGCTCTGTCACCAAGGCAGTGGCCCAATCACTATAATCTTGAATTCCTGGGCTCAAGAAATCCTCCTACCTCAGTCTCCCAAGTAGCTGTACAGGTGTGTACCTCCATGGCCAGATGATACAACCACCAAAACATAACAAAATGAAGCAAAACTCTTTTTTTTTTGAGACTGAGTCTCACTCCATTGTGCTAGGTTACAGTGCCGTGGCATCACAGCTCACAGCAACCTCAAACTCCTGGGCTCAAGCAATCCTCTTGCCTCAGCCTCCCAAGTAGCTGGGAATACAGGTGCCTGCCACAACACCCAGCTAGTCTGTTGTTTTTTTTTTTTTTTTCTATGTTGAAGAGACACAGTCTCCCTCTTGTTCAGGTTAGTCTTGAACTCCTAAGCTCAAGTGATCCACCCACCTTGGCCTGCCAGAGTGCTAGGATTACAGATGTGAGCCACCATGCCCCACCTGACGCATAACTTTTTTTTTTTGAGACAGAGTCTCACTTAGTCACCCTCAGTAGCATGCCCTGGGCACAGCAGCAACTTCAAACTCCTGGGTTCAAGCGATCTCTTGCCTTAGCCTCCCAAGTAGCTGGGATTACAGGAGCCCGCCACAAAATGCCTGGCTATTTTTTAGAGAAGAGGTCTGGCTCTTGCTCAGGTTGGTCTTGAACTTGTGAGCTCAGGCAGTCCACCCACCTCAGCCTCCCAAGTGCTGGGATGACAGGCATGAGCCACTACACCCAGCCATCAAAACTCTTCTTCTGTCAGCCCAGGACTATGCTGATAGATGACCAAAAAACGCTTGTTGGGTATGTTATCTCATGCTCTATCCCAGGGGTACCTTGCCTCTAAGGACAAGATTGATAGACTATCAGAAATATTTCTGTGTTTCTCAAAACTATCACTGGTGTTTAACACTAGTATAACTAAAGATAATGTGAATCTCTGGCCTATTAATAATACTTATGGCCAAGTACAGTGGTTCATACCTATAATCCCAGTACTTTGGGGGGCCGAGGGAGGGGGATCACTTGAGACGTGGAATTCAGACAAGCTTGAGCAAGAGTGAGCTATGATGATGCCTGACTCAGGTCACAAAGTCACTTCCTTCAAGTTGCTTTAATGTCAGCTCGTACCCCATTAGCTTTACAGCCTGACAAATCCCCTGTGCTGTGTGGCATGATAGTCTAGGAACTAAACTGAAAACATAAACATAACATAACAACTAAACATAACGTAGCAACTAAACATAAAAGGAGCCAAAAACCTTTGTGTTTCCTTTCCTCTAAAGATCTTGATAAAAGGGGAGAAATGTGAAAATAAATAATTCAAACTTAATTGTAATTTGTTTTTTGAGACAGTCTTACTTTATCTCCCTTGGTAGAGTGCGTGGCATCATATCTGACATCAACTTCAAACTCTTGGGTTCAAGCAATCGTCCTACCTCAGCCTCCGGAGTAGCTGGGACTACAGGCACCCCCCACAACGCTGGTCTATTTTTTAGAGATGGAGTCTTGCTCTTGCTCAGGCTGGTTTCGAATTCATGATCTCAAGCAATGAACCTGCCTAGGTCTCCCAGAGTGCTAGGATTACAGGCATGAGCCACCACACTTAGCCTTAATTATAATTTTTGAAACCCTACAAATTAAGTCTTGAAGGAAATGGGACAGTGTGATCTGAGCCAGGCAACATGTAGCTATAACTTCTGCTTCTCAGATTATAGATTAACTCTCTCCTTATTCTTGTTCTATAAATTGATTAAGAAAAACTGAATGGTTCTCCCATTTCCTCAGAAAGAGGAGCCAATCCTTGGGGAGAGAAGCTGGCTATTCCTGGGGGAAAAGCATTGCATCCATAGAACATGTTCATTTTTACCAACATGAATTTAGTTCCGAGGGTGTGAATGAAGCGGAGTAAATAGGCTCACGAAAGTTAACCTGATCTTCAGGGTGGAAGCCACTTGGGGAGGATGATCCTGAAAGGTTGGGAAAGAATTCTAGGAGATAGGTTGGGGTAGAGGAGAAGTTGTAGGTGGGGAAACCACCTGTGGCTATAAAGAATTGTAGCTGTAGCAGTCCGGTATTGTTATCAGCATCTGGCACAATGCCGGGCATAAATGTCATGAACGTTAATAGATTAGTTAATATAAATGTCAGTGGGTACAGGGTTTCTTTTTGGTGTGATAAAGATGCTCTAAAGTTGATTGGTATGATGGTTACACAACTGTGAATATACTGAAAACCATTATAATTGTACACTCTAAATAGGTAAGTTGTGGGTGGCACCTGTGGCTCAGTGATTAGGGCACTAGCCCCATATACCAAGGGTGGCAGTGTCGAACCTGGCCCCGGCCAAACTGCAACCAAAAATAGCTGGGCGTTGTGGCAGATGCCTATAGTCCCAGCTACTCGGGAGGCTGAGGCAAGACAATCGCCTAAGCCCAGGAATTGGAGGTTGCTGTGAGCTGTGATGCCACAGCACTCTACCAAAGGCAATAAAGTGAGACTCTGTCTCTAACAAAAAAGAAAAAAAAATAGGTAAGTTGTATGATATGTGAGTAATATCTCATTGAAGCTATTTGGAAAGAATTGATAGCCTCAATTATTTTTATGTGAATGGTGGAATTAAAAAGATGAGGGCTGGTATCCTATAACAGTTTCAGCCTGAGTGACTGTAGAAAGAAAGCGCCAATAATGGAGAAATCAGAGAGAGGTGCCAAGGAAAGATTTAGTAAGCTACAAAAACTAAAACTATTTCCCTAATAATACCTAATAACCAGTCCATATTTACATTTCCCAACTGTCCAAATAATGTCTCTTATGCTTTCTAGGTTTTTGGCTTTAAGCAAAGATCTAATCTTAAATTCATGCACTACATTTGGATTCGTCTCCTGGTCTTTTTGATGACATTGACTTTTTGAGGTATAGGTATATTTATACAATGGGAATTGTGAATAAAACAAAATGAACCATTAAAAAAAAAAAACTGGGGCGGCGCCTGTGGCTCAGTGAGTAGGGCGCCGGCCGCATATACAGAGGGTGGCGGGTTCAAACCCAGCCCCGGCCAAACTGCAACCAAAAAATAGCTGGGTGTTGTGGCGGGCGCCTGTAGTCCCAGCTACTTGGGAGGCTGAGCCAAGAGAATCGCTTAAGCCCAGGAGTTGGAGGTTGCTGTGAGCTGTGTGAGGCCACGGCACTCTACCGAGGGCCATAAAGTGAGACTGTGTCTCTACAAAAAAAAAAAAAACCTGAATGGGACTAACTGGCGCCAAAGATAATACCTCCTCCCTTCTCTTGATTTCTTTCTTTCTTCCTTGTTTTCTCTTTTTTAAGTTTTTCTTTTTCTTCCTTCTTTCTTTCTTCTTCTTCTTCTTCTTTTTTTTTTCTTTCTTTTGAGACAGGCTGGTTTTGTTGCTCAGGCTGGTCTTGAACTGAGTGTGAGCTACTGCACCTGGCCCCTTTTTTCCATTTTGTTAATTTTAATAAAAATAAGTTGAATTCTGCTACATGTATAGATTGGATAATAGTGAAGGCCTGTTTTCTTGTTTGTTTGTTTTGTTTTGTTTTTTTGAGACAGTGTCTCACTTTATTCCCCTCAGTAGAGTGTTGTGGTGTCACAGCTCACAGCAACCTCCAGCTCTTGGGCTTAGGTGATTCTCTTGCCTCAGCTTCCCGAGTAGCTGGGACTACAGGCACCTGCCACAACACCCGACTATTTTTGTTGTTGTTGTTGTTGCAGTTTTGTCGGGGCCGGGTTCGACTGCCCACCCTCCGTATATGGGGCCGGCGCCCTACTCACTGAGCCACAGGTGCTGCCCTATTTTTTTTTTTTTTTTTTTTTGAGATTGAGTCTCACTCAAATGCAGTGGCATCATTGTAGCTCACAACAACCTCAAACTCCTAGGCTGTAGTGATTCTCCTGCCTCAGCCTCCCAAGTAGCTGGGACTATAGGCACATGCCACCACACTTGGTTAATTCTTCTATGTTTTGTAAAGATAGCAGGGGTTCCTGCTCTTGCTCAGGCTGATGTCAAATTCCTGACCTCAAGTGATCCTCCCACCTCAGTCTCTCAGAGTACTAGGATTACAGATGTGAGCCACTATGTCTGGCCACTGACATCCTTTATTGATTACTAACCTTTCCTCCTTTATTATCTTGCACCTAACTCTGACTAGATGGCACAACAGACTCCAGGACTGTTAATCCTCCAGGTGGAATATTTTTTTTTTTTTTTTGGCCGGGGCTGGGTTTGAACCCGCCACCTCTGGCATATGGGACCGGCGCCCTACTCCTTGAGCCACAGGCACCGCCCCTCCAGGTGGAATATTAAGTATACATTTCTGGAAAAGACCCCTGCTTCAGCTAATCAGATTACTATAACTATGTGCTAGCCTTGTGTGACATATGTTGAAACCCTGTTAAGCTTCCCAAACTTTTTTTGGCCGGGGCTGGGTTTGAACCCACCACCTCCGGCATATGGGACTGGCACCCTACTCCTTGAGCCACAGGCGCCGCCCAAAAATCATTGCAAGTGTTTTCTTTCTTTTTTTTTTTTTTTTTGGTTACAGTTCAGCAGGGGCCGGGTTTGAACCTGTCACCCTCGGTATATGGGGCCGGCGCCTTACCAACTGAGCCACAGGTGCCACCCTAGGCTTCCCAAACTTTTATGTATGTAAATGACCCCAAACTTGGCACTTGGAAACACTGACTTCTGTTCTCCTGGAATTTGTGATTCCAGGTGGCTGTTCCCAAAATTTGTGCTGGAATAAACTCTACATTTAATCATATTTTCTGAATCTCCTTTATTAAGGTCACTGATCTTGATTGGAAACCAGTGCAATGGTTTGTGACTTCTACAAGGCCAGTGGCACAGCCCAAGTGGCCTGGGATTCCCTCCATTTTTGTGGCTACCACACCAGCCAGTGATTACTAGGGTCTCTCTTATCCAAGTCCAGAGCTATTCTGTCCAATGTGGTAGCCACTCACTGTGTGTAGCTATCTAAGTCAAACTAAACTGGGCCTGAGAAAACCTCCATAGTCAGAAACTCCAGTCCTTACATAACAAATTGCAACCCAACTTACTATGCAAAAATCTGAAAACCTCACTTACGAATATGCTTCTGTAACAAATAGCTGAAGTCTCAGCTAATCACAGCAGCTGTGCTTTAGCCAATCACAGATGGCCAACTATTCAAACTGTGTTCAAATGATGCAAAGGCCGAGCTGTACCCAATCCACATATTTCTATACCCCACTTCTGTTTTTTTGTATGTCATTTTCTTTTTTACTAAAATGATACCAGATCATGTGGCAGCCCTGGAGTCTTTCTGAACTTGTCCTAATTCTGGTGGCTGTCTGATTCATGGATTGTTCTTTTGCTCGAATAAACTATTAAATTTAATATGTCTAAAATAGAAGTTAGTAACAATGAAATAAGATTAAAAAGTTATGCTTGAGTCCACTGGACACCTTCAAAAGCTCTATAGCAACACGTGATGAGTGACTACTATGCTGGCCGGTACAGGTACAAAGAGCTCCATCTTGACAGAAAGTTCTCTCAAATGGCTCTGCTCTAGACAGTGAACTCTGCAGAGCTTGAAATTATCTAACTCTTTTTTTTTTTTTTTTAGAGACAGAGTCCCACTTTGTCGCCCTTGGTAGAGTGCAGTGGCATCACAGCTCACAGCAACCTCCAACTCCTGGGCTTAGGCAATTCTCTTGCCTCAGCCTCCCGAGTAGCTGGGACCACAGGCGCCCGCCACAGTGCCTGGCTATTTTTTTTGTTGTTTTCTTTTGTTTTGTTTTTTGCAGTTTGGCCAGGCCGGGTTTGAACCCACCACCCTCGGTATATGGGGCCGGTGCCCTACTCACTGAGCCACAGGCGCCACCTTATCTGACTTATTTTTGTACAGCAATTGTTACCAGCATTTTCTAGGCCTGCCTCTGCTTCTACCCACACTAACTTCTCACTCTGTTGAGAGATGAGTGAGGTAGGAAGTGTTTTTCACCACTGCATTAGGAGGGAGTGAGTCTTTAATTTCTCCAAGTGATAACCCCTAGTAACAGGTGAAGGCTGATGCAGTCAACAACAGCAAAAGTCCAAGTTCAAAGGTCTGCCAACTTTGACAAAAGTGAGAACAAACTTTGCCAGAACTTCATTTTCCATACAGATTTTTCAAAGTGATTATCTCTCCAAATTCTGCATATAAATTACAATGTATTGAACTTGTTCATAACATTGCTAGATTCCAAATATGTCATAAATTGATTTCCAACATGAGTTTCAGTGTGAAAATGAATCTCTTGAGAAAGAAGACTACTACATGTAATTTTTTTTTTTTTTTTTTTTGCAGTGTTTGGCCGGGGCTGTGTTTGAACCCGCCACCTCCGGCATATGGGGCTGGCGCCCTACCCCTTTGAGCCACAGGAGCCACCTTTTTTTTTTTTTTTTTAAGACAAAGTCTCACTATGTCACCCTCGGTATATGGCATCACAGCTCACAGCAACCTCAAACTCTTGGGCTTAAGTGATTCTCTTACCTCAGCCTCCCATGTAGCTAGGACTAAAGACACCCACCACAACGCCCGGCTATTTTTTGTTGAGGTTGTCATCATTGTTGTTTAGCTGGCCCAGGCCAGGTTTGAACCTGCCAGGCTTAGCGTATGTGGCTGGCGCCATAAACACTGTGCTACAGGCATAGAGCCTACATGTAACTTTTTAATTTTTTTTTTTTTTTTGAGACAGAGCCTCAAGCTGTTGCCTTGAGTACAGTGCCGTGGCATCACAGTTCACGGCAACCTCTAACTCCTGGGCTTATGCGATTCTATTGCCTCAGCCTCTTGAGTAGCTGGGACTACAGGCACCCACCACAACGCCTGGCTATTTTTGGGTTGTAGTTGTCATTGTTGTTTGGCAGGCCCGGGCTGGATTTAAACCTGCCAGCTCTGGTATATGTGGCTGGCGCCTTAGTCGCTTGAGCTACAGGCACCAAGCCTACATGTAACTTTTTTAAAAGGATATTATTTTTAGAGGCCGGGCATGGTGGCTAATGCTTGTAATACTAGCACTCTGGGAGGCTGGGGCAGGTGGATTGCTTCAGCTCATAAGTTCAAGACCAGCCTGAGCAACAGCAAGACCCTGTCTCTAAAAATAGCCAGGCGTTGGCTTGGCGTCCATAGCACAGTGGTTAAGGTGCCAGCCACATATACTAAAGTTGGCAGGTTCAAACCCAGCCTGGACCAGCTAAACAACAATGGCAACTACAACAAAAAATAACCAGGCATTGTGGCAGGTGCCTGTAGTCCCAGCTACTTGGGAGGCCAAGGCAAGAGAATTGCTTAAGCCCAAGAATTGGAGGTTGCTGTGAGCTGTGATGCCACCGCACCCTACCAAGGGCAACATAGTGAGACTCCGTCTCAAAAAAAAAAAAAAAAGAATGGCCAGGTGTTGTGGCGGGTGCCTGCAATCCCTGCTACTTGGGAGGCTGGGGCAAGGGGGTTGCTTGAGCCCAAGAGTTTGCAGTTACTGTGAACTATGATGCTATGGCACTCTACCGAAGGCGACAAAGTAAGACTCTGTCTCAAAAAAAATTATTAAAAAAAAGTTTAAACTGAGAAACAATCATTATTATCACTTCAGAAAATGAATTTCACCCTTCTTTCTTTCTTCTTCTTCTTTTTTTTTTTTTTGTCGAGACAGAGTCTCACTTTGTCACCCTTGGTAGAGTGCTGTGGCGTCACAGCTCACAGCAACCTCTAGCTCTTGGGCTTAGGCAATTCTCTTGCCTCAGCCTCCCGAGTAGCTGGGACTATAGGCACCTGCCACAATGCCCGGCTATTTTTTTGTTGCAGTTTGTTAGGCGCCAGGTTCAAACCCACCACCCTCAGTATATGGGGCCGGCGCCCTACTCACTGAGCCACAGGGCCGCCCCACACCCACACCCTGCTTTCTTTCAGAGAACTGAAAAGCCAAAGAAGTAGGTCATATAATGAAAAAGTGTCAGCTCTTTTATTACAGTTACATGTTTATGTAGAGACATGGATTCTGTAAATAACCAATACATAAGCAAAGCAAGCAAAACATTTTGATACTAAAGGTGTAGTGTAGGGATTTTGCCTGAAATCCTAGCACTCTGGGAGGTTGAGGCAGTGGATCACCTGAGCTCAAGAGTTTGAGACCAGCCTGAGCAAGAGTGAGATCCAGTCTCTACTAAAAGTAGAAAAAACTAGCCAGGCTTTGTGGTGGGCACCTGTAGTCTCAGTTACTTAGGAGCCTGAGGTGAGTGGAGCTCAGGAGTTCCAGACCAACCTGAGCAAGAGCAAGACCCCATCTCTACTAAAAATAGAAAAACTAGCCAGGTGTTGTGGTAGGCGCCTGTAGTCTTAGCTACTCTGGAGGCTAAGGCAAGATGATCTCTTGAGCCCAAGAGTTTGAGATTGCTGTGAGCTAGGATGCCCTGGCACTCTAAGCACTCTACCCAGAGTGACAGAGTGAGAACCTGTCTCAAAGGAAAAAAAAGATTTCACATCAGAAAAGTTTCATATCTGTTATTAGTGATTTACAATCAGAAGAAAGAAGACAGCATTCTTTTTTAAAATTAGGTTTTACCAACTTTTATCTTATAAAAACATTTTGGAGGTTAAGAAAAGAGTGTTGTGTTTTTGGCTAGACCCTTGCTGGCTCCTGCCTTCCAGAGCTCAGACTCATCAAAAGAAAACTTCTCAGCACACAGGGGTTGTTGGGGGGAAAACATGACTGAACCTACGGAGAAGCATGCGGACATTTTTCAAAGAAAATTGGACAAATTACCATGTAGACATTTGAACTTTTACATGTAGATTAAAGTAGAAACGAGGTTTTACCAGTCATCTTTATCTCCGATGGGGGTGACTAAAGTTCATCCTGCCTGTGAAATCGATTGAAAAAATCTTCATTCCCATTAAATCTCCCTGCTAGCAACTCCTCCTCATCTTCCTCTCGGGCTTTTTTCACTTCTTCCTTGGCCTGTATGGCATCCATCTCCCTTTCTGGACCCTGGAGAAAAAAATAAAAGAATAAATAAAATAAAATAAAGGCCCATGAGAACAGGAGGAATTATGCTTATTAAGGGCTGAGTACATGGTCAATATTCAGGCCTTCCAGAAGCCCCCATACCACCTTGGGTAGGCTGAATAAGAGCCCCTGAACATACCATGTCCTAATCCCTAGAATCTGAAAACATTACCCTGTACAGGAAAATGGCTTTAACAAATATGATTAAATTACACATCTTGTGATGGGGAGATTATCCTAAATTATCAGGTGGGCTCTACATCCAATCACAAGTGTCTTCATAAGAGAGAAGGCAAAGGAGATTTGATACACACAGACAAGAGGAAAAGTCCAGGTGAAGATAGAGGTAGAGATCAGAGTAATGCAGTCACAAATCCAAGAGCATGAGGAGTCACCAGAAGCTGGAAAAAGCAAAGAAGCATCTTTCCTTAGAGCCTCCAGAGGAAGTGTGCCATGCAGTCACCGCGATTTCAGATGTGATACTAATTTTGGACTTCTGGCCTCCAAAACTGTGAAGGAATACATTTCCATTGTTTCAAGCCACCGGTTTATGGTAATTTACTACTGCCACTGGAAGTAAATATTATTTACTATTTATTTACTATTTATTTACCACTATTTACCACTGGAAATAAATGCACCCTTTTCTTTTTTTTTGTAGAGACAGAGTCTCACTTTACTGCCCTCAGTAGAGTGCCGGGGCGTCACATGGCTCACAGCAACCTCCAGCTCTTGGGCTTATGTGATTCTCTTGCCTCAGCCTCCCGAGCAGCTGGGACTACAGGTGCCCACCACAACGCCCAGCTACTTTTTCGTTGTTGCAGTTTGGCCGGGGCTGGGTTTGAACCCACCACTCTCGGCATATGGGGCCGGCACCCTACTCACTGAGCCTTCTTTCTATATTTCCAGAACACCTGGAACCCTGTCCATCGAGCAGTGGATCAGTGAATGGGGCCATGAACAGAGACCTCAGAGTCTAAATAAGAAAGTCCATGGCTTGGCACCTGTAGCTCAAGTGGCTAAGGCTCCAGCCACATACACCAGAACTGGCAGGTTCGAATCTAGCTCGGGCCTGCCAAACAACGATGACAACTACAACCGAAAAAATAGCTGGGTGTTGTGGCGGGTGCCTGTAGTCCCAGCTACTTGGGAGGCTGAGGCAAGAGAATCACTTAAGCCCAGGAGTTGGAGGTTGCTGTGAGCTGTGACGTCACAGCATTCTACCCAGGGTGACAGCTTGAGGCTCTGTCTCAAAAAAAAAGTCCAGGCACATATGATTAACAGGATAGGCAAGGCCAGAAGTATAGACACACTAAGAAGGCTCCCACAGTTATCTCTGAGAAAGCATTTTATTTTTTTTCAAAAAGCCTTTAGCACCTGGTATTCCCAGATGGTTTCCTATCCAATGCTTAGCTTCTGAGATCAGACAAGATCAGGTACATTCAGGGTGGTATGACCATAGGTGAGAAAGCATTTTAGTAAGGCTTTAAAGCAAAAGTTAGAGTCGACAAAAATTTGGTCTTTGATATCAGGAAAGAAAAGTTCAAAGTAAGAAGGAAAAAAATAGCTAATGAGAAAATCTCTTTATGATAGCTGCCTTTAAACAATAGAAGAGAAATTTCCATCTGGAATGGGTTAAAATGCTGAGTGCTAACCAACAGTGTTGCAGCTAGTCCCAGTGTGACTTACACGACGACCTGGAAGATGACAAAAAAGGCTGTGGGAAGAAGAGGGATGATGGAATTTCAATTAAAATCAGGATGGTACTTGTGTATTGCTGGAGCTTGGATGTCCTCCAAATTTCAGGTTGAGATTTGATCTTCAATGTTGGAGGTAGGACCTAATGGGACGTGTTTGGGGGGTGGATCCCTCATGAATAGCCTAGTGCCTTCCTTATGGTAATGAGTTCTCACTCTATTAGTTCCCGAGAGAGAGAGCTGGTTATTAGGAAGAACCTAGCACTTCTCATGCTCTTTTTATTTCCTTTCTGACCACGTGATCTCTGCATACATGTAGGCTCCCCTTCACCTTAGGCCATGAGTGGAAATACAGCCTGGGACTCTCACCAAATGAGAACTTTGGCCCAATCTTGAACTTTTCCAGACATCAGAATCCTAAGCTAAATAAGAACTTTTTCTTCATAAATTATCCAGCCTCAGGTATTCCTTTACAGCAACATTACATGGACTAACACATGTAAGTTCACTAGCATGCAATTGATTAATCCAAAGTTTATGGCTAAAATTTATCAGGGGTCCTCAAAGAGCTTCTCTCTAAATCATGGCACTCAGAGGAAAACTGTGATTCTCTCAATTCATGAAAGGAGTACCATAGTTTTTTGTTGTTGTTTGTTTGTTTGAGACAGAGTCTCACTTTGTCACCCTCAGTAGAGCACCATGCATCACAGCTCACAACTACCTCAAACTCTTGGGCTTAAGCAATTCTCCTGCCTCAGCCTCCTGAGCAGCTGGGACTACAGGCACCCACCACAACACCTGGCTATTTTTAGAAACAGTGTCTTGCTCTTGCTTAGGCTGGTCTCGAACTCCTCAGCTCAGGCAATTCAACTGCCTCAGCCTCCCAGAGTGCTAGGATTACAGGTGTGAGCCACTGAATCTGGCCAGGAGTACCACACTTCTGCTACCGATACTTATTGGCATGAGAAACAAAATGTTTACATCTATTAGAAGTATGCATTTGAGGCGTTGTGGCGGGTGCCTGCAGTCCCAGCTACTTGGGAGGCTAAGGCAAAAGGGTTGCTTGAGCCCAAGAGTTTGAGGTTGCTGTGAGCTATGACACCCCAACACTAAGAAAGACAAAGTGAGACTCTGTCTCGAAAGAAAGAAAGAGAGCGAGAGAGAGCGAGAGAGAGAGAGAGAGAGAGGAAGGGAGGGAGGAAGGGAGGGAGGGAACTGGCAGCAACCCAAAGCTGCATCAACAGAAAATGGACATACATGTATACATTCTGGAATATTCACACTGTGAGAACAAGCTATTGCTACATGTACTGTTCATGTACTACATGAATGCACCTCACTGTATAAAAGAGTGAAATGCTGGATGGCTCCATTTATATGAATTTCAAAAACAGGTTTACTTGATCTATAATGGTGAAACAGTATTAGTTTTTGGTGGTGAGTGTCAACTGGAAGAAGACATATGGAGGATTTTAAATGAAATCTAAGCCCTTTCCTGTACTTAGATTTTAGAACAAAATTTACAAAAATAAATTAATAACAAAACAAACGTTAAATTTGTATATCATACCTTGGTTTCACCCCAGGTGGCTTTGCCAAAATTCTCAGCATATTCTTCATCATCTGTGATCAGAAAGTTATCAAAGATAGTTCCGGATCTCACCTGCAGACGGAAATAAGGCCTTTTTGATTGAAGTGAAATATGTAAGAACTTTCCAAAAAGAAACTGTTGCATTTTGCTCGGTAGTGTAGCACTGATTAGCTCTAAAGAGTAGGTGGTGATTAAAACCATTTCTAGAGGGGGGTGGGGCCTTGGTGTGTGTCACACTTTATGGGGGCAAGACATGATTGCAAGAGGAACTTTGCCTAACAATTGCAATCAGTGTAACTGGCTTATTGTACCCTCAATGAATCCCCAACAATAAAAAAAAAACAAAAAACCATTTCTAGAATGTCTGTTCTCTCTAGGGCAGCAGTTCACAACCTTTTTGGCATCAGGGACCAGTTTCATGAAAGACAATTTTTCCATGGACTGGGTGGTAGGAAGATGGGACGGGGGCAGAGCTCAGACAGCGACGGCAATGTGAGCAGGGAGCAACTGTAAGTACAGACGGAGCTTCCCTCTCTTGCTCACTGCTCATCTCCTGCTGTGCAGCCCGGTTCCTAACAGGCCACAGATCTGTACCAGTCTGTGCCTTGGGGGTTGGGGACCACAACTCTAGAGCACTGGTTCTCAAATTTGGCTGCACAGGGGATCACCAGAAGCATTTTATTATTATTATTATTTTTTTGTTTTTTCAGTTCAGAAAATACCTTTCAGGCACAGTTATCAGACTGAAACCAAGAGCATTTTAAAAACTTCTGGTGCCTGGTCTTCTCTCAGGGATGCTGATTTAACCTGGGCATGAATGCCAGGGCTTTGGGAGACCAAGGTGGGAGGATCACTTGAGGCCAGGAGTTCAAAGTTATGATAAGATATGATGATACACCACGGCACTCCAGCCTGGGCAACAGAGTGAGACCCTATCTCTAAAAAAGCCCAAAGCTCCCCAGTAACTTGAATACTCAGCAATGATGTTTGAGGAGCGCTGTTCTAGAAGATTACCTGGATGATGAGCCAGCAGCATCAGTACTGCTTAGGAGCTTGCTGGGAATGCAGAATCTCGGGCCCTAACCTGGAACTTCTGCAGCAGAATCTGCACTTTTATCCTAAAGCTGATGGGTGCCATGTGTCAGCTCTAAGCAGAGAAGTGGCATGTCCAGCTGCAGTGTGGAAGGTGAATAACAAGGGGGCAGAAAATTTGGAACAATAGCTGTATCACTAGGGTCCAGGTAAGGGTGTATCTGGCACACAGATGCTCAGCGCTTATCAGTTACGTGAATTAAGGCATTCAGGCTGAAGTTCAGAACTATTAAGCTAAAGAAAATTTAAAACCAAGTGACCTGCCAAAGCTCCAGTCCAATGGCACCAATGTTCTCAAATTCTGAGAGGTCATATTGCGTCAAATAGTTGGTGCTTTTCATCTTCTGGTGGAGCCAAATGTCTTTATCGATACCCTCTGGTTTCAGGCCATCCTGCAATAAATAAACCATATAGTGTGGCCTCAGCTGGGTGTGGTGGCTTATGCCTGTAATCCCAGCACTCTGGACGGCTAAGGTGAGAGGAATGTTTGTACCCAGGAATTTAAGGCTGTAGTGAGCTAAGACAGCTCCACTGCACTCCAGCCTGGGAGACCCTGTCTTTGAAATAAACAAATGTATAGATCCCTGGGCATCATGAGAAGATACCACTCACCTGATAGGGGGGCTTCTGGAGCATTGGGGCCTGCCAGTCCCCGTCCAGCTCAGCATTCCAGTCACTTGGCTTGCTAGCACTGGCATCCAGAAAATGCTTTTCCCAGTCCTTCAGAGACATGTAAGGAAAGGATAAAATCAGTCAGTTGTTCAGATCTGAAAGAAGAAATTCTTAGATGCTGAGAAGCAGGGCCAGGCTGGTGACCTGGTGCAACACCCACCCCCCTTCATTGTGGTAGTCGAAAGGCTGAGCACTTGGGGCTCCCAATCCCAACAAGGTCTTCAGGTGCCTGGTTCTCCCTAACCCTCCAGGTGACTTCAGCATTTTTCTACACACTGAAAACCTGAAATAATGCCAAAAGTGAAATGATGGGGCAAACACTGATGATATACGGCTGCTTTGTTTGTGTTAACTCTCTCTTCCGCATCATGGTCATATGTGGACTATTCTGGAGAGAGAGGTAAGAAGTAAGTGTTCCAAGATCAACAGGGGGCTGCTGGGTAGCAGGAGAAAGGCAGTTACATTACTGAATCCATGCACACATACACAAACACACACACATATACTGCAGTGGACTGAATATTTGTCTCCCCATAAGACATATGTTGAAATCCTCATGCCCAAAGTGGTGGTATTAGGAGGTGGGGTCTTTAGAGCAGATTAAGTTATGAAGAATAAAGCAGAATGACTGCTGCTATAGAAGGGACCCCAGAGAGCTCTCTTGCATTCATGTGAGAATATAGCTAGAAGATGACCACCTGCAACCCTAAAGAGGGCCCTCACTAAAACCCAAACCTGCTGGTACCCTGTTGGTACTAAATTTCTGTTGTATAAACCACTCAGTCTATGGTACTTTGTTATAACAGCCTAGACCAAGACCCACACACACACACACACACACACACGTGCACGTATACACACAGTTTAGTAGGTGTTCAATAAATGAATGGATGAAAAATAAGTTGCTATGGATTAATGTTCAGATAAACACTTATACAAAAGCATACCAATCTTGTACAATGGTGTTCTCTCTTTTAGAGTAACTGAGAAATATTAAGCATTTATCACTTAGACTGAGGCTATTCTGTGACAGAGGTGTCCAACCTTTTGCCCTCTCTGTACCACAGTGGAATAAGAAGAGTTATCTTGGGCCACACATTAATATACAAATACTAATGAAAGGTGTTAAGTGGAAAAAAAAATCCAGGCGGGCAGCGCCTGTGGCTCAAAGGAGTAGGGCGCCGGCCCCATATGCTGGAAGTGGCGGGTTCAAACCCAGCCCTGGCCAGAAATGCAAAAAAAAAAAAAAAAATTAAAATTAAAAAATCCAGGCTTGGTGGCACCCGTAGTTCAGTTAGTAGGGCGCCAGCCACATACACCCAGGCTGGTGGTTCAAACCCGGGCTAGGCCACCTAAAACAACAATGACAACTGCAACAAAAAAATATCCAGGTGCTGTGGCAGGCACCTATAGTCCCAGCCACTTGGGAGACTGAGGCAAGAGAATTGTTTAAGCCCAAGAGTTTGAGGTTGCTGTGAGCTGTGACGCCACTGCACTCTAGCAAAGGCAACACAGTGAGACTATGTCTCAAAAGAAAAAATCCATACATAATTTTCATGATATCCATCACCACAGATAAGCAAAAAAGTCCTCACATAATCTGCATGTGGCCTGTGGGCCACAGGTTGGACGCCCCTCCAAGAACATCTCAACAACTGACCCAGAGGATTTCGTTACTTCCCTTCCACTTTTACTCCTTACCCCCACCAACAACAGAGAGACTACTCTTATATTTGGATCCATCAAACAGTTCTGATTTAGTCCAAGTAGCTGGCTCCTTATAATTATGGGTTATGAAATCATAATGCTATTATTAACTAATTGGCTTAGGAGCTCACACAGCACTCCACCTGGGAACTAAACACAGCCATCTGGAAAATGAGCCTGTGAAAAGGTGATTCAGCTCCTGTCAGGCACACACAGCTCTCAGGTGCACTCAAACTGCTCTCCGCTAGGTCAGTGTCCCTGTAGCTCAGAGGCAGCGAGGATTTCAGTCCCGAGATCTACACGTACTGACTGGCCCAGTAGCTGCAGAGTAAGTTTCTCTGCCAGTCTCTGCCTTGGTTTCTATGTCTGGAGCACATCCTATAGGCTCACGGGGCTGCTGGGAAGAACACGAGTATGCCAGGCATCTGACACAGAGGAGACTCTGAATATAGCGGTGTCCTGTGGTGGGGTCAGTAGTAGTTCCCCCAAATATTCGTATACATTCTAATCTATGAATGTTACCTTATCTGGAAAAAGGGTCCTTGCAAAGGTAATCAAGCAAAGGACCTTGAAATGAGATCATCCTGGGTTATCTAGGTGGGTCCTATATCTAATGTGTCCTATCAAGTGTCTTTGTAAGGGACCAGTGATAAAAAGACACAAGAAGAGAAGAAGGCCATGTGAAGACAGAGGCAGAGACGGGAGTGATGTGTCTACCAGGCAAAGAACATCTGGGGCCACCAGAAGCTGGAAAAAACAAGGAAGGATCCTCCCCTACAGCCTCCAGAAAGATCATAGGTGGCCCTGACAATACTTAGAAAATCTATGAGGAGCTCAGGGCCTGTGGCTCAAGCAGCTAAGGTGCCAGCCACATACACCTGAGGTGGCGGGTTCTAATCCAGCCCTGGCCCGCCAAACAACAACCAAAAAATAGCTGGGAGTTGTGGCGGGCGCCTGTAAGTCCCAGCTACTTGGGAGGCGGAGGCAGGAGAATCGCTTGAGCCCAGGAGTTGGAGGTTGCTGTGAGCTGTGATGTCACAGCACTCTACCCAGGGTGACAGCTTGAGGATCTGTCCCACAAAAAAGAAAAAAAGAAAGAAAGAAAAGAAAATCCATGAGGGAATACATATCGATTCTTTTAAGATGCCTACTTTGCAGTACTGTTATGGCAGGCCAAAAAATCTAGTATTAAACTATATATTAACTGATTCTTAGTTGTCAGTCACAACAAATATGATGCTTAGAAAATACTTCATCTCTTTTTTTTTTTTTTTTTTTTTTGTAGAGACAGAGTCTCACTGTACCACCCTTGGTAGAGTGCCGTGGCGTCACACAGCTCACAGCAACCTCTAACTCTTGGGCTTACGCGATTCTCTTGCCTCAGCCTCCCGAGCAGCTGGGACCACAGGCGCCCGCCACAACGCCCGGCTATTTTTTTGTTGCAGTTTGGCCGGGGCTGGGTTTGAACCCACCACCCTCGGCATATGGGGCTGGCGCCCTACTCACTGAGCCACAGGCGCCGCCCCAGAAAATACTTCATATTCAGGGCGGTGCCTGTGGCTCAAAGGAGTGGGGTGCCGGCCCCATGTGCTGGAGGTGGCGGGTCAAACCCAGCCCCGGCCAAAAACTGCAAAAAAGAAAAAAAAACAAAACTTTGTATTCAAATGGAGAAAAAAAGTCATTTTTAAAAAGGTTGCAGATAAACTTTTTTTTTCGGCCGGGCTAGGTTTGAACCTGCCACCTCCAATATATGGGGCCATCGCCCTACTCCTTGAGCCACAGGTGCCACCCTCTTTTTTTTTTTTTGAGACGGAGTCTCACTATGTCACCCTCAGTAGAGTGTCCTGGCATCACAGCTCACAGCAACCTCTAACTCTTGGGCTTAAGCGATTCTCTTGACTCAGCCTCCCAAATAGCTGGGGCTACAGGCACCTGCCACAATGCCTGACTATTTTTTTGTGGTAGTTGTCATTGTTGTATAGCTGGCGCAGGCTGGGTTTGAACCTGCCAGCCTCAGTGTATGTGGCTTGCACTGTAACCACTGTGCTACAAGTGCTGAGCCTCTTTTTCTTTTTTAAGAGATGGGGTCTCACTATGTTGTCCAGGCTGGTCTTGAATTCCTGGCCTCAATCGATCCTCCTGCCTCAGCTTCATGTAAGCATTATCCTTTTTTCTTTAAAAAAGAAAAAAAAATAGTGGGCGGTGCCTGTGGCTCAGTGAGTAGGGCACCGACCTCGTGTACGGAGGGTGGTGGGTTTGAACCCGGCCTTGGCCAAACTGCAACAAAAAATAGCCAGGCCTTGTGGTGGGTGCCTGTAGTGCCTCAGCACTCTACCAAGGGCAACAAAGTGCAACTCTCTCTCTAAAAAAAAAAAAAGAGAGAGTTAAAAAAACAAATCCTACTTTGCTTTCATCTCAAATATCATAAAACTTTTACAATACCTTGAAACGTGTAGATATGTGGCTGGTCTCAGTGGCATATGCTCTGGAAAGGGCATTTGGTTGTTATAATATTGTCAGCATGATTCCCAGCCACACAGCAACTGTACAAGAATTGGGTACTCATGAGTCTACTCATACACTTATCTGGAGTTGTTCAGAATCCACACCTGGGTTTTGTCATCTTTAGCATGATCCCAATCCTCAGACTCTGCCAACTTTTCCTTCTTAAGTGACGTTAAGTTCCAGTCATACTCTATGCTGCCGGATTCGATGGATTGACCATCAATTTTCACATCATAAGTTAGATCTGGTCTTAAAATCAGAGTGTAGAGGTGTGTAAAGGCATCAACCTGCACATGTTAGCGGTGGGGAAAGGGGTAACAATGAATCCCAAATGTTTCAACACAATATGCAATTTAAAACAGTCATCAGATGAACCTTGTATAAACAACAAGAGAAAAATCTAGAAATATGCATTAATTGACTATATAAGAGAATCATACTGAACAATCATCCTTTTGTAGAATATTTCCTCAATTTCCTAACAGATTTGAGTTGTTGATCCCCTTTGCACAAAGACAATGGCCCCACCTATCAACCCACAGGCCATTATGACAGGGTGGTAGGTACAAACCAAAGGGCCACTGTATGGTTTGATTTATGAAAAGTTAGATGAAAAATAACTTCCTGCTCTGTATTCTGAAATATAAAGATACCAAATGAAGTCCACTGTCATATACACATGTTTCTCTATATAAGGAAGAACTTCCTAATGTTCTGAGGTGTGCAACAATTTAAGCTGTCTTGGGCAGGCCTGGTGCCTTCCTCTCTCAGTCATGGTTAGAACACAGGAAGCATTCAACAAATACCAAATAAAGCAGTGGTCCCTGACCTTTTGGGCACCAGGGACTGATTTTATGAAAGACAATTTTCCACAGGTCGGGGGTGGGGAGGGGATTAGATTCTCATAAGGAGGGCAGCCTAGATCCCTTGCATGCAGTTTGCAGTAGGGTTCAGCTCCTGTGAGAATCTAATGCCTCTGGCTGATGTGACAGGAGGCAGAGCTCAGTTGGTGACGTAAAGGATCAGGCGTGGCTGAAAATATAGATGAAGCTTCCCTCCCTCACCTGCCACTCATCTCCTGCTGTGCAGCCCAGTTCCTAACAGGCCATGGACTGGTACCTAGGAGTCGGGGAACACAACAATAAAGAAAGAAAGGAAGGTAGGTGGGGAGGTCCCTGAGACACACCTGCCTGTCAGCAGCAGAGGATCTCTACATCATACTCCAACAGTGGTTCTCAAAGTGTGAGCCCAGCCAAGCAACACCACCTGGGAGTCCATGGGAAAGGCTCATTCCCAGGGACCTGCTGAATGGGACCCAGGTGGGCCTACAAGTTGACTTCACAGCCCTTGGAGATCCTGATGATTCTCAGGGTTGAGAACCTCTGTCCCACCATCTCAAAGGCTCTGTGTTATGTCAGCAGCTTCTCTCCCTACTAAGTGCCAATGCTAAAGGCCTCTTCAGTTCCCGTGTGCACTGCCCCTACAGACAGGATGCCTGTCCACTCTGTGGCTGATGGCTCTGTCCAGCATCCAGCACTATAGTCTACTCTGTATCCTCCTCTTGGCTTCTGTGACAGCTGAGGACCCACTTCTACCATTCTCCTCCTGCCCCCTGCCTACCTTCCTCCTGACTTACCCTTTCTAATTTACATTTTTGGCTCCATCACCCCAATTGCCGGCCTGCTCCAGGATTTGGGTATCAGTGTGCTGCAAATGGCTCCCAAACTGCATCTTCAACCCTAATTTTTCTTTTTTCTTTTTTTTTTGAGACAGAGTCCCACTTTGTCACCCTTGGTAGAGTGCTATGATGTCATAGCTCACAGCAACTTCCAACTCTTAGGCTTAAGTGATTCTCTTGCCTCAATCTCCCAAGTAGCTGGGACTATAGGTGCCTGCCACAACGCCCACCTTTTTTTAGAGATGGGGGTCTCACTCTTGCTCAGGTTGGTTTTGAACCTGTGAGCTCAGGGCAATCCACCTGCCTTGGCCTCCCAGAGTGCTAGGATTATAGGCGTGAGCCAGCATACCCCCCACCCTTTTTTTTGAGACAGAGTCTCACTATGTTGCTCTCTGTAGAGTTGCTGTAAAATCATAGCTCACAGCAAACCTCACACTCTTGGGCTTAAGCGATTCTCTTACCTCAGCCTCCCAGGAGCTGGGACTACAGGCACCCACCAGAACCTGGTTATTTTTTTGTTGCAGTTTGGCCAGGGGCCAGGTTCGAACCTGCCACCCTTGGTATATGGGGCTGGTGCCCTACCCACTGAGCCACAGGTGCCACCCAATGCCCAGCTATTTTTAGAGATGGGGTCCCCCTCTGACTCAGGCTGGTGTCCAACCCATAAGCTCAAGCAATCCAACCGCCTCAGCCTCCCAGAGTGCTAGGATTACAAGCTTGAGCCACCATGCTCAGCCTTGAGGTTATTTTTCTAACTCACGGATCAGATCCCCACCTTGGAAACCCTTGAGAGCTGACCATTGTCCATAACTGAGGTTCTGGACCTTTCCTTTTTAGCCACAGTTCCCAATCCCTGGGCCACTGACCAGTACTGGTCTGTGGCCTGTTAGGAATTGGGCTGGATAGCAGAGGTGAATGGTGAGAGAGGGAAGCTTCATCTGCATTTACAGCTGCTCCCCATCACTGGCATCGCTGTCTGAGCTCTGCCTCCTGTCACATCAGCAGTGGCATCAGACTCTCGTAAAAGCATGAACCTTACTTACCCTAAACTGTACATGCCAGGGATCTAGGTTGCATGCTCTGTATGAGAATCTAATGCAGATGATCTGAGGTGAAGATGTAATGTGCTTTAATCATCCCAAACCGCCCCCCTTCCAATTTTGTGGAAAAATTGTCTTCCATGAAACTGGTCCCTGGTGCCAAAAAGGTTGGGGACCACTGTGTATGGCATCATGCAATGAATCAGAGTGCAGTGAGAGTAAGTGTGCTCTTTCCTGAGAAGATCATAATGCCAACTGGCTGCTGGATCAAGGCTGCTTCACCAGTGGTGTGGCCACACTGCAGATGGGGGTGTCATCAGCCTGTGCACACTGTGAGGGCCATGTGGACTTGCTGAGTGAGACAACCATGTCTTGGCCTCCCTATAGAATGAGCTCCCTGGCATGTTCTGGGCTGGACCTCACAGCCCCTGTGGCATCTTCTTGCTTTCCTCATACCCCTAAAATCGTGCAACTGAACAATTTCTAGGGAATTAATCATAAAGATTGGTTCAAACGCTAAGGAAGGGAAGAAGACTTGAAATGTGAGTTCCCACTCACCCCCATAGAAAAGGGTGTGAGACTACAGTGTGCAGAGGGGACCTGCTGTTCCTTTATAACTACTGCATCGGGAGGTGGGAACCCAGAGAGGAACCGTTAGTCTCCAGGGTTTTGTGAGGAAGACAAGCACTCCCCTGCAAGGGTGGGGATTGAATAAAGAGCAGGTATGGACATTTGTCCTCTGTGTGGCCCATGATCTTGAACTGCCCTTGGGTCTCCCCCATGCATTCGTTGAGGATCTCCAGTGTAGGAGTTATAGGTACTAGGACTGTCTTGGGGGATGGGTTCCCTGCTTCCTGGTGCTTACACTCAAATTGGAGAATGGAGAGTGCTGGAGAGCATAGTTCTCCTGATCTAATACAAGCTGTCTCTTTGGAGAACCCCAGGGCTGGGCCACTGGCAGCCACTAGTGGCCATGTGAGTGTCCCTTCAACTCTCGTCTCCACCAGGGTACAGAAACTGAGTTATACAAGGAGACCCCAAGACAGTATTATTTTCATAGGATTCTGTGGGTAAAAAGAGTATGAATATTTCATTTTAGAAATTTTCCCTTTTAGGATATATTGGTATTTTGAAGTATTGGTCTGTGGCCTGTTAGGAAGTGGGCTGCACAGAATTTTTCCAGATTTTTTTTTTGTCCCAAATGATGGATATGGCTAAAATGTAACTATCTTATGGCAACCCTCATGGGGCAGATTATAATATGACTTCATAATCACAGTTTTTAAAAGTGAGAGTGACCTCCTGAAGGGGTAAAAACATTAGAAAAACAAACCAAAGTGGACAAGTATCTCTAATGGGCCTGCTAACCAGAAACTGAGGACAGGGGGTACATTTATGGAGGCCCAACCTTGGGTCAGTTAAATGTTTTAAGATCAAAACTATTTTCTCTAAACTTAGTTCATCAGACCAGAGTGAACACAATCATTCACTTGCATACGAGAGCATTTACCTTACACCTGATTGATTTCTTGTTTGCGTGATACTGATTCTTGAAATGTAAAATAACATGAACTTTCTTGATATCAAAGCCACAAATATCAGGTCCTACAAAAACAAATTAGCCGTTCTCAATTTCCTTCCATAATGTATTACCACAGAATACCCTACCTCGATCATTGCTAAATACATGAGACACAGGAAGTATATATATCCAGGAATAATCACATTAAGTTATTTAAATGAAGGCAAGCACAGTGGCTCATGCTGGTAGTCCCAGCGATTCAGGAGGCTAAAGCAGGCAGATTGGTTGAGCCCAGGAATTTGAGATTGCAGGGAAGTATGATGATACCACTGTACTCTAGCCTGGATAACAGAGTGAGACAGTGAGACTGTGTCTCAAAAAAAAAATAAAAAGTCAATCTTGACTTCACAAAGCTATTTGCCAATGAAATAGGCTAACGTATGTAAATCATTTAGTATTTTATAAACTCAATACTTGTTGCTATGATGATGATAATGATACCCCAAGAGAACACAAATTTATGTTCTCAATGATAAATTCAATTTGTAAACAAAAGAGAGATGGTGATCTGGGCGGCACCTGTGGCTCAGCGGGTAGGGCGCCGGTCCCATATGCCGGAGGTGGCGGGTTCAAACCCAGCCCCGGCCAAAAAAAAAAAAAATAAATAAAATAAATAGTTAAAAAAAAAAAAAAAAAGAGAGATGGTGATCAATATGTAGGTTCTGACCAACGATGCAATCTACAGGGTTCTATTACTAATGTTAAGAATGTATTAATTGGCACTTAGAGAGTTAAGTTTCAGTAACCTAAAGAAATAGAATTTCCTAGGACACTCTGCTCCAGGAGATGGGACCAGATAAGAAATTATGGTTTTCAGAATGTTTTAGGAGGTATCTGGAAAATTCATCAAACTTGAAGGTGTCTGCTTTGGTTTAAACCTTACGAATGTACCAGAGAATCTGGCATATTTCTGCCTCATATGGAATTCCATTATATATATCCACTGACCCAGGCACCTATCCCTGGAGAGCCTGAGAGGCAAACTCAGTGTGAACATAAGCAGATGATTGCTATGATTTCTTTTAGGTGACAGATTAATTGTTCTCATGAAGTGATGACCCTCCAGAATAAACAATAGAGATCCAAGCGCCTGTCACAATTTAAGAATATTACCAAGTTATCACTCTGGGAGGCTGAGACAGGAGGATCTCTTGAGCTCAGGAGTTTGAGACCAGCCTGAGCTAGAACAAGACCTCATCTCCACCAAAAACAGAAAAGAGGGCGGTGCCTGTGGCTCAAGGAGTAGGGCACTGGTCCCATATGCCAGAGGTGGCGGGTTCAAACCCAGCCCTGGCCAAAAACCACAAAAAAAAAAAAAAAAACAGAAAAGATTAGCCGGATGTTGTGGCACATACTTGTAGTCCCAGCTACTTGGGAGGACTAAGCAGGAGAATCACTTGAGCCCAGGAATTTGAGGCTGTAGTGAGCTATGACAAAGCTACTAAACTCTAGCCAGGGCAACAAAGAGAGACTCTGTCCTCATCCCACCCTTCCACCAAAAAAAAAGAATATTACTAGTTTGTTGGAAGTAGATGCTACATTAAACTTGGAAATAGCATTCTAGGGGATAACAAACAACGCTAGGTCTATGTTCCAGCTGAGTTCTTGAAGGACAAATGTTTTTTTGTGTGTGTGTGGTTTTTTTTTTGGCTGGGGCTGGGTTTGAACCCGCCACCTCCGGCATATGGGACCGGCGCCCTACTCCTTGAGCCACAGGCGCCGCCCAGGACAAATGTTTTTGTAATTTCCTTTTTTGTCATCACTGAAGAACATTCCAGTTTAATTTTTAAAACAAAAGCTATTCAATGTGAGCTATTTGTATGAAAGTCTACTTCCTCAGGATTGAGACATGCAATTTGTTTTTTCTACAAAATTGGACTGAATTTCCCTCTCTATTCCTAAGCATTTACACATTTTTTTTTTTTAAGGCTTCAGAACACACTGAGAACTGACCAGAAAATCTGGCCATTATCCTTTCATAGAAATAATACAATATTTATGTCTGTAATGAATGCTCATGAGGAAATGGGCAGACAGATGGGTTCTGAGGTCAGGTGGATCTAACATTGAGTGAGTGGTTTAATCTCTCTGTTTCTCGGTTTTCTTTCTTTTCTTTTCTTTTCTTTTTTTTTTTTTTTGAGACAGAGTCTCAAGCTGTTGCCCTGGGTAGAGTGCTATAACATCATAGCTCACAGCAACGTTAAACTCTTGGGCTCAAGCGATCCTCTTGCCTTGGTTTTTCTATTTTTAGTAGAGACGGGGGTTTCTCTTTTTGCTCAGGCTGGTCTCAAACTGATGAGCTCAAGCAATCCACTTGGTCTCCCAGAGTGCTAGGATTACAAGTATAAGCCACTGTGCCTGACCCAGCCTCAGTTTTCATATTTGCAAAATTTATGCATAACTTATACATATGTATTTTTACAAATACAAAGGCTCTAGCAAGAGTCCAATAAAATATATTTCCCGGGCGGCACCTGTGGCTCAAAGGAGTAGGGCACCGGCCCCATATGCTGGAGGTGGTGGGTTCAAACACAGCCCTGGCCAAAAACTGCAAAAATAAATAAATAAATTAATTAATTAAATTAAATATACATACATACATATATATATTTTCCCTCCTCTTCCTCCTCAACACCTCACCCCTCAGCAAGCTCCCCTCATACCAAACACTATGCTGACTCATTACCGGGAAGTATTCCAATAGTGCAGAGTGGGTTTGAGTAAAAAGGAAATGACTTTGAGTTAAAAACAAAAGTAATATGGAAAATTTATTTTAATCGTTTTTTTACTCCAAAGTATATTGCTTCACAATTCAGATGTAGCAGACACATATACTATGCATAGTTAAAAGTAGCATTTTGGTAACTATTTGTGGTTATCTTGTTTACTGAATGTTAACAAACAGTTGTGAAATCATCTCTAATTCGACAAGTTTTCCCCCATATCTCTGCCATCCTGTTTTTCTTTTTGTAAGAGACAGTGTCTTACTCTATTGCTTAGAGTAGAATAGGGTGGTGTTATCACAGCTCACTGCAGCCTTGAACCCCCGGACTCAAGCACTCCTCCTGCCTCAGGCTCCCAGGTTGCTGGGACTACAGTTGTGTGCCACGATACCCAGTTAATTTTTCTTATTTTTCCTAGAGACAGGGTCTTACTATGTTGCCTACATTGGTCTCAAATTCCTAGCCTCAAGTGATCCTCTTGCATTAGTCTCCCAAAGCGTGGGGGTTACAGGCATGCACCACTGTGCCCACTTTGGATAAATATTTTTGAAGTACATTCATTCTTAAAGCTTTTTGAATCCACACACTACAGTTATGTCTATTTCCTCCAGCCCAATGTAGTACCTTTCCAGTTGTAGCACACATTTTATTCAGGCACCCCTGGTGACCGGAGACATTTAATACATTCCAGAGATCTGCAGGCTTTTTCTATAAAGGCCAACTAGTACATATTTTGGGCTTTGTAAGCATGACAGTCTCTGTCTTGATCTAACTCTGCCAGTGTTGCTGGAAAGCAGCCATAGGCAATATTTAAATGGCTAGAGTAATGCTGCATTCCAGTAAGATTTCATCTGTGGACAATGAAATTTAAATTTCATATAATTTTCATGTATCCAAGAATATTATCCTTGTAAAATATTTTAGATTTTAAAATATATCAGATTTTCAGATTGGAGATGCTTAACCAGTACGTATAATGCAAATATTCCAAAATTAAAACCAAAACCAAAATACCCAAGTCCAAAACTTCTGGTCCTAAGCATTTTGGATAAGAGATCCTTCATCTATACAAGGGCTAAGTTAATGTTGAATAAATAACTTTTTCAGAAGTGCAATAGGATGGTACAATTGCCTTTTTGTCACATTAGTTAGATTTAACAGTGCTAAAATCCCTGGATCAGATACACTACTACCTTAGCTATGTTAAGCGGCAAAGTCTTAGTCTAAAGATCTTGAACTGGTGAGCTCAAGCAATCCACCTACCTCGGTCTCCCAGAGTGCTAGGATTACAGGTGTGAGCCCCCGTGCCTGACCCAGGGTGGGAGGGTTTTTAAAGTCACTAGAAATGACTGTGTTGCACTATCTAGAGACTCACCAAACATAATATAATAGTGTGATTTTCCATTCAGGTTCTTCTGATCCACGTCTGCTGGGAAGACCTTAATGTAGCCCCCTCCACAGTCCATCTTCTGCTCATGTTTCACTGTGTATTGAATGACCAGGGTCTTCCCTTTATTGCTGAATGGTTTGAATCGTGCAGAGATAGCATAGAATCGGCCATTCTGAGTGGTTTGCAGACCTTTAAACAAAAAGCACTCATGAAGGATTAGGAATGACACTGTACTCCGTAATGCAGGAAGTTAAACCGATGTGCTTGCCTCACTCCCAACAGTAAATGTCCTAATCATTTTCATTGATCCGGTGCCCACGGTGAATTTATACAATAGTACCCAATAGGCACACTGCTAATGGGCTCTCTGCTTCCACAGAACTTCTGTTTCATGCACCTGGATGTTTTATGCTTAATATACCTGCTATGTTTTAAGTTACAAAAATGCTTCAACTTTAAATGACAAATAGACAGTTACTGAAAAAAGGTTAATTTTGCCTTGCTTCATATTCCAGGGGGTGGGAATATACAATGAAGCTTGTGTAGCAACTGAATAAAAAACGAAACTCTCAGCTCAGTGCCTGTAGCTCAGCAGCTAGGATGCCAGCCACATACATCAGAGGTGGCGGGTTTGAACCCAGCCCGGGCCTGCCAAACAATGACAACTACAACCAAAAAATAGCCAGGTGGTGTGGTGGGCACCTATAGTGCCAGCTACTTAGGAGGCTGAGGCAAGAGAATCGCTTAAGCCCAAGAGTTTGAGGTTGCTGTGAGCTGTGACGCCACAGCACTCTCCTGAGGGCAGTATAGGGAGACTCTGTCTCAAAAAAAAAAAAAAAAGGAAAGAAACTCTCCTTTTGTTTTCTCTTCTTTTCTGAAAGAAGTTCTCACTCTATTGCCTGGGTTAGAGTGCACTGGTGTCATCATAGCTCACAGCAATCTCAAACTGTTAGGCTCAAGTGGTCCTCCTGCCTCAGCCTCCCAAAGTGCGCCACCACACCCAGCCTTTGCTGCTTCTCTTCTCATCCTAAAATAGCTACTTACGGGACACAGCAGCCGGAGCTCTTTTAATGAACACACCACTTTCTGTCATGCACTCACTCATCTCACTTCAACAACCTCCTTTCCTAGTAACCAGGAGGCTCAATCCCAAATTTTTTGCTTATACTCAGCATGTCAGACAAACCAGAAGTTAGAACCATTCTTATAACTTACCTGATGGAATCATAAATGAACTTGGCATTTTGTATCCATGGGTCCATCCTTTTTTTTTTTAACTATTTTTTTTTCAACTTTTTTTTTTTTGTAGAGACAGAGTCTCACTTTATGGCCCTCGGTAGAGTGCCGTGGCCTCACACAGGTCACAGCAACCTCCAACTCCTGGGCTTAAGCGATTCTCTTGCCTCAGTCTCCAGAGTAGCTGGGACTACAGGCGCCCGCCACAACGCCCGGCTATTTTTTGTTGCAGTTTGGCCGGGGCTGGGTTTGAACCCATCACCCTCCGTATATGGGGCCCGGTGCCTTACCGACTGAGCCACAGGCGCCGCCCAGGGTCCATCCTTTTTTGACAGTGTCACTATGTCCCCTCGGTAGAGTGCCATGATGTCACAGCTCACAGCAACCTCAAAATCTTGGGCTTAAGTGATTCTCTTGCCTCAGCCTCCCAAGTAGCTGGGACTACAGGCGCCCACCACAATGCCTGGCTATTTTTCGGTTGCCCTTGTCATTGTTGTTTAGCAGGCCTGGGCTGAGTTTCAACTCATCAGCTTCGGTGCATGTGGCTGGTCCAAGTCTTTTTTTTTGAGACAGGGTCTCATGTCACTCAGGATAAAGTATAGTGGCATGGTAATAGCTCATGCTAGCCTCAAATTCCTAGGCTGGGCTCCAGTGATCCTTCTGCCTCATTCTCCCCAGCAGCTAGGACTACAGGCATATACTATCACATTTAGCTAATTTTTAAATATTTTTTTATAGAAACAGGGTCTCACTATATTGTTCAAGCTGTCCTCAAATTCCTGGCCTCAAGTGATCCTCCTGCCTCAGCCTCCCAAAGTGCTGAAATTACAGGTGTGAGCCTCTGCACCTGACTGGTTCTCTTCCTACTATAACCTACTGAATGCCATCAGAAATGAACTTGGCATTTTATAACCATGTGTGCAGACCAGAACTCATGGGTGAACTCCCTACTACCTTACCTTTCTTTCCCCTCCACTCTTCACTTACCCTTCCGTTTCTCAGGGGATCCACAACTCTTTCCCCTCTCTTTTCCTTCTCTCTAGGAATTACCCAGGCAATTCCTAAGGCCATCTGATTCCCTACCTCTTTCTGCGTCTCACCACCCGCCTCTGTACCCCCTTTCTCTTTCACCACCTCCCATCTCTAATTAAATTCAGGTCATCTTCCCATTCATGGCGTCTATGTCATGGGTCCCAGTAGGTCATAAGCAAGGTACCATATTAACTGGTGTCCCCAGGGCCTTGCTCAGATACACTCTCTGTAAACATGTGGTAAAGAAGAGATGAAATGTATAAAATCTCAGGATTTCAAACTGAAGAAAAGAAAACTATTGTGGGTGGGAGGACTCTTTTTTTTTTTTTTTTTTTTGTAGAGACAGAGTCTCACTGTACCACCCTCGGGTAGAGTGCTGTGGCGTCACACGGCTCACAGCAACCTCTAACTCTTGGGCTTACGCGATTCTCTTGCCTCAGCCTCCCAAGCAGCTGGGACTACAGGCGCGCGCCACAACGCCCGGCTATAAGGGTGGGAGGACTCTTAAAGACTGTAAATGGAAAGTCCTGTCTTTGGATAAATTTCATGGAATGATTTGTTGGTTTTCACTCCATTTTTGTCATATAGCTTTAATTTTTACCAACTATTTGGGTCAATATTTATCTTATGAAACAATGCATACAGGAGTAAAAGCCAGAGGCTAGTAGACTTAGGGGAACATTGAAGCAACAGGCCAAGATCAAGGTCGAATGGAAGGGGATAACAAGCAAAACTTTTTCTGTAAGGCCAGATAGAAAATACAGTTGAGCCTTGAACAGCAGAGGTTTGAACTGCACAGATCACTTTTACATGATTTTTTTTCCTTTTTTTATTTTTGAGATAGAGTTTTACTCTGTTGCCCTGGGTAGAGTGCCGTGGCATCATACCTCACAGCAACCTCAACTCCTGGGCTCCAGTCATCCTCTTGCCTCAGCCTCCTGAGTAGCTGGGACTACAGGTGCCTGCCACAACATCTGGCTAGTTTTTCTATTTTCTTTCTTTTTTTTTCTTTTTAAGTGTTCATTTTTATGAGTTTTGACAAATGTATAAACATGTGTAACGAATACGTTAGTCAAGATATAGAACATTTCCATCACCCTAGAAAGTTCCCTCCTTTTTCTAGTTAATCTTCTTCCCCCTAGAATAGCAGCCACTGTTCTGATTTCTATCTCCCTATTAGTAATTTTAAAATTCCAAATTACATAACTACAGTGCTGGTTATAACACTGCTATAAGTCTTTGGATGCTTAATGTATTTTCTTTTTTTTTTTTTTTTGGTTTTTGGCTGGGGCTGGGTTTGAACCCGCCACCTCCGGCATATGGGACCGGCGCCCTACCCCTTGAGCCACAGGCACCACCCTCTTAATGTATTTTCATTGTTCAAATTTCCCTATTTCTCTGGGTCCTACAATCTTGATTTTTTTTTTTTTTTAGCTCATAGTCACACTTGATTAATACAGATAACCTGTTTTTTTTAATACTACTGAACTATACTAAACTACTTAAAGAATATTAATTCTTTGTTAATATTAATCCTGGAATCCCAGCCCTTATATTTCTATGGCAAATTACATACATCATTTCAATTCTCAATAGCATTTGAAAGTAGGCAAGGGAGAGTGGTATTCTCAAATTACAGATGAGAAGGATATTCTACAAATAATGGATTTATACAGTGGTTATCCTACCATAACTAGTGGTATCAGGACTGGATTATTATTCTTTTGCTCATATCACCATCTTAGGCTGCATGTACACAAGGAAAGATCCAACTTGTATTCCAAAATTCAATTTCCTGATTTCTTCTCTAAAACATCATAAGATACCCATTCCTTCCATCCTCCAGCATAGTGTTGAGATCTATTAAAGCCCATATGTACTGCTGTGTCCAGAGCCTTCTTGCTTCTTACTCCAGCTAAACAAGAAAACACTAAACTGTCAGATTTGGATGGCTTTACTTCATTATATTTCTCCTTGAAGTCTCTTGGGTTCATCTGTTGAGCTTCACCTACTTCACCCAGTGGTATATTGACAGACCCCGGGATTTTTCCACGCTCATGAATTTCCCACGTCTCTCTAACATCAATTAACAATGCTTTGGGAACTCAACAGGTTTTTAAGTTCCTTATAAGTGACATCTTTATAAACAGAAGTACAAAAATTGTGGCAGCTTCCCTTTAAGGACGTTAAACCGCAGAGTGCAGCCTTCACAGACCCGAGGACTGCCCTGTGCGCAGTCTGGAGCAGCAGCTGCGGCAGCACCATGACCCGCTCAAGCTGACCACTTCTTCCGGCTCTTTCTGGGCTGCTAGTTTTTCTATTTTCATAGAGATGGGGTCTCACTCTTGCTTAGGCTGGTCTTGAACTCCTGAGCTCAAGCAATCCACCCACCTTGGCCTCCCAGAGTGCTAGGATTACAGGTGCGAACCATTGCACCTGGCCCGGATTTTTTTACAATCAAAGATATACTGAGTGTGCCTGGCTCTCCTCCTGCCCTTTCTGTCTCTCCCACCTCTTGCACCTCTGCCATCCCTGAGACAGCAAGACCAATCCTTCCTCTTTCTCCTCTTCTTCAGTCTACTCAATGTGAAGGTGACTACCAGTAAGACCTTTTAATAAGATCTACTTCTGCTGGGCACAGTGGCTCACACCTGTAATCCTAGCACTCTGGGAGGCATAGGTGGGTGGAATGCCCTGAGCTCACGGGTTTGAGACCAGCCTGAGCAAGAGTGAGACCCCATCTCTAAAAATAGCTGGGCATTGTGGTTGGGTGCCTGTAGTCCCAGCTACTGGGGGAGACTGAGGCAAGAGAATTGCTTGAGTCCAAGAGTTGAAGATTGCTGCGAGCTATGACACCACAACACTATACCAAGGGTGACAAGATGGAAAAAAAAAAGATCCACTTCTACTTAATGAATACTAAATATATTCTCTGTTCCTTATAATTTTGTTAGTAACAATTTTTTAGTTTGTTGTTGTAAGAACATAGCATATATATATATAGCATAAAAATATGTGTTCATTGACAGTATTATTGGTAAGGCTTCTTCTAGTCAGCAGTGGTGAATGAATAATAAAGTTTTGGGGCAAAGTTACAGGAGGATTTCTGGCTACATGGAAGTCAGTATCCCTAATCCTCAAATTGTTCAAGGGTCAACTGTATTTTAGATTTGGTAGGCCATATGGTCTCTGTTCCAACCACTCTACCCTTCCACATACAATATGTAAACGTAGCTGGGTTCCAATAAACTTTATTTATGGACGCTAAACTTTCACATGCTTCATTGAATTTTATATAATTTTTACAGTTTCATAAAATACTATTTCCCTTTTGATTTTTTATCCCAACAAGTAAAAACCTTAAAAACTATTCGCAGCTCGCTGGCTGTACATTAACAAAGGTTTGTTCGCCTTTTGATCATCAGACATGAGAAGCCAGAATAGAGGTTCTCTGGGGGGGTCAAGAGGCTACTTGACTTGAAAAAGGGTGGAGGCACTCAGAGAGTTTGCTTTGGGGAGGAAAACTGAAAATGTTACTTATCTTGACCTGCCTGTACAGATGTAAAAATATATTCTGATGTAATGTTTACCTCCATATGGTAAGTATCCACTCACCTTTTCCCCTCTGTGGGGGCAAGGCCTTCAGATCCCCAAACTCATCTGATTAGGGCTTATAAAGTGGGGGTGGTCTTGGGCAATAAAGAAAAAAAGAAAACAAAGCAACAAAGACCGTACTTTTGCCTTAGGATCCTCTGCCGTGAAATGGGAGTAAGAAAATGTTAGGATGGCGGGGCGCCCGTAGCTCAGTGGGCGCCGGCCATATGCTGCGAGATTGGTGGGTTAGAACCCGGCCTGGCCTGCTGAAACAAAACAAAACAAAAACAGCCAGGCGTTGTGGCTGGGCGCCTGTAGTCCCAGCTACTAGGGAAGCTGAGGCAAGAAAATCGCTTGGGTCCAGGAGTTTGAGGTTGCTGTGAGCTATGATGCCACAAAGTGAGCCAACTGAGGGCCACAAAGTGAGACTCTTGTCTCAGTTAAAAAATTAAAAAGTGTTAGGGTGTGCTACGAATACGTCGGGTTGCTAGGGAAGCTTAACTTTTGATTTTCTCCTGATTCTACACTAACCTTTGTCTTTCTCTATATGACCATAAAATTTCCCCGACGAGAGTTTAAAATGCCCAAATCGAGAGTCATTGGTGGACGGGACCCATCGGTTTCTCCAGCGCTCTGTGGAGGGAAACAACACCGGTTAGAGATGAAAACTGTTAATTTGAGTCCAGAGGAGGATGAGGGGGGCCCTTAAGGCTTCGCTCCAGCAGACCCCGCAGGGTCGGGCCTGGGGATAACAGCGACTCTAGCTATCTCCTGGAAGTAGGGGCTGGGGTGGCTTATACCCCCGCCACCACGGGCGCGTCCCCTTCACCTCCGTCTAGAAATTCCTCCTGGAAGTAGACGGTAGCCAGAGCCACCCGCAGCACGCAGATGGCCCAGAGCGGAGCGCCAGCCCCAGCCATTAGGGTGCGCGCCAAGCTGCCTCTGTTAATTGCCCCTTTGCTCCTGGCTGTCTGGGCGGCTCGCTGGGCCCGCCCCAGAACTACAACTCCCGTCACACCACGCGATTGTGACCTGAGGCACCATTGGTCCCGGGCGCGCGGTGCACGCCGGGCCCGCCCTTGAACTACCGCTCCCGTGACGCGCCGGTATTGTGACCTGGGGCGCCATTGGTCCCCAGGGCGCGATGTGTGCCGGGAAGTGTAGTATGTTCTGCGCTGGCGCAGTTGCCAAGGGCAACGGTCCCCTTGGGGCCTGAGCGCCTAGTCTAGAGTGCGGTGGAGGCCTCCGCTACGGCCTCAGCTGATGGACGTTGTTGGAGGAGGAGATCTGCAGAGCTGGTGTGGTGGCAACTGGGCGGGGCGCCCGAGCTCGCGGGAGGGGATTCCCGGAAATGGGGGTGAAGGGAGCTTTGGGGTCTGGGCAAGTCGGGCGGCAGGAGGGCGGTCCCGCGCCTCAGTTTCCCCATCTGGGACCACGTTCCAGCGTGATTTCTTCGAGGCCTGAATTTAAAAGCTGAATAGTTTGAGGGGCGCCAGTGTTTTCAGTTTTTGTTTATTTTTAATAACTTGATTGAGGTATCATTTGCGCATCGTACTATTCATCACTTTAAGGGTACTTTTAGTAAATTTACAAAGTTGTGCAACTGTCGCCACGATCTTGATTTAGAAAGTCCCATAACCCAACGGGATACCTCCTGTTTCTTTGCAGTCCAGCCCCATTCCCACCTCCCTACCCCAGGCAATGACGGATCTGCTTTCTGGGTCTAGATTTGCATTTTCTGGACGATTCTGACAAATGGAATCGCGGTAGTGTGTGTGGTGTTTGAGGTCATGCTACTTTCCCTTAATATACATTTGAGATTCTTGCATCCAGGGATATTTCTTTTATTGGTGAATACTATTCCACTTTAGGGACAGACCATAGTTTCTCATTCATTCACTAGTTAATAGACGTTTGGATTGTTTCCACTTTTTGTCTATTATGAATAATAACTTACGAAGATTTGCATTCGTTTTCATTTCTCTTGGACCACATAGGAATAGATTTTCTGGATCATATGGTAAATTCTATGTCTGACTTTTTGAGGAACCAGACTGTTTTCCACATGGCAGCAGCACCATTTTACAATCCCCCAACAGCTTATGATGATGTTTCTTTACAATTTCTTTACATCCTTGACAACAATTGTTATCTGTATTTTTGATTATAGCCATCTCAGGGGATGTGAAAGGATATCTCATTGTGGTTTTAGTTTGCATCTCCATTTTTTTTTTTTTTTTGAGATGGGGCCTTACTCTGTTGCTGGGGCTAGAAAGCAGGAGTGTCATCATAACTCACTGCAAACTCAAACTTATGGGCTCAAGTGATCCTCCTGCCTCAGCCTCCCAAGTAGCTGGGACTACAAGCGTGCACCACCATGCCTGGATAATTTTTCTGTTTTTTGTAGAGATGAGGTCTCATTCTTACTCAGGCTGTTCTTAAACTCCTGACCTCAAGAAATTTTCCTACCTTAGCCTCCCAAAGTTCAAGGATTACAGGCATGAGCCACTGTGCTTGGCCTGCATCTCCTTAATGGCTAGTGATGTTGAACATCTTTTCATGTGCTTATTGGTTATTCATATATATATGTGTGTGTGTGTGTGTGTGTTAAGTAACTTCACATCTTTTGCCCATTGGTTAATTTTTAACTGTGTTTTAAAAAAAAGTATACACACACACACACCCCTACACCTTAGTAGTGGTAAAATATACCTAACATCAAATTTTCCTCCTTAACCATTTTTCCATTGATTTATTTTTAATTGATATGTTGTAGTTATACATAGTTTGGGGATATGTCTAATGCTTTGATACCTGTATACATTGTATAATGCTGAAATCAGTGTGACTGGGATATCTATCACCACATTTATCTTTTCTTTGTTGAGAACATTATAATTCTTATCTTCTAGATATCTTGAAATATACAGTAAATTATTTTTAGCTATAATTTTCCTACCATACTATTGAACACTAGAATTTATTCCTTCTACCTAATTGTATTTTTATACCCCTTAACCAACTTCTCTTCTGTTGGCTTATTTTTAAACCTAGGGAAACTTTCAGAAGAGTTAGAAGAACTTTCAGGAAAACTACCTTGGTGATCAGGTCTTCCCTCTAATCCACAGAGTGGGCTGAGTCACCTCCTGAGCATTGGCTACAAACATTAACAAAGGTAGTTCTTCCAATGTTGTATATGTGTGAAGCACTGTGTTATAGGGAACTGAAGTTCACCACATCTTTACAGTTAAAAGGTACCCTATTATGCAGATAATTCTAATACTGCTGTTACTATCATTAATTTTATTTTTTAAGAGACAAGGTCTCACTCTGTTGACCAGGCTGGAATGCAGTAGCACAATCATATCTCACTGTAGCTCTGAACTCCTGGGCTCAAGAAATCCTCATGCCTCAGCCTCTCGAATAGCTGGGACTATAGGTATATGCCACTATGCCTGGCTAATTTTATTATTATTATTTTTTGAGACAGTTTCACTCTGTCTCACATACCTTGGTAGTTTTAGTAGAGAAGGGGTCTCACTCTTGCTGAGGCTTCTCTTGAATTTCTGAGCTTAAGCAGTTTACCCACCTCAGCCTCCTAGAGGCATGAACTACTGTGCCCAGCTGCCAGCTAATTTAATTTTTTTTTTTTTTTTTGTAGAGACAGAGTCTCACTATGTTGCTCAAGCTGGTCTCAAACTTCTGGCCTCAAGCAATCCTCCTAGCTTGGCCTCCCAAAGTGCTGGGAATACAGGGGTGAACTACCACACCGGTTTGTACAGAATCTTAAGGGTTGGGTAAAATACTCTTTTTCCTTGCATAAATCATTTGAGCTCTGCTTTGAAAGTCATAAAAAATAAAGGGTGGCTAGACAGCAAATAAAAATATAGGACATCCAGTTAAATTCCAATTTCAGATGAATAACTAATAATTTTTTACTATAAAAGTATTTAGAACATAATTTTTAGTGAAAAAGTACTTGATATATTTAAAAAATTGCCTGGGCACAGTGCCTCAAGGCTATAATCACAGTATGGGGAGGCCAAGGTAGGTGGATTGCTTAAGCCCAGTAGTTGGAGGCTACAGTAAACTATGATAGTGCCTCTGCACTTAGTTTGGGTGAGAGAGTGAAACTCAGTCTCTCAAAAAAAAGAAAGTTCTGGCCCTTCTACCCAGAAAAATGTCTATCAGCATGTGCACATGACATGTGGCATTCATTTGGCATAGGGGTGGGGCGGGTAGTGTCTGTCTGTAGCCTACTTCCATCCAGGGCAACATTATATGTTTTCTGTCTCTGTGTCAGCATTTTTTAGCACTTTTTAAAAAAAAATCTAGTCTGAAATCCAAATCAATAAAATATTTTTTAATCAAAATATGTAGGGCAGCTCCTGTGGCTCAGTGAGTAAGGTACCTGCCCCATATACTGAGGGTATACTGAGGGTGGTGGGTTTGAACTTGATCCCTGCCAAACTGCAACAAAAAAATAGCTGGGTGCTGTGGTGGGCGCCTATAGTCCCAGCTACTCAGGAGGCTGAGGCAAGAACATCACTTAAGCTCAAGAATTGGAGGTTACGGGTGGCACCTGTGGCTCAGTGAGTAGGGCGCCAGCCCCATATACCGAGGGTGGCGGGTTCAAACCCAGCCCTGGCTGAACTGCAACCAAAAAATAGCCGGGCGTTGTGGCGGGCGCCTGTAGTCCCAGCTGCTCAGGAGGCCGAGGCAGGAGAATCGCTGAAGCCCAAGAGCTAGAGGTTGCTGTGAGCCCTGTGACATCATGGCACTCTACTGAAGGCGGTAAAGTGAGACTCTGTCTCTACAAAAAAAAAAAAAAAGAATTGGAGGTTACTGTGAACTGTGACACTACAGCACTCTATTGAGGGTGACAAAGTGAGAATATCTATTAAAAAAAATAAAAAAAGATATGTACGTTGTTTTTTAGATACAACGCCCTTGCTTACTTAATGGACTACAGTGAGTGTAATCATAACTTTTACATATACCAGGAAACCAAAAAGCTTGTGATATTGTAATAATTGCTTTATTGTAATATTTGCTATAGTGGTTTAGAGCCAAATGTTATGTATCTCTAAGGCATCCTTGCAGGTTGTGGTTTTTTGTTTTTTGTTTTTGTTTTGTTTTGTGTTTTAGATAGAGTCTCACTCTGTCCCCCAGGTTAGAGTACAGTGACATCATCATAGCTCACTGCAGCCTCGAATCCCTGGGCTCAAGTAATTCTCTTGCCTCAGCTTTCCAAATAGCTGAGACTACAGGCATACGCTACTATGCCCGGCTAATTTTTTTAGTTTTTGTAGAGGCTGTCTCACTCTTGCTCAGGCTGGTCTCAAACTCATACCCTCAAGTGATCGTCCTGCCTCAGCCTCCCAGAGTGCTAGGATTACAGGTGTGAGCCACTGCACCTGACCACAAGTTGTGTTTTGACAGCTCTCTGTAAGAGAGCTGAAGGCCCTTGGTAAAGGAGGACCCCCACTATGAGGTAGGGCTTGAGAGCAGGGCTTAGGGGACGAGTGGTGGCAGGAGAATGGGGCCTTTGGAATCAGACCTGAGCTTTGAATTTGGTTCAAAGCGAGATGACTTTGACCGTGAGGGCTTTCATTTCTTCTACTTCCTGAGAAGCGTGACAGCAACCAACTCACAGGGCTTCTATGAGGATTAAATGAGAATATAATACAAGCACTGAGCAGAGTGCTGAACGTGTGGCCAGGACAAGAGAAGTGCTGGCTGTTGTGTTTAAGTATAACGTGTCTCATATAAGACCTGGCATTGAATTCAGTAAATGGTACCAAGTGTCTAGTTATTTTCATTGTCATCTTTGGGCTTAAATGGAAGGCTGTGGATAGGCTGCAAAGAGCAGTATGATCTTTAGCTAGGTAGGAGCCATTGAATGCACAATACCAACATTAGCTATTCTTATAAGTTGTTTTCATTTTCTCTCTAGAATGGCTTTAGCAAGAAAAGTCAGCCATCCACTGTACGATTTATTTGGTGATTTCAGTGATGATGATTCAAAGATGGAAGAAATCAGAAACTTGAAAATTGATAGAAGTTTTACCAAAATAGCACCTGGTCATGGTAGATTTCTAAAAAGAAACCAAAATACGGATGAAAAACACTTACTCCTGAATGAGAACACTCTCTTGGGGAGTGGGCCCACGCTCGCCTCAGGTAGACCCCCCACCACTGCCTCAAAGGTCAGAGCAAATGCTGCGCTCATGAAGCTGGCCCAGATAGAAACCAAAATCATGAGTCGGAAGGTACAGATTAATTTGTCTGACACTGACTCTGACTCAAAGACCACTGATGCCAGTCTTCCAAAGACAGCAGATGAAATGCCCCCAAAGGGAACAGTTGAACTTTTTTCACAGAATACTGGCAAAACTTCCCAGAAACAAGCCAGTGAACTTCCTGTGGCCAAGAGTAATGCACAGAATTTGAAGATCAGTAGGTTTCTAAAGAAGAAAGAACCACCTGTTGAAAATATATCCCCTGAAGTACCTACTGGGAAACAGAGGACACCTGAAACACCCAAACACAAAGAGCCTTCTAGAAGATTTGATTTTCCAGACAGTGATGAAGGGGACATGAAAGCATTGCTGGGAACATTGATGGAATCTTCTAGAGCTGAAAAAACATCTATAAATCAGGGCTTCACCGGCACTCAAGTAAGCAAGAAAGAACAAATAAAACTATCCTCGGTAAGGTTTTAATTTGTTAATTTTTAACAAAACCATAGCATTTATTGCTAACACCAGGGACTGTCTTGGACACATTAGGAGGTTTCATAATATCTGTAACTTATAACTGAATATGCCACAGGACAACATTGTGGGTAGTTGATTGCACACCAGCAGTGATCATTCCATTAGTGATCCATGTCTGTATATCAGAGGCACCATGGAAAGGTGGTGTTTCTTTCTTTTTAAAAAAAAAAAAATTAAGGTGAAATTTATATAACAAATTAACCTCTTTGAAGTGCACAATTCAGTAGCATTTAGTACACTCAACCAACACTTCTATTTAGTTTCGGAACATTTCCTTCATCCAGAAGGAGAGCCTGTCCCCTTTAGCAGTTGTCAGGGTCCCACCCCAGAGCAGTGTCCGCTGAGACCTGTGGAAACTTGCAGCAATCAACAGAAGAAATATAAAGTTAGGAGCTATGGTAAAGGAAGACAGGAGACATAGAGTAGAATTAAAAGTGGAAGCACAGGGGTCAATTGCCCATCATAGGATTCCAGCAATGGCCTAGAGTGTTTGCTCCACTCTGATTTTATTGAAGTCTATTTGCCCAGAGGGTAAGATGAGGGAGGGAACAAAGATGTCAGCAGTTTCTCGGATTGATCATATCAGCTCCTATTGCTGTTATTAACCTTAAAGGTAGCCTTCAATAATCTGAAATCTGAGCCTTGTATTGGGAGAGCCTCCTACTTGAGATCACACACACAGATTTCTAGGGAGGTGTTAAGTTCTGCTAGTTCTCTGTGGAGTAAAATGCCACCAGCATTAATCTCCTCAGGGATCGGTGGGAGGGAGGCATTTTTCTCCCATCACCACCACGGAGAATTTTCCTCTGCAATAAGGGATATGAGCTCTTCTGCCCATATCTCAGAGGTGGAGCTACTTACTCCCTTGGTCTCTGGCCCAGACAAATGCAAATCTCCATAATGGGTATCTGCTTTGCTTGTTTAATGGGCAGGAAATGCCCTAGAAGACGTATCTTTTCTAGGACTTGCCATAATCTCTTCTATGGCTACTACTCTCCTCAGAGTGCTCACAGACCCAGCAGGGTGTTTGTAAGCTGTATGCCCAACAGGCTAGAATTTAGAAAAGGCAAGAAGCTTGCTAGCAATGACTAGCTTAATGTAAACTAGCTGACTTTTCTTTGTTCTGACTCACTCAGCTTTTTGGTTTTCCTCTTTTTCTGGGGGTGCTTTCCTTTGCCAAGAATGGGGTCTTTGGTCCCCGTTCTCCCAGCAAGCAGACACTCCTCATTCCTCTTCCTCACCCATTGGAAACCACAATCTGCTTCCTATTCCTATGGATTTGCCTGTTCTGGACATTTCTATAAATGGGATCCTACAGGATGTGACTTGTCTTTTATGTCTGATGTCTTTCACTCAGCATCATGTTTTTGAAGTTCATTCATGTTGTTGGAGGTGTTAGTGGTTTTTCTCTTTTCACAGCTGAGTAATATTTCTTTGTGTGATGGACCACATTTTGTTTACCCATTTCTCAGCTGACGGATATTTGAGTTGTTTCCTCCTTTTGGTTGTGACTAGTGCTGCTATGAACATTTGTGGGAATCTTTCATGATACCACTTACCAGTGGTGCTGACTACTATGAACATTTGTGTCTAAGTACATATTTGAGTTCCTATTTTCAGTTCTTTTGGGTGTATTACTAGGAGTGGAATTGCTAGTAATATGCTGATTCTATGTTTAACTTGATGGGAGACCACCAAACTTTTCCACAGTGGCTGCACCATCTCACATTTCCCCCTGCAATACATGAGGGTTCTGGCCAGGCACAGTAGCTCATGTCTATAATCCTAGCACTCTGGGAGGCCGAGGAGGGTGGATTGCTTGAACTTATGAGTTTGAGAACAGCCTGGGCAAAAGCGAGACCCCCTTCCCCTATCTCTACTAAAACTAGAAAAACTGAGGCAAGAGGATTGCTTGAGCTTGAGTTGGAGATTGCGGTGAGCTATAAGACCATGGCACTCTACCCAGGGCAACAGCTTGAGACTCTGTCTCGAAAAAAAAAAAAAAAATGGGGGTTCCGATTTCTCCACATCACCAACACAACTGTTCTTCCCTTCCCTTCCCTTCCCTTCCCTTCTCTTGCCTTGCCTTTTGCCTTTCCTTTTTTTTTCTTCTTTGAGACAGATTCTCAAGCTATCACCCTGGGTAGAGTGCCATGACATCATAGTGCATAGCAACCTCCAACTCTTGGCCTCAAGCAGTCCTATTGCCTCAGTTTTTCTAATGTTTAGTAGAGATGGGTTCTTGCTTTTGCTCAGGCTGGTCACAAACTCCTAAGCTCAAGCTCTCCACCTGCTTTGGCCCCCCAGAGTGCTAGGATTATAAAGACGTGAGCCACTACCCTCAGCCAGTCTTTCCTTTTTAATCCCATTCTAGCTAGTAGGTATGAAGTGGAAGGAGGGCTTTTTTGGGGCTGGACACAGTGGCTCACACCTATAATCCTAGTACTCTGGGAAGCTGAGGCAGGTGGATTGCCTGAGCTTAGGAGTTTGAGACCAGCCTGAGCAAGAGTGAGACCCATCTCTAAAAATAGCCAGGTGTGGTTTGGCACCTGTGGCTCAAGCGGCTAAGGCGCCAGCCACATACACCTGAGCTGGCAGGTTCGAATCCAGCCCGGGCCTGCCAAACAACAATGATGGCTGCAACAAAAAAATAGCCGGGCATTGTGGTGGGTGCCTGTAGTCCCAGCTGCTTGGGAGGCTGAGGCAGGAGAATCGCTTGAGCCCAGGAGTTGGAGGTTACTGTGAGCTGTGATGCCACGGCACTCTACCTAGGGCGACAGCATGAGGCTCTGTCTCAAAAAAAAAAAAAACAAATACCCAGGTCTTGTGTTGGGTGCCTGTAGTCCCAGCTATTCAGGAGGCTGAGGCAAGAGAATTGCTTGAGACCAAGAATTGGAGGTTGCTGTCAGCTATGTCACCACGGCAAAAAAAAAAAAAAAAAAAAGGAAACTCCTATGCCACCCTGCCTCAGCCTCCTGAGAAGCTGAGATACAGGCATGAGCCCTGACACCTGGCTAAATTTTCTTTTGGCAGAGATGGGGTATGGTTCTTGCTCAGTCTGGCTTGAACTCCTGAGCTCAAGTGATCCTCTCACCTTGGCCTCCCGGAGTGCTAGGATTACAGGTGTGAGCCACCACGCCCAATTAGAAGGCTGTTTTGAGGGGAAAAAAATCTGTGTATTCATTTTGCTTCTCATAAAGGTCCTGGTTGTTATAGATTATGTACTTTTATGGCTGGAAGGGCCTTAATTTAGAAAATGTACAATTAGCAATAAAATTAGAAAGCAAAGTGATATTTCTGGTTATTTGTTAAATTTTGTTTCCTGTTTGTAGAAACCTCAGCATTGTCTTATCTAAATATTATACCTTGGCTTCTGTAAATGAGGAGAGAAGCGAGAAGGGGGCTACAGAAAAATAAAAATCTGATAATTGCAGTCTTGGTCTCATGCTCCCACTAGCTGCATTATTTGTTGAATTCATAAGGCCTTAGTTCTCATAAGTTTGGTAATTTCATGTCTTTTTTTTTATATATGTATATATATATCAGATCCTGACTCAACCAAGAGGCCATTCTCTACCTGGTACCGAACTCTCCAGCTCAAAGCCTTCTCGGACATTGTGCCTGCCAACCTCACAGGCCCCAGATGGGACACTTTTCAGCATTTGCCCAAGATCTCACTCTCCGGAGACCAGCGTTTTCAGTGACACAGACTCCCCCATGCTGTCACTTTCTGCCACTGGTGCCTTTTCACAATCAGTGTCTTCAAAGATGGAGCATGTTAAGCTTGTGTCCTACCTTGGAAGGAGCGAGGCTAGGTCTCAGGATGAGTCCATCTCAGAAGGTGCTGATGACAGCCTGAATGGTAATCTACATCCTAGTCCAGACATGAAGGCTGCGGCCACCTTTAGGGTCCCTGGCTTGGTAGTAACCAGAAATTTCCACAGGCAGTGACAATAAAACTCTGAACTTTCTTTTTTTTTTTTTTTGGCTGGGGCTGGGTTTGAACCCTCCACCTCCGGCATATGGGACTGGCGCCCTACTCCTTGAGCCACAGGCGCCGCCCAAAACTCTCAACTTTCTAACCTTCCTGGTTAAGGGGCTGAGATTTTTATTCCATCTTCAAAATCTGTTTCCAGAGTCTTAGTTTAGCTACTTTAACAGAGTCCTAGGGAGAGGGTGCTGGAATATCAGAAATTTATTTCTCACAGTTCTGGAAGCTGGAAGTCCAAGATTTGGGTGCCAGCAGTGTAGGGCACTTGGTGAGGACTTTCTTCTTGATTTACAGACAGCCATGTTTTCTCCATGTCCTCACATGGTGAAGAGAGCGAGCACTATCTCCTCATTCTCTTATAAAGGGGCTCATCCCATCTAAGGGGGTCCTCATCCAAGCCCAGTTAGGAGATTTGGTGGGGACACAACACTTAGTCTATACCATCCAGTAACCTTGACCAATTATGGAGCAATAAAGGAAAATTTTCTAGAGCCACATCCAACCAAAAGGCAGCCTAATTTTCCTTTTTTGTGAAAGAGAGAATTGACTCCTTTTTCAATTCAGAAAAGGAAACAAATCTTCAACCCATCAAAAGTAAACATTTCTATTGTTTTGATGTTATTTTTATCTTAATATTATGTTTATTTACAAGAGAAAAGGGAGAAAGAGAAGGGGTTTGAAAGAGGTTTTTTTTTCCCCCCCTCTCAGATGATTTAGCACCAAATCAAAGTGAAATAGTTGTTTCCTGAGTGCCTACTATGTGGTCATAGGTGCCAGGCGGCATGTTGTCAGCAATAGGACCAACAAGCAGACATGCTCCCTGCCCACCAGGCTCCGGGATGGCCCTAACCTGAGAGTCACTCAAAGACTGATGCGTGTGTCCCTAGTAGGTCTGCCAGGGTGAGAGGGTGAAGTATGACCACCACATGGCATGGCCTAGGCTGTGGCTGTGACAGAGCTCCTTGGAGCCCCTTCAGTGCTTGCCTTCTGCCAGATGCTGTTTGGGGCTCTGCTTCTGGGTTAGTTAGCAGCTTGTTGTGTATGTGAGAATCCAGGCCTGAGAGGCTAGCGAGGGGGTGTTCTCCCACGTCACCTCCTTCCATATGTGATGAGAAAGCAGAACCCAGGACCAGCATCAGGATGTCCTGGCTCTCCCTTTTACTAGCTGTACAATCTTGGGCTCTCAATGCCTCAGTCTCCACCTCTGTGGAATAGGGATAGTAGTAGAAGAAGCCTTCCAGGGCTGTTCTGTGGGGTCTGTGGGACAGTAGATGACGAAGCACCCAAAAAGGACAACCTGTCATCAGAGGCCACACTCAGTTGACCTTTCCAGAGCAATTGGGCAGCTCAGTCTTCACCCTCCCTCCCCTCCTTCCCTTTCCCTGCTCTGTGCCCTCCAGGGAACCCTTTAGCAACTTGGGCACCCTCTAGGTGTCTGCATATTGGATTATGCCCCTGCTTGGGTTGCATGCCTTGGGGCAGGCATTCTTCGTGCACACACGCACAATGCACAAACACACACCTGCACACACAGCTCCTGCACTTTGAAGGCTGAACTGAATCAGGTAAAGAGGGTGCCCATCGGGAATTACTACAAACATAATCACTGCTCCTTGGCCACTCACTTGTTGAGAAACCTGTTGGAGCATCAGGCTCTGAAGAGGACTCTATACTCCTGAGTCTCAGCACACACTTAGGCTCAGATTGGCTAATCAGTCAAAATGGTTGTTAAGTTTCTGCTGTGCCTTTAACTTATTTTAGATAAGAACTTGGACACTTGTTTAGAACAAGAACACTTCTCATGTCCCCTAGCTGGCTGGGTGCCCCTCCTCCTACTCCTCACACCACATGTCTACTTATCACCAACTTCCTTGTAATCATCAGCTTTTCTGTCTAGACCAGCCCTGTTGTCTGTTTTATAAAGAAAGTTTTATGAACTTCCTTTACACATTTTCTGTGGCTGCTTTCACACCATGATGGCCAAGTTGAATAGTTGCAACAGTCTAACCCCGAAAAGCTGGAAATAATTCCCATGCAGCCTTTGGGGTAAACCCTATGTCTAAGTTTATCTTTCTAAATATTTATGGAAGAAATAAAGGATTAAATGTTATCATACTCATTTTTTTAATTACAGAGTTTAGAGAAAATATTTTATCCCTCGATGATCTGTCCCCAGCTGTCAATGAGAACTCAGACTTGGAACAGGAGGTAAGTACAATTAAGTCATTTTTGACTGTAGAATGTTACGTAGAGAGGATTACAACTTCAGTATTTTGTTTAGTCCAGTGGTTCTCAATTCTGCCCCCCAGGGACATTAGCAATGTCTGGGGCCATTGTGGCTGTCCTGACAAGGGACATTGGGGGTTCCAGTGGCATCTCTAGCAGGTGTCCAGTAATGTACAAAGCAACCCCCAATGCAAAGAATATTCTGGCCCCAAATGTCACAAGTGCAGCAAGTGAGAGATCCTGATTTAGGTGATCACAGATTAAAGCTACTTCATTTAGCAGATGATTAAAGTACCTTCCCCCTAGAGCACCCACAAGAATATCTGCACTGAGGAGTGGTTCACCAACTGTTCCCATTCGAGCACATCATTGTTATTTTTGCCTTACTCACCTGCACTAGCAAATGCGCATCTTAGTAATACGTGATGCTAGGATTTAAATCTCACCCATGTGCTACGCCATTAGGGTCTTGTGCACCACACTAAGGACCTCTGTGCTGAAGTGAATATTCCACTTGCCCAAACGCAAGGCCTAGTGTGGACCCTCACAAGCTGGGATCACACAAGTCCCCTGCTTCTGGGAATGTGGTGGTTTTGGCATGTTGATCTTCTCAGAACAGTTTCCTGTCACCAATGCTGTCCTTCATTTTAGAAAGAAAGTGATCAGAGGGAAAACCTGTCCAGCAAAAGCTTGAGAGCCAAGGCATCTGCCGGGCAGAACACACCAAGACGTGCCCAGGTGAGGAGCCTGACATCCCAGGGAAAGGCTACCTCTGCAGATGGGGACAAAGGTCTCCCCACTGAAAGTGACATCTCAGAGCACTTCAGTGCCGGTTCAGCCTCCAGTGCCTGGCAGGACAGCACTTCCAGCATGAACTTAGCATTTGAAGCTTCCACAGTGAGCACAGTGAACTCAGCTTATTCTGAAGATTTTGAAAACTCTCCAAGTCTGACAACATCTGAGCCAAGGGCCCATTCCAAGGACAGAACACTGGACTCTTTGTCTGAGTGCTCTTCAAGTCTGAAGACAGATCTTGTCCCGAAAACACCCAAGTCTCAGAAAAAGTGGGGCAGGGGTATGACAAGAGTCCTTGTGAAGGAAACAGCTGTGCAGACTCTGGATCCAGGCTTTGCCTACCAGTGGACCAAGGGTAAGTGGCAGCTGTTGAGGCCAGGGCAACTGGGATAGGCACTCTGTGTGGGAAACGTATGGAAGGGGCTAGGTCCATGCTATCTGTCATTAATTAGCTGGGGGGCTAAGCCCCCAGTTTCTTTTTCCATGGATAAGAGGCAGCAAGCTCTAAAGCATTCTGAAGTTTTAGAAGCAAAGACTAGGGCAGTGAGTGGGGTGATGCTACCACTAGGGACCCTTGTCAAAGTCTAGAGATACTGTTGGTTGTCACCACTAAGGGTTGGGGTACTCTGGCATTTGCTGAGTAGAGGCCAGGGATGGTGCTGTGTACTCTACAATGCACAGGACGCCCCTACTAACTATACCCATGATGACACCACTATATTAGAGAAGGATTCTGCTCCAAGTGGATGCCAAAATGGGGAAACCTTAGAGGAGAGAAAACAAGAGATGCCATGTGTGAGTCTGGTGACTTGTCACGTGACACTAGGGTTGGCACTGAAAGAGACACCAATGAGTGTGAGCCCATGGAGGAAATGGCTTCTTGGACCACATTTCTTTTACCAGCTAATGGGCCTCCTGCACAGGGGCTCTGGAAGCTGCCTTGCTGCAGGTCAAGCTGGTTATCAGAATTACAGTCACCCCTGTGCAGTCCATGCTTAAGCCCATAGTCTTTCAAAGCTCACCCCTCCCACCAGGCAGGCCTTGCTCCAACTCCCCACTACGTGGAATCACAGGATACCCACCAATCCTGCTCTGTGCTTTAGGACATGGTGAAGGGGCTACTTCTTCTCATGCCCCCATCTCACTTTCCAGATGTTTCTTTCATTCCCAGCTTCAGCCTTGGCTCTTCCTAGTGGAAAGGTTCCTTTTAAACATTTGTTTATTCCCTTTTTTCACCCAAATAGTTCTTGACAAGGTAGACTAACATTGTCCCTAGATATGAAAAGGGATGTACTTCTTGTTGGATTTTTCTTTTTCTTTTTTTGAGGCTTGAGTATCATGGTGTCATCATAGCTCACTGAAACCTTGAACATCTGGGCTGAAAAGATCCTCCTGCCTCTCCTGCCAAAGTGCTGGGATTACAGGCGTTAGCCACTGTGCATGGCTTCTACAAAAATTGAAAAATGTTCTGGGCATAGTGGTGCCTGCTTGTAGTCCCAGCTACTGGGGAGCTGAGGTGGAAGGATTACTCAGGAGTTCGAGGCTGCAGTGAGCTATGGTTGTGCCACTGCATTCCAGTTGTGTGACAGCACAAGACCATATCTCAAAAATAAAGACCAGAAAGGTGGTCATGTTCAGAAAAAGAACAGCCCACATGGTTTGTTTCAGCATCATATCCATGAACGAGAAAGTCATTGCTCTGTGTCCTGCCCACTCACACCCTCCCTTTGTCCTTGAGACAGCTGCCAGTGTGGCAACTATTGGGCCTGCCGTGGGAGGTGCCTATGTGGACCCGATACCCATCGCCAATCACGTCATCAACGCAGATGCAATAGAAGGTAATAGTCCAGCTTGGTGGGTCCTTCCTGTGCCATTTTACAGAACACATTGGATCTGCAAATTTATGCCTACCTTTGGAGGTTTGGTACCTATAATGCTACGTTCGAGGAATCCACAGCCTCAGACAACTGTCACAGTTTATAGGATCCCAGATGACAGCCTGAGAGTGTCCCTGAACCTTCTGTCTCTTACAAAGGGAAGTGTGAAAAACAGGAAGGTGAAGAATAGCACACCTATAAGCCCTCTACTCCAGCGAGGCTACTCTTATATGTATGTTCCCCTGGGAGCCTTTTTGTCTCTAAGCTATCATCCCCTGCCGCCAGACACTTATTTGATCAATATTGAGCAGTAGCCACAGGCTGGGTGAACACAACCTTTGCCTCCTGGGCTGGGTCTGAAGGAGTCTGTGTGGAACTGAGGAGGATCCCAGCCCAGCCTGGGGCATGAGGAAGGTGCCTCAAAAGCCACTTTAGAGAGTTTAGACTTTGCCAAGTCCCCATGGAGCCACTGCAGTGAAGATTCATGTGATATAGGTTAAAGAGCCTATCTGGTACCTAGTAGTTTTTTCCCCTTTTCAATTTTGTTAATAGGAATTTTTAAAGTATAAAGATAGTAAAATATACCAGTTGTGGCCAGGCACGGTGGCTCACACCTGTAATCCTAGCACTCAGGGAGGCCAAGGTGGGTGGATCACCTGAGCTTAGGACTTCAAGACCAGCCTGAGCAAGAGTGAGATCCTGTCTCTACAAAAAACAGAAAAAAATTAGCTGGGTGTGTGGTAGGTGCCTGTAGTCCCAACTACTCAGGATGCTGAAGCAAGAGGATCACTTGAGCCCTGGACTTTGAGGTTGCTGTGAGCCATGATGACACCAACAGCACTCTACCCATAGTGATAGATATAAAAATTTCTCTTGTTACAACTGGTTTATTTTGTTAAATTTTATTTTATTTATTTTATTATTTTATTTTATTGAGACAGGGTCTCACTCTGTCACTATGGGTTGAGCAGCAGTGTTAGATTCTCATAGGAGCAGGAACCCTACTGTAAAATGCACATGTGAGGGATCTAAGTCACTCGCTCCTATGACCATCTAATGCCTGATAATCTGAGGCGGAATTGAGGCAGTGATGCTGGTGCTGGGGAGTGGCTGCAAATACAGATTTTCATTAGCAGAAAGGTTTAACTGCACAGAGACCATAACAAATACAATTGACTGCAGATTCATATCAAAATCACCCCATCCCCCAGGCTGTGGAAAAATTCTCTTTCATGAAACTTATCTCTAGTATCAAAAAAGTTGGGTACTGGGGCGGCGCCTGTGGCTCAGTGAGTAAGGCGCCGGCCCCATATGCCGAGGGTGGTGGGTTCAAGCCCAGCCCCGGCCAAACTGCAACAAAAAAATAGCCGGCTGTTGTGGCGGGCGCCTGTAGTCCCAGCTGCTCGGGAGGCTGAGGCAAGAGAATCGCCTAAGCCCAAGAGTTAGAGGTTGCTGTGAGCTGTGTGAGGCCACAGCACTCTACCGAGGGTGATAAAGTGAGACTCTGTCTCTACAAAAAAAAAGTTGGGTACTATGAAGCACCTGTGGCTCAGTGGGTAGAGCGCTGGCCTCATATACTGAGATTCGAACCCAGCCCTGGCCAAACTGCAACAAAAAAATAGCTGGGCGTTCTGGCGGGCGCCTGTAGTCCCAGCTACTTGGGAGGCTGAGGCAAGAGAATCGCCTAAGCCCAGGAGTAAGAGGTTGCTGTGAGCTATGACACCACGGCATTCTACCCAGGGTGATAAAGTGAGACTCTGTCTCTAAAAAAAAAAGGTTGGGGACTGCTGTTTATGCCAATGTATTAGACTTAAAATTTTTTTATTAGCATATTATAGTTGTGCATATTTCGGAGGTGCCTGTGATAGTTTGCTATCTATATATAATTTGTAGTGATTAAGTCAAGGTAATTGAGATAGCTATCACCTCAGATGTTTTTGTGTGTGTGTGGAACATTACAATTCTTCTCTTCTACCTATTTATTTATTATTTATTTATTTAGAGATAGGGTCTCTCTCTGTCACCCAGGCTAGAGTGTGGTGGTGTCATCATAGCTCACAGCGGACTCAAACTTCTGGGCACAAGCAGGCTGAGTAGTTGGGACTATAGGGATACGCCACCACACCTGGATAATTTTTTACCTTTTTGTACAAATGGGATCTTGCTATTGCCCAGTTTGGTCTAGCTATTTTGAAGAATTTACTAGACTTTTTAGTCTATATGGTGTTTAGGTTAAAACTTCCACTTTTGCCTGGGAGCTGAGCATGGGCACATGTGCAACTCTTGAAATTTTCATGCATTCCTCAGTAGAAAGCAATTCATTTACTAGAGAATTGAAACAGACAGGAATAGGTGAGGCCTTTACCACCCCAGAAGATAGCAGTCCTTTCAGAAAGCAGCTTGACATTACCGAGCTGTTGGGCATGGTGGGGTTGGGGTGGGGGTGCAGAACTTGTGGGGCCCTAGTGGAGCCACTGGGTGACACAGAGTGGGGACAGCCCTAACAGCCTACAGTCCGGCCATGCTGGCACTGAATGACATGCTGAAGCAGCAGCTAAGCCTGACGCAGCAATTCATCGAGACCAGCCGTCACCTGCACATGTCACTCCTGCAGTCCCTGGATGGGGATTCATTCCACTACCACACTCTGGAGGAAGCCAAAGAGGTGACTAGAGTTGTGTCTTCCCCTGGTGGGGGAGGGGTAGAGTGGCCAGGGTGGGGGCAGCTCTGAGATGGTCAACCAAGGAAGGAATGGTGATGGGATCCTTAAGCTCTCAGCTTGGTGCTACAGGGATATGGCAAGGCTGTCTACCTTTGTCCTTGTAGAAGGAACCTCCTTTCCTCCTTGTGTTGTGATATAAGCTGATTGCACGTTGGGGTACTGAGCACCTAGGCCTAGCAGCCAGCCCAGCCTGGCCTCTTTGTGACCTTAGACCAGAGGGGACCTACTCACTGAGGCACTATTTTCTCCTCCGAGAGAGGTCCTATCCCTTTCATGGACCCTCCTGAGTGCCACCTAAGGTGGGGCTGGAGGTAGCCTAGCATTTCTCTTTGGTTTTTGCCCAAGAGATACACCTCCCTGTTCCTTTTTTTCCCTCCCCAAATTTTTTTTTCCTGATTACCAAAAAAGATGTGCCTATTTTCTAAAAATGTTGTTACAGAGGTATACATTTTATAGATCTCCATAATTTCAGGGATAACATTACCAACTTACTTTTTCAGATTTTGGCTGTTCAAAGTATGAGCTGTATTATATGTATTTCTTCTTAGAAATGGTGTAACACTACATGTAGTGTCTTTTATAGAGATTTAAAAAAATTTTTAAATACAAATATTTTAATTTGTATTTCTAAAAAACGTAAAACCAGGCCTGGTATGGTGGCTTATGCCCAGCTACTTGGGAGGCAGAGGCAGGAGGATCACTAGTGTAGAGGAGTTTGAGGTTGCTATGAGCTATGATGATGTCATTGCACTCTAGCCCAGGCAACAGAGACTATCTTAGAAAACAAACAAACCCTAACAAGAAAACAGAAACATAAAATCATAATGCCATTATAATACCCAAACCAAATTTACTTAGGATCAAGGCCGGTGTTCAGATTTCTGGTTGTCTCATTAAAGTTGTATATTTTGTTTCCATTTTGTAATGAGGACCTAAAGTCCATACATCAAGATGGTTTGATGTGTCTCTTTAGACCGGTGGTTCTCAACCTTCCAACTGGTTGGGGGTCACCACAACATGAGGAACTGTATTAAAGGGTTGCGGTATTAGGAAGGTTGAGAACCACTGCTTTAGCCTCTTAATTTATAGTAGTAACTGGTTCTCAGCCTTGAGCAGTGTCAGAAGCCTCTGGATGCCTGAGAAAGCAACTGCTGGGCCCTCCAACAGCTGGGGGCCTTGTAGTGTGTATTTGTCCCAAGGGCTCAAGGATGCTGCTGTCTGGGGATCAACTTTCTATAAGTCACTTTCCCATCTTTGTTTCCTTATATATAATTCATTGTTTTATTTTTAATTCTAATTTATTTATTTTTGAGACAGTGTCTCAAGTTGTCCCCCCTGGGAAGAGTGCTGTGGTGTCCCAGCTCACAGCAACCTCAAACTTTTGTGCTTAAGCTATTCCCTTGCCTCAGCCTCCCAAGTAGCTGCGACTACAGGTGCCTGGCTATTTTTTGGTTGTAGTTGTCATTGTTTAGCAGGCCCAGGCTGGATTTGAACCCACCAGCTTTGGAGTATGTGGCTGGCGCCCTAACCCCTGAGCTATAGGCACCAAGCTTATTTTTAATTTTTAGAGACAGGGTCTTGCTCAGCTGCCCAGACTAGAATGCAGTGGCATCATTATAGCTAACTGCAGCCTTGAACTCCTGTGCTCATGATCCTCCTGCCTTAGTCTAAGTAACTGGGACTACAGGTGTGCACACCTTGGTAATTAAAAAAGTTTTTTTTGTAGTCGGGGGGTCACACTGTGTTGTACAAGCTGGTCTTGAACTCCTGGCCTCAAGTGTTCCTCCCAGCATGGCCTCCCAGAGTGCTGAGATCACAAATGTGAGCCACTATGCTTGGCCAAGTTTATCTGTTGAAGAAAGCAGGCTGGCTGTCCCATAGGTTCTGAGAGCACCTGCAGGCACTCTTCCCTTTCTGACTCAGTAAGGGTTCATCCCTTGCACAGGGCCTACCCAGAACCTGCCTGGGTATCCTTTTCCCTGTATTTACACAGCTCCTGGCCACCCTGTGTGCCAGCTCTTGCCACATGACATCCCATTGCTTTACTTTTCTGTCAGCCCAGCAGGCACCTGTCAAGGACATGTGCCATACGTATTCAGGTGGTGGTGGTAGTGATGGCGTCTCTGTCCTCTGCCCTTACAGTACATTAGGCGCCACAGGCCTAGTCCATTGACCATGGAGGATGCCTTGAAGGAGGTCAAGGAGGAGCTTTGAGTGCCAGCAGGTGAGCTTGAAGTAGGTCTGACCTAATGGACTGTCTAGTATGCTCACTCAGCACACATCTGCATGCTTGCACACACATGCAGTGTGCAGGTGACATTCTGTGGTGGGGACAGATAGAGCTGTGGTAAGGATACAGGATTATCCTTAGCCAAATCCCAGCTCAGTAAGTGAACTTGTTCAGCCACTGTCTCCTGGGCCTGTTGTCAAGAGGAGCCAGCATGCCTGCCACCCATGATGACAGCACAGGCCAGTGGAACGGGAGTCACGGGGGGATCTGCCCACCACTTGCAGCGGTATGGGGACCACTAGCAGAGCAGCTCCACCCAGCCAGGTATTGGCATCCCAGTAAACCTGACAGAGACAGGGCAGCTAATAGAAGCCCTGTCTGGTAAGGACCACATCTCCACACTGGAGACTACAGCTGACCAGGGCACAGCTTCAACCAAGTCTGCACCCAGAACACACTGCCTCCTCCCTTAGCCTGAGTATACATTTGATTTATACACACAGAGGAAAAGGTCTTTAAAAAAAGTCTTTATTTGAAAGCAAAACAGTAAAATCCACAAGAAATTGTTAACAGCACGTGTTTACATTTTATCCTGGATCAGACAGGTTTGAACAATTCACAGCTACAGAAAATCTAGAACGAAATCAAATATTTTATTACATTGGGTTGAAAAGGTGGAGAGGATTTTGCATCTTAATGAAAAGAATTTTTCCAAAAATGTTTCTGTACAAACGGCACCACACTGAGCTGCCCAGGGCCACAAATTGTGGCTAATCCTGGCATGGTTACCTTCAGCTTCTGGCAGAGGCAGCTCTCCTCTGGGCTTCATCTCGGGGTGGGGGTGTGAAAATTAAATGGCAGAGCAGGAGGCCCTAGCTGGGGGTTGAACTCCATGCTCTGGATCGGAATGGGCTGTTGCACACACGTGCTGGTGTTGGGGATCTTCTAAGCGAGAAACACAAGTAGAGACACTAAGTGCACAGACTCTTCAAGGCTTGCGCTCCTTGACCTGAAGGTACTTTAGACTGGTTTAGAACCTTCTTTTTCCAAATAGCAAATGGCTAACATTCCAGAAAAAAATACCAACTTATACAACTAAAGTAACTGAACTAAGGGCCAGTATATCTTAGAATAATCAGATTTTAAGTGATCTCACTGGGGATCGTCTCAGGTCAATATTCTCTTTTTTAAAACTAAACCAATGGGTGGAAAAATGAAAACCCTGCTTAACATTGCAAGTCAAAAAGGTTTTGTTTATCTGTTTTCCAATCATAAGCATTCAGGCACCTGGCCGTGGCTTCAGCACTACACAGCCAAAGGGGGCAGGCGGGTTGCCCTGTTGGCTCTGGGCCCTTCCTCCACATGCTCCTACTGGAGCCTACGAGGAGGCTCAGAATCTGATTTAGGAAAGACGCACACATCCATTCCTTCAGGTGTGAAGAATTCTTACTCAGGGGATGGAGGGTCTTGTGTTTCTTGCTTCACTGTAAAGGAAAACAAGCCCACGTCCTTGGTGGCTATGGTACCTCCTGGTGTGGATCACAGGTGGAGCCAGTGGCCTTTCCATGCCACGAGCATGGCGCCCTTGGCAAGGCATGCATTAGTCTTCCTTTTCTTCCTGTTGTTCCCCAAACATGGAGGCTGTGTGAAACTGAGCTGTCACTATGATCTTCCACTGCCAGTGAACCAGGAAGGTCCCAACAGCCAATGCTGCTGCTCCTGGTTTGCTGGCCCTACTTACACTCATCCCTGGCCTTCATGCGAGCGATGAAAGAGTAGCTTTTGTTTCGGCGGTAGTTCTCGTAGGGGTCATCCAGGGCCACACCCACACCCTTGTACTGGTCCCACTTATCCCGGACGTCCCCCCCCTTGATGGGGTCCTGGATCCCTTGCTCTTTCACACCGAGGCCGCCAGAGCCACTCCAGCCTTAAGAAAGAGGGACGCAGGGTTACAAAGCACAAAAGAGGCTGAGGCTGTGACACATTTCCTGACATGAAGTTAAATGGGAATGCACTTGGGGAGTTGAATAACATGCAAAACCCTGCAGTTTATAAGAGTGAAATTGATGCAGTAAGAAAGAACACCCAGCAAGAACCCTGCAATCACAGCTTTCTCTGATTCCATCAATCCCTGTATGCAGAGGGAAGAAAGCGCTGCCCGCTCCTACACCCCACAGTGTGTTAGGACTGTCTTCCAAGGAGCCTTACCCATCTTCACCAGCATCTGATGGCCTTTGTTCTCTTCTCCGAGCCTTGAGTCAGGTATAGGAGGTGCTGAATTAGAACCAAGACCAGCCGAGGAACTAAAATTGAGACAGGTTACGTTTTTGTAAGAAATAATTGGTACATTTATTGGAATAACAATTATTAAGGATTTTACAGTGTGTAGCTCATGTATACTTTCACCATTGTTGGGGGACACACACACATATTTCGTGTCTTTACTGTTGTTCTTAATCCTCTTCGTCAGCCAGTTGAGGGGTCCCTTAGATAATAATTCCTGCCCCACACTCAGCAGCAAGGGCAGGTCACATCAAGACCCAAGGTGGTTAAAAGCGCAGAGCCCATACCATCTCAGCCTTCACAAGATGACTGCAGTGGTGTAGGACAAGAGGGTGCCACCATCCCTGGGCTAATGCTCTTGGGTCTCTGAGGGACAGCCCCAGCACAGGCCACCACATGCACATCTTCTAACAACAAATGTTTACACATTCACAGCAAAGCACCAAAGGGTTCCAGCACCACCAGTGGTTCACAGTGAAGACAGAAATCTTACGGCGGGATGGGACTCCTAGACCGCGACCGACGCCGTCTTCCAGGGGAGTATGACTTAGACCTGGACCTGGACCGAGAGTGGGAGCGGCTCCTCCAGGAGCGAGATCTGCTGCGGCTCCTGTGGGGGAAGAGAGTGTGAGGGTCAGTAGCAGGGGAGCCATAGTAAGAGGCCTCAGATGTCACCATCACACGGTGGTGTTTTGCATACCTGGATCTGGAGCGGGAGTATGAGCGGGAGCACGACCGTGACCTTGACCTCGAGTATGAGCCTGATGACTTTGAGGATCTTGAGTTGGAGCGGGAGGAAGACCGCCCTCGGCTCTTGGATCTGCTCCGAGACCTTGAAGGTCCACTGCAGGGAGAAGCCTAATAAGTGGGAAAGCAGCCCCCATGGCCCCTGCAGGCCATGCTCAGCCTGCCCCAGACCCCAAGTTCCTGTAAGACCCTAGGTGTAGGAGCCTGTGTGTGGACACACCCAACAATGTTGAGTTCCTAAATGGTGTAGCAGGCAGTGACAACTTTCTCTCACTGCTGAGCTAACTCAAGCCTTGTGGGAAATGGCACCTAAGGGCTTGGCCTGCAGTGGCCTGCATTATCCTAACACCAGACCAGGCAAAGGAAAGGCGCAATATTACAGCCGTGACAGGGTTCCCTCTAAGGCCAGCCAGCAGAAACCATGGTAAAGAAGGCCTGCCAATGGCCACATGTGTACATAGGTGGCAGAGAGGGGCAAACAAAGCGGATACCTGCATTCTCTCACCTGTTTCTCTTTTCCTGGCCTTTCCTCCGCCGGGCCCGCATTTTTGCTCGGAAAAACTCATAGAGGCCATTCTGCTCCCAACCTTCACTGTAAAACATGACATTCCCTGTGTGACTGTGCAAAGCCCTCCTGCAGGGAACTTGGGAAAAAGTCACCAGGAATAATACCCACCCCAGAGAACCTTGGGGCCCACAGCCCAGCAGCCATGAGCTAAGGCCAGCCCCTACTCCCTCAATCACTCAGGACACACTCAGGCTGGCCACCTCCTATGGGCACAGCTCAGAGAGCTTAGCTATGCACGTCAGGCTGTGCTGTTGTGGCCCTTTCTACTCTGCTGCTTCGCTGGAAGATTTCAGGGGCCTGTGGTCACAATAACTGGGGACCAGGAATTCTTTGCTTTTTTTTTTTTTGGCCGGGGCTAGGTTTGAACCCGCCACCTCCGGCATATGGGACCGGCGCCCTACTCCTTGAGCCACAGGCGCCGCCCCAAGGGGACCAGGAATTCTGACTCATAGGTGGACAAGGCTTCAGCCTGGCCCAGAGCAGGAGGTGGTGAACACTGTGTATACAGTTTACTAAGAGGAAGCTGTGAGTGCAGTGTGTGCTGACAGGCCTCATCTGCCCTGAATTCTGGCTCTAATGGTCTCAATTAAAGAAGCCTGCCCTTGAGGGCCACCATGTGTGTGCTGTGCCTATGTAACACACACTCTTTTTTTTTTTTTTTTTCAGTTTTTGGCCGGGGCTGGGTTTGAACCCACCACCTCCGGCATATGGGGCTGCCACAACACTCTTAAGATGGCATTTTTCTCCTTAGGGATGGTCCCATTTTTTTCCACTAGGCAGAAGCCATGGCTATTAGGAGTCTTTCAAAGGAAACAAATCTAGGGGGAAGACAGGCCAGGAGCAAGGATAAGGCCTTCTTTCCCATCCCCTCTATCTCCCCTGGCCTCACCTGTTTCTGGGCCTGTCATGGGATGGGGGGCTGTAGAAGGCCTCCACGGCAGCCAGCAGCCTCTCACTAGGTGGCATGGGGGGCGGGAGGCGGATATCCTTAGGGTCCAAAGGCTTATACTCATGGTCTTCCAGCTACAGTGGAGAACAGAGCTGTCACTGTGACCTGTCAGAGTCCCTCAGGCCCACCCACAGCATGGTGGGGCAGGGATAGGACCCAGGTTTGGTGTTAGGGTTGTCCTGGGGACCATAGTTCCTTATCTTTCCCTTTTTGGGAAATCCCACTTCTCAGTGGGCCTTGGCCACACCAACAATTCCTAGACAGGGTCACTCATATTTGTTTTGAGGCTGATAAAAGCCACAAGGCTCTCTCCACAAAAATCACAGAGACAACACCGCCTCTAAACTCTGGATCCCACTTCCCAGTGTGCAGGCCACTGCCCTTTGAGCCTGATGCCTACCCTGTGTCCTCATTATCTGTCCCTGCCAGGCCCTCCCTTAGTGTAGCCTTACCCTGACCCTGGAGCCAGCTCACCTGCTATCTCCTTCCTTTTCTCCATCTCTTTGCCCAGATAGGCCCTGCCCTGGCTTACCTGGGTCCCCTGCCCTGCAGCTCCATGCTGCACCCTAGTGTGACCCTCTTTGGCTTCCTGGCAGTAGGTCTGAGAGGAGACAAAGAGGTGGCAGTGGCCAGCACAGCCCTAGAAGCCCCTGAGCCCCAGCCATGGCTCTCTTCTCACCCCATCTCCTCTCATCCCATGTTCTAGCCATCCTGCAGGCACCCCACAATGTTCCCAGCTCTGCCCAGCTCCTGTGCTCTCACAAGCGGCCTCTTCCCTGTGCTCTCACAAGCGGCCTTTTTCTGAGAAATCTACATCAGCAGTCCCTGGATAAGGTGGTTTCTGAGGGCTGGGACCAAGAAGGACAAATGGAGGACCGGTACCTCAGACATAGCCCAGAAGGCTCCGTGTAGCTAAAACCGGTTGCAGGGGGAGGAAGGGGAAGAGGGCAGAGCAAACACAGGCTTGTCAGGGCCACCTCACAGCAGCATCAGCAATTTTAGCTTGGACTCGATTTGAGTTCATTGTCAAGAGGGAAATGAAGAAAAGGAGGGAACACTGGGAGGTAAGGTGCACACAGAAAAACAGGTGCTGGCATAGGTAGTCCCACTTGGAACCCGCCATAGCAACGTTACCTTCACAAGGGGGGCCATCAGCCCAGCAGGGAGGTCGAAGTAGGGCACATTGGGGACCAGACTGGGGTCATCGTGGTTGATGTGGGGTGGGCCCTGTCGTCGCATGTGGGGGGGCTGCCCGTTGAAGCCGTGGGGGGGAGGGCCAAAGTCGGGGTGTTGGGGCCCAGCCCAGGGTGGGTGCTCGTTGATCCCCGGATGAGGCATGCGGTGGCCAGGGTGGTGGTGAGGGGGGCCCAGCTCTGTAAGACAGAAACTTGTCTCAGGACATTGTGAGCCAGACTCTCCAAGGTGCTAACTGCCTATGAGAAGGGGCTCAGTGAGGGGCAATGAGGCCAATACCTCTGGGGCAGGTATCTTAGCACCTTTTCTCACTGTATGATACTAAGCAAAGGCAGAGAGGAGCCTGTCCTGTACCCACAGGGGAGTCACAAAACTATGAAATAGTAATGCTATAGGCTGAACTGCATCTCCCCACATTCATGTGTTGTCGCTGTAACACCCAAGACCTCAGACTGTGACTGTATCTGGAGATAGGGCCTTTAAAAGGTGCAAGAGTTAAAATGAGGTCATTAAAGAAGGCCCTAATCCACCGTGACTGGAGTTCTCATAAGAGAAGGCTATTAGGACACAGATATCTATGGAGAAGACATGGGGAAAGATGCCTTCTATAAGCCAAGGAGAGAGGCCTCAGAAGAAACCAACCCTGCTGACACCTTGATCTCAGACTTCCAGCTTCCAGGTCCTTCAGATAATAAATTTCCACCCTGTCTCTGGTACTCTGTTAAGGCAGCCCAAGCAAATTAATGAAAGCAATCAACAAGCTCAGTGGTCTCAGAGCTGAATTTACAGTTAAGAAAAAATAAAGACAGAAGCATAAATGGAAATTAAAAAAATGAACAAAGCTAAAGTTGATTCCTTAAACTAATAAAACAAGAAAACTAAAACAAACAATAGGCAATAACAAGAAGAAACAGAAAACAAGCAAGCCTTCTCTTGCTCTGAGTCCATTCCGGGTGGGAACATGGGAGTTACTTTTGCTTCTGGAACCTCTATACGGATGGGCAGATCCCTATGGCTAGCATGGGTAGAAAAGAGGGTGGGATTAACACCTCTACAGCCAGCCTGGCCCAACCAGGGTGGCAAGGAAAATAAATCAAACGTCCTTGGGGGCCACAGAGGTCAAGCTTTGGGTCCCTCCTCTTCTACCTTTCTGAGGGCCTCTGTTGGGCTCCTTTGATGTCCCATGACCCACATGCCAGGATCGCAAACAATACCACCAGCCCATGAAGCCAAATGAGCAGTGGATGCTTCCTGCAGGCCCTTCCAAGGGTGCCCTTGAACTCACCTGCGGGGAAGTCACCCTGGGGGTAATCAAAACGGTGAGGGTAGGGTGGCCGCTCGAAGGGGTGCCGAGGGGGGAAGTCATCCTGCATGAAGCGAGGTGGGAAGCGGTTGAAGTTGTGGGGGTGTGGCGGCTGGTTAAACTGTGGGTGCTGCTGGTGGGGCGGGAAGGGCCCACGGAAGTGCGGTGGCCGCTGCATGCGGAAGGGTGGTTCACGCTGGCCCCCGCCCCAAGGCGGCTGCTCATGCTGGCTATTCCAGGGGCCCTCAAACTGGCTGTTCCAGGCAGGGTCGGGCTGGCTGTTCCAGGGCGCATCACGCTGGCCATTCCAACCAGGGTCCCCACGCTGCTCGCCCCACATGCCCTCGTGGCTGTTGTTCCAGGGTGGGCAGTGGGGTGGCCCGCCTTGGTGGTGTGGGTAGGGAGGCTGCTCCGGTGGCTGCAAGGCAAGGCACAGATGTGAGCCCCTCTCAAACTGGGCCCTTGCACCAGGCACCGGGAGCACTGCACTGGGCTCATTCTGGTACCTTGTTTACTCTGATGTCTGCATCAGATGTGGGCTATGGTGCCTGCCCATAGCCTGGACCCTGATGTGGTTAGAAAGTAACCAGACTCGGGCGCCTGTGGCTCAGTGGGTAGGGCACCAGCCCCATATACTAAGGGTGGTGGGTTCGAACCCAGCCCTGGCCAAACTACAACAAAAAAAGTCGGGCGTTGTGGTGGGCACCTGTAGTCCCAGCTACTTAAGAGGCTAAGGCAAGAGAATTGGTTAAGCCAAAGAGCTGGAAGTTGCTGTGAGCTCTGTGACACCACAGGCACTCTACTGAGGGCTACAAAGTGAAACTCTGTGTCTAAAAAAGAAAAAAAAGAAAGTAACCAGACTCTCAACTACTGCACATTTTGGTCCTAGGAGGCCTCGCCCAAACACAGCCCTCCCCACCACTACCCCAAACACCAGCCTCCTCTCCTCAAGGGTGGGATGGCACAGAGGTGAGTCCAATGCCATTTCTCAGGGTGCCCCAGCAACCTAGGTGCCCACAAAGGAATTCACTTTGTTTTTTGTTGTTGTTGTTGCAGTTTGTCCAGGGTCGGGTTTGAACCACCACCCTCGATATATGGGGCCGGCACCCTGCCCACCACTTTTTTTTTTTTTTTTTGAGACAGAGTTTCATTATGTCACCCTCGGTAGAGTGCCATGGCATCACAGCTCACAGCAACCTCAAACTCTTGAGCTTAAGCGATTCTCTTGCCTCAGCCTCCCAAGTAGCTGAGACTATAGGTGCCCGCCACAACACCCGGCTATTTTTTGTTGCAGTTGTTGTTGTTTAGCTGGCCCGGGTCGAGTTCGAACCCAACACCCTTGGTGTATATAACTGGTACAGTTAACCACTGTGCTACAGGCGTCAAGGCAAGGAACTCACTCTTGATGACACAGCTGCCCTCTCTCCCCCAGGGCTGTCTTCAGGGGTTATTTCCTAGATAAACCACTTGCTCTCCCATCCTCATCATCAGGGCCTGACATTAGAAATCCCCAAACCATATCTTTCTGTACATCGACCACAACTCTGGGTGACCAGATCTCACCCAGCTGCAGCTTTGATGACTTAAAGCCAGGCTTGCAAACTCCAACTCAGTGGTTGGGGTGGTGGTGGAAATATGCACAGGTGAAGCCAACAAGAGGGCCCAGCTTTGGGGTCAAGGCTGGTCAGCTCTGATAACCACTACTATGGTGAGGATGACCCAGGCTGCCAAGAGAAACTACAACAGTGATTTTTAGCCAGTGTACTGCAAACATTTTTAAAGATCATTAATTAAATTATTTTGGAAAGAAGTTCAAAGCACATTGTTTTTTCTATTCTTTTTTTTGGATCAACATAATTTAAGTGTGCCATGAAATTTTAACTGTAAGTTCAAATGTGCCATGAGATAATAAAGGTTGAAAACCACAAAGCTACAGAGCCAGATGTTTAAATACCAGGAATTACTTCCAAATGTCTAAGCACCACGTAAGCAGGCCAGGCCACACCAACCACATCACCAGTACAGGACACAGTCTCTGACTGTGGACTGCCGAGCACCCTGCTGACCTAAGGCAGATCACCAGCGAGAAAAAGACCAAGCTTTAAGACACTAAGGGTCTCTGTTTGCACACTTACAAGAACCTGTTTTGTGGGTACGTCATCAGAAGGTACCCACAAAATAGCCTATGCTACATGGCTAACAGCCAGCACTCAGATGTGGGGGTTATCTTTATGGGAATTTCCAATCTTTTGTGAAGTTCAAGCTCAGGGTGGGTGGCTCAAAGCCACAACCCCCAATTCTCAGTCCAGAGCTGTCGCCCTGCCATCCTATGGCTTTTCTTATGGACAAAGAATCACCTGGTAAGGCTACACTCAGTAAAGATAACCAGGTCACAGCAGCCATGCTGTTGACATAGAAGTGGGTGCCCAGGAAAGGCTGTGACTAAATGCTCTAACTAGACCCAGTGAGTTGCAAGAGTGTTTCCCAGGCATGCTGTGCCAGATGAGGTGATCCTTGCTGCGGTCTAGAGGTTTCTGACCCCAGAAAATGCTGCAGCTGCAGCCTTCCGGACACAAGCCTGACACTTCTGACTTTCCCTTTCCTTGCAAAGCACCTGCTCTTTCCAGAACAACAGAACATGGACACTTAGCTAGTTGAATTAGTTAAAAAAAGAAAGAAGCCTTACTGGGTTTGTGGTTTTAGCAATAGAGAATAAAAAAATTCTTCTTACAGAACCATCTTTCTGTACTTAAAAGGTATTAACTTTTCCAGCCTTCTCAGGAAAATGGGAATCTGTATTACTGAGAGGCCCAAATAATCAAAGCTCAGGGAAGGAACATAAAGACCTGGCTCTCTCACTCCATCTGTCCCTGAGTCACAGGAAAAGAGGGTTATCTATTACTTGTATAGCACAAGCTCTGTGGTAGTGAATCTCAATGGATCTTCCCCTTTAAGCCACTAAACCCCCAACCGTCACAGGGGAGGCCATCCACCTGCCCATACCACAAGTTTCAAGCGATACCTGCTGTTGGCCCCAAGGAGCCACAGGGTGAGGCTGGTCAAACCAAGGGGGCTTGTTAGGCGGCATCTGGTCATGAGGCCCAGGGCCCCGGGGTCCAGTGGCTGCAGGATCCTGGACCCCTCCTGCGGCATCATACTCTGAAGAGCCTGGCATTTGGATAGGAGGCTTGTTGTCATCTAAATATAAGAAAGAGGCAATTAGAGAAGGCCTGTCAATAGGAGGCGCTGTCTCCTTAACACTGACCCAGAGCCAACCCACAGAGGGGCTTTATTGCCAAATCAGTTCTTGTTTCATGATTCCAGTGAAAACTATGACCACTGCTTGCCTTCAGTTAGGGGACAGAAAGACGGAGATTCTGACCTCACACACATAACACTATGCATCTCCTGTGAAAGCTCTACAATAAACATCTCAGATCTTAGTTTTAGTTTGCTAAAGAATTTGTATCAACGCTGTGTTTTATCAGACACCTTTTCTGTATCTAGTACAAAAGATCATTTCTCCCTACTTAATCTGTTTTTTTTATTAATTTTTCTGGTGTCAAACCATCCTCATATTCCTGGGACAAATCCTGTTAGATCATGATATATTTTTAATCCACAGTTAAGATTTTATTTAGTATTTCTGTGTCTCTGTTCAGAAGTGATACCAGATTATATCTTTTTTTTTCTTTCTGTTTTTTGAAAACAGAGGGATTTAACAAAATATGCACAGATACCAGATTATATCTTTTTTTTTCTTTCTGTTTTCTGTTGCCCAGGCTGGTATCAAACTCCTGGCCTCAAGCAATCCTCCAAAAAGCAATAAGATTTTTCTCTTATTCATGCATTGTCTGTCTTGTCTGGTGTAAATTATTGTAGTCTTATAAGAATGACCTGGGTACCTTTCATCCCTTTCTGTTCTCTTGAGAGTGTTCAGGAAAGGTCTAGAGTTTTACCTATAAAGCACCTCAACAAACTAAAACGTGGCCCTAGGAATGGGCCCAGGATTACAGCATCAGAGCTGTGGCTGAGAAGGATACTCTCTGGCCACTCTCCACATGACCAGCCTCTGAGGGGTACATACCAGGCTGGGTAGTTGGTGGGATGGCCGGGGCAGGTGCTGGGGCTGGGGGTGGAGCAGGTGGTGGTGGTGTGGCTTTGACTTCCGCTTCCATTTGTGGCATTTGGATCTGTTGTTGCTGTTGTTGCTGCTGTTGCTGTTGGGCAAGGCTGTTGACAAACTCTTCATGCTGTGTTTTGAGGGTCTGGATCTGCTGCTGGAAAGCCAGCTGCACCGGCTGCACCACTGAGGAGTACTCATTGATGAGAGTTGCCTGGCAAAGAGAAGAACACCCACCACTCAGGATTGGCCTCTGGGCTTGCTGCCCAGTCCCACTCCTTCTGGAAATAACACAGAAGCAGATGCCTGCTGAGTTACAGAGCCCAGGGGCCCTGGGCCAGGCAGGCAGGTGGTTGTCACAGAACCATCAATCCAGTCTTGACAACCACAGGTAGCCTGGGATCCAGCCAAGGATGTGGTAACAAGGATGTTCACTGCAGAGCAGTTTATGAATCCTTCATGATGGGAACAAACAATGATAGCTGTGTTCTGGTCTGCTATGTAGGCACTAAAAACACATTGCTGACAACATTCTCAGAAACGCACACAGGCTCTGCCTATCTGCCACATAGTTTTTTCTTTTTTTTTAATATAGACAGAGCCTCACTTTATTGACCTCTGTAGAGTGCCATGGCGTCATAGCTCATAGTAACCTCCCAACTCCTGAGCTTAGGCGATTCTCTTGGCTCAGCCTCCCAAGTAGCTGGGATTATAGGCGCACACCCAATGCCTGGCTATTTTTTTTGGTTGCAATTTGGCCAGGATGAGTTTGAACCAACCCGCCATCCTTGGTATATGGGACTGGTGCCCTACCTACTGAGCCACAGGCGCCACCCAAGAATTTTTTTTTTTTTTTTTTGAGACAGAGTCTTACTATGTCACCCTCAGTAGAGTGCTATGGCATCACAGCTCACAGCAACCTCTAACTCTTGGGCTTAAGCAATTCTCTTGCCTCAGCCTCCCAAGTAGCTGGGACTACAGGCGCTCACCACAACACCTGGCTAGTTTTTGATTGTAGTTGTGGTGGTTGTTTGGCAGGCCCGGGCTGGGTTTGAACCTGCCAGCTTTGGTGCATGTGGCTGGCGCCCTAGCTACTGAGCTACAGGCGCCGAGCCTGCCACATGGTTTTGAGCAAGTCACAAATCCCTAAGGCTCAATTTTCTCACCTATAAAATGAAGCAGTAACTAAACTGACTTCCTAGAGCTTTGGGGATAATTCAGAGATACCACATTGAAAGGAACTCACATGGCAACAGCTGGTCAGCATGAGCTGCTATCAACAAATCAAGAGGAAAAAGGAGTTCACTAATGTAGGCATGATGGGATAATTTCATGTTTATTTTAAAACCAGAAAGTTACAAATGGTACAAAATATGCCTTCCTTATTTGCTTATCGGAGCATGAAAATTTCTCCCCTGTGGGCAGAGTTTAGGATGGTCCCAGAGAGAACAGTTAAAAGTGTCGCTTTTGACATTCAAGCCCCACCTACAAGGAGGTATGACCTGTGCACTTCTAACAATTGTAGGTGGAATACCAATGCCAGTGCCACTTTAGAGATGACCAAGGAGACCTGTCCCTCCCCTCTGTGACCCGGGCTCAGTCAAGCCCCCCCTCTATGGGAGCAGATGCCCCCTCAGAGAGCAGGCAGAGGGTCTGTGACAACTGTGGCAGCCTATATACGTCTGGGTTTCCTCACGCTCTGGTGACACAGAAGCGTGCCTGGGAGACAAGAGAAAACAGGATGAAGAGCCCCCACAGCAGTGATTCCCTCAGGTACCATGGTTGTAGTACGCCAGGAAAGTCAGGGGTATACCTGGGAGCCCAGTCACCAGGGACTTAGTAATCACCACCTACCAGCCATTTCTAGCATGGGCAGTGGATACAGGCTCTTTGGCTCTGGGAATGTGCTGGGGTGGTAACTGCTACTCCCACCCCATCCTGGAGTGTCTGTGCTGGTTCCGGGGAAAGCACAGGTGGGTGGGAGATGCTTACCTGGTACTGGCCAAGCCCCAGCGCTGGGCTCTGCAGCTGCTGAATGATGGAGTCATCGAAGTAGCCGTTTTTCTCCCAGAGCTGCAGGAGCTGGGTGTGGAGAAGAAAGAGGCTGTGTTGGAGGAGGGAAGGCCTATGTGGCCCCAGCCCCTGCCCACACCTCTGCCCACACCCAGGGGCCCACGCACCCGGGCAATCTTCTGCTGTTTGTCCTCCTCCACGGCCAAGAAGCTGGTGCAGTATATGGGCACCACGACCTTCTGCAGGGCGGCCAGCAGCTCCCGGGCCTGCTTGCGCTGGCTGTGAGGGAGAGACCTTCCGCGCGTCAGGGCCCTGGGACGGGACCCGGCCACGCGCCCGTTACCATCGCGGCTCCAGCCACAGCACCCTCTGCCTTCTCGGGAATCGGGCCCCCAACCCGGCTGGGATGATGGCTGGGCTCCCACAACACCTATGCTGGCACCTGGACTCGAGGGCTCTAGGGAGGGATTGATGGACGGTGGGGGGAAGAGGAAGAGAATAAAGCTTGAGGACATTCTGAGCAAGGCCTTTTATTAAGGCCCTTAATACCCTTGTAAGTAAAATACCCTTCCCTCCCAGGGTGGCAGTGAGAATGGAGAGACGGGAGCCTGTAAGAGTCCCTGCATGTGCCAAAAAGACTGGAACAAGCTGCTGTAGGGTCAGGCATTATCCACGTTACTCTCTATGCACACAGAAACCTGGGCTCAGGGTGGACCTCTCAGGAGGAAGGAGTGTGGCCAGTCCCTCTGGCATCTAGAATGCTTTGGATAAGGAACTGTTTGCTCCACAGGGCGATGCGCCTATCCCCAATCCTCTCAGAGCTACTATGCAGAGCTGAGCAGGGGAACTTTGTATGTAAATGGCCCATGAAGACCCCTGAAGTTGTGCAGTAAGGTAGCTGAGGCATGAAAACACGTCTGCTTTCCCCTGGGAGGGATGTATGGTGGAAGGTGAGTGGCTGGGACCGTTCCCGAGGCTGAATTTGCCAGAGGGAGCTCAGAGGAGCTGGGGCCTGGGCCCACAGCCAGGTGAGGAGGCAAGGCAGATGGGAGGACAGGTGAGTGGCATGTGGCCTTGGACAGAGCTGGGCTACAGAGAAGTGCTGATGGGGAATGTGGGTAGTAGGTACGTCTGTGCAGAGGCACTCTGCACTGAGGCAGGGAGGAGAGGGCTGCTGGGAGGAAGAAAAGGAGGGCACAGGCACTGAATGTTTATTTCCCAGCAGGAGAGAAACAAGATGAATCCAGGGAATGGCTGAAAGGAACTGGGGTGTAGATGGGAGCTGTATTCCTAACTATGCTACCCCCTGACAGCCTGGCCAAGTTCAAAGACACACGTGGACAGCCAGTCTTAAAAGCTATATGTTGTCTCAAGAGCACTGTGTTTTTTCCTGCTTCAGAACAGTTTTCTGGTCGTGTTAACCCTGTATCCATGCAGAAGGAAACACCCACCTGGCCTTGGGGACAGCAGGGCTCTCCCAATTCCTTGCAATGGTGGGAGGGAGCTGAAGGATGTGTGGGGGACAAAGGGTTGGCAAAGGCAGCTCCCCAGAGTTCCAGGAATTGGGTCAGGGCTAGCTAGACAAGGGACCCTCACAGGAGGGTCACGATAGCAGTCAGGTGAATGAGTGTGTGGACAGATCAGAAAAGGGAGCCAGCGGCAGACACGGAAACATCAAAGAGGTGGCAAAGCCTGAGCCCCAGCTTGCTAAGTAATGCCCTGATAAGCAAGGTTATGGAGGGGACAGTGGCCTCAAAGAGATGACGATGTCATAGGTGAGGTCAAGGGTACAGGAGAGGCCAGGGTGTAGGGTAAGGGTAGGTAAGGTGCCGAGACCAACCTTAGTCCTGCAGACGGAGGGCTCATGGCTCAGGGAGACCCTTTCCTAGGCTCTTTGGATAAGTGCCCCCCTAGTCCCAGGACAGTCCAGGGAAAACCAAGGTACTGACTGTAAGTGTTCTCCCAGGCAAGGTGGTGAGAGAGGAGGTGGGTTGTTTGGGGTCATGGGCAGGCAGCTACGCTCACCAGTGGTGCAGCACATCATTGATCAGGTAGATGAGGTGCAGCCGCAGCTCAAAGTGTGCCCCGTCAGCCGTGATACGGTTCCGAAGGTGGCCTGCCATCAGCTCGCAGTGTGGGGGGGACTTGGCATTGCTGAACATCCAGTTCTTCCCAGCCTGCAATGCCCAGGTCAATGGGTGAGTGGGGCAAGGCATTCTCCTGGCACCCACTGCATGCTTGAACACATGTTACCATCAGCCCAGGGAAGTGACACTGATGGAGGGCAGGGCACACAAAAGCATGGGGCCACAGGGTCCTGACACCTAAGGAGAGTGCTCAAGGAGGGAAGGGGAAATGTGCCCCTCAGTGCAGCTCCCAGTCCAGGCCGGATGTGGTGGGCCCTTGCCTGGGAGTACCTCTGCCACTAACACCAAGCCCCTTGATGTCCTCACCGAGATGGCATCCTTGGTGCACGTGTCGATGATGGGCTGCAATAGGTTGTCAAACTCATTCATGTCCAGCTGGGTCTCCTCCAGGAGCTTCTGCATCTGCTGCTCTACAGCGTGGGCCACAGCCGCTGTCACCTGCTCCTGGGAGGTCAGATGAGACAGAGATGGTATGAAGAAGGACCCTTAGTCTGGGCACTTATGCCTGGCTCAGTGGAGGTGGGATGAGGAAATAAATGATGAGGGTCCCTGGCCCATCTCCAGCATGAGTCCTATCCCTCACACCTGCCACCAACACATGACAGCTCACCCTGAAAAAAGACAGAGGATAAGGCTGGACAAGACACACTGGGAGACAGCATCTGCCCTCCAGATAATGGAGGAAAAGAGCATAGCGAGTGGGAACAAGGAACCTCTGCAAGCCGATTAAACAAAACACAATGACAATGGGTGATAGTGCGAACAGATGTGCAGAAGGGACACACCATGGCCACCAGAAAAGCGAGGGGGAAACCTCATGCATCATTAGTGGCACCCAAGGTGAAGTCCGATGCCAGGGTTTTGCCCATTTGATCTCTCAAAGCTGCTGTGTGGCGAGGTGGTCAGTTTAGGGCTGTCCTGCTCAATCATGACCAACTCTGGGCGGAAAGTCAGGGTTAGCATTCTGGAATGTTTGGCTGGCAGCAACACAACGGAGCAATTTTATGTCTTAAAATTAGGGCTGGAATCGTGTGAGCTTTGTGTTTATTTTTTTTTCTTTTTGAGACAGTCTCACTTTGTTGCCCTCAGTAGTGCCCTGGCATTACAGCTCACAGCAACCTCCAGCTCTTGGGCTTAAGCGATTCTCTTGCCCCACCTTCCTGAGTAGCTGGGACTAAAGGCACCCGCCACAATGCTCAGCTATTTTTTGGAGATGGGGAGTCTTGCTCTTGATCAGGCTGGTCTTGAACTCGTGAGCTCAGGCAATCCACCCACCTTGGCCTCCCAGAGTGCTAGGATTACAGGTGTGAGCCATTGCACCTGGCCTTTTCATCTTGTTTTTCTGCCAATTCATTCTAATTGCATTAGGCAGAAGTATCAGATTGATGGATCAAAGGAAAAGGGTCCTTTCCCACTGACAGCTTAGGGTAACCTAGCTACCAGGTGACAGGGTCAATGGCAATCACCAGCGGCTGTGTAGCAGCACCAGTTATGTAAGCACAAATGGGCACATTTGAACCACAATCTCACATGGAGGTACCCACCACAGGTGATAGGTGTGCATGTGTCCAGAGAGCGTATGTAATGACTTCACTAGAATGAGACACAGCCTCTGTGTCAGCTTCAGGGCTGAAGGTGACAAGCCCTGTCCTTAGTGCTGAGCATGGTAACAAGTCTCGTGATGCCTGGTATTCGCTCCAACTCACAGATCCAAAACCTAAGGCACGGAGTGCATTCCTAGTACCTACCTTAGAACAAAGAGGGGAGGGGAGGAGGAGCTCCCTACCTGTCTGAGGGCCAGCAGGTGCTGTTCCTGCTGCTGGAGGTTCCACTGGCTCTGCTGGATGAGCTCATCCATGGATGGTGCACCCTGGCCAGGCGGGATGGGTGCAGCTGGGGCCAGTGGGGGCTGTGGCAGGGGTGGCATGGCTGTGGCTGGCTCCAACTCTGGTGCCTGCTGCTTGCAGATAACTGGCAGAAGAGAGGAAGCCCCCCATCATAAGGTGGCCAGGATCCAGGTGTCCTCTGGCACACCTCTAGGCCAAAGGGGCCTCCTGGGCCCTCCAGACTCACCATCCATAAGAGGGCCTCTGTGCAGCCAACTCCTGTGTCTGCTGACTCCCCCAACCCTGGAAGCCTAACCCTCCTACACATCCTCCCTCTCACAGCACCCCAGCTCTGGACCCTTTCCCACATTCTCACCCACTGGCCCTCGTGCCTTTAAGCCATTCTTTTCTTGGAGAATCGAGGAACAGTCACCTCACACTCTCTTGCCAACAAAGCCTGGTCCTTCTCTAGGGTCCCTCTGGTGCAAGCCTGAGCCCACCCACCTCCGCACTCTCCCCAGGCTAGAAGATGCTGAGGTCAGGCCTCTTTGAGGGTGGCTCTCATCCCCTGATCTCCTAGGCTGCTCCCTCTCACCTCTGCCACCATCCCCAACATACCCATTCACTGTCGGGACATCATAGCCTCTGGGATTCGGCACATCTGGCCAGCAAACGAAGCTGTAGCCTTGGGCATGCACTGCAGCCTTCCCAACACCCGCCCTGCCTTCCTTTCACCGACTCTCTTTGAGTTGCCAGGGACCCTTTGTATTCAGGGATCCATCTAATTTGAGGCCCTGAGACACCATCTTGATGGCAAGAGCCCAGGTTGAGATGGGCACATATCCCAATTCTGGCCAGATGGGATGGGAAGTGAGGTCTTTTGGGGAAGGGACCCTTGACAAGGTGGCCTGCCTCCCTTTCCACCTTGGGTTCTTATCTGATCAGAACATGACCACGAACCACTGGAGCCTTCCTAAGTCCCAGGAGGGTGCAACCCAGGGCCCACTGCTGGGCACCCAATTACTGCTTAGGGTTGACTGGGCTTTACAGTATGTCTTACGGTGCTATAGCCTATAAGGAAGACACCCAACTTGTGTGCTACACCCCATGCCCCGTACCCTCCCAGGGACACTTGCTTCGCGTTCTCTGTTCTCTTATTTACTATCTCCCTCTCTACTGACTCCTCCTGGGCAATATCCAAACACACCCAAGTCTTCTAGGCTTAAAACGTCTCCCTTAACCCCACACCCCTCTCTCAACAATTACACAGCCAAGACTCATCTTCAATTCATCTCCCCTTTCTCTCTATCCAAGCAGCAGTCCGTCTTCTGCTCCATCCCCAAGCCTGCTGAATACACCCTCAGCTCGACAGGCCTGTCTCAGAGCCTCATCTCCCTTGACTTCCGTGTGGCTGCACTCTCGGTCCCTTCTTTGTTCTCTGTCACCTTTGCTGCACCTTCTTCTGTTTAATCTTCAGATGCTGGAGTGCCTGGCCTGTGTTCTAAGCCCTTGTCCTCAGCTCTATACATGTGACATCTTCCCTTGACCACAGTTACCATCTGCAGGCTATGATTCCTAAATTCGTCATCTCCATTCTGCATTCCTTAAGCTATGGACCTAATCAGTGACCACACCCCCCTCTCCCGGTTTTCCACAAACACCCCAAACTTCCCTGCCTTTCCTCCTGCCCCATATTCCAGATGCCATCTCCTGGAGTCCCTCTCAATCTCTATGACTGACAGTGTCCCCACCCAGATGCCAAGCCAGAAACAGAGACGGTACATGCACCTCACACTAACGAGCCACATGGTGCTGTCAAGTCAGCCTCTTAGATCACACTTCAATTTGTCTGTGTCAGTGGCTGTCACACCATGGCTGTGCTATCAGCTGTGTCACCCCTAGAACCCATCAGGTTCTACCCCTTCCCCTCTCAACAAGGCAGTCATTGTACTGCAGCACTATGTGATCTCCAGGTCAGATGGGTGACAGGCAGTTACAGAATTAGCAAGCAAGAGTTTGAGCAATTTTACAACTCTATGGATTGCTGTTCACATTTTTAGCATGCTTCACAAAAAACTGGCAATTTAAAAGAAAACAACATTTGGTCCTTCACTACAGAACTTTTATTTTTTTGAGACAGAGTGTCACTATGTCGCCCTCGGTACAGTGCCATGGTGTCACAGCTCACAGCAACCTCCAACTCTTAGGCTTAAATGATTCTCTTGCCTCAGCCTACCAAGTAGCTGGGATTACAGGCACCCGCCACAACGTCTGGCTATTTTTGTTGTTGTTGTTGTTGTAGTTGTCATTGTTGTTTGACAGGCACCGAGCCACCACAGAACTTTTAAAGCTCCATTCTAGAACAGTCCTGAGGCTCAGTCTTCCCAAAGTACGGGCAAAGGCCCTTTACTGGCTGTACTGTGGCTACCATTGCTTTAAAACAGACCTTAAGACATGTCCATAGTTCAGTGAGTAGGGTGCTGGCCACATACACCGAAGCTGGTGGGTTCGAGCCCTACCCAGGCCTGCTAAACAACAATGACAACTGCAACAACAAAAAAATAGCCGGGCATTGTGGAAGGCGTCTTGGGAGGCTGAGGAAAGAGAATCGCTTAAGCCTAAGAGTTGGAGGTTGCTGTGAGCTGTAACACCACAGCACTGTACCAAGGGTGACACAGTGAGACTGTCTAAAAAAAAGAAAAAAGACCTTAAATCTTTCGGCACCTTCCTCTAAGCTTCTGGGACAAACTTCTGACTCCATCGCAAGCCAGCCTTCCCTCCTTTGCATCCTTACTTCTGGCCACTCAAAATCTCCCTCCCACTCTGGGCTTCAGCCACTACCATCTTGGGTCCTCCCTCCCTCAAAGGACCCCTTCTTGTGTATTGAACACTTTCTCCCCTCATTTCCACCTGGTTAACTCCGATGCATTCTTTAGATGCCAGCTAACACATCATCACCCACAGAAATCACTTCCTGGCCCCAATCTTCCCTTGCTATACGGGGTTTCTCCTTTCCCTCTTATGGCACTGATTCTCAAGTGCCCCCCTGATTTCTGACCCTCCAGGATAGAAAGGGTGAGTGTGGGCTGCCCTCAGATGAGTCACTTAAGCCAAAGCACTGCCTGAGGGGCCTTCCTCCTCTGCCTTGTTATGCTATTATGTCATTGATATCCACCTGGTGCCAAAATTCAAGGATTGTACCCTTTAACTATACCTGGCCCCACGTCCATTTCTTCTGACTAAATCCCTGACTTAATTCAGCCCCTACTATCTCTCAATCAAGAAACTGCCCCGCTTTTCCCCCCTGCTGACCTCACTGCTCCCTAGGCTGCTCCTTTCAACCTGTCTTGCTTGCTGGTCACAATCTGCTTTCCCTCTTGTTTCAAACTCTCTCATGGCTGCCCACTTTAATGGCGGTTTTAAACTTGATGCGCTGGGGCTAAGAAATGCTTGCCATAACAACATATAAACACAACATTTTGTTTATGCTTTCAGGTAGTTGAACCTCCCACCCCCATCTCAAACCTAAATAGAGACCAGAAGAACCTCTGGGCAGGCATTTGAAATTCTGGATCAAACTCTTCCTCTGTATACATAATTTTTACTTTTCTTCTTTTGAGACAGGGCTTCACTATATTGGCCAACACTATATTGGCCAAACTGCTGATCAGTAATGGGACCACCTGTGACTGAATAGCCACTGCACTATTCAGTGGCTATTCAGTCACAGGTGGTCCCATTACTGATCAGCAGTTTGTTTATTTTTTTTTCAATAGTCTCACTCTGTTGCCCCCGGCCAAAGTGCCATGGCATCAACCTGGCTCACAGTCACCTCAGACTCCTGGGTTCAAGCCATCCTCCTGCCTCAGCTTCCTAAGTAGCTGAGATTACAGGAGTCTGCCACAACACCCAGTTCATTTTTCTATTTTTAGTAGAGATGGGGTCTCACTCTTTCTCAGGCTGGTCTCAAACTCTTCAAACTTGGCCTGGCAGAGTGCTAGTGTTACGGGTGTAGGCCACCACACCCAGATCCCCCCATTTTGTTACCTAGGGTAGAGTGCAGTGGCGTCATCATAGCTCACTGCAAACTCAAACTCCAGGGCTCAGGTGATCTCCTATCTCAGCCTCATGAGCAATTAGAACTACAGATCTGTACCACCACACCCCTCTAATTTTTTAATTTTTTGTAGAGATGAGAGTTGTTATTTTATTTTTTTTTGTAGAGACAGAGTCTCACTTTATGGCCCTCTGTAGAGTGCTGTGGCCTCACACAGCTCACAGCAACCTCCAGAGAGTTGTTATTTTTTTAAGACAGAGTCTAGGCGGCACCTGTGGCTCAAGGAGTAGGGCGCCGGTCCCATATGCCAGAGGTGGCAGGTTCAAACCTAGCCCCGGCCAAAAACAACAACAACAAAAAAGACAGAGTCTAACTGTGTTGCACCAGGCCAGAGTGCCCTGTCACCATAGCTCACAGCAACCTCAAACTCCTGGGCTCAGGTGATCCTCTTTTTGTTTTTTGAGACAGAGTCCCACTTTGTCGCTCTTGGTAGAGTGCCATGGTATCACAGCTCACTGCAACCTCAAAACTCTTTTTCTTTTTTTGAGACAGAGTCTCACCATGTCGCCCTCAGTAGAGTGCTGTGCTGTCACGGCTCACAGCAACCTCCAACTCTTGGGCTTAAGCCATTCTCTTGCCTCAGCCTCCCAAGTAGTTGGGACTATAAGGCACCCACCATAATGCCCGGCTATTTTTTGTTGTTGTTGTTGCAGTTGTCATTGTTGTTTAGCTGGCCAGGGCTGGGTTTGAACCCGCCAGCCTCAGTGCATGTGCCTGGCATCATAACCACTGTGCTACAGGTGCCAAGCCACCTCAAAACTTTTGGGCCGCACATCACAAAATCTCAAAACTGCAGATGCTGGCGTGGATGTGGAGAGAAGGGAACACTTTTACACTGCTGGTGGGACTGCAAACTAGTACAACCTTTCTGGAAGGAAGTATGGAGAAACCTCAAAGCACCCAAGCTAGATCTCCCATTTGATCCTGCAATCCCATTACTGGGCATCTACCCAGAAGGAAAAAAATCCTTTTATCATAAGGACACTTGTACTAGACTATTTATTGCAGCTCAATTTACAATCGCCAAAATGTGGAAACAGCCTAAATGCCCACCAACTCAGGAATGGATTAACAAGCTGTGGCATATGTATACCATGGAATACTATTCAGCTATTAAAAAAAATGGAGACTTTACATCCTTCGTATTAACTTGGATGGAAGTGGAAGACATTATTCTTAGTAAAGCATCACAAGAATGGAGAAGCATGAATCCTATGTACTCAATTTTGATATGAGGACAATTAATGACAATTAAGGTTAAGGGGGGGGAGGAAAAGCAGAAAGAGGGACGGAGGGAGGGGGGTGGGGCCTTGGTGTGTGTCACACTTTATGGGGGCAAGACATGATTGCAAGAGGGACTTTACCTAACAATTGCAATCAGTGTAACCTGGCTTATTGTACCCTCAATGAATCCCCAACAATAAAAACAAACAAACAAACAAAAAAAGGCACAGAAAAAAAAACACACAAAAAAAAAACTTTTGGGCCCAATTGATCCTCGTCCCTCAAGTTTTCATTCTTAGTAGTGATAGAGTTTCACTTTTGCTCAGGCTGGTCTAGAACTGGTGAGTTCAAGTGATCCAGCCACCTTGGCCTCCCAGAGTGCTAGGATTACAGGTGTGAACCACTGCAAATGGCCTGAAGAGATCCTCTTGCCTCAGCCTCCCAGACAGCTGGGACTACAGGCATGAAGCACCATCATCCTATATTTTGATGGGGTCTCACTCTTGCACAAGATGGTCTCAAACTCCTGAGCTCCAACAATCCACTTGCTTAGGCCTCCTGGAGTGCTAGGATTACAGGCGTAAGCCATAGTGCCCAACCTCCCTCCTCCCTAGGCAAACTGGTAGCCCCCTGCTCCCATACTGATATGGAACTCACTGAGGACTATAGTCCAGAACTTCCAGATTCAAGTGATCCTCCCACCTTAACCTCCTGAGCAGCTAAGACTACAGGTGTGCATCACTGTACAAAGCAATACATATACATTCTATGTTTCAGCCATGCTGGGCCACTCCTGGTTCTTTTCACAGATCCTTAAACACATGGTGCTTGTTCAAGTCACTGCACCTTTGTGGTGCCCCAGTCTGTCAGCTTTATAAATTTTTTTTTTTTCAAAAACCTGCTATGATGGCCCAAAGTCTGCTTGGTGTCAGGTAGCATCCATTTCTTAATGTCCATCTAATACATTCATTCAAACGAGTATCTAGAGGCTGGGAATTTGCTACTGAGCATCACAGATGGGGAACCCACCCTCAAGAACTTTACCACCTGGTGATTATCCATTACTCAAAGGCCATCTGTGCTGCAGAACCCCACCTTAAATTCTTTGAGAGCAAGGCTGGAATAAACCATTGCCTGGAATTAAAAGCCAGCAGAACAATTCTTTTCCGGTCTCGGCTTCAAGTGTCTGAACTGCACAAAAAATTTGCAGGACCCACAGAGAGCCCACAGGAAGCTGCATAGTGCCTGCCCCAAGGACTCTAGTCCCGCCTCTATCCCATCTTCTAGAGAAAACCTAGAAACAGTCACTCCACTTCTACAAATCTCAGTCATCACATCTGCAAAACAAAAGAAAACTCCTAGATCCTCAGCCCAGAAGGGAGGGTCCATAACACAAAGACACAGCAGCCACTCAGTGCAGGGTCGAGGAAACAGCGGAAAGAATCTTGAGGGCTGAGCCACCCCACCTCACGGAGAAAAAGTATGTGACCCCAAAGAAAGCGATTTGTGGCAGAGTCCAAACTGGAATCCGAAAAAGGAATCGCTCTAGGGGGCGGACTGTGAGTTGGAGAGGACTCACGCTGCTGCTGCTCCAGCGCCAGCTTGCACTTGTAGTAACTGTAGAACTCTCCTCCAAACAGAAACGAGAATTTCGGGTTGTCCTTCTGCTTCTCCATCGTCATCTTCTCAAACTCAGGCCCATTGCGAGCCACGAACTGAGCCAGCTTGTCGATGACATTTCGAAGCTCCTGGTCTGGAAGACGAAGAAAAAGTCACGCGAGGCGTCTGTGAGAATCGCCCAAACCCGGGGGCTCTGGCTCCCCAGCCTCCTTCCGCTTTGCTGGAGTCCCTAAGAGTGGACCGCGAAGAGGGCGCCCTTGTACGGGTCCCGATAGGTGCCATTCACTCGCCGGGAATGCGGGGACCCACGGGAGAGGCCGCAGGCGAAACCGCGAGGCCGAGCCCCGCCCCCTCCCAGGCCCTGGGACTCCTGGAGGCGGGGCTGGCCAACAGGAGAGTCCAGGGAGAGGGAAACGGTCTCTGGGCCGGGCTGGGACTCACCGTCGGGCGGTAGAGGCATCTCCATGGCTCCGGCCGCGGGGAACGTCCTCCGGCGCCTCACGATCGCCCACCAGCGCCGTCTGCGGAAGCCGGCCGGAAGTGGCGCCAGGGAGCCGTTTACGGCTGTCTACGCGGGCCGCTTCCGCCCGCCACTTACGGCCGTCGCCTGGAAACTCCGGAAGTGAGGGTAGGAGGCGGGCGGGAAAAAGCAGCACAAGGCCGGCCGCATGGGAGGAGCTAGAGCGACGCATGCGCAGGGACTTCCTAGCGCGTGCACAGAGTGGGCTTACAGGGGCGCGACGCGAAGAACCCCTGGAACGTCGCGAGCGGCGGTTGGTGGCTGCTGGATCGTCCTCACAGGCCTCCGTCGTAGGCAAGGGACCGGGCGGCCGCTGTCTTCTCAGGACCGGAAGTCTCGGAAGTTCTTTCTCAGGTCTCAGGGCCTGTTTTCTTGCAGGAACAGAGAGGAGCCTACGAGGTGAGATGCGTCTCGGAGATCCCTGGGATGTGGCGCCGGTCACACTCTTCCCCCGCCAGCCCGGAGGTGGAGCAGGACTGGGAGGCGGATTCGGAACTGGGCTTATTTAAATACAAAAGATCTTTCCACCTTTGGTAAGGAAGCCTTTGGGGCGGGGAATTCGCCCTGACCTCAAACTGCAGGCTTAGAGGGCCTAGCAGTTACGTTGCTTCTAAAACGATAAAGCCACACCAGCTAATTGTGGGGAAAGATGACTAAAATCAGCAAACTTATGCTGTGGACATCCCCTGTAATATCTCTTGCTGACGCTAGGTTGGCTATACCTCCCTATTTTTTTCGATGCAAATGAATGCACATGTATTTTAGATTCATTTATCTTTTATGTTACGGTGTTTTCCATCAGGCACTTATGAACTGCCTACTGTATGGTAAGTACTGCTCTAGGATGGGGGATCGGCAAACTTTTTCTATAAAGGTTAAAAGGACAACTGTTTAAGACTTTACTGGCCCAGAGGCAAGATTGAGGATCTTATTGAGCTATTTATATAATCAGAGAGATGTCTATAAAATTTATGTTGGTGAGATTAAAAATGCAACTGAGTACAGTTTCTTAAAGATAGGTTGCTATGTTTTGAACGTTTGTCCCCTCTTAACCTCATTTTGAAACTTAAATCTCCAAGCCAGGCATGGAGGCTCTTGCCTCTAATCCTAGCACTCTGGGAGCCCCCGGCAGGTGGATTGCCTGAGCTCAGGAGCTTGAGATCAGCCTGAGCAAGAGTGAGACCCCTTCTCTATTAAAAATAAAAAAGCTAGTGGGGTATTTTGGCAGGAGCCTATAGTTCCAGCTACTTGGGAGGCCAAGGCAAGAGGATCCTTGAACTCAGGAGTTTGAGGTTGCTGTGAGCTGTGATGATGCCACAGCATTCTACCCAGCTCACAGAGTAAGACCGTCTCAAAAAAAGAAGAAACTTAAATCTCCAGTGTAATAGCATTTAGAAGTGGGACCTTTAAGAGTGATTGAGTTATGAGAGCTGTTTGGGCTGGTGACTGGTATAAGGAGACAGAGATGAGCTAGTGTGCCCAGCCCCCTGCCCATGTGATTCCCTGGGCCACCTCAGGAATCTCCATCAGTTAAAAGGCCCTCACTGTATGCAATCACTTGACCTTGTACTACCCAGCCTCCAAAACTGTAAGAAATAAATTTCTGTTTTTTATAAATTACCCAGTCTGGCTCGGCGCCTGTGGCTCAGCGGCTAGGGCGCCAGCCACATACACTGGAGCTGGTGGGTTTGAATCCAGCCTGGGCCTGCCAAACAACAATGACAATTGCAATAAAAAATAGCCAGGCGTTTAGTCCCAGCTGCTCGGGAGGCTGAGGCGAGAGAATTGCCTAAGCCCGAGAGTTAGAGGTTGTTGTGAGCCGTGTGATGCCACAGCACTCTACCCTCGGGCGGTACAGTGAGACTCTGTCTCTACAAAAAAAAAAAAAATTTAAAAAAAATAGCCAGGCGTTGTGGCGGGCGCCTGTAGTCCCAGCTACTTGGGAGGCTGAGGCAAGAGAATCGCTTAAGTCCAGGAGTTTGAGGTTGCTGTGAGCTCTTGATGCCATGACACTTTACCCAGGGTGACATAGTGACACTCTGTCTCAAAAAATAAATAAATTACCCAGTCTTAGGTATCTGTTACAGCAATGCAAAATGGACTAAGACATAGGTCTACTGTGAGAAGAGTGGAATACTTCTTTGGGGGGTAACATTTCACTTAACTGGGGTTCCAAGTTCATCTCTTCTGTTATGGATTGACTGCAAATATTCACCTGTGTAAACCATTTTTGGCTCAGAAACCAGTAGCTGGCTGAATGTTGCTTGTGGATACAGTGATGAATTAGTTAGACCTAAGCACTAATCTAATGGAACCCACACTCTATGGGGGAAGACTAACAGATATATTAGTAAACAAATATATCATCACCAAGGTGTTACTAAGACTGTGATAAGTGGAAGGGTAGGGTCCATCTCATGAGGTAGTCTGGAAAGGTTCTTGAAGTTTACACTGAGATCTGAGCAAGGAGCCAGCTACCCTGTTTCCCCGAAAATAAGACAGTGTCTTATTTTAAGGTGTGCTCCCAAAGATGTGCTAGGTCTTATTTTCAGCGGACGTCTTATCTTTCTTGTAAGTAGGTCTTATTTTCGGGGAAACAGGGTATGTGCGGCTCTCCAGATAGGGATCGTATAGGGTCTTACTGTTTATATAATAGGTAGTAATCTAGATAGTGTGGCACTTTTCATGTCAAAAAAGATCTACATCAAAAAGTTTTAACTTGGGACCTCCCACATATGGACTTTAAAGAACCAATAACTAATGAAATTGATAGCAAGACTGTACATATATGCATTTTCATGGGTTAAAGATACACAGCATTGATCAGATTTTTTTTTTTTTTTTGAGATGGAGTCTCACTCACTATGTCACCCTCAGTAGAGTGCTGTGGCATCACAGCTCACAGCAACCTCAAACTCTTGGGCTTAAGCGATTCTCTTGCCTCAGCCTCCCAAGTAGCTGGGACTACAGGCACTTGCCACAGTGCCGGCTATTTTTTGGTTGCAACTGTCGTTGTTTAGCAGGCCTGGGCCGGGCTCAAACCCACCAGCTTTGGTGTATGTGGCCAGCACCCTACTCACTGAGCTACAGGCACCAAGCCTGATCAGATTCTTAATAAGATCTTCTAACCAAAATAGATTAATGAATCTGTACTATCTTTTTTGAAGCCTGCGTAGGATTCTGAAGATGGGATTTACTGTAATTTATTGAAGTGGGATTTAGTGGGGTTTCTTGGTTTGGTTCCACTTTTAGACCACTATATTAGAGTGTCTTAGTATATGTAACTCTTCTGTTGACTCAGAGTGTGTGCACATTCAGTGATATTTAGTTGCTGTCCAGAAAGATACACCCATGATCACTACTTTCATACATTCATTTCAGATGAAAATGTCATTTATCTGAAACTGAAAATGTGAGATCACAGAGTTCTCTCCCAAACTCATTTCAAAGGGTCAAACCAGAATCCACTGGTCAAAAGAAAACAGAATAGTTGGTAGACATAGAGCAGTGGTTTTCAACCTTCCTAATGCCGTGACCTTTAATACAGTTCCTCATGTTGTGGTGACCCCCAACCACTGACATAGAGGATGCCGCAAAGTTGTTCTCAAAGAACCTGGAAATTACAACCCCTAAGTCAACCAAGGAAAATGTATACCTGTAGTGAGATGAACCCATTGAAGGGACCCACCTAAGAATCAAAATGGAAAGAAATGTAAAGCCATATTCATACATACAGGCTTTGAAGAATTTCCCCTAAATCAAAAGCGTGTGCTAGATTGCATACTATAGACACAAAATCATAAACTATTTAAACATCCAGCAGTAGGGATTAGTTAATTATAGTTCATCCCTCTAACAGAGTACGAGGATACACAGACACAAAATCAGGGAAAACTATTTAATAATATGGGAAAATGCTTTTGGCCATCTTTTTCTCAAAGAGCAGGTTACAAAATAATATGCCTGTTTTGGGAGAAAAAACCTTATATATCCTTTTCAGAGGTAACTGATGGTATCTAATTTCTTGTCTCTCTTTCCAGATAAGAAGGCCACAGCAAAAGTTTTGAGAAGGGTCCATTATTTCACTTCCAACAAATACAGCCAGCAGCAGCGTCCTTTTTGATTCACCTGTGCAAGTTTCAACTTGCCTGTCTTATCAGTGTTGCTGGGAGGGCTTCATTGGGTTTTGTCTGTGCAGCACTCAGTTGGTGTCAGCTATGGTTCTGGGAAGAGAGCACTTTCGTGCAATGATTTACTATGATTTTAAAAGTGGGTTAAACGAGTCTCAAAGCCTTGAGCGTTTGCAGCAGGCTTTCGGGGACCTTACTCCTTCCTGTGAGACAATTTTTCAGTGGTTCCAAGAATTTAGAAGAGGCCAAACTTCACTGAAAGATGAGGAGAGGAGTGGGTGTCTGGCAACCACAGTGACTGAGAAAAACATTGCTGCTGGGGGAAAAATGGTTCATAAAAACAATTGAGTGACATTGAAGGATACTGAAGTGGCACTATATATTGGATCACCGCCAGTGTCCAAAATCCTGCATGATTATCTTCAAGTCAGGAAAGTTTCATCCTGATGGATGCCTCACACTTCGACAGATGGACAAAAGCGCTTCTGTGTTGAATACTATGAAGAAATGCTGGTCAGATTCCATGGAAGCAAGTCTAGATGAGTTTCTGACATTGTTATTGGTGATGAAACCTAGATGTATCAGGTATCAGTTTGATCTGGGGAATCAGCATCAGTTGACAGGATGTATTTTTTTACAGATGAAAATCCACCAACAAAAGTGAAGTGGCCCCAGAATGTTGGAAAGAAAATGGTGGCAACTTTTTTCTCCAAAAGCAGTCACGTTGCAACTGTTCCTCCCGAGCAACAAAGGATTGTCACTGCTCAGGGGTACACAACAGTGTTCCTACCAAAGGTTTTCGGGAATGGTGGCCTAGGATAGGACTGGGGGACCAGCTTGCACCATGATAGTGCATCTGCCTACACAGCCAACATTGCCATTCAGTTCTTGGAGTCCACAGAGGTTAAACTTAGGATTCATCCACCCTACAGTCCTCGCTTGGCCGTGTGGTTATTTCTTGTTCCCTACAGTAAAAAAATCTCATGTGCAGAAGGTTCTTCAGCCTTGAAAAAACTATTCACACCTAAATAAAAGTGAGCTTATAGCATTTGAAGAAAATGAATGGAAGAATGTTTATAAAAATGTTTTATAAGAATGCAAAAGTGCATAGTATGTTGGAGCGATTATTTTGAGAAAATATAGTAATCACAAGGATTTTATATTTAAATTTTTGCGTATCTCAAAACTTTCATAGTCCCTTGTATAAGTTGTGTATTCATAAGCATGTGTATGTGTAAGAATTTTGGAAATTATTCTCTGTATAGGCATCTACCTCAGTCTTTTTGACATTTGCATAGTGTAGGTAATTTTTTGTCATAATGTGTTTCAAACTTAAAAAAAAATCAGTAATAAGTAATTTAAAACGTACCAGGTGACTAAGGAAATCTAGGCAGACTGATAGCCCCAATAAAGCCAAAGCTTGGTGTGACTGTAACTTGGCGTCTTGTAGTTACTGATCCTTGTGTGATCAGCTAGCTGAAGCCATGACAGGAAGAACAGTTTGGGAACAGTAATGGGCCTGTATAGGCTGAGTCTGGGGGACATTGGAGGGCACTTCTGTCTAGGAGCAAAGAATATTCCTTGGGCCTGATTGTGTCTACATGTCATCAGCAAACTTGTGATCACAAAGGTGGTGCCTAGGGAAGGCAAACGGTATTCCAGTCTCTCGGAGAGGACATACCTGAGGGAGGGATAGTATGCAATCTAGCACACACACTTGATTTAGGGGAAATTCTTCAAAGCCTGTACTTATGCATATGGTTTTACATTTCTTTCTGGCTTGGGTTTCAACTTGGTCATCTCTAAGCAGAACAGGCTGTGACCTTTTGCTAAACAGCAGTGACCCTGCCCCAGGGCAGAGCCTTGAAACTGTTTTAATTACAGAAGCATAATGCAAAGCCACTTGAGTGGTCCAGATATAAGGACTTTAGGGTCTGGCGAGCAGTGAGGCCCAGGCAAATGAAGTGAAAGGTGCACTTTTGATCACTCTCCTCTTAGGAGTACATGACAGAGGTGAGAGGGAATACCCAGCTCACTCTATCATGGCTGCTAATGCAGGACAAAAGGCCCTGCGCTTGGAGACAGACACTCAAGGGTTCCAGGCTTATTCTGTGGGTCAAACGTCACTTCTCTGCTTTCATTTCCCACTCTGGTCTCAGACTCCTGAGCTCAAGGGATCCTCCCACCTAGGCCTCATAGAGTGCTAAGATTACAGGCATGAACCACCACACCTGGCCTCATTTCCCAGTGTGTAAATAGGGCTGAGGATATCTCCCTCTTGGGTTCTGATACCCTGGGGTTATTAATGCGAGTCAAACATTCCTGTATGCCCCCCAGATTTGTGTTCTGGGCTTTCCGAGTATTCTTTACATCTCCAATATAGTACCATATACTTCTTAGTCACATCTATAAAGAGTGCTTTGAGGGTATCACTTGGCACAATTAAGTGCTTAGTGAATTGCTGAACCAAAAGGATTATGACTTAGGCTTGGTGCCCATACAACAGTGGTTATGGTGCCAGCCACATACACCAAGGCTGGTGGGTTCAAACCCGGGCAGGGCCAGCTAAACAATGACAACTGCAACAAAAGGAATATGTTTTAAAAGGAGATGGGCAATTATTTTAGTAGAAATTGACACCTTTCACCAACTGTGTTTTAAAGAAATTCTGTTGGGAATGGTTGAGTAATACAGGGGGAAATGGGCTTTGGAATCAAAACTTAAGTTGTGTGACCCCAGATGACTTGGCTCCTTTGGTCCTTTCTTGGCTCCTTTGGCCCTTTCTACCTATAAAATGAGGCTTGTAAAACTTGCACTTGTAAAAATGAGGCTTGCAAAGATTATAAGGATTGTGTATGAAAAGCTCACTGCTGTATCAGTATGTAGTAGGTACTCAGTCTCAGCCATTATTACCCCAAAATGGTTTCATAAGCATAGGTTCTACAACATTCCTGGATTTCCCACATTATTCTATTCAGTAAAGGCATGATTCTATTTTTATTCTATCTCAAATTAAATCACGGGACCTAATTTTTGGCTCAAGAAAAACATGGTTACAATACATCTGGACATGACTGCCAGGGCAGTTTGTTCTTTCTGCCTCTTCTACATTTTGTTGCTGGGCACAATAAAGACAGGGTCACTCAGAAAGAGTTCCTCACTGACAAATTGGGACCAATCTTGAATCCCTGGAGACCATTATTTTTGGCAAATGCCATCAGTGAACATACACGGTGCCATTCCCACAAAAGTCTATAGCATCTAAGTCTTGAAAACAGGTGACAACTGAAATAAAAGTCTAATAATATTCTGGTCTTATAATAATGTCCTGTGTCCTTCAGGATGTTAGGCCTTAAGGTATTTCAGTCTGGTTATGCTTCAGCAATAATAACAGATGGGCTATTGTGTGATGTGGGCCCAACAGCAAAATTCAGAAACTTCCAGTGCATCTTCACTTGAACACATTTGGCTGGTCTCCTTCGTCATGGGGTTTTCATTTTTCCTTTAAAAGAATGACTTAAGATAAGGTGCTTAAAAATTCCACACTGAGTCTCAACGATAGTGAACAAACACTATTTAATGCCCTCTGAGCCACAATGTCTCCTTCTGTAAAATGAAGGAGTTGGGTTAGAGTTGGTGTCACAGACCAGACCACACCATAGATGGGTAAGCTAAACCCTCTACCACAGATCCCAGCAGTGAGGAGGGGAAGAACAGAGCCAACATAGGACTGGGGCCTGAGGCCAGGGTAACAAGTGGCTGGGAAAACCAGCCATTAACTCTGAAGCTTCAAGTCTCAAAAATGACACCTTCATTTTTTTGATTTGATGAGATTTGGTCTAGTATGATTGTCTCATTTATTCCAGTGTATGTACTTGCTGTAGATTTGTGTACAGAATTAAACATCCATTTATTAATTTATAAACCATAATAAAACCAGACAGTTATTTCCCTTTTCCAGCATATCTTGCATTGGAAAAGGAAAACATTCATTTACAAATTCCAGCAACATCAGAAATTTCATTAAACCCTGACAGAGGCATAATTCATTTTGGAGTTCAATTATATGTTCAAGGAATCAGGTATTGTAATCTATAATAACTATTGTAATATCTTTGCACTGCAAAATTATCCCCATTTGTTGAGAAAAATTCAACCGCAGACCCTACTGCCTCTGGTGAAGGCACATAGCAAATTTTTTCACGAATAACACCCTTCAGTATTGCCTCTTCCCACTTTACACAGCAATTGTTTCAGAACTTGGGAGCCAAGTGTTTATAAAGCAAGCACACAACAAACAAACAAGGACTCTCCTGAGGCCAGTGGTTGGTAAATTTATAGGCAAGCAGGGGAACCAGTGACCTCTCCAGGAGTAGTCCATTCGTAAGGTGACAAAACTTAACATCTTAAATACAAAAGTTCAGTCAAAGCAAAAAAAAAAAAAATTAAGTGCATAAGCTGCATTACTTCCTCTGAACAAGGGAACACCCACTAGGATATAAAGGGCAAATCACCGTCCCATCTGCTGCTTACTCCCCAAGTACTGGGGAGAGATGGGCACAGTGCTGAAGAAAGAAGGTAGCCATCACCAAAGACCTCAAAAGTCAGCCACTGGTCCCCTTATGCCTTTCAGGAAGGCAGAAAAGACCTCAGACCACAAACTGGACCTTGGTGCAGAAGGTTACCTGCTGGGAGCCTATGCCTATGATTTTCCCGATAGGATTCTGCCAAAACTTGAACTTATTATTGACTGAAGAATCTGATTTGGCATTAACTTGGTGACATGATTGAGATCCTAACATAAACATAAAAACAGGTCATGGAATCCAAACACTGTGTTCTTCTTTACAATGCAAAATATTTCGATAACTGGCTAGCACTTCTGTTGATTAAAAAAAAAGGTCATGCCCATAATCCCAGCACTTTGGGAGGCTGAGACAGGAGAATAGCTAGAGCCCAGGAGGTTGAGACCAGTCTGGGAACATAGTGAGACCCCATCTCTGCAAAATATTATTTATTTATTTTTTTTGTAGATTTTGGCCGGGGCTGGGTTTGAACCCGCCACCTCCGGCATATGGGACTGGCACCCTACTCCTTGAGCCACAGGTGCCACCCTGCAAAATATTTTTTAAAATTAGCGAAGTGTGGTGGTGCACACTCATAGTCCCAGCTACTCAAGACTGAGGCAGGAGGATCTTTTGAGCACCCAAGAGTGAACTATCATCATGCCCATTGCACTCTAGCCTGGGTGGCGCACAATGAGACCCTGCCTCTTAAAAAAATTGAGATAATATTCTTGATTCATTCCATTTTCAGCAATTATACTGAGATCGGAGCTTCAAAACACTCCATTGTGGCCAGGCACAGTGGCTCATACCAGTAATCCCAGCACTCTGGGAAGCCAAGGTGGGAGGACTACTTGAGGCCAAGAGTCAGAAGTTACAGTGAGCTATGATGACACTATTGCACTCCAACCTAGGCAACAGAGTGAGACCCTGTCCCTTAAACAAAAAACACACACAAAAAACCACACATTTCATTGCTTCCTACGAAATAGTAAAATGTGTCAGGTATCTATCACCAGTAGGAAATTTTCATGTTTTTAAACATTTAGAAACAAAACCGTTTTTTTTTTTTTTTTTGTAGAGACAGAGTCTCACTGTACCGCCCTCGGGTAGAGAGCCGTGGCATCACACGGCTCACAGCAACCCCTAACTCTTGGGCTTACGCGATTCTCCTGCCTCAGCCTCCCGAGCAGCTGGGACTACAGGCGCCCGCCACAACGCCCGGCTATTTTTTTGTTGCAGTTTGGCCGGGGCTGGGTTTGAACCCGCCACCCTCGGCATATGGGGCTGGCGCCCTACTCACTGAGCCACAGGCGCTGCCCAACAAAACCGTTTTTGACCCATAAGCCAGTCCTCATGTGTCATCCCCTAATGGGGATCAAGACATAAACACAACTATAAAATTATCCCTTAGAAAAATGTGAGATCATAAAATTAAGATTTCCCTACAAAACATCCTACCCATGAAGAATCAGTGAAGACTCATCTGAAAAAAGTGCTACAGAAGTACTGAATGTGATTTCTTTTTTTTTTTTCTTTTTGAGACAGAGTCTCACTTTGTTACCCTCAGTAGAGTACCATGGCGTCACAGCCCATAGCAACCTCAAACTCTTGGACTTAGGCGATTCTCTTGCCTCAGCCTCCCAAGTAGTTGGGACTACAGGTGCCTGCCTCAACACCCAGCTATTTTTAGAGAGGAGGTCTCACTTCTGACTCAGACTGGTCTAGAACTCGTGAGGTCAGGCAATCCACCCACCTCGGCCTTCCAGAGTGCTGAGATTACAGGCATGAGCCACGGCGCCTGGCCTTGAATGTAATTTCTTGAAGACTGATTCTTCTCCCTAGGAGCAGTGCTCTGCTCTGTCAAGAGAAGAAAAAGGCAGAGGAGAGGGAGCAGTTTCCCTTCCCTCTGGGTCTAGGTGGACACCAATTCCAATTTAGAGGTTAAAGAAAGAATCAGGATCTAGGAAATTGGAAGAGCTATTAATTGCAATAGCTTTTCACTTTGGAACATCTGCCAGGAATTGTAAATGGTCATGAGGATGACTGGGAAACTGGGTCCACCTTTGATGCTGGAGATGTTTTAAGTGACCCATATAGGCTCCTTGTCCACTTGATGCCCGTGTCACACATTATCTAAGTCATAGAATTAAAGCACTCCCTTTTGATGTACTCCCTGACATCCTTTGCCCCCAGAAACCACCTCTTGTCAGCTCCATGGTCATCTCCACAGTGATGGTACTTTTCCAGATAGGACTGTGAATGTCATCTGTAAAGCAGAACAAGAGCTCTGAAGTACACTGGTTGGGGAATAATTCCACACTGAAAGGTACTACTTGGCCAAGATCTCCACAGGGACACAACCTTCAGGTGACAGACTCCAGTATGAAAGTGTAAAATACTGGTCTTCACTTAGATTTGCCTCTGCCCAGAGCCTGCAGCTGTCCATACTGCAGGCCCAACTTTCTGTTGCTCCAGGGGGGCTGGGAAGCCCAAGATCTTCCGATGTTACGAGGTTCTGCACCATCCCCTCGGCTGGGTTGTACATTCACTAGTTGTCAAAAGTTTATGATACTGTTGGGGCTGGGGGAAGGAGTCACAGAACTTTCTTGTCCTGTCCTCTGGACTCTACACATCATAACGGTTCAAACTGTATGAGTTTGGGTAGCTCTGCCGGCTGTACTGGAAGTGATCTGTTAAGATGTTGTTGTGGCCATATTGATAGCCCCCATGCTGGGGGAAGAGGAGGCCATTGTGGGGTTTCTCTAGAGGGCTCCGGTGATGCTCCTTGCTGCTCAGGTCTGCTGCTGTGACGGGGAGGAGGTGCTTTTTGGCTTGCTGGTTTGCATCATACTTGGTCTGCATGGGAAAGAAAGTAATGAAACATATTTGACAGAACACACTTGGAGAACAGAGGGAAATCACGATTCAAAGCCAAAAAGGCTTTAAGGCTGACAAAAGGCTCAAGTAGGGCTGGCAAGTAATAATGGACGAGGTCAGGGAATACAGGTGGGACTCTGAAGGCAAGTCCTCCCTGCTAGATCCCACGTACTTATAAAACTGGACAACACAGAGCCTTCAAGAGGAGGGAGAGGAATCCCCACCCAAGCCTCAGCAGACCTGAGAGACACAGCTGGAGTGATGCAAGGTCCTCCATGCAGGAAAAAGACAACCAGGGCCAGAGTAGTCAGTGGCAACAGCGGGAACTAGAGCCCCAGCCTCTGGCTCCCAAGAGGACATTCTTTTCCCAACTCCCCAGGTGTTGTAGGGATAGCCTCCACCCTCTGCCAGCTTACCTTGTTGTACAGGAAGACCCCCAGGATAGCCGTCATCATGCCTAGAACATTGGTGCTTGTGACCGGGTTGCGCAGCATTATCAGGGACACTGTGATGACCATGATTCTCTTGGTGGCATTGGCGACTGAGTAGCTAAGGGGGCTGATGAGGTTGAGGATGCTGAAGGCAATGACATTCTGGGCAAAATTACAGAAGCCACTGACAGCCAGGAGCAGGAGTGTCCAGGGCCACTGGGAGATGTAGGTCTGCAGAGACCGGAGAGCAAGGGCAGCACTTCAATAGATAGTTCCCTCCCTTATCTCCACCTGGTAGGGTTGTGAAGGGGACACAGGGGCTCACTGGGGCGCATAGTCAGCAGGCGGCAAGCCCAGGTGTGTTGTGTGTGTGACCTCTGACCCTCACAACATCGGGTGGCACAACAATCACCTACCATTTCCTGCTGAAGAAGTGCAGGCTCAGAGAGGTGAAGCCAGATTTCCAGAGGGCACAGAGCAAAACGCTTTCCTTTGACCCTGGACAGTGAATGGATGGGAGGTCTTGGGAAAGTGGACGAGGTCAGGGAATACCCTAAGTGTGTGACGACCCTGGTAATATGAGGCCACTCTGATTGAGGGGTCCAGAAGTCAAGAAGTCACAAGTAGCAGATATCTGGACCACAGTAACTGCCCCCCAGCCCCAAGAGCCTGGGCTGGTCCCAGGACAGACAGGTGAGAAGCAGGTAAGTGCTGCCCTGAATCAGCCCAGCTGCTGAATATTTATGAACATCTACTCAGGGCTGGACAACAGAAGGCACATGATCCTCCTGCTCAATTTCACCTTGGTACCCTCCTCCTTGCTGAAAACCCAAGATGCTGTCAAAGGCAGGGCTGTCAGGCTGGCATAATCTCTGCAAAGGGCGTACCAGTTGAGGACAGCCCTAGGCTGTCTGTCTTCCCAGTCAGTGTCTGTGACCCAGGCAGGAGTCCTGGGACATCCTTGTGTTCCAGGGCAGAGCAGCCTCAACACTGTGAGTGGCTTGGTCCAGACAGCAAAGTCCCAGCATCTCAGTGTCTCCTATTCTTTGTAGGTTAATTCCCAGAGCACACAGGCCTTGGCCACAGGACACAGCTGGTTCCCCCATGGACAGTGATGACTGGTGGCCCTACCAGGATGGGAGCTGCCACAGGACAACTGCATGATTTCATCTTCACAACTCCCTGAGAGGGAAGGATCACAGAGTCCTCTCAAAGGTGAGGAAGACTTGCTAAGGCAATCTGCTGAAAGTCAACTAAATCAAAACTGGAACCTCCAAATCCAAGTCTGTCCATCCATGCTACAAACCCTCACTGGAGTAAAATAGCCCCTCTAAGGCACATAAGCCCACCGATGCTTTCAGCTGGCCTGTTCCCCCAGGAGTCCCTCTCTAGGGTGACCGATATTGATGTCTAAACTATTTTCTTTCAGCTTGCACAGACATTGATCTTCTGGGAAAGGAACCCAGCTGATCTGGCTAAAAAAATAGACACACAATAAAATAGATTTTCTTCCTTAAGGTACCCAGTTTCAAGCAGCATTTCAAGACATGTAATGATCCATGTGACATCACAGCAATAGAATCCACCCTGGCAAAACACTCCCTTAGGGTTCTCCTTTGTACTAATCTCTTTCTTTCCCCTAAAGCTGATAACCATTGATATTCTCCATCATAGGTAAGTTTATCTTTTGGAAGCTGCCATATAAATGGAATCACACAGCGTGAGACTTTCTGAGACAGACTTTTTTGACTCAGTGAAGTGTCTTTGTCATCCATCTAAGTTGCTGTTGTCTGGAACAAGAATTGATACTTTTTTTTTTGAGACGGAGTCTCACTATGTCGTCCTTGGTAGAGTGCTGTGGCGTTACAGCTCACAGCAACCTCAAACTCTTGGGTCAAGCAATTCTCTTGCTTCAGCCTCTCAAGTAGCTAGGACTACAGGTGCTCGCCACAACCGCCAGCTTTTTTTTGTTGCAGTTGTCGTTGTTGGTAAGCTGGTCCAGGCCGAGTTCAAACCCACCACCTTTGCTGTATGTGGCTGGTGTTGTAACCACTGGACTATAGGCGCTGAGCTGATACTTTTTTTCGTTGGTTTGTTTTTGCAGTTTTTGGCCAGGGCTGGGTTTGAACCCATCACCTCCGGCATATGGGGCCGGTGCCCTACTCCTTTGAGCCACAGGTGCTGCCCTACTTTTTGTTCTTTTGAGACACAGTCTCGCTTTGTTGCCCAGTCTGGAGTGCAGTAACGTCATCATTACTCATTGCTGAGCTCAAGTGATCCTCTGCCTCAGTCTCCTGAGTAGATGACAAGTACCTGCTACTACTGTACCTGGTTAATTTTTCTATTTTTTAGTAGAGAAAAGGTCTTGTTCTTGCTCAGGCTGGTCTTAAACTCCTGGTTTCAAGTGATCCTCCAGCCTTGGCCTTCCAGAGCGCTAGGATTATAGGCATGAGCCACACACCTGGCTTAGAGGGGGTACTTTTTATTGTTGAGTAATATTCCATTTTATGAATGTACCAAAGTTTCTTTACCCATTCAACTGTTGAAGGACATTTGGGTTGTTTCCATTTTTGGTGACCGTGAATAAAGTTGCTATAAATATCATGTAGAGGCTTTTGCGTAAAGGCAAGTTTCCTTTCTTTAGGATAAACAAATAGGACTGGGGTTGCTAGGTATATTTTATTTCATAAGAAACCCATAAATAATTTCCAGAGTTGGTATACTACTTTGTTTTTGCTTGAATAACATGAGTTACTGCTGTGCCCCATCCTTGGTATTTTGCTCATATTTTATTTTGGCTATTACAGGAGGTATGAAGTAGTATCTTGTCATGGTTTTAATCTGAATTTCCCTAAGGGTTAATAGTACTGAACATATCTCATATACTTAATTTATATGGCACCTGTACATTCTCAATGATAATGTGTCCAAGCTTTTTGCCTGTTTTTTTAATTGGATTATTACTATTGAGTTTTGAGAGTTCTTTATATATGCTAAACACAATTCTCTGGAGGGTATGTCATTTGAAATATTTTCTCCTAGTCTTTAGTTTGTCTTTTCAAACACTTTTAACAGCGTTTTCACAGAGCAAGTTTTTAATTTTGATGAAACCGTCTTTATTAATTTTTTCTTTTATGGACTTTGCTTTTGGTGTAATATCTAAGAACAAATCCCAAGTCATGAAGATTTTTCTCCTGTTTTCCTCGTGGCCTGTGAAATATTTAGCAATGTGCTGTTCAATCTCTGAGTGTTTGGAGATTTTCCTGTAACCTGTTAGTGACTTCTAATTCCCTTATGGTCAGAGAATATATGTTGCATCATTTCAAGCCTTTTAAATTGGTTAAGGTGTATTTTAGGACACAGAATATCTATCTTAGTGAATGTTCCATGTATACTTGAAAAGAACGTCTGTTCTGCTACTGTTTAGTACTCTATAAATGAGATATCCAGTTGGTTGATGATGTTGTTTATCCTTGCTGATTTTCTATAGTTCTGCTGATTACAGAGTTTCCATATATGGTGTATATCGAATTCTGGGTTGACAGTTACTTTAGTTTCAGTACTTTAAGTAATGCATCATTTTTCTCTGGCTACTTTCAAGAATTTTTGTTTGTTTTTAGTTGTTAGCAGTTTGATTGATGTGTCAAGATATGCCACCATGCCCAGCTAATATTGCTTTCCCCCCCCCTTTTTTGAGACAGAGTCTCACTCTGTTGCCCTGGGTAGAGTCCCATGGCATGATCATAGCTCACAGCAACCTCAAATTCTGGGAGTAAGGTTATCCTCTTGCCTCAGGCTCTCAAGTACCTGGGACTACAAGCGCACACCACCACGCTTGGCTAATTGTTCTATTTTTACTAGAGATGGGGTCTTGCTCTTGCTCAGGCTGGTCTCAAATTCCTGAGCTCAAATGATCCACCTGCCTTGGCTTACCCAAGTACTAGGATTACAGGTGTGAGCCACTGCACCTGGCCCCAGATAATGTTTCTCATAGAGACTTCTAATTACATTATAGTTTCCCAGCATTGCCTATGCTGGTCTTGTCTGTCCACATCTCTTAACCTTTTTCTCTGTTGTTCAAACTTAGTAATTTATATTGATCTATTCTCAAATTATTAACCATTTCCTCTGTTAACCACTATTCTGCTATTGAGTCCATTCAGTGAATGTTTAAGTTACTGGTTGTTTCCATTTGGTTCTTTTATCTACCTTCTATTTCCAAAGTGTTTGTCCTTGCTTCTTGGAGCATGATTATAATTGTTGCTTTAAATTCTTTGTCCAATAATGCTAACATGTATGTCATCTCACTGTTGGTGTCCATTGATTCTTTGCCCACGTGACCTTGAATTTTCCTGGTTCTTTATATGAAAGTAATTTTGGATTGCGTCCTGAATATCTGACATATTGTAAGACTCCGGGTCTTATTTAAATCCCATGAAGAATGTTATTTTGTTTTTACAGGCAATTGACACTGGCTGTAAGCCTGACCAGCCTTCTGTAGGTTATGATTCCAATATAATTACCTTTTCAGCATCTTTACAGTGGTATTTGGCTCTGTCTTGAATGCACTACTCTGTGGTCTGTCTCAAACTTGGGCGGTAGTCTATCCTGTCCTTCAGTTTTCAAAGTCTTTGGTATGCTGTGTAGGATCTGAGCCTCACATGGAGTAGCTCAGGGGTGAGCCCAGGATTCCGTGAATTATTTTATTCAATCACTTTCCCAAGCTCCTCCTGCTCCATGATTTCCTGAGTACTTTCCAATTTCCTAGGGTTCCCCCTTTGCAGTCATTTAGTCAGAAAGCTTAACTACCCCATCTGCTACATTTTTCCTGTGAGTGTACTCTCATTTATGGGCCAAGCAGTGAGTGTATAAAGAGAGAAAAAGGTAACAGGGCTAATCCCTTCCTTTTAGGACCACACTTCCTCTGAATGCACTCAAGGTTCGGATGCCTGTGAGCCTCTGCTTCCACTAGCACAATGGGACTGTCTGGGGCCTCCTATTAAGAGAATAAAGGAAAAAAAGAAAACAGTGAAACCCCAAGAGAGGACTTTTCCTCCCTCTGAGAGTTAGGGATCTCCTTTTCCACTCTCCAAGTTCTAAGCAGTGAGCTTGTCTGTTCTCATCTAGGACCCACTTCCACATTTCAGGTTGACTGAAGTGTAGACTACAGACACATGAGCAAAAAGAATAGCAAAGTCACTGATGGTTCAGAGGCACTTTGAAGTCAGCTCTTCTCCTTCGATCTGCCTACTACCATTTACTTTTCAGTTCTCAAGTAGCTATTTTGTGCATCCTGTCCAAATTTTAAAACCAGATGCCTGCTTTAGAATATGATGGTCTCTGGTTGGCTTTCACTGGGCCGTGCATCTCTGGGAATTGCCATCTTCAGGCTTTAATTCTTGGTAAGGTGATGAGCACTAGATACCAGTTGATGTTTTCCCACCTGAGCCTCCGCCCTCTCATTCTGGACTCCAGGCCTGGAACAGCAATGACTAACCTGCCACCTGTGTGTGTCTATGTCGGAGATATCAAAGAAGAGGAACTCAGATATGTGGGAACCATACCTTCACGCTGCAACATTGCTGAATAGTGTTTCACTAGAGCTACATTAAAACATACAAGGACCCACTCATATTTAAAAAAAATACACACATACACAGAGGGTACCAAAAAAATGGATACACATTTTAAGAAAGGAAAGAGTATTAAAATTGTAATACTTAAGTCATATTTGATGCTGCAATTACAAGAGGTACTCAAACATAGCTTGTATTCATCTTTTGTTATCAGTCTACATTGAGTATTATAATTTCAGTACATACTTTTTCTTTCTTAAAATGTATATACATTTTTCTGGGCATCCTCTGTGTATACAGCCTCTACTGAGAAAAAAATAATCACTAGAAGGAAAAAGAAACAGTCTCAAATGCAAGAAAAATCAAGAGATGACAGCAAAAGCCTACATATTACACCTGTGTGGCTACACATATAAGCACCAATGAATTGTTAACACAGAATAGGATGAGAACCAGAAGCAAACCTGTTGACAATATGACACAGCCCATAAAAGAAATGAGGTAAATTTATATGTCAATATGAAAAGATAACCGGGACCTAATAAGTAAAAAAAGCAAGGTGCAAAGTAGTACACTTGCCCCTTCTTATCTGAGGGACATTGATTCCAAGTTGCTCTGTGGTTATCAAAATCCACAGATGCTTGAGTCCCTGATGTAAATGCTATGTAAATAATTGTTATACTGTATTGGTTTTTTTAATTTATGTTTTTTTTACATTGTCACATTGTTAAAAAAAATTGTCACATTGTTATTTTTTATCGTTTTTACTTCCTCTGAAAATTTATGATTCTTGGTTAGCTGAATCCCACATCTGGAACCCACAGATAAAAAAGGTCACTTTTTGTGTAAGAAAGAGGGAGGATAAGCAGCGTCTGTGGCTCAGTGAGTAGGGTGCTGGCCCTGTATATGGAGGGTGGCGGGTTCAAACCCGGCCCCGGCCAAACTGCAACAAAAAAATAGCCAGGTGTTGTGGTGGGCGCCTGTAGTCACAGCTACTTGGGAGCCTGAGGTTGGAGGTTGCTGTGAGCTGTGACACTACGGTACTCTACTGAGAGCAGCAAAGTGAGACTCTGTCTCTATAAAAAAAAAAGAAAAGAGGGAGGGTATGAATATATATGCAAATTTGCTTGTACACATATTTATAAAAAGAAACACGGAAAGCGTGAACTAGGAGCATAAAAATTGTTATTTAGGGGGAGGGAGAGGATAGGGTAAAGGTCACAGGGATTAAGGCCAGATTTATTTGTATAAACCTTGTTACATAGTTTGGCTTTGGAACTATAAGGGCTTTACAAGTTTACATATTCAGTGTGGGAGAAAAAAAAAGATAACTGCTAAAAACTGAAAACAAATGGAACCTAAGTGCATAGTAAGTTGGTGACCCAGGCACACTGTGAACACAGTCATTTCAGGTGATCTTAGGACACAGAATTCCACCGGCACACTTTAAAGGAACGTGTTTTGTCTCAGCACCTGTGGCTCAAGCGGCTAAGGTGCCAGCCACATACACCTGAGCTGGTGGGTTTGAATCCAGCCCTGGCCCACCAAACAACAATGACGGCTGCAACCAAAAAATAGCCAGGTATTGTGGCGGGTGCCTATAGTCCCAGCTACTTGGGAGGCTGAGGCAGGAGAACGGCTTAAGCCCAGGAGTTGGAGATTACTGTGAGCTGTGATGCCACAGCACTCTACCCAGGGCAACAGCTTGAGGCTCTGTCTCGAAAAAAAAAAAAAAAAAAAATTAAAGGACCATGTTCTGAGAACAAATGGAGCTGTACAGTAGTCTTCACTTCTCTCAGTACTCTAGTTGCAGTTGTACTGTGGTGATTCTCATTTGATGTGATTTTATGAGTGTACAGTAGTAATAACAGAGGAAGAATAAGCAAATAAAAACTGAGAGGAACCAAGCATACTGGAAATGTGATATAAGTATAAAAATCAGGTTAGGTGCCATAGCTCATGTCTATAATCCTGGCACTCTGGGCGGCCGAGGCAGGAGGATTGCCTGAGTTCAAGAATTCAAAACCAGCTTGAGCAAAAGCGAGACCTAATTTCTACTGAACACAGAAAAATTAGCCAGGCGTGGTTGCATGCACCTGTAGTCCAAGCTACAGGGAGGATGAGGCAGGTGGATTGCTTAAACCTAGGAGTTTGAGGCTGCTGTGAGTTATAATGACGCCACTGCACTCTATCGGGGCAACAGAGCAAGACTCTGTCATTTAAAAGAAAAAGAAAAGAAAAAAAAAATTAAAGCAGTAAAAATCCTGGACTATGAGGCGGCACCTGTGGCTCAATGGGTAGAGCACCGGCCCCATATACCAAGGGTGGCAGGTTTGAACCCGGCCCCGGCCAAACTGCAACAATAACAACAACAACAAAAATAGCCGGGCATTGAGGCAGGCGCCTGTAGTCCCAGCTACTTGGGACCCGGCTGAGGCAAGAGAATCGCCTAAGCCCAGGAGTTGGAGGTTATTGTGAGCCGTAACGCCATGGCACTCTACCGAGGGTGATAAACTGAGATTCTGTCTCTATTTACAAAAAAAAAAAAAAAAAAAATCCTGGACTATTAAATTGAAATTGGAATTAATCCCTTTGAACTCTCTGCTGCTTCACCAAGTATTCATATCCTAGCTTTTCGCTGTGAAGGCACAACTTCAATAACAACCCAGCAGCAATGAACACCCCCAGAGTGTGTGGGCACAATGTGCTTTGCTCCAGTGGTGTATGCACTGAAGGCCCTGACTTCATCACAATGTAATATATCATTGTAGCAAAATTGCATTGGACCCCATGAATATATACAAATCAGAAAAAGGGGGGATAAAAGTACTTGGATTTTGTGTATTAACACCCTTCCCAACTAGAACCCTTACTCCTGAAAGAGCAGCTGAGTACAGGTGTGGGATGGGAAGGACATGAGTGGGGGGAGGTTATCCCATTGAGTCAAAGGCTACCAAAGACTGACCAGCAGTGCTGGAAGCCAGGGAGAGAATCCTAAGAGCTCTATTTGCTAAGATAGGAGAATCTGAATAGGAATAACTCATGTAACTGATAAACACACAAATTTCATAATGAAGAAAAACAAAAGAACCCTTTCCCCACTCTCAAAAAGGAAAAAAATACCCTGACTGAATTCCTCGGTCAACATTTGAACAGCACTTTATAACACTTTAACTCTGAAAATTGGTAATTAAAGATAGGGTCTCACTCTGTCACTCAGGATGGAGTCCAGTGGAACAATCATAGCTCACTGTATTCTCCAAATCCTGGGCTCAAGCAATCCTCTTGCCTGAGCCTCCCAAGTAGCTGGGACTACAGGTACATGCCACCAAGCCTGGTTAATTTTTAAATTGTTTTGGAGAGACAGTCTCACTATGTTGCCTACACTGGTGTTTAACTCCTGGCCTCTAGTGATCCTCTTGCCTCAGCCTCCTTAAGTGCTGGAATTACAGGAAGCAGCCATTGCACCCAGCCAAGATGCTTTTCTTGTACAGGACGGACTTCAAGGTAACAAACAAGTTCTGACTGATGATGGAACATTCTTCAAGGAGAAATTATAGTTCATCAGCATGGAAGCAAAGTTAGAAAACTGAGGTTATTTATCTATAAAATGGAGATAATAGCCACTATAATAGGTGGGCTAAGATTAAAGGCAAGAAATGTCACAAATCCAGCTAGATCAGATTAAGCCCTCAATAAACATTTACTCTTCCTTTCTAAATAGGTCTAGAGAAATCACACCAGCCTCCTCTTTATATTCACCTTTCTTTCTTTCCTTCCTTCCTTTTTCCTTCCCCTTCCTCCCATCTCTCCCTCCCTCTTTTCTTTCTTTCTCTTTATCTCTCTCTCCTCCCCCTCCCTTCCTTGCTTGAGACAGGGTCGCATTCTGTTGACCAGGCTGGAATGCAGTGGCATCATCATTAGCTGACTACAGCCTCACCTGGGCTGCAGAGTTCCTCCTGACTAGCTGGGACTACAGGCACACACCACCATGCCTGGCTCATTATCTTATTTTATTGCAGAGACAGATCTCACTCTTATTCATGCCAGTCTCAATCCTCCTACCTTGGTCTCCCAGTGCACTAGGATTATAAGTGTGAGCCACTGCACCCAGCCCTCCTGTGTTAGTTTCTAACACATTCTCTGGAGGATGACCCTATACGTCAGTGGTTCTCAACCTTCCTAATGCCGCGACCCTTTAATACAGTTCCTCATGTTGTGGTGACCCCCAACCATAAAATTATTTTTAATGCTACTTCATAACTGTAATTTTGCTACTGTTATGAATCATAATGTAAATATCTAATATGCAGGATGTATTTTCATTGTTACAAAGGGCGCGATCCACAGGTTGAGAACCACTGCTATAGGTGCTAGGAAGATTCCCAAAGTAAATGGAAATAATAGACAGGGAAGAAACCAAGCTGTACAGTTTAAAAAATTCAAAGTGAGATCTGAACCAGACTACCATGATAGGAAAGAGTCACCTGTGTTGGCATTTTTTTTTTTTTTCATTCTACTGGTATAAATGCAGCAGCTACCAGCAGCTGCACACTAGAGACAGAAAGGCAAAGGAAGCTCACTTCCTTCTTGACTGCATATAATTTGAGTCCTAACAAAAGAGTCAGATTTTTTATAAGGCTACTAGATACCAGAAAACACCCCAAAGTCAACATGGAGGTATAGCTCCTAAACAAAGCACCTATTTTAGAACTTGTCCAGAAAAAGGGTAAGTTCTCAGTGCCAGCCAACTCACCAAGTCACTGCTGACCAGAAAAGCTGAGAGGTCTACCAGAACCCAGGTGGGAATCATAAAGAAGACGGCATGGCAGCCCAGGATGTTCAGTAGCCGGAGATGGTGAATCCGTGAATCTCTCAATACCTGAAAAGAGAAAGCCACTTCAAAGGCTGATCGACGGTATATGTGGCAAGAAGGGCTCCAGTTACTCAGGCCCGAAGCACAGTGGCTGTACACTAACAACTGCATCTGACATTGAACACCACGCCTCCAAGTGCATCTATCATGACATAACATAGTACATGCCCCAAACAAGTACCATATTCCATGTATAAAGAAACCAAGAAAAAAAAGAAAAGAAAAGAAAACCAGTAACACCCAATGCTGGTGAAAATCAGTGAAAACAGGCACTCCAAAATCTTGCTGGTTTAAGTCTAAATTGCTATATACTTTCCAAATTACAACCAGGCAAACTATGTCCTGAGCCATAAATGTTTCATACACTCTGACTTGAAAACTGTAAGCTTACCATAAGAAAATAACCTGAGAGACAGAAAAACCTCACACACAAAGATCATTTCTACATTACAACAAGTTGAAAATAACTGATACATCCAATACAAACTGATAGTGTTAATTGTGGTACCTGTAAAGTACGTGACTGCCATAGGATTTAAAAGCAGTAATTGTTAATTATATGGGGAAATGCTATGATAAAATGAAGCGAAAAATTTCTAACACATCTGCAGTATTGTAGCTCTAAGAAATGTTCAAAAGAAACCTAACATTAATAGTAGCAATCTTCAGGAAACTACACTGTGATTTTGACTCAATAAAGTAGAAATTCCTGAGCAGGGGACAGGTCTCTTTTGATTCCTTATCTTGAACACCCACCATACATAGTAGGTGCTCAATAAGTTTAAAAACATTTTTTAAATTGGGGTTTGCTCTTTTTTTTTTTAATGAAGTATGTGTTAATTTTATAATGGAAATACAAACTATTTAAAAAGTAAAGCAGCAAACAGGAGATCAGTAGAATGGCAGTAAGGATTTTTTTTTGCTCCCACAATGATGAAGTCTCTACTCGGCCAATATTTCAAATGCTACCAGCCCGCCACCCGCACGCCCTTGAAATATCATGAGTATTCATGACAGTGCCCAAATACCTTTTTGGAGAATATGTTCTGAAGGGAGAAGCACAGAGTGGCAGCAAGGGCACTGACAAGACCCCACATGTCGAAAGACAACTCGGTGACGGTGGCCAACAGGACGCCGCTGATGATGGGGATGAGTGACAAATACACCTGTGGGAGGATAGGAGGGCTGATGGGCCAGCTTGGAGCTGGGCTGCCTGCCACAGATGCCTGGAGGAAAGCTTCCTTTGCTCTCTCCTCTCTCATGAAAGGGACACTTTGGAATGCCACTGATGCTCTCAGGAATGGCTAGAGGGAGATAGTTATCAGAGCATGAGGGGCAAGGCTGTGTGTTTGTGGGCAGAACCACCCCTAAACCATCACCTCCATCAAGAGCCTCTGCTTAGGGCCACAGACCAAGGCTGGTCTAAACTAATGGGTCTCTCCACCTGCTGCCAACACACTAGGATTTGCAACCTTGACCCTCTAAGACAGGGGTCCTCAAATACCGCGGGCCAGATGAGGCGGTGTGATAGTATTTGTTCCCGTTTTGTTTTTTTACTTCAAAATAAGGTATGTGCAGTGTGCATAGGAATTTGTTCATAGTTTTTTTTTTTTTTTTTAAACTATAGTCCGGCCCTCCAGTGATCTGAGGGACAGTGAACTGGCCCCCTATTTAAAAAGTTTGATGATGGCTAAGAGGTTCTCTTGTTTCCTCTTATTGCAGGCTTCTCCAACTGGATTACTCTTGGTAGAGACACCCCATGGACACCTCCTCCTGCTGGCAACAATTCCCCTCAGTTCTCAGGACACCCAGCTCTATCCTATAGGTTCCTGTGCTGTGTGTCCCTTGGTTTCTGCCTGAGCTTCCCCAGTGGAGTGCTTGCCACCCATGCTAACTGCCCTTTCAATCATCTGGTCCCTGTTAGACCATGTATAATTCTAGGGCAGTCGTTTGCTGCTCTATCTGGGTGCCTGGCACACAGGAAGCATTCAATACCCACTGGCTGAATAACAGGAGGCCTCCTAGAAGGTCCAGCATGAAAGGGCCTGTTGGCTAAATGTCTCCCAACTCCCAGGATCTGCAGAGATCCATTCTCTATGTCTAGTATTCTAGTGCAACCTTGTCCTACAACCTTGTCACTCTCAAGACAAAGGTGAACATCCTTAAGACGAGGTGGTGATGCCCCCTGGGAGGGCAGAGCAAGGGCTATGAACTGCAGGGTCTCAATTCCAGCTCCCCTACCACTGACTGTGGACTTCACACATGTATGTCTCCTCTTAAGTCCTATTTCTTCTCCTGAAATCAGGAATGATGACTACCTGCTTTATCTGCCTTGCAGGGTGGATCTCTATGAAGTTATTACATCATTATCATTAGTTGCCTGCCTCAGAGAACCAATCCCCAGTCTTTCCTCACTGTGTGAAGTTTCCGGCTCCTTGCCCAAGCAGGGTACAATGTCCTATACAACAGAAAACCTGATAAACATGGTGTGATATCAAGTGATGCAGCTACATACACACTTCCTGGGCAACTCTGATCCCCAGTAGGCAAGTCACACCCTGACATCACCCTGAGGGGACAGGATGAAGAGCACACACAGGTGTTGCTGAGATAAAGATAGTTTGGAATAAAAAAAAAAATCAGCCACAGTGGCCCACTTTCTATAAGCTGATCCAGGGCACTGCTGCTCAGAGTTACATAAAATATAATACACGACGCCAAAAACCAACCACTTGGAAAAAAGATGCTGTGTCCAGCATGAAATGGATTCCAGCTGGGACAACAAAAGTCTGACTTCTGCTTGCGGACAAGGGGCAAGGCTGCCTCTTGGCTACAGCCATGGCTTGGCATTTTGAACAGACCCTGGAGTCTGCCAGAAGCATCATCCTATGTACCCTAAGTTCCACGTGCTGCTTTCATTTCTATTCCCAGCTTTATTTCTAAGACTTTGCTGAATTTAACCAAAAATCAAACTCATTTGATTCAACGTCTTGCTTCTGGGTCCCATAAGTCCTCTGACCATTCACTCTCTTATACAAAAATGAACACATGTCAGTTCAGAGTTCCCTTCAATTCTGGTTTTACTGGAGGGACATGCATGGCTGCCTTAACAAGATGTGGCCAAGCCATCAGCTACCAGCAGCTCCAGGTAGGAAATCAAAACAGGGAGGAAAATTAAACCTGAGGAACAAGTGTTCTTAACATACACATGCTTCACATACACTGCCCGCAGGGTGATTCTAGATAGAACATTAGCAGTAAAAAGGCCATTGGAGTCCTCTACACTGACTTCCTTATTTGACAATTAGCCACATAGCCTGCAGACCAGAAGCGGGGACCACGTCACCAGTTGGGCAACAGCTGGATCCCTCAATCCAGAGTCCTTCCCGGCGATTACCTTAGTGCTTTGCTTCTCCTTCATGATAATCCGGGACAGGAGGACCACCCAGATGGGCATGGTGGCCTTCACTGCAAAGAGAGGGAAGGGCACTCAGTGGGCTACCCGAATCCCAAGGCCCACCCAGGAAGCCCTTCCACCTCCACGGTGGGGTTCCACCCAACAGTTGTTCCTGTCTGGCTCTGCTCCTAGCTCCCTTCTCAGATCTTTTCCTCCCTGAGAACGCTTTATGTGCCCCTCCCCTACCAAAAGCTTTGGCGGGCCCTCTGCGGACCTCTCATCCCGGTGGGACGCGCTCTGGCCAGCGAACTCCTACCCATGAGCCCAAACCTCGGGCAGAACACCCCGGCCACCGCCCCATACTTCGGGTGCCGTACCCACCGGTGTGAGCGTAGGACACAGGCACCTTCCAGATGCTGACGTGAGCAGACACAGATGCGAAGTACTTGCCGAAGGCAAGCGGCAGCACGTAGCGCGGGTAGAAGCGCGGCGGCAGCAGCGGGCCGGGCGACGGATGCGAGCTGGGCCCAGCGCCCGAGACGGGTGGTGCTGGGGGCACGCGCCAAGCGCGCAGCAGCGGCGGGAGCCCCGCGCACAGCGCCAGGATATGGCACAGAGACACCGTCACCGGGAATGGGAAGGCGCTCAGGATAACCTTGTTGACCACGTTGCCGCCCGCGCTCAGCGCGTACCACAACAGGCAGAGTGCCGCCACTCGCGCGCCCTCACGCGCCCCGCTGCCCGCTGCGCCCGAGACCCCCGAGCTGGAGCCCGAGCCCACAGCTGCCGCTGAAGCCGCCGCCATCCTCCCGGAGCGGCCGCCCCTTCCCGCCTGTCCGACGGCCCGACGCCGGGCGGGGGCGGGACTCAGCGGGGGTGGGAGCACCGGCTAACGCCATCATCCATTGGTTACTGTAGCCTCACATCATCCCTGCGCGCCGGCTGACGCGCCAGACAGCACGTATCGAGTGCAGGCCTCGCCGCCGCCGTACGTACTTCTGGTGGAGGCGGGTCCGAGGCCGGAAACCGAGGGAGGAGATGCGGACCTGGAGGCCACTGTGCCATCCGAGACGTGGACTGTCCTGGTACCCGGGGCTCAGAGCAGGAGCGGTTGGGCTGGCGGGAGCGCGAAGGCTCCGCCCGGTCAGTGTCTGTGAGCAGCCAGTCGAGGTCGCGGACTAAACCCAGAGGCCTCGGTCGGCGGTACATCAGCGTCTTTTAACCAGATTCGTGATGGTCTAGCGGCGGCGGACACCGAGGATACGATTTTTCGGAGAAAGAAACTAGGTTGTTGAAAGATTCCCTTGGGCTGTATACGCTCTGTAAACCGGGGCCACACGCCGGTGGCCAAACTCTGGCCGGGGAGCCAGCCCGGCGCAACCGGTAGACCTAGAAGGGCTGGAAACCACCGCGACAAGCGCAGTTCACCTGTCTGGCTCAGGCATCATCCCACTGAATTTTAGTAAAGCCGTGTGGTAGGTATTACCATCCCCATTTCGTCGGCCAATTTGGGGGTGTGACCCACGACAGCCTGCCTCCAGGGCTTTGAGTAGGGGGAGATGTTTGGCCCCGATCAGCCGGCACAGACCAGCCCCAGGCCCCAGTGGAGGAAAACAAAACGTTTTCAGCATGATCTTAATACTGATTAAAAGACTTTAATTTTTTTTTATCAAAAATCATGTGCGTTCACCTTTTTTAGAAAGGAGTGTTAACATTCCTTGCTATGGTATCCTTGTCTAATGAGAAAGCAACGACCCACCTTGGTCCCCATATGTTGGTAGTTATCACCTTGTGGTTTTTTTGTTGTTTTTTGTTTTTGTTTGTTTTTTTTTTTTTTTTGAGACAGAGTCTCATTTTTTCGCCCTCGGTAGAGTCCAGTGGCGTCACAGCTCACATTAACCTCAAAATCTTGGGCTCAAGCTATCCCCTTGCCCCCTACCCTCCCAGTAGCTGGGACTACAGGCGCCTGCCACAACACCCGGCTATTTTTAGGGACGAGGTCTCGCTCTGATTCAGGCTGGTCTTGAACCTGTGAGCTCAGGTAATCCACCCACCTCAGCCTCCCAGAGTGTTAGGATTACGGGCGTGAGCCACCATGCCCAGCCCTATCCTTGTGGGGTTGTTTTTTTTGAGACAGAGTCTCACTATTGTCTTCGATAGAGTGCTCACAGCAGCCTCAAACTCTTGGTCTTAAATGATTCTCTTGCCTCAGCCTCCCAAGTTGGTGGGACTACAGGTGCCCACCACAATGCCTGGCTATATTTTTGTTGTAGTTGTCATTGTCGTTTGGCAGACCCAGGCCAGGTTCGAACCCACCAGCCTGGGTGATGTGAATGGCACTCTAGCCACTGAGCTACAGGAGCCAAACCTATCCTTGTGTTCTTAAAGAAAGGCAGTACCTGTGCCCTAGAGCTTATTGGACACTCAAGGCATAGGTATGGTCCCTGGCAGGTGGGGACAAGGGGAGCATCAGCCTGTTCCAATCTCTAGAACTGAGAAAAGGTGCTGAAATGACCCCAACCTCTATACTCTAATATCCTCCAGTTGTGCCTTTCTCTTGTCAGAGATGTCACATCCTTGGGATACCGCATGTCAGGAGAGCTGGACAGGGTGAAAACATAGGCACAGTAAATTTAGGAAAATAGTTATAGTCACTCCATAGCACAGCTGAATGTCAAACATTCCTACTGACACACTTTTGTTGCCACAATTCTGGGGTAGGCATTTTGAGCCCCCAAATGATGATAGGTGCACAATAATTAGCCCAGACCCACACAGATGGTAGATGAAAGTTCCTAGGATTCTCCCTCCCATTGGCCTCTTCTTGGGGTCCTGGCACATGTCCCATATCACACCTTTGTCAGAAACCCCTGCTGGCTCTGAAACTGTGCTTCTGAGTTGACTGCTATCCTGAAAGCTGTTACCTCTCTTAAAGGTTTAGCTGTTTCCTCATATGTGAAATTAAGTAGAAATGGGCAAGATGACCTGTTCTGTGAGCAAAAAACTCAGAAAACCAAAGTCTTGTCTTAGGTTTGGATTTCAGAGACTAGGGGAAACTAAAAAGATTATCACTTTATAGTCAAAGGAGTTGTTTTTTAAAAAATCAGTGCCAACTAGATATGTAGTTAAAGGCAGGGGTCAGCTGCCTAACACAGCTCGGAGCCTCTAAGCCATGATGTGTAAAAACTGCAAATATTTGAGAGGAGAAACAAAAAGTCACTGAGATATGAGCTATGGAGGGTTTTTCTCTGGGGTAGCTGATGTGTGAGTGAGGCAGGGTCCTTGGGACTCTTTGTCACTCCAAACTAGCAGGTACCGTGGATGAATAAAAAAGGTGGTGCTCCTCCCTCCCCCAAATGCAACAGCATGCTTAACAGGCCAGCTTCCAGGCTGTGCCCTGTCCTGCCCCATCTTCCTGCAGTATGGATGTGGTGTCCAAGACTTCCTGGCTAGTCCAGAATCCAGGAAAGGGCAGGTGTAGTTGTGAAGACCCACATGAGAAACAATTCTTAGACTGGTTTGTGCAAATCGTTTTTTATTTCCACATTTATATCACAAGGTGTCCACTTACTGGACCAAATAGCAAAGTTGCTCCCTTCTGCGTCCTGAGAACACAGAAGTCTAGGTACTGTACATTCACTAAGGCTCCTTGTTTTTGCAAATCGCGTTTATGACAAATAACCATAAGGCAAACGAATCTAAAGGAATGGTTATGAGTGTTTCCAGCGTACAGACAGGTCTTCCCTCTCGCCCAACAGTACAGCTTACACACCAGTAGCACCCGCGGTAACTTTTGTGTTGTTTTTGTGGGGGGAGGGAACTCCAGAAAGGTGAAATTTTCTAGAGATGTGTGCAGGAGGAAAAAATGAGGAAGAAGGGAAAGATTTGTTTGGCTGGTGGTCAGATGGAAGAGAAAGAGAAAAATAAACTTGAGAAAACAAATTTTTGCAGCATTTTTTTTAAAACTGGGGTTTAACTGAAACCAGATATGAACTGGTGGATGCCCATGGAGTGTGGGTCAAACTGGCTGGTCAATGGGCCTGCCTACCAGATGCCAGTGGCTTGCCGCAGCCCAGAAGTTTCCAGCACACGACAGAAAACACTGGCTTGATAGTGGCTGGGTGGGGAGCAGAGGCCACGGTGGAGCCCACTGTCTCACAGACCCTCAGGGCCAAACTAAAGAACAGAAAACATAGAGATGAGATGCACGCTTCTGTTGCTATGTTAAAGGTAACCTCTCCCACAGGTTTTCTGTGCCTGCCTGCAACTGAGGTCCCAGCATTCAGGTGCTAGAAAGTATCCACACCTCTTCCAGGGTGGGGAACTAACGCTTTTTATAGCTGGTCTGCTATAGAGTTCTGAACTCACTTTGCTGTCCTTCCTTACACACGGTCCTTCCTTTGCAATTTTGTTAGTAAACTGGTAGCAGCATTTCACAAAAGAAGGAGAATTTTGAGGGAAGAGCGCAGAGACCACGCGACTCCCGCCCCCTCCCTCCCGCCTGGGCCGGACACCCCAAGTTACCAGCTGCATGGAGCATCTGGACCCTGGCCACCCACCCGCCCTGGCTACTGCAAGGTGGGAATGCACTTCATGGCCAATGGGCTAGTCAGTCCAAGCAGACATAAGGCAGAACATTCAACCGCCCGTCATCACCATGCGGGTCGAGGGATATGCACTGCGTCCAGTCATACCAGTTACCCTGTGTGTCCTGACACCCGTTCACCCCTGGCCACTGGTGGGCCTGGATTCTGTTGAGATCGTCCTGTGTGACCTCCCGGGTCAGCCCTGGGAGGTCTGTGGGCGGGTCGTGAGGCACCAGCACATGCAGCTTCCTGGCCCCTCGTCGGGTGCTCTCTTCCTGCTTCAGGTACTCAGACATGAAGTGGTGAGCCCCGGGGGTCTGTGCCCCGGACGATGAGAGCAAGCTGCTCTGCCGGCTCAGGTAGGACTGGATGATCTCATTGCGTGACAGCTCCTTCCAGTTCGTCTGTTCAAAGGGGCTCTGGAGGCTAGCCTTGGCCTCCTGCTTGTCTAGCTCTGTCCTAGGCTGCTCCGTGTGCACAGGGCTGTCTGCCCGCACTGGCTCTTTCTGGGTCAGAGGTTTGATCTGTCTTGTCATTGGGTCAAAGGTGAGCTTTCGCTCTTTTAACCGGACAGGCTTGACGCCTGCCTCAGCTACCTGCCCGTCCAAGTTAACTGTGTAGTCTCGAGGCCGGTACCTCTTTTTCTTTTTACTGTCCGAGCCACCTGAGGAGGCAGCATCACTGTCCGCCTTGGAGGAGTCCGGGGAGAACCCCGCCCGGGGTAGAAGGGGACGTTGGTGGCCCTCAGGCTGCTCCAGCCAGCGCACAGGGCTCTCTGCACTTGGCAGCAGCTCAAACGGTGATGGCACCTGCATATTATCAAGTGCCTGGGGCCGAGGTGAAGGGCTGGGCACGGAGCCCTTAGGTGTGTATGAGCTCTGCTGCCGGGCAAAGGAGCCCTCATGCCGTGAGTTCCGGGGACTGAAAGAGCAGCGAGGGAGCCCCTTGGGGTGGGGGAGCCCCGGAGTTTCGTCCACCCTGTCTTGCTGCTGCAGCACCGAAGCCTTTCCCTGCAAGCAGGGCCCGGAGGGCTTGCCCAGGCCAGGTGAGTTGGTGTGCGGCCGCACAGCATTGACAGGGATCTTGCTGCTGTGCTTGTCATTCTCACGCTCCAAGTGGCTGCCCTCAGGGGCCGTGTGCCCACTGCCATCCAGGGGGCTGGGGAAACTTTCTGGGCTTCCACCAATACCATTAGTGGGGAGGGGAGATGAGTTGGGGACCAGGGGGTCGTGGCTAGCTTTGGAGACCTTGGGAGGTGGCCCAGGGTGGCCGAGGTCACGCTGGTCACCCCGGCGCTTGCGGCTACCCAACCTGTCCAGCCGTTGCCCAGGCAATCTCTGGATATCATTGCGATTCTTCAGGTCATGGATGCTCTTCGGTGTGCCAGCCACTCCCGCCTCTGGCCGGCAGTTGTGAGCACCCCCGTTGGCTGAGCCAGCTGCCCCTGCCAGCCCCCGCAATGCCGCCTCATTCTGGTGCACGGGCTCAATGAGCTTCTGCCAGCTCCGCAGCAGCTTCTTGGCCCGCTTGGCGAGCTCCTCGTTCTTGGTTTTCTTGCGGACGTCGTTGATGAGCTTCCCAAGTCGTGTTTCCTACAATCAGAGAGAGATGGTAATGTGCTTTTGGGACAGGGACTTCCCCATGAAAAGAGAGCTGAGCCAGAAATTGTGGGAAGTGCCATTGGCTTTGAAATGACCCCTTCCCCACCCAGCCACTATCAGGCCAGTGTTTTCTGTCATTTGCTGGAAGCTTCTGGGCTGTGGCAAGTCACTGGCATCGGGCCAGCAGGCCCAGTAAACAGCCAGTTTGACTCTTAAACTGCCAGTTTCTCTGACACAAAAATCTATACGGATCTGGTCCTTTGTGACAAAATAAATCCTCAAATCTAGTCCTCAGGCCTTAAGAGTCCCATGGTTAGGTGGCTTTCTCAGAAGCACCATCCCACAGGCTTTCAGTACCCAGTGGCTATGAACCATCAAGGCTACTGCAAAGACACAGGGAAGCTTTATGGGTGAGAAGATGCCATGGACAAGGTGACAATACAGAGGACCTGCTATTGCTACTTAAGCAGAGGGCCAGGGACAGTGCCACTCACTGAAGGCTCCCTAAGCACACCTCTTCCCATGTCCCCATGTGTCCACAAGGTGTATGGGGCATGGAAGAAGGAATCCAGCTCTGGGACTAATAACATCCCATTCTTGCAGTGCCCATGGGAAGGCAGTGATAGAAGGGCACATGCCATAAGGGCATACCATCTCCATCAATCCTCTGAAGGCCTCCCTGACTAGTGGAAAGAGAATGAAGTTCAAAGAAGCTGGGGAAAGATCCAGGCTGCTGCCTTCCTGATTCCATTCTGCCCTCCCAAATGCTCGGGGTCTAAGGATACTCACCTCCAGTGCCTCTTTGGTAATGGGGTATTTCTCCAAGCTGGAGATGACTTCCAGTACCGCCACCATGTTCCGGATCTGCAAAACAAGAGTCATTCATCAAACTCCTACCCTTCTCCCCTGGAGTCTTGGAAAGCCCAGTCCCAGCCTGCTCCATAGTCCCCCTTCCTGCCCCACCAGAGCAAGAGGAGTCAGCAGCACCAAACACCCTTTACTCCATATACCCTCCTACATGCTCTCCAGGCAAGTAAGGTACCTAGTGCACACTCCCACCCCACTGGCTGACTTCCTCCAGAACATGGTGTGCAACTTGCCACAAGCCCCTCCTCTGTGTACATGCCCACCCACATGCAGAAACGCAGGATACTTATGAGATCTGCTCCCAATATGTGAGATGACCTCTATTCTGCCATCTGATGGGATGCTGAAGGATTCATTAAATAAAGGCACAAAGCTTAAAAGAGTAATACATAATGAACCAATTTGACTGCATTAATATCTGACCTTTAGAGTTCACCCAAAGACCACAAAGAGAGCAAAGAGTCACAAAGTGGAAGCAGACGTAGGCCACGAGCTCTGAGGTGGTGTATCTGAAACACATGAAGGATGCCTGTGTAGCAACACATCCACAAGGAACTCAGGTACTGTGGCCAGACAACAGTAACAGGCATAGCACAAATTAAGAACTGTGCTAATGCTGAGCTTTATCAGTTATCAGGAAAATGTGGGAAAATGACCCACATAATCTATATGCTCCACTAAGACACTTGCCAATACCAGGTACTTCTGGGGGACAGCTGACTTTACATTTCCTACAAGTAAGCAACTCCTTTAGGATCTGGATATGAGCACTTCCCTCACAATGCTAACTTGTTTCATTGTTACAATTAGAATTCCTATAGCTCAACAACCATCCCCAGCAGCTACAGTTTCCAGTGGGCTGGCCCAGGACCCCTGAGGAAGTCCCCCCTGCCCTCTATAAGACACACAGTGAACACTTTACACAACCCCCCTTCTATGCACATGAGGGCCTGCATGTACACAATCCAGATTACAACAGGATAAAAGGGCACACCAGGAAAAGTACATCTCTCATCCAGCCACTGCAGCATGTCCTTGTATTTTTTCCCAAAATATCCTTCACGTATGCATACAAATTATGTATATGTATATACACACGCTTACTGTACATTTCAAAACAACAAAACCTACCATGGTACTAAGCATTGGCCTTTTCTCAGTATTAGAAAAGTCCTGTAGCAAAAAGACCTTACCTGGCTCAGCTGTGCCTTCCAGAGCAAGGGGTGGGGGGCCATACCTTAACACTAGGGGGCGGGGGCACTTAGGCAGTTTCCATTTGCCATTACAACCAACATCCCTAACCAGACACGGTTTTGGGCTAAAGCACAAACAGCTGTGAGCTCCAGTCTATAGAAGGTGGTCCCGCCTCACACTGTATCTCTCTGACCCAGGCAGGAAAGGGTCTCACTTCTAAAGACTAATCTGACTAGGCAGGGCCCACACAGACCATCCTGGTCCTCTATCCACCTCAAGTCTGTATGGGGACTAACATACAAACATCTCTGAGAGCCATTATTCTGTGAGCCACCTGTATTCTGGCTTTTCTAATTTCCTGCCCCATTTCTAGTGGGAAACAGCCATTACCTTTCCCTCCCCCACCTCCCCTTACCACGTCCTGGTTCTCTCTTCTAGGTATAAAATTGTAGAATGACCACAGCAACTGTGGTCCTCACACCACCTGACATTTCTCACAACAGACCATCAGGCCAATCTGCTCTTTAGCAACAATGGCTTGCCTTAAGATGGTCTTGTTTGGGGCTATGTCCATGAACACATCCAAATGGCCCTAAAAATCTTACTCCAAGCTGCATCGGGGGGTATAGATGGTGATCTGAGGGACAAGCGCCACTATTTACCCCTAACACAAGATTAGCAGGGATTTGGCACAACAGAAGACTACACAGTGGGGACACCAGTCCCAACAGGGTTCCTGGGCTTGCCACATGGCCTTGTCTCCACCCTGGTGACCTCACCCTGTATATTTAGAGCCCTGGGTTCCCGCATACTTCTGAACCAGCAGTCCTCACAGAGCGGAACGCTGCCCAGACCCAACCAGCCCTGCAGCACAGTGTGTCCTTGTCCTTGGGCAGATGCTGTCCTGCTGCCAGATAAGAGAGAGGAAGCAGAACACCTGGGCAACCCTAGGGTCTGGCCCTGAGCTGGCATCCCAGAGAGCGCTGTTGAACCCAAAAGCCAGGCAGAGAGCTGCCCGGACACTGTGTGGGAGCTGGGGACATGAAGTGAAGGTCGGAGGGCCCTGCCTACGCACCCCATGACTCGGGGCCACCTCAAGAGCTGCACTTAGGCTTGTGGAGAGAGATCTTTAGCCTTCTGGAGGCCCTTGGGAAATGCTACATCCTCAGCAGTTTCGTTTTGTCCCCTGTGTACAGGCCTCTCACCTGAGAAGGTCAGGCTCCCAGGCACAGAGAGAGGTTAAGTGCCTGCTGAGGCCATCCCTAGAGCCAGCAGAAGGTAGCCAGTGATGCCAGCAGGGAGGAGGATGGGCAAGGTGAAGATGCTCTGCCCTGTGAGCCCTGGGGCCATGATGGCAAGAGCTCTAAGCAGTATGTGGAGAGTATCATCTGGCTTTCCAGGTACAGTCAGGCAGGCCCCTGAGGCCCAGGAAGTGACCTCTGAGCAATGCAACAAGGGTTCCCCATGAAAGGCCAGGCAGGCTGAGATGGACTGAACATGCAGCCCCACACAGCCTCCTTACAGATAACCAATCTGTCCCAAAGAACACTTAGCACTCAATTGGGACTAGGTCTCTAGGAGCAAATGTGAAATGGCTCCTGACCCAGCCTCTGGGGAACATAACTTCTCAACCAAACCATCCTCACAGAGGAATAGTGGCCTCCCATCCTTGTTATTGGGTCCTGTGGGTGGCGGGGATGCCAGAACTCGGCTGTGGCTAAAAGAGGCTCCCACTCAGGCTCTAGGCCTGCAGAGCCCAGTGTGAACCCTGGTTTGGGCTGAAGTGAATCACAGGGGGAGGGTAGTACCAAGAGGGGCCTCCCCAGGGGTCAGAAAAGGAGGCAACAGAGTGAATTGTGTCTGCCTGTCCTGGAGGGGGCCCTTCTGAGAACACTAGACCTTCACAATGGAAAGCAGGAAAGAGAAGAGAGAAGGCTGGACAGGAAGCTCCCAGTGCTGGTAGGAGTGCAGGGCAGCACCAAAGCCTTGAGTATGGTAATAGGGACAGGAGCGAGGACAACACCCCGAGGCAAAACAGACCCAGGGCACCTGACTTAGCTCCTACACAACTTGTCTAATATCAACCTGAGCTGCCAACCCCACAGACCACCTCTCTTTGCCCTGCTTCTGAGTCACTCCTCACACCTGTCTGACAGGAAATAATGCTGCATCCTAATCACAGCACAGTTTCTACTCTCCCCAGTAAGCCACCCTAGCCATTTTGGGCTCATAGGGCCACATGGCTGGCCCAAAGGCTGTTTGCAACCTTTTGTAGTAAGGAACAGCCTGGCATATCTACAGCTCCTTTTTCCTTTGTATTTTTCCCTTGGGATTCATTCCTAGTTCAAAAACCCCTAACTGCCTGGCAATTAGCTTCCCCCAAAGGAGCAGGAATCACATCAGCCAATCATTTTTCCATTAGGGACTCTTCAGCCAATCCTTTTGTATTTCCTTAAGTCAGTGGAGCCAGATGTTGCCTCTCTATCAATAGTAACGGTCCCTGTCCACTTATTTTATCAATCTGGTCTTTTTACTGCTGCAGCAAGTGCCCATGATGAGCAAAGATATCAGGAGTGGGGTGGGAATAGGTTGATAGCAGAACCTGAGGGCAGGGCCAGGCAGCAGGGGGGCACTTGGGGAAGCTGGTGGGTCCCCTGAGGAGCTTGTTCCAAAGACAGTACAAGAAGTTAGCAGGGGACGGGTATGAACATAAGCTCAGCCTAGCTGCCTGGGACATAAATACTGATGGACTTGACTTGTTAACTATCACACTGATCACTTTCAGGTCCTAATCTGGAAAGCCATGAGGCACAGTCAGGTACACAGGGGTCACCAGAGAAGTGACCATCAATCCCACCTCTCTAGAACCTCACAGTCCATGTGGGAAGGTCTGGTACTGGGCTATAGGCCTGTGGCCTCAGAGCTGCTGAGGAAGGATAGTCTGCATCCAGGCAGAGGCTGAATCAGCAGCTGTCAGCACAAGTACCTGTTGCTGAGCACATCCTTGCTCACACTTCAGGGCTGCCCCAGTGACACAGTGTGGGGGCAGGGAGAGGACAATTCCTCACCCAAGACCACAAGGATGTCAGTGTTCCCAGGGCTCTTGTGCTTTTATCCTTCCACATGAGAACCAGAAAGGGTCCAGGAAAGGCTAGTGCCTTCCTTCTGTGCTAAGCCACAACCCCAGGCAGCCTAAACCAGTGACACCTGCTGCTCAGCTCACAGCAAATGTAGAGAAAGGAAACAGAGCTGGAAGCACAAGTGACACCCCATCCTTCTACACCCTGGGTGAAAGGGAGAAGTGACAAACCTGTGCACAACTCCAGAGCATGCCACTCTGTGCAAACGATTAATGATGTATCACACATCCACATTTTTCAATGACACATTCTAGAGTATCTCCTGAAAAGACTATGTGATCTGAGATTTGCTACAGAATCACTCCCTGGGGTGTGGGTGGCAGGAGGGGGCTACATGAAACAAAGCTGCTGGCTGTAAGCTGGTATCTACTGAAATGGGATGGTTACCATACTTATAATGTCTGAAATTTGCTACAAATAAAAAAGCTTATAAGATACACCTATTTCTCAATATCTGATGGAAAATTTTCCTAGATCAAGGACTGGCAGCTGTTTAGAGGTGAAGTGAGCAAAGACCTGTTTCCAATTCCTCACAGTGGCTCCATGCTCCCACCATCTGGCCACTGAGAGGGGAAGGAAGGACTAAGGGCTGGATAGAACACCGTCTCCCTCCACAGCGAGGAAGCCTGTCTGAAACCTCCAAATGCTCACTTGAACTACATGGCTTGTTCCATCTGGTGAGATCCCAGGCAGAAATAGCACCCATTCCTGGGGCTAGAGAGGGGAACTCCTTATGTTCCTGCCCAGTCCCACTCAGAGGTGGCCTCAGGCCTCACTGTAAAAGGGGCTCACAGAAAGCCTGAACCAGGGTGTGCGCTAAGTCAACAGTTCCTTCCTGCGGGGACAGGCTTGCCCTACTCACAGAGAAGACAAGTTCTTAAGCAGAGGAGAGGAGTGGGGGGGAGGGGTCCCAGGTTTCTGGCTCCCTTGCCCCTCTGTGGGGAAGGCCCCTGTTGAGCCGAAGGACCTGGCTGCTCAGAACTTTCTTCAGCATTTCTCTGTGGCCCCTCTGCAACCCAATCACAAGTCTGACTTCCCCAGACTCCCTTCAGAAAATCTGCCTACAACACGGTGTAGAATCATCTTTAAAACCAAATCCCCATCACCAGAATGTTTTAATTGGGCCTTGTCATGAGTCTGAGTTTTCCTTCTGTGAATGGGACTGCTGGATCCCGGTACAAAGCTGGGGTCAATACAAGAAGCAACCCCACCACTGATCCGCCTCCCATGCACCCTGTTACGAGGGTACACACACAAACTCCCTGGGCCCTGAGTAACACTGCCCTGTGGGGGATTTCCAGCCCTGATCTGAAACAAGGAACTGAGACAGTAAGTTTTGGAGGCTGAGCTGCCCCTCAGTTCACCAGCCCCTTTCCTCCACATCTGAAACGTTCCCATGCTGGCTAACTCACATAGGACCACCATCTGGAGGGTTCTCTCAGGGCCAAAGTTCTCTTACCTTTCATCCTCATAATTCCACTCTATGGATAGTAAAGCAAGGGTCCAGGGAGGTAAGAGGTCCAGGGTGAACTACAAAGTCTGGCTGTGGTGATGCTGGCACCCTGCACAGACACTCCTAACCTGCTTCAGCAGGGAAATGCCCAGATTACGAGAGTACCTTGAAGCTACACCAGGCCACCTCCACCTGGTATTGATGCTATCTCTGCCTTGTCCCTGGGATGCCTAGGCATGGGCCACCACAGAAGGGCTTTAGCCCATGCTCACTCACCCTGAGCTGTGAGCCATGACAATGGCACTGGAGCCCACTCCCCACCAGACTGGCCTCAAGGGATTGGCAGTCTATGGGCCTGCATCCATGCAGCCCTGCCCACAAAAACCCACTCCTCCAGCTCAAAGCAGGAAGGCCTCAGCCACAAAGCACCTGCAAAAAAAAAAAAACTGATTTACTTGATCTAGATGGGAATTGATAAAAACTACTTAGCTCAAAAGACTTTGAAAGCGTTCATCAACAAGCAAGCTGTCCTTCCGAACTAAAGCAGCCAGAGATGGCACTCAGAAGCAGGCAGTCTGCCTTCAGTGAGGTAAGGCCATCCATCCAAGGCTGATGTACCTTACCCCACCAACCCCCACCAGTCACGTCTGCTGAGGACATGTGATGAACGAACAGGGTTCTGCTGGGCAAGTGTGTGTCTGTGATTTGGTCCTAGGTACACCATCATTTTCAGCCAGTGCAAATCTTCCTGTTTCGAACAAACTCCATGCATGTTCCCAAGCAGATGTGACCCAAACTGCCTCTGCTGCAAGTTGAGACAAGAGGTGGCACCTAACCCCCCAGAAGGCCCCGCTCACCTGCCACCTATTCCCAGAGCAAGGTAAACAAACTCCATCATCCACCCTCTTGGCCTTGGAAGGTGCAGCCTCCCAGGGCACTGCTCCACCTCACCTGCAGATCTGGGTGGATACAAGGGAATCTCCCCTTGCTCAGATGCCACCTTGTGCGCAGCCTCAAAGGCTCTGCTTGGTGAAGGTGCCTTCCACCAAGAGGATCCTGTGGGAATCTCAAACCTACAGGAGCAAAAGCCTCATGGAGGGAGGGGGGGAGGCAGTCCCAGCCACAGCCATCAACCTTGCCACTTGCAAAAGCACTTCCTCACTAGCAGGGCCCACCTGCACGCCTGGAGCAGCTACCCACCCACATGGCCTGCATCATCCTTGTGGCCCTGGCTATCCTGCACTGCTTAAGCAGAGCATGTAATCATATGCTGCAACTCAGCCCAGGGAATGGGAAATGCCACCTTAGCCTCAGGCAGCACGCAGAGCCCTGAGTGCACCCCATAAGCAGTCTAGAAAGAGAAAGGCCAGGCCTTGTGACAGCAGTGCCCAACCTCTGCGGCGAAAGACCTACAGACAGCCAGAGAAGGCAGTGCTGCTTTCCATAGCCACTGCCCCCAAACTGTTATTCCTTCCCACCTTCTGTCTCAGCAGCTCATTCAATCAAACTACCAACTTAACTCTCCTGATCTCTGCATCAGGTCCATAGAACTTAACAATTCTTGTTGTCATTCAGCTTTTTTTGAAAGCACAAGAGCTCTCAAATCTCTTATGTAAATTGGTTGATTCCTACATTGACATAACTGGAATGCTGGGAAACCAGACAGATTCCTGGTGATGGTACACTGACTCCGAGTTTCTCTTTCCCAGCTTCTCTTCTAGGAGCAGCTGTAGAATGCCAGCTACAGAAGACTGGAAATGACTCAAGGCACGGGAAGGCACACACATGCACAGCGCTTGGACTATATCTGTTCTGCCAGAGATGGATCCCAAATAAGAATAAGCCAGCTTTTCAGAAACCAACAAGGAATAATGTTCAAGGGGCCAAGTACAGAGAGGTGTATGACAGCATACCCTCTGCAATACAGCATACCTAGAAGAACCTGGGCTGGGGCTGGACAGACAGAGATCAGATGGTGGAGGTATGCATAGCTGTAGCGGGGTCACACCTGGCTTCCAGTGCTGGCCCAACACTGATGCATATAAGACCTTCCACCAACCTGAGCCCCGTTCCTCCTCTGCGAGCCTGGGAAAACCATGACATGGTGTCAGGAGGCTGTGCTGGTGGACTGCTCCTTGGGCTGTAAGATCTGTTAAGGCAGGGCAGTGCCCACCTCAATACCAGAAGGCAGCCTCAGAGGTCTATCAAGAGAGGAAACCAAAGGAGAGCAGCTCATTGCCTGCCAGCCCAACTAGGCTGCTAAAGGATCCTGAGAACCAGGGACATTCCAGAATTTCCCGTGACAGATCTATAAATGTTTTCAGAGCAGCAAGTGCAGGCCCGCTGTATGTGGAGAGTGGGTGTTATTACTGGACTCAAGGTGTGGGTGGTAACAGCCAGAGTCAAGAACAGAAACAGGCCAGGTGTGGTGGCTCACACCTATAATCCCAGCACTTTGGGAGTCTGAGAAAGGAGGATCCTTTGAAGCCAGGAATTTGAGATCAGCCTGGGCAACACAGTGAGATGCCATCGCTAACAAAACGAAAAAAAAAAAAAAATTAGCTAGGGGTGGTAGTGTCCACCTGTAGTCCTAGCTACTAGAGAATCAGAAGACTCACTTGAGCCTAAAAGTTCAAGGTTACACTGTACTATGATTATACCACTGTACTCCAGCCTAGCTGACAGAGAGACTCTGTCTCAAAAAATAAAAATAAAAACAAGAACAAAAGGTGCACTTTTACAAAAACATCACTACTGAGGCTCTCAGGGAAGGAACCCCAAACTCCCAGGAAGACAAGTATGAGGACACGCCCATTCTTAGACACAAAACAGGTAAAGTGATCACACCCACAAATGATGACCAGACCACTCCTGCCAAGCCAGAGAGGTCAGTGTGCTACAGATACATAAAGGAGATGTGGTGTCTGGTGACCTTACTTTCCTGGGCACTCCCAACAGGGTCACCAAGTCTGTTCTGAGCTGGGGGAAAGTAACAGCCAGAACCCAATGGGGGCTCACACTGGTTAAGTCACTTGGCAAATCTGAGGGCAAGTCATAGGAGATCTTGTGCTTCTGTCTACAGGACAAGAATCTGAGTCTCTCAGAGCTCTGCAAACTTACCTGGGTCCTAAAGGTAATTAAGCAGTAGGATGTCGCTATCCCATCTCAAGGCTGCCTAACCAGAGTTCCAGAGGGCAGAAAGGGCCAGCAGGGCTCTGAGCTCACCCACTCAGATGTTCCCTCATCCACAAGGTGAGTATAACAGATGATTTCTATAGGGCTCCTGAGAAGGTGAACACACACACGGACACCAAGGGCAGTGTCTGGTGCTCAGGAAGGAGGGTCCCCATGAAGTTGCCTGAGCTCATCACATGTTCAAAATAGGTTACGTTGGTGCATCTTACAAGGGTACATGTGAAACTTAATAAATGTAGAATATAAATGTCTTAACACAATAACTAAGAAAATGCCAGGAAGGCTATGTTAACCAGTGTGATGAAAATGTGTCAAACAGTCTATAAAACCAGTGTATGGTACCCCATGATCGCATTAATGTACACGGCTATGATTTAATGGGAAAAAAAAAATAGGTTATGTCCAAGGCCACCCCTTCCCCCATCTGAGATCTGTGTGAAGTCAAAGGGATGGCAGTGAGCACCAGGACCTTCTCAATGGGAATTCCTCCAATAGGGACCACCGTGGAGAGAACCAAGGATATTGTCACCCACGACCAGGATAATGAGTCTACAGATTCAGTGTCAAGGATGGACACTCCTTGCAATTTCACTACAAGTAGCACCAAAAGAAACGTGAGCTCATGTGAAAATGGTCAGAGTAGCTGTGTTCGAGACAGTCCCAACTGAAAACAATCTACATGGCCACCAACAGTATAGCAGATGAATAAATTATGTTCTGTCTATTCAATATCAGATGAACGAACTAGTGTTACACACGACATCAAAAATAAATCCCCAAACAGCACTGAGTGAAAAAGCCAGACACAAAGGAACACATTATTTGTACTGGATTGAAAGGTCAAAAGCAAGCAAGACTTCTAGAGAGTGACAGCAGTAAGGGCAGTGTATGTCTGTGGGGTGGGGCTTGGAAAATAAGACAGAGGGGTGGAGAATAGATGCTGAGAGTGGCTTGGGTGGGTGGAGGTTACTCAGGTGTATTCAAATCATAAACTTTCATCCAACTGCAAAACTTAGGACTTGTGCACTTTTCTGGATGTATGTTATCCTTTATTACAGGGCTGTTAAAAACAACCTACTGTGTGTGAAATCCATGATCTAAGAGGCCACTCCATCCTACAGAAACAGATGGCAGAGCTGCTGGGGTCATGGAGAAGGGGGAAGTGTTGGCAAAGCAGCTCCTGGCTCCCCATGGCCACCCAGACTCTCTGAGAGCCCCAGAGAACAAGGCCTGGAAACAGCTGCAACAGGAACCTAGGCTCTGAGATACACAGTGATACAGTGACTTACAGAGAAACATGTCCACATGCTTAAGCTTTGGGCAGGGCTAGGATGGACAAGGGCGCTCTGAAGTTTCCACAGAGGGCTTGCTCAGCGGCTCAGCATCCTGAAGAGGAAACGAGCTCTGATGTTACCAGAAAGAGGCAGGCAGCACCCACTGCCAGGCATCATTTGCCAGTGCTGTGCAGGGCATCCCCTGAGACCACAGATCCCCATAGCAGATACTATGCTGCTTCCCCAACAAGGAAGCCAGTGCACAGCTTAGTTGGCCACAGGTTTATTACCAACCTAACTTGCTAACCCTATGCAGTTGGAACATACCTGCCTCCATCCAACAGGTCATTACAGCTTTACTGGTGACAAGGACAGAAATGGAGAACTGGTTTGGGGGAAGGCAAAGGAACAGTCTTAGTATGGGGTAAAACTGCAGATCTACACAGAAAAAGAGGATAGTAACAAATATTCTCTTCTATTCCTAGTTTGCTGAAGTTTTTTTTTTTATCAGAAATAGATGTCCAATTGTGTCAAATGCTTTTCCAGCATCTGGAAATGTGAAATGATCATAAGCTTGTCAGTTTTGGCCTTAGTATGAATAATAACGTGGAGCTCCTTAATTTCTAGTGTCCCTTTCTTTGTTACCTGGATTACGGTGATGGTGTCACAGGTGTATTTATAGGTCAAAATTTATCAAATTATATACTTCCAATGTGCAAAATTTATATATATGTATATAAAAATAAACTACACCTCAATAAAGGTATTTAAAAAACTGTGGAGGTAGACAGATGTAACAAGGTCCTAGACAAGGTAGGAAGGGTGCTACACAAAGAGCAGGACTGCTTCTTTGTTACAGAGCAAGGAGTTAAGACTCCATCCTGGGGGTAAAGGGTGGGCCCTTTGGGGAAGCTCCTCCTCTCTTTAGGAAAAGGAAAATGACTGCCATGCTTAGGATCCCAGGGTATTGTAAGAAATGAACAATAAACTTGGGAATGTATACAATGCACTCCCCATCTCAGATTGTCCTAGGAGCATTAGTGAGCACCAGATTTTTCTTTCTGGGATACTCTTATGTACCCCCACAAACAACTTGTACACTAGATAGACTGAATATCCTAACTATAGGTCAGGAAAAACTTATCCTTGGCTTAGAGCTAACACCTGGCCCTCAGGAGATGTACTGTAGCTGCAATGGGTAAGTGTCCCATAGGTTGTGAAATAAAATGCCCAACAACCACCAGGGACTGTATTTACAGACACAAACCCTTGTCAGCCTGCCTGTGGGTGTCCTCACACTTCAACTGGAGATTGAAGCAAGGGAGCCAACTTCCCATGATCACAGAAAGACCAGTGGGCACAAACACGTAGAAAGTCTTAGGCAAACGGCAGCCTGCTCACCCCTGAACACTGAGTATGCATACATGCAGTAATAACTGCATTCATCCTCCTGATGAGAAAAGAATTGTACTTTATCTGACAGATTCTCTTCCCTCCTAGCTCTGCACAGTTTCCTAAGGGAAAAAGCACCTGCAGTGACTGAAGTCTGAAATCGTGGCTTTGCCCTCAGAGAGCCAACTTAGACCCTTACTAATCTCTGAGTGTGGCCTAAGGTCAGCAAAAGCACCAGGGAGCTTCTTAGAAATGCATAATCTTGACTCTATCTTATCCCTCTTACATCAGAACCTGCATTCAAACAAGCCCTCAAAGGGATTCATACCAAGAGATGACAGACAGATGCACTGTTCCCCAGGCAGTGGGTTTTGCTTGGCACCACATGCCTGGCTGCAGCCCTGACACCTTCTGTGGCGGGCCAATTTGGAGCCTCCCCAGTAGTAGCACTGCCAGCACAACTTGCATGCTCCTCCCCACAAGGATCCTAACCCCTGAGGGCTTGTGATGTGCCCACATTCTGTCTGCAGGAGAAGACTGCAGCGCCCCTGCACAAAATGTGGTGCCACAGAGCCCACCAGGCACAGCTGTGGAGCCTGTCTGTGCCATGCCAACATCAGAGAAGGTCCCTCCAAGAGGTGCTGTGACAAGGTCCAGACAAGCCACATACATACAGGATGGAAGGACAGGAAAGAGTCAGGCCAGTAGGGGATATACAGCTACCAACCAGTGGTGCTGGTTACTGTCGGACAGTAACACCTAGCAAATGGAGGCTAGGGAACGAGCAAATAATATCACACGTCTCTTCCAAAGGAGCCCAATGGCAGCAGGCCTCATCTGCTGGCCCCAGCATGACACGTGGAACCTGCTGCCTCCCCTGCTCCTGCAGCTCTATAAACAGCAGCAGTCCCATGCTCATCAGCTTGGCCAGAGCTCCTGACCAAAAAGCTACTTCCCTTCTTCCCCAAAGCCAATGTTTCTAAGATAATTCCACTTCTGCTCCAACAAGGACCTGAATGGCTTCTGTGGGCTGAACCGACCTTTCCTAAGGGGAGATGACTGCCTTCTTGGTTCTAAACAAGTTTCTGTATGAAACTACCCCAAAGGCAGGAGCTATCAGGACATCGCTAACTCTGCTTTTAAAAACACACGTTTACTAAAATAAAAGGTTTGCATATACACCCTGTACTTGTGGACTTGGCCAAATTTGGTCTAGCCATTGCTGATGCCGACTGTGCAGGTTGGTCACATGGGTGAACTAATGCCTACCTATTCAAACACCAGTGCCAGGCACAGGGAAGGTCACTAGCCCATGGCCCACAAGTCCCCCAACAGACCTCAGCGACATCTCACAGATCTAATGACCTGATGCTCAAGTACCTATCATCTGGAAGTCATAGCAAATTTCACTGGAACCCTCTCCCCCAGGCTGTGCCAAAAGTAGGGCCAAGTCAACACCTTAACATTTGCCAGAAGTTGGGAAAAGCATGCCCTTTCGAGTGAGGGGAGGGGAGGAAGGATAAAGGTACCCCTCCCTGGACTGCTCACTCTCAAAAGAGTTCCCACCCCTTAATGCACCTGCCTGGACTTACCTCAGCCCCCCACCACCTATGACACATCAGCTGTCTTACTGTAGTCTGCCCCTCCCCCACCTGTAGGGACTTTAGTTTTGTTCACTGTCACCCCCAAGTGCCTGGAACAATGCCTGCTGTGTAGCAGGGACTCGATAAATGCTGCTAGATGGATGGATAGATGGACGGATGAACGGATGAGGTCCATTCTTATGCCCTCAGTTGCTGGGTGCCATGTTTACACTAATTATTATCTCTAGGGTCTCCCTCTGTGGAGAGCTAGGATCTGGAAAATAAACATACTTCATCCTATGACCACCTGTCACCTACACTGGCCACCCCCGGAGGATCATAGGAACATGGAGGAACTCTTGGTGGGCCTCACACCCCTCCATGAAAGACTAAGCTAAGGGTGCCACCTCAGGGTGGGCCCTGGAGATACCCTGCAGCTCACATCTCCTGTCCCACTGAGGCTTGTGGTCAGTGGTGGCACATGCTCCATTACTCCTTCAGGCAAACATGTTCACTCAGTACGGCTCAATGGGTTTGGGGAAAGCTTTCATTTTCAACGCAGTGGTCCTGGAAGTTATTACAACCACAAAAATTTTCACCAATTTATCCTCTTGGCAACCCCAAACAGTTATGTAAAGAGGGCAAAGGGAAGCCATTTAAGATTTTTGTAAAGCCAGACACTAAAGCAATGTGGAAACCAAACATCACAATCCACTGTGATAACTTGGTGACAAGATTATCCACAAAGTGGTGGCACTGCTTAGCAGGACAGGCTAAGTGAAAGCTTATTGGAAGAGGCCTATGTCAGGGAGTAGTTAGGGTAAGGATACAGTGGAGGGCCACCATGGCTCCCAATGCCACTTGTTCCCAAGAGCCAAATCAACCACTGCCTCCCCTTTTCTAGCTGGGCAATCTCTGGTCCCTACCATCCAATACTGATCTAGGTACGTCAGCCCCAACTGGGCTAGAGTGGATCCCCTCTAGACCTTGCTCTGCGGCTCCAAAACACCTGCATCCCCAGCAAAGAAGCAGTAAATATAACCTAGAGCCCAGGAGTGTGTCCATGGCTAAATATCAAAGAGCATGAAGCCTTGCAGGGAGACTGTGTGACCAAACTCCAAGGCAAAGACCACTGAACTTGCTCTTCACTGTGCCACCTTCTACAGATGATCTGCTAACAGTACTTTCTCAATATGTAAAATCTATTTTTTTTTTTTTTTGAGACAGAATCTCAAGCTGTCACCCTGGGTACAGTGCCGTGGCATCACAGCTCACAGCAACATCAAACTCTTGGGCTTAAGTGATTCTCTTGCCTCAGCCTCCCAAGTAGCTAGGACTATAGGCACCTGCCACAATGCCTAGCTATTTTTTGTTGTTGTTGTTGTTGCAGTTGTCATTGTTGTTTAGCAGGCCTGGGCCGGGTTCGAACCCTCCAGCCTCAGTGTATGTGGCCAGTGCCCTACCCTCTGAGCTATAGGTACCACCATGAAATCTATTTTTTTTTGAGACAGAGACTCAAGCTGTTGCCCTGGGTAGAGTGCTGTAGCATCATAGCTCACAGCAATCTCAAACTCCTGGGTTCAAGCGATTCTCCTGCCTCTGCCTCCCAAGTTGCTGGGACTACAGGCGCCCGCCACAATGCCCGGCTGTTTTTTGGTTGCAGCCATCATTGTTGTTTGGCGGGCCCGGGATGGATTCAAACCCGCCAGCTTGGGTGTATGTGGCTGGCGCTTTAGCTGCTTGAGCCACAGGCGCCGAGCCATGAAATCTATTTTTTAAACATGTGTTGTGAAGTCTTCTTTTCCCCTTTTCACCTTCACCACATGAGTGGTGACAAACATAAGCAGCTATGGCAACAGAAAATGCAACAATGCAATTAAGGACAGGACATGGAATGCATGTTTTTACTATAGTCTACAGCAGCATTAAGGAGAAAAGAGTTGGCTCTGATCCCTACCTGTCACTGCATCAAAACAGCTCAGCTCACGTAACCTGCCCCCAAAGCCAGGGACCCTACCTTAGCCTCACCTCTCAGAGCACCTCAAACTCAGGGCTGCTTCTTCCTTCTAGAACCCTACCCTAATAGCAGCCCCTCCTTAGCCTCAACTTCTCCCAATCCCCAACCCTATACCTTCCCTCCTCTCACTCCATTTCTTGGCTTTTCCTGGACAGTCTCTTCTCAGGCAATTTCAAATTCACTTCTCAAGCCCAAGCATCTTGTCTTCTGCATCTCAAAAGTGCTCAGTGTTGGGCGGTGCCTGTGGCTCAGTAAGTAAGGCGCCAGTCCCATATACCGAGGGTGGCATGTTCAAACCTGGTCCCTGCCAAACTGCAACAAAAAAAGTGTGGCTACTTGGGAGCCTGAGGCAAGGGAATCTGAGGCAAGGGAATCGCCTAAGCCCAGGAGTTGGAGATTGCTGTGAGCTGTAACGGCACAGCACTCTACCAAGGGCAATAAAGTGAAACTCTGTCTCTACAAGAAAAAAAAAAACAACAAATGCTCAGTGTTTACAAACCACCTCGCTATCCCCCCTGACATTGTTCCCGCAGGATTCATGCTCCAAGAGGCACCCTTGGAGCAGGCAAGCCTGAAGCCCAAGAGTTGACTCCAAATAAACCCACCCTCATCAACTCCGTTAGGCCTGTCTTCTTTTTCAAACCCCCTGATAAGGTGGACCTTATCTCCCTCAAATGCAACTTGTGAAATTTCCACACTATATTACAGTTCCATGACTTTCTAAGTAAGTCTGACCATACACCCCTCTAGCCAAGCACATGGGAAGAAACAAGGAGGGACCTGAGGGCTTGATGGTACCGACACTCATTGTCCTGGATATCTAGAGTCTCAACTTGCCCTTCTGTTCTCCCTGTCCTGTGAGGATACCTACTGAGCCACTGCTGTGACCAGATGAGTGTCTTCTTGAGCCCCAGAAGACCTGGGAGGCATCATTACACACAAATGGTGACCCAGAGACTCTGGAAAGAAAGACACTCTGTGATGGCTTCAGGGCGAGAGGGTGCTGGGCAGACCCTTAAGCAGAGATCAGTTGGTGCTCAAGTCTGACCCCAAAGGCCAAGCTCTGCAGTAAACAAAGTATAGAACCAGCCTGAGCCCCTCAGGACCCAGCAGCCTGAGTCATAGAAATGTTCTTCCAGATGACATGTTCTAGGTAACTTTCTCATCCTAGTCTAGAGCCAATAACAATTTCATAGTTGTGGGTGGCGCCTGTGGCTCAGTGAGTAGGGCGCCGGCCCCACATACCGAGGGTAGCGGGTTCAAACCCAGCCTCGGCCAAACTGCAACCCAAAAATAGCTGGGTGTTGTGGCAGGTGCCTGTAGTCCCAGCTGCTCGGGAGGCTGAGACAAGAGAATCACGTAAGCCCAAAAGCTGGAGTTTGCTGTGAGCCATATAACGTCATGGCTCTCTACTGAGGGCGGTAAAGTGAGACTGTCTCTACAAAAAAAAAAAAAAAAAAAAAATTTCATAGTTGTAACTGCATTATAGATGCTGTATTTTTTTTTCACTTAACACATTTTCCTGTTGCTACATAATATTCATCAAGATCATGTCTAACAGCCAAACTCTATTAACATATCATAATGCCCTTGAGCTCTAATTGCTGGATACTCCATTTCTTTCCAGATTCTCCTACTACAACCAACATGAGAATGAACACCTTAAACATATTTCCTTCTCTCATTTTTTCCTTAGGAATAAATTCTCAGGTGTTAAATTTTTCTCCACAAGTTCAAATACTTTTATGGTAACTGGTACTGCCTGAAGCATTAACTCTTGTCTTCCACAGTGCAATTACTAAAGGGAGGGAGAAAGCAAAGTCAAATCCACTGCACCCTGCAAAGGGTCCGAGAAAGGGGAGCCCTCCCATTTAGCAAAGCCACCATGTAAGGGCTGTCATCCTGTCCTTGTTATGTATCCTTTGACTCCACACAGGTATGGCAGCATGTCTCCAAATGTGAAGACAAACAGGGAAGGGAGAAGATCCAGAACAGACACTCATGAACCATACCCCAAGGACTGGCACTGAAGCCACAGTGCCCCCAACTTCTGATTATAGCCCACCCTTGAGAGCATATATGGGCCACCTCCTCGCACAGAGACACAAAGAAAATGAGGCTGCCTGCCCCAATACCTGACTCTAACTCAGAGACAGGCATGTGTTAATGCCACTGTCATTCTATCTAGAGCTAGCTATAATATCCCTTCAGGGACCTGATCGCACATGGTGGGAATGTTCCTGAATTTTGAGCAGGCTGGCAGGTACAGATGTAGCTCTCATATTGCCCCTTTTCTCCTCCAAAAAGAGGGGCAATAAGACCTGGGGTGGGGTCTTTGGAGACTTCTCCAGCTGTCTTGGGAAAAGTCAGGCCCTAGATGGAGCTCCATGGCTCCTGTCCCTTCCCATCTGCCAAGTATCCTAGCTGTGGCCCTTGTATAGTGTACTATGTCAAAGCCCTAAACTTGAAAACCACCAACCAGGAGCTGGGCCAACAGGAGGCAGTTCAGAGTCAAACCTCACAAGGGAATGGCCACCCCACCATGCAGTAGTGGATCCCATACACTGAGCCCGCAGAGGCTAGTCCTTTGTTGCCACATGGTCAGAGGTTAACTGACGGTAAAGGGTAACGAGCATTCCCACCAGACATGGCCAAGATGGTAGCAGAGTTTGGATCTTTCCTTGGGTGCTTTTAGGACAAAAACCACAGCCTGAAATAACCCAGTCGTTGTTCCTGTGTTGCTGTGGCTAGCATTGCTCGCTGACAAACACAACCTCAACTCAGAACACCCTACAAGGCCTGTTCCCCAGGTGAGGAGACCAAAGCTCAGAGAAGTAGAAGGACTTGCTTGAGGTCAGAATCCAGATCTGTCTGACTGCAGACCTAAAGACTCTCCTGCTATGTTACACACCGCACTGTATGACAAATTCTACAATGTCCCCACTTTTCTAAGCCTATTTCAGCAGCATCTCTCAGAAGCAAGAAATCAGTTTATAACTGTTGTTTCATGCTGTCCTTCCTAAATAGATAATATTTAAGATTAGACATTAAAAACAACCAACTAAGACAGGCATACCTCGGTAAGTACTAGGGTAAGCTCTTTGTCAAAGATCAACATTAGAAATCATTTAAGAAGCACACTCAAATGCTGCCCTGAGTTCACCCTCATCCGTCCTGGTTCCTGGCTCTATGTCTGCTTGGTGCTTCTCACCCCTTGCCTGCCCCTCATTTCCTCCATGTCAGAGCATGGCCACTTTCTCAAGCTGTTTTCGAACTGTCTCTTTGGAGCTTCCAGAGTCCAACCTCAACTCAGTCCTATAGAGGTCCTAACATGGACTACCCCCTTAACTCAGGTTCCAAGTGGGTACTGGGGACATGATGGCAACATTCCTCTGGCCTGACTCCCAAATATGTCTCATCATCCTCACTAACCCAAGTAGCACTTGCAGCTGGCACATCCCAACTTGGGTCCAGAACTGCTCTTCTCTCCCTCAGCATAGCAGATAAAAGCCATGGCACGCACTACTATTGAGAAGTCACATTAACAACTGACATTCCCCTGCAAAATCTCTGATAGCCACTGAACTGTGCATAAGTTGCAGTCACCACTGACAGTTCCAGTCTCTGAAAGCCCTCTAGCTTTCCATCCTGGCACCCAGCTACCCCATGGGTCCATAGACTCCAGGCCACCTACAACGCAAAGACCTCACTTCCAACACTGGGGTGTCAGACGTGCTGTGCCATGCCTGTTGTCTGTAATAGGTTTTAGGACAAATAATAATGTGCTACAATGAAAAAAAATCCCAAATGTAATGAAGCAGTTGAAAACTGGCATGAGGTTGCTGCATATAAATCTAAGACTATAATAAATAAAAGTAATAAGAAAGACAAGCGAGACCAAGTCCTGGGTTCAGTCAAACTTCTTGAGCCTTCCCCACAGGGTACATGTGTCCCCTGGATAGCTCCAAACAGGACAGAGACCAGGCCAGGTGTGGGAAGAAACCCTGGGGAGAAACCATTGACCAGCCAGGGCCCCAAATGCCAGTGGATCATTTTATTCCTCCCCCCTTTTTTTTGAGACAAAGTATTATTGTGTCACCCTCGGTAGAGTGCCATGGCGTCACAGCTCACAGCTACCTCAAACTCTTTAAGTGATTCTCTTTACCTCAGCCTCCCAAATAGCTGGGACTACAGGTGCCCACTACAACGTCCGGCTATTTTTTTGGGTTGTAGTTGTCATTGTTGTTTGGCAGGCCCAGGCTGGATTTGAACTTACCAGTTCTGGTGTATGAGGGTGGCACCCTAGCCACTGAGCTACAGGTGCTGGCCGTGGATCGTTTTCTTTTGATTGTCCTTTAAATTTTTTTTTCCCACTTTACTCTTGTCCTGACAAATAATAACTGGGCTTTAGTGATATTTGGTGAGCTATATAGTACCCATTAAAATAAATGCATAGCTCTCTCCTTTTCCCCACCATCATGGCTTCAGGGGGCATGCAGTTGACTCCATTTCTTGCCATGTCTCCTCACAAGACTTAGAGAATCAAACAATACCTGTCCAAGAAACAAAAGCAAACTTGTCCTTTTTGCCAATGGATTTGGATGACAACTGGTACAAAGTCAGGTACAAGTTCAAGGGGAGACACTAGAGAAGAACCAAGCTGGGTCTACAAGAAGTGCACATGAGAAGACACACATAGTTATGCTGTGTCAGGGTCAATATAATCTTACCATATGAAACCATTGTCTGGACAGCGGCACATGTTTTACTGGAAAAAATGGTTTTTCTATTGTTAATATGCTCTACACTATTAAACTAGTTCAATAATAAATACACGAGACCTTTTGTTTGGAAAAATAAAATAAATGCATGACTACCAAAATACAACAGGCTCACACTTCCAAATTCATGAAGTCGTTTTTCTATGGTAGGAAATACAGAGTCCTTAACCCACATGCTTTATTTATGGGAATTCCCTTCAACTCACAGATGAGCTTGAAACTCTGCACATCCCAAATGAACCTTATGCCTTTCACAAAATGAAATGAAAATATGATAGGAAACCTGCAGGAGCAGTGGCTGGAGGGCAAGGCAGGGCCATGCTCCCCTAACTACCTGCAGAACATGAGGACAGCAGAGAGGCCATTGGCAAAGCATACACCCTGTGGCCCACATATTACAGAAGCACTGACCCCTGCCAGACCCGTGAGATAGGGAGACAGGCTATCTCAGGTTGAGAGCACTTAATGAGCCAGTTATGAAGCAGCCAGTCTAGTCCCGGGCCCACCAGGAGCTCTGGAGTTCCTTCCCTGGCTATGGTATGCCCTCTCCAGCTATGTCCCTCCTCTGGCTCCCTTCCTCTCCAGACACACAGCCTTGTTATGCTGGCTCCACTCTTGTCTCCCTCCCTCCCTAGCCGTGGATTCCCACTAGACTGAGGAAGGGACAGCAGATACCACTCTCTCCTGTGTCCGTGTCCAACACTAATCACTGACTGGGACACTCTGCCCCTGAACTTAGCCTCAGAATCCACTTCAACTAGAGCTTCACTAAACAATGGGGTACAGGGGAACCCTGGCTTTGCTTCTTCAGGTATGCAGCAAACCCCCCCAGACCCATCCAATTGCATGTCTGCCAACAAGACTCAAAGGGGGCCCCATATCCCAATGTCTGGCCAAGAACGACACCCCTGCCCTCACAACCAGATCCAGAGGCCCTGTCAGGAAGCCTCATTACCACTTTCTTTCTTTTTTTTTTTTTTTTTTAGAGACAGAGTCTCACTTTGTCACCCGTGGTAGAGTGCTGTGGTGTTACATCTCACAGCAATCTCCAACTCCTGGGCTTAGGCCATTCTCTTCCCTCAGCCTCCCGAGTAGCTGGGACTACAGGCACCCACCACAACGTCCAACTATTTTTTGTTGCAAAAAATTTGGCCGGGGCTGGGTTCAAACCCGCCACCCTTGGTATATGGGGCCGGCACCCTACTCACTGAGCCACAGGCGCCGCCCCTCATTACCACTTTCTCAACCTCAATCAGTTTCTCAAATTTTCTACTTTCAGCTGGTGGCATCCAAAACTGCCTTCTGAGGTGTCTGTCCAAAGAGAAGTCCACAGGCCCTGCTGTTGTAGGAGCTCTGCTTGAAAAAGGATTAGGAAGAAAGTCAGGTTTCTTCCAGTCTCCATGAACTGACTAGGCACCACTTTATTACTAAGAAATTCTTACATGGAGTTCTACAAATGATCACCCCCTTTACAAGTAACTAAGGCACAGAGAGGTCACCTAATCTTTGTGAGGTCACATAGCTGTGTTTGGGGCCCAGGCAGCCTTGGCTGCAAGCACTGGCTCTTTAGCACATGTTCAGCTGCCACTCACAGCCACACACAGATAAAGTACAGCTGTGGCCTTGAAGGCGTTGCTGGCTTGGCTGGGCAGACAGATGAGATTAGAGCAACTTTAATAGGTGCAGCAGGCAGGGCTGTGACCGAGGGACGTTCAGGGTGCTTTGGGGCCTCCCAGGAAGGGAAAAGAGGGAGTCTTTGAGGAGGCCTAAAGAGTAGGAAACTGCAGGCCAGACCAAGAAGCTGAGAACAACCACCCACTGGGGCAGGGAAATAGCCGTGGGCCAGGGCATGGAGCTGCAACGTGCGTGCAGAACTGTGCAAGACTATAGAAGTGGCGGGTGTGGGGGAAGGAGATTCTCATAGGCAAAGCCACAGAATGGATCTTGGGCCATACTCAGTGCAGGGAGTGATGTGGTCAGATGCAGTTTTAAATAGCCTGCTCTGGCTGGCAGTGAAGAACTCATGGCTGAGACAGGGAGACAAATCTGCAGGTGCCGGATAGGCTCAGGGAGCAAAGTAGGTGGGAGGAGGAGCAGGGCACTGAAATGGAAACCAGGGGTCCAAAGCAGTAGACTGTAGAAGAGGAGGGCTGCACTCATGCAGCAGAAGTGCAGGGGGACAGGGCAATTACTGATACCAGAGAGGAGTAGGACAATGATTACAGCCAGACATCAGAGTCACCATCAATGTGTCCTACTGACATGTGCCTGTTCCCTTGTTCTCTTCATATGGAAGAGGTTCCAGGCACAGGCTCCCACTGATAACCTCATTTCACCGATTCTGAGATACTGGCATATTACAAACCACAAAGAAAAAAAGACCATGCCAAATGGAAGACATGGCCTGTCCTCAAAGACAGAGTTCTGACTAAAATGGGCACTACATTCCTTCTGGTGGTGCCCCTGTCCACAGAAATGGGCAGAGGCAGAGTCTTCCTCACACTTAGCATACCACCTGGAACTGAAGCCATACCTGTCCTCTCCATTCAACTGTGAATGAATGGGACCCAAGGCCGGCACACATGGATAATCCACCCCACCTCCCTCAGAATGCCACAACCCCCGCAACCTTCTAGACTCAACTCAGACTCCACTTCTGGGTACGTACCCAAAAAGACCTGAAAGCAGGGTCTTGAACAGATACTTGCACACCTATGTTCAGAGCAGTGCTATAATGCAATGGCTAAAACATGAAAGCAACCCAAGTGTCCATGGATGCAACCTAAGTATCCATGGATGCATGAAAGGATCAGCAAAATATGATGTAGCTGTAAAATGGAATATTATTCAGCCTTAAAAAGAAAGTCAATTCTGACCCATGCTACAACACAGATGAACCTTGAGGACAATATGCTAAGTGAAATAAGCCAGTCCAAAGAAGACAAATAACTGCATGGTTCTATTCATATGTTAAAGCTAGAGAATCAAAAGCAGAGAGACAGCACATAGAACAGTGGGTGCCAGGGCTGGCAGGTGGCAGGGAATGCAGAGTCAGTGTTTAATGGGACAGAGTTCAGTTTTCTAAGACAAAAATTGAGTCCTAGAAATGGACAGAGGTAGTGACTACACAACAATGTAAATGTATGAACATTGAACTATATACTTTAAAATAAGATGGTAAAATTTTATGGGATGTGGCTCAAGGAGTAGGGCGCCAGTCCCATATGCCGGAGGTGGTGGGTTCAAACCCAGCCCCGGCCAAAAACCACAAAAAAAAAAAAAAAAAAAAAAAGAAAACTATGAGACCCCCATGTCTGAGTTCCTAGGCGGTCCTTTTGCCTGGACCATTATCCCTCAGGTATCTTTCAAGTTGCTCCTGGACTTTCTGCTCCTCTTTTGCACAGGGTTGCTTAGGGAGCCTAAAGTGCAAAGGAAAGGGGCAGACAAAAAGAGCACAAAACCTCCTGCTGAGATGAGAGGTCTTAAGCAAGTCACCTCCCTGAGTGACCTTCCATAATTTCTAAAATAAGCATGAAAAGCACTTCCTAGTGGGATCCTGGGAGGGATCAAATGGCCATGTATGAAAACTTACAAGGCACATGGTCAAATGTCAGACAAATGGGGGTGTGTGTGTGTGTGTGTGTGTGTGTGTGTGTGTATCTGTCCCATGGGAATCATGGAAACCATCCCCTCTAGGGCTATTCAACTAGACAAGCTCATAGGTCTCAATGGCCTTTCTGAATGCAAAAGGGTATTCCACAGCAGCTCTGGGAAGACCCAGGCCTTACAGTCCTTAGCCTCCCAACCACAAGACTTCCATCAATAAACAGCAGGGCCCTAACACTAGCTGCCTCCATGTGCTGGAGACAGACATAGATTGACACGCTCCCAGGTTCAGCCCAGCAGGCCTCCTGGAGTCCAGCCAGCTCCATCTGCATGTATGCTCACACACGTGACCTCAGCTGTCTGAGTAAGGGAATGGGAGACTGGATGAAGTAGGGTGTCATGGAAGGGTCTCTGGCCCAGTGAGGCTCCTGGTAGTGCTGACAGGGCCCTGAGGCTGGAGTGTGCATGCTGTGAGCACGAGCTCTGGCCAGAGTTATGAAGGCATCTGCCCTATTTGCAAGGGGCACCCATCGAAGTTCCCCTCTGTATTTGCCACTGTGAAAATGACCACCTAACACTTTTACTATGGGACAGACCTCAGCCCCATGTGCTCCCTCAGATGCACAAGGAAATGTGCCAGAAATATTTGCAAAAGTAACTGTGGTATTAGCAAAACTCTGGAAGCCAGTTCCATGATAGTGACACAGCTCCTATCACAGAACATCATGGACTGTGTTAGACCCATATGTATGGAGGACAGAGAGCCAGGACATGCTACAGAAGGAAGTGAGCTAGCTTAAGAATGACTGATCTGTGTGCCAGAATTTACTTAAAAACTAAACTCATAGTATCACCCAGTGCTTTAGGCACTTCCATACACATAGGAGAACATACTCTATGCTCATGATACAGGTCCTACCCCAGAGGGACAGAAGAAACTGCATCATGGCCAGTGGTCAAAGGTAAATCTAAGCTGTAACTCAAGCATTTTAATTTTTAAAGGAAGGTTTACTGTTCATGTACTGAAAAAAAAATTACTGAGAATGAAAAGAAACATTTTAGGTAAAGGAATTGGCTTAGGAATGTGCAGTGTGCAGGCTGAGGTTGGATCCTTGGGTCTCTAAGGACCAAGGACCTCTTCTCCATGAGCCACGTGGAGTCTGTCCTGCAGGGCAGAAGTACTGGCTCTAAGGACTAAACACAGAGTTAAAGACAACGGGTTACAAGACACCCCTAGGGCACCTGGGTGACACCTGTTATTCACTGTAATTTTTAACAGTGCTTCATTCACCTAAGAGTCCTGGAGAAGAAATATAGTGGACTCAAAGATATGCCCCTACCACTTCACCCCTGGGAGTCTTACATAGTCCCAAGGAGTCCTAGAGCCACAAGCATGGGGGAGAGCAAATATAGAAAGAAACTCAGAGAAATTGGATGCCTGTCCCAAGGGACACAAGCCCACACAGCCAGAGAAGGGACCGTGTTTCTCTGAGAGCTTCCGTGAGCCTTGCAGTATTGTAAGGCAACAGGTTAACATCACTGCCCTCCTCTCATTGGTGAGAGAACCAGTACCAAACTGCAGCACTTTGCAGGCGGCCCCCAGCAGAGGTGGTTGTGAACTGGAGAATGGTGGGGGCCTGTCTGCAGGGGGATGGAAATATTTTACATATTGCCTGTGATAGTCACACAGGTGTATAACTTTGTCAAAATGCATCACAACGTACCTTGGAGTTCAATAAATAGACTTATGTGAAAGTATTTGTCATCATAAGGCACAGCACAGACGTCATTAGTTTAATGAGACTTCCACTGCGAAATGTACACTTGAAACAGGTACATTTTATAGTAGGTAAATCAGACATCAATAAAGGCAATTTATAAATGAAGGGAAGACATTTGAGAGGAAGACACCTGAGAGGAAAGCGCCTACGTATTTTTTTTTTTTTAATGTTTATTTATTTTTTTGTTGTTGCAGTTTGGTCAGGGCCAGGTTCAAACCAGCCACCGTGGGTATATGGGGCCGGTGCCCTACTCCCTGAGCCCCAGGCGCCACCCCCAAAATATGGTTTTTGTTGTTGTGTTTTAATTTTTTAATTGATTTTTTTGGTGATTTGTATTTTGAGGCAGGGACTTGCTCTATTACTCAGGCTGGAGTGCAGTGGCATGATTATAGTTCACTGTAATCTTTTTTTTTTTGGCCAGGGCCCTACTCACTGAGCCACAGGCACCACCCCAAAGTATGGTTTTTAATGCCCCAAGTTTGAGACACCAACAAGGGCAGGACACTGAAGAGGCCATGGGCATACTTAAACAAAGATGAAGGCTAAAGGCCACAAGTGACAAGGGAATGAAAAAAGCCCATCAAAAGGAGAGATGGATGTAAAACAGAAAGACAGCAGCATGTTGTTTCCACCTAAACTTCTGTGGGACAGCTATGATGGGCCAGGTTGCACCCCCACACAGCAGGAAAGGGGACAGGCACAAGGGCACTCTGCCAGTAACGGAGTTCTCCACATTGCCCAGTAGAGGAGAGGAGAGGCTCAGATGAGCAGTGGGCAAAAGATGCTGGCATGGAGAAGGGGGCAAGTGGGAAATGCTGAAAGAGGGGCCCTAGAAGCAGACCCCAGGGCACTGGGAAGAAGGGGCTGAAGGGTTCATCCTGCACATGGAAGCCTCTTGGAAATGAACAGCTGACATTGCTCGGCACCCTGCCAATCACAAAGTACTTTCTCACTGTGTCTTATCAAACTCCTGGTGACAAGGAGCTGAAGCTCTGCATCATTGTGTGCGGACATTTGCACATGGCAAATCTGTCATCCAAATAGGCCAGCTTTCCTCTTTCCTCCCTCATTCATAACTTAGGACTGCCTTGCTCACACACTGGATTGCTAACACACTCACAGCAGGCAGACACAGACAACCTACAACTCCATCTCCCCTGCAGTGAATCATCCAGAACCCACAGACCTGGGGTCCCCAGAACAGGGTTGGGAGACGAGCCAGTATGAGAGGCTGCTATGACTCCTGATTCTCAGGAGGCTGGCACCAGTGGCACAAAGCAGTCTGAAGAGGCTATGGGTAAGGCTTTCCTTTTTTGGTGGGGAGGCAAAGTAGGGGATAAAAGCAAACATGGCACTAGGCATACTCAAACCCAGTGTGATTTTTTTATGGCCTGGTGGTGAAGTTAGCAACAGTGACTGCTGCCATCTCGGAGAGGAAATCAGATGGGACACAGAACTGCTCATGTCTCCCAAGGGGAGGGCACCTGGCACACACCAAGAGGGAACCCACCAGGACTATACACAGGGACTGCTGCAGCCAGGAGAGCAGAGACACAGGAGTTCACCTGGTCACTATTTATCTCCCAGGAATATAACAATGCACTATGCACCTTCTGAGGTGAGTGTGACTGGAGAGTGACTGGGGAGCCCTGCTCTTGAGGAGCTTGCATTAGTGTTGGTGAAGGCAGGCAACTGACAAGCAAACCAGATCATAAGGCTGCACTAAAAGCCATAAGGAAAATAAACAATGTGACATGGCAAAGGAAGGCTTCCTTTGAGACCACCTAGCTAGGAGGTCCAAGAGAACCCAGGGCAAGCAGCACAATGGCCCCACTCCCTTTAAGGCAGCTGTCTCATAAGGAATCAATGCAGGGCACTGAGCATGGCCAGTGGGACCCTACAACCAAGAGGACTGTCCCAGCAGTCAGCTGCAAAAGCACAGACCTCATTCTGGTTAAGATCCCTGTGACCTGTGGCCCTGGTGGACATAGCTCCAAGCCTGGGCCAGATCTCTACCTGTACATACACTAAAACTTCTGCTCTTCTGGAGCCACTGTGTCCTTTAGCAACCAGCTCCCCTATGAAAGTCCACAGCGACACTTTGAGGAATCTTTAGAACTATTATTAAAACTTACATGACATAAACTTACAATAAGTTCTATTAAAAATAAAGGAGTCTAAGACATCTCTATAACACTGTTTTTATAAAGAATTTTCCCCTTTTTGTTGTGTATGTTGTTCATTGAGGTGAAATTCACATTAACATAACATTAACCACAAAGTTTTACTGGAACAGTAATGTTCTCCTATTGTCTATGGCTGCTTTTATGCTAGAAAGGTAGAGTTGCAACAGAGACCCTTTGGCTATGTAAACTGCAAATCCAAAAATACACATTAAGTGTCTGGCCCTTTACAGAAAAAGTTTGCCAACTCTTGGAGTTTAGACTTAAAGTGATAGGAAAAAATGTTGATAATGCAGACTAAACCTAAAAGTGTGTCATGCCTGAAGTTATTACATTGGAAACAGCACAACAGAGGAAATATTTATACCACACGAGTATTGGAAAACTACCATCCAATCAGCAAAGACACCACTTGAATCATTAACATAAAAATATCAACCAAAAGTCATGTCAGAACTACACTCCAAAACTGAAACAAAAGCACAGCAAAAATCTATGAAAGCAGTTGGAGAGAAGCAATTTGCCATGTGAAATTGTCAATAAAGAATGTTGTTTATTTTGTTATTATTTGTGAACTGAACACTACTCATCATTTACATCAGTAAAACTTATAAACTTATGTGCATATATATGTTTATGCACACATATGGGTACTTTTTTTTCTTTCTGTTTTTCTTCCTAGAGAGCTTGTTGTCAAACATTTACCAGTACATCACTGTGTATACCTAACTATACACATTATGTAAATTAGAGCTTCATTATTTTGAAGTGTGTGAAACAGAGTCTGAATGAAACTAAAATCCATTTGCATTGTCTTTCAACATTATACATAAATGAAAAGGAAGAATCTGGATTCTTCAGAAATGCCAACTCATAAATTTATAAATGTTTACCAAAAAAAGCTCCCAAATTCTATTACCTCGTCACCTAAACAAAATTTCTCCACAGTGATTACCAAAGTCAAGCAAAACAGAAACAAAAACAAAGAAAATCCATACCCTAACACATAAAAGTAATGTTCATGGACAAATGCTTTTATAAAAAATCAGTGTTAGTATTCAACACAAGTGTTAATGTTCCCTAGCATTAAGAACTCTAACACATGTATTCCCCCATCCCACCTCCAATTTACCCAGTGCACCAGGCAGATGCCATAATGTGCAAATGTCCTGATGTGAAAGGCTAGAACCAATGTAACATCAGGAGGGCGCAGGACTAGTACAGAAAAGGCCTGAGAATCTCAATGACACAACAGAGCTGGGGAGGGGGCCTGGAGAATCAAGAATGAGGGAAAGAGTTCAAGCTGAAGAGAGGAAGGAAAGAAGAGTCCAAGTACCACAGCATCTGTAGATCATGCCAATAAGGAATGTGGCAATCAAAAAACCACTGAAGGATGGGAAGTGACATAGTGGTGTAATCTGGTTATTGGTTTGGAAGAGGCAAGAGTGAACTTCTGTAAGAGTGAGATGGCCTGGGTTAGACTCAAGTCGGAGGAAAAAGAAGGGATGAAGAATATATATTTTGGTGCCACTGGGACTTACAGGTACGTTAGACTAAGTCAAGAGGAAGGCTGGAGACAAAGATGACTCCCAGGGGCTTCCCAGAGCCCTGGGGCATGGAGAACAAAAACTCTCTGAGTCCTGGTAGGACAAACCCCAGAATGTGAAGGACACAATTGGTGGCTTTGACTGGCATGAAGTGTCACACTCCACCACTCTGAACCTTCCAGAAGTGCATGAGAGAGAAAATAGCTTTCTCCGCTGGTTGCTGGTTTGTAGTATGCTAAGGCCTGCAATCCACTCCACAGATGATTACTCTCAATAGCTCTTAAGTGCTCTTCAGGCTAAAGCGGTCTACTTTTATTTTAATTTCTTTTTTCTTTTCTTTTTTTTTTTTTTTTGCAGTTTTTAGCCAGGGCTGGGTTTGAACCCGCCACCTCTGCCACCTCCGGCATATGGAGCCAGCACCCCACTCCTTTGAGCCACAGACGCTACCCCTTATTTTAAATGGAGGAGAGGGAAAAACAAACCAACCTGTTCCCCCTACCCCAGCCAACACAAGTGCCTCCCATTTTACCCCAAGTTCTAGTTTTTGTGCCTATTCAGATGCCTCTCTCAGTCATGCTCAGCTGACAAAAGTGCTCCCTTCCCTCCTCATGGCCAGGCTTGCCCATTTTCTAAACCAGTGGTTCTCAACCTTCCTAATGCCGTGAACCTTTAATACAGTTAAAGGGGGTCACAACCCACAGGTTGAGAACCACTGTTCTAGACCCTTCAGAATCATTCCTCATGGCTATATGCTATTTGACTCTCTGGATGCACTACGTCTCTCATGACATTTAATTAATAACATTAATGATAATTATTTTATGAATATATCCATTAATATTTAATGGATATATTTAAAAACACTATGCATCTGTAAATAAATTTCCAAGAGTAAAATTATCAGGCAAAAGGACATGAGCATGTCTATGCCTCTTGCTACCTACATAAATAAGTTTCCAAATCAGTGACAGGAGCTCTGAGCTCCTTCCAGCAGAGTGGTATGGGATGAGGCAGGGGTGGGATGGGAGAAGAGCTAGGAGATATAAAATAGTGGCAGCCTAGCTTAATGTCTGGTCTTGATTACCTGCCAATGCCATTCTTCCCATGTTTGGAGTACAAAGTATATTTTCCAAACATTTATTAAATCAACATTTCTCTTCTCCGTGAAATCTTAGAGATCTTATGATTGTTAATTCTGAACATATTCTCCATAATGGAAGGATATTATTTCCAAAAAGCAATTTCACACACACAAATTTATATTTTGATCACCCCCATCTGCAACTACAGCACAGAGGGGGCATAGGCAGGTAAAACTTGATTGCAAATTTCAACCTAACCCTCTCTTACAATGAAGCATGTCTTTCCTTCCTGAAGTCTGGGATTCTATTCTACAACCAATTTCTTCCTGTCTTCCTCCCTAGGGAGCTTTTAGAAGTATGTACAGTATGCAATGTTGTCTTGTAACTGCTCATTGCTGACACCAAAAGAAAAACTATTAAGAACGGCGCTTAGGAAAACAGAAGGTAAATATCAACAACTTCATGTAGGAGAATAACACTCCTGCACTTCCCCCACCCTGTAAAGTGGGGAAGGGGTTTACATGAGTTCATTCCCTACTAGGTACCCAGGAATTTTCTTTGGAGCAATGTTTACCTGCATTAGGGTAGAGATCATCCTCAGTTTATAGACAACAGCACTGATGAGCAAATATTTGATATGATTTGTCTGGAGACAGAAAAATCTGAGACAGAACTAAAGAAGTTTAAACCCAAGTCTAACTGTAAAACTCTTGCATATTAGGGTGGCGCCTGTGGCTCAAGGAGTGGGGCGCCTGTCCCATGTGCCGAAGGCGGTGGGTGCAAACCCAGCCCCGGCCAAAAAAAAAAACTCTTGCATATTAAATACTTTCCTTCTGTCCATTGTCCTTTTTCGGGGGGTGCCTCAGAGGATTTCTAGTTGATTGCTAAACCCCATTCATCAAAATACTCTTAAGAAATAAGAAGGCTCTCCTTTCTCCACACAGAAAGACCTCATGAACTGAAGTTGACGCAGCTCAGAGGCTCTAGAGACAGAGACCTTGTCTGACTGGGAAAAGGATGGTGGACTCTCTGCATCCCCTGCCAAGCCAAATACAACCTCTCCCCTATTTCCCAGGTGGAAAAAGACAGCACAGCTCTACCCAAACCCAGGCAACCTAAGGCCCTCAAAGGGCACTTTTCAATTCAAGTGCACCCCCTCTTCTCTCTTTAATGGATGGCAGTTACCTGTTGCCTTAGGAAGAAAGCAAAGGCTCTGAGGGCAGGAGCTGGCTCATAGCTGCATGGTGGCTGGCAACTTAACCTAATTAAGTTTCAGTTTCCTCACCTAGAAAATGGGATAATTCCCAGCACAGAAGGAGTACACAGTAAGAGTTGATGCTGTTGTCCTTGTAACTGTTTCTGTTACCTTCGAGATAAAGTTCCTACAAAGAGATATCCCTTATATGATTCACACCAAGGGATGCTGAGATCTTGGTTTGTTAAGTGGCACTGGGCACTAGATTCAGGCCCTCTAGACTTGGGAATAGAATCCCATCTCATAGGTTTTTAAATCCTACCTCAGCCCCTTCCAACTGTATGATCTCATGCAAAGACCAACCTCTCTAACTTCTTTCCTCATCTATAATGAGAGATACTACTAGCTCCCTCATAATTGGGGTGACTAAATGGAGGTCAGGCACCCAACATGCCTCTTGCCCATAGCACACCATCATCAGGTGATAGTACCATCAGTCCCATGTCACAGATAAACAGAGTGAGGCTCAGAGACATTAAAAGATTCATTCTAAGGTCCTCCAGGAAGAAGCAACTAAGAAGGACATGAAGCTTCCCTACTGAGATCCAGAACCCCCTGCTAAGGAGAAGACCTGCCCAGGCCTGGCTCAAGGAAGGAACAAGGCTTGTGTACTTCCTATGGACCTGAGGGTTCACCATGCCACTGGGCCCTGTTGACAGCCCTCGGAATCCCTAGATCCAGTGGAAATGAGCAATGCACACAGGACAAGCTTAGTGCCTACATGCAGACCATGCCATTGCAGCTCCAAGAGACCCAACACACTCCAGGAGGAACTCAAAGGGCTGAAGTCTGCAGAAAGCCTAGCAGACATTATGGGAGGTACGGAGCTTCCTCCAGGAGTCCAGCCAACCACAACTCTGATACTCCTGAGCTGAGTGGCTATCCCGCTCAGACCCAACTAAACCTGAACTCTTACCCTAAACCCAACTTGTTCCTCTCAGGTTAGACATTGCTGTGCTTATTCATAACTTGAAGTCAGAAATGGACCTCCATATCCATTTGTAAATTGGTTACTGGCCCTAATAGAATGAATGGGCTCACTATATACCAGCAAGAAAAGGACCAGCCAGTACGTGCTTTAAAGGGGAATGACAGGCACGTCAGACCAGTTATAGGAGGTGCTGCAGGAAAGACAGGAATGCTAGAACAGTCAGACAGGGCTGCTGATGGCTCTCCTGGGGCAGCTGGCACTGGCCTGCCTTCGGGAGATACTCTGAACCTTCTGATACTTCTTACTCCCAGAGAAGCAGGGAGTAAGAAGCTGGCTGAAGGAAGGAGGAAGAGAGGGAAGGAAAGAGAGCAGCCTGCTAGTGGGGGTGGGGGTGTTTGCACAAGTAGGTCCAGAGCTGACTGATGAGAACTGAGTGTGGCTGCTGCAGGAGAGAAGCAAAGGAGGCCACTTGAACCCAAGCATGGGGCATGATGTGCTCAGAAGATTCTGTCCAGACTCCCTTGTTTGCAACTGACAGAAAAGCCAGCTTAAATGGATTTAATCAAGAATGGAAGCTATGGGCTCATTTACCTGAAAGTTCAGAACAAGGCTCACTTCAGATCGCTGAGCCATGGGGATTTAGTCCTACCTCTCCTCCAGGCTGGCCTCACTCCTGGATGGGCCCTCTCTCCAGCCAGCAAACCCCAGCAGCAACCAGCTCATACACTCTCCTTTCTCAAGTTCCCTTACCCACTGGAGTAAAGTACTAAAACTGGCTCTGATTAGGTCATACTATCCCTGAACCAATCACTGCCCAGAAAGATGAAGCCCCATGACCGGCCAGTTCTGAGTCACTAAACACCCAATGGGCATGCCCTGAAGGGAGAGAGGGGCAGCTCTCAGGAAAATCAGGATGCAGAGACCTAGAAGGCAACGGGAGCGAGGTGGGCTGCCCACCACCAAAACTGCATGTTATTAGCTACCATGCAAGTCAGCATCCATGCTTCAGGCAGGGAGCCATGTCCCATTCTCAACAACCTTCCTTTGCAGCAGTATTTATACCCTTCTGGGAAAACAGGCTACAAACCTAATCTTATTCAAGGCTGTGAGGTGAATAGACAGTCAAGGTTCCAACTTAGTTCTGCCCAAGTCTTCTACCCAGGAGAAATACTGTCCTCCTCCACTATACACCACCTAAAGAGCCAAGATTCTGTCCAGTCAGCAAACTGACCCCAGCAGGGGGAATGAAATATTCCAATACATTTTCAGGAGCTCACTGAGATGTAGAAGACTGGCTGGGAGGCAGTGACACAAGACATCCTCCTCCCTAGGATCAGGCCTGTAAGAAAGTGGAAGCCAGAGTGGCCCTAAAGCACCCCAAAGCAGTAGATAGTGGCACCACCAATGGATGCAGCACAGCATGCAGGGGCCCAGAGTGAAGAGGCACATACGCTTTGGAGCAGGCTACCTGGATGTCTCAGCAGAGGAGATAGCGCTGGGAAGTATGTGTCCAGGTGTCATGAAGTTGTGGCTCTAAGAGCACCTGGACAAAGTTTTAAAGGCCAGACAAGGACCACAACCATTGCTGGACAAGCCAAAAAGCTCAGGGGAAACTATGCACCATTGGAAAGGGGTCTGGAAAGAACAGAATTACTAACTCAGCAAGGTGCAAGGGGACAAGGGGCAGACATCTCTCAATGTTAAGCCTCATCATTCCCACATAGAGTGTGCACTCAGCACCAACCACACAGCAGACACAGAGGTCAGTGCAGCAACCCAAGAAGACAACCTGGAGTGACAACAGGCATCCTCATGTCCCAGATAGCTCATCTCACAAAGCCACTTCCTATTTTCCAATTTGGGGGAGTCCACCACCTGACCAGATAGGAAACCACATCCCCATACTCTTAACACAGAAGCAGTATCCACAGGGCAAGGTGTGCCTGCCTAGTCACACCGCCTAATTCCTCATTGGGCTAAGAGTGTGTTCGGAGAGGTAAAGCCTGTGTCTGCTACTGTACCAGCTGCTGCAAATACAAACTGCTGAGAACACCAGAACACAGAAAGAAGTACCCTGGTCCCTTACCATAGTCCAAGGTTCTCACTGTTTTTTTTCCAGCACACAGGCTGCAGCGGCCTAGGGCACATGTTATTTCTGTCCACATAGCAGACCCTACATGCTTCTTCTGGAAACTCCTCCCCCACTTCCTGTGGGCACTGCCACTTTCTTACAAGCCTCTCCTCACCCCACCCCTAAACCAACCCAGAGTGGTTCTCCAGGAGTTTCCAAACTGAAAACAAGCAAATCCTTCTCGTTACAATAGCTTAATCTTCAAGAGGTCAAACCCAGAAGCTGCTTACCTTTCTCAACATGCCCATTCACAAGAGAGATAGACAGAAAAACAGATACACACACACAGTGCTGAGGGCAAGACATAATGGTTTCCCTCTCATACCTTCCTACCCCTATTTCAATCCCAAAGAGCACTTTAAGCTCAATGATCAAAGGAAGGAACAAGATTATAAGCAAATGCAAGAAGAGCTCATGGAGCACCCAGGAGAGTAATGCTTATGCTCTTCTGTGAGAAGTTAGGCTCCTATACTCATCTACCAAACTTCAAAGTGAGAATTTAAATGCCTGAGAAGCGTCCTTAAAAGAGAAGTAAAGTACCCATTCACAAACTTCTCTGTGGGAGTTGAGATTAAAACTTAACATGTGGCCCATTTCTGTCACGGCCAAGCCACAAGCACCCAGTAAAAGGGGGGGAGGGGTGTGTGTGAAGATGCCAACTTCAGGTGCTTGCTGAAAGCCCCCCCAGAAACACAGGGAGGAGAAACATGGAGGTTGCAAAGAAAGATCACTTGACCCTACCCCACTCCATGAACCTAAGAAAAAGTCAGGCCCAGAAAGGTAGGTATCAGCTTCCGGTTACCCAGGTTAGCCGGGGGAGGGGAGAGTCAAGAGGAAATGGGCAGGACAACCAGACCCAACAGATCTACTAGTCCCCATTGAGGGCTTGTAAGTCAGGAGAAGCAGAAGATCTTGCTTGGGCCACAGTGTCATAGTGCAGCCCCCTCATTACTATAGGAGGCCTGGGTGACGCAGGCTGCCTGGACTACAGTGGCCTACCCCCAAGCATGGCCTGCCCTGGCAGTTACAGAAGCCCCAGGAGAGATCATCAGAACAGGGAGAAAAACCAGCAAGACTCTTCTCCCCCTAGGATAAGGACCAAAGCTGCAGATAGCCAGCACCTGCACTACAATAATGTAACAGTGGGGTACCCAAGGGTGACCACAGGCAAATTCACATTCTGTGGTTCAACCAGAATGAGCAGGCACTCAGAACTCCATGCTGTGACCTCACGCCATCTAAAGCACCCCATAGCTTACTCTAGCCCTTCTGTTTCAGTTACCTCCATTTTGCCTTCTGGATCTAACTCCCCCAGGCCCAGCATCAGGTATTTGATGAGTACATAGACTAAATCAGCACCCACCATGTACATTAGCCCCATCACCCCTTCTCCGGGTAACAAGACACTGTCTCCTGGGAACATCCCCTCTAATCTGGGCCTGTTTGGGCAAAACTAACACGATGCTCAGATTTAGAGGTGAACCAATCAACATATCCTGCTAATTCTAGTAACAGCCCAGAGAAAACACAAAGAAATGTTTGCTGGGGTTTCTGGGAAAGAAAGGGTCAGAAGTTCAGTGAGGGAATATCCTGAAGCTGTTGAGGCTCAAGAAAGATATTGTACCATGTGATATCACAAAAAAGGGATGGAGAAAAATCAGGTCCTTTGACAGCAGATTCCGTCTTTGGGCCTGTGACAATCCGCCTCTTGTGTCTAAGTTCCTGCCACTAGCACAGAGCTAACCTCCCTGTGGGGCTGGATGGGCCACATAATGAGTAAAGGAAGTACACACAGGTGCTTTGCCGGCAAGCAGCTAACTGCACAGGGAAGGAAACAACGTGAACCATTTAGCCCAAAGGGTAAGCTGTTCTTATTTCATATCCCTGCACATCAGGATGGTGGGCCCCCATAGATAGCCCTGAAAAGCCAACTTGCCAACTGTCTACTTTGGCACCATGCAAGATGCACCAAACGGGTGAATAAAGTTGGGCAGCATCTACCTTAAATAGCTTTGGGGAGGGCTGACCTAAGAATGAGAAGGCTGTATGCTACCATGGTAATTACCAGATCACTCTGGGGAAAGATGTGGCCACAGCCCCCATCCTAACCCAAGCTGGGCCAGGTACCTGATGACAAGGGGTGGGAGGGGGTATCAAAATAAACCATCAAAGGGATAAGAACCACCCAGATCCAGTGTGTGCAGGTGACTGCCCAGAGCCAAATGTAACCTGTAGCATAAACAGGGGATAGAGAAGAGTGTGCTGCCCACACTCAAGGCATAAGCAGGGCTGAGAGGAGCATTGCCAGCCTACTGGGTTTGATGTGGGCCATTGTTGCACATACCTAAATCTGACTGCTGACACCTGCAGTACAGAACCCCCCACCAGAGTCAAGGCCAACCATGGCCAACACCCTATGAAATCATGCTGTGCATACAGTACAGAAGTGACCAGGGCTCCGCAACAGCCATGAGGCTGACCCACCAAAAGGTGTGGTCTGGAAAAAGCAGCACCCCACTTTCTGGCCATAGCAAATGAAAAACACATTCCTGGGGAATATGTGTCTAGGAATGTCATTTTGTCTCTTGACCAAAAAAAGGCTAAAAGTTCCTAGGAACCCAGGTTTCACAGAGGTAGCATTTGAACAGTGTCCAGTGACCACAGACAGGTAGGGCTCATGGGCTATCTTTTCTCACTTTCTCTTCTCCAGAAACAAAACAGGAAAAACACCTCACACCTCTTCCTCGGCCACTTCCAGAGAAAGCACAGAGCATTTCAGGTACAACCTTCCTCCCAGCCCAGAATGAAAGTGCTTAAGCCGTGAACCTGGGGTAAAGATCTAGTCCCACACAGAAAAGGGGAGTGCCTGTGATGTATGTAGTACCCACTGCCCTCTCACAAGTAACACTGGAGGCAACCAGCGGGTAGGTGGGTGTGTTACAATCCCAACCTGATCCTTTCTAGACATGTGTCTGCTGAACCTCAGTTTCCTTGCTAGTACTTGCCTCCAATCTGCTGTGCAGATTTTGCCTCCAATCTGCTGTGCAGATTTTGAATACACATGAAATGCTGAAAACTACCAGCACCTACAGCCTGCTCAGTAGGTGCTAAAAGCCAGTTTCCAAGACTGGCCCTTTTCAGAGGAAGAGCACCACACACTAGAGCACCCACAGTAATGCAAGTTATTGATTCTCAGGGAGCAACTCATGCTCCACTATCAAGCAGCCTACAATCCCATGGAAAACAAGATCAACCAGACCTGTTATCAGCAAGAAAATAGGATTTTAAAAGGATCAACAGTGCCTGAGGGAGACTGTCTTGGGTTAAACCAGGCAAGGTTTCAGAAAACCAGAGCAGGAGGGACAACAGGGAGCTCCCAACGAGGGGCAGCACAATGGTCAAATCCCACATGCCACACACAAACAGGTAAAGTCTGTTTTCAGAGTTAAGTAGATGCTGTTCTGATGACAAGATAGAAATTCATTTCAAAGCATGACTGGACTGGAGTAGCTTCTGTTCTTGAATTTTCTGGAAAAGTTACTTAAAGCATTCTTGATGTTATATGAAAGTTCTTGAAAGCTTCTAATAATAAAAGTGGATTCTCACACTCAAAAACATTTAGAGTGGGCCAGTGGCACAATGGATAATGCGTCTAACTACATATCAAAAACATTTAGAGTCACTACAAGCTAGAGGGACTTAAAGGGAGAAAGGTTGAAGGGACCAGGAAGGGAATGGAAATTCAAAATGTAACATATGAAACCACTTCATGTTTGTAAAGTAAAACCTTAGAAGATACAATGGAGTTCAGCTTCCAGACGGCATCACTGATGTGGGAAGAGAGAGACGTTGTTAAGCTACCAGCATAAGAGCCACCCAGTGCTGTGACACTGTACAAACTACTTAATCTCTCATCTCTGAAATGAAGATGGAGCACCTACCACAGAAGTAGTCAAAGCACCCAATCAGATGCTCCATAAAGCACCTGGGACACAATAAATGCTCAGGGAACAGCAGCTATCCACCTTACCTCTGCTGCCCAGCACGGAAGACCAAGCCTACTCTGAATGCAGAGGAAACCTTTTGATGAGCCCCTTTAGGCTTTCCAAGATTCATTTTCCTCCAGTGGTTGAATCCAGGAAACTTTGTTGCAGTCTTAATAGCATTCCAAGGCCTTTAACCTCAACTGCTTGGCAGCCCTTGAGACTCAAGTCCCCAGAGGGCAACTGGCATATCACCTGACATGACCCCTCTCTTAACAGGCTCCACAAAGGATCACAGAACTTCTGGGAACTTGAATAGTCACAGAATCCACAGGCCTGGGGAGAGCCCAGGTATCTGCACACCCACCTCAGACAGTAGCCCTGGACTGCCTAAACCAGCTCTGACACTAATCCAGAGCTTCCCTAAGCCACAGGGCTCTTCTCTGAGGGCTCAAACCGCCACCTTAGGTTTGACCCTGTGGCTACACAGAGGCAAACCCAACTCAGAGGGTACAACAACAGTTCGAATACTGGAAATCAGCCCCATGCACATGCCACCTCCCCTCCAAGCCCAGATGCCCCCACTCACCAGACTCAGAATTTGACATCTGGGCATACCCCATCCCCAGGATGAGAGGGGCAAACTGCCTAAAGAGCCTTCCTTCAAGCTCTCTGTTCCCCTCATGTCAGAGACAAATCAAAAACTGACTGCCCGCACCTGACTAAAACTTTTCATTTGGAATACTTGCATGATGCAATACTCCAGAAAGCCATTTCATGCTCTTAAGAATCCTGAAATGTCTCCAAATAAGACATAGGGAGTGGTGGGACTGCAAACTAGTACAACCTTTCTGGAAGGAAGTATGGAGAAACCTCAAAGCACTCAACCTAGACCTCCCATTCGATCCCGCAATCCCATTACTGGGCATCTACCCAGAAGGAAAGAAATCCTTTTATCATAAGGACACTTGTACTAGACTGTTTATTGCAGCTCAATTTACAATCGCCAAAATGTGGCAACAGCCTAAATGCCCACCAACCCAGGAATGGATTAACAAGCTGTGGTATATGTATACCATGGAATACTATTCAGCCATTAAAAAAAATGGAGACTTTACATCCTTCGTATTAACCTGGATGGAAGTGGAAGACATTATTCTTAGTAAAGCATCACATGAATGGAGAAGCATGAATCCTATGTACTCAATTTTGATATGAGGACAATTAATGACAATTAAGGTCATGGGGGGGAAGCAGAAAGAGGGATGGAGGGAGGGGGTGGGGCCTTAGTGTGTGTCACACTTTATGGGGGCAAGACATGATTGCAAGAGGGACTTTACCTAACAATTGTAATCAGTGTAACTGGCTTATTGTACCCTCAATGAATCCCCAACAATAAAAAAAAAAAAAAAAAGAAAAAAAAAAATGGCAGAAAGACATAGGGAGAACTCTGTCCATCCCTCATCCCATGCAGGAAGCTCATGTGCACACTCTGTATCTATCTTCCCATCTTGAGGACAAGGGCTAGACATCCTCCACACCCAGCATCACAAGCACTTACTAGAAACGTCTGTTCAACTGCTGGGCTACCTTTTCCAGTTTTACCATGCTCCCCCATACATAGTACGCATCAGCTGGCGACTGTGATGTAGCTGCATTACCTCCCAAGACCTGGAATTCATTTAGAAAATATTTTTAAACACAGCATGAAGACTATCAGTAGGTATTCCTTACTTAGAAAATGCTTCCCCATTCATAGTATCCCTACATTAGGACAACACACATGCCCTGAGAATAAAAAGAAGTTCTGGAAAAGTGCTCCAAACATGGTGTTAGCTAGGAAACACTAATAATGCACTGCCTTTGCTACCACTCGATCAATCAAACTCAGTCACACATTCTGACAACCAGCCACTAGGCCCTGAAAGAACCAGGGAGGCTCAGGACAGCTCACCACCAGAAAGACAAAGCACTACTTCTATTGACAATGACAAAGCACCCAACTTCCAAGAGATTTCTAGTGGGGGTGGGTGGGCATGAGACCATAGTCACCTGAAGATTGGCCCAAGGTCAATTCTAGTTAAACTCAAGTTCTGAGAAGAATCAAAATCAAAGCAAAGGTGAACCCAGCTGCACCTCCTTCACTTCACTATGAGCTTGGAACCCTTGGTAGTGGTGGTAGTGAGGCAGGTGTCCTGCCACGCACAGCTGTGTCTTGAGACCAGGCGCTAAGGTGACCACAGGTACCTTTCTACATCTGTATCCAGAACAAAAGCCCCATCCCACAGACTGGCTTTGGACAGTCCTATAGGCCTCTGGAACCTACAGCTAGGACAACATATTCTGAGGACCACCCAGAAACCTCTATGAGGACTACAGAGTGAGTAACAAACAACAATTTACATCTGTTTCACAAACAATACTTGTTAACCTCCCTGTTTCCTAAAGTCTTAAGACCCTCTGCTGCTCCTCTAACACATCCCGGCCACAGTATTCAGAGCAAGGACAGGAATGTCACTGAACCTGGGCAACTGGCAAGATCAGGCAAAATCCACACATTTAGAGAAAGAGAAATATACTGGAGAAAGTCTGAATTAACGGTCTTTCATTGTGCAATTTATATGATTCCTCTTTTCTGCAGGATCAATGGCATTTTAAATTAATGTCGAAAGAAATGTAATCTTGTAGCAGAAAGAGAAGTAACCACACAAGATTCACAGAAAGTTACATGCCAGTTAGCAGCTGTCAGAGCCCAGGATCCTGTCAATTACAGAGACCTTAAGATGTTTGTGGGACAGGCTGTCTCATATTGTTACCCTGTTAGATAGATCACAGGTAAATCTAACCCCAGTTGTAATCTCATATAAACTAGTGTGGGATGTAACAGGCTCCCCACATCTTTTCTTACCAGCTCAAGAGCACTACCTATTTGTGCCTCCTCTGAAGCCGTCTATCTTTCAAGAGTACTGTGGTAGTGTTTAGAGTTGGAAGGACGGGCAATAAAGTTCCCAGCTTTGGGTCTTTCACCTCCCATTAAGAAACAAAAGCATCTTGTTCTCTGCTGGCCACGGGAAATAGTCATTGAACAGAACCTACTTGTCAAGATGCTGTTGTCTTCTGCACCTGCAAAGAGGAGAAACTGGCTTTACCCTATGCCCCCTTAGAAAGCTATTTGGAGAAAGCAGAACATTCTGTTGGGTGCTACACAAATTAAATTGGACATCTTGCTTTAGAATTTTCTCATTTGAGCCAGGCACTGTGGCTCACGCCTGTAACCCTAGCACTATGGGAGGCTGAGGTGGGTGGACTGCTTGAGCTCACAAGTTCGAGACCAGCCTGAACAAGAGCCAGACTCTGTCTCCACTAAGAATAGAAAAATTGAGGCAAGAGGATCACTTTAGCCCAAGAATTTGAGGTTGCTGTGAGTTATGATGACACCATTGGCACTCTACCCAGGGCAACAGCTTGAGACTCTGTCTCAAAATTAAAAAAAAAAAAAAAATTTTTTTGTCATTTGAAAAAAACTCACACACAAGGTCCCTTGCAAGAAGATTAAAAAAAAAAAAAAAAATTTTTTTTTTCCTAGAACAATTCAAGTTAGTCTCTGCTGTCTCTTCCAGAATCTGAACCTGGATCTGAAGGAGCTTTACAGGGTACATACATCAGACCCCAGTCCCATTCTGCTGACCAATGTCTTAATCTTCTAATTCCTAAGTGGGAAAATTATCTTTCTTGCTTGTGTCTCTTGGCTTCCTGATGCCTGCAGAACTGTGAGGAAGAAAGTAGTTCTTGAAGGGGTTTTCTGCTCCAGACTATGACAGCAGGGAGGCATTTACACAGACATTCAGAACTAGTTCAAATCCCTTTTCTCTGCAGGGCCTTCTTGGCCTCTTCGTGCTCTGAACACAAGGACACTCACCTGCATTTGGCAAGCTCTGGCCTATGCTGTTATTTAACTTCTCTGGGGGATATAGTATACTCTACTGTCTCTGTCAGACCATTTCTCTAAAAGCTATGTTTGTTAACCACCATTTAACATCCAGGCTCGTCATGGTTCTACAGTGTAGCGTCTCAAGTCGCTTGTGGTTCTTTTACTCTTCAATGTTCTACTTTAGAATATTCCATAACTAAAATTCTGATCACATAACAGTCACTGAGCCTTCTTGGTAAAAGAGGGCTCAAAGATCCAAAGATTCTAGGATTCAGCCAGCACAGATAAAGTGTTAACATTTCTGCTCTATAGGGAGAGGACATCTAACATCCTCAAGAAGGTTGCATGTTGCTCAGCAAGACAAAGCCTGTACTTTCATGAAACAATGAGTGTCTGATGCAAATGGGAACCTATCACCTGCTGAGGCGACTGCTCTTGGGGAGACTCCTTATAATTTCTGTGAAAGAGTAAGACACAGTCCTTAACTTACGCATAATTCAGCAAGATTAAGCAGCAACAATCACACATACACTGCACTTCAGAGAGATTTTCAACACCCCAGCCTAACACTACCAAGAAAAGAATAAGGGTAAGGCTTCATCTATTCTGAATAACTGTTAGTTGCCTTATGAAAAGGAGAATAGAGCATTTACTTTATTAATGAATTGGCAGAAATTAATTCTGAGCCTGCTGCAACAGAACTTCAAATATATACTCCAGAGGCTAAAACTTGGAGCAAAGGAACAACTTTCATCTTAAAAACTCGGCTGGGTGTGGTGGCTCATGCCTATAATCCCAGCACTTTGGGAGGCTAAGGCGGTTGGACTGCCTAAATTCATGAGTTCAAGACCAGCCTAAGCAAGAGCAAGACCCTGTCTCTCAAAAAATATCCAGGCGTTGTGGCGGGTGCCTGTAATCCCAGCTACTCGAGAGGCTGAGGCAAGGGGATCACTTGAGCCCAAGAGTTTGAGGTCGGTGTGAGCTATGAAGCCATGGCACTCTACCAAGGGTGCTGAAGTGAGACTCTGTCACCAAAAAGAAAAAAAAAAAAAAAAAAAACTCCTTTGTCAATGACATGATCAGTAAATATTACATTGTCACTTCCCTAACTTTTTAGATACTTGCACATTTTAGGTCAGCTGCCTGACACTGACTTTTCAAGCAATAGCTAAGTTTGTTAACCATAATTGCATGCCCATAAAGGTAAGCATTATATGACACAATTCTCATCGCTTCTCTCAGAAGAGGTTTAATTTTAGTGTTGGCTCTTCAACACTGTCCTCATTTTTTTCCATGATCATTTCAAATATGTGTCAACTATCCAGTAGTGGAGAGAACCCAGATCAATCTGAGAAAAACTGGAGATGCACAGACATTCTGAGCTGTCACGCCACCTCTACTGGCAACCTTGTCCACGGAAGCTCTAGGTTTCTATATGGTGTCCAATCAAAGCCATGCTCCTGTCAAACGACTCTTAACAATACTCAAGGACAGTCACTGACAACAGCAGCCTTTGAAGAAGGCACTTTCCTCATTGTTCAAAGAGACAATTTCCCAATTCCATCCACCACACATTAGAAGGACTCTATCCATGCCCATAACTGAAGTCCCCAAAATTACCCATAGAAAAATGTGAATTTCAGGCCATGTGATCCAACTATGGGCCTATATGAGCATAATATTTTTGCACATGCTAAGATACTGGAAACTACAATTTGTTCTCTCTCTTCTCTCCCTACTACCCATGATTAGATTAACACCTTACCCAACACTAAGACCTCAGAGGACAATGTCCCACCTAATCTACAACATTGGACGCCTGTCAAAGTGCTCCTGATCCTAAAGCTTTCCTATGTGGCATTAAGGATCGGTGCTAGTATCTCAGCAACTTCTCAGATTCTTCTGAAGGGAAGTGAATGCATGGAATTCAAGAAATTACACTTTGGCTCCACAAAAGATGCAGAAGTCTCCAAGGCTATTTTTTCATGTTACATCTTATCCTCTAAAACAGTGGTTCTCAATCTTCTTAATGCCATGACCCTTTAATACAGTTCCTCATGTTGTGGTGACCCAACCATAAAACGTACCATAAAATTATTTTCATTGCAACGAAAATAATTTTATGGCTGGGGGTCACCACAACATGAGGAACTGTATTAAAGGGTCGTGGCATTAGGAAGTTTGAGAACCACAGCTCTAACATTTCAGTCGTAGAATCACAGTGGCACCAGTCACTGCAAAAAGGACATTCTAGAAGGTTTTATGTAGCCTGTGCCTACTCCACTCCCAAAACCATAACAAAAATGTGTATAACATTTGTTAAAGACAAATGCCATCAAATCAATTTTGGTGGGAACTAAAAACTGGGCTAGAATAATTAACTTATGTTGCAGTAATCAGAGCCTAAAAAGATCACAACTTCTTACTCTCCACTAAAATTATACAAACTAATTGGAATTAATCCAAAAATATCAGAGTGAAGCACACTAACAGTAATTAGCCAAGCTCATGTTAGAGAAAAGCAAAAGCTCCCACTGTAAAAGAAACCTGAGTTACCTGGCCAAGCCCAAGACGATTTTGTCTTCCATCCACAGCATGTTAAAGTGATCTCAATGGTCACTTCCTGGTGTCCCTGCAAATACTGGGCTCACTTCATACCTGGATGCCACTGCACCTTCCTATAGCCCTGCTCCCGTCACAGGGAAAAATGACCCTTATTGCCAACAAATCCTTGGAGAAAATAAGAGAACAAATCAATCTTCCCCTACACACACACACACACACACACACACACACACACACACCCCGAGGGGGCAGGAGGGAAATCCCTTTGCAAACAGTAGCCTCAGCAAAGGGACAACTGGGAAAACAACACCATGAGCTAACCCTGACAGTCTAGGTCATGAACCACCACACTCAGATCCTCAGCCTCTGATCAAGAAAAGGGACAACCAAAGCAGGGACGGGAGAGAATGGGAGATAAAACAATCAACTCTAATTCACTACCCCAAAAATGAGGCTCTGGGTGAGTCGGAGGCACGTAGATCCAGAAAGGCAACAGGAAGATCCCACCCTCCCCAAGATCATCCTTCATCCACAGCCACCCAGAGGGGGATTCGGCAAAGGCATATCCAGTCACAGAACGGAGCGGCACACTCCACATACTCTGGGCACCAGCTAGGGACAAAACAGGCCGACGCTTCTCTCAGAAGCCAGGAAGCTGCTTCCAGACGGGAGAAGAGGGAAGGAGGTCTTCCCTGATCGTCCTTAAGACCGAGACAAGGGAGACACAGGTTACTTGAGTCATAGCCCGGACACTAGTTGCTTCACAGCCTTCCTCCTTACCCTCCCCCCGACAGGAGGGCTTCCCGGGGGGTCTCGGTTCCCGAGAGGGCAGTGGGGCAGGGAAGTCCTGTCCAGAGCAGCGAGGGTCGGAGAGCTGCACCAGAAGCGGGTAGAAAGCTCTGGCCTCAGCCTCCATCTATTCCCTTCACCCAGGCCGCACGGAGGCCTCGGCCTCACTTACCGAGCGCTGCCGGGCTGTCCGACCTGCCCCTGCCCCGGGCCCGGGGGGCGAGAGGCAGAGATGGCAGCGGCCCTCGGGGGGAGGTGGGCGCCAGACGGGTCCCCCGAAGCCCTGCTGATGAGGGGCACAGGGGAAAGGAAGGGTCCCGGGCCCACGCGGCCTCTGTCCCCGTTCGCGCAGTGAATACTTACGTTGCTCTGGGGGTCGATGGCCTGCAGCAGCCGGTCCCTGATCTGCTGCGGAGACGCCGGAGCCGCTGTCATTGCCTGGGCGAGGCGGGGGGGAGCGGCCGGGCCAGCGGGCGGGCGGGCTGAGGCGGGGGACGGGGGTCACTCACTCGCCGGCCTCCGGGAGCGGAGCCGCATGTTCCCCGCGGCGCCGGGGGATCTGGAGGCGCGCGGCGTGGCGGAGAGGGAAGCCGGGGCCGAGTCTCGGGCCCTGGCCGCCGCCGCCACCGAAGGAGGAGGAGGAGGAGCCGCCGGAGCCGCAGCCACCGCCGCCGCCGCCTCGCGAACCAAACTCCAGTGAGCTGCCCCCGCGCAGAGCACACTGGGTAACCCGCGCCGCACGCAGCGTCGGCGCCACGCTGAGGAGGTTGGGAGATGGGAAGGGCGGAGACGCCAAGCCTGGGCGGGGCTGCACGCGTGCCACGCCCCGCACCTTTGCGCAGGCGCGCGCAGGCGCACTCTACAGGTCAAACTGCCTCAGCCCAGCAGCCCGACTGAGAGAGCCGTTGCGAGACGGTTGGGCGGGGCAACGGTAGCTTTCTCAAGACGCCGCCCCTGCCCAGGAACGAGGCGGGGGCTTTTTGACGAATGCGCGCGCGCCGAATCCTCTAACCTAGGCGGTCGCAGGGCGGGGAGGGTCTCTTCTCGCGAGGTAGAGCTTGCCCTGTGCGTGACGGAGAGGCTGGGAATCGGAGTCAGAGGAGTTGCCAAGCTGTTCGCTGGCGGCGAAGAAGTAGACGTCTACGTTGAGATTCCTCGTGCAAAAGGGATACCGGAAGAGCTCGGGGGTGCAGCCCCTCCGCTCTGGGTGGGTGCGGGGCGGGGATCTGCATGGCCACGCGCGTCACCGCTCACGGAAACAGAAGCCGCCACTGCAGCTAGAAAAGGCTGAGGCTGCAAACCGATCTTTACACCGCAGGTTCTCAACCCGGGGAACCCGGCGATTAGGGCGGGCCAGCGAATCGTAGATGTCGCACAGCATCCCTGGCCCAACCGGCTCCCCAGCCCGTGCTCCTGAGCTGCGACTGTGCCCCACGTTGAGAACCCCTGGTTTGAAAGAACCTTCCATCCTTTGTGCAGAGACGCTGTAAAATCGAAACCCTCATTCCCCGAACGAAACAGTCTTACAAAGGCGGAAACTGAGGCCTAAGGTCAACCAGAGTTCTAGGTCAAGCCCAGAGCTGCTGATGTCAAGTTGAAGGGATCCCCTCCTCCCTCCACCTTACTGCCTTGTGTAATTGCCGTCTCCCTCTCACTGGGAGCTCTGTTAGAAATAGTCGGTAAGGCGCCGGCCCCATATACCGAGGGTGGCGGCTTCAAACCTGGCCCCGGCTGAACTGCAAGAAAAAAATAGCCGGGCGCTGTGGTGGGCGCCTGTAGTCCCAGCTGCTTGGGAGGCTGAGGCAAGAGAATCGCTTAAGCCCAGGAGTTGGAGGTTGCTGTGAGCTGTGTGATGCCATGGCACTCTACCGAGGGCCATAAAGTGAAACTCTGTTTCTACAAAAAAAAAAAAAAAAAAATGCTGTTAAAAGAAGGGGCGGAAAGGCAGGCCCAGTGGATTATTAGCAGCGGCCCCGGGAGAAATAACTTTTTTTCATTGTTGTTACAGGAAGACCTAGATTTAAAACAGGAGGAAGACGGCTGATGAGAACCACATGTGCGCCTTGGATCTGGGTGACACCTGTTTTATAATTGTGCTTCTGGGAAGCATTTTTATTTGCAGAAACAGCTGCTTTTCTGCACGTGGCTGTGGTTGCTTGTTGCTGCACACATGAAGTTTTAATCACACTAGAAGTAGATTATTTTCACAGTAGAAGAAAATAAACATGGACAGAATACTTCTGATTTAACTCTCCTAGAATGTGGTGCTTTGTGTACATGGTCCAAGTTGGAAACTGGCCCATTTGGAGATATTTTTTATCTCACTTCAGATAAGCAAAATAAACAAGCCCTTCCCCTGGCATATACAGTTCTGCCTCTCAATTCGAACTCAGCTGTACAATATTTTTTTAAATCAAGAATTACACAGAAATAGGTCATTTATTTTACACAGGTCAAGTTAATTTAAGAAAAATTTGTAAGCATTCAACTTACCTGTTTTTTAAACTAAGCATTAGCATGACCGAATTCCCTAAAGGCACTGGCTCATTTTGTTTTCCCCAGTAGATAGAAAAGTACTTACTGATATTTATGGACTAAAGTGAGCGAATGTTTCATGAAATACTTGTTAGATGTATATATACACCCCAGCATATGTATGCATTCAGATTGCACAGATCCGGTACACTGTGGTCCTCAAAATATATTTCTTGGATGAATAAAATAGAACAAATGCTGTATACATAGGAGGATATACACACAGACGTAGATACATTATCTAGTTTTATTCCACATTTAATGTATATAAAAGGATGCTCGTAAGTATGAAGATTAAATCACATGGCCACCGAGCAGTTAAGTCTTGAAGTATTAGCAGCTTCTCTTAGGTCCAGGGTAGAGACTGCAGTTCACCTAGAAGACATTCTACTTTGGAGAAAGAGATACTTGATATGGTTTCTATCAAGTTATGCAAAGGTGGGGCGTAATTCTCTTGTATTAGGTACAGAAAGCAAAAGCCCCAATGTCCTGACAAGACAAGATCTTTTCTGCTTGTGATGTCCTTGAAAAAGCTGCCTGAGCTCTTAGGAGACCCCCAGAGAGAAAGGGAAAGGAAGGGCCTCTGAGTCCATGACTTGCTCTTGCCATGGTAAGAGGCAGGGAAGTTAGTTTCAGGAAGTCAAGTAGAGAGCATCCTCAGCCAAGCTTGAAAGTGCCTTAAGAAGTGGGATCTTGACTACTGCTGTGGCCCAAGCAGGATCCTGGACGTGCAAGAGCAATATAGAGGAAGCTGTGAGCAGGCTGGTTCCCACAACTGTACAGGACCCATCTTCAACAGCTGACACCATACAGTGGCAAGAACAGCAGGAACTCACTCAACAGATTATTTCAGAAGCAAAGCACTTAGAAATAGGCTATTTAAAGGAGAAAAATGTACTGATCTTACCCTAATAAGGGATGTTGGGGCTCCAATGATTAATAAGAAAAACAAATGTAATAGAATCAGCCACCACACTTCGAACTTTATGTATGATCTAAGAGTCTGGTGGAAATTTTTAAAAAACGTTTTCTCATATATTAACTCATTCAACCATATAGATGGATTTCAGAGTTCAGTTTGGCTTTGCAGTAAATGAAACCAATTTTAATTGGTTTTGACTAGCCCTGAAACATAAGCTGCTTTTAGGAAGGGTTTCAAAGATAGGCCAGTGGGCTCCGTGACTGTAACTCAAGTGGCTAAGGTGCCAGCCACATACACCAGAGCTGGTGGGTTCGAATCCAGCCTGGGCCTCTCAAACAACAATGACAACTATAACCAAAAAAAAAAAAAAAATAGCCAGGTGTTGCGGCGGGCACCTGTAGTCCCAGCTACTTGGGAGACTGAGGCAAGAGAATCACTTAAGCCAGGAGTTGAAGGTTGCTGTGAGCTGTGATGCCACTGCACTCTACCTAGGGCAATAGCTTGAGACTTTGTCTCAAAAAAAGAAAAAAAGAACCACTTCATCCCATGAGTTTGAAATTGCTGTGAGCTATGATGCCATGGCACTCTACCAAGGGCAACAAAGTGAGACTATCTCAAAAAAAAAAAAAAAGATAGGCCAGTGAACTCCACGGGGATACAAAAAGATAGATAAAGTTTGCTCCCGAGTATCTAGTTTTAAAGCCAAACACTGGAACCAAGTTGGGGGATCTATTAACATGTTATAATTGCACTGTACAAGCACAGTGCTGCTGTAACACTGAGGGAGAGAGTCATTCTGGACAAGTCTGGGGAAGTCTGCTAAGGAGTAGTCAGGTCAACTGAGAGTATTTCAATACCATCATACCCCTTGACCCAGTGTTTCACAATTTCTAGAAGTTTATCCAAAAGATGCAAACAAATATATGTACAAGGAAGTTTGCTGCAGCATTGTTTGTAAGAGCAATAGATTGGAAGCAACCTAACTGTCCAGTTAATACAGGAGTATGTCGGGCGGTGCCTGTGGCTCAGTCGGTAAGGCGCCGGCCCCATATACCGAGGGTGGCGGGTTCAAACCCGGCCCTGGCCAAACTGCAACCAAAAAATAGCCGGGCGTTGTGGCAGGTGCCTGTAGTCCCAGCGCTCTGGAGGCTGAGGCAAGAGAATCACTTAAGCCCAGGAGTTGGGAGGTTGCTGTGAGCAGTGTGAGGCCACCGCACTCTACCGAGGGCCATAAAGTGAAACTCTGGCTCTACAAAAAAAAAACAAAAAACAATACAGGAGTATGTCAATTCTCCATAATGGGAAGGTTTTGGACTGGAAGGTGCCACAGGAAGCCTTCTGGATTCTATAGCATTCTACACTTCAACCTGAATGGTGGTCTCACTGATGGATGTACCTGCGGAAATTCACTAAGCTCTACACTGCTATAAAGTAAACCTCAAAAGGAAATATCAGGTAGCTACTAAAAACCACTACTGAATAACATGGAGAAATGCTCCCAATAAATAAGATGCAGCATGTAAACTATATACATTATGATCTTAAATTAATCTTAGTTTTATTAAAATATATATACTTATACATATGATACATAGAAAAAAATACTGAATAGAAACTACAGAGGGTGCTGGAAAAAATGTATACACATTTTAAGAAAGGAAAAAACTATTTAATTTGTAATACTCAAGTCACATTTGACTTCTGCAATTAGAAGAGGTGCTCACCATGACTTGTATTCATCTTTAGTTATTGGTATATATTAAGTGCTACAATTTTAATACTGTTTTTTCCTTTCTTAAAATATACACAATTTGGAGGCACCTTCCGTATTTATGGTAGTTCCCGTATTTTGCCGAGTATAATGTACATCCACCTTTTTTTTTGCCCAAACTTTTAGGAAAATGCCCCTTGACCAAGTAGCCAGCTAATAGCTAGGAGAAACATGTGGGGAGGGCTAATCCTCCCCTGGTAAATGTGCAGATTGCACTACTCTTGTGTAACTACCTTCTCTATGAAGGGTGCCCCTTCCTTCTCTGCTGGGAGCCCTTCCTTCCCGTCTATGCAGGGGGCTGCAACTGAGATGGCCAGACGCCTGGCTTGTGGTAGCCAGACAGGTCCCTGGACCTGCACAGGGCTCACAATCTCCTCTAGCCAGCAGGGCTGAAGCCCTTGCCCTACATGGCTGTGGCCTGCCTTCCCAGTCTCACCACTACTCCTTCCCTTGATGGTGGTACTTGGCAGTAGCTGCTCTCCCTGGTTCCCAGTTCTTCCTGTACTGAAAGCCTGTGTGCCAGCAGGCCCAGACAGGAGGATGTGGCAGCCCTGGAGGGCTACTGGGCTCCCTTGCTTCTGAGCCATACTACCTATGAATAATGTGCATCTCTGTACCTCAAAAATTGGAGCACAGGCCAGGTACAGTGGCTCACACCTGTAATCCTAGCACTCTGGGAGGCCGAGGTGGGTGGATTGCCTGAGCTCACAGGTCCGAGACCACCCCGAGCCAGATCAAGACCTCGTCTCTAAAAAGAAAAGAAAAATATAGCCAGGCATTGCGGCAGGTGGCAGTAGTCCCAGCTACTCGGGAGGCTGAGGCAAGAGAATCGCCTAAGCCCAAGAGTTGGAAATTGCTGTGAGCTGTGATGCCACAGCACTCTACTCTAAAGGCAACAAAGTGAGACTCTGTCGCTAAAAAAAAAGAAAGAAAAGAAAAATAGCCAGGTGTTGTGGTGGGCACCTGTAGTCCCAGCTACTCAACAGGCTGAAGCAAGAGAATGGTTTGAGCCCAAGAGTTTGAAGTTGCTGTGAGCTATGGCACCATAGCACCCTAACAAGGGCAACAAAGTTAGACTCTGTGTCAAATAAAAAAAAAAAAATTGGAGCACAAAAGTGTGTATACACAGCAAAATATAGGTACCTCTGACAAAATGACAGGTGAAGTTTATTTTCTCATGCTTTTTGCTAGAATAGTTCCACATTTCCTAGAATTAAGATGTATTATTTCCTAGTCATCTTGTCATGCACTGGGGTTAGAAGCCTCCACAGCTCTCACCATCTCAGCTAATCTAAAGCCAGCCCCATAATCTCCAAAATCCTGAGGATGGATTTCCTATCAGGCTAATAGATGCAGAATCTAAGCCTCAAGAGTTTGTGTTTTCCTTACTGCCACAGGTTTGTATCATCATTCTTAGCAATTAAGAGAGCAACAATGGGAATATATTTGTTGAGTAACCTACTAAGTGCCAGGGCCCATGCTGAGGACTTTACATGAGGACCCTGTGTTCAGATCCTTGTATCATCCCTCCGTTGATTCTGGATTGGGCCTGTAACTCACTTTGGCCAAAAGAATGGAAGCCACACTCTGCCCAGTCCAGGCTAAGGCATTAAGACGGCCTATTAGGCTAGGTGTGGTAGGATCACACCTGTAATCCTAGCACACTCTGGGAGGGCAAGGTGGGTGGATTGTTTGATCTCAGGAGTTTGAGACCAGCCTGAACAAGAACGAGACCTTGCCTCTAAAACAGTGGTTCTCAACCTTCCTAATGCCACGACCCTTTAATACAGCTCCTCATGTTGTGGTGACCCCCAACCATAAAATTATTTTCATTATGACTGGGGGTCACCACAACATGAGGAACTGTATTAAAGGGTCGTGGCATTAGGAATGTTGAGAACCACTGCTCTAAAAGAAAACTAGCCAGGTGTTGTGGTATATACCTAGAGTCCCAGCTACTCAGGAGGCTGAGGTATATGGATCAATTGAGCCCAGGAGTTTGAGGGTGCTGTAAGCTATAATGCCACAGCACTCTACCAAGGGTGACAAAATTGTCTAAAAAAAAAGAAGGCCCAATAGTTACCGTAAGACCTGGAGATTCTACTCCTAGAGATCTCTGACAACATACACTCACTCAGGACTTGTACATACAAACATCCACAGCAGCATTATTCGTGATAGCCGTGAAGTGCAAACAACCCAAATATCCATCAGCTAATGAACAGATAAACAAAATGTGGCCTATTCATAAAAATGGAATAATATTCAGTCATAAAAAGAATAAAGCACTGATTCATGCTACAATGAGGATGAACCCTGGAAACATGACTCTGGGCGCAAGAAGCCAGACACCAAAGGCCACACAGTGTATAATTCCATTAATAAGAAAGGTCCATAACAGGCAAATCTGTAGAGACAGAAGGTAGATTAGTGGTTGACAGGCTGGGGTAGAGGGAGTGGGGAATGACTGTTAATGCGGACAGGGTCTCCTTAGGGATCATAAAAATGTTCTAGAATTAGAGTGTGAAGATAGTTGCACAACTCTGTAAATATACTAAAATCAACTGAATCATACATTTTAAATTAGTCAACTATATGGGAATTGTAACTCAATAAAGCTGTTAAAACAAAAAAAGAGGGAGAGGAGGAGACTGGCTGGCCACTTCTGCCTTTGCTCTCAGTGCCTGGGAGCACTGAGATGCCCTATCACAATCTGGTGACTATGGTGCTGGAGGGTCGCATGGCAGAGTGGAGAGGCCCTAGGAAGAGAACAAGGAACCCATCAACAGCTGGAACGAAGCCTTGTTTGCTAGTCCATCCCAGTACGGCTGACGTGCCATACATATGAGTGGAGAAGTCCCCCGGGGTTTCAGACCCAAGAGACACCATATGCATCAGAGATATCCCTACTGTGTGCCCTAAACACAGAACTATGACTACATGATAGCTGTTTTAAGCTACTAAGTACTGCAGTAATTTGTTATGCTGAACTAGGCAATCAAAACAGAACCCTTAGGTGACATATGCAGAAAAGCCAGAAGTTGAAGAGCTGGGGGGCTCACCAGGTCACTTAGCTCCTACATAGTACAGATAAGATTCAAAAGTGCTCTGTCACCTTCACCCTACTTCTATGGCCCTCTCACCTGGTGTTTGCCTTTTTCTTTTTTATTTATTTCTAAAAAAATATTTTTGAGGGCGGCACCTGTGGCTCAGTGAATAGGGCACTGGCCCCATATACTGAGAGTGGCGGGTTCAAAACTGGCCCCGGCCGAACTGCAACAAAAAATAGCTGAGTGTTATGTTGGGTGCCTGTGGTCCCAGCTACTTGGAAGGCTGAGGCAAGAGAATCACCTAAGCCCAGGAGTTGGAGGTTGCTGTGAGCTGTGACATCACAGCACTCTAACGAAGGCAACAAAGTAAGACTCTGTCTCTAAAAGAAAAAAAAATTATTTGAGAAGGGGTCTTGCTATGTTGCCCAGGCTGGTCTCAAACTCCTAGGTTCAAGTGATACTCTTGCATTGGCCTCTTGCAGTGGCCTCTGAGACCACAGGCATGAGCCACCACCTGCAGCTCGTGTTTGTGTTTAGCTGTGAGTTTCATGGGTTCCTTTTCTTCTCTGAACCTATTCCCTGTATAAACCTTGCCTGGTGACTATCCTACCTTGCCGTCTGTGGTAGCCATGCTTCCAGGCTGCTCTGACATGGGGTCTGAATCATTTTGCTCCATAGCTACAAAAACTCAGTGGTCTCCTACTTCATCTTGGCTAAACCCCTGGCCTTTTGAGATTGTCTTGTCACATGTCAGCTGCATCATACACACTCACTCAAACCCTATGCATGTGCTGCCCAAGTTCCTGGTCAGCCTCCTTCCTCTACCCCCAAGTGGGTTTTCCATATGTACACCTGTCCCACTAGGGCACCTCCCCATCCAAAAGGCAACATGGTCCTTCTTCCTTAGAGGAGTGACCTGGTCAAAATCACGTGGCTGGATTTGGGGCAGGATGATGAGTCCAGCTCAGAGCTCAGGGTACCCAGATTTTGAACCGAATCAAGTATAAGACATTTATTTCCCAAAAAAGCAGACAGGAGAGAGGACCACGGAGCTGATGTCAAAAAACAACTAGAAGGCAATAAGGAAGGTCAGAGCAGACAGAAGCAACAACAAAAGACCCCAAACTGGCCAATGGAATGCCCCAGAAACAAGGTGTGGAGTTGTACCCCAACACAGTCACACCAAGGGAAGAAACGTGATATGGTATACTCCAAAGAGCATCTCCAACAAATGGGCTGTAGGCTACAAAGAGAAATGAAAGGACAGCAAGTCCTGGCTGACACAAGTTAACCATTCCAGACCTGAAAATCCAAAATCCAAAATGCTCCAAACTCAAACTTTTTGAATGCTGATATGATGCTCAATGGACACGCTCATTGGAGCACTTCGGATTTCAGGATTTGGGATGCTCACTAAGTAAGTATAATACAAATATTTAAAAATTTAAAAAAAGTCTAAAATCTGAATCACTTCTGGTCCTGAGTATTTCCGATAAGGGAGACTCAACCTGTACCTGGTCCTTTGCTGCCTAACTTGAAGAAATTGATGAAGAAAAGAGAAGGAACAGGGCGGCGCCTGTGGCTCAGTCGGTGGGGCGCTGGCCCCATATACCAAGGGTCATGGGTTCAAGCCTGGCCCCGGCCAAACTGCAACCAAAAAATAGCCGAGCGTTGTGGCGGGCGCCTGTGGTGCCAGCTACTCGGGAGGCTGAGGCAGGAGAATCACTTAAGCCCAGGAGTTGGAGGTTGCTGTGAGCTGTGTGGGGCCACGGCCCTCTACCGAGGGCCATAAAGTGAGACTCTGTCTCTACAAAAAAAAAAAAAAAAAAAAAGAGAAGGAACAAAGTCCCCCAAACCATTCAGCCAGTTAGGGGTACCACAGGGATTCACTGTACATGTTCACAATCTCTGCGATTTCAAACTCCACAAAGCTAAGCTCCAAAATCTTTTTCTGGAGAAAGTTTGTGGCAAACTCACCTGGTAGCAATGCTTGTCCTGAGATTACCTATAGTCTTTGTTTATCCAAAAATATTATTTGGCTCTATGTTAGGCAGAGTAACTGCTCCCACAGTCCTAAGATGTCTTCATCCTAATTCCCGGAACCTATAAATAAGTCATGATGAGGGAGAATGAAGGTTGCAGATGGAATTAAAGTTGCTGATCAATAGAGTTTAAGATAGGAGATTATCCCTAATTACCAGATTATCCTGGTGGGCCTAATGTAAGGTCCCTAAATGAGGAAGAAAGAGAAGAGTCAGAATTAGAGGGGATGGGGGCCCGGCGCCTGTACCTCAGTGATTAGGGCACCAGCCATGTACACCGGAGGTGGTAGGTTCGAATCCAGCCCGGGCCTGCCAAACAACATTGACAACTACAACCAAAAAATAGCTGGGCATTGTGGCAGGAACCTGTAGTCCCAGCTACTTGGGAGGCTGAGGCAACAGAATCGCTTATGCCCAAGAGTTTGAGGTTGCTGTGAGCTGTTACACCACAGCACCAGCTTGAGACTGTCTCAAAAAAAAAAAGAATTAGAGAGGGGGCATCACGAGAAGCTCTACAGGCCATTGCTGGCTTGAAAGATGGAGGAGGAAGGGCCTGTGAACCAAGGATCTAGCAACCCCTAGAAGCTTAAGAAAACAAGGAAACAGATTTTCCCCTGGAGCCTCTAGAACAGCGGTTCTCAACCTGTGGGTCACAACCCACAGGAACTGTATTAAAGGGCCACGGCATTAGGAAGGTTGAGAACCCTGGCTCTAGAAGGAACCAGCTTTGCCAACATCTTCATGTTAGCCCAGGGAGACCTTTTTTTTTTTTTTGCCATTTTTGGCCGGGGCTGGGTTTGAACCAGCCACCTCCAACATATGGGGCCAGCGCCCTATTCCTTTGAGCCACAGGCACCGCCCCCAGGGAGACCATCTTGGACTTCCCATCTCTGAAACTGCAAGAGAGTAATATCTGTGTTGTTTGAACCCATGAAATTTGTGGTCATTTGTTATAGCAGCAAGAAGAAATTTTTAAAGATTGTCCTTTAGATGCAGTGCTAAACTGTGAAGTAATGCAATTACTGAGGCTGAGCAGTTGGAGTTTTGAGATTTAGTTAACTGAAACAGAGATTCAAACAGTTGGTGTCTGGTGAGGGCTAGTGGCTACTGCACTTGTCAGCATAGGCCCCTGCTACCCAGCTACTCAAAATGTAGTCCAGGAACCAGCAGCATTAGCATTACCAGGAAGCTTCTTAGAAAATGCAGGCTTTGGGCGGCGCCTGTGGCTCAGTGAGTAGTGCGCTGGCCCCATATACAGAGGGTGGCGGGTTCAAACCTAGCCCCAGCCAAACTCCAAAACAAAACAAAACAAACAAACAAAAAATAGCCAGGTGTTGTGGCGGGCGCCTGTAGTCCCAGCTACTCCAGATGCTGAGGCAAGAGAATCGTCTTAAGCCCAGGAGTTGGAGGTTGCTGTGAGCTATGCTACAGCACTCTACTGAGGGCAACAAAGTGAGACTCTGCCTTTTAAAAGAAAAGAAAGAAAAAAAGAAAAAGAAAATGCAGGCTATCTGCCTGTGTGCATTCCCTGATCTATTAGGTAGAATCCACATTTCCCCCAGTGTTTCCGGGGATCCATGGGGATGTAAACATCTGAGACCCTGTGGTTGAAGCCACCATCCATTTACACATAAATGCTTTTCTCTACAGCATCGGGATACAAAGTCCCTTCATAGAACTTCTCAGGGTACTTTCCCAGACCACACCAGTTTGTTGGGTTTTTTAAATTCTCTATTAGCCAAGGAGACAAATTAACAGCAGCTGTTGAATAGATACCATAGACCAGACCACTGACCATCTGTTATGGACTTAATTTTTGTCACCCCCTAAATTCATATATTGAAGCCATAACTTCTTATTTATTTATTTATTGTTTGAAGCCGTAACTCCTATGTGACTATATTTGGAGGTTAGGTATTTAGGAAGTAATTAAGGTCAAATGAGACATAAGGGTGGGGCCCTATCTGATAGAACTGGTGTCCCTTATAAGAAAAGGAAGAGAGGCTGGGCATAATGGCTCACGCCTACAATCCTAGCATTTTGGGAGGTGAAGGCAGGAGGATCACTTGAAGCCATGAGTTTAAGACTATAGTGAGACTCTGTCTCTACAAAACATAGAACGATTAGCCAGGTGTAGTGACACACACCTGCAGTTCTAGCTACTCAGGCAGCCAAGGCAGGAGGATTGCTTAAGCCCAGGAATTTAAGGCTGTAATGAGCTACGATAATGCCATTGAACTAACCTGGGCAACAGAGGGAAAGCTGTCTATAGAAAAGAAAAAAAACAAAAAAAAACAAAAACAGAGATAGGCACCAGAGAGGCATAAGCACAGAGAAAAGACCACGTGAGGATGCAGCAAGAAGGTGGTCGTCCACAAGAGAGCCCTCACCAGACACCAACCCTGCCAGTCCCTTGGTCGTGGACTTCCCATCTTCCAGAACTGTGATAAAATAAAATTCTGTTCTTTAATCCATTTGATCTATTGTATTTTGTTATAGCTGTCCTACCTAATACCACCACATTTAAGCCTCACAAAGTCCTGCCAGGACGTCTTTTTTTTTTTTTTTGAGACAGAGTCTTACTTTGTTGCCCACGGTAGAGTACCATGATATCATAGCTCACAGCAATCTCAAACTCTTGGGCTCAAGCAATCCTCTTGCCTCAGCCTCCCAAGGAGCTGGGACTACAGATGCCCGCCACAATGCCCAGCTATTTTTAGAGATGGGGGTATCGCTCTTGCTCAGGCTAGTCTCAAACCTGTGAGCTTGGGCAATACACCCGCCTCGGCGTCCCAGATTGCTAGGATTACAAGCATGAGCCTCGGCACCCAGCCCAGGAGGTCTTTTAAATAGAGGCAGCAATACAGATACAAACAGTGACAACTTACTGAGTGCTGCCCTGTATCAGGCAGTTTATAGACCCATATTGAGGCTCTCTGCCTCACTATCCCCAAGTCACAGATGAGACATGAAGTGCAGAGAGATTGAGATGCTGTCCCAAGTCCCACTCAAAATGACAGAGCCTAGGTTTGAGCCACACCTCTACCTTGCTTTCTGCTACAACCATTCTTTCCACCTTTTTTCCTCATGCATACAATAAACTAATTAGATGTACCAAAACTGTATTTCCCCTAAAATTAACTTCTACAACTCTCTCGGCAAAGGCCATACTCTAGGTCCACATTTACCACCAAATGCCAAGACAATAAATTTGAACTAGACATCAATGAACAGGATCCACTTGTAAGATGGATTTTTTTTTTTAAATTGTTCCCATCCAGAGTTTAACAAACTTTTCCATAAAGGCTCAGAGAGTAAGTATGTTCAACTTTGCAGGCCAGATGGTCTCTGCTGCAAGGCCTCAATCTTACCCTAGTGGCACAGAAGCAGCCACAGATGACATATAAACTAATAGGCAGGGCAGCATTCCAATAAAACTTTATTTATGGACAAGAAATTTTTGAATTTCACATTACTTTCTTCCTTTGATTTTATGTAACCATTTACAAATGTAAAAGCTATTCTATCTACAGGGCCGTGAAAAGACAGGTGGTAGGCCAGATTTGGATTGGTCTAATCTAATACAACCCACTGGCCAAGAGGAAAGCTACCAACCAATCTGCAACAACAACAAAAAAATAGCTGGGCATTGTGGCGGGCACCTGTAGTCCCAGCTACTCGGGAGGCTGAGGCAAGAGAATCGCCTAAGCCCAGGAGTTGGAGGTTGCTGGTAAAGGGCTAGATAGTCAACATTTTTGGTTCAGTGGGCCATATGGTCCCCATTATAACTATTCAACTCTGCAGTTGTAACACAAAAGCAGCCACAGTAGCCATAGGGGTGCAGCTTAGGTTCCAATAAAACTTTATTTATAAAAACTGGTGGTGGGCTGGACTTGGCCTTCAAGCCTTAGTTTGCCGATTTCTGCCTTAGGTAGTTATAACCCAAGTGCAATGAGAAGCCCATGCAAAGGAAGGACATATTCTACCTCTTGAAACACCAAGGACAGAAGCAGAACAGTTTCCAACATGAACTTCAAAGTATACAATGCCAGGTCAAGCACTACACACTGACCTTCTCTGCATTCACCACATACAGCTTCTCACCTTGGCAATGACTGCACACTCAAGAGCAGGCAGGCAGCAGCAGCAGCCATTTAGAACTCAGGTGGTAACTAAGATCTTTTGGGACCAAAGTGGAAAACCAGTGAAAGCAACTGCTATAGCCTGCACAGAGAAACAGCTATTTGGGTGGAGGCTGAAAACATTGTCCTTAATAGCAGGTTTAGCAAGCTAAAGCAGTCTACCACTAACACTGCTCCCAGTCAGAGCTGATAGGGCTCTAGAACCAAGTTCTTCAGTTAAAAATAAACACAAGCATGTGAGCTGTCCAAGATGTACTCCTCTTTGAGGTTCTTAGTCCAAAGCTGCCAAAGGGTTCTTTTGCAAAAAAGTGACCCCAAAAAGCCATTAGGGATGAACACCGAGATTTTCAATGCAGAGTTATAACAGATAAAAACTGCACACAACTCAACTGCACACACCAACTGGGGACCAGCCAAATTAATTATGGAATGCCCCTAGTAATGGCATCTTTGCAGTTATTACAAATGATACTGTAGAAAACTCCATAAATTTTTTAAAAATTATTTTAAAAATAATATTGCAGCGAAGAACATACTGCTAGAAGATACTAAGAAAACACTGCATAAAGAAAACGCATGGGCAGGGCACAGTAGCTCCTACCTACAATCCCAGCACTTTGGGAGGCCAAGGCAGGAAGATCGCTTGAGGTTGAGTTTAAGACCAGCTTGGCTAACATAAGGAGACCCCCATCTCTACAAAACAGAGAAAAATTAGCTGGGCCTGGCAGCACGCACCTGTAATCCCAGCTACCCAGGAGCCTGAGGCAGGAGGATAGCTTGAACCCAGGAGTTTGAGCTTTCAGTGAGCTATGATGACACCCCAGCATTCTAGCCCCAGTGACATAACAAAAATGTGGCTCAAAGGACTAGGGAGCCAGCCCCATATACCAGAGGTGGCGGGTTCAAACCCAGCCTCGATCAAAAACTGCAAAAAAAAAAAAAAGGACAAAGAAAAAAAGGAAGAAAATATACTCAGCACACCCAAATGTTTATGCACAGAGAAAAGGGATGAAGAATATATACCTAGAGTGATGCTTTCCAGGAGAAATGTGATTATAGGTAATATTTTTCCTTCCAGCAAATCTGTGTCTTATACCACATACAGCTTTTCTACAATTTTTCTACAATAAACATGCATGGTAATAAGAAAACAAAACCTTCCCAAGTAAAACAAAGAAAAGTTTTACTGATGGTACATAACCATATTATGCAGCCCCTTCAGGGTTATCTGCCCCAAGGAAATAACTTCAAGAGAGAAGCCAACAAAGGTCACAACACTGTAGACAGGAGTAGCCTTTATAACAGTGGACAAATCACAAACTCAAGTCCAGTATGAGGGTCAATAATTCAGGACAGAGCTATCAATACTGCTGCATAACTAAAAATGAGAATGATGAAGTCTCCCTGGCTGCATGGAACATATGAAGGAAATGATGCTGAAATAAAAACAGAACCCATACTGACTTATCCAGTACTGAAACATACAGATAGACAGGAGTAAGGAAAACGCTGGATAGGGAATGTACAGACAAGAAAAGGTTTAGCATGATGGAAATTGTTTCTAGTTTTTAAAAATGGTGTGATCACGGGTGGCGCCTGTGGCTCAGTGAGTAGGGCGCCGGTCCCATATGCCGGAGGTGGTGGGTTCAAACCCAGCCCCGGCCAAAAACCACAAAAAAAAAAAAAAAAAAAAATGGTGTGATCACTTTTTTTTTTTTTTTTTTTTGGTTTTTGGCCGGGGCTAGGTTTGAACCCGCCACCTCCGGCATATGGGACAGGCGCCCTACTCCTTGAGCCATGTGATCACTTTTTAATGGTGTAAATGCAGGCTGCACGAATCAAAGTGGATGAGAAGAGAACACACACGCAGTGAAGACAGCCACAGACAGCTACTTGAACAAGTGTTGTTTTGCTGAACCTTATAACCCCAGGCAGGGGTGACCTGCAGACTGATTTTAGAAATGTGAAAACTGAGGGTTTTGGAGGAGAAGCAATTAATCTAGGCCCACCAGGAAGGAGGAGACAGGGGATATGAACCCATACTTAGCTGACCTAGAACCTGTGAGCCTAAACGTTCAGAGACACCAGGCACTCACAGATTATCAAAACCTGATAATCTTTGGTGCCAATGAAGATTTTGAAAAGCTTCCTGAAGAGACACATCAGTGAGATTCAATTTTTCAAGTACACAGCAGCTTCTAACAGGCATTTGAAAAAGCCATGGTGTTATTATTAACAACGAAATAATAGTTCTCTAGAGAAAAATACAACTACTGAAACAAAACCTCAATGATAGCATTCTCTTTAAGAGCACAATCCATCCCCATAATGACAAATGCTTTGCAACACTGAAACCTCAGCACCAGTCTGAATAAGGCAGAAAGGTTTCTTCACACCATTCAACAGCCTTGCAAGGGACCCAGCTAAGATCTTGGCATGCCTGTTCTTTCTAACAAGGACACAGGCCTCAGTGAAGCTCAATCCAGCAGCTCCGAACACTGCTACTTACAAACCATGGGGTGATGCTCAGCCCTGATTTGACAAGGAAATAAATTATAAAAACAATGAAAGAGAACTAGACTTGACCCTGGTCTAGCAAAATTCCACCATTATCACTGATTCTTTCATTACTTCCAGGAGCAGTGCAGATCAAGATCGTATCTGCCCAATTTTTGCCCATCCATTTATTGGGCAAAATCAGAAAGAGAAAAATCTACCACTGACTCTTTTCTTTTTGACAGCTTCCAAAATGAATCCTAAGTATTTCCCACAGGGAATTCAAAATGACTCAAGTTGGAAGTCGACTTCTTGGTTTAAAAACATATGTAAACAAAAGGTCCTTTTTTTCAGAAATGAGTTTTATTTTCAAGGTTACTTACTGTCAAAAGCCTGTGTATTTACCTTTTTCTCCCTCCAGGTTTACCTACAAGTCAGGATTTTCAAAACCACAACAAATCACACAGCTGTGAGATGTAGCACTGACATTTCATTTAGGCAATGAAACCAGGAATTCCTTTCAAAGAAACTTCTGGGCCGAGCGCAGTGGCTCATGCCTGTAATCCCAGGACTCTGGGAGGCCAAGGCAGGCGGATCACCCGGGGTCACAAGTTCAAGACCAGCCTGAGCAAGACCCTGTCTCTAAAAATAGCCAGGCATTGTGGCGGGTGCCTGTAGTCCCAGCTATTCTGGAGGCTGAGCCAAGAGAATTGCTTGAGCCCAAGAGTCTGAGGTAGCTGTGAGCTATGACACCACAGCACTCTACCTAGGGCGACAAAGTGAGACTCTGTCTCAAAATAATAAAAAAACAAAGAAACTTTTGGGAAAATGCTGTTATTTCCTATTTATCAACACTGACTCAGAAATGCAGGCTTTCAGTACATGGTCCCAATATCACCACATAATAAAATCACTCTCATTCTTGTGACTACAATTAATGGCCTCCAGAGTTACTTTATTTAACAAAGAGCTTCAAGACAAAGCAAAATTTTTCCTATCACTTCTGCATGCCCTGCCATCTGTTCTGAACTCCTCTTCTGCGGAAATCAGTAATGCTTCACCCATAACTATCTCATCCCTCTTGCTGTCTAGTGTCTAAACAGGAAGGCCAGTTTCAAAGAAACCGATAACCCGTTCCTTAAAGTCCTGGGCATGGTGCTAGCTACAAAGAGTGGCCGTACAGATCCGGTCCAGATGGGGAAGGAACTTGGACTCAAAGACCCTCCCTGGCTGGGCCCAGATGCTGCCAGACTCAGCAAGCAACACGGAATGTCGTTTTTTATAAACGCTGTCCCAAAACAAGGCTATGTTTAACTTAAAAGCCAAGCCTTCTGCTCATATCCCTGGATACAAATGATTTTCTTAAAATTTGTATTATTCTAACCAAAAGGATGGTTATTAAAAATAAACCAAGATTTAACAGAAACAGTTTTCTTATGAAAGCGTGGCACAGGGGGAGTTCCAATATTATGCAAGGATCTCATCATATTCTTTTATCTAAGGGGAATGCAATTTTATCACAGCCCCTTCGATAAGCCCTCCTGAAACCCCTCCAGGACACAGCACTCCCAATTTGGAGACAAAAGTGAAAACATCTTTGAAAACAATGATGTGGCTGGCAAACTGTGTACATCTTTGCAAATGTTTTTCCACCCACCACAAGCCTGGGTTTTCTAGGAAGGTCATCGGTTTCCGGGTCAAAAACATTCTAGAAGTCATCAGCAATAGAGGAATGAAGATTCAGCATCCAGCAAGGTGAGTTCCTGGGTTTTGCACCTAAAGTTCAAGATCCGAACAACCTGGGAAAATCAAGGGCAGAAATTTCCATGAGGATGGAAGTTATTACTTTAAAAATACAGTCAGAAATTATTTTACATGATTATCATTTAGATGATTTTCCACTATTTTCTGATTTTAAAAGTTAACTCCTGCAACACAATATATATAAATATACTTAAAAATACTTAAAAGAAGTGATTCTTATAAGAATGTATATACTTCATATGAATCTGCAGCATAAATCAATCACATTCTCTATTATTGCAAGTCAGTGGAGGCTTTCATAAATTAAGAAAAGACCTTTGAATAAACAAATGATTACAGTTAACTCTGTTCATTGAAGAAAATGTGGAACAGCACACACCCAGAACAATATGAACAACCACCAAGTTTGAAATTGGGTATGTAAATTATTACAAAGACCTATAGAGGAAAAGCATAGAGGTAAAGAAAGACATACATAGAAATTTTTCTGCAACATTTCCACAGATCTAAACTCATTCTCAAACAAAAAGGTTTTCTGAGAAAATAGTAACAGATGGTGCAAAAAGAACAAGATCTCCACATGAAAAAGAGTGAAATTGGACTTCTATCTCCTACCATACAAAAAAATTAACTCAAAATGAATCACAGACCTATCAGAATTCAAACTATAAAACTCTAACTTTAGGCATAAATCTTTGTGACCTTGGGTTAAGCCATGATTTCCGAACTATAACACCAAAAGTGTAAGCAACAATACAAAAAAATAGATAAACTGGTTTCATCAAAATTACAAACTTTTAGGTCAGGTGAGGTGGCTCATGCTTGTAATCCTAGTACTGTGGCAGAAGGATCACTTGAGGCCAGGAGTTGACCAGCCTGGCAACATACCAAGACCCAGCCTCTAATATACACACATCCATACACATATATACAAAAAAATGTATACACATTATAAGAAAAGAGAGAACTGTATTCAATTTGTAATACTCAAGTCACATTTGACTTCTGCAATTACAAGAGGAGCTCAACATGACTCATAATCATCTTTTGTTATTGGTATACACTGAGTATGACAATTTATTTTATTTTATTTTGGGAAAGAGTCTCACTTTGTCACCCTCGTGACAGAGGACCGGGATGACATAGCTCACAGCAACCTCAAACTCTTGGATTCAAGCAATTCTCTTGCCTCAACATCCCAAGTAGCTGGGACTATGGGCACCAGCCACAATGCCTGGCTATTTTTAGAGAAAGGGTCTCACTCTAGTTCAGGGTGGTCTCAAACCCGTGAGCTCAAGCGATCTGCCCACCTTGGCCTCCCAGAGTGCTGGGATTACAGGAGTCCCTGCATACAGCCAAGAGTATGACAATTTTAATACAGTTTTTCCTTTCTTTAAATGTGTATACTTTTTTGGGCACCTTCTGTGTATGTGTGTGTTTTAATTAAAAACTTCTATGCTTTAAATGGTACCATCAAGAAAATGAAAAGACAACCCACAGAATGGGAGAAAACGCTTGCAAAGCACACATCTGATAAGGTACTGCCACCCAGAATATACAAAGAACTCACACAAATTGGTAATAACCCAATTTAAAAAATGGGCATGGTGGGTGGTGCCTGTGGCTCAGTGAGTAGGGCACCGGCCCCATATACTGAGGGTGGCGGGTTCAAACCCGGCCCCAGCTGAACTGCAACCAAAAAATAGCCGGGCGTTGTGGCAGGCGCCTATAGTCCCAGCTGCTCAGGAGGCCGAGGCAGGAGAATCGCGAAAGCCCAAGAGCTGGAGGTTGCTGTGAGTCCTGTGACATCATGGCACTCTACCAAGGGTGGTAAAGTGAGACTTTGTCTCTACAAAAAAAATAAAATAAAATAAAAAAATGGGCATGGTATCCTATCATATGTTGCCCCAAAGTGGATATACAAATGGCCAGTAAGTGTATGAAAAGATATTGAACATCATTAACCATTAGGGAAATGCAAATCAAAACCTTCACACCTACTAGGATGGCTATAATCAAAAGACTAACAACAAGAAGTATTGGCAGGGAAAGGGAGAAACTGTAACCCTTCTACACTGCTGGAGAGGATGAAAAATGCCACAGCTACTTTGGAAAACAGCCTGGTTTCTCAAAAAGATAAACATAACATTATCCTATGACTCAGCAATTTCACTCTTAGGTGAAGATAATTAAAAACACAAGGCTGCACGAAAACCTATACATAAATGTTCACATTAGCATTATTCATAATAGTCAAAAAATGGAAATATCCCAATCACTCATCAACTGACAGATGGATAATAAACCGGTATGCATGCAATAGGACAATAATATTCAGCCACAAAAAGGAATGCAGCACTGACGCTGCTACAATGGGGAAGAACCTCAAAACAGGATGCTGAGCAAATGATGCCAGACACAAAAGTCTGCACAGGGTATGACTACATTGATATGAAATATCCAGAACAGGCAAATCCACAGAGATGGAAGCAGATTAGTAGTTGTCAGGGCTAGGGTAGGGGGAATGGGGAGTGACTGATAATGGGAATACGGTTCCTTTCTGGGGTGATGACAATGTTCTGAAATTGGAGATGGTGGTGGCATGATCCTGTGAATATACCATGAAATACTGAATTGTGAAGGCAGACTTACACTTTTTATTTGTAAATCCTTCTTCTCCATGGTTTGACATCCTCATTTTCTACCTAAATTTACCTCCCAATATTCTATTATGAACATCTCAACACATAAGAGTTAAAAGAATGGGGCGGCCTTTGTAGCTCAGTGAGTAGGGCACCGGCCACATATACCGAAGCTGGAGGGTTCAAACCAGGCCTGGACCAGCTAAAACAATAATGGCAACTACAACCAAAAAATAGCTGGGCATTGTGGCGGGCACCTGTAGTCCCAGCTACTTGGAAGGCTGAGGCAAGAGAATCGCTTAAGCCCAAGAGTTTGAGGTTGTTGTGAGCTGTGACATCACAGCACTCTACCCAGGGCGACAGCTTGAGACTCTGTCTCAAAAAAAAAAACAAAAGAGTTAAAAGAATGGTTCAGTAAACACCCACATTCCTACCATCCACATTCTGCAATTAACACTTTGCTTTTACCACCAAACATATTCTTGAAGTGTTTCTAAGGAAGTTACAGATATCAGTACCACTGATCTATACACACTCAGGGATGTTTCTCCCTGTATTTCAACTTTTTCATGACTTCTTAAACTTCCAAAGTATCTCAGCTCAAACAATACAGAAGTTGACACAGAGAACAATAAACTATACCGCAGACCCCACTAACTTCCTCAACTGCCACATGGTCACCTTTATTATACTATCTGGAGCAGATCCTTCCAACTCCCTCAGTGAGGGAACTCATTCAGTGTTTTCTCCATGTTCCCTGCATGCAAGTTAAGACTGAATGGGGAGATGAAGTTAAGACTGTGCACAGGGTGTTATCTGGCCTTCTTCCCTTTTAAACATTTCCCTGAATAAATAGAATCTTCCAGCACATTATCAGTAACAGCATTGTGACAGCTGGTCTCACAAGCGTCTTTCAAGTTACCTGATCCTTTCATTGTTCTTGGACATTTAGGTGATTTCCATTTTTAATATCCTGGGAAAGCCAGTCATTGGTTCCCTGCAAGAGTTCTTTCTTAAGAGAATCTTCTCCCTACCCACAGTCCCCAAGACAGTTGGCCTACGTCAGGGGTCAGCACATTTTCTCTGTACGGAGCCACAAAGTAAACAGTTTAGGCTTTTCAGGCCAAGCAGTATCTGGGACACAACTCAACACTATTGCTTTGGCACAAAAGCAGCTACAGATATGGGTTGGGCTGTATGAAGACGATAGAAGTTCACTCACAAAAATAGATAGCAGGTAAGGCTGTGGCTTGTCAAGTTCTGACCTAAGTGGTTATGATGAAGTCAAGAACCCTACATCCATGCCAGATGCAGTGGCTCATGCCTGTAATCCTAGCACTCTGGGAGGTTGAGGCAGGAGGATCTCTTGAGCTCAGGAGTTCGAGACCAACCTGAGCCAAGAGTGAGACCCCTATCTCTAAAAAATAGCCAGGTGTTGTGGCAGGTGCCTATAGTCCCAGCTACTTGGGAGGCTGAGGCAAAAGGATTGCTTGAGCCCAAGAGTTCAAGTTGCTGTGGGCTATGTACTCTACCAGGGGGGCAACAAAATGAAACTCTGTCTCAAAAAAAAGAAAGAAAGAAAGAAAAATAAATATTAGGTGGGTGTTGTGGTGGGCACCTTTAGTCTCAGCTACTCAGGAGGCTGAGGCAGAAGGATCGCTTGAACCAAGGAGTGTGAGGTTCCTGCAATCAAGGCTGACGCCATGGCACTCTAGCCTGGGCAACAGAGTGACACTGTCTCAAAATAAAAATAAAAACAAAAACAAAAAAACCCTTCCCTCCAACTAGACCTGAGTGACACCAAGGTAGACCAATCAAATCCTGCTCCAAGAAACAAAATCAGGACTCTGAGTTACTGACCAAGCTGGTCTTAGGCAAGTTAAGTGGGAAAGTCACAGAGCCCAAGGCAGGCATGTTGGTCACAGGCCAGCAGGTGAAGGAGTGAAAGAAGTTGGTCAGACAAGAGAGGATGATAAAGCAGATGCACAGGAAAGACAACAAGGAAAACACACCAACTTCTTCCCTGCCCTAGGACCTGTGCACATGCTACTTCCTATGTTGTTATCCTTTCCCCAGATCGGCAAATAGCAAATTGCTTTCCATTCTTTAGATCAGTGGTTCTCAACCTTCATAATGCCATGACCCTTTAATACAATTCCTCCTGTTGTGGTGACCCCCGACTATAAAATTATTTTCACTGCTAGCATAGGGTCGCAGCATTAGGAAGGTTGAGAACCATTGCTTTAGATCTTGATTTAAATGGCACCTTCCCAGAGAGCCTTTCCCTGCTCGCCTCCAAAACTGTTCCCATTTGCCATCCTCATTAATTGTTTCCTAAATGCCTGTTTTTCTGTCCACGTCCCACCTATTATACTGTATACTGGCTGAAGGCAAGGACTATGGCTGTCTTGGCCTCAGCCATAACCACAGAGCACAGCTGGGATAGACAGCTGTGAATGAATAGAAACCTAGACAAAGACTGGAGGAGTCATCCAACACTGTTCCATTTTCTCTGAGTCCTGGTTACACTTCCTATACTTTTCTGCAAATTCCTACTAAGCCCTTTGTCCCTGGGCAGGCCTCATCCATGCTCCCAAATACTCTCTGGCCAGGTAGCACACCTTGGGAAGGTCCTCTCTGAGAATGTATCATGGTCTGCATTCTGGGCTCCATAACACTTTCTAAATACATGATGAAACCCCCTCCTCCACAGATCTCCTAAGTCCTGGAATCATCTCCTCAAACTGCCACTAGGCTGGCACTCTGAATAACCCCAAATTCAGAGTCTCAATCACTCAGGACAGCCAACTTCCTGTCCTGTTCCTTTTGGGGGAAAGTACATGGGGATGGACCCAGTGAAGCTGAGAATACCCTCCCTCAACTATTGTATTTTCCCCGAGTTCTCCGAGTCTCACAATTCATTAACAGCAGTTATCAAAATTACAACCTTAATGCTAGATGAAAAAGCAATTATATTTTAGGTTTCCTCAATCTAATGAGAAAATGAAAGCAAGAATAAAAACAAAAATAAATTCTAAATACATTTCTATTGGCTTCCAGCAAGGCTGGAGCAGGATCCAGCAGCACACTGGACATTTAAGCCACATTTTCCATGTCAGACACCAAATATATACTAAGCACAGCAGAGCCTATGGCAGAAGGACCATAGGCTCAGGGAAGGCATTTTTTTTTTTTTTGCAGTTTTTGGCCAGGGCTGGGTTGGAACCCGCCACCTCCGGCATATGGGGCCAGTGTCCCACTCCTTTGAGCCACAGGCGCCGCCCAGGGAAGGCATTTTTTTGCATTTTTTTGCAGAGATGCCAGGTATAGCTGGGACTCAACTTCCAATCAAAACTCTAGCCTAGTCTGGTGGGGACCTCAGCAACATAGTTTGACCCCTTCAGATCCTGATTTCCTCACTCATTTGGAGTTTTTACTTTAAAAGCAGAAAGCATGACACAAGAGTGCAGACTGAATGATGGAGACTAAATCTCAGGTGGGTCATCCTGGAGAAAGATGCTGAGATGACAAGGGGATGGGAAGGGCAGACTTACACGATCATGCAGAACATCATGAAGACATTCCACAGGGCGATGAAAATTCGAAAATATCTGAGGCTCAGTAGGAATTCTCGGATGTTGTCACCTGGAAAGTCACAAAGCACTTTTATTGCACAGCTAACATTGTTTTTACTGTCACTGTTGCAGTGGACTTTTGTGATTTCTGTCAATCCTGTACCCACTGCCTTTACCTTTGGTGACAGTATAACTTATCCCTTGGGTCTCCTCTGCTCCCGTCTTCAGCACTTAGGTTGTGGCTGCCATTGACCAATCCTCCAAGAGTACCACATCCTCTGCCTCTGGTTGGCTCAAGGAGAGGCATATGACCCAACTATGTCCAACAAAAGTCTGCCCTGGAACTTCTGCCCCCAAGTACTAGGAAAGAAACACTCTCTGCCAGGCTTGCTGGGCTAGGAAGATGTTAGCTTAGTGCTTTAGTGGAGAGGCTAGCAAGCTATGGCCCATGAGCCAAATCCAGCCCCTGCCACCTGTTTTTTTGTGAGCTAAGAATGATGTGTAAATTTTTTTAATAAGAAAAAAAATCAAAGAAATATTTTATGAAACACTAAAATTCATGAAATTCAAATTTCAGTGTCTATGAATAAAGTTTTACCGGCACACAGTCACATTCATTGATGTGTCGTCTCTGGCTGCTTTTATACTACAACAGCAGAGTTGAGTTGTCACATCATACATGATTGTGGTCTACAAAGCCTCAAATATATATCATGTTGCCCTTTACAGAAAAATATGTCAACCCATATTCTAGGTTTATCTTTCCCAACACAAGCCAAATAACAGTGAAACCAACATAGAAGAAAGGAGAATTGAGAGATGGAGAGTCAAATGCTAAAGGGCTGGTTTGCAACCTGAACCCTGGGATGCCTTAAAGTAATTCTACCCTTTGGAATTTTCAATTTGCTTTAACCAAAAGCTGGATTTGCACTGTTTAAACTAAAAGCATCCTAATTCAGGCACCTAAAAGGAGAAGTTTGCTTTTGTGATTACTTATTCTGGTTCCCCCTCTGATTCTAAGGAAAGGAAACCCCTCCAAGGGGAGCCAATTTGGCACCTTAAGACTCCAGAGTACTGGGTTCCAAAACCTTTCTCCAGGGTTCTAAATTGATCACCCTCCAGAATGGAAAGAACAAATCCAGACTACAAGATTGCTACCCAAAGTGTCTGCAAACTGGGGGCTGTTTGGTAAGTACAGAAAACAGAACAAAAGCTCAGACACTTCCAACAACCTGACATCACTGCACCATCTAAGCTTGTGATGCCACTTGTTTTTTTTTTTTTTTGTAGAGACAGAGTCTCACTTTATGGCCCTCGGTAGAGTGCCATGGCCTCACACAGCTCACAGCAACCTCCAACTCCTGGACTTAAGTGATTCTCTTGCCTCAGCCTCCCGAGTAGCTGGGACGACAGGCGCCCACCACAACGCCCGGCTATTTTTTGGTTGCAGTTCAGGCGGGGCCGGGTTTGAACCCGCCACCCTCGGTATATGAGGCCAGCGCCTCACCAACTGAGCCACAGGCGCCGCCCGATGCCACTTGTTTTTAAGTTAAGAACACTTTTTAAATTTTTTAATGAGAAAAAAAAAAATCCAAAGAGTATTTTATGAAACACTTCAAGTCTTGCTGAACATGGTTTAGATAAGTCTGGTATTATCCAACCAACAGAGTCATCCACATGCAGCACAAGCTGTGTAGGGTGGGTCAAGCATGGGCTAGAAATGTTAAGAACTGCATCCATCCCCAGGATGTAGGATGTTTGAGAGGTGCTGTGCAGCAAAACCCTTCCCCCAGCCTCAGATCATGAAAGTTGGCCACCAACAGATGCTGACAGGTTACTCATTCCAGGCAACAGCTGCATACAAGGAATACAGGGAGGAATAAGACAGGTGTCCTTGACCTAAGGAGTGTGCAGGGAAGACAAATACTAAATCACATTATGTAATTATTCCCCATGATGACTGCTCCGGTGGGAAAGCTCAGGTGCCCTGGGAACACACAATGGGAAGGACCTAAACTGGCAGGTGCACCTGGCATGGGGTGAGAATTAGCCTTTCAGAGAAATAACTGAACTTCAAGCTCCAACCTCAAATATGGGCAGCTTCTAGCAACTCAAATCCCAGCTCTGCCCTTCTGTATAGGTGACCTGGGCTAGGTCGCTTGACCATCTGTACTTCTTTCTTCCTGTGGAAATGGGAGTAACAGGAGGCTGGGAAGACATAGTCCCTGGCACACATGAAGCTCTTAACAAATACAGCCATCAGGAATCAGCCAGGCAGGCTCGGCGCCTATAGCACAGTGGTTACAGCGCCAGGCACATGCACCAAGGGTGGCAGGTTCAAGCCCGGCCTGGGCCAGCTAAACAACAATGACAACTACAACAAGAAAACAGACAGGTATTGTGACATCACGGCACTCTACCAAGGGCAACATAATAAGACTCTGTCTCAAAAATTAAAAAAAAAAAAGGAATCAGCCAGGCAAAGAGAATGAAGGATGAAAAGCACCTCCCACGGGGGAAGCAGAAGGTGCAGAGTCCTGGCTGGAAGAAGCCTTGAGGGAGAGTAAAGCATGCTGACAAAAGGCAGACCCAGAAGCATGCAGGAAGCTACTGATTAGGCCACAGGAGCCCTTCCTGTCATCCCTGTCACTGAATCTCCTGCCACTTCTGAGCCCTTGTGCCAAATTTCCTCCCTGCCAAAACTCTAACTCAGTTCTATACAGCACAAGCCTAGGACCTTCCACATCATGCTTAAATAATACACGGCTACTGAGTGTATAAATACACATATATGAATGAATGGAAGGATGGGTGGATGGTCTAGTGATTAAGTGTACAAAATCTGGAGTCAGTAAGGGGCCTGGCACAGTGGTTCATGCCTGTAATCCTAGCACTTAGGATGCTGAGGTGGATGGATTGCCTGAGCTCACAGGTTCGAGACCAGCCTGAGCAAGAGCGAGACCCCCATCTCTAAAAACAGCCAGGTGTTGGGGCGGGCACCTGTAGCCCCAGCTACTCGGGAGGCTGAGACAAGAGAATTGCTTAAAACCAAGAGTTTGAGGTTGCTGTAAACTGTGATGCCATGGCACTCTACCAAGGGTGACAAGTGAGACTCTGTCTCAAAAAATAAAAATAAATAAATAACAAAATCTGGAGTCAGAAAAACTCAGGTTCCAATCCTGACTCTGACAATGATTTGCTGGTCACAAGCAAGTCAAGCCACATCTTAAACCTCAGTTGCCTCATCTGGAAGATGGGAAAGTAATCTTTACCTACTAGGGATGGAGATGGAATGAAACACTACTAGAATGCACCTAAGAGGGTAGCCAACTGGGTTCAGGCCCTTAATAAGGGGGGCTGTGGTACTGTCTTCAAACCCTCTCCTCCTCAGGGTTCCCACCATGCTTCTGCAATGCTCCATCACAGCACCTGCTGCCTTGACTGTGATACTATCTGCTCAAAGGGCCTTTCCTCCATACACAGATTGCAGGAACAGTAATGCTATCACCATCTTATGACTCCCTATCAGTGACATCCTCACTTGATATCACCTCCTTCACCAACTGTTCCTTGTTTAGGAACCACTTGTCCTACCCCATGGTAAGTTCCACTCTGCCTTCCTTATTTCTGCTGCATCACAGCACCCACTACAGTGGCCACCATGTAGTAGCTGCTCTGGTGAATGAATAAATGAATGAATGGATATAACTGTCATGTGTAAGTCCTATTAGACTCCAAATAGTCACATGAATAAACTCATCAGGAAGTATAAATTCTAGGACTCCCAGGGCCCAGATAGGTGAAATGACATAAATAAGAAGAGGTTGAGGCTGGAATAAGGCAGAGTCCAAAAGCTCTCCCTTAACAGGGTCCTGCTTTTCAATCCTACTCAATAGATCCCAAGCACTCTACTGAATCTTTGAGCTACAGGATGTTCTGATTTTTCCCAGAAAATAAGACATATAAATGTTTATGTAAAGTCTCCTGAATTACTCAAAATCTAATGTTGGCATCTAACTTAAGAAAAGGAAAAAAAAAAAAAAACAGACCTGCAAAGAACTGAAAGTAACTACGACTTGTGAGTCTATTTATTCATCTATTCATCCGCAGACACTGGAGTACTGACACTTCAAGGACCCGGAGAGAACCAAGACAAGCTAGGGCCACTTCTCTGGAGCTCACAGTCAGGTGTGAGGGGCAGATATTAGCCAGATGAGAGCACACATAACAGCAAATTATAACTGTAGGAAGTGATGTGAGCGCTGACTTAGAGGAAAAGTCTGGTGAGAGAAAGAAGTAGGTGACAAAGGTAGGCATAAGAAATAGCTCACCCTGGGAAGCGCCTGTGGCTCAAAGGGGTAGGGCGCCAGCCCCATATGCCGGAGGTGGTGGGTTCAAACCCAGCCCCGGCCAAAAAAAAAAAAAAGAAATAGCTCACCCTCAGGTCCACCTTTCTCTCTCTCTCTAGGCCTGTCTCTCTAGGACTTGGTGAGAGAAAATCGTCTTCTCTAAAGTGACTGCAAAATTCCAGGGTTCAGAAAAGAGACCTTACCTGTGCTGGGCTCCCTGGATTCCTCCCCAAAGCCCTGCGTGTCCTTCTTCTTCCTAAAAGGAGGAGCAGACAGTACAATGGGATACAAAGACCATTCAGTCCTCTGATACTGACACCCAGCTCGGAGGACCGCAAAAGCTAAACTTCAACCCTAGCCCTGCCGCTAACTTACTGTGTGACCTCGGACAGCACCACGTCCCTTTTCAGTGCCGCCACTGCCCTACCACTCATAGCCAGGTCTGCAGCACCGACATTCTACAGGGTGATCGGTTGGAGGTTGCCGGATGTGGGGCTGAGGGTCCAGGGAAGGGCTGCTTCTTGAGGGATAGGACTGAGGCTCTCTGGGGATGTGAGGAAAGGGAGCCTGGGGTAATTGTGGATCTGGATTTTTAAGTCCTGGGGTGTGGCGGAGGGTCAGAGAAGGATAAACCAGTCCGGGGGCGTGGCCAGAGGGCGGGCTGAGACGTGTGGGCAGGGTCCGCGACAAGTGGGGAAGCTCACGCTCGCAAGGGCGGGGCTACGGGTTCCCCGGGTGGAGCCGCCGTCTGGAGCGGCCTACTCACAGCTTAAAGTTGAGCACCGCCCCAGCATTCATCAGCAGCGTCCTGCAGAGGGACAATTACGATTACTGGGACTGTCCTCCGCCCTGTCTGGGTCTCTATTCCCAGCCTCTGCTTCCCCCTAATTACCCGAACAGCAGGATATCCCCGATCATCTTTACAGCCGAGAGTCGGACAGAACCGGAAGCGGAAGTTCCTGGGAGGGTGGGACGAGGAGAACGAGCCGACCAATCCCTAAGTAACACTGATGGCAGCTGGGCCAATGGAAGGCTAGCACAGAGAGGGTTCCGCCCCCTGCAGCCCAGGCTCCCCCAGCCCACTTCAGGAGAACGCTAGAGCCCTCGCCTCTGGTGAAGCCTGGTAGGTCAGGGAAGAAAGGACGGACACCTGACACCCCTCACCGGGTGGAGCCTCCCAGGGAAGGGATTGGGTCACATGTGGGAAGCGTGCTACGCATGCGTAAAGTCTAGCTTCCGGCAGGATTACTCTGGCAGCGATTCCCTCTTTCTTGCTGGGCTACCGAATTGGGTTTCCGGAGAAACCCTCTAACCTCTGAACTGCGTAAGAGGCGAGGTCCTGACACAGAGGGCACCCACAACACGGCGCCTCATCTGGGCTGCAGAAGGGGTCTTTCTGGGCGCCACGGGAGTCGGGGATCCCCACAGAGCGAGCAGTCCCCATGGGGGTGGGGGTCGTGTCGGGGTCCTGACTCGTGAAGCCCCACGGTGGACGTAGGTCCTGACTGAACGGACCTTAGGGTCAAGAAGGTCTTGACGAGACTCCATAGAGGACTGGGGGTCCTAACCGACCTCCACCAGGGATGGGGATTCTGACTGATGGTGTCCCACCAGAGAGTAAGGGTCCTGACTAGATTCCACAGAGGACGGATATCCTAATTGGGCCCCAAGGGTGACAAAGTCCTGGCTGATCCTGCCTTGCAGGGACTGGTATCCCGCCTTTGAGCTCCGTGGGGGACCCCCCTGGTGGACAGCCCATCTGTCCCTCTCGCCTTCCTCCAGGGCCCCGCAACCCCTTTTGCTGCACTGAATGGGGTCATGGAGTCCCAAGGGGTAGAGAATGGGATTCGCGACAGTCCAGCACCATGGGACTGGACCGCCCCACCACTGATGCCGGGTTGGACTGTCGCCCCTCCTCTCCTGCGAGGGCCGGGTCTGGGGTGGCGCCTGGCGGGCGGAGGCGGGCCCACCGGCGGGGGCGCAGTAGCGGGGCCTTGGGGCTGCAGGACGGACCGGGTCTGTGCCCGGGTTAGTACCCGGTGGACACCATGGACCTGCTCTCGGCTCTGAGCCTGGGCGAACTGGCGCTCAGCTTCTCACGGGTGCCGCTCTTCCCAGTCTTCGACCTCAGCTACTTCATCGTTTCCATTCTCTACCTCAAATATGAGCCAGGTAAGCCCCAGGCGGGGGGGCTGGAGGGATCTGGTAAGGTGGGGAGGGGAAAACTCGGGGGTCGCGGATGAAAAAGGGGGGGCACAGACCCAGGGACTGGATCGGGGGAGTAGGCAGATGCTGAGATCGTGGAGTTCTCCCACGCTGTCGCATACCGAGCGGAGAAGCCCCCAGAATGGCGAGGCTGGGGGAGGGGAAGCAGATGTGGGCGGAAAGGAGGGTGCTTATTGGGGGAGGGGGAAACAGGCAGGCAGAGAGCAAGTCCGGGGTAATCATAGATCAAGGCTGCCTGAACTTGGGCAAGGGGCATAGGTAGGTGCGAGGCTGCAAGTGAGGGTCGGCGCTGCTGCCCGAGCCAGATGTCCTGGCCGCTCGCAGCTATGACCTCCCTCCTTGCCCTTGGCACGCGGAGTGGGTGCAGCAGCTGAGTGTCTATATAAGGGCCGCTGTGCCTGGGGGCTGTGATCAGGTTCAGCGAAAGTGACACCGGTGCCCCTCCTCTCCACTCCCTCCCCTTTCCCCATTGCCTGGCCTGCTGGTTCTTGGTGCCCGACCGTACTGGCTTTTCGAGCCCGGCGGGAATTCTTTCAGTCCTGTCCCTGGATCCTTTCCATGGTACAGAACCTGCTGTAGGGCGGGGTGATTTGGGGTCAGCTTCCTCCCTCAACTCCAAACCCCCATGCCTCTATGAAACGGCAGCAAAGTAGACCCTGCTTCTTAGATTATATTTAAAAATATATATATATTAAAGGAAAATGAATGGCCTCCTTACAATGTGTTATTTTTATGCAAGGTTCACCATTAGCGAATGTTTTTGTTCATCTGCTGTTATTTTAATTTGTTCTAGCACACCAGAAAACTTAATGGACAGTAGAATTTAGCTTTAGAAAAGAGATCAAGTACTCCAAACTTTGTGACCCTTTGTTCCACTTAGATATAAATTACCCCTAAATCTCAGAATGTAAATAGCCTGTTCTTTTCTAGATGATAAAAATAGGTCTCATGTTTACTAAAAACTAAAGCTGAAAAGCACAAAGGAAAAAAGAGATAATTACCATCAACATAGTGGATAGTGGTGGCCACCTTTCCTGATCTCTCTTCTGCTCATTTATGCCTATGTAGTTACAGACATAAATTCACAATCTTAGGCAAACAGGATCATACTCAACTTGCCAGGCATTTTTTTTTTTTTTTTTTTTGGCCGGGGCTGGGTTTGAACCCGCCACCTCCGGCATATGGGACTGGCGCCCTACTCCTTGAGCCACAGGCGCCGCCTTGCCAGGCATTTTTTAATTCTATTTTTGCCTCCCACATTCCAGAACCTATTTCCTTAAAAGCTATTCTGGAAAGCAGTTACTTTGCAAAGCAAAATACGCTTTTGTATTGTTCTAGTGTGAACATGGGGTTACATTTCCTTTCTAGGGAAGAATTCTGGTATCTCAGTCCAGTACCCTGGGCAATTTTGGTAAAATGTAAAACTGAGGAGGATAGGAGCCCTGTGGGGGTTTAGGACACTAATGTATGGAGAAAAGAGGTGTCCAAACTGCCTGGGTACCTGCAGGAAGGATTGAGATATTTCTGTAGGAGTCCCAGAGTAAACCATCTGAGCTGGAAGTTCTCAAGCCTAAAGGTTCCAGAAGTGTCGAAAGGTGGCTCTTTACCCTGACTGTATATGAGACAATCCAGGGGCTTTTAAATACCTCCTCCCATCTCTGCTCTAGTAATTAAGTCAGAATATCAAGTTCCCCTCCCCCAGTGATTGCTGCTTGCTATCAAGATACCCCAACCAGTTCTACCTCCTCCTCTTATACCTAGGAAAATAGGAAATAGTGGCTCAGGTATCTTAAATACACAAAGAGCCTGTGGTCCCATAACTGGTAAATGATGGCCTTTGGACACAAACCCAGTTCTGTTTGGCTCTAAGAATCAGTACGATTGCTCCAAGGTAGTTGATTGCCTTAAAAAGTAAGGCATTAGACTGAACTGTTACCCCTTAGTTTGGCGTGTGTGGTGAGCTTCTGTTAGTGCTTCTACTCAGAATCTATGTGCTGGTCCCAATACAAAATGTCAGTGTAGAATTCCATGTTGAGAAATTCAGAATTTCAGCCAAGTGTGATGACTGAGGGGCTGAGGTAGGAGATCTCTTGAAGTCAGGAGTTCCAGACCAGCCTGGGCAACATAGAAAGACCCCTGTCTCTTAAAAATTAAAGAAATTAGCTGGCCATGGTGGCTAGCACCTGTAGTCCCAGCTACTCAGGAGGCTGAAGTGGGAGCATCACTTGAGCCCAGGAGTTCAAGATTACAGTGAGCTATAGTCACGCCACTATATTCCAGCCTAGTCAACACACCCTCTCTAAAAAAAATTTTTTTTAATTAAGAATTTCAGCATTCCTTTTGGCCAGCCATGCCATCTTTTAGTAATTCACCAAAATGATGAACACACAGGGAGACAGGAGAGGTACCTGATACACATACACTAGACCTTTTCGAAAACATAGAGTTGATCCTTTGGCCACATACACATGAATAGGTAAGAAAGATGATATTGTCTACATTAAGGAAATGGGTATTGTTCAAAACAGCGTGCCACACAGATGTCACCATGACAAAACTGGAAGTGTTTACAGTGTTACCCAGCATGCTATTGGCATTGTAAACAAACAAGTTAAGGGCAGGATTCTTGCCAAGAGGATTAATGTTCTTATTGAGCATATTAAGCACTCTAAGAGCAGAGATAGCTTCCTAAAATGTATGAAGGAAAATGATCAGAAAAAGAAGGAAGCCAAAGAGAAAGGTACCTGGGTTCAATTGAAGCACCCGCCTGCCCCTCCCAGAGAAACTCATTTTGTAGGAATCAATGGAAAGGAGCCTGAGCTGCTAGAACCTGTTCTGTATGAATTCATGGCATAATAGGTATACAGTGTAGCACACAGGAGAAGCAAAAGAACCGGCTAAAAGCGGGCATAAGGTGTGGACCTATTCTGTATGTATTCATGGCATAATAGGTGCACAGCATAGCACACAGGAGAACCAGTTGAAAGGGGGCATGAGATGCTGGAACCCATTTCCCCATGAATTCATGGTGTAATAGACATAGCAAGCTTTGTCGTGTCCAATGGACGTGTCCAATGTCGTGTCCCCCTGAGCTGCTGGAACCTAGTTCCTATGAATTCATGGCACAATAGGTGTATAAAACAAAAGGTGACTGTAAAAAAAAAAAAAATTCAGCACAGTGATAGCATAATATTAAGCTAAGTAGGGGGCCCTTTTGAGCTCAGGGTCCCATGAAGCCAGCCCTAGCTGATTATGAGAGCCACACTGGCTTTAAGGTGAAAAAAACTTTAGAATTGGGAGTCATTGCTGCCTCTAGCACTGGATAAACACCAAGCAGGTTTCTTCACCTATGTTCATCTGTGAAATAGGATCATTGGTAAAATAATCTCAGACTCCCTTTCCTGGCTACAATGAACATCTTTGGAGTACTTTATCAGTGATAGGGTCTAAGAAGAGATCTGTGAGTGATGCTTATATTTATTTGGAAGTATGTGGAGGAATGTATGATATTACCTGAGGTACTGGCATTTTATGGGTCAGGCTTTCTCAAGACTCCTGAGTAAAGATGAAGCTGAGTGTGATCCTTAGCTGAGTAGCGTCTATGCCACCTGGGAGCCAGGTAAAAATGTAGGGTCTCGGCACCTCCCTCCCTCCCTCTGCTGAATCAAAGTCTGTATTTGACCAAGATTCTCAGATGATTTGTGAGCATGCTGAAGTTTGCAAAAAGATGAACTGAAAGAGTCAGGAACTGTTTATTAAACCTAGAGCTCTTTAAGGGCATGGAGGTCTGAGTCTGCCTCACTTGCAGGACTCCCAAGTTCCATACAAAAGGAGAGAAGGAAGCAGTGGGTAACTGGCTGCATAATTGAAGAAATGAATGAATGAATGAATGAATGACAACTCTATGTATCTTAAGCCCTGATCCATCAAAAAAACCTCTAATACTTCTCAAACTGGGCAGACTTAACTGGGAAGATTTTAAAAATCCTTTTGTCTGGTGGCGCTTGTGGCTCAGTGAGTAAGGCGCCGACCCCATATACCGAGGGTGGTGGGTTCAAACCCAGCCCCGGCTGAACTGCAACCAAAAAATAGCTGTGCGTTGTGGCTGGCGCCTGTAGTCCCAGCTGCTCGGGAGGCTGAGGCAGGAGAATCGCTGAAGCCCAAGAGCTAGAGGTTGCTGTGAGTCCTGTGATATCATGGCACTCTACTGAAGGAGGTAAAGTTAGACTCTGTCTCTACAAAAAAAAAAAAAAAAAAAATCCTTTTGTCCTAGCAGCACCCCTCTATGATTTAAATGAGAATTTCTGAGGGTGGCAAAGCATCAGTATTGTTAAAGTTCCTCAGATTAGAACTAGCTTTTTGCATCAGGGTTTCCCAACCTTGGAAATAAATAGTGACAAAGTCTTGGATGTGCTGTGCATTTCAGGAGGTTTCACGGCATCCCTGGCCTCTGCCCATTAGATGCCAGTAGCACCTTCTCCCCTGTCATTAGTTGTAACGACAACTAAAACTGCCCCCAGACATCATCAGTGTCCCTGGAACACGGTCTCCCCATGTTGAGAACCGTTGATCTCTAGACCAGAAAGCTCAAACTCCAAATCCTCCGGAGGCAGGACAGATGCTACACTACACGGAAGCAAGTGGTAAGGACCATCTGTCTCCAGGTGAGAGCCAACCAAGACATCTCCACCTGCTTGGGGTTGGAGCCACCAGAGCTGAATTTTCAAGAGAAGCTGGAAATGTGGATTTGCAGTTTCCTGGATTGGCTATTCAAACATTTTTTTTTTCTTTTTTAGGTAAAAATACTATTTATTTAATTTTTAGAGAGAGGATCTTACTATGTCACCTTGGCTGGAGTACAGTGATGCATTCATAGCTCACTGTAACTTCAAACTCCTGGGCTGAAGCAATCCTCCTGCCTCTGCCTCCCCCAAAAGGCTAGGATTATAGGCATGAGCCACCACACCTGGCCAGACTTTATCTTTTAGAGCAAAGATATGTCCACAGCAAAGTTAAGCTGAAAGTAATACGTACTCCCCTTCCCTCGCCTCTCCAACATCCCACACTCGAGTGATACATTTGTTAAGGTCAATGAATCAATAGTATGAACATCATTATTACCATACCACCATCATTATCAGATGTTACCAACATCATTATCAACCAGTCTGTAGTTTACATAGAGTTTCTTTGTGTTGTACATTCTATGGATTTTGACAAAGGTGTAATACCATGTTTGTACCATTACAAAGTTCCTGTGCAGTTTTAAATTTCACACTATTTTAAATTGCACACAAACTTTATAGCCACTCTGTATAATAGTATCACACAGAGCACAATGGTCCCAACTTACAATGGTTTGACTCATAATGAACTTACACTTTTTTGACTTTATGATGGTGCAAAAGCAACAAAGATTTAGTTTCTTTGCATGCAGTGAGGTTATATCCAAATAAATCCTTCAGATGCTAAAAACATCATAAACAACAGCACTTTCATGCCTTAAAAATTCCCTGTGTTCCACCTATTCTTCCCTATCCCCCAACCCCAACCCCTGGCAACTACTGATTTTTTTACTGCCTGCCTCTATAGTTTTGCCTTTTCTAGAATGTCACAAAGTTGGAGTCATAACTTTCCAACTATGGCATGTAGCCTGTTCAGATTGGCTTTTTTCACTTAGCAATATTCATTTTAGATCTCTTTGTGTGGGGGTGGGGTGGGATGTGTGTGTCTTGATAGCTCACTTAATACTCCATGGTAAGGATGTATCATAGCTGATATATCCTTTCATTTCCTGAAGGACATCTTGATTATGGTTTGAACATTTTTTTCAAATGTTGTGGAAGCTGAGGAAAATAGTTCTTTGATCCCTGGCTTAAGATCTCTGGTTTAGGGTGGGATGTGGTGGCTCACATCTGTAATCCCAGCACTCTGGGAGGCCGAGGGGGGTGGGTTGCTTGAGCTCATGAGTTTGAGGTTGCTGTGAACTAGGATGCCATGGCACTCCATCCAGGGTGACAAAGTAGGACTGTCTCAAGAGAAAAAAAAATCTCTGGTTTGAACTGTAAGCTTTCTGGTGGCAAGGGGCTATTCACCCTGCAACTTTGTAAGGCTGAGGCTGCCATCTCCATTTTATGGGAGAGGAAACTAAGTTCAGAAAGCTGAACTCAAAAGCTCAAGAGAAGACTTGTCTTAGAGTCACTGCGAGATTTGGTCAATACAGCACACCTCGTCTACCGTAGACTAAAGAGTATAGAATATTAGCAGTGCTGGAGTACCCTGGAGACCCTTCTGATACTGCCTTGTCAGCTGCAAATGAGACATGGCCCCCCAGAGAGGGACAATCACAGTGTCTTTGACAGACCAGAACTTAGGGACCCAAGGCTGCTTCTCTCCTGAGGCACAGCTGATTTCTAAAAATCCATCTACTTCTGGGCAAGGTGACTCATACCTGTAGTCCAGCTACTTAGGAGGCTGAGGCAAGAGGATCACTTGAGCCCAGGGTTTAAGGTTGCAGTGAGCTGTGATGATGCCATTGTCCTCTAGTGTGGGGAACAGAACAAGACTCTGTCTTAAAGCAAAACAAAAAATTCATGTACTGAAATTTCCACCCACGAGGACTTTGCATTTCCATTCAGTCCCAGGAACACCTCTTGCATAATTGCTGAGCACTAAGCAATCTCTTTTTACCCTCACAGGCATCTCTTGAAATGACAAAGCACTGGAGCACACACCTTGTCCAGGGTTGCCAAAGACAAGCACCAAAAGTTCCATGTTCCAGGAAACTCCTGGGTCGCAGGCAAAGCAGGATAGTTGGTCGTGCTGGACAGTATTCCCATCTCACACACATGAACAAACCAAGGCCTGGAGAGGGAAGTAACTAGCCCATGCTCAACCAGTAGGAGGGGAGGAGGTGAATGCATGGCTGGCACACTTGGGTTTGAAACCCAGATTCTTCGGCTTCCTGGTGTTATCCCCAAATCCAGTAAGTGAAACCAAAAAGAAGTTAAGCAAAGCAGAAAAACTTGGGCTTTGGAATCAGGACCATAGTTTCTTAGCCATCATCTTGCTGCCTTGGAGCAGGCCTGTCTCTCGTCTCAATCTTCTCATCTCTGGCAATGGTGAAACTTGTCCTGTCTTCCAGGGTTTAAGGAATATAATGATGAGGCCCAGGTTCAGTGGTTCATGCCTGTAATCCTAGCACTTTGGGAAGCTCATGCAGGAGGATGCAGAGGATTGGTTGAGGCCAGGAGTCTGAGGCTATCTTGAGCAACAGAAAGACCCCTGTCTCTACTAAAACTACAAAAATTAGCTGGGCATGGTAAGGGGCACCTATAGTCCCAGCTACTTGGGAGGCTGAGGCAGAGGATTGCTTGAACCCAGGAGTTTGGGGTTGCAGTGAGCTGTGAATGACACCAGTGCATGGCACTGTAGCCTGGTGACAGAGCAAGACCTTGTCTCAAAAAAAAACAAAAGAGCATATTGATAGAAAAGTGTGATTTCATCAAATTATCACACCTCAGCTAGAGTGACTGGTCTCATTCTAATCTTTTGACAATGGAGGAAACTGGCACGGGGGGTATGGGTGGTCATTGGCTCACGTCTATGCCAGTGTCAGTGGCAGAGCCTGAAACTGGGTGTGTGAATCTGATCCCAGGGCATTCCTGTGCTGTAGACATGACAACTACTTGTCGGGGCATTATTCCCACAAACCCCAGCCCTCCACCCTATTACTCCCCGGCCTCTGTCCCTGGGTTGATCCCAGAGGGCACACAAAAGACCTTGGAAAGAATTCAGCCCCTTGGAGTTATTTTTAGATGCAGAGGTATTCCTTTCTGCCAAACATGGATGCTTCATTTGACCTGGCCCCTACAGGATCTTCCAGCTGCTCCAGAGGATTAACTCTCAGCCGGCTGCGTTTTAAATAGACCCCAGGGATAGACGTGAGAGTATTTTACTTCATACCCCTAGGACCTCCATCAATATTGAGGGCAGGGAGAAGATGCATTTTGGGGGCGGCACCTGTGCTCACTGAGTAGGGCACCAGCCCCATATACCGAGGGTGGTGGGTTCAAACCTGGCCCCTGCCAAACTGCAATAAAAAATAGATGGGCCTTGTGGCGGGTGCCTGTAGTCCCAGCTACTTGGGAGGCTGAGGCAGGAGAATCACCTAAGCCCAAGAGCTGGAGGTTGCTGTGAGCTGTGATGCCACGGCACTCTACCAAGGGTGACAAAGTGAGACTCTGTCTCTCTAAAAAAAAAGATGCACTTTGGGATTGTTACTCCCAGGGTGAGATTGGAGGAGAGAAATTTTCATTTCAACCCTTGTCAGGAGTTAGGCTAAGAAGGAATTAGGGTTCCCAGTTGACCAAAAGAGACACAGAGAAAAAAATGGTTTGTTCAAGATCACATGGTTAGCTGGTAGGGATAGCAAAGGGAAGGGAAATAATTCTAAAACAACTTGAATTGGGCATGTTTCCTGATAATCAAATATATATGGGACAGGTACATAAATTGTGATCTGTTCTTAAGGTAGAATACTGTACAGCCCCAAAAGTGAATGTTACCCTTGAAAACACTCTAAGCAAAAGAAGCCAGACACAAAAGGCACATATTGTATGCCAACATTGCGTGGGCTAAAGTTTTTAAAAGAAAAAAAAAGCACATATTGTATGAGTCTACCTATATGAAATATATACATTTCAGAACATTCTTCTTCCCTCCCTCTCTCTCTCCCTCCCTCCCTTCCTCCCTCCCTCCCTCCTCCTTCCTTCCTTCTCCCCACCCCCCCCACTTTGTCACCTGGCTAGAGTACAGTGGTGTCATTGTAGCTCACTGCAACCTCAAACTTTTGGGCTCAAGTGATCCTCTGCCTCAGCCTCCCAAATGGCTGTGACTATAGGCATGTGCCACCATACCCAGCTAATTTTTCTATGTTTTTCATAGAGACAGCGTCTCAGTCTTACTCAAGCTGGTCTCAAACTCCTGAGATCATGCAATTCGCCTTCCTCAGCCTCCCAGAGTGCTTGGATTACTGGTATGAGCTGCCGTGCCTGGCTGTTTTTTCGAGTTTTAATGATAAAATATTTCATACACATAGTTAACCTGAGATTGCAATCATTCGTCATCATACCTGCATAGTTTTTTAGATTTTTTTTTTCAGAAATACAGTCTCTCTATGTTGCCCAAGCCGGTCTCAAACTCCTGACCTCAAGTGGTCCTCCCACCTGAGCCTCTCAAAGTGCTGAGATTACAGGCATGCCCCACTTTTTTTTTTTTTTTTTTTTTTGTAGAGACAGAGTCTCACTTTATGGCCCTCAGTAGAGTGCCGTGGCCTTACACAGCTCACAGCAACCTCCAACTCCTGGGCTTAAGCGATTCTCTTGCCTCAGCCTCCCGAGTAGCTGGGACTACAGGCGCCCGCCACAACGCCCGGCTATTTTTTTGGTTGCAGTTTGGCTGGGGCCGGGTTCGAACCCGCCACCCTCAGTATATGGGGCCGGCACCCTACCAACTGAGCCACAGGCGCCGCCCATGCCCCACTTTTTTTAAAGTTTTTTTTTTTTTTCTGGAGACAGAGTCTCATTTTGTCACCCCCAATAGAGTTCTGTGGCATAATAGCTCACAGCAACCTTAGTCTCCTGGGCTTAAGCGATTCTCTTGCCTCAGCCTCCCAAGTATCTGGGACTATAGGCGCCCACCACAACGCCTGGCTATTTTTAGAGTCAGGGTCTCCCTCTAGCTCAGGCAATCTGCCCTCCTCAGCCTCCCAGAGTACAGCGATTATAGGAGTGAACCATCATTCCCTGCCCCAACATTTTTTACCTTTTTTTTTTAATTGTTGGGGATTAATTGAGGGGATAAGAAACCAGGGTTGTTTTTTTTTGTTTGTTTTGTTTTGTTTTTTTAACTTTTAATAGCTTTATTGAGATAGAATTCACATAACCTCTCATTAACCCATTTAAAACATCCTATTCACTTGTTTTTAGTATATTTACAGAGCTGTACAACAATCACCCCAAAAAGAAACCTTCAGCTGTTACTACCCCTCCAATTTCTGCCAGCTCTCAGTAGCCACTAATCTATTTGTTATCTTTTTAACATTGAATAAAATAGCAAGACCTACACAGAGAAAGGATGGAGTCCACAGGGTGTGGGAGTCCACAGGCAGGAATGATGGCTACCTGGCCAACACCTAAAAGTAAGGAAGCCTTCCTGGAGGAAGCAGCATTTGTGCTTGGTCATTTCTGCTTCTATGTCCTTGTTCCTTCCGTGTCACCAGTGTGGAGTGCCTTCACAATGTGCTTGTCCTGTGTTCCTGTTTATTTAATTCTACCTTCAAGGACCCCTGCACATATGCATTCTCTGATTTTCCCGCCAGTACCAATACGTGGTGTCTTCTGTCTGCCTCAGTGGCACTCCCCCAGCAAGAGAAGACTAGAGTACTCTCATGTGTTCACCTTTTCTTTTCTGCTCTGCCTTCCCACCTGGGGTAAAGTAAAACTCTTTTCCTAGCAAAGAAACATCCTTCACAAGCAGGGATCATAACACAATAGCAGAAACACAACCCAGTTTTTAAAAATGTAGATTTTGGGAAGCCAAGGCAAGAGGATCACTTGAGGCCAGAAGTTCAAGACCAGCCTGGGCAAACTTAGCAATACTCTGTATTTACAAAAGAAATTTTTAGTTACCAGGTGGGTATCATGCGCCTATAGGCAGGAATTAGGAGAATTGCTTGAGTCCTGGAATTCAAGGCTATAGTGACCTATGATTGGGCAAAAGTGTGCGACCCTGTATCTAAAGACAATAATAGGCTCAGCGCCTGTGGTTCAAGCGGCTAAGGCGCCAGCCACATACACTTGAGCCTGGTGGGTTTGAATCAAGCCCGGGCCGGCCAAACAACAATGATGCCTGCAACCAAAACAATAGCTGGGTGTTGTGGTAGGTGCCTGTAATCTCAGCTACTTGGGAGGCGGAGGCAGGAGACTCGCTTGAGCTCAGGAGTTGGAGTTGCTGTGAGCTGTGATGCCACAGCACTCTACCTAGGGTGAAGGCTTGAGGCTTTGTCTCAAAAAATAAATAAAGACAATAATAATACATTTTTTCTTTGCTGATGGAGTCTTAGTCTGTCACCCGAGTTAGATTGCCATGGCCTCAGCCTAACTTACAGCAACCTCAGACTCCTGGGCTCAAGCCTCCCAAGTAGCTGGGACTATAGGCACCCACTACACACTTGGCTAATTTTTCTTTTTTTTTTTTCAGTTTGGCCAGGGCTGGGTTTGAACCCATCACCTCTGGCATATGGAGCCGGTGCCCTACTCCTTTGAGCCACAGGCACCTCCGAATTTTTCTATTTTTAGCAGAGATGAGGTCTTGCTTTGCTCAGGGTGGTCTGAACTCCTGAGTTCAAGTCATTGTCCCACCTCAGCCTTCCTGAATACTAGGATTATAAGTGTGAGCCACTGTGACCAGCCATTAAATAATAAAAATTTTTAAAAAGCTTGACTAGACATGTCTCCAAAGAAGACAGACAAATGACCAATGAGCACATGAAAAGATGCTCCACATCACTAGTCATCAGGGAAATGCAAGTCCAAACCATCATGAGAGACCATTTAATACCCTCTAGGATGGCTGTTACCAAAAACAACAACAAAACCCAGAAAACAAAGAAGTGTTGGTGTAGATGTGGAGATATTAGAACCCTGTGCACCGCAGGTGAATGTAAAATGGTGTAGGCTCTGTGGAAAACAATATGGTGGTTCCAAACAAAATTAAACATAGAATTAATTCCATGTGATCTAGCAATCCTACTTCATAGTATATACCCAAAGGAATTGAAATCAGAGAATCAAAGATATTTGTACACTTATGTTCATAGCAGCCAAATGTGTACACCTATGTACACAATAGCCAAAAGGTAGAAACAATCTAAGTGTCAAAATGAGTCATATCCATGTAGTGACATATTCCACCTTGAAAATAAATCTTTTTTTTTTCTTGTTGCTCTGTCTTTTGGGCTAGAGTTCAATGTGTCACAATAGCTCACGGTAACTGCAAACTCCTAGGTACAAGTGATCCTTCTATGTCAGCCTATTGAATATCGGAGACTACAAGTATGTGCCACCATGCCAAGGTAATTTTTGTAGTGACAAGATTTTACTCTGAGCTCAAGCGATCCTCCCATCTTGGCCTCCCAAAGTGCTAGAATTATAGGTGTGAACCAGCGCACCCGCCATGAAGTGAAATCTTTTTTTTTTTTTTTTGTAGAGACAGAGTCTAACATTTATCGACTCAGTAGAGTGCTGTGGCATCACAGTTCACAGTAACCTCTAGCTCCTGGGCTTAGGCGATTCTCTTGCCTCAGCCTCCAGAGTAGCTGGGACTATAGGCACCCGCCACAAACGCCCAGCTATTTTTTTGTTGCAGTTTGGCCAGGGCTGGGTTTGAACCTGCCACCCTCAGTATATGGGGCCAGCACCCTACCCGCTGAGCCACAGGCACCACCCGAAGTGAGATCTTAATACATGCTACAATGGAGATGAACCTTGAGGACATTAGTTCTAAATGAAATAAGTCAATCACAAAACAACAAATACTATATTATTCCACTTATAGGAGGTTCCTGGAGTCATCAAGTTCATAAATATAGAAAGTAGACTGGTGGTTGGCAGAGCCTGAGGCAGAGGGGTTAGGGAGTTGTTAGTGTTTAACAGGGACAGAGTCTCAATTGGTCACCCTTGGTAGAGTGATGGTTGAGAAGATGAAACAATTCTGGAGATGGGTAGTGGTGATGGTTGCGTAACAATGTTAATGTTCTTAATGCCATAGAACTGTACACTTAAAGTGGTATATTTTATGTATCTTTTACACAATTAAAAACAAAATTTTTTGAGACAGTCTCACTTGGTCACCCTTGCTAGAGTGCTGTGGCATCACATTTCACAGCAACCTCAAGCTCTTGGGCTCAAGCAATTCTCTTGCCTCAGCCTCCCAAGTAGCTGGGACTACAGGCACCTGCCACAACACCCGGCTATTTTTTCTTGCAGTTGTTATTGTTGGTTAGCTGGCCCAGCTGGGCTGGAACCTGCCAGCCTTGGAGTATGTGGCTGGTGCCATAAACACAGTGCTATGGGCACCGAGCCCTCAAAACAATTTTTTTTCAAAGACGTCCTGGCTGGCCAGTTGCAGTGGCTCATGCCTGTAATCCTAGCACTCTTGAGAAGCTGAGGCAGGAGAATCACTTTAGCTCAAGAATTCAAGACCAGCCTGAGCAAGATTGAGACCTGTCTGTACTAAAAATAGAAAAACTAGCTGGATTTCATAGCAGGCACCTGTAGTCCCAATTCTCAAGAGAATTGCTTGAGCCCAGGAGTTTGAGGTTACTGTGAGCTATGATGATGCCACAGCACTCTACCCAGGGCAATGGAGACTCTGCCTTAAAAAAAAAAAAAAGCCAGCCCCATATGGCGAAGGTGGCGGGTTCAAACCCAGCTCCAGCCAAAAACTGCAAAAAAAAAAAAAAAAAAAAAAAAGCCTGGTGCAGTGGCACATACATGTGGTCCAAGCTACTAGGGAGGCTGATGGGGGAGGATTGTTTGATCCCAGGAGTTTAAGTAGAGTCTGGGAAACATAATGAGACTGTTAAAAAAAAACCTCAAAACAACATAGGGCCTAGGCCAGGCCCGGTGGCTGACACCTGTAATCCTAGCACTCTGGGAGGCTAAGGCGGAAGGATCGCTTGGCTCATGAATTCAAGACCTGCCTGAGCAAAAGTAAAACTTCGTTTCTACTAAAAATAAGAAAAACTGAGGATCATTTGAGCCCAAGAGTTGGAGGTTACTGTGAGATATGACTCCATGGCATGCTACCCAGGGCGACAGCTTGAGACTCTAAAAAAAAAAAAAAAAAAAAAGGAGGGTGGGGAGGGGTTTAAAAAATAGCAGGATAGGTAGCGAAAGTGTAATCCTAGCACTCTGGGAAGCTGAAGCAGGAGGATTGCTTGGCTCAGGAATTCAGGATCGGCCTGAGCAAGAGGGAGACTGTCTCTGCAAAAAAAAAGAAAAATTAGCTAGGTGTGGTGGCACCTACTTGTAATCTCAGCTACTTGGGAGGCTGAGGCAGAAGGATCGCTTGGGCCCAGGAGTTTGAGGTTGCAGTAAGCTGTGATGATACCACTGCACTCCATTTAGTCTGGATGACAGAGTGAGACCCTGTCTCAAAAAAAAAAAAAAATTAAAATTAAATAGAAAATAAAAATTCAACATAAGCTTGTAGGGATCTTGGGTATTAATTAGACAAGACCTCAGTAGCAGCTTCAAAGTGTTTCCAGCTGCAAGTTGACCCATCTCTCCAAGCCTCAGCCTCTTCCTGGCAGTAAAATTTCTGCAATAATAAAAGTCATCATTGGGCAGCGCCTGTGGCTCAGTGAGTAGGGCGCTGGCCCCATATACCGAGGGTGGTGGGTTCAAACCCAGCCCCGGCCGAACTGCAACAACAAAAAAAATAGCCGGGTGTTGTGGGGAGCGCCTGTAGTCCCAGCTACTCGGGAGGCTGAGGCAAGAGAATCACGTAAGCCCAAGAGCTGGAGGCTGCTGTGAGCTGTGTGACGCCACGGCACTCTACCAAGGGCAGTGAAGTGAGACTCTGTCTCTACAAAAAAAAAAAAGAAAAAAAAGTCATCACTTGACTGAGGCTATTGATGGTGATTTAAGGAGTCCTGAGTGTGAGCCAGTGTCACTGTTATCACCATTTCTCAGGGTGTAGAGGAAAAAAAACCCCAACTCAGCTCTGTATTTTCTCTGTGGAATCTGAGACATGTGCAGCCTCTCTGAACCTTGGTTCTTCCTCTAAACTTCACAAACTGCCTGGTTTGGGTGGACACTCTGAATTAGGATAGCTTGACCAGAGGTTGTGGGGTTAAAGCATACCCTTGGCACTGTGGTGACAGTGGGGGATGCTCCCATACCTCCCAGGTGCAGTCGAGCTGTCCCAGCGCCACCCCCTGGCGTCCTGGCTGTGTGCTATGCTGCATTGTTTTGGGAGTTACATCCTGGCTGATCTGCTCCTCGGAGAGCCCCTGATCGACTATTTCAGCAACAACTCCAGCATCCTGTTGGCCTCTGCTATCTGGTAAGCATTGCAGGACATAGGAGAGCAGGGTCAGGAGGGGAGCAGGGACAACTCAACTTGGCACCAGGGAGAAGGGAGGTTGGAGGATGTAGGAACCAGGATGCACCAGCACAATCTCTGTGGTGACTCTGTGATCTGGGCCCTGCATGTTGCCGGTCAGAGGGGAGGGTATGACCCAACCACATACCCCACCTCCTATTGGCTCGCCCCTTCCCCAACATTCAACATTCTCTCCCCAAAGGTACTTGATTTTCTTCTGTCCCCTGGACCTATTCTACAAGTGTGTCTGCTTCCTGCCTGTCAAACTTATCTTCGTGGCCATGAAGGAGGTGGTGAGAGTCCGCAAGATCGCAGTGGGCATCCACCACGCACATCACCACTACCACCAGGGGTGGTTCGTCATGATTGCAACTGGGTGGGTCAAAGGTAAATAGGATGATGACAACAACGACAATGAAAAATCACTGCAGTTGAGAACCTTTGATTCGGTGCTACCATCAGTCGCCCAAATTGGGACAGCCATGCTCCACATGAAGGGGTTAGAAGGCTGGAGTGGATAAGCAAATCTCCCCCATTACAAAATATCTTTAGGAGGCTGGGCGTGGTGGCTCACACCTGTAATCCTACCACCTTGGGCAGCAAAGGCAGGAGGATCACTTGAATCTAGTAGTTCAAGACCAGCCTGCACAACATAGACCCCCATCTCTACAAAAAATAGAAAAATTAGCCAGTATGGTAGTGTGTGCCTGTAATCCCAGGTGCTTGGGAGGCTGAGGCACGGGGATCACTTAAGCTCAGGAATTTGAGGTTCCAGTGAGCTATGATGACACTACTGCACTCAAGCTCTGGGTGACAGAGCAAGACCCATCTCAAAAGAAAACAAAACAAACCTTTGATGTAAATGGGAAGATTCTTCTGCAAATGTGACTGTCAATAGGTCAATAGAGACAATGAAAATAACAAAAGCCAATGTCACTGGAGGAAGGTTTCTCACCTGCAGTGCTATTGACGTTTGGGGCTGGATTATTCTCTTGTGGAGACTATGCTGTGCATTGTAGGGTGTTGAGGAGCATCCCAGGCCTCCACCCACAAAATGCCAACCAGTAGCACCCTTGTCCCCCAGCCGTGACAACCAAAAATGTCTCCAGACATTGCCAAGTGCCTCCTTGAGAACAAAATTGTTTCAGGTGAGCACCTCTTCAGTAGAGTTCTAACTACCAAGGGTTCTTTCTTAACGTTTGTCGACCAGGATGTTTTTTTTTTAGCCTAGTGAAGCCCATGAACCTTCTGTTTTTAGATGCAAAAATATAGAAGATAACAAAGAGAAGCCCATTATTTTAAAATAGTTATCAAAACATTCTTAAATACAATGCTTCTTTATTTATCCATTATATAGCAGACCTTTCAGTAGCACCTAGTAACTATCAATCTTTTGAAGTAACATTCAGCACCAACAGAATCTTGAAACCATCTGTAGAAACTGTAATGTAAAAAAAAAAAAGAAAAAGGACCAAAACTGGGTTCTGTTGGTGACCATGACAACCTCAAAAATCCTACCGAGGGGGCTGGACACAGTGGCTCATATCTGTAATCCTAATATTCTGGGAGGCTGAGGCAAGTGGATTGCTTGAGTTCACAAGTTCGAGACCAGCCTGAGCAAAAGTGAGACCCCATCTTACTAAAAATAGAAAAATTGAGCCAAGAGGATCACTTGAGTCCAAGAGTTGGAGGTTACTGTAAGCTATAATGCCATAGCACTCTACCCTGGGTGACACTTTGAGACTTTGCTCCAAAAAAAAAAAAAAAAACTACTGACATTATTGCTGCCATTCATGATGGAAGGAAAGGCTGAGTTTGGGTGAGAGGGATGGGAAAATGAAGTTGTAATTCTTTTTTCCTGTCTGGCTTTGTGAACCCCAGGTTAAGACCCCTGAATCAGGGCTTTTTTTTTTTTTTTTCTGCAGTTTTTGGCTGGGGCTGGGTTTGAACCCATCACCTCCGGCATATGGGGCCAGCGCCCTACTCCTTTGAGCCACAGGTGCCGCCCTCAGGGCACGTTTTGAGTTGAGGTCTTTAATCCTTAAGACTCCATTTAGGAGGGACCTAGCATCATTCTCTTTTCCTGATAAAGTAAATAAAATGTCTTGCCTAAGGTCACACAGCTAAGGGGTACAGTTGATTTTGACTTCAGATTTTCTGATTCTAATGTCCATGCTTTTGCTCTTTTTGAAGTCCTTTCCCCCCTCCATGTATGCTAACAGGCAGACCAAAGTAGACTTTAAAACAAAACAAATATTACTAGAAATAAAGAGGGACATTTTTATACTAACAAAAGGATCAATCTACCAAGAAGATATAACAACTGTAAACATATATGCACTTAGAAACAGAGCACTAAAATACATAAAGCAAAAGTTAAGGGAGAAAGGCAATTAATTATTTGTAAAGTAGACCTGGCCAGGTATAGTTGCTCATGCCTGTAATCCTAGCACTCTGGGAGGCTGAGGCAGGTGGATTGTTTGAGTTCACGAGTTTGAGACACTGCCTCTACCAAAAATAAAAAAACTAGGGCAGCGCCTGTGGCTCTATGGTATATGGTACGGGCCCCATATACCAAGGGTGGCAGGTTCAAACCTGGCCCCAGCCAAACTGCAACAAAAAAAAAATAGCTGGGCATTGTGGCAGGTGCCTGTAGTCCCAGCTACTCGGGAGGCTGAGGCAAGAGAATTGCCTAAGCCCAAGAGATGGAGGTTGCTGTGAGCTGTGATGCCACAGCACTCTACTGAGGGCAACAAAGTGAGACTGTCGCTAAAAAAAAAAAAACTAGCTATGTCTTATGGCAGGCTACTCAGGAGGCTAAGGCAAAAGGATTGCTGGAACCCAAGAGTTTGAGGTTGCTGTGAGCTATGATGATATCACAACACTCTACCCAGGGTCATAGCAAGACTCTGTCTCAAAAAAAAAAAAAAAACCAAGGACTAACACAAAGGCAGGAATGAAGGCCTGAACAAGTGCTAAAAACCATTAGGCAGAAAAGTGGGTCTAGGGGTAACAGGCTTGTTCAGAAGCACCCTGTCCTGTAGGTTCTGGCGTTGCCCTCATGTCCAACTTTGAGCAGCTACTCCGAGGGGTCTGGAAGCCCGAGAAGAATGAGATCCTGCACATGTCCTTGTAAGTATCCCACCCACCCTCCTCCTCCATCCTGCCTGTATATACAGGTGTCTGCCCTTGGGATGGATACCACTGATAACTTGGAGAAGCCTTAACCCCTAATTCTACCTTTCAGAAGCTTCCAGAGGTTATTGCTGGGGAAGCCCAGAGTGGGAGCCATGGCTCTGTGTAGGGAATGGGGGAAGACAGAGCTTCCAGTAAGAGGTGACACTCGATTGGGGTTTTAAAGAGTGAATAGGAGTTTTTAGCTAAGGAAAAACCTCCTGACAGAGGCCAGCACCTCTGCCAACTGTTGAATCAGAAAAGAGCAACAGTTTTGCAAAGATTGCTTATCTAAATAACAATTGGGGCGGGGGCGACTGTGGCTCAGTGTAGGGCGCCGGCCCCATATACTGAGGGTGGTGGTTTCAAACCCAGCCCTGCCCAAACTGCAACAACAACAAAAAAATAGCTGGGCATTGTAGTGGGCGCCTGTAGTCCGAGCTACTCAGGAGGCTGAGGCAAGAGAATCCCCTAAGCCCAGGAGTTGGAGGTTGCTGTGAGCTGTGACGCAACGGCACTCTACCGAGAGCAATAAAGTGAGACTCTGTCTCTAAAAATAATAATAGGGTGGCGCCTGTGGCTCAAAGGAGGAGGGCGCTGGCCCCATATGCCAGAGGTGGCGGGTTCAAACCCAGCCCCAGCCAAAAACTGCAAAAAATAATAATAATACTAACAACAATTTTTTTTAAAGAAAAAGTAACAGTGTTGCTGGTCTATAGGTTCGGAGTAAGAGCCTTAGCAGGGAGTGAGGGGTACAGAGTGTAGGTTACAGATAGAGGGAAGTATATTTGGAACAAACTGGGCAGGGCCAGAAAACAGCATCCAAGACCCAGTGCAGGATCCTAAACTAGATTTAGCCCAATACATATTGGTTTCTTATAGTTAGAAGTCCAAGATCAAGGCCTAATGCATATAAGAGACTTTGCAAGTTTGGGCTAAATATTCCTGTAGTCTACAATAAGTAAAGCTATAAGCCATGAAAATGTGAACCTCATATGCCATTGAAAATCTCCCGTTTCGGGCCATGCCTGTGGCTCAGTGAGCAGGGCGCCGGCCCCATATACCGAGGGTGGCGGGTTCAAACCCGGCCCCGGCCAAACTGCAACAAAAAAATAGCCGGGCGTTGTGGCGGGTGCCTGTAGTCCCAGCTACTCGGGAGGCTGAGGCAGGAGAATCGCCTAGGCCCAGGAGTTGGAGGTTGCTGTGAGCTGTGTGACGCCACGGCACTCTACTGAGGGTGATAAAGTGAAACTCTGTCTCTACAAAAAAAAAAAAAAAAGAAAAGAAAAGAAAATCTCCGTTTCACACTTTGGGAAATAGGGCATTATCTCATCACCATCTCCGTGAGAAGTCTGTTCCCACCATCCATTCACCACTGGGGAAATGGGAGACCTGAGCCATTAACATTGTTTGCTATCAGCCCTAGCTCAGTGAGTAGGGTGCCAGCCACATACACCAAAGCTGGCAGGTTTGAGCCCATCCCAGGCCAGCTAAACAAAATGACAACTGCAACCAAAAAATAGCTGGGTGTTGTGGCAGGCGCTTGTAGTCCCAGCTACTTGGGAGGTTGAGGCAAGAGAATCACTTTAAGCCCAAGAGTTTGAGGTTACTGTGAGCTGTGATGCCACAGCACTCTACCCAGGGTGACATAGTGAGACTCTGTCTAAAAAAAAAGAAAAAAACCATTGCTTGCTATGATACTTAGTGGGCAAATGGCTTCCCCTCTCAGACTCCTTATCAGCTGAGCATGAAGGTTCCGTGGAATCATACACCTGGCCTGGGCACCTGGTGAGTGCTTTGGAAATATTAGGTAGAATCATCATCATTAAATATGTGCATTAAATCTAGTCTGAGCCAGAGCGAGACCCCATCTCTAAAAATAGCCATGTGTTGTGGCAGGTGCCTGTAGCCCCAGCTACTCGGGAGGCTGAGGCAAGAGAATTACCTGAGCCCAAGAGTCTGAGGTTGCTGTGAGCTATGATGGCATGGCACTCAACCCCAGGGTGACTGAGTGAGCCTCTGTCTCAAAAAAGTTTGTTTAAATAAAATAAGTAAATATGTGCAATGAGTGACAGACATCAGGAATAGAAGTACAGGTCTGTCTTCTGCAGCAAAGAAAACATTATAAACCTATTCTGTAAGGAAGAAAAGGAAAGTTAAAGAAAATTCCGCATGTTGTAATTACATTTTCTGGGGGAGTGAGTTATTTAGGGATGGGCTGCCTTGAGGTCCCATGATTTACCAGAAGGATGCATAGAACTCAGCCAAGCCATTATGCTCGGGGTTATGGTTTTATTACAATAGAAGAATACAGATTAGAGTCAACGGAGAAAAAAGGTGTATGTGGCAGGGTCTAGAAGAGACCAGGTAAAAACTTTAGTTATCTTCGCCCGGTTGAGTCATTTGAGCAGCCCTTAATTGTCCCAGCAATGGTGTGTAACAGGATGCATGGGGTATTGCCAATCAGGGTAGCTCCCCTGAACATTGAAGTGCAGGATTTTTATTGAGCTTCCATCATATAGACAGAGGTCTGGCTGGTGTTGCATGGCCCAAGGCCCCCACCGTAAGTCACATTGTTACTATCTGGTGTGACCCAAGGTCTCCCTGTTATCAGGCAGGACATTCCAAGAATTTAGAAGGCATATCCTGGGCAGCACCTGTGGCTCAGTGAGTAGGACGCCGGCCCCATATACCGAGGGTGGTAGGTTCAAACCCAGCCCTGGCCAAACTGCAACAAAAAAAATAGCCGAGCGTTGTGGCGGGCACCTGTAGTCCCAGCTGCTCAGGAGGCTGAGGCAAGAGAATTACGTAAGCCCAAGAGCTGGAGGTTGCTATGAGCCGTATGACGCGATGGCACTCTACCGAGGGCAGTAAAGTGAGACTCTGTCTCTACAAAAAAAAAAGAAGGCATATCCTGGAAGCCAGGCAAAAGCCCAGACCTTCCTTGGGTTAGGTTGACCTATCACTACACAAGGATACCCTCGTGCACGCCAGCCATGCATCTTTGCACCTCATACTCAAGAAGCTGGAGCCAGGGCAGGGGGTGTGTCTGGGCCAAAGGTACAAGGAGCCACACAAGTGACTCCCAGCAACAATGACTACTCCCTCCAGCCCAACCAAGGCCAGCCTGTATGGAGCCATCCTCTTTACCCTTCAGCAGACCCGCTGGCTCCCAGTGTCTAAAGCCACTCTCATCTTCATCTTCACCATGTTCATGGTATCCTGTAAGGTAAGCTTTTCTGTGGCCTTCCTGCTTTGACTAGTGCTACCCCACACTTTGGGCTAGGAGTGGGGACATTGGACATTGCTAACCTTATGTGGCTGAGGCAGTACACCTCAGAGAGGGGAGAAGCTTGTCAGTAGGTCCATGGTAGGAGGGTCTTCATGAGGCAATCTCTAATAGGTGGGGACCAGGCAATCTATACAAATGACCTAGCATGAGGCAGGCCTGGTGCCTTGCATGGAGACCACAGGGAAAAGAGGCTGAGAAAGCAGCTCCAGGTAGCCAAGGGTTCTGCTGCATCAGGTAGAAGTAACCCCATTCAGGAAGGGTCTTCAGGGACAAGCCCATCCTGCCTCTGCTGGAGAGTTCTGCTGTTGCTTTCCCTCAGCGTGAAGACTCCAGCTCAGGGATGTGTCTCCCTTAGCTGGGATTATAAGGCTGTTAAAATTCAATGAGTATAAGTCTCCGAGCCTTAGGGAAATAGTAAGAGGGGAGCAGACAGCTGGGTCCTCTTCCCCCTATGTTTGCAGTTCAACCCCAGGCCAAGTGTCTTAATCTATTCAGGCTATTCTAACAGAATACTGTAGATGGGGCACCTTGTAAACAGCAGAAATTTATTTTCAACAGTTCTGGAGACTGGGAAGTCCAAAATCCAGTGTGGTCAGGTTCTGAGGAGGGCCCTCTTCCTGGTTGCAGATTGCTGACATCTTGCTGTGACCTCACATGGTAGAAGGGACTGCCTGGCTTCTCAGGACCCTTTTATGAGGGCACTAATTCTATTTACAAGGGCCCCACTCTCATGACCTGGTCACCCACAAAGGCCTCATGTAATACCATCACTTTGCTGACTAGTTTTCAATATATAAATTTTGGGGAGACACAAACATTCAGACCATAGCACTCCTCTCTGAGCCAAGGTGTGTTGGGGGAGCTCCCAAGGGATGGGTGACTTGACAGTCACTCTATCCTAACTTTAGCACTGAACAGAAGTCCTATACCCTGGGTGGTTGTCTTCTGGGGATGCATGCAGCCATAAGGCTTGGCCTTGCTGACATTTTCTCCCATCTTCTCTCCTTTCCCCTTCCTGCTTTACCTTCTGCCTCGGTTTCTTTCTGGCTTTCTTGCTGTCTCCACCACCACCCCACTTTAGGTATTCTTAACAGCCACTCACTCTCACAGCTCACCTTTTGATGTCCTGGAGGGCTACATCTGTCCTGTGCTGTTTGGGGCAGCCTGCGGGAGTGACTATCACCATGACAACCATGGGGGGTCCCATGGTGGTTCCCACAGCAGTGGTGGGCTGGGCGCCCAGCATTCAGCCATGCCTGCCAAGTCCAGGGAGGAGCTGAGTGAGGGCACCAGAAAGAAGAAGACCAAGAAAGCAGATTAGGGGCTGACCTGGGGAGAGGAACCTGACCCAGGACTTTCTGAACTGTGAGGCATCCTGGGCTCAGATATACCCTTTCCTGATCTTTATGTCCTCATCTGAGAGATGGGGCCATCAGTCACCCTCCAGGGATGATGTGGGAGTTAAATGAGATATAGGTATGAAGGACTTTTGGAGGAATCGAGGGCCCCATTCTCTCTGCCAGGTCCCCATAAAGTTTTTAAGGGGCACGAGCCAGCACACAGAATCTCAGCAGCTCCAGCCAAAAACCCCAGCAGTTAGATTCTTGGTTCTATTTTTCCTTCTCTAAAATCGCACCTTGACTCCAAAAGGATCCTAAGCCATGTTGAGACTCATTCATCTGATGGACATTTCCTAAGTACCTGCTATGAGCCCAGTGCTGTGATTTTGAAGTCTCTTCTTACCCACACTCCTCTAGACTTTGTCCGGTGCCCAAAATGTTATAACTCCTGCTGGACGTCCCTGGGCAAGTTACCTCCCTCCTCTGAGCTTCCTGTTCCCCTCTGTATAGTGGAAACCCTTGGCCCTCCTTGGTATGGAAGGGCTAATTTAAAGCTAGATGTGAAGAAGTCTTGTAAGCTTGTAAGCAAACATCGTGCAGTCTAGAGGAGATGCCAGGATGGTTGTAAATTCTGATTGAAAATGGCTTTGCACTTTAGATCATTTGTGTTTGTGGATCAGAGAACCTCACAAGTTGGCCAGCACAAAGGAGGCCCTCAGTAGACATGTCTAGGGCAGTCTGCAAAGATCATAGTGTGCATAGGCTTGTTCTGTTATGTTGGCTTCAAGCTGCCTCTAAACAAAGAAATTTAGCCAGCTGGACAGTGTTTCCAAGAGCCAGCTTTATCAAGGGGCTCCAAGCACTCACAGTGGGGACCTGAAAGTATCAGGCCTCCCTCATGTAGGAGTCCATTGTCACTCATTCAGTCATTCAACAAACATTGATAACCTATCTACTCTGAGTTGAGCCTTGTGCTGTCGCTGCTGAGCAGGCTGGGAACTTCCTTCAGGGTAAGGGGGATGATGGCTGAAGGGTCCCTCCTGGCCACCTCACCTCAGTGTAGGTGGCCAGGATGTCCTAGAGGGTAGATGTGGTGGGCATGGTGAATCTCAGGTGAGATTTGGACCCAGACCAAGTTCGGGTCCCAAGTGTTGCCCAGATTGAGAAAGTGCCTTGTTCCAATGATACCTGGGAGTTGGGTGGGTCCTGAGGTGATAAGGCCCCCAGTTTCATCTTCTTGCATGTCCATCAGAGCTTGGCGTGAGGTATCAGCTAATAAATCATTGTGACTGAACTCTTATGACTTGTCTGATTCATTTCTAGGCTTTTGGCCCCAAGATTTGTAGTCATTCTGGGGTCTGTATCCTCAGAGATGCTTGTGGCAGTCCCTGATTGCAGCGGGAGATGGTGGCAGTGGATGAGGTCTGTAGGATTAAGGTCAAGTGGATCTGGGTTCAGATCTCCACTCTGTTACCACCAGGCCAAGTAGCCGCCATCCCCCGCCATCAGAGACCGTTTGCTCCTTTCAAGGGCAAGTGGGAGGATGAGTCAGGGCAGTTGGAATTTGTAACTTAGAGTCTGATGCAAGACCCTGTCAAGAGAGTGAAAGACAGGGCGGCGCCTGTGGCTTAGTGAGTAGGACGCTGGCCCTATATGCCGAGGGTGGCGGGTTCAAACCCAGCCCCCACCAAACTGTAACAAAAAAATAGCCGGGCATTGTGGCGGGCGCCTGTAGGCCCAGCTGCTCGGGAGGCTGAGGCAAGAGAATCGCGTAAGCCCAAGAGTTAGAGGTTGCTGTGAGCCGTGTGACGTCATGGCACTCTACCTGAGGGCGGTTCAGTGAGACTCTGCCTCTACCAAAAAAAAAAAAAAATGAGAGTGAAAGATGAACCACAGACTGGAGAAAATCTTTAAACCATGCATGTGATAAAGGGGGTGTACCCAGAATATTGAAAGAGTTCTCAAACTCAGTAATAAGGCTGGGCATGGTGGCTCACACCTGTAGTCCCAGTACTTTGGGAGGCTGAGGCAGCAGGATTGCTTGAGTCCAGGAATTTGCAGTTCCAGTAAGCTGTGATCAAACCACAGCATGCTGGGCTGGCTGACAAGCAAGACCTTGAAAAAATAATAAAGGTAAATGAACAACTGTGCTCCATCCCCACAATGGCACAGCACTGAAAAGGGGTGAACATTCAGCACCATGAATGAGCCTCAAATTCATCATGGTGGGTGAAAAAAGTCATACAAAAAGGATTGTATACTGGATGAGTGAATTTATATAAGATTGTGCTATGTAGAAAAGATAAACTATGGAACAGAAATCTGATCAGTGAGTGTTTGGAGAAAGGGGACTAGGAAGGGTCAGGAGGAAGGAATTTGAAGAGTCACAAAGAAACTGGGGTGATGGATCTGCTGACTGTCTTGATTGTGGTGCCGGTTTTATGGGTCTAGGTGCATGTCTGAAATTATCAAATTTTACATTTTAAATATGTGTGCTGGACCTTCTTGAGGTGGATGTTTGCTGTTTCTTGGCTCCCAGTGCCAAGAATGAGCACTGGTGCCTAGCCGATGACAGAGCGATCACAGATACGAAGCAATCACAATCACATTTACTGGAGAACAAAAGCACACAAACATAAGGAGAATACATCACAAAGTGTGAGACAGATCCCTCAAATTTGCGCAAATCCTGGCTTTTCACCTCCCAGATATGTGACATTGGACAAGTAACTCCTCTGTGCCTTAGTTTCCTCTTAGGATGGTTAGAAAGAGTAGCTAGAAAGACCTTGGCACAAGATGAGATCTGGAGTTGGGATTGCAAAAGCCAGCTCTTGTAAAAATACCTCTTTGTAAAAAAACCCAAGCAGAAGTCAATAAGCTTCTGGTCGATAAGTCCGCTCCCTGAATGTTCTGAGAGAACAGATTGTACCAAAATAGCCTCCTTGCCTATTCTGGGGAGGCATGCAAACCACTGGCCAGCCGGGGGATGATTGGTAGAACAGGCTGGCCCTGCCATGCCTGTGTAGGTGTGAGAACTCAGATGGCTAGTTCTCAAGTCCAGGCTAATTTTAGCTGCAGGGGTCACACTCAGTAACTTCCTCAGTTTAGGATTGAGAGAAAGGTTCTTTTTGCCACTTTAAAAAACTGATAAAGGGGTGGTGCAAGGAGTAGGGCGCCAGTCCCATATGCCGGAGGTGGTGGGTTCAAACCCAGCCTCGGCCAAAAACCACAAAAAAAAAAAAAAAAACTGTGATAAAATACACAACATAAAATTTGCCATCTTAACCATTTTTAAGCGTACAGCTCAGTGGCATTAACTGTTCACACTGTGCAAGCATCACCACCATCCTTCTCCAGAACTCTTTCATCTTGCAAAACTGAAACTCTGTCCCCATGAAACACTAACTCCCTATTTCCCATCCCCCACCCCCTGGCAACACCATTCTACTTTCTGTCACTATGAATTTGACAACTTTATGATGGTATAAAAATGATCCACATTCAGTAGAAACCGTACTTCAAGTACTGATGCAACTATTCTGTTTTTCAATTTTTTTTTTTTTTTTGAGACAGAATCTCACTTTGTCACCCTCTTACTTTGTTATAGCTCACAGCAACCTCAAACTCGTGGGCTCAAGTGATTCTTTTGCCTCAGCTTCCCAAATAGCTGGGACTACAGGCGCCGCCACGATGCCCAGCTATTTTTAGAGATGGGGGTCTTGCTCTTGCTCAGGCTGGTCTTGAACCCATGAGCTCTGGCAGTCCACCTGCCTTGGCCTCAGAGTGTGAGGATTACAGGCACAGCTGGCCTGTTTTTCAATTTCAATACAGTATTCAATAAATTATATGAGGTATTTAACACTTTATTAAGTTTAATTGTTAAAAATTGTATTTATGTATTTGCTTTTTGACACAGGGTCTCATTGTGTTGCCCAGGCTGGTCTTGAACTCCTGGCCTCAAGGGATCCTTCTGCCTCTACCTCCCAAAGAGCTGGGATTATAGGTGAGCCACCTTGCCTGGCCTCAAAACCTTATTATGAAATAGGTTTTGTGTTAGATGATTTTGCTGAACATCCAAGTATTCTGAGCATGTTTACATAGGCTTGGACAGGCATCCTTAGGGAAAAAAATAAAAGTTAGCCAGACATGTGACCGCAATCCCAGCTATTCGGGATGCTAAGGAGGAAGGATTGCTTCACCCCTGAGTTGGAAGCTACAGTGAGTTACGAATACCACTGCACTCTAGCCCGAGCAACAGAATGAAACCCTGTATCATAAATAAAGTCTGAATAGTAAGATTCCACTGTGTGAATATACCACATTTTTTTTAACCATTCATTTTCTGTTGATGGACATTTGGGTTGCTTCTGTCTTTTGTACACAGGTGTACAAAATCTCTTTGAGACTCTGCTTTCAGTTCTTTTTGGTAAATTCCCAGAAGTGGAATTGCTATATCATATGATAATTCGATCAATGTTTAATTTTTTTAAGAAACCACATTTCATCACATTTGTTGTATTATATTTGTTAGAAGCAAATCACCACCATTACACACGGAAAAGTGAGTACCAGGAGATGAGAACCAACAGAGGCCATTTTAGAAGTTGCCTACCACATCTCCGTAAGCAAATCAGGCTATGGTTGAGCCTAGAAATTTCTCAATTTAATCACACACAACCTGCCAAGTACTTAAGCAGGTATTTTACACACAGTGTGACCTTAAGGTGGTTTGTTATCCTCATTGTATGGAAAAAATGGAGGTTCAGTGGTGAATTAACATTGGTCACATTATTAACAGTGGATCACAGTTAAAATCCAGGCCTATCTAATTCCAAAGCCTAGGCTTTTTTCTATATACTTCACTTCTCTGATTCTCTTTAGGGATGTGTAAGATTCCTAAACACACAGGAAGAGTTTAATGTGATCCTTGGCACTGAGCAGACATTAGCAAAGGTAAGTTCCCTTCCCACATTTGTTCCCAGGTCACCATCCAGCAGTTACTGCAGACGTGGATGGTTATAAGTGCATTTACACTGTGCTTTCTTGGCACCTACCCAGAGGCATCTAGGAAAAGTCCTAGCTCCATTAGCGAAGGAAATGAGCACCTAATTGAGTCTGTAGAAGCTAGCCAAGAGGTCAAAGTGAGGGCACAACAACAATGTTGGCAGGCCTGAGCATGAGTTGTGGTTTTGTGACTAATGTGCTGTTTGACCTTCAGTGAACCACTCTGGTCAAATGAAAATGTTGGACTAGGTCAAGATTAGGTAAACTATGGCCCATGGGCCAAATCAGACTCCCTACCTGTATTTGTAAATAAAGTTTTATTAGCACACATTTCATTTGTTTACATATCATCTGTAACCACTCCTGTGCTATAATAGCTGGGTTAAGTCATTTCAACAGACCATTTGGCCCACACAGCTGAAAATACTATTTGGTCATTTGCAGCACAAGTTTGCCAACCTCTGGACTACGTGATTTTTTTTCTTTTTTCTTTTTTTTTTTAACTTTATCAAATTAATACGAGGGTACAATATTTAGGTCACATTGTTCTCACTTCCAGGGTAAAGTTTCATTTGTAGAAGAGCCCCTCACCCAGGGGGCATGTTATATACCCTCACAAGGTGCACGTTAGGTAAAACCCTGCCTCCTACCCTCCCTCATTCTGCCACACATCCTCCCCCCTCTTTTCTTCTTCTTTTTTTTTTTTTTGAGACAGGGTCTTACTTTGTCACCTGGGCTAGAGTACAATGACATCATCATAGCTCATTGCAGCCTCAACCCCCGGGCTCAAATGATCCTCCTGCCTCAGTCTTCTGAGTAACTGGGACTGCAGAGGTGCACCAACGCAGCTAATTTTTCTAATATTTTTGTATAGCAGACTCTCTCTCTCTTTTTTTTTTTGTTTTTTGTTTTGAGACAGAACCTCACTCTGTTGCCCTGGGCAGAGTGCCATGGCATTATCATAGCTCACAACAACCTCAAACTCTTGGGTTCGAGCTATCCTCTTGCTCCCGAGTAGCTGGGACTACAGGTGCCCACCACAATGCCTGACTAGTTTTTTTTTTTTTTCTATTTTTAGTAGAGATGGGGGTTTCACTCTTGCTCAGACTTATCTTGAACTCCTGAGCTCAGGTGATCCACCTGCCTCAGCCTCCCAGAGTGCTAGGATTACAGGCATGAGCCATTGTGCCCAGCCGTGATAGGGTCTCAGTCTTGCTCAGGCTGATCTCAAACTCCTGGCCTTCAAGCAATCCTCCTGTCTCTGTCTCCGGAGTGCTAGAATTGCAGACTTGAGCCACTGCACCTGGCTGTGGCCTAGATGATTTTTAAGATTCTAACATTAAAAATTTAATAATTCGGGCTGGGTGCTGTGGCTCACGCCTGTAATCCCAGCACTTGGGAGGCAGAGACAGTTGGATTGCCTGAGCTCACAGATTTGAGACCAGCCTGAACCAGAGTGAAAACTTGTCTTCTAAAAATAGCCAAGTGTGTGGTGGGCGCCTGTAGTTCCAGCTACTTGGGAGGCTGAGGCAAGAGAATTGCGTAAGCCCAGGAGTTTGAGGTTGCTGTGAGCTATGATGCCACTGCACTCTATCCAGGGTGACAAAGTGAGACTCTGTCTCAAAAAAAAAATTTTTTTTTTGATAATTCATAGAAGAAATGAATGCTACAATTAATTAAGTAAAACCATGCACTGATCATTTAGAAAATATGATAGGAGGATGGGCGGAGGGAGGGTGATTGGTGGGGCCACACCTATGGGGCATCTTACAAGGGTACATACGAAACTTACTAAATGTAGAATGTAAATGTCTCAACACAATATCTAAGAAAATGCCAAGAAGGCTATGTTAACCAGTGTGATGAAAATATGTCAAATGGTATATAAAACTAGTGTATGGTACCCCATGATTGCATTAATGTACATAGCTATGCTTTAATAATAAATAAAAAAACAAACAAAAAAAGAAAATATCACTATGATTGATGCAGATGTTGTCACATTTCATTATTCAATATTAAAAAATCCCAGATGTTTGTATTATCACTCATCTCAACAGAAAAATATTTAAAATTTTTTAAATTTTATGTATTTAGAGGCAGAGTCTAGCTGTGTTGCCCAGGCTCATCTTAAACCTCTGGCAATCCTCTCAGCCTCCTGAGTAGCCAGGACTACCCGTATAAAAAAGTCTCTCGAAGCTGTCAAATTCTCAGTAGTTACAAGTTTTTTGTTTGTTTTTTTTGTAGAGACAGAGTCTCATTTTATCACCCTCAGTAAAGTGCTGTGGCGTCACAGCTCACATCAACCTCCAACTCCTGGGCTTAGGCGATTCTTTTGCCTCAGTCTCCCAAGTAGCTGGGACTACATGCGCCCACAACAATGCCCAGCTATATTTTTGTTGCAGTTTGGCCAGGGCTGGGTTTGAACCTGCCACCCTCAGTATATGGGGCTGGCGCCCTGCCCACTGACCCACAGGCACCACCCGCAGTTACAAGTTTTTCAAAATTCTCTTTCCCTTGAAAGCTTCATTGACAACAAATACTGACAGTTGTTTTCCTGCAAGTGACAGGCTCATTTTGTTCATTTTTAAGAAAATGTCTACCAAACAGCCAAGTCTGAATCATAGTTTGTCAGACACTTCCATTAAAAATAGGCGCCTGTAGTCCCAGCTACTCGGGAGGCTGAGGCAAGAGAATCGCTTAAGCCCAGGAGTTGGAGGTTGCTGTGAGCTGTGTGATGCCACGGCACTCTACCGAGGGCCAGAAAGTGAGACTCTGTCTCTACAAAAAAAAAAAAAAAAAAAAAAATAGTGTCTCTTGGAAAGGGCTGCCAGTTCAAAACAGTAACCATTCACTCAAGGGCTTTTTCTAGAGATGACCATGGATTTAATGCTTAGCAGGAGAGCTTTATGTGGACTTCCCATTTCATCACTCAGAATATTAAAAAGTCATGCATTCTTCTGTTATGGGGTGAATTGTGTAGCCCCCCAAAAGACATATTGAAGCCATAACCCTCAGAACCATATTTGGAGATAAGATCATTGCAGATAGCTTTTTTTTTTTTTTTTTAGACAGAGTCTCGCTTTGTTGTGCTCAGTAGAATGCCATGGTGTCACAGCTCACAGTAACCTCCAACTCTTGGGCTTAAGCAATTCTCTCACCTCAGCCTCCCACAGCTGGGACCACAGGTGCCCGCCACAATGCCCAGCTATTTTTGTGGCAGTTGCCACTGCTATTTTAGCAGGTTGAGTCAGGTTTGAACCAGCCACCCTTGGTATATGGGGCCGGTGCCCTACCCACTGAGCCAAAGGCGCTGCCCTGCAAATGAGTTGGTTTTTTTTTGTTTGTTTTCCTTTTCTTTCCCCTCCCCTCCTCTCCGCTCCACTTCCTTCCCTTTTCTTTTCTTCTCTGAAATTTCAGAGTCTCATTCTGTCACTCTGGCTAGAGTACAGTGCTGTCATCACAGCTCACTGCAGCCTTAACTCCTGGGCTCAAGCAGTCCTCCTGCCTCAGCCTCTTGAGTAACTGGGACTACAGGCAAACACACACCCCACCCTGGCTAATTTTTCTAGTTTTTGTAGAGACAGGGTCTTGATTTTGTTCAGACTGGTCTGAAACTCCTGAACTTAAGCAATTCTCCTGCTACAACCTCCCAAAGTGCTAGAATTATAAGAGTGACCCACCACGCCCAGCCCACTACAGATTGTTAAAGCCTATTCAGGCTGCTATAACTAACTGCCAACACTGAATGGTTTATAAACAACAGAATATCTATCTATCTATCTATCTATCTATCTGAGGCGTGGTTTCACTGTGTTGCCCAGGCTACAGTGCAGTGGCATTATTATAGCTCACAGCAACTTCAAAGTCCTGGGCTCAAGTGATCCTCCTGCCTCAGCCTCCCAAGTAGCTGGGACAATTGTATTGTGCCTTGCTGATTTTTTTATTTTTTACGGACATGAAGTCTCACTATGAACAATAGAAATTTATACCTCAGAGTTCTGGAAACCAAGAAATCCCAAATCAAGGTGTTGGTAGAGTTGGTGTCTGCTGAAGTTCTGCTTTTTTTTTTTTTTTTGTAGAGACAGAGTCTCACTTTATGGCCTTCGGTAGAGTGCCGTGGCCTCACACAGCTCACAGCAACCTCCAACTCCTGGGCTTAAGCGATTCTCTTGCCTCAGCCTCCCGAGTAGCTGGGACTACAGGCGCCCGCCACAACGCCCGGCTATTTTTTTTTTTTTCTTTTTGGTTGCAGTTTGGCGGGGGCCGGGTTTGAACCTGCCACCCTGGGTATATGGAGCCGGCGCCTTACCGACTGAGCCACAGGCGCCACCTGAAGTTCTGCTTTTTAATTTGTAGTTTACTGGGCGGTGCCTGTGACTCAGTCGATTAAGGCGCCGGCCCCATATACGGAGGGTGGCGGGTACAAACCCGGCCCCGGCCAAACTGCAACCAAAAAATAGCCGGGCGTTGTGGCGGGCGCCTGTAGTCCCAGCTACTTGGGAGGCTGAGGCAACGGAATCACTTAAGCCCAGGAGTTGGAGGTTGCTGTGAGCTGTGTGAGGCCATGGCAGTCTACCGAGGGCCATAGAGTGAGACTCTGTCTCTACAAAAAAAAAAAAAAAAAAAAAATTTGTAGTTTACTAGCTGTGTCCTTACGTGGCAGAAGCAGGGAAGACAGCTCTTGGGACCACCTACAAGGCCTATAAGGGCACTAATTCCATTTATCAGGGCTGTAGCCTTATGACCTAATCATCTGGCAAAGGGCCACTTCCTAAGTACTATTGAAATGGTGATTAGGTGACAACATGGGAATTGGAGGGAGGATAACAGACATTCAAACAGTAACAGAGATATCATCAGTTTGAGATGTGTTCATTTGGGTGGGCCTTAATACTGGGTCTATATAAGAAGAGGAAAATTTAGACACACACAGAGAGAACACCATGTGATAATGGGGGCAGAGATTGGAGTGATGTGTTTATAAGCCAAGGAATGTCAAGGAGTGATGGTCTCCACTAGAAGCTGGAAGAGGCGAGGAAGGATCATCCCCTAGAGAGTCTTCAGAGGGAGTGTGACCCTGCTGACACCTTGAGTTTGGATTTCTGGCCTCCAGAACTGTGAGAGAATACATTTCTATTGTTTGAAGCCACCTAGTTTGTGGTATTTTGTTATGGCAACCATAGGAAATTGATATGGCATCCAAAAGCCCTTTTGTGGGGGAATGGAAAGAGACTGATACACAATAAATTCATAAATAATAATGATAGTAACTAATACTAATGGCAATAAAAAAGGAGAGTGCTTTTTTTTCTTTATTTTTGAGATAGAGCCTCAAGCTATTGCCCAGGATAGTGTGCTATGGCATCACAGCTCACAGCAACCTCCAATTCCTGGGCTCAAGCAATTCTCTTGCCTCAGCTTCCCAAGTAGCTGGACTACAGGTGCCAGCCACAACGCCCAGCTATTTTTTGGTTGTAGTTGCCATTGCTGTTTGGCAGGCCCAGGCCAGATTCGCACCTGCCAGCTCAGGTGTGTGTGGCTGGCGCTTTAGCCGCTTAAGCTACAAGCACCAAACCTTTTTTTTTTTTCTTTTTATGAAACAGAGTCTCACTATGTCACCCTCAGTAGAGTGCTGTGGCATCACAGCTCACAGCAACCTCAAACTTTTGGACTTAAGCGATTCTCTTGCCTCAGCCTCCCAAGTAGATGGGACTACAGGCGCCCACCACAACACCTTGCTATTTTTTTGTTGTAGTTGTCATTGTTGTTTGGTAGGCCCAGGCTGGGTTCGAACCCACCACCCTCAGTGTATGTCGCTGGCGCCCTAACCGCTGTGCTATGGGCACTGAGCTGAGAGTGTTTTTGATACATGCAGCAATATGGATAAATCTGGAAGGCTTTATGCTAAGTAAAAGAAACCTGTTTCCAAAGGTTATGTGAGTACTCTACGATTCCATTCATTTGGCACTCTCGAAAAGGTAATTGTGACAACGAACAACATATCAGTGCTTGCCAAGGGTTGGAGGTTGGTGAGTTCAAAGGGAGCTTTTTTAGGGGATTTTTTCAGAGGATAATAGAGTTATTTGGTTTTGCCCAGCAACGTGGGGCAGGATCACTCAAGCAGAGGAGTTCAAGGCCAGCCTGGACAGTATAGCAAGATGCTGTTTTGAAAAAAAATTAGCTAGACATGGTGGGATACCCCTGTAGTCCCAGGTACCAGAGAAGCTGAGGCAGGAGGATTGCTTAAACCCAGGAGTTCAAACCTGCAGTGAGCTATGATCACACCATTGCACTCCAGCCTGGGTGACAAAGTTAAACCTTTTCTCCAAAAAATAAACAGTAGGTCTACTTTAAATTTTTTGAGTAGATTCCTCACAGTACTTACATTATACCTACCATTTGATCCTGCAATCCCTCTGCTAGATATTTTTTACCCAAAGGGGGAAAAAAGACATTTTATAATAATGGTACTTGGACTTGAATTTTCATAGCAGCACAATTCACAACTCAAGAGCACATCAATACATAAATGGATTTTGACTGGATTAATAAAACACCATATATGTATACCATGGAATACTACTTCAGCCATTAAAAAAGATGGTGACCTAGTATCTTTTGTAACAAACTGAATGGAACTCGGAGACCATTCTCCTAAGTGAAGTAAGAATGAGAAAACAAACACCATTTGTACTCAATGCTAAATTGAAACTATTTGATCAACACCTATGTGCTCTTAGGGAGGTAAAACGCGACAAAATTCAAGTAGGGGAGAGGTGGAGAGGGAACGAGTAAATACCCACCCACCAGGTACATTGCACACTGAGTGAAGGGCACACCTATAACTTTGACTTAAAATATAGAAAGCAAACTTTATAATGAAAATGTATGTACCCCCATAATGCCCTGAAATTAAAAAAAAAGTTAAAAAAAAAAAAAAGCAAAAAACAAGTAAGTAAAAAAACCCACACAGGGTGGCGCCTGTGGCTCAAAGGGGTAGGGCGTTGGCCCCATATGCCAGAGGTGGCAGGTTCAAACCCAGCGCCGGCCAAAAACTGCAAAAAAAAAAAACCCACACACAAAAATGTCAATTTTACTGGATGTAAACTTGAAAATAACATGACGAAATGAGTGAGGGTGTTGTATACTTGAAATTTGCTAAGATAGTAGATCTTAAATGTTCTCACCACAAAAAAAAAACAATAAATATATGAGGTGGCAGATATGTTAATTATCTTGACTGAATTGTTCCACAATGCATACATACAGTGTATATCAATATACAATTTGTATTTGTTGTTATATCATAATCAAACTGGGGGAGATAAAAGAACACAAAATAAAGGAGAGAAAAAGTCATACTGAGGGGTTGAGATTTTTAAAAAAATAGTAATTATGGGTGGTGCCTGTGGCTCAGTGAGTAGGGCGCCGGCCCCATATACCAAGGATGGAGGGTTTGAACCCATCCCCAGCCAAACTGCAACAACGACAACAAAAATAGGCGGGCATTGTTGTAGGCACCTATAGTCCCAGCTACTCTGGAGGCTGAGGCAAAAGAATGGCCTAAGTCCAAGAGCTGGAGCTGTACACCACAGTACTCTACCGAGGGTGACAAAGTGAGACTCTGTCTCTAAAAAAAAAAAAAAAAATTAGTAACTTGACTGTTTCATCAAGCTTCGTTAAACGCATCCTTAAGTGAAACTGGCTTTTCTCCTCCTTTTTTGGTGAGCGCACAGTGCCATTGTCTTGATTCCTGCTAAGGCACCAGCAGTCTGTACCATCAGTTCAAACGTCAACTCAGGGAAAAAGTCAAATGACGTTGTATTATTACCATGGTTAGGGGGCTGACCTCCAAGACCCCTGAATGGGCACACTTTGAAAACTGTTTATCAGCCCCTGGGAGGCATGATGATGTTCCCATTTTGCAGATGAGTAATCAAACATTCAGAGAGATAAAACTTATTCCCCAAGAGGGCAGAGAGGGACTTACAGCCCCAACTTTGTTTGTTTGTTTTTGAAACAAAGTCTTACTTGGTCACCCTTAGTAGAGTGCTGTGTTGTTATAGCTCACAGCAACCTCAAACTCTTGGGCTCATGCAATCCTCCTGCCTCAGCCTCCCAAAGTAGCTGGGACTACAGGCGCCTGCCACAATGCTTGGCTATTTTTAGAGATGGGGTCTCATTCTAGCTCAGGCTGGTCTTGAACTTATGAGCTCAGGCAATCCACCCACCTCAGCCTCCCAGAGGCTGGAATAGAGACATGAGCCACTGCACAGGCCTAAATCCCCAATTTTTGGACAAAGAGCAAGTGTTTTTGTCTAGGGAGCTGGACCACACAACATTTGTAACTCTAAGGCAGAGTGCAGGGAGGGCTTGAATAACTTAGGACATCTAAATTATGTCCATGATGCTGGATATAATTTAACTTATATACTATGCTATAGTATAAATAAATATACTATATGTTATTTAATTTATTTATACTATAGCATAATATGTAGTATATTAATATGCCATAAGCAATTTGATAAACTATGTACTATAACATAACACATAGTAAATTAATACATTACATGTAACTTAACTTATGTACTATATATAACAAAGTATATAGTAAGTTAATTTATGATAAGTAATTTAATTTTCTATGTACTATATAAAACAAAAAATGTAATAAATCAATATACTATCTAATCAACTGTGTTTTATAGTATGGATATAGTAAATTAATACAGTACATGTATATAGTATGTAAGTGAATTTACTATGTCCTACAACATAGGATATAGTAAGTTTTTTTTTTTGAGACGGAGTCTTACTCTGTTGCCCTAGGTAGAATGCCATGACATCATCATAGCTCATAACAACCTTGAATTCCTGGGCTCAAGAGATCCTCCTGCCTCAGTTTTCCTATTTTTAGTAGAGCTGGGTGGGGGGGTCTCGCTCTTGCTCAGGCTGGCGAACTCCTGAGCTCAAGCAATTCACCTACCTCAGCCTCCCAGAGTGCTAGGATTACATATGTGAGCCACGATCCCTGTTCAGATTTTTTTTTTTTTTTTTTTTTGAGACAGAGTCTCAAGCTATCACCCTGGGTAAAGTGCTGTGGCGTCACACCTCACAGCAACCTCAAACTCTTGGGCTTAAGCAATTCTCTTGCCTCACCCTCCCAAGTAGCTGGGACTACAGGCGCCCACCACAATGCCTAGCTATTTTTTTTGTTGTTGTTGTTGTAGTTGTCATTGTTGTTTTAGCTGGCCTGGGCTGGGTTCGAACCTGCCAGCCTTGGTGTATGTGGCCAGTACCCTATCTACTGAGCTACGGGCACCACCCCAGATTTTTTTTTTTTTCAAAGACAGCTTCTCTCTCTGTTGCTTGGGCTAGGGTCAGTGGTGTCATCATACCTTGCTGTAACCTTAGACTCATGGGTTTACGCAATCCTCTTGCCTTAGCCTGTCAAGTAGCTGGGACTATAGGTATGCACCACTCTTCCTGGCTAATTTTTCTAATTTTTTGTAGCGATGGAGTCTCAATCCTGCTCAGGCTGGCCTCAAGCAATCCTCCTGCCTTGGCCTCCCGGTATACTGGGATTATAGGCATGAGCCATACTGCCTATATATAGTAAATTAATACAGAACATGTGATTCAAATTATAGTAGTATATAGTAATTTAAAATAGTATATGGAGTCAGGCGCGGTGGCTCATGCTATAATCCTAGCAAGGCAGGTGGATTGCCTGAGCTCAGGAGTTTGAGTCTAGCCTGAGCAAAAGCAAGACCCCATCTCTACTAAAAATAGAAAAACTGAGGCAAGAGGATCACTTGAGCCCAAGAGTTGGAGGTTGCTATGAGCTATGATGCCACAGCACTCTACCCAGGGTGACAACTTGAGACTCTGTCTCAAAAAAATAAAATAAAATAGTTTATGGTATTTTGAATAATATGTACTATATCATTGCATATACTAAATTAATATACTGTATATATAACATTTATTATGCTATTTATACTAGACTACATATAATATTATTTATTTCTAAAATAAATTGGCAAGTGCACAGTCCCGCTGTCTTGGCACATTCTTTTTCTTTCTTTTTTTTTTTGAGACAGAACCTCAAGCTGTCACCCTGGTAGAATACCGTAGTATCACAGCTCATAGTAATCTCAAACTCTTGGGCTTAAGCGATTCTCCTGCCTCAGCCTCCCAAGTATCTGGGACTACAGGCACCTGCCACAAGGCCCGGCTATTTTTTGGTTGCAGTGGTCATTGTTGTTTGGCGGGCCTGGGGATTCCAACCTGTCAGCTCAGGTATATGTGGCTGGCACCTTAGCCGCTTGAGCCACAGGCACCAAGCCTGGCACATTCTTATTACAGAATATTTGGAGGAAGAAAATTAACCATCAGTCTCAGTCCCTGGGTGTATTTTGGTCTAGTCTTCATCATGTGTTTTTCCTCCCTGTATATCTACTTTAAAAAAAAAAAAAGACAACATAATTTCTGCAAACTCTATATTGACTTTGGAACCTAGATCTTTTTCCCCAATATTTTATCCTAAAATGTTTTCTGCTGTGCTACACAGCAGCTCTGTCCAATCTGGTCACTAGTGGCCAGTCACATGTGGCTACATACATTTAAACAGAAGACAATTACATAAAATTGAAAATTCTCTTTCTCAGTGGAACTAGCCTCATTTCAAGCACCCAATCACACTGCTTGTGACAGACAGGAGCAATTTCATCATCACAGAAAGTGCTGTCAGACAGCGCTCGCATAGAGGATTCCTAATTAGTACCTAAAAATAAAAATGAGGTCACTCTAACAGGTGCCTGTGGGAAAAGATTCAGAGTTATCAAAGGATGAGGAAGCAAGTGGACTCCTTCTCCTCCTCCTCCTGCTCAGGCATTGCTCCCCCCCTTTACTTTCATACCCTTTTAGAAATATACTTTGGGGGTTTGGATATATATATATTTTTTTGAGACCAAGTCTTGTTCTGTTGCCCAGGCTAGAGTGCCATGAACTCAGCCTATTTCATTGCAAACTCGAACTTCTGGGTTTAATCTATCCTCCTGCCTTGGCCTCCCGAGTATCTGGGTCTACAGGTGCCTACCATGATGCCCAACTAATTTTTTCTATTTTTAGTAGGCACAGAGTTTTTGCTCTTGCTCAGATGAGCGCTGGTCTCAAATTCCTGAGCTCAAGTGATCCTCCTGCCTTGGCCTCCAGAGTGCTAGGATTTCAGCCATGAGCCACCATGCCTGGAGAGAAATATACTTTCTATATGTGTATATGCATAAGTACATATGTCTTCGTCTCGTCTTTTTAAAATGATAGCTCTTTCACTTTTTGCTGTTCCTCACCAGTACTACAAAGCCACCTCTGAAGGGTCTAGGGGAGGATATTTCCTTACCTTTTCCAATTTCTAGGGGCTGCAGGCGTCCCTTGGCCTGTGGATGCCTCTTTCTTCACATGACCTTCTACCCCTGCCTTTTTCCTCTTCTGTCTCTTATAAGGACACTTGTCATTGATGGCTGAGCCTGGTGACTTACGCCTATGATCCAAGCACTTTGAGAGGCCAAGTCAGGAGGATCGCTGAGGCCAGGCATACAGGGACACTTGTCATTGGATTTAGGGCCAACCTAGATAATCAAGGATGACTTCATGTTGAGTTCTTTGATTTAGTTAAATCTTCAAAGAGCCTGTCTCTGAATAAGGCCACATTTACAATAAGGTTTCTGCTTTTCTCTTATAAAGACTCTTATCATTGGGCGGCGCCTGTGGCTCAGTGAGTAGGGCGCTGGCCCCATATGCCGAGGGTGGCGGGTTCAGGCCCAGCCCCGGCCAAACTGTAACAAAAAAATAGCCGGGCGTTGTGGCGGGCGCCTGTAGTCCCAGCTGCTTGGGAGGCTGAGGCAAGAGAATCACGTAAGCCCAAGAGTTAGAGGTTGCTGTGAGCCGTGTGACGCCACGGCACTCTACCCGAGGGTGGTACAGTGAGACTCTGTCTCTACAAAAAAAAAAAAAAAAGACTTTTATCATTGAATTCAGGGCTCACCAAGATAATCCAGGGTGAGCTCATCTCAAGATTCTTAATTTAGTTAAACCTGCAAAGAGAATCTCTCTGAATAAGGCCACAGTCCCAGATTCCTGCCTTTGTCTTATAAGGACAATTGCCATTGGATTTAGGCTCACTCTAACATCCAGGATGATCTCATCTCAAGATTCTTAAGTTAATTATATCTGCAGAGACCCTTTTCCCAAATAAGGTCACATTCACAGGTTCCCAGTTTAGGATGTGGACCTTTCTGGGGAGGGCCACCATTCAACCCTCCACGGTGGGACACACAGCAGTTGGCAAGGCTGTGGTGGAGAGGGGCAGGCAGTGTCTTACGAAGCTCTTATGGGCCGTTATAAGAAGTCTGAACTTTAGGGCTGGGCATAGGGGCTCAAGCCTGAAATCCTAGCACTTGCGAGGCCAAGGCAGGTGGATTGCCTGAGCTCACAGATTGGAGACCAGCCTGAGCCAGAGCAAGACCTTGTCTCTAAAAATAGCTGGGCATTGTGGCAGGTGCCTATAGTCCCAGCTACTTGGGAGACTGAGGCAAGAGGTTCGCTTCAGCCCAGGAGTTTGAGGTTGCTGTGAGCTGTGACACTACAGCACTCTACTGAGGGTGACAAAGTGAGACTTTGTCTCAAAAAATAGAAAAAAAGAAGTCTGAATTTTATTCTGCATGTAAGAGCAAAGATTGGACAGTTTTTAGGCAGGAATAAGCCACCAGCTCTCCCAGAAGTGGAAAACAGACTGCAGGGTCCCAGGGTGAAGGTCAGAAAATCAATGAAACCCTGGTGCAAACCATCCAGATGAGAAGTAATGGAGACTTGCATTTGGGAGGCTCTTGGGGTGTCAGACTTGAGGCACAATAGAGGAATTCAGAATGACTTCAGCCTTTTGGCCTGAACAACAGGGTGGCGAATACTGTCACCTTTTACTGAGTCAGAGAAGCCCTGGGATAGGGGCAGCAAAAGGGAGGGGAGGGCATGTCAGTCATCATGCTATGGCTGAGGCTCAGAGGGGAACCGGCTGGCAGGTCACTGTCCTAACTAAATTACCCCTCCCCCCAAAATAAATAATTTAACTTCCCAGGCCATCTCCTCCTCATGTGTAGTGGGTTGAATTGTGTCCTCTCAAAAAGATACATTTGACAGCAGCCACTGTTGTCCTAAATAACCACTGCCTGCAGAGCCAGACAGGCCCATGTGCTGCTATCTGGAGTTGTTTGTCATTTGCAAGGCCTTCTGTCATAGATGAAGTTAGGAGGTCGGAGGCACCAAGGCCCATGGTGCTGATCAAGGACCCAGTGCACCTCCTGTACCTGGGAAAGTGTAAAGTATTGACTTGTGAATTTAGTCTAGAGTGAAAATGCTTGAAGACATAACCATTTTTGGCCTGGCACAGTGGCTCATGTCTATAATCCCAGCAGTCTGGGAGGCTGAACTGGGTGGATTGCTGGAGCTCAGGAGTTTGAGACCAGCCCAAGCAAGAGCGAGACTCCGTCTCTACTAAAAATAGAAAAATTAGCCGGGTGTTGTGGTGAGTGCCTATAGGTCCCAGATACTTGGAAGGCTGAGGCAAGAGGATCACGTAAGCATAGAGCAGTGGTTCTTAACCTTCCTAATGCTGCGACCCTTTAATACAGTTCCTCATGTTGTGGTGACCCCCAACCATAAAATTATTTTTGTTGCTACTTCATAACTGTAATTTTGCTACTGTTATGAATCATAATGTAAATATCTGATATATAAGATGGTCTTAGGTGACCCCTGTGAATGGGTCGTTCGACCCCCAAAGGGATCACAAACCACAGGTTGAGAACTGCTGGCATACAGTAAAACTGTATCTAAAATAAATAAATAAATAAAGACATAACCATTTTCAAAAACAGGAGACTGTTATAACCTTGTAACCTATGAGACCTATGAGGGAAATCTGTTTAATGTATTCTATTGTTTTTTCCCCTGGGTAGAGTGCTGTGGCATCATCTTAGCTCACAGAAACCTCAAACAGTTGGCCACAAGCAATCCTCTTGCCTCAACCTCCTGTAATGTATACGATAATGATTGATAACATTGCTGATGCTTACTTTTACTGTGAAAGTATAAGACTGATGAAAGGGAAACAAGAGAGCAGAACAGCTTTTTGAGGAGATATCTCTATCGCTCTCTGGAATTGCTGGCTTTTTTATATAATAAAGTAAAATTATTGATCTCTCATCGCTTCTCTGTTGATTGGCTTGAATGACAGGCAGACGGACTCACTGGTCCAGCAACACACTCGGCTCCTAACCCCTGATTCTGGAGGACATGACCTTATTTGGAAATAGAGTCTTTGTCGATGTAGTCAAGGTAAGATGACATCACACTGGCTTAGGGTAGGCGCTAATCCAATTACTGGTGTCCTTATAAGAAGAGGGAAATTTGAGGGCCTAGTGCTGTGGGTCACATCTGTAATCCTAGCACTCTGGGAAGCCAAGGCAGAAGGATTGCTTGAGGTTAGGAGTTTAAGACCAGCCTGGGCAAGTGTGAGACCCTCGTCTATATAAAAAATAGAAACATTTGTTGGGTGTAGTGTGCATGCCTGCAGTCTCAGCTACTTGGAAGGCCAAAGCAGGGAGGATCAGTGAAGCCCAGGAGTTTGAGATTGCAGTGAGCTGTGATGATGCTGCTGCATTCTACCCAAGGTGAAAGAGTGGGACTCTGGTCGGGGAGGGGCGAAGAAGAGGGAAATTTGCACACAGATGAATAGGAGGCAGGGAATTGAGTGATGCCAACATAAGTCAAGGAACACCTGGACCCTCTCTTTGAGCCTCCAGAGTGAGTGTGGCCCTGCCAACACTTGTAGCCTCCAGACTATGACTGAATACGGTTTTTTGTTCAAAACCACCTCATTTGTGAGACTTTGTTATGACAGCCCTAGGAATCTAACACATGTTCTGTCTGGGTTGCAATATGATGTGACTTGCTGCAAAGCAACTGGTGTCATAGTCAGCTTTGGGCTACTGTAATAATATGCCATAGATTGGGTGCCTTAAACAAAAGAGATTTAAGTCACAGTTTTAGAGGCTGGGATGTCCAAGATCAAAGTGCAGGCAGATTCAGTGTCTGGTGAGGGCTCCTTCCTGGCTTGTAGACAGCCACCATCTCCCTGTGTTCTGGCATGGCCTTTTCTTAGCGCGTGCTTCTTATAACTGTACTAATCTCATCATGAAGATCCCAATCTCATGACCTCACCTAACTGTAATCACTTCCCAACTGCCCCATCTCCAAATACCATCACACTAGGTGTTAGGATTTAAACATGTTAATTTTGGCCTATCACATCAGGGTGGGCATGAATTCATTCAACAAACATTTGCTGAAGCTTAGTGTCTGTCCCTGTGCTTGCTGTAGGGACCTGGAGATGCAAAAGTCCATTCTTTTGAGATAGAGTCTCAATCTGTTACCCTAGCTAGAGTGCAGTGGCATCATCATAGTTCACTGCAACCTCAAACTCCTGGGTTCAAGTGATTCTCTTCCTCAGCCTCCTGAGTAGCTGGGACTATAGGCGCATGCTACCATACCCTGCTTTTTTTTTTTTTTTTTCTATCTTTGGTAGAGATAGGGTCCTGCTCTTGCTCAGGCTCGTCTTGAACTCTTGACCTCAAGCAATCCCCCCTTCTTGGCCTCCCAGAGTGCTAGGTTTACAGGCATGAGCCATCATGCCTGGCCAGAAATATATTATATATATTTGTTTGTTTGTTTGTTTGTTTTTGAGACAGAGTCACTGTTGCCCTCAGTAGGAAGGGCAACAGCCTCCCTGATAGCTGGGAATACAGGCGCCCACCACAATGCCCAGTTATTTTTTTAGAGACAGGGTCTCGCTCTTGCTCAGGCTGGTCTCAAACTCCTGAGCTCAGGCAATTCACTCGCTTTGGCCTCTCAAAGTGCTGGGATTATAGCCATGAACCACTGCACCCAGCCCCAGAAATATATATTTTTATGTAAAAAATGTTTAACCTATATTTGCTGTTTTTGTATTTATGTACAATAAAATTCCCTTCTTTTGGGTACAGATTTGTGAGTTTTGACCTAAATGTTTCCAGGAGGGACAGAAAGCCCAGGCTCTAGGACTGTTAGGGACCCAAGGGAATATATATTTTAATTTGTTTTAAAGTACAAAAAAAAAAAGAACATAATTGTATCTGGAATACATTAATCTTTATACCAACATAATAGTAAAATAAAATTTGTTACTTATTATTATTATTATTTTTTTGTAGAGACAGAGTCTCACTTTATGGCCCTCGGTAGAGTGCCGTGGTCTCACCCAGCTCACAGCAACCTCCAACTCCTGGGCTTAAGCGATTCTCTTGCCTCAGTCTCCCGAGTAGCTGGGACTACAGGCGCCCGCCACAACGCCCAGCTATTTTTTGGTTGCAGTTCAGCTGGGGCCTGGTTTGAACCCGCCACCCTCGGTATATGGGGCCAGCGCCTTACCAACTGACCCACAGGTGCCGCCCTTGTTACTTATTTTTATGGTGATAGGGACTCCCAGAAAGTCCTAATGTGGTCCTGGTTTTGACAAGTATGTTCACCAGGTAGTCCACCACCATATTCAAGATCTGTGAGATTCTGTCACCCGCCCACCAAAAGCTCTTTTGTGCTATGCTTTGTAGCTATGTATAAAGAATTAACTCAGCAGACCTGAAATCCTAATGCTCTGGGAGGCCAAGGCGGGTGGATTGCTTGAGCTCAGGAGTTCAAGAACAGCCTGAGTAAGAGCAAGACCCCTCCTTTATTAAAAATCAAAAAAATTAGCTGAGCATGATGGCACACACCTGTAGTCCCAGCTACTTAGGAGGCTGAGGCAGGAGGGTTGCTTGACCCAAAGAGTTTGAGGCTGCAGTGAGCTCTGATGATGCCACAGCACTCTAGCCAGGCAAAGAGGGAGATTCTGTCTCAAAAAAAAAAAAGAAAAAATTGGGTGGCGCCTGTGGCTCAGTGAGTAGGGCGCCGACCCCATATACCGAGGGTGGCAGGTTCAAACCCAGCCCTGGCTGAACTGCAACCAAAAAATAGCCGGGCGTTGTGGCGGGCGCCTGCAGTCCCAGCTGCTCGGGAGGCTGAGGCAGGAGAATGGTGGAAGCCCAAGAGCTAGAGGTTGCTGTGAGTCCTGTGACATCATGGCACTCTACTGAAGGTGGTAAAGTGAGACTCTGTCTCTACAAAAAAAAAAAAAGAAAGAAAAAATTAACTCAGCAGGGCCAGGCACGGTGGCTCACACCTGTAATCCTAGCACTCTGGGAGGCTGAGGTGGGTGGACTGCCTGAGCTCACAGGTTTGAGACCAGCCTGAGCCAGAATGAGACCTCGTCTCTAAAAATAGCCAGGTGTTGTGGTGGGGGCCTATAGTCCCAGGTATTTGGGAGGCCGAGGCAAGAGAATGGCTTGAACCCAAGAGTTTGAGGTTGCTGTGAGCTATGATGCCACGGCACTTTACCAAGGGTGACAAAGCAAGACTTTGTCTCAAAATAATAATAATAATAGTAATAATAATAATAATAATGAACTCAGCAGGTCTACGTTGTTCACATCCCGCACATTCCAGAGAAAGGTTTGGCCCCTTCACTTGGTCTTGGGAAGTGACCTCTAAGCCCTTGGAATGTCATGCCTAATAGGGGTGTCTTTGTTTCCCTGGGGAGCCTTGGGCCACGCCAGATGGTCTGTCCTCACAGTGATTTATCGTGGATTTTGGGGATGTGTGGTATTAACTTGACCTCTGGGAGGATTTGAGACTAAGGTCAGCCACACAGGCAGTTATCCATGTATATGTGACCAACTTCCAATAAAACTCTAGACACTGAGGCTCAGGGAGCATCTCTGGTTGGCAGTCCACCAAGTGTGTTGTCATGCTCGCTATTGGGAGAAGTGGGCATTGTGCACACAACTCCACTCAATAAAAACAAATGAAGCTCCTATTTGGCGTTTCCTGGACTGTGTCCCAGGAAGTGTTTCTTCCTGACTTTATTTTCTTTTTTTTAAAGCCAAAATCTCTAAAAGATCAAGTCTTTTTTTTTTTTTTTGTAGAGACAGAATTACTCTGTCACCCTGGGTAGAGTGCTGTGGCATCATAGCTCACAGCAACCTCAAACTCTTGGGCTTAAGTGATTCTCTTGCCTCAGCCTCCTGAGTAGCTGGGACTATAGGTGCCTTCTGCTACAATGCCTGGCTATTTTTAGAGACTGGGTGTTGTTCTTGCTCAGGCTAGACTTGAACTCTTGAACTCAAGCAATCCACCTATCTTGGCCTCCCAGAGTGTTAGGATCACAGGCGTGAGCCACTGAGCCTGGCCCTGACTTTATTTCTTAATTTTAAATCTTTTTTTTTTTTTTTAAGACAGGATGTTTCTCTGTCTCTTGGTTAGAGTACAATGGCATTGGCATTATCATAGCTCACTGCGACCTCAGACTCCTGGGCTCAAGCTATCCTCCTGCCTCAGCCTCCCTAGTAGCTAGGACTATAGGTGCATGCACCACAACCAGCTATTTTTTTTGAGAAATAATGTTGTACTCTTGCTCAGAGTGGTCTCAAACTCCTGACCTCAAGCAATCCTCCTGCCTTGGCCTCCCAGAGTACTAGGATTATGGTGTAAGCCATTGTGCCTTCACTGACTTAATCTATATCCTTTCACTGTAATAAAATGTAACTGTGAATATGACAGCTTTTCTAAGTTCTGAGAGACCTTCTTCTTCTTTTTTTTTTTTTTTTGAGACAGAGTCTCACTATGTCACCCTCAGTAGAGTGCCGTGGCATCACAGCTCACAGAAACCTCAAACTATTGGGCTTAATTCATTCTCTTGCCTCAGCCTCCCAAGTAGCTGGGACTACAGGCACCTGCCACAACACCCGGCTATTTTTTATTCCAGTTGTTTAGCTGTTCAAACCCAGCTGGCCGGGGCTGGGTTTGAACCCGCCACCTTCGGTATATGGCTGGCACTGTAACCAGCCTCTGTGAGACCTTCTTTTTTTTTTTTTTCCTGATTTTAAAATATTGTATTACATAATCTTTTCATGGCACCATCAGGAGTAACAGAAAACGTTATTCCCAGTTCCTATGGCACATCCTGAAAAATATACATTTGTATTTATATATTTATATCAATACTCCGCCCCTATCCCATAATTCAACCATCTATTGTAGGTCTTTTGCTTAAAGCAGGAAACTATTCTTTTAGGTAAGAAAATATATACGGAAACTAGATGAAATAAGGTTAGAGTAACTGGGGACAGTTGGCTGTGGGGGCAGGGGTTAAATTCAGTATAGGCAGGATGCATCACGGACATCCATCAAGGTGGAGGAGGGCAGTGTATAAAAAGGCAGCATCACGCAGGTGGGCTCTGGCGTCCTCGGTCCATTAGGAGATGGCCCTTGCCTCAGGATGGAAGGCTTCCCAGTATTTTGCCAGCTGTTGCTGTGAATACAGGAGTGTCTCAAGGTACTTGATCATATGGTTTTTGAAGTCCTTGGATTTCTCTTTCTTAAACCGTATCACTTCTTTTCGGACCCCTGTTGAAATCCTTTCAAAGTCCCTTTCATACTGAGTCACCCGAGACTCCCATTCTTCGATCTCATCCTTGGCCTGCTGCAGCTTGTCAGGCTTGTGAGCCCACAGCAGCCGAGCCTCAGCCTCCCGCTTCTCCTGCGGTGTGGCTTGAGCATCCTGCCAGCGCTGCCACGTCTTCATGCGTTGGTCAAAGGCAGCCCGGACTATGGCCAGGAGGCGAATGTAGTCACTCAGAAGCTCGGCAAGGAGGAAGAAATCATTGTTGGCCTGTTCCTCGTGGAGCTGCTCAATCTTTTCTTCCACCTCAGCCAGCTGGGAGAGTGCCCGTGACAATGCTGTGTTGTCCTCAGAGCTCCGGAGCATGGCTAGGCTCTTTGCAAACTGGGCTGTGTTCACTGCTAGCTCTTTCCTATGGTTGACTAGGGCTTCTACAACAGCATGCAGTTTCCGTAAGCGCTGCTCCTCACACTCTACCTCCTGGAGCTTCTCCTCAAACCAAATGTCTGACTCATTCATCTTAATGGTCATTTTGCTGACTGTATCGGTGGCTTTGTTGAACATCTTGAGGAGACCAGCACCACTCAGTGTCTGGGTACCCACAGCACGTGGCAGTTCTTCTTTTTCTAAGAACTCTCTGACATCAGGGTCCTGCAACATGGTAGGATGATTCATAATCCTCTGAAGGTACCTTTCTAAAGCAGCTCTCTGCTTTTCAAGAAATTCTGCAGAAGAAGAATCTTCCTTCCCAACTTTCACTTTTGTCATTTCTATTAGGCTTTTCTCAGGTAGAGGAGGGACAATGAAGCCATTCTGAGAGTGTTTCTCTGAAAGCTTCTCATAAAGACCCAGAAAGTCACTAAATCTTCTTTTCACAGCAAACTGTTTACTTATGAACATTGGTAAGCTCATCTGTGTTGTAACCTTATATGCAATCATACCATCCCCTATCTTTTCGGGGTCAGTTATACCAACTGTCAAATCAAATTGGTCTTCCTTTTCTTCTTCCTCTAGTTCCTCATAGCTTGGCTGAGGCTTAGAAGAATTTGTGGCTTCCTGTGGAGGAAGAGAAATGAGCATTTTGGCTGGCTGTCCAGGGATCGCTCCATGGTGGCATCTGTAAAGAGGTCCTGTGGCTCTTGGTCTTGTTCCTCTTGGATACCATTTTCTTTGGAGCCATTGTTGGTAGGAAGAAGGGATGTACTTCTCTTTGGAGACTGGGACTTGCTCTCTTCAGGATTCATCTTTAGTTTTTCATGGGTACTGATCAGTGGTGGTTAATCCTCTGTGAGACCTTCTAATGAATCATGGAACCTGAGGGTGATCTTGGGAACCCCAGAACCCCAGTAGCCAATGTTGACCTTGTTTTTGACCTTCAAGCATAGCGATTTCATACAATTGACTTACCAGAGGTGAGCAGAAGATAGAAGACACAGGCTCACTGAGTGAATCCCAGACGCTAATGAACACCTACTGTATGCCAGGTGCTGGGGCAGGCATGAGACAGTCTGCAAGATGAATGAGAAGGACTCGGTCACTGCCTAATTGTGGAGACAGACAATGAATGAGTGCACACAAATGTAATCAAGATCAATTTATACATTTAATAACAAAACAGAACATGAAAAAATCACATACAATGGTGAGCAAAAAGTTGACTAAGGATGGAGCTGGAGATGGAAAACCACTTTTAAGACTTCTGTAGAGGCCCAAAGGACACAGCATAGGAAAATTCCCTGGTCGAATCAGCCAAGTGGGTGAAAAGGCCATGGGGCACAGTGTGGCTTTTGGAAAATGGTGACTAGAACAGCATGAGGGAGGGGTGGGGCTGACAGTCAAGCCAGGTGCAGACCCTGCTGGACCCTGTTAGTTGGGGGTGAGTGTTTTGGATTCAAACTAAGAACAACAACTAGTGTTTGAATAGCTCAAAACCAGGAAGCCGACCATGATGGACTGACATTTTTCTTTTTCTTTTTTATTTTTTTTATTTTTTTGTAGAGACAGAGTCTCACTGTTACCGCCCTTGGTAGAGTGCCGTGGCGTCACACGGCTCACAGCAACCTCTAAGTCTTGGGCTTACGCGATTCTCTTGCCTCAGCTTCCCGAGCAGCTGGGACTACAGGCGCCCGCCACAACGCCTGGCTATTTTTTTGTTGCAGTTTGGCCGGGGCTGGGTTTGAACCCGCCACCCTCGGTATATGGGGCCGGCGCCCCACTCACTGAGCCACAGGCGCCGCCCTGGACTGACATTTTTCAAAGCTTCTTCTGCCTGTCTTTATTTGCCCAACAGACTGTGAAGGGAGAAGAGGTGTAGGAGTTGGCAGACAGTGGTAGCAGAGGATGGGGAAACGGGAGACCCCAACGTGTATGTTTAGAAACTGCCCTTCAGGGCAGCGCCTGTAGCTCAATGAGTAGGGTGCCGGCCCCATATGCCGAGGGTGGCGGGTTCAAACCCAGCCCTGGCCAAACGGCAACAAAAAAATAGCCGGGCGTTGTGGCGGGCGCCTGTAGTCCCAGCTGCTCAGGAGGCTGAGGCAAGAGAATCGCGTAAGCCCAAGAGTTAGAGGTTGCTGTGAGCCGTGTGACGCCACGGCACTCTACCTGAGGGCGGTACAGTGAGACTCTGTCTCTACAAAAAAAAAAAAAAAAAAAGAAACTGCCCTTCAGGCTTGGTGTTTGTAGCACAGTGGTTACCCTGCCAGCCACATACACCAAGGGTGGCGGATTCGAACCGGGCCAGCCCAGCTACACAACTGCAACAAAAAAATAGCCGGGTGTTGTGGCAGGCACCTGTAGTCTCAGCTACTTGGGAGGCTGAGGCAAGAGAATCACTTAAGCCCAAGAGTTTGAGGTTGCTGTGAACTGTGACATCACAGCACTCTACTCAGGGTGACAAAGTGAGACTCTGTCTCAAAAAAAAAAAAAAGAATGTGCCCGTCACCAGATGAATGCATGAAGAAAATACGGGACTGGGTGCAGTGGCTCACTCTTATAATCCCAGCACTTAGGTGGCTAAGGCAGGAGGCTTGCTTTGGTCCATGAGTTTGAGAACCAGCCTGGGCAACATAGTGAAACCTCATCTCTACAAAAAATTGAAACAGTAGCTGGGCATGGTGGTGAGCACCTGTAATCCCAGCTACTCAGGAGGCTGAAGCAGGAGGATCTCTTGAGCCCAGGAGTTCCAAGCTGCAGTGTGCTATGATGCCCTCTAGACTACACCAAAAAAAAAAAAAAAAAAAAGGCAAACTCTAGAGAAGCTATGAAGTAAAAAGAAAAAAAAGAAATTTACCTCCTCTCACCTGCAATCCCCCAGAAGTAATGACAATGACAACAAACTTTTTATTGCACAGATGTAAACACACGTATGGGAAAAAGTTTTATTTTAACCCAAGTGGAATCATACTACGAGCTCCCTTTGGCACCTTGATTTTGTCACTTAATAATGGGACATAGACAGCTTCTCACCATGATGCTCTGAAAAATCTAGTTCATTCACTTTAATGTCTGCAGAGAATTCTGCTGAATGAATGAAGCACAGTTTTTTAACTAGTCTCCCATTGATGGGCATTTACATTATTTCAAATTTTTCATTTTATGACTAATGTTGGGATCTGGGACCAGACTATCTAGGGCCAGAGCTCATCTCTATCACTTACAAATTGGGTGTATTTGTTGGTTATTCATTGCTGTACAACAATTATCCCCCCAAATTTAGCTGCTTTAAAATAAAATACATATCTCACAGCTTTTGTGGGGAAGAAATTTGGGAGCTTAGCTGTGTGATTTAGTCTTGGGCTCTCATATGAGGTTGCAGTCTCCTGTCAGCCAGAGCTGCAGCCATCTGAAGGCTTGACAGGGGCTGAAAATCTGTATCCAAAGTGGCATCCTCACATGACTGGTGGCTGGAAGTTATGCTCCCTCCACACATGGGCTCTTCCACAGGCTGCTTGAGTGTCCTCGTGACATGGTAGCTCATTTCCCCAAAGCAAGCAATCCAAGAAGGCAAAGAAGACTCAATGCCTTTTATGACCTAGTCTCTGAGTCAAACACCATTACGTGCTTTATTCCATTCATTAGAAGCAAGTCATTAGGTCCAGCCCAAAGTCAAGTGGAGACCAATTAGGTTCTGCCTTTTTTTTTTTGAGAGAGAGAGAGGGTCTTGCTCTGTCATCATAGCTCACAGTGCAGTGGTGTCATCATAGCTCACAGCAACCACAAACTCCTGGTTTCAAGTGATCCTCCTGCCTCAGCTTCCCAAGTAGCTGGGACAGTAACAAGCACATGCCACTAAACCTGGCCAATTTTTCTACTTTTGATAGAGACAGGGTCTTGCTGTGTTGCTCAGGCTGATTCCGAACTCCTTGCCTTAAGAGATTCCCCCCACCCTAGCCTCCCAAAGTGCTGGGATTATAGGCATGAGCCTCCACATCTCGCCAGGTTGTACCTTTTGAAGGAGTGCCACTCCCAGCTAGTGTTTTTTTCTATTTTTAGTAAAGAGAGGGTCTCCCTTTTGCTCAGGCTGGTCTCAAACTCCTGAGCTCAAGCAAGGAATTTGTAGGCCTATTTTTAACACCATTGTGTATCTGGTGAAGTTACTTAACCTCCCTCATTTCTATTTCTCCATCTCAAAATAGTGATAAAGCTAGTTCTTGATTATTGAAGAGGTTAATACAAGGCAAGCATGCAGAGCAGCACCTGTCAGGTCGCAAACATTCAGAAGGTGGCAATACTCTATTGTACCTGGCCTGAGCCTTGGGGAAGTGAATAAATGTCACTTCAAGTAGCAAATTGTACCATTAATTTTTTTTTTCTTTTTTTTGTAGAGACAGTCTCACTGTACTGCCCTCGGGTAGAGTGCCATGGCGTCACACGGCTCACAGCAACCTCTAACTCTTGGGCTTACGCGATTCTCCTGCCTCAGCCTCCCAAGCAGCTGGGACTATAGGCGCCCGCCACAACACCTGGCTATTTTTTTGTTGCAGTTTGGCCAGGGCTGGGTTTGAACCCGCCACCCTCGGCATATGGGGCCGGCGCCCTACTCACTGAGCCACAGGCGCTGCCCCCATTAATATTTTCTTAAATGATTGAATCTCAGAGTATTTGGCTGACTCTGAGGTTCTTAACCTGGGTATCATTGGCCCCTAGCAAATCCAAGAACAGGAATTAGAGGTTCCATGGACACCTGAAGACTGTAGGCAAAATTGGGTATATGTGTCACTTCCTAGGGTGAGGGCCAGAGCTTCTTTTGAGAGTCCCAAATTATAGTCTGTGACTTTAAGAAGCTTATGGCTCACAGTGCAAAAGTGAGACCAGCTGTCAATTTTTTTTTCCAACAGAGTCTCACCCTGTTGCCCTGGGTAGAGTACCATAGCATCATAGCTCACAGCAACCTCAAACTCTTAGGCTCAAGCAATCTTTCTGCCTCAGCCTCCTAAGTAGCTGGGACTACAGGTGTGCACCACAATACCTGGCTAGTTGTTCTATTTTTAGTAGAGATGGGAACTTGCTCTTGCTCAGGCTGGTCTTAAACTCCTGAGTTCAGGCAATCTACCAGTCTTAGCCTCCCAGAGTGCTAGGATTACAGGCTTGAGACCTGTAAGACTGCAGGCTTGAGACTGCACCTGGTCTTGTGTTTAGCATTTTGAGGAACTTCCAGGCCATTCCCTACAGCAGATGGACACTTGACATTCCCACATCCTTGCCAATGCTTGTTACTTTTTGCTTTTTAAAAATACTTTTCTTTGTGTAAGGTGGTATCTCATTGTGGTTTTGATTTGCAGATAAGTAACTTTTTTTTTTTTTAGACAGAGTCTCATTCTGTTGCCCTGGATAGAGTGCCGTAGCAACATAGCTCACAGCAACCTCAAATTCTGGGGCTTAAATAATCCTCTTGCCTCAGCCTCCTGAGTAGCTGGGATGACAGGCATGTGTCACCACTCCCAGCTGGTTTTTTGTTTTGTTTTATTTCTATTTTTAGTAAAGACAGGGTCTCCCTCTTGCTTAGGCTGGCCTCAAATTCCTGAGCTCAAGCAATCCATCTGCCTCAGCCTCCCAGAGTGCTAAGATTATAGGTGTGAGACACCATGCTTGACCGATAAGTAACATTTTAAAGCAAATGTTTTTAAAGGATCAAAATTAATGCGAACAGGGCAGCGCCTGTGGCTCAGTGAGTAGGGCGCTGGCACCATATACTGAGGGTGATGGGTTCAAACCCAGCCCCAGCCAAACTACAACAAAAAAAATAGCAGGGCATTATGGCAGGCGCCTGTAGTCCCAGCTACTCAGGAGGCTGAGGTAAGAGAATCACCTAAGCCCAAGAGCTGGAGGTTGCTGTGAGCTATGATGCCACAGCACTTTACCAAGGGCAATAAAGTGAGACTGTATCTTAAAAAAAATGCAAACAAAATCAATGACAAAATATTAAAATTGTAATAAAAGTTTGGGGTGACAGACTTACCATCCTAGCACCATGGTTCAATTTGTCCGTAACCTCACAGAAAGGGCCCCGGTACTGTGAATGTTGCTGTGACTTACTCAGAGCCTCCATTGGCCACATTTTGGTACTATGCCAAGGCTGAGCTGATTCTTCTAACCCCTGTTGGGATCCCTAGAGCTTTTCAGAGCCTGAAAAAAATAGTCAGTAGTGCTCAAACTGGTAGCTTCAAATAGCTCCCAGTTAAGGAAACTGTGCTGAATGGTTTGGTGGCCAGTGAGGTGCAGATGTGGTTTTATATCAGAGAAATCACAGGCAAGTGTGGCCTCGTTGGCAATAGTGTCTGAAGACCAAGCTTTAACATATGATTATATTTGACTTATTATTCGAGGGAACCATGTGTGATCAGACTGTATCTAAATAAAATAATGTGTATCAAAAATTTTTAAAGAAAGACAAGATCCATCCCTGCATTTGCAGACTCACCTCTCTCACTGTACTTTAGCTAAAATTTTGATATTTTGGGCAGCGCATTTTAGGCTCAAAGGAGTAGGGCACCGGCTCCATATGCCAAAGATGGCGGGTTCAAACCCAACCCCGGCCAAAAACTGCAAAAAAAAAGAAAAAAATTTTTTTGATATTTTGTTTATTTTGGATTTGACTGCATTAATTTAAAAAATCTTCCATAGTTGACCGCCTCCCTGCATTGACCACCTTCTTAAGTTTACCTAATTTTCATAGACCCAACATGTATCTATCAGTATATGAGACCTAGTTCTTTATGTTGACCACCTCCGTATGTTGACCAGTTTGTTACAATCCCTTGGGTGGTCAATTTACAGGGTTCTACTGTATATATTTATTAATTTCTTTTTTGAGACAGAGTTTCACCTTGTTGCCCTTGGAAGAGTGTTGTGACATCATAGCTCACAGCAACCTCAAACTCTTAGGCTTGAGTGATCCTCTTGCCTCAGTCTCCCAAGTAGCTAGGACTACAGGTGCCCACCACAATGCCTGGCTATTTTTAGAAATGTGATCTCCTTCTTGCTCAGGCTGGTCTCGAACTCCTGAGCTCAAGTGATCCACCCATCTCAGCCTCCCAGAGTGCTAGGATTATAGGCATGAGCCGCCATGCCCAGCCCATATTTATTAATTTTTGAGACAGGGTCTTGCTCTGTCACCTAGACTGGAGTACAGTAGTGTGATCATAGCTCACTGCAGCCTCGAACTCCTGGACTCAAGATATCCTACTGCCCCCAAACATTGACCAGTTGAGACTATAGGCATGTGCCGACATGCCCAGTTAATTTTTTTTTTTTTTTGAGACAGAGTCTCAGCCCAGTTAATTTTTATTTTTAAGAGATGGAGTCTCACTATATTTTCCAGGCTGGTCTGGAACTCCTGGCCTCAAGCAATCTTCCCACCTCAGGCTCCGAAAGTACTGGGATTACAGGCATGAGCCACTACACCTGACTTATTTTAAGTTTTTTAGAGACTAGGTCTAGCTTCTTCCCCCAGACTAGAATGCAGCCTCAAACTTCTACGCTCATGAGATCTCCCACCTTGGCCTTTCAAAGCACTGGTATTATAGACATAAGCCACTATGCTTTACCTAATTTTGATATTTTTAAATGTTGCATTAAAACATTATTTAATATTTCAAAATAATAAAAAAGTGAATAACATATTAATTTTCTCTATTGCCGTTTTTTGTTTTTGTTTTTTTTTGCCCTCCCTGCTTAAATGCCGCTCCCTGGCTAGCACCTCCACCACTGCCTGCTTCTCCACCCTGCCCTGAGCTCAAACTGATTCTGCCCATTCACAGGATGGACTCCAGGAGGCGCTAGTCCCTTGCTCATGCCAACCAGGCACCTTCTTGGCTCAGAGTTAATTAATTGGGTTTATTAACATTTTCCAGCCTGGCTTTTTCTTCTGAAAAGTGGGAATGATAATGTTAGCCATGCAAGGATGGCAAAGGAAGTCTAGAAATCACTTGGCCAGGGCTCAAAGCCTACTGAAAGTATGATGATAATCATGATTATTTTCAAAGAATACAAATTGAAGCCCATTTTACACTTGTTCTATGCAGAATTTCAGATACTAAAGCAAGTGGAATAGTATCATGAGCTCCCAGGCCCAACCCTGGCCACCATCACCCCCTCCCTAAATCCACCCATACCCACACCATCCACCTTCCTGTCTGGTATTATTCTGAAGCAAATCCCAGTAATCATTTTATAAATATTTTATTTATTTATTTATCTTGAGACAGAGTCTCACTATGTCACCTTTGGTAGAGTGCAATGGCGTCACAGCTCACAGCAACTCAAACTCCTGGACTCAAGCGATTCTCTTGCCTCAGCCTCCCAAATAGCTGGGACTACAAGCACCTACCACAATGCCCAGCTATTTTTTGTTGCAGTTGTCACTGTTGGTTAGCTGGCCAGGGCCAGGTTCGAACCCACCACCTTTGGTGTATGTGACTGGTGCCATAACCTCTGTGCTACAGGCGCTGAGCCAATTTCATAAATATTTTATTATGTATCTCTAAAAGATACAGGACTCTTTCTTTTTTTAGTATTACAAAGAGAAAGTTTATTTAAGAACAGAGAAAATGCTTAGAGTACTTCTAAAGAGAGTTGGAAGTGAGTCCCTCTCATGAATGAGAAGAGGTGAGGGAGACACAGACTCTTTTAAAAACAAAACAAAAGCCAGGTGTGGTGGCTCACGCCTGTAATCCCAGCACTTGGAAGGCTGAAGTGGGTGGATTGCTTGAACTCATGAGTTCCAGACCAGCCTGAGCCAGAGTGAGACTATGTCTCTAAAAAATAGCTGGGCATTGTGTCAGGTGCCTATAGTCACAGCTACTTGGGAGGCTGAGACAAGAGAATTACTTAAGCCCAAGAGTTTGATGTTGGTGTGAACTGTGACGCCACAGTACTCTACCGAGGGCACCAAAGTGAGATTCTGTCTCAAATAAATAAATAAATAAAAACAAAAAACTTAACTTAAGTGCATTGTCGCACTGCAAAAGATTTGCCAAGAATTTTTTAGTATCAACAGATTCCAATTTAACCAACAACTGCTGGGTTTTGGAATCATAGTAATTCGGGACAAATTTTTTATGACCCTTATTTTCCCTCCCTCCCTCCATTCCTTTCTCCCTTTCTTTTCTTCGACAATGAACAGAACTTACTTGTTTTATTCTTTGTATTTAACATCACAGGAAACAGTTTTGTTTGTACTTCAAGATATAAAAAGTGGCACTGTACAAGCCACAGCCACAGAAATAAAATTAATTACTGGAAGGATAAAAACACTTTTACAATTTGGAAATCAATGTTTGTTTCTATCAGCAAAAAAGGATAAAAATTGTTGCATTAACAGAAGAGGAAAAAAATCATACATTTTCCTGGAAAGATAGGGCAAGCTTATGAGTGTGCTAACAACAAAATTTTTACAGAAAAAATAATTAAAATGGAAAATTTTCAGCTTCACTTTATTTGAAATGAATTTGTGACTTTCATTTTTGGCAAGGTTTGTCAGTACTTCCGTTTCCATTGGAAAATACCTTGACTAGCTTTCTATTTAGTTTGGTACTCCACACTATTTTTCTAACTAATTCATACACAAGTTAAAATAGAGTCTCTTTTGGTATTCCTAACAGATCTTCCTCCCCAAATCTGTCTCCTTCCACCTTTCTTTCTTTCTTTTTATTTTGAAATAGAGTCTTACTCTGTTGCCCTAGATAGAATGCTGTGGCATCATAGTTCACAGCAACCTCAAACTCTTGGGCTTGAGATATCCTCTTGCCTCAGTGTCCCTGTCCCTGGGACTTTAGGCACCTGTCACAAGGTCTGGCTAGTTTTTCCATGTTTAGTAGAGACAGGGTCTCACTGTTGCTTAGGCTGATCTTGAACTCCTGAGCCTTCTCAGAGTGTTAGGATTATAGGCGTGAGCCACCACACCCAGCCTTTCTCCTCTTTTTTTTTTTTTTTTTTTTTGAGAGGAGATGTCTCTGGGGTCCAGCTTGGAGTGCAATGGCATGACCACAGCTCACTGCATCCTCCACTGTAAGGACCAAGTTAATTCCATTTTGTTAAAACTAACTTCATCTTGTCCCTCAGTCTTCATTTTGCAGCTGCATACCAAAGGCGTTAGGCAACCTGCTCCCTCCCTCGACCCCTGTCCTTGCCCCAAGATCCAAAACGTCTCCGCCAAGGACAACTGCTTGGTCCCCTAGCTCCCCCCCACATCAGCTCGCCTCAGCGGCTCACCTCACACACCCTCCCTTTTTTCTTTTCTGTACCCTTAAAACCTTCCTCCTTTTTTTTTTTTTTGTAGAGACAGAGTCTCACTGTACCGCCCTCGGTAGAGTGCCGTGGCGTCACACGGCTCACAGCAACCTCTTAACTCTTGGGCTTACACGATTCTCTTGCCTCAGCCTCCCGAGCAGCTGGGACTACAGGTGCCCGCCACAACGCCCGGCTATTTTTTGGTTGCAGTTTGGCCGGGGCTGGGTTTGAACCCGCCACCCTCGGCATATGGGGCTGGCGCCCTACTCACTGAGCCACAGGCGCCGCCCAAAACCTTCCTCCTTTTTGAGGGGCTTCTCTGCTCTCCTGTTGTGTCAGGAGCAGGAAGTCCAGGCTCGAGAGTTTGTAAATAAACAACCTCTTGCTTTTGCATCTGACTTGGTCTCAGGGTGATTTATGTGGGGGATCCCACAACTTGGGCACAACACCACCTGCTGAGCTGAAGTGATCCTTCTACCTCAACTTCCCGAGTAGCAGGGGCTACAGGCGTGTGCCACCACACACAGCTTGAGGCTTATTTTCATCACTGATAAACCAAGGTAGCAAACTGAAATCCCCAAGTTGCAGGAAGCATTGAGACAGTATGTATATTACTTTCTGGAACTTCTATCTCTCAAAATATTGTAACATTATTATTACTACTGATAGAGCAGTTGTTCTCAGTGAGGGGGATATGCTGCTCCTCAGGGGACTTGGAAATGTTGGGATACATTTGTGGTTGTTGTGATAGGCAGGGCCATGTACCCAATCTTTTTTGGCACCAGTTTCATGGAAGACAATTTTTCCATGGATAGGGGTGGGGGCATTAGATTCTCCTAAGGAGCACACAGCTGTCCCTCATATGCAGTTTCTATTACTAGCAGGGTTTGCGCTCCTATGAGAATCTAGTGCTGCTACTTGTCTGACAGGAGCTGGTGATCAAGCCGTGATGTAAGCAATGGGCAGTAGCTTGCCGGCTGCTCACCTCCTGCTGTGCAGCCTGCTCACTGGTCTGCAGCCTGGGAGTTGGGCACCACAGTGCTACTTGCATTTGGAGAGAAGCCCAAGGATGCTGCTCACTCAACACATTATGTGGCGCAGGAGAGTCCCCACGGTGAAAAAGGGTCTGGCCCTGAGTATCAGCCATATTGAGGTCAGAAAATCCTTGATTAGAAACTTAGTTTTCAATAACACTTGTTGGAACCTTGACATTGGTTTGGTTCCTGACTCTACCATTTATTGGGTGAAACTGGCAGGAGGGATAATATTAATTAACCACAACCAACATGTCTGAGCCCTTTTCATAATCCAGGCGTGGTGCAAGGCTCACTGTCTATATGAACACATTTCATTCTCTCACCAACACGGAAGGTTGTTGAGAAAACTCAAACCTGCAGAGGGGAAGTGTCACAGGCAAGGGACTTCATCTCTGTGCATCTTGGTTTGTTTTTTTTTTTTCTTCCATGGAACAAGATCATAATGTCTACCTCTTGGGGTTGTTGTGCAGACCGCTGATCCAGAATTCCAACCAGCTAGCACCTCCCAGAACCTCAACAAATGGCATCTGTTACAATCAGCTGTATTAACCTGGCACACAACAGTTAACTGCCAAGTCTGGCTGAGTGCCCAGCTAAGCCAATGCCAAAGAGCCAAACAATTTCTTTCATTATCTTAGTTGCTGGGAGAATTAGACAGGAAGACACCCGTGAAGTACCTAAGACAAAAGTTACTAGGATTACTGGGGAGGGGTGAGTCTTCCGGGTGGCACTAAGCCCAGAAAACTTTCTTCTCCAACCTACTTCCCCAGAGATTCTAAATTGGCCCTTCCACTACCAGCAAAAGGGAGGCTGGAGCCCCTAAGGAAAGCCAGAAGGCGGGAGCTGCAGAGACCCCTGTCCTTCCTGGGGATGTTCCGTCCTGGTCAACTGTTTGCGGTAATAAACAAGAGGAAAGAAAAACAAAACAGTTGTGGATCAACCCTTTGACCGCCAGCCTTGGTTGACAAGATTCTTGTGTTCATGGAACTCATGTTCTCATGGGAGAGAGTAAAAAGTAAACAAGCAGAAAGATATCAGCTGGTGGTGAGTACCATGCAGACAACTGAAATAAGTGACAGCATCAGGAGTGACTTAAGGGGTTATTGGGCAAGGGGATGGTCAGTGAGACCCTATCAGGAGGTAGCATTTAAGCTGAAATGTGAATGAATGACATGAAAGGATATGGGATGGGAGAGTTCAAGGCCCTGAGGCTGAAATCATCTAGATGTGTTAGACCAGGGGTTCTCAAGCAGAGGGGATTCTGCTCCCTGGGGGACACTGTAACATATAAAGATAGTTTTTATTTTTATTTATTTATTTATTTATTTTATGTCACCCTCTGTAGAGTGCCGAAGCATTATAGGTCACAGCAACCTCAAGCTCTTGGGCTTAAGCAATTCTCTTGCCTCAGCCTCCCAAGTAGCTGGGACTACAGGTGCCTGCCACAACACCCAGCAATTTTTTTTTTTTTTGCAGTTGTCATTGTTGTTTAGCTGGCCCAGGCTGGGCTCAAACCTGCCACTCTCGGTGTATGTGGCTGGTGCTGTAACCATTGTGCTATAGGTGCCAAACCTTAAGATAGTTTTTATTTATTTATTTGAGACAGAGCCTCGAGCTGTTGCCCTGGTTAGAGTGTTATGGCATCACAGCTCACAGCAACCGCCAACTCCTGGGCTCAAGCAATTCTCCTGCCTCCACCTCCTAAGTAGCTGGGACTACAGGCACCCGCCACAACACCTGGCTATTTTTTGGTTGCAGCCGTCATTGTTGTTTGGTGGGCCTGGGCTGGATTCGAACCCGCCAGCTCAGGTGTATGTGGCTGGTGCCTTAGCCACTTGAGCCACAGTTGCCGAACCTTAAGATAGTTTTTAATTGTCATGGCTTTGGTAGTTGGGGTGGTGGAGGAGGCCAGGGATGCTCTTCAACATTCTATAATATATAGGCCAATACCCATTGCAGAGAAGGATCTGGTCCCAAATGTCAGTCATGGTGAGATTGAGAGAGCTTGGTTTAGAGCAGCAGTTCTCAACCTGTGGGTCACAAACCCTTTGTAATAATGAAAAGACATCATGGCAGTAGGAAGGTTGAGAACCACTCTTTTAGAGAATAGAAAGAAAAATGAGGTGAAAGTCAAAATCAAAGGCTTCTGATCCTGCTGTGAACATCAGGAGGCATAACCAAGGGATCATGGCCATACACTGGAAGGAAGATAGGCTAACGGAGCCAGTTGGGACCCAGGAAAATGGGGGAAGAAACAGAAATTACAGTGTAGGTAAATTCAGAAGATTAGTTAGAGGAGGTGTTAAGAGAAGGCTCAGAGAGATGCCAGAGCCCAGAACGGGGGCTTTGGTGAAGGCAGCAGAGTGTGGCTAAACTGGAGGGTCTAGCTAGGTTGTGGGATGGTGGCCAGATGGCCAGGTTGGCTTTGAAGTGGGGAGGGAAGGGGCCAGACCATCACTCATTCCCCAACTCTTCCCTCTGGCTAGTGAGAAATGTCTCACTCTGAGCTTTAGTTTTCTCATCTGTCACACAGTGACAGTCAACTCCACTTACTGAGTCCTTAACTGCCAACCAAAGAATTCGCGCAGGAGGCGTGGGTTGTCCACTCCCTGCACATTAAAGATTTATCCCCTGACCTCCTCCTGGGAGGTGACCTCTAAGCTCTCGGAATGTCCAGCCCAATAAGAGTGTCTTTGTTTACCTAGAGGGTCTTGAGTTACACTAAACAGTAATAAAGTAATTTATGGTGTGAAATTTGGGTCACAGGTATCCGTTGACTTCTGGAGATGCTGGAGATTGAGGCCAGCCATGGAGGTGGTCAACCATGTCTATATGATGAACCCCCAGTGAAACCCTGGACACCAAAGCTTGTGGGCAGGGTTCCCTAGTTGGCAGTACACCATGTAGCTTGGTACACATCATTGCCTGAAGATTTAAGCTCTGTCTACACAACTTTATTGGGAGAAGACAACTGGAAGCTCATGGCTAGTCTCTCCTGGACCCTCCTGGATGCCTCTTCTTTCAGCTGATTTCAGGTCCCTAAGGCATTTTTTTTTTTTTGAGACAGAGTCTTACTTTGTCATCCTGGGTAGAGTGCAGTGCTATCATGATAGCTCAGTCCAACCTCAATCTCCTGAGTTCAAGCAATCCTTCTGTCTTAGCCTCCAGGTAGCTAGAAGTACAGTTGTGCACCAGCTAACTTTTAATTTTTTTTTTGTAGAGACAGGGTCTCACCATGATGCCCAGGCTGGTCTCAAACTCTTGAGACATGTGGGCAATCCTTCTGCCTCAGCCTCCAAAAGTGCTAGGATTACAGGTGTGAGCCAAGGTGCCTGGCCCCCTTGGCTGATTTTAATCTGTATCCATTCATTGTAAGAAACCATAACAATGAATATAACAGCTTTTCTGAATTCTCAGGAGCCTAGGGATCATTGAACCTGAGATGGGCTTGCTGACCCATGAATGGCAGAGTATTTCTTGAGTGGACAGGCAGGGAAGGGAAGATGAGGCAGAAAGAATATGGGCAAAAACACAAAGGTACGAAAAAGCCCAGATTGTTCAGTAGAACTGATGCCACTGTTTACCAAGTGCCCACTTCACACTGTGTGTTTTACAGTCCCATCTCCCAACTGCCTTACTCATATTTTGTTCAGGGCGGGCTGTGCCGCTAATTTTGATCTGTTAACACATTGTACTCCATTACATTCTGCCTTAGCGGTGAATGTCTAAAGTGGTTCTCCTTTCTGTTTCATAGACTGTGTAGACTGTGATGCTTGGGGGGAGAGGCCCCTTGCTTACATCCTCCAGAAAGTGATGGAAGAGCCAGCATTCAAACCAGGCCCATGGATGCGAAGGTATTATTCATTCTCTCTGCCTCTAGTGGCTGGTTGCTACAGTTAAGAGGTGGGTGAGCAAGGTTCAAGTCCCCAAGGCATTTTTCAATAACATCAAATTGCGAAAGTCTTTCCCTGGTCATACAACATATGATGCTGATTATTTCAAAGAGCATGTCTCAGTTAGACACTGGTAGGTTTTTTTGTCACCTCTCAGGGACTTGCTAATCTTCCTCCTATCAGAATAAATTATTCTTTGTGGTGAGAACCAACCTGAGGATTGGAAGGTGTTGAACACATCCCTGGCCTCCACCCTCCAGATGGTCACGGACACCAAATGTCTCTAGGCTTTGCAAGTGTCCCCCGGGGGCAGAATGACCCTATGTGAGAACTGCTTGTTTAAATAGTACACATGGGCTTGGCGCCCATAGCTCAGTGAGTAGGGTGCTGGCCACATACACCCAAGCTGGTGGGTTTGAGTTGGGCCGGGGCCTGCTAAAGCAACAATGACAACTGCAACCAAAAAATAGCTGGGCGTTGGCTCAGTGCCCATGGCACAGTGGTTACGGGGCCAGCTACATACATCGAGGGTGGCTGGTTCGAACCTGACCCAAGCCAGCTAAACAACAATGACAACTGCAACAGAAAAATGGCCGGGCATTGTGGCAGGCACCTGTAGTCCCAGCTACTTGGGAGGCTGAGGCAGAAGAATTGCTTGAGTCCAGGAGTTTGAGGTTGCTGTGAGCTGTGACGCCATAGTATTCTACTGAGGGCAATATAGTGAGACTCTGTTTCAAAAAAAAAAAAAAATAGTATACATGGCTGGGCACGGTGGCTCATGTCTGTAATTCCAGCACTTTGGGAGCCCAAGACAGGAGCATCTGGCCAAGTGTTCAAGACCAGCCTGGGCAACATAATGAGATCTCTGTCTCTACAAAAAAAAAAAAAAAGAAAGAAAGAAAGAAGGAGGGAGGGAGAGAAAAAATGAAGGAAGAAAGAAAGGAAGGAAGGGAGGGAGGAAGGGAAAAGTTAAGCTGACCACGTTGGTGTGTTCCTGTAGTCCTAGGCTATATGGGAGGCTAAGGCAAGAGGATCACTTGAATCCAGGAGCTTGAGGTCACAATGAGCTATGACTGCACCACTGCACTCTAGCCTGGGTGACAGAGGGAGATCCTGTCTCTAAAATATATAAATAAAGAAATAGTACAGGTGGTGCCTGGACATGAAGACTCCTGCTCATTGGTAGGCAAGAGATTGTCCTTCTTGCCTGTGCAGCCAGGGCTGGGCATGGCTCCTAGCAGCTCCCTCTGCACACCTGGGCTCAGGCTCAACTTACAGCGAGGCCCCCGGGGAGCCAGGTGTTTGAGAGGCTGGCTGGTCCCTGGGCCCCAACACCCAGTGCCAGGAAACCACAGTTGCTGTGGCGACCACTGAGCTCTCAGGGCTCAGAGCGGGGAAGGAGACTCCCATGCCTGGAGGAGCCAACATCAAAAGGCTGTGGCTGGGACACCACTGTCTAATGTCCACACATTAGCACCTGTAGACCAAGGAGAGCAGCTCCCCAGAGGCACTGGATGTAGTGGAGGCTGCAGGCTGCCAAGGGGGCCTTGGGAGTTGCGATAGGTGCCCCCACTTCAGATGGCACTGCCAGGCTGGCCTCCCAGGGAAGTGTGAGGTCTCTGAGCCCCAGTCTCTTTCCTGGGGAAGAATTATCGAGGTGGCCAGGCAGCCATGAGCGTGAGCCCCCTCAGCCCAGGCACCCGCCGGCGGCTTCTCCAAGGTCAGGTGGGCTCCCTTCCAGCGCCTCCATCAGGTGGTGTGGCCATCTTCATCAGTTCTGCAGTCTCAGGTAAGGAGCAGGGCAGAGCTGGGGGACTAGGGAAATGTGGGCATGGCTCACAGAGACCTGGATGCAAATGCAGCTCAGCTAGTAACCAGTGTGGGAAGCAGTGAGAGGGAGCTTCCTGGACCCTCTGTTTCCTTCTCGATAAGCCAGACTTGATAGAGGTGCTGTGACTGGCATAGGGTATTGCAACTAACATTTATATGCTAGGCTTAAAATGTTCCAAGTCTTGGCACAGCTACGTGGCTAGACCCTGCTCACCTCCCCACCTTTATCCCATTGTCTTCTTCTCAGCCACATCTTGTATTCACACTGGCTTCTGGCAGGTCCTGAAACTCATGAAGCTCTAGACAAAACCTTTGCCTTCAGAGTTCCCTCTTTTCCTTCTTCCCATCCTTTAGGTCTTAGCATAAACACCCCTTCTTCAGAGAGCCCCGGTCTGCCCCCCGATCTGAAGTAGGTTTGTCCTTCACTATTCTCCAGCACAGCTCACTCATGTTTCCTTGACAGCATTCTTCATAAACTCCAATTATGTCTGTTTGTATTTTTTTTTAATTTCAATCATTTAATGTATGTGTCAGCTCCCCAACTTTGTTATAAACTCTATAGGGGAAAAGAGTAGTAGAATGATGTCCCAGCAATATGTTCTCCAATTTAAAAAAAAAATTGATTTATATTATCTGCCAATTTCTGTGGTGTAAATACTCCCACCACAGTCAATTTTAAGCTACCAATGGACTCCACGTAAATCCAGAGTTAGGCAGAGCTACGCAGTATCACACCATTATCTAAAATTCCCATTCTACCAAGTTAATATCTGTAAATAACCTCAAGTGCAGTGTTCATAGTCAAATGTACAATAATCTAGAGGAAATGAGTTTTGACCATTATCTATGTCTGTTTTGAGTATAATGTATTCCATTGTAAGTGCCACTTTTAATTTTTACATTAATTTAATTTTTAATAATGGTGTGTTCACAAGTGACTCGCGAAATTTCTGACGATTCAGCAATCAGCTCTTCCAAGCCAGGCGGGGCCAACTGCAGCATGCCGCATTGATTCTATATGTGTCTTGTTTGCCAGTATGCCTCAATGTTTAGCAAGGGTCCAGGCACAAAACGATAGCCTAATAATTTTTTTTTTTGAGACAAAGTCTCACTCTGTCGCCCTGGGGTGAGTGTCACAGTGTCATAGCTCACAGCAACCTCAAACACTTGAGCTTAAGTGATCCTCTTGCGTTAGCCTCCTGAGTAGCTGGTACTACAGGCGCCTGCCACAACATCTGGCTAGTTTTTTTGTTTTTGTTTTTGTTTTCTATTTTTAGTAGAGATGGGGTCTCGCTGTTGCTCAGGCTGGTCTTGAACTCCTGAGCTCAAGTGATCCAGTCTCAGTCTCAGCCTCAGTCTCCCAGAGTGTTAGGATTACAAGGGTGAGCTACCACATCTGGCCCCTAATAAATATTTTATGAATACTTTTATTTAGGGCGGCGCCTGAGGCTCAGTGAGTAGGGCACGGGCCCCATATACCAAGGGTGGTGGGTTCAAACCCGGCCCCAGCCAAACTGCAACAACAACAACAACAAAAAATAGCTGGGTGTTGTGGCGGGTGCCTGCAGTCCCAGTTACTTGGGAGGCTGAGGCAAGAGAATCGCCTAAGCCCAGGAGCTGGAGCTTGCTGTGAAAACAGTCACAAAGCTAGAACATCAAGTTCAATTTACATCTCAGACAAACCTCAAATCATCCTTTAGTATAAGTATATCCCAAGTGGTGCTGGAATAGGATATACTTATGGTAACAAGTTTATCTCGAATGCAAATTCAATCGGATGTCCTGTACATTATCTGGCAACCCTAACCCAGGGTTGGTGATCAACCATCCTTCTTAGCCCAGGCTTGAGGTTTTTCCTGGGATGTGGGTTATATAGAGAATAAACCCCAATAAAATCCTAGGCAATCCGGGATGGTTAAGCTTCCTGGGTTTACTACATGTTGTTTTTGTATCTTGATTCACTGTGTGAAGGTCTCCAGCCTTAGTGGGTACCTTAGTGGGTAGTGGGAGGAGGGGATTAATGAGGTTCAAAGTAGATCTGTGGAGCCGGGAAGATTCTGGGTTCTTCCCTCTAACGCCCTCCATGTTCTTCCTTGCAGATATGGATGTGGAGAGGGAAGCTCTGCAGAGCACCGCCTACCCTGAAGTGCAAACCTTCTGCCAGAAGCACGGCTTGATGTTTGAGGTACAGGAAGTCACACCAGCCTCCAGGCTCTGGTCAATGCTTTCCTATTGAGTCTTGAAATTTTTAATGACACACACACACATTTTCTTTTTTTTTTTTTTTTTTTTGTAGAGACAGAGTCTCACTTTATGGCCCTCGGTAGAGTGCCATGGCATCACACAGCTCACAGCAACCTCCAACTCCTGGGCTTAAGCGATTCTCTTGCCTCAGCCTCCCGACTAGCTGGGATTACAGGCACCTGCCACAACGCCCAGCTATTTTTTGGTTGCAGTTCAGCCAAGGCCGGGTTTGAACCCGCCACCCTCGGTATATGGGGCCGGCGCCTTACGGACTGAGCCACAGGCGCCGCCCCTTAAGAATTCAGGACTCGGGCGGCGCCTGTGGCTCAGTGAGTAGGGCGCCGGCCCCATATGCCGAGGGTGGCAGGTTCTGGCGGGTTCAAACCCAGCCCCGGCCAAATTGCAACAAAAAAATAGCCGGGCGTTGTGGCAGGCGCCTGTAGTCCCAGCTACTCGGGAGGCTGAGGCAAGAGAATCGCGTAAGCTCAAGAGTTAGAGGTTGCTGTGAGCTGTGTGATGCCACGGCACTCTACCTGAGGGCGGTATGTGAGACTCTGTCTCTACAAAAAAAAAAAAAAAAAGAATTCAGGACTCTTTTTTTTTTTTTTCTTTGTGATTTTTGGCCGGGGCTGGGTTTGAACCTGCCACCTCCGGCATATGGGACCGGTGCCCTACTCCTTGAGCCACAGGCGCCGCCTATATTTTCAAGACAAGGTCTTGCTTTGTTGCCCAGGCAAGCGTGCAGTGACACGATCATAATTCATTGCAGCCTCAAACTCCTCAGTTCTAGCAATCCTCCCACCTCAGCCTCCCCAATAGGTAAGACTACAGGCAGGTGCCATGACATCTGACTACTTTTTCTATTTGTAATAGAGACAGGGTCTCACTCTTGCTCAGGCTGGTCTCAAACTGCTGACCTCAAGTGATCATCCCACCTCAGCCTCCAAGAGTGCTGGGATTACAGGCATGAGCTGCCCAGTCCTATTGTTGCTGGTTTTATCCTGTCCTTGGAAACTCCTGCTTTGTATACGTGGGGGCAGCTTCAGGAGGCGTATAAGAGAGCTGTGGGGGGTGGGCGTGGAGATCAGACAGGCACTTTTCTGGAGCACTAATGATGTACCTGCTGGACACACCCACCATGGCCCCCAGTGTCTCCTTTTTTGCATCAATCCCTGGCAGGGGATGTTGTCACCTGCACGTTTCCATGTGGAAACTGATGAATCATCTTTGGAGTTTCAGCTTAAGTAGAGGCTAACTAATTGCTCTTTATGACAGTGATTAAAGTCCCTCTTGATTAAAGATATACCATCATTTATATATTTATCACCAAGAAAGAAGCAGTGCTGGCAATTCCATTCTGCTTAATATTCAACATGAGAAATAGTTTAATGTCAGAGGCACTAAAAACAAAAACATCTGCACTGAGTGAGAATTGATGAAATGCTCCATGTTGCTCTCTTTAAAGCCCTCGCGGGGACTCAAGGGCAGATGCTGTAACTATCCCGAACACCCATGTGGGGGATGCCAGGGGTGGATCCTTGGCCCCACTTCCTTCCTGTTCCCACAACTAATTGTTTCTTCCCCTCTTCCTCTAGTCACATTCAGTACTGCTGGCCTTTACCCCATACTGTAGTGGATTAGGAATTTATGTGTCTTTCTCTCCCTGCTAAAGAATTCAAGGGGGCAGGGACTGTTCTGCACTGCCTTTGTATGCCCCTCACCCCAGCCCTCTGCAGCATCGGCTTTGCCGACTTGAATGGAGCTATTCTGCCCAGCCTCTCTCTGGCAAGCAGGCAAAAATGGACCAAGCATGTGGTTGCCAAGGAGACCTTGCTGTGTCCAATTCTGGCCCAACTAACCACCCTCTTTTGCAAAGAAAGCTCTGCAAACAGGTGTGGACGTGTCTTCACTTTCAAAAGGACAATCTGAAAATGCCCAAGTTCCCTTTAAAGAAAAAAAAAGTTTTATCAAATGTTTATGTTTTTACTTTAAAAATTTATTTATTTAAAAACCTTTTAATGTTTATTTTATTTTATTATTATTATTTTTTTTGAGACAGAGTTTTGTTGTTATGTTGCCCAGGTGGCTAGTGTCAAACTCCTGGATTTAAGGAATCCTCCCACCTCAGCCTCCTGGGTAGCTGGGACTATAGGCGCGTCCCATCATGCCCAGCTAAATGTGGTTTTTAAATAAACTTTTGAGTCTGGAATTTAGATTTACAGAAAATTGGCACAGACTGTACAGAGAGTTCTTGTATGCCTCCCACCGGTTTCCTGTAGCTCCTAATATCTTGCCTAGCCAAAGTATAACAAACTATGTTATGATAGTTTAAATTACAACTATCAGACCAACATTGGTACATTGCTATTCAGATATAGCCGGTTCTTCCACCTAAACTCTCTGGTGGAGGAGATCACATTGCATTTAGTTGTAATGTCACTCTAGTCTCCTCTGGTCTGGGACGATTTCTCAGTCTCTTAGTTGCTCCTGACCGTAGCAGTCTCAGGGAGGACTGGAAGGGCATCATGCAGATTACCCTTCCCCCCAATCTGGATTGGTTGATGTTTTTCTCAGGTTGACACCAAGGTTGTGGGTTTTGTTTAATTTCTTTTAATCCACACATCCTGCTACAGGGATAGACTGTCAAAAATTATTGAAAGAAAGTTTATTCTTTTGTCAAAGGGAATTGAAAAAAAAAAATCACCTCTCATGCCACCTCTCTGACAAAACCAATGCTTATAATCCCTAGGTGGTTGATCTGAGGTGGGGTATTCAGAACACTGAGGCCACTGACTACCTGACCACGGAACTGTGCTTGGAGGAGGTCGACCGGTGTCGGAAAACATCCATAGGACCTTCTTTTGTCGTGAGTCTCTTGGGAGGGATGGGTTAGCTCTTAATCTTCCTTCCAACACTAAGATATGGTCCCTGCTCCCTAGCCAAGCTGACTAGTGGAGGGATGTGGGTGCCTTTTCTGCTATAGTACCCTTTTTCCATAGCCTGCCCATGAGAGACATTGCTAATTGATCACAGCACTCTTTTCTGCTGGGCTAGCTGGGATCCAGGCATTAGCAGTCAAATGGAAGCAGCAGGTAAGCTGGAGAGTAGTGTGTTGAAGGAGGAAGGAATCTTAGAATTTGATCTGGACCTTTTCTCGTCTTCCCTATTCCATCCACTTTGTATCTGTGGAAATTTGGGATGCTGGAAAACCATAAGGAAGGTAGAAGCACAGGGGGTCTTGGGAATACTTTTTACCTTCTCTGTGCCAGCTAATGTTTGGTTTTGGGATCTTTTTTTTCCCTCCCCCTCCCAACTGCATCCCCTCTGTCACCATATCAACCTCTGGCCCATAATTCATGGTTTGTTCCATTATTGTTGAATGATATTCCCAAGTCTTCATTTTTTTTTTTGGTTTTTGGCCGGGGCTAGGTTTGAGCCTGCCACCTCTGGCATATGGGACCAGCGCCCTACTCCTTGAGCCACAGGCGCCACTCGATATTCCCAAGTCTTAATTTATTACACCACTAAGTTCCAGATACATTTAAGAAATATGACATTTTTGCCTCATAAATCCTAGAGCAATGGTCAGCAAGCTACAGCCCAGGAGGCAAATCCACCACTGCTTGCTTTTGTAAAGAAAACTTTATTGGCACACAGCCATGTCCATTCATTTACACAATGTGAAGAGCTGCTTTTGAGCTATCATGGCAGAGCTGAGTTGTTTTGATGGAGACTATCTGATTTGCAGACCCCCAAATGTTAAATATCTGGTCCTTTTTAGGAAAAGTTTACTGACCTCCATTCCAGATAGTAAAGAGAAAAAAGTAAAGCAAGAGGCCACTCTGGGATGCCAAGGCAGGAGGATCCCTTGAACTCAGAAGTTTGAGAGCAGCCTGAGCAAGAGTGAGACCCCCTCTCTACATGAAGTAGAAAAATTAGCCAAGTGCGGCGGCAGGCACCTGTAGTTCCAGCTATTAGGGAAGCTGAGGCAGGAGGATTGCTTGAGCCCAGGAGTTTGAGGTTGCAGTGAGCTATGATGATGCCAGGGCATTCTAGCCTGGACAACAGAGGGAGACTCATTCTCCTCTCACTCACCCCCCCAAAACGTAAAGGAAGTATTTTTGCTCAATACAAAGAAGACTTGAGCAACGCCCAATAAGAGGAAAAGTCCTCTAAAACCTCTTCTGGAAATAAGGCTAAATATAAGAGAGAGTGTCCCCCTTATAAAAGCTGTTTTTCTAGTGAAATAAAGAAAAATCAGTGAAGATTGTTTGGCCTTAGAATTTCATTGTCCAATGTGGTAGCCAAAGGCAATGTGATAATTTATATTTAAATTAATTAAATCAAATAGAATTTAATTTTTACTTCCTGGGTTGTACTAAAAACACTGCTGTGGCTAGCGGCTACCATATTGGCTAGCAAAGATTTAGAACTCTGTTAGCTTTGCAGAAAGTTCTGTTGGACAGTGCTTAGAGATTAGGCCTCCCTATAAAACAAATAATAAACTATGAGCCATGCAGGGAATGTGTGAGCAGAAAAAGCACAGACTGGGTTCTTCCTCCGTTCTCAGCACCTCAACAACAGTCAACACAGAAGTCTCCTGTGACCATATGTGTGTGGATTTCTCCCACCAAGAAGCAAGCCATCAGTTCTACAGTGGACGCCAGCTGGGTGTCTTCCAATTCAATTCTGACCCTATCTATCTAGAGATAGCAGCAGATCCCACGGGGCAAGGGCTCAGTTCCACAAGGCTCTCTCCCCCTTTCAGATGCTAGTTGAGAATCTAGGCCACTGGAACTTCAGGTTGACTAGCTTCAAATTGGGGTTCCCTCAATCCCCTTTTTGGGTTCAATTAATTTGCTAGAGTGGCTCACATAGAACTCAGGAAACACTTCCTGGTTTAATGTAACAGACACTACAAAGGTTAGAGATGCAGAGCTGCACAGGCACAGGTGTGGGGAAGGGGTGTGGAGCTTCCAGAGTGGGGTTCCCCCAATCTAGGATTCTCCACTTGTTCAGCTATCCATAAACCCCATCTTCTTGTGCCTTTTATGAAAACTTCATTGGATACGCCTGACTGACAGCCATGTAGAAATGGGATTGGGCAAAAAGGGTACGATCTAAACCCAGCTAGGCCTGTCAGTTGACGTTGTCCTTGGCCTCTCTGTGCAGTATTCCTTCCTCCAAACTATGGGGCAGGACCCCTTCTGAAATAGAGGTCTTCAATCAGAGAAGGTACGTCAGAGAGTTTATCGCCTGCTCCAAGACAGGAAGGTAGAGGAAGATTCCTGCCTTGGAGAGAAAGGAACAGGTGGAAGGAGGGCAGGAGAAGGTCAGAGAGAAATTCTGTTTTCTAACCTCCTTCTGAGGCCTCAAGTGTCCCAACATTATAATAAAAGACACAAGAGCTGTGGGATTTGTAAGCCAGGGATAGTGAATAAAACACATTTTAAGAAAGGAAAACAACTATATTAAAATTGTAATACTCAATTATACACTGATAACAAAAGATGAATACAAATCACACTGAACACTTCTTGTAATTGCAGAATCAAATGTGACTTGAGTATTACAAATCTAATACAGTTTTTTCCTTTCTTAAAATGTGTATAAATTTTTTGGTACCCTCTGTATATATTATAATATCATAGAATGTGAGCTTTCTTGATTTATAGTAGGGTTTTTAAATTTTATTTTGATGCTAAATTATTTTTGCATAAGACATTTTAAGTTTTTTTTTAAATTTCAGAGTACCATAGGGGTACAAACATTTTGTTTACATGCATTACTCTTGCACAGTTTGAGTCAGAGTTATAAGTGTGTCCACCCCCCAGAGAGTGTGTATTAGGTTTTAGATACAATTGGGCTTGTAGCTAAACATCTATTGTACATTTACATGTCTCTGTTTTATTATAATTATTACATTCTAACATTTGGAAGGCTCTACATCTCTGCTTGTAAATCTCCTTTATAGATTCCCGCCCCCCCCCCCCAGTCTTCCAATAATTTTCCAAAGGAGATTATGTTATTGCGTTTCCAAGAAAGACTTTACAAAAAAGGGAGGTAGGGAAGAAAAAGAACTCCAGGAGGGACTTGGTTTTGCAACCTAAATTGCAGGCAGAGAAAAGCACAACGCAGCTTCCAGGTTGCATGGGGAACTGGAGGATGATCTCTGAGCTTCTCCCAGGCCTGACCAACCAGCCCAGGGACCTTCTAGAAGGTCCCCATGGCTGACTGACCTCTACTTACGTTCTGCTTTTCTTTTGAACAAGGCATAGCTCCGGTATTGTCCAAGAGCCCAGCATCATTCTGCTCCATGACTCTGATTTGGGGGACTTTGCACGAAAATCAGAAATATGCTAGGGGCCCTTGGAGAGGTGTCTCTCTGGTAAATAAGTCATTAGGCAGCACCGAGTGCAGGGACAGCTCCCCAGGGCACTGCTTCTTAGAGGCTCCAGTCTCTTGGGCCACCAGCAGCCCTAGCACCTCCAGAGCTCTGAGAGTAGTTCCTAGGGGGAGCTCTTCCCATTTGCCTGGCTCTGATCCCACAGACTACAGCGTTTTGCATGTTTTTTGTTTGTTTTAGAGATGGAGTCTGACTCCACTGCCCCAGCTGGAGTGCAAAGGCATAGTCATAGCTCACTGCAGCCTTGAACTCCAGGGCTCAAGCAATTCTCTCTCCCACCTCAGCCTTCTGAGTAGCTGGGACTACAGATGCTTGCCACTATGCCTGGCTCAGTTTTTTTTTTTTTTTTTTTATATACAAAGTCTAGTTCAGTTGCCCAGGCTACAGTGCCACGGCCTCAGCCTAGCTCACAACAACCTCAAACTCCTAGGCTCAAGTGATCTTTCTGCCTCAGCCTCCCAAGTAGTTGGGACTATAGGTGCGTACCCAGCTAATTTTCCTATTTTTAGTAGAGACAGAGTCTCACTTTGCTCATGCTAGGCTCAAACCCCTAACCTCAAGTGATCCTCCTGCCTCAGCCTCCCAGAGTGCTAGGATTATAGGCATGAGCCACCATGCCTGGCCCTTTATTTTATTTTTGAGATGGGTCTTACTATATTGCCCAGGCTTGTTTTGAACTCCTGGCCAGAAGTAATCCTCTCATCTCCACCTTCCAAAGTGCTGGGATCACAGATGTGAGCCACTGGTTCCCCCCTCTGCCTGCACTTCTTAGTGTAATTATCACCGCGGCATTACCCGAAGGTTCATTTTTAGGGGCTCAGAAGGCCTCACCCTTGGTCACAGAGCTAAGTACCCAGGTGGAAAGACCTGTGCCCCCTTCTCTGCCCACCTCTCTGCCAGGCCCTCATAGGAGACCAGTATGGCCCCTGTACACTCCCCATGCTGATTGAGGAGAAGGAGTGGGAGGCACTGAGGGCCCAGCTCACAGCCAGGCCGAGTGACCTGGAGCTGGTGGCACGACACTTCCGGAGGGACGAGAATGCCATCCCTCCCACCTACATCCTGCAGGCACTGAGTGCCAGGGAGGCCTGTGGGCCTGAGGAGTCCACCCTGACATCTGTCCTACGGTCTGGAGCCCAGGATGCCCAGAGGCTGGGCCTCATCACCCAGGAGCAGTGGCATCGCTACCACTGGTCAGGTGAGGTTATGGGGACTCTCAGCAGGGGGGCATGGGTCCATGAGAAATTGACCACACATTCGGAATATCCATCCACTGTTGTGGAAAAAGCAACATTGTGTAAATGCCAAACCAATGTAGCTCTGGACCCCCAGTTCTAAAAACATATATTTTTACTGATCCAAGAAAGTTGGATGAGGCCAGACATGGTGGCTCATGTCTGTAATCCCAGCACTCTGGGAGCCTGAGGCAGTGGTATTGCCTTAGCTCACAAGCTCGAGACCAGCCTGAATTAGAGCCAGATTTCATCTCTTAAAAAATCGCCAGGTGTTGGGGCAAGCACCTGTAGTCTGAGCTACTTGAGCCCAAGAGTTTGAGGTTGCTGTGAGCTATGATTGAGAAAACTGTTTGAGACAGTTTTAGCCACATTCCTGTTCCATCTCCGTCTCCTGGGTTCTCCTTCTCCTCTCCTGGCTCCTTCTTCCTTTCTCACAGGGAGGCTCTCTGCACAGGGCAAGCGATCTAGGACAAGCATAATCCTGGTTTGCCTGGGACCGTGGGGTTCCCAGGATGCAAGATTTTTGTGTTAAAACCTGGCAAGCCAAGAATCATGGCTTATGCCTGTGGTCCCAGCAACTTGAGGGCTTGAGGCAGGAGGATCACTTGAGCCTAGATGTTGGAGACTGCGGTGAACTGTGATGACACCACTGCATTCTAGTCTGAGCAACACAGTGAGACCCTGTCTAGGAACAAAAAACAAAAAAACAAAAAACCCCCAGAGAACAAAGAATTAAAAAGCACACTGCTTTTCAGGCCTGGGCCACAGAGTGAGACCCCTTCTCTTAAAAAAACAAAATTAAAGAAAAACCTGGCAAACTGGAAACTGGAAGTGTGGGTCACCCCATGTTGGCCTGAGAGCCAACCCTACCATCTTGCTGCTTTTACGCGTGAGTCTTCTGGCCTCCCTGCACCTGCCTCTGAAGTGGAAACTGAGGCACAGGGAGGAGGAGACTCATTTGCCCAGGGGGTGAGTGAAGATGCAAACTTTCTAACCTGGGGCTGTCTGAGTTCATCTCTTAGCTCCCAGATGGCTGTGGCTCTGCCTCCGCACAAGGGTCCTGTCTCTGTGAGTCCCTCCACTCGAAAACCACCTCCGTGAGCTCTTCCGAATCACCAGCCTTCTCCTTGTCTCTCACTTCTAGCCTCTCCCTGTCCTCTTCAACCTTCCACACTGGCTACTAGAAAGGACTTTTTTAAAAATTTGTTTATATTTTTAATTTTTTTTTTGAGACAGGATTTCCCCCGTCACTCAGGCTAGAGGGCATAGTGATGGGTAAAACAAGGCCCAGATCAAAACACAGGAAACCAAATGTAACAAACACGCAGGAAAGTTTATTTTACAGTTGGAGTGCAATGGGCTAAAATCTAAAGAGATGTCAGCAGCGTTAGGGAAGGAGGCAGTTCTTTTTAAGGCAGTCTGAAGAGCAGCTGGCTTTACAGACAAGTCTTTTTTTTTTTTTTTTTTTTTGTAGAGACAGGGTCTCACTTTATGGCCCTTGGTAGAGTGCCGTGACCTCACAGAGCTCACAGCAACCTCCAACTCCTGGGCTTAAGCGATTCTCTTGCCTCAGCCTCCCGAGTAGCTGGGACTACAGGCGCCCGCCACAACGCCCGGCTATTTTTTGGTTGCAGTTTGGCCGGGGCCGGGTTTGAACCCGTCACCCTCGGTGTATGGGGCCGGCGCCTTACGGACTGAGCCACAGGCGCCGCCCGCAGACAAGTCTTTTTTATCAGGGCTCCAAGGACATGTAGCTCATCATTGGGACTCTCTGGCCGGCTCTTCTTACCAGGGCGTCAGAGGCTTGTGGTGTAAGCATATTTCTTACACGTTTGTAACTGGGCCAGTGCAAAGACGCAATGAGTCTACAGCATGTCTCTGTTATCTGAGTTCTGACCACCTGTAACAGAGTCTCTCAGAATGGCTTTTCAGTCCAAGATGGGGTTAGTTTGACCACCCTAACACATAGCTCACTTCAGCTTTGAACTTCCGGGCTTAAGTCTTTTGTCTCAGCCTTCCCAGTAACACATGCCACCATGCCCAGCTGATTGTTTTATTTTTTGTGCCCACTTTGGCTACATTGGCCTCCCAAAGTAGTGGAATTACAGGCCCCTCACTACCACACCTGGCTAATTTTTTGTTTTTTAAGAGACAGGGTTTTGTAACAGGAGTTGATAAAAGGAAAAGTAGGTTTTTCTTAAGAGTTGGCAGTCTAAACAGATTGCAGACACATGTTGCAAAGACCATCACAAAATTTTCAGGCTGACCATGTGATTTTTTTTGAGACAGTTTCAAGCTGTTGCCCTGGAAAAAGGAATGTGACATCACAACTCACAGCAAACTCAAACTCTTGGGCTTAAGTGATTCTCTTGCCTCAGCCTCCCAAGCAGCTGGGACTACATGTGCCTGCCACAATGCCCGGCTATTTTTGTTGTTGCAGTTGCCATTGTTGTTTTTAGCTGGCCTGTGCCGGATTTGAACATTCCACCCTCGGTGTATGTGGCTGGTGCCCTACCCACTGAGCTACAGGCGCCACGCATGACCATGTGATTTTACAAGGTCAGGAGTTGTGGGAAGAAGTTGTGGGGAGCTATGTGCAGGTACTGGCCACATGCAGGTCAGTGTATCTCATCCCCACAGTTATCTTAAATATCAGGCCACCCGGCAGTCTGGGTAACATCAGCCAGACAGCAACAAAATTGCAGGTTAGCTTTTCAGCAAGTTCCTCCAAGGGAGAGTCGTGTAATCTTGGTTTCAGTCAACAAAGGCAATTCCTGGGGATTCTTAAGCAAGCACACAGTGAGTAGGGCACCAGCCCCATATACCAAGGGTGGCGGGTTCAAACCCGGCCCCAGCCAAACTGCAACAAAAAAATATAGCCGGGCGTTGTGGTGGGCGCCTGTACTCCCAGCTACTCAGGAGGCTGAGGCAAGAGAATCGCCTAAGCCCAGGAGTTGGAGGTTGCTGTGAGCTGTGTGATGCCACGGGACTCTACCCCGGGCGATAAAGTGAGACTCTGTCTCTACAAAAAAAAAAAAAAGAAAGAAAAAGAAAAGAAAAAGAATTATTAGTTATTACAATCTCACTATATTGCCCAGGCTGATTATAAGCTCCTGACCTCCAAGATCTTCCTGCCTGGGGCTCCTAAAGTGTTGATATTACAGGTAGAAGACCTCTACAAAGATTTTTTTTTTTTTTTGCACTTAACATTGGTACATTACTGTTAATTAGACTACAGGCTGAATTGGAAATTCACATTTCCCCCGGAATATCTTTCTGTTTCAAGAGCTCACATTGCATTTAACTGTCATATTTAACTGTCATATACCCTTAAGCCTCTCTGGTCTATGACAGTTTCTTAGTCTTATTGTGTTTTTTATGACATTGACATTTTTGAAGAGGTGTGGTCAGGACTTTCGTGGAATATCCTTCAATCTGGGCTTGTCTGATGTTTTCTCTGGGGTTACAAATTTGGGGGAGGAAAACCTCATTCATCATACCAGGGGCAGGGGTGCCTCATGCCTAAGAGACATCATTGGTGATGTTAACTTTGATCCCTTGGTTAAGCTAGTAATAACACATTAATTTTGAATATACTGCTTATGTGAATGATAACATTAATATTAACAGCAACTGTTTATTGAGTGTTTGTCGTGTCATTATTGCTTGCTCTGTGACGTAGATCCAAATTGTGCTAATTGCTCTCCTAGTGCTGTCTTCGAGTGGTGCCATAACAGCAGGTGGGATCTGTGTTCTGGGACGGACTAGGATTTGTAGCTCAGCCCCGCTCATTTCTGTAGTAAGCCAGAGCCTCAGTTTCCTCATCTGTAAAATAAATTAGTCAGAAGTAATACCTCATGGCGTTGCATGAGGATGCAAAGGATCTTGTCTCAGCCATGACCTCTTTTGACCTCACCAGTCAATGTCTACCAGCTTCATCTGATAAGAAGTCCCGTGCGAATAAACAAATAAGTCATCAGGGACTGTGTCTTTGGAGCATTATTATTTTCAGGCATCTTGCTCAGCTATTTCTTTTAAAACTTTTTTTTTTTTTTAATTTTTTTAAATCTTTTTTTTTTTTGTAGAGACAGAGTCTCACTTTATGACCCTCGGTAGAGTGCCGTGGCCTCACACAGCTCATAGCAACCTCCAACTCCTGGGCTCAAGCTATTCTCTTGCCTCAGCCTACCGAGCAGTTGGGACTACAGGCACCCGCCACAACGCCCGGCCATTCTTTGGTTGCAGTTCAGCCAGGGCCGGGTTTGAACCCGCCACCCTCGGTATATGGGGCCGGCGCCCTACCGACTGAGCCACAGGCGCCGCCCTCTTTTAAAACTTTTAATTTCCAAATAGTTAGAGATCCACAGGAAGTTGCCAAAATTATATAGTATGGAGACATTCCATGTGTCTTCACTCTGGTTCCCCCAGTGATGCTGCAAAAGGAGAGTATAATATTACAACCAAGAATTATACATTGCTATGATCCAGAAAGAGCAACACTTTTATAGGCACATTTTTGCATGTGTATAATGTGTACTTTGTTCTATGTAATTTTATCACATACAGCTTCCAATAAAGATATCACAATAAAGGTACATAACTGTTCCCTCACCTAAAAGATCCCTCCCACTACCCCTTAATAGCCACATTCTCTCCTCCCCCCAACCCCAGCCCTTAGCAACCACTCATCCCTGGCTATTGCTATAATTTTATTTTAATAATGTTATAGAAGTTGGAATCATGCAACCTGTAACATTTTGAAACTGGCCTTTTTCCTGTTAAGCTTCTTACAAGGCTTATTCCATAGAAAATTCTTACAACAAACCTTTACTAGGATATACTAGTACAATCACGTTACAGGGAGAGGAATCAGAGGATCAGGGAGGTGCAGCGACTTGCCCGAGACCTCACAGCCTACAAGTGGTCTTAGGTTGGTTTGTGTAGAAATGTGTCCAAGAAGGATACCATTTTAGAACTGTTAGTTGCTTTCATCCTTGACCTCCTTTCATGGGGCCAAGTGGTGTGTGTGTGTGTGTGCGTGTGGTCTCTCCAAGGAAGATTTTTTGAATGGCTCTTATCTGTGGTTTGGAAGTTAAGCCCTTTCTCCAAGGGCCTGACTCATTCAGCTGCAGAGATCTGGAGTCTCCACTGAATCCACAGCTGCTTCAAAAATAACTCCTCAGATCTGACTGCTATTTCAAAACAACAGCCTCCAAGGAGAAGTCAAAGTAGGCCTGTGGCTCTACAAAATATATGTCCTTGGAGTAGCTGCTGCTTGCTGTGGGATAGAGGTTGGCAAATGGTGGTCCGAGGGCCAAATCTGACCCACTGCTTGCTTTTGTAGATAAAGTTTTATTGGAACTCAAGTGTATTAGCTTGCATGCTCTCTATTTGCTTTCATGCCACAACAGCAAAGTTGAGAAGTTGTTGACAGGTACCATCTGGCCTTAAAGTGTGAGCTATTTACTCTCTGGTACTCTACTGAAAAATGTGCCAACCCTTGCTGTCAGAAAGACACAAATTTATTTTTACCTCTCCAGGAATGTAGCCTCCAAGCTCGTTAAAAACTCCCTCTCCAGCACCTGTGGCTTTGCAAATGGTTTTCTGTACCTTCAGATGCCCCAACTTCTCCTTTCTTTGCCTGGAAAAGACTTGTTCATTCTTCCGCTGTCTGTCTGTTTATGTGTCCATTTACTAATTCATCATGGAATATTCACTTCACCAGGACAGTGATCTTTGTGTGTTTTATTCACTGCTAGATTTCCACTGGGGGGAGCAGAGGCTGGCACAAGTAGGAACTCAATAGATGTTTGTTGAATGAATGTGTGAGGGAGGCACCCCAAACTTACAGCACTGGATTTTTTTAAATTGAGATGAAATTCACATGGCATGAAATTTACCATTTTAAAGTACAGTTGACCCTTGAATGACTTGGAGTTTGGGGATGCATTTGGAAATCCACATATAACTTTTGACTCCACCAAAACTTAACTATAATTAACTAGACGTTTACTGATAACACAAGCAGTCAACGAACACAGATTTTGTGTGTTATATATATTATATGCTGTACTCTTGCAATTAACTAAGCTAGAAAAAAGGAAATGTTTTTAAGAAAATCATAAGGAAGAGAAAATATGTTTACTTTCATTAAGTGGAAGTGGATCATCCTAAGGGGCTTTATCTTTGTTATCTTCGCATGGAGTAGGCTGAGGGGGAGGAGGCGAGGAGGGGAGGGGTTGTCTTGCTGTCTCAGTGGTGGCAGAGGTAAAAGAAAACCCTACTGTAAGTGGATCCACACAGTTCAAACCCACGTTGTTTAGGGTCACCTGTGTCCAATTCCGTGGCATTTAGTACATTCATTATGTTGGGCAGCCACCACCTCTGCCTACTTCAGAGAATCTCTGTCATTTCTGAAAGGAAACGCCATCTCCTTGAGTCACTCCCCATTCCTCCTCCCCCAGTCCCTGGCAGCCACTAATCTGCTTCCTGTCTCTGTGTATTGGCCTGTTCTGGACATTTCTTTCGCATCATTGGGATTATACACTATGTGACCTCTGGTTTCTTTCCCTCAGCATCATGTGTTCAAGGGTCATCTGTGTTGTAACCTGTATTATTACCTCTTCCATTTTTACGGCTGAATAATATCCCATGGCATATATTGTTCATCCATTTATCTGTTGATCGGATCTGGGTTATTTCCTCCTTTTAGCTACTGAGATTAGTGCTGCTATGAACGAGAACCCATGAGCATTTGTTTGGGTTTCTGTTTTTAGCTCTTTGGATAGATACCTAGGAGCAGAATTGCTGGGTCCTGTGACAGCTCCATGCTTCCCTTTTTGAGGATGACGGTATTGTTCTGCAATGGGGCCGCTTCACCCACAGAGTCTCTGTGCTGCCTGCCCTAAGGGTTCTTTGATTAATAATGGCTGCATCAGTATGACTGTGGGTGCAGTCCCCCCAGACCAGCAAACCTCAAAGGTTGTTAGAAATGCAGACTCACAGGCCCCACCCAGATCTGCTGAGTCAGAACTTCTAGAGGTGAGTTTTTTCAAGTCCCCAGGTGATTCTGGTCCCCGTTAAGTTTGAGAACCAATGTATCCTACCATGAGTGTGTCTCCCAAACAATCCATGCAGGACAGCTACTGACACAGTAATCACCAGGCTTTCTTCCACTTTTGCAGTCATTGAATGGGAGATAGAGCAAGGCTTGCTGAGCTCTGAAAACGGGGACCAAAGAGCCACCATCTTCCTTCGAGAGATCCAAGACCTCAACAAACATATCCTAGAAGACTGTGCCCTCAAGATGGTAGACCGGCTCCCAGACGGCTGCCTGGACACTGATGCCCAGAACCTTCTCAGCAGCCTCAAGGGGCGCATTGCCAATGCACAGCCAGGAGTCCTCAAGGCCCACCACCTGCCATGGAGCCGTGACCTGGTGAACCCCAAGAACAAGGCTCATGCTCGCTACCTTAAGGAGCTGAGTGAGCAGTTTGTGGCCAGGGCCAATCACCAGGTTCTCGAACACCTCCGTGAGCTGGAGGTGGCCAGACAGGAGTTGGGGTGGCTCTATCAGGAAATTCGCCACCACCTTTGGCAGAGTGCGGAGGCCACCCACACCTTCTGTGGACGCCAGGAACTCCTGGCCCAGCTCGGGCAGTGGCTCAGGCAGAATGACTGTAAGCCCCACGCCCCACTGGTGCTCTTTGGACCTCCGGGCATCGGAAAGACAGCCCTGATGTGCAAGCTGGCTGAGCAGATGCCAGGGCTGCTCAGCCACAAGACAGTGACTGTCCTGCGGCTGCTGGGGACATCACAGCTGAGCTCAGACACACGCAGCCTTCTCAGGAGCATCTGCTTCCAGGTGTGCCTGGCCTACGGGCTGCCCCCGCCCCCTGCCCAGGTCCTGCACGTACACACTAGAGTGGTCCAGTTTTTCCATACCCTCCTCCACACAGTCTCCTGCAGAAACTTCGAGTCTCTGGTGCTCCTGTTGGATTCCATGGACGACCTGGACTCCGCCCACCACACTCGGAGGCTCAGCTGGCTGCCTTTCGAGTGCCCCCCCAGGGTGCACCTCATTCTCTCGGCTTGCTCAGGGGAGCAGAGGGTTTTGAGTACTATGCAGCACATGCTTATGGACCCAGGGGCTTACTGTGAGGTGAAGTCCCTCTCGGGAAACCAGGGGCAAGAGATGATCCAGCTTCTGCTGGTGGCTGCGAGAAGGACACTGAGCCCAGTGCAGAGGGACCTACTCTGGGCCAGCCTCCCGGAGTGCGGACATCCAGGGCGGCTGAGGCTGGCCTTTGAGGAGGCCCGGAAATGGGCCTCCTTTACTGTGCCAGCCCCATTAGCCACCACTGCTGAGGAAGCCACACACCATCTCTGCATCCGCCTGGAACAGACACACGGGCACCTCCTTGTGGCTCACGTGCTGGGCTACATCGTTTCTTCCCGGTAAGTCTCTGGGTTTTATTTAACCCCATTTTTTCTTTTTTTCTATAGCTCATGCATTCATTTCCTGCTGGAACAGATCACCAACTGGGTGGCTTAATGCCACAGACATTTATTCACTCATATTTCTAGAGGCTAGAAGTCTGAAATTAAGGTGTTGGCAGGGCCGTGTTCCTTCTGGAGAAGGTTCTAGGAAAGAATTGATTTCATTCCTTCCTCTTTGGTTCCCATTGACAGCTGTCCTTGGCATTCCTTGGCTTGTTTCTGCCTTCATCTTCACATGGCCCTCTGCTCCCTGAGTGTATGTGTGTGTTTGAGACACTCTTGGTCAGGCAGGAGTGCAGTGGTGTCATCATAGCTCACTACAGCCTTGAACTCCTGGACTCACACTATCCTCCTGCCTCAGGCTCCCAAGTAGCCAAGACTAAAGGCCCCTACCAACCAAACTTGGCTAATTTTTAAAAAAACTTTTGTAGAGGGCAGCGCCTGTGGCTCAGTGAGTGGGGTGCTGGCCCCATATACGGAGGGTGGCGGGTTCAAACCCGGCCCCGGCCAAACCGTAACCAAAAAATAGCTGGGTGTGGGCAGCGCCTGTGGCTCAAGGAGTAGGGCGCTGGTCCCACATGCCAGAGGTGGCGGGTTCAAACCCAGCCCCGGCCAAAAACCACAAAAAAAAAAAAAAAAATAGCTGGGTATTGTGGCGGGCGCCTGTAGTCTCAGCTACTTAAAGAATCACCTAAGCCCAGGAGTTGGAGGTTGCTATGAGCTGTGATGCTACAGCACTCTACCAAGGGCAATAAAGTGAGACTCTATCTTTACAAAAAAAAAAAAAAGAACTTATTTTTTTTTTTTTTAGAGAACGGGTCTGCTGTGTTGCCCAGGCTGACCTTGAACTCCTGGCCTCAAGCAATTCTCTTGCCTCAGTCTCCCAAAGTCCTGCTTTACAGGCATGAGCCACCACACCTAGCTGAGACAGAGTAGATCTTAAATGTCTTCAACATACACACACACACAAAGTGGTAATGGATGTATTGACTAATTTGATTGTGGTAATCATTACACAATGTATACATGTATCAAATCGTTTTGTATACCTTGAACCAATGCAATTTTCATCTGTCAATTATACCTCAATAAATCTGAGAAAATAAATATATATAATGTCAGACAATTAAGTTCATTAACTCATCGTAGAAAAAGTGCTATATACCTCATTGCTAAATATCACTATAGTCACCTTGGGAACTATGCACTGATGCCAGTGCCTAGTCACCCTTCAAAGAAATTTTGGAACTCTTTTTCTGGAATTGCCATTAGAGCTGTCCTTGTATAAAAAAGAAAGAAGAGACTGGGTGGCGCCTGTGGCTCAAAGGGGTAGGGCATCTGCCCCATATGCTGGATGGAGGTGGTGGGTTCGAACCCAGCGCCGGCCCCCCCAAAAAAAAGGAAAGAAAGAAGAGACTGCCTACACAGTTGCTCAACCAATGAATGTTTCTGGGCAATAAATGCCAATAAACCTGGGGCATGACACTCTGGAGTCTTTCCTCAGAAATTCTGGGTGTGGATAGGGAGTCAGAAATAACAAGCTACAGAAAGGAGGGTGTTAATCAGAGTCGAGTCACCCAAGCAGCCAATCTTCCTCCCCTAGGAAGGTCGGGTAGAAGCCAATTAGCAGAGACACCAAGCAACAAAACTTTTTTTTTTTTTTTAATTGCAAGAGATGACTTAGGTACCTGTAATCCCACCACTTTGGGATTACAGGAGGATTGCTCCTCAAGGCAGGAGGATTGCTTGAAGCCAGAAGTTCAAGACCAGCCTGAGAAACATAGTGAGAACCCATCTTTAAAATGAAAAATTAGCTGGGCATGGTGGCACCTGCCTGTAGTCCCAGCAACTTGAGAAACTTAGGTGGGAGGATATCTTGACCCCAGGAGTTCAAGGTTACAGTGAGATATGATGACACCACTGAACTCCAGCCTGGATGACACAGTGAGACTCTTATCTCTAAAACAACAGTGAGAACAACAAAATCCTCAAAACAGAGACAGATTGGAGAATGTTCCAGAATAGAGAGGTAGCTCCATTAGGCCATTCTGCTGAAGTCTACTTGAAGGAAGCGAGTTGTCATGGAAACCGGAAAGTCATGAGAATCAGGGCATTTCCTCATTCTCTCTCCCTCTGGAGGTACTTCCTGCATACCAGCTTCTCTTCTAGATTCTCCCTTTCCCTCCCTGGACCTTCAGCTTATCCTGAGCTTCAGTTGACATCAGGAGCTTGTATTTTGGGGACCAGGCAACATCTTATTGGCTGAATTCCAAAACCTGCAGAGACAGAAAACAATGGGCCTACTTGGCTCCGTATCATCCAGCCAGTGAAGCTGGGCGTCCCAGGGGCTGTAGGACCACCACACGCCCAGGGCCTGGCAGGGCTGGTGGTTTATGAAGCATGGTGGTAAGGAGGATGATCAGTGTGGCAGGATAATTCAGAGACTTGCTTTTGGAGCAGATCTGAGTTCCTTATAGGCCAGAAGTCCTCACTACTGGGTGATTCTGCCTCTCCCCCAGAGAACACTTGACAGGGTCTGGAGACATTTGTGGGTGTCCAAGGAAGATGGGTTCTCCTGGAGCCTCTGCAGGGAAGTCATTGTTCACCCCGAGGTGTGCAGGACAGCCCCACTACAGAGGACAATCCGGTCCAGATGTTGGTAGCAGAGGGTGAAAAACCCTGCCAGAGAAACCCTATCTGTCTGTCTATCTATCTAATCTATCTACCTGTCTATCCATCTAAGTATCAGCTCTATTTCTTTCTTTCTTTTTTTTTTTTTTGAGACAGTCACAAGCTGTCACCCTGGGTAGAGTACTGTGACATCATAGCTCACAGGGGGTCTCGCTTTTTGCTCAGGTTGGTCTTGAACCCATGAGCTCAAGCTATCTGCCCGCCTCAGCCTCCCAGAGTGCTAGGATTACAAGTGTGAGCTACCATGCCCAGCCATATTTATCTATTTCTAACTCTCTTTCTCACTCTCTCTTTTTGAGACATGGTCTTCTTCTATCACCCAAGCTGGAGTGCAGTTACATCATTATAGCTCACTGCAGCCTTGAACTCCGTGCTCAAGCAATCCTCCTACCTCAGCCTCCTGAGTAGCTGGGACTACAAGTGCCTGCCACAATGGCCAGCTATCAGTTTTAAAACTATCTGTAGAGACAACAAATAGTTGTCTCACTATGTTGAGTCATCAACTGGGCTCAAGTGACCCTCCTGCCTCAGCCTCCCAAAGTGCTGGAATTATAGGCGTGAGCCACCTTACCCAACCCCATTGCTTCTAGAAAGTATCTGCACTCCTTACCATTGGTCTGACAGCTCTGGCCACCTCCCCCCACACACCTGAAGCACCTACCCCTAAATCTTCCCTGGCTGGCTCCTTCCCCACCATCCAATCCCAGTTCAAATGGTACCTTTCCAGGGAGGCCCACCTGCTCCAAGATCCTTACCTGTCCCCGGTGCCTCACCTTGTTGGTTCCTTTCACTGTTCTTCATTTTTCTTCTTCTTGGCACTTGGTATTACTCAATATTTTCGAGTTTCTTTCCCGTCTGGCTCCTTGTACTAGAAGAAAAGCTTCAGGGAGTCTGCAATGGACTGAATGTCGTGTCCCCCTAAAATTCCTAGATTGAAATCCTTACCCCCAAGGTGATGATATTGGGAAGTGGGAACTTTGGGGACAATTTGATCACAAATTGGTGGCGCTCCCATGAATGAGGTTATTGCATATATGGATATAAAAAAAAATTTTTTTTGAGACAGTCTCACTCTGTTGCCCTGGGTAGAGTGCCATGGTATTGTGCCTCACAAGTATTTGGGACTATAGGTGCCCACCATAATGCCTGGCTAGTTTTTTTTCTACTTTTAGTAGAGACAGGGTCTTGCTCTTACTGAAGCTGGTTTTGAACTCCTACACTCAAGCAATCCACTGGCCTTGGCCTCCCAGAGTGCTAAGATTACAGGTGTGAGCCACCACACTTTGCCTTTATTGCTCTTATAAAAGGATTCCTAGAGAATCCTTTGCTCCTTCCATCACATGAGGACACGGCCAGAAGGCACCATCTAGGAACCGTGAAGCTGCCCTCACCAGACCTCAAACTGCTAGCATCTTGATGTTGCACTTCCAGCCTCCAGAACTGTGAGAAGTAAATGTTCGGTAGTCAAGTCAGTATGTGGTATTTTTATTATAGCATCCTAAATGGGCTAAAATAGGTGGCTAATTCTCTGTCCCCCGGGGGCAACACTGTGCCTCCTACAGAGAGGGCACTCCACCAATAGTCCTTGAGCAAGTGTGCTGGTGCTTTGTCAATGAGTCCGGCCCTGTGTGTTGCAAACAGGAAGCAGCCTTCCTTCCCTGCTCTGAAATGAACTCCATTTGATTACTCTCTAATGAAATTTTCCACAAATCCTGTAGTTTTTCCAGTATCATACTCCCAGATATTAGGAAGTCCACTCTAGTTCCAGTATTGAAACTTCAATTACTCATTCTGTTTTTTGTATTTTTTTTTCCCCTTTGAGACAAGTCCCGCTCTGTTGCCCAGGCTAGAGTGCCATGGCTTTAGCCTAGCTCACAGCAATCTCTAACTTCTGGGTCCAAAAGATCTTCCTGCCTTAGCCTTCCAAGTAGCAGGGACTATAGGCACCCTCCACAATGCCCCCATTTTTCTGTTTTTAGTAGAGACAGGGTCTCTCTCTTGTTCATGCTAGTCTCAAACTCTTGAGTTAAAGTGATCTGCTGGCCTCTACCTCCCAGAGTGCTCATCCTGTTTAATGGCACTCCCTGGGCCAGGCACGGTGGCTTGTACCTGTAATGTCAGCAATTTGGGAGTCCAGCACAGAAGGAGTACTTAAACCCAAAAGTTAAAGACCAACATAAGCAACACAGTGAGACCCTGTTCCTATAAAAGATAAAAAAAAATTAGGTGGGTGTGGTGACACATGTCTATAATCCCAGCTACTCAGGAGGCTGCAGCAGAAGCATCATTGAGCCCAGGAGTTAAAGGTTACAGTGAGCTATGATTGTGCCACTGCACTTTAGCCTAGACAACAAAGAAAAACCCTATCTCAAAAATGTATATATACATATACATTTATACTTCCTGGTGGGTCAGGGTGGGGTGGGGTGGGTACAGTGGTTTTTGCATTATGCTCCTTGAATTCTCTCATCCTTCCCTCCCTATGCTGACTGTCTCAGACTCCTCTGAGTTTGGGGAGTGGATCCTTCATGTTTTTGTAGCTGTGAGTACAGAGGAAAAGATCAGAAAGGTCTTTGGTGGCTATGGCAACAATAGGGTCTTGGTCCACGCTGGGCACTGTCTAAGCTCTGATCCTTAGGGTGACGTGCTGGGCTACCTGCAGGTGGCTGTGTCCCTCCCCCTCTTGGCTTCTGCATCCTCCAAACACAGAAGGCACAAGACGTGTTACAAAGCCCATTCCTCCCCTTGCAGGCACGGTCTCTCAGAGGCAGAGCTGAAGGATGTCTTGTCCTTGGATGACGAGGTCCTACAGGCTGTGTACCAGGATTGGACCCCACCCAGTAAGGAGCTGCTGAGATTCCCACCCCTGCTGTGGGTGCGGCTTCGGCGGGATCTGGGCTACTGCTTGGCCCAGCGGCCTGTGGAAGGCTTCACACTCTTGGCCATTGCCCACAGGTGGGTCCCAGTGGTAGGGTGGCAGTGACACTGTCTTGGTGGGACCCGGAGAATGAGGACTCACTGACCAAGCATCTCTCTGTGCCAGATCATTCCTCAGTCCCATTCCAAAGACTCAAGTCCAGTTTGTTTGGGATCCTAGGGTATCCACACCAGAGCTTCTAACACAATGAACTTGGTTTTTAAATTAAAGGGAAATTCACATAACATGCAATTCACCATGCTGACCAATTCATTGTCTTTCATTATACTCAATGTTGTGCAACCACCACCTCTATCTAGTTCTAAAAGATTTTCTTCATGGCCAAAGGAGACTCCATCCGCATTAGCAAGTCACACCCCACTTTCCCCTCCTCTCCCCTCCCTTCCCTTCCCCTCTTCTCTCCACTCTCCCAGGCAGCCACCATTCTGCTTCCTGTTTCTGTGGATTTGCCTGTTCTGGACATTTCACATCAGTGGAATTCCACACTATGAGGCTTTTGGTGTCTGGCCTCTCTCACTGTGCATCACATTTTCAAGGTTCATCCCGTTGTACCTGGTGTCAGTGCTTCGCTCCTTATTCTGGCTGCATAGCATTCCACTGTATGGGTGGACCACGTTTTGTTTATTGATTCATCCTTTGATGGACCTTGGTTTGTTTCCACTTTTGGCTATTGGGAATAGTGCTGCTATGAATATTTGTGTACACGTTTTTGTTTGAAAAATCTGTTTTTAAAAATTCTTTGAGATATTTACCCAGAAGTGGAACTGCTGGGTCATATGATAACCTATTTAATGTTTGACTTATGGATATATCCAAAGATTCATTTTTAAAGTAAAATTTTATAAGGAAAAGGAAAAGATGGTCCAATTGAGAAGTAAATATTAAGTAGTAAATGGTACAGGTGTTTGACAGATACAATTAGCAACCCGAAGGTGTGTTAGGATAGACTGCCATTTGGCAACTGCCTCAGGGAAGACCTGAACTCTGAACTCAATGGGTCCCACAGGTCCATCAGCCTATGTCCCTTCTCTGCAGACAGCTGGCCGAGGTGATCCGAGAACGCTACCTGTCTGGGCCTGAGCGAGCCAAGAGGCACAGAGTCTTGGCTGACTTTTTCTCAGGTGCCTGGAGCCAAGGCACCAAGAAACTCATCACCCTGCCACATGTGGGGAAGCCCCTGAACTTAGACCGCAAGGTGAGGTGCTCAGGATCCCTGATTTCTACCTGTAGCCTCCACCCTGCTGAGCTGGCAAGGCCACGGCTACCTGGTGGGGCTTACCCCTTTCCTTCCTTCTTTTTTCACTCAAAATGCCCTACTGGATGGGTGCAGTGGCTCATGCCTGTAATCCCAGCACTTTGGGAGGCTGAGGCAGGAGGATTGCTTGAGACCAGAAGTTCAAGACCAGCCTGAGCAATATAGCAAGACCCCATCTCTACAAAATAATAATAATAATAATAATAATAATGTTATAAACATTAGCTAGGCATGGTGGTGCACCCCTGTAGGCCCAGCTACTGAGGAGTCTGAGGCAGGAAAATCTCTTGAGCCCAGGAGTTTGAGGTTGCAGTGAACTGTGATTGTACCACCATATCTGGGTGACAGAGTGAGATCCTAAAAAACTTTTAATTTCAAAATAATTTTAGATTCACCAAAGAGTTGCAAAATAGAGTGCAGAGAGTTTCCACGGATCCTTTCCCTAAATATTAAAATCTTATATACCCATAGTACAATGATCACAACTATGAAATTATACTTTTAATTTTTTGGTTATAGCTGTCAGTTTTTTTTTTTTTTTGGCTGGCATATGGGGCCAGGGGCCCTACTCTGTTGAGCCACAGGTGCCACCCTTTTTTTTTTTTTTTTTTTGAGGCAGTGTCTCACTATGTTGACCTCAGTAGAGTGCTATGGCATCACAGATCATAGCAACCTCAAACTCTTGGGCTTAAGCAATTCTCTTGCCTCAGCCTCCCAAGTAGCTGGGACTACAGGCTCCTGCCACAGCCCGGCTATTTTTTTGTTGTAGTTGTCATTGTTGTTTAGCCGACCTGGGCCAGGTTCAAACCCACCAGCTCAGGGTATGTGGCTGGTGCCATAACCACTGTGCTATGGGCACCAGTGTTGGGGGGTTTTTTGAGACAGAGTCTCACTTGGTTGCCCAGGCTAGAGTCCCGTGGTGTCAGCCTAGCCCATAGCAACCTCAAACTCCTGGGTTCAAGCGATCCTCCTGCCTCAGTCTTCCAAGTAGCTGGGACTACAGGCATGTGCCACCATTCCCGGATAGTTTTTCTGTTTGTTTCTTTTCTTTTTTTTTAGTAGAGATGGGGTCTCGCTTTTGCTCAGGCTGGTCTCAAACTCCTGAGCTCAAATGATCCTCCTGCTTCAGCCTCCCAGAGTGCTAGGATTATTGGCATGAGCCACCATGCCCAGCCTCAATTTTGCTTTTTCTTTGTCTCTCCTCTGGATTGGGGAGGCCAGACCAGGCATGATTCTTTTCTGATGCTGAACTTTCTTCTCTTCAATGACCCATAGACCTTCTCCTGTGTGTCCAGAGCCCCTGCGGGCTCAGCCTCATTTTTCTGCCCAGGATACAGTCTGTCCCTTTCTGGTCTCCCAGCCTTGGGACCTCTTGCTCCAGTTCATCCTCCCAAGGAATACTATGACAATTCAACCTGATCCTGCCTCTCCTCTAACCCTTCCATAGCTCCCCAGTGCCTCCTGTCTTGAGCTGGACCTCCAGTTTGATATTCACCTTTGTGACCTGCCACTTGCAACCTTCCTAATCTTGTTCCCATTGTAATCCTATATAATGGGCCTATATAATTGAGGCCCATTTTCAGGAAACCTTTCCTATTCCTCCAAGAAGAGACATGTCCCCCCCCACCCCCCGCTTTGAGTTCCCCTTCTCCAAGTCTCCTCCCCCAACCTGACCATGGGGTAGGAGGGGGGTATATTGCCATGAGTCTCCGTCCCTTCCAACACTGTTGGGGCCCTGGCCAGTGTTTGTGGAGGGAATGAGTGAGCTTGTGGCCAAGCAAGCTCCAGCCTCCCTTCCCCTCTGCCAGGTGGCCCCTCAGCCCCTGTGGTTCTCAGACACAGTCGCAAACATGCGGAAGCTGAAGGAGTTGCCCTATCACCTGCTCCACTCAGGCCGCCTGGAGGAGCTGAAACAGGATGTGCTGGGTAAGGGGTGCCCGTGTCTTGGAGGGAGTCAGCACTATGCTCCTGCTTTCTGTGGCCTGGGAAGGCAAAGGGAAAATGGGCAAATCCTTGGTTCCTCTGAAGGCAGAAGTTCTCACTAGGGGCCATTCTGCACCAAGGGTCACGTAGCAGTGTCCGCGGCAAGTTTTGCTTGTCACAACTGGGGGAAAGTACTGCTTAAATCTAATGAGTGGAGGGCAGGGACTCAACATTCCACAGCGCACAGGGCACCCCCACCTCAGAGAATGATCTGGTCCTAGATATTGATAGTGCAGAGGGTAAGAAATCCACCTTATCATGAGAGACTCTATCTGCCTATCCATGTATCTTTCCATCCATACATCCATTTATCCTATCCATTCATTTTCCTATCTGTCCATTCACCTGTCTGTTCATTTATCCATCCATCTATCCATCCATCCTTTCATCTATTCAAGTACCTATCTGTCTATCCATCCATATATACACATCTTTCTGTCCATCCATTCATCTGTCCATCCACCTATCCATCCAATTATTTATCTATTTATCCATCTATCCATCCATTCATCCATCTGCCCAATTCATCCATCTATCCACCCACCCATTCATCTTTCTATCTGTCCATTTATCCACCCACCCATCCATTCATTCATTCATTCACAATTTATCCATCCCTGTGATTCTTAACCAAGGGAGACTCTGTACTCTGAGGGCATAGTTGGGAATGTCTGCAGACATGTTTGATTATCACCTTGTGGACAGAGGTGCTACTGTCATCTTGTGGGTGGAGGCCAGCCTTGCTGCTCTACACTCTACAATGCACAGTTGTGCCTGACCCACACACACACCACAGAGAATCATCCAGCCCCAAATGTCAGTACTGCAGAGCTTTAGAGGCCCCAGCTGAATTGGAGAGGTGATTCTCTGCCTCCCAGGATGAACTAGAGGGAGGTGTGTACTTCCTACATCCTTCCCCCCTTTTCCTCTGCAGGCAACATGAGCTGGATTTCTTGCCGGGGTGTCTCTGGAGGCATGGAGGACCTGCTGGATGACTTTGATCTGTGTGCCCCTTACTTGGACTCTCCTGAGGTCAGCCTGGTCCGTGAAGCCCTCCAGCTCTGCTGTCCCGCTGTGGAGCTCCGAGGCATGGGTGAGTCTACATAGCCTGCCCAAGAGGGGAAACTACTCTGTACTTATTTCTAGAAACCCACTCTCCTCATGAGCTGTGAGCTGTGTTTTCATTAATCCTCACATCTTTCCTGTCAAAACCTATAGGTTTTCTGCTAGCGCTGCTTCTAGAATTTTGAATTGAACTTGGGAGAACTTTGGAAAAACTTATCAAAGCAGTGCCTGTTTCCTCACCCTGGGCTGGCACTTTTCTCTAGAAAGGGCCAGACTGGAAATATTTCAAGCAAAATTGAAGAAATTAATATGTAGGTACTCATGTAACAAGAGAGAAAATAAAGTTCCAGCATATTTTTATTGATGCAATTCAATATATAATAATAATTGAGGGCAGCGCCTGTGGCTCAAAGGAGTAGGGCACTGGTCCCATATACCAGAGGTGGTGGGTTCAAACCCGGCCCCGGCCAGAAACTGCAAAAAAAAAAAAAAAAAAAAAAAAAATTGAGCATAATTCAGGGTTCAAACTTGATTTTTCCTGTCATTTGGCCCATTGCAAACACATGCCTACAGGAACTATTCTTAACTGTTTACTGGCCCTTGACCTAGAGCTTAAAGAATCTCTTTAAGTCTTCAGATGGTCTGCTCAGAATAGTGTTTTCTTTGATTGTTCTTGTTTTTCTCTTAATTATACAGAAAAACATATCTTCACCATTTTTTTTTCTTTTGAGACAGTCTTACTATGTAACCTTGGTAGATTGCCATGGTGTCACAGCTCACAGCAACCTCTAACTCTTGGGCTTACGCAATTCTCTTGCCTCAGCATCTCAAGTAGCTGGAACTACAGGCGCCCGCCACGACGCCTAGTTATTTTTTTGTTGCAGTTGTCATTGTTGTTTAGCTGGCCCAGGCCAGGTTCAAACCCACCAGGCTTGGCACCATAACCACTGTGCTACGGGCACTGAGCCAATGTCTTCACCATTTTTGTGTGTACAGGACAGTGGTATTAAATACATTCATAATGTTATGCAACTATTACCACCATCCATTTCCACAACTTTCTCATCTTCCCAAACTAAAACTCCATCCCCATGATCTACTTTCTGTCTCTACGAATTGGGTTACTTTAGACATTTCATATAAATGGAATCACAGTAGCTGTCCTTTTCTGTCTGACTTATTTTACTTGGCATGATGACTCAAGGTTCACCTATATTGTAGCATTTGTCAGAATTTGCTTCCTCTTTAAGGCCGAATAATAGTCTATTGTGTGTATGTGACACATTTTGTTCACACTTAGTTTTTTCCACCTTTTGGCTACTGTGCATCCTGCTGCTATGAACATGGATGTACAACTATCTCTTTGAAACCCGGTTTGCAATTCTTTGGGGTATATATCCTGCAGTGCACTTGATGGACCATATGGTAAATTCATGTTTAATTTTTTTGAGGAACTGCTATATCATTTTCCACATCAGTTGCACCATTTTACAATTAAAGTATGGGAGGGGGAAAAATAATTTTTCTCTATCCTTTTATGTTCAGTAACTGAGGCCTGTTTTTTGTGACGGTCTCACTTTGTCACCTTCTATAGAGTGCTGTGGCATTGTAGCTCACAGCAACCTCAAACTCTTAGGCTCAAGTGATTCTCTTGTCTCAGCCTCCCAAGTAGCTGAAACTACAGATTCCCGCCACAACCAATGCCCAGCTATTTTTAGAGACGGGAGTCTCACTCTGGTTCAGGCTGGTCTCTAACTTGTGAGCTCAGGCAATCTGGTCTCCCAGAGTGCTGGGATTACAGGTGTGAACTACCGCACCTGGCCCTGGGGCCTGTTAATTAAAGTAATGTAAGATAGATTAACAGGCAAAATACACACACACATTTTAATTTTATGTGCATGGAAGATTCAGAGAAAAGAAGTGAAAACCCAAAGAGGTGGTTAGAGCTGGGGGCTCATATGCCATTTTAACAAAGACCAATAAATTGTGAAGTGAGTTCACAAAGGAAGGGGTGTATTAAGGATGCTTAGTGCCTTCCTATGGATGTGAATAGCATGCCAAAAAGGGTGAGCAGTGGCCTGTGATTTCTGAGCAGAGCTTCTGATCCTGGATCTGCAAAGCATCCTTGAACTCTGCCTCTTTTCATCCTCAAAGGCATGGCCAGCAACTTAGGACCAGCACTGTTGTTTGTCCCCTAAACCCCTGCTAAAGAGTCCTCCTGGGTCTGCCTGCCTGGGGTTCATACTTACCTCCTGGGTAATTCTCTACTTAGCAGCCAGAAGAATGTTTTCTGTTTATTTTTGTTTTTCAAAGACAAGGTCTCAATCTGTTGCCTGGGCTTGAGTCATCATAGCTCACTGCAACCTCAAACTCCTGGGCTCAAACAATCCTCCTGCCTAGCCTCCCATGTAGCTGGGACTACAGACGTGCACCACCATACCTGGCTATTTTTTCTTTCTTTCTTTTTTTTTTTTTTTTGTAGGGAGAGGGTCTTGCTGTGTTGCTTAGGCTGCTCTTGAACCCCTGGCCTTTGAGGTAAAGACTCTTCCACTACTGCAGCATAGATGGCCACGTATGACTCATTTTCTGGGATATGTTTTTCTCAATCCTCATTGCCCCCAGACAGTGTTGGAAACGTTCAAGCTGTGTGCGCAAACGTGGGATCTGTCACTTACGGGCATCATGATCTTGCCAATCCCTTACTATCCCTTCCTCTGCCTCACCGTCCTCAATTTTTCCATCTGAAAAATGGGGATTCTGAGCCATTGTCTGATCTAGGAATGTTGGGAAGAATATGTGTGTCAATTCATGTAGAGCCTGTCCCATGGTGTCACTGAGGGTTTCTTTACTGTCACATGACAGCATCAGTATTGTTGATATGAAAAGCCTTGAGTGAACCTCCATTTTTGTAATCTGCAAAATGTGAGATTGAACTAAAGTGTGTCTAGGATGTCATCCAATTGGAAGACGCTGGTGCCTGCAATCAGTGATGCCTTTCTCGTGCATTCATGCAACCCCTGCTGAATACCTGCTGTTGCCCAGCCATGGTGTCGGCTCCCACAGAGGCCTAAGGACACTTAAGGTTTGCCCCAGCTCTTGAGGGGAAGATTAGGAGAAGGAGAGAGAGAACAGCACACTGAACAGTTGGGGGATTTTAAGGAAACTGGAAGGAATAATAATATGAGAGGTGTTTGCCAGGAGTTGTAAACCTTGACAGAATGACTTCCCAGGAAAATGGCCTTGGGCAAAACCGCTCAGTTTAAGAGAAGATTTTTTTTTTTTTTTGTAGAAACAGAGTCTCACTTTATGGCCCTTGGTAGAGTGCCGTGGCCTCACACGGCTCACAGCAACCTCCAACTCCTGGGCTTAAGCGATTCTCCTGCCTCAGCCTCCGGAGCAGCTGGGACTACAGGCACTCGCCACAATGCCCGGCTATTTTTTGGTTGCAGTTTGGCCGGGGCCGGGTTTGAACCCGCCACCCTCGGTATATGGGGCCGGCGCCTTACCGACTGAGACACAGGCGCCTCCCCTTAAGAGAAGATTTTAAAGCCCAAATCTCAGCATGTTCTTTGTAAAACCTGTTGTTTGACAACCTGAGGCTCCCCAAGCACAAGGAGGTATAGAAACAAACACCAGAGGGCGCTGTGAGGCAGCCGTGCACCCTCAGTACTGTCCAGCAAATTCAGTGAACTCAGGAAAGGGGGCTTCCCGACATTGTAGGAACCAACAACGCAGTCAGTATTCCTGATTGCCCCCTTTCCCTCTAATATAACTTGGCACAGTGCCTTTTCTGATCCTGTGTACTACTTTAAAAAGACTTAAAAATTATTTTTCACAAATAGGGTTTTTTATTTGTCAATATTAAAAGCCTGAATTTTAGACAGATTCTTGGACTGGTGGCTCATATCCACCAGCTCATTCAACTTTAGCACTTGTCTCATCCCCAGTAGTTTTTTCAGAACTACGACCTTCACCATGAAGCTCCATGAGTTTTCCCAATTCAAACTTGGGTTTCTTCAGCATTTTTACTTTTCTAATGAAGACATCATGGAGCGGATAAATAGATTGGCGTGCCTTTTCTGTGTCTTTTCCAATGCTGTCTGGAATCAATTTTTTGACAACTTCCTTCAAGTCATTCATCTGCACCTCTCTGGTCATGATTTCCATCACTTACTTCCAGATTTGGCGAACCTGTTGGTGCTGGGCATAAGACAGTCTGTCATTTTTTAACCATAGAACATACTTTGTCACGAGTGAGATCAAGGCCATGGAAGTTAGTCAGGCAGTTCTTGCCCTGAACATCTTCAGGAATCAGCTTAAATTTTGTAAATGCAACTTCATCATTCTGCAGATCAGCAAGATTCACTTCAAATACACAACCTTTGAGGCTATCAGATGCAATTTTAGTTCCTTGAGTCCTGGTGACTAGTGTTTTCCCAATATTTATTATATTGAACCATAGCAGGTGCCTTCACATCATACCAATCTTTCTTAGAAAATGGATCAACCACTTTCTTCTTGGTTCCCTTTTTGCCACCTTTCATAAGGCACTTGTTCTTGCTGACAGCCATGGTGGTGCTCAGTGAGCCAAAAGGTTAAAAATTACTTTTAAGAATGGGGTCTTACTATGTTGCCCAGACTAGAGTGCAATGGCACCATCATAGCCCACTGCAGCCCTGAATTGCTGGACTCAGCCTCCCAAGTCGGTGGGACTACAGGTGCTCTACTATGCCCAGCTTAATATGTTTTTGAATAGTTTTAGATTCATAGCAAAATAGAGTGGAATGTACAGAGATTTCCTGTGATGGTGTTTTTTATTGAAAATGTTGGTATTTGAGGGTGGCACAGGTGGCTCAAAGGAGTAGGGCGCTAGCCCCATATACCGGAGGTGGCAGGTTCAAACCCGGCCCTGGCCAAAAAAGAAAAACTGCAAAAAAAAGAAAGAAAGAAAATGTTGGTATTTGATTTGGCATGGATATGGGGAATATGAATTTTTGATTTTCAAAAAATATTATGTTAAAAGAGTATTTACTTTGATGGTTGAGTTTTTGGCAACACCTTTGGTATGTGTGGCAAATGGAACATTTGACCCTGGGTGAAGTTCTTCCACATTTTACCCACCCGCAAGGCAAGGCCCCAGGCTCCATAGTTAGGAAGTGCCAACACAAGGGTCAGAATGAGCAATGTACCTTTGGGGTCTCTGATCTTCATTATTCAGTCTTGAAATCAAACATTTTGGCTCCGAGTCCCTCTTCTTACTGGCTGTGTATAACTTGTGCGAGTTGCTTAACCACCCATTGAACCCACGGACACAGAGGACTGACTATATTTACTTCCTCATGCCTCCAAATTGTGTTTATTACCTCATATGGCAAAAGATGTGATTAAATTAAAGATAAGGGTGTGATGGTAGGTACCTATAGTTCCAGCTACTCACGGAGCTGAGGCAGAAGGATTGCTTAAACCCAGGAGTTGGAGGTTGCTGTGAGCTATGATGATGCCACTGCACGTCAGCCTGGGTGACAGAGCGAGACTCTGTCTCAAAATAAATAAATATAAATATAAATAAATTTTAGTGGATTTCTTCCTGGCCTGGTTGGAGATCCTCCCCACCTGCTCCCAGGTGGAATAAAGCCATTTTAATTGCACAAACCAGGCCTCCATTTTCCTTTCATCTTGAGCCTCGGAATAATCTTTCATCTTTGGTTCTGTAACCTTTCAACAACATGTAGGGGCGACTGGGATCTGGTCCCTGTGGGTGCCGTCACCCAGTGCTACTGGAACATGGGCACCCAGAAGCACACCTGGGCCAAATCATCCAGATAGTGAAGGTAGAGGAGATTGCCGCCAGCAAAGTGCTGGTAGCCAGCAGTTAAACAGTTCCAAGACTTCAAGATCAAGTTCCCGCTGCCCCATCAGGTCCTGCACTATCAGCACAAGCCACGTTTCACCTTCCTGCCCCACATCTTCTAGGTGCAGGGCCCTCTCACCCAGATAACATCACCTGTTCAGAACCCGAGGAGTAGTTTTGGAGATGTCTTCCAGGTCCTCATTCCAACGGATTAACTGACCCACCTGGACCAAAGAACTGACTCAACTGGTCTTGTCACCTACACTCAAGAACCTTGTCCTGCATTCCAAAGGATTGGCTGACACACCCAGGCAATGGCCTGTACCAAGGGACTGATGCTTCCACCCCAAACCCAGCCAATTAGCAGACCCTATCTACTTAATCCTCTGCCTACCAAACTGTCGTGAAAAACCCTGTCTTGGCTGGGAGTGGTGGCTCATGCCTGTAATTCTAGCACTCTGGGAGGCCGAGGCAGGTGGATCATCTGAGCTCAGGAGTTGGAGAACAGCCTGAGCAAGTGTGAGACCCTGTCTCTACTGAAACTGGAAAAACTAGCCAAGCACTGTGGTGGGCAGCTGTAGTCCCAGCTATTCAGGAGGCTGAGGCAAGAGGATCACCCAAACCCAGGAGTTTGAGTTTGCTGTGTGGGCTAAGATGCCATGGCACTCTACCCAAGGTGGCAGAGTGAGACTCTGTCTCAAAAAAAAAAAAAAAAGAAAGTAAAGAAAACTCTGTCTCCCGAATTCTCAGGGAGGCAGATTTGAGAAAATCCTTTTGTCTCCCTGCTTAGTGCTATGTGGAATAAACTCTCTGCTATAAACCTTAAAAAATAAATAAATAAATTTTAAAAAGAAATTAAAGATCTTGAGATTGGGGGTCATACTTTATTGGCCCCTAAATGCAATCATGAATGTGTTTATAAGGAGGCAGAAGGAAATTTGAAACAGAAAAGGAGAAAATAGGGCCAGGGTGGGGGTGGGGGAAAGGTTGGGTTAAAAAAAAATAGAAAAGGAGAAAATACAAGGACACACAGATGAGAAGGCCACATGAAGTCAGAGCCAGAGACTAGAGTGATGTGGCCACAAGCCAAGGAAATCCTTGAGACCCCAGAAACTGAAAGAGGCAGGGAAGAATCCTTCCCTGGGGCCCCCAAAGGGAATCTAGCCCTGTTAACACCTTGATCTCAGACTCCTGCCCTCCAGAACTGTGAGAGAATCAAGTCCTGCTGTTTTAAGTCATCCAGGTTTTGTTACAATAGCCACTGACAACTAATAGATGGCCCCAAATTTACAATGGCTCGATTTACTCCCTTTTGAATTTACAGTGGTGTGAAAGAGATACTGATTTAGAAGAAACTATATTTCAAGTATTCTGTTTTTCACTTTCAGCATGGTAGTCCATACTAGTTACTACAGTATAAGCTAGGCTTAGTGATAGATGATTTTGCCCAGTTACAGGCTACTGCAGATGTTCTGAGCATATTTAAGGTAAGTTAGGCTGTGGTGATGTTTGGTGGGTTACGTGTATGAAATGCATTTTTAACTTATGATATTTTTAACTTGCAGTGGATTTATAGGCCACACAGCCCCATTGTGAGTTGAGAAGCATCTGTATATTTTGTTAAGTGCGAATTGCTAGGAAATTAATCACTATGTATCTAACAGATACTCACTGGGTGTCTGTGATGTGTTAGGCACTAGACATGGACAAGGCAGACATCATCCCTTTTCTTGGGAAGCTGAAGATCCGGGGCAGTGGAGAGGCAGTGGGTCTGATGGCCAGCAAATAAACACACAGACCAGGTGTGTGGCTCCGCCTATAATCCCAGCACTTTGGGAGGCGAAGGCTGGAGGATCACTTGAAACTAGGAGTTCAGCCTGGGAATAGTGAGACCCTCTCTCTACAAAAAATTTAAAAATTGGGCACGGCAGTGAGTGCCTGTAGTCCCAGCTACTTTGGAGGCTAAGACAGGAGGAGTGCTTGAGCCCAGGAATTTGAGGCTTCAGCGAGCTGTGATGGTGCCGCTGCACCCCAGCCTGGACAACAGGACCCTGGCTGGGTCAAATGTGCAATTGCAACTGTGATGCAACTTGAGCTGGGGCTAGGGTGGGGATTGGAGGGTTGGACTGGAGAATGGTTTTTGTGGAAGTGAACTTTGGGCTAAACTGAGGATGAGGAGATAGTTGTGTAACACAGGTAGCCAATATAAGAGGCCACGTGCTCTCATTTCTGCTTGTCAGCATAACTTCCACAGCGTTCCTGACTCTTTAACGACCTTCAGCTCTCTGCAAAAAATGCTTTGAAGGGGTGGCGCCTGTGGCTCACTGAGTAGGGCGCCGGCATATATCGAGGATGGTGGGTTCAAACCCGGCCCTGGCCAAACTGCAACAACAACAACAAAAAATAGCCAGGCATTGTGGTGGGCACCTGTAGTCGCAGCTACTTGGGAGGCCAAAGCAAGAGAATCGCCTAAGCCCAGGAGTTGGAGGTTGCTGTGAGCTGTGTGATGCCACGGCACTCTACCAAGGGCAATAAAGTAAGACTCTGTCTCTAAAAAAGAGAAAGCTTTGAAGACAAAACAGGATAGAACACAGGGCCTGAGTCACTTTACTCCTTGAAAGATGAATAAACTGATCTTGACCTTTCTTTGCATGTAAATTAGTATCTGACGGGGTTAATGATTATGCTTCTGTTGTCTATAACCAGATGTGTTCTTGCACACAAACCTCAATGTGATTCTGCTTTAATGTAACTTCTGAGCAAGTTTGATGTGATTTTGGATGCACTAAGCCTCCACTACCTGTCTTTAAGCAGTGGGCTGAAAGTGTGTAGGAACAGTCTGATAGAACCTATAGGTCTCAGTATGTGGATCTCAGTATGACCTTTGAGTAAAACTAACTTGAATTCTTTAAAAGCTTGATTTCCCCCCGTAATCAACAGCATGAGAAAGTGGGGGCAACATTCAACTGGCTGTTTGGGGTGACAGACTTTCCATCCTAGCACCATGGCTCAATTTGTCTGTAACCTGGCAGAGAGGACCCTGGTACTGATGAACACTGCTGTGACTTATTTGAAGCCTCAGTTGGCCACATCTGGGTACTACACCAAGGCTGAGCTGGTTCTTCCAAACCCTGCTGGGATCCCTAGAGCTTTTCAGAGCCTGGAAAAAAAAAAAAATAGTCAATAGTTCTCAGACTGGTATCTTCAAACAGCTCCCAGTTAAGGAAGCTGTGCTGAATAGTTTGGTGGCCACTGAGGTGTGGATGTGGTTTTATATCTGTGAGATCACAGGCAAGTGTGGCCTCATTGGCTATAGTGTTTGAAGACAAAGCTTTAACATCTCATTTTATTTGACTTACTATTTGAGTGGACCATGTGTGATCAGACTGTTAGCTGAATAAAATAAGATGTGTCAAGAAAAAAAGAGAAAGGGGAAAGATGGGTAGTGTTCGAGGCCAAGGGAACAGTGTGTGCAAATGTCCTGAGGCTAGAAACCGTCAGGTGCTTGAAGTAGAGGTGAGGGTATCGGAATAGCAGACAGGGAGGCAGGAAAGGATGGCAGGGACCAGTAGCCCAGATGTTGAGTCTTTTCTTCTGTCCTGGGGCTGTAGACTCAACCCAGACAATTTATCCCATGTCCCCTTTGTTGCAGAGCGGAGCCTCCTATACACAGAACTCCTGGCCAGACTCTACTTTTTTGCCACTTCGCATCCAACACTGGTGGGACAGCTGTGCCAACAGGCCCAAAGCTGGTTTCGGGTGTGCCCACACCCTGTGCTGGTGCCCCTTGGAGGGTTCCTTCAGCCCCCAGGAGGACCTCTGCGGGCAACCCTGACTGGCTGTCACAAAGGTGAGTCTCCCCAGCATAGTAGAATTCCCACCAGGCCCCTGCTTGCCTGGAGGTAAGGGTTGGCAGGTGTTTTGGGGCTGCTCTCTGGGGCTCCCCTCTGCCAGTGGGAGGGCCCCAAGGGTGCCATCAAGGCCTGCCCCTGCTGTTTCATACTGAATCAGCTCTCTCTGTGCCCCAGGGATTGTAGATTACTGGTGTAAATACTGCTAATGAACCTGAAACTAGAGAGAGGATGCCTCCAAGTTTCCCATCTCCAAGAGCTTACTGCCTATCTTACAGATAGTTTCTGTAATTTAAAGGCTCATATTAGTAATCCTGGAAGTTATCAATTGATACCCATCTGGCCCCTGAAAGGCTGATAGAACTGTAGACTGCCCCTGGAGCTCCAGAATGTCAGGGAGGGAAGAGGACTTAGTTTTTGCCATCCATCCAACCATTTGTCATCCATTTTTTTCTTTCACTCATCCCACCTGTTTATCGATCCATTCATCTATCCACTCACCCATCCACCCTTCCATCCATCCATTCATTCACCACTCACCCACCCATCCATCCATCCACTCACCCACCAACCTTCCAACCATCCATTCCTCCACCCACCCTTCCATTTATTCACTCACCTATCCATCCATCCATTTATCCTTCAACCCTTCCTTCCATCCCTCCCTTCCTTCTTTCTTCCATTTCTTCTTCTCTCCCTTCTTTCTTCCATTTATCTATCCACCCATTTGTTATCCGTGCTTCTATTCATCTTTCTACCCATATATGATTTCCTCTACCCACTTATCCTTCCATTTTCATCACCTGGCCACTCACCCCTCCACTGAGCCATGCACTCAGCCATTCATCAATTACCTGAGATTTACCCACCCACCTGCCTACGCGTTCACCCACCCACTTATTCAGCCAACCACCTGTATCTTCAGTTAGCCACTCATCCATTTCCATTCATCAATCGCTTTGTCTGCCCACCCACAATCTCTCACGTTAATTGTGAGACAAGCAAATACAATTAGCTTGAGGTTCAAAATTCAGAGTTATTACCATGCAGGCACTCCCTGGGCACATTATTTCTAAGGTAGAAATTCTGAAAGATGGTAAGTATAATGCGTGGAGAACTTGATACATGGGCAGCCCCTGGAATGCTGCGTTGAGAAGGATTCTGAGACTGAAGCTGGTATAATGGGAAAGAGTGAGTATTTGTTAGGATACAGGTTCAGATATTGTAACAAAGGCTGATTAGAAGTGGCTTAAATAAAGTAGGAGTTTATTTCTCTTTCATGTGACAATTCAAATGAAAAGAAAGGTAAAATGGAGTCCCTAGGATATCTGGGACCCAGTTCCTTCAATCTGGTTGCTCTGACATTTTCAGTATGGAGTTGTTCTCATTGGCCCAAAATGGCTACTCCAGCTCTTAACATCACAATGGCATTCTAGCCAGTGAGAAGTGGGAAGGAGAAGTGGATAGTAGACCCCTTCCTTTTGAAGGCGTGATCTAGAAGTTGAGCTTAAAATTTCTGCTTTTGTTTCATTGGCTATAACTTGGATATCTTCAACTCTAAGGGAGCCTCAGAATGGTCTTTGTGTGGATAACCATGTACTCAGCTAAAACCTTTGGGCTTTGGGGTTTTACTACTAAATGATTAATGATAGAATGGCTATGGGGGTACAAATCAAATCTAGTATTGTGGTTGATTAGTGATGCCTACCATGGCACAGGCATAGGAAATCACAGTTTGGAGCCATGATTTTGTCATCTCTGGGGCAGGGAAATGTTTTGTGCTTCAGACTCACTAGAACCCACTGTATATCTGCTAGTCATGTTGAAACTGATAAAGTTGCTGCCTGTGCTGGGCTTCAGTTTGTCCATTTTTAAAAAGGAAAAGTTAAGCTAATATTTTTAAGGTCACATGGTGAGTGTGTGAGAAAAAAGAAAGAAAGAAAAAGAAAGAAAGGAAGGGAGGGAGAGAGGCCGTGAAAAAGAAAAGCAAGGAAAGAAAAGAAATTCCATCTTCTCACTCTCTGTCCCAGTGAGGTAGAAACAAAATCTTGGATTTGCAGAGCTGGGCCGGATCTGATTTAATACTCCCAGCACCATTTAGCATATGGGGATGAGGCACAAAGAAAGAAAAGGACCTTCTTACTCAAAGACATGTAGAAAGTTGGTTTCTTCCTCTCCTCTCCTCTCCTCTCCTCTCCCCTTCCCTCCTCTCCCCTCCCCTCCCCTCCCCTCCCCTCCTCTCCCCTCCCCTCCTCTCCTCTCCTCTCCTCTCCTCTCCTCTATGTTGCCCTTGCTAGAGTGATGTGGCATCACAGCTCACAGCAACCTCTTACTCTTGGGATTAAGCAATTCTCTTGCTTCAGCCTCCCAGGTAGCTGGGACTACAGGCGCCCACCACAGCACCCAGCTATTTTTTTTATTGTAGTTGTCATTGTTGTATAGCTGGCCCGGGCCGGGTTCAAACCCACTAGCCTCGGTATATGTGACTGCACCGTAACCACTGTGCTACAGGCGCCAAACCAGAAAGTCTGATTTCTTAATATCTGGACTGATGTTTTCTCTAATATAATGTGACCCTCTCCAGTGATGTTTAAACCAAAATCTAAACAGCAGAGAGCTTTGGGCTATGTTTGCCCAAACTATTGGCAAATACTTTTTCTTTAGGACCTTTATTTTTTCACACAGGTCAAATTCAAGAAGTCAAAAGCAAGGGCCTCATTCTGGGCCAATATATAATAATTCCTTTTTTTTTTTAGAGACAGAGAGATAGGGTCTTGCTATGTTGCCCAGGCCTGGACTCAAACAATCCTCCTATCTTGGGGTCCCAAAGTGTTGGGGTTTCAGACATGAGCCACTGCATCTGGCCTATAAGTCTATTTTTAGACTTATCCAACTAGGGCAGGGTTTCTCAACCTTGGAACTGTGGACATAGGGGATGGATCATTCTTGTGTGCGGTACCCTGTGCCTTGTTGGGTATTGAGCAGCATTTCTGGTCTCCACTGGATGCCCATGGCAGTCTCATCCCCAAAATGTCTCCAGACCCCAATATGTATCCTCTGGGGGACAGAATCACCCCTTGGTGAAAGCCACTAGACTAGACAGATAATTATGACCAACCTGGGGCTCAGTCCATTTTCTTACCTACAAGAAATAAAAACATCACGGGCAGCCCAGAGTTTGACTCTTGGTGTTTGACTACTCTGGTTATGAAATCCTAGCTTTGTGGCTTTGGGCAAGTGACTGAACCGATCCTTGCCTCAGTTTCCTTATCTGTAAATTGGAGGCTTATTAGAGAAGCCTGTAGCTGGGCACTTAGAGCTGAGGTCATTGCTGTTATCTCCATGTGGCTGTAGGCATCACTGCCATGGCATGGGGTGTGGAGAAGATGTTGCTGGTGATTGGCACCCAGGATGGCATTGTGGCTGTGTGGGACATGGAAGAGCAGCAGGTGATCCACCTTCTAACTGGACACACAGGTAAGGCTTGGGAAGTGGGGTTTATGGTCAACTTATTGTTAGTGTTCCACAGGGAACAGTCAGTCCCCAAAGCCCCTTTCTCATAGATTCACTTCTCTGTGTTAAAACCCTGGTTTTGTTTCTGCATCAATGAACTAGAGCCACATTAAAAACCCATTCCCACAGATACAAAAGGTTTATTTTATTTTATTTTATTTTTCAAGACAGCACCTCAAGCTGTCGCCCTGGGTAGAGTGCCGTTGCATCATAGCTCACAGCAACCTCCAACTCCTGGGCTTAAGTGATTCTCTTGCCTCAGCCTCCCAAGTAGCTGGGACTACAGGCACACACCACAACACCTGGCTATTTTCTGGTTGTAGTTGTCGTTGTTGTTTGGCAGGCCCAGGCTGGATTCGAACCCGCTAGCTCTGGTGTATATGGCTGGCACCTTAGCTGTTTGAGCTATAGGCACCGAGCTAGATACAAAGGGTTTAAACAAGGTGTTTCTTTAGCTAATCTTCTGTGGATTGGCAATTCAGGCTGGGCTCAGCTAGAAAGATCTTCTGCTCATGTATCTATAAGTCTTCATTGCTTCTACATGCTGGAAGGGATGAAGCAGCTCTGGGACTTGTTTTGTAAGACACTAATCCAAGTCTTAAGGGTCTGTCTTATGACTTAATTACCACGCGAAGTCCCCACCTTCTAATATAATCACATTAGAGATTAGATTTCAACCTATAAACTCTGGGGGGACACATGCATTCAGACCACAGCAATCATGTACTAGATTAGATTAAATAATTTAAAACTTTTTCATATTTAGGCTATTCCTAAATACCTGCTACAATGAATAATGCTGGGAGTAATCTCTTTTTACTGTAATCAGCACATTTTCTCTCCATTGAATGTTTCCAGTGAGCAGGAATCCTGAGTTGAAGGGCATGAACATTTCTGTGGTTTTGAGAAGTGTCAATCTTGTTGCTTTCTGAACAGTCTAAGTAGGTTGAAACATCCTCTAATCCCAAAGTTCCTAGCATTAGACGTTTTCATTTTGTGACTTTTTTCTTGGGTGGGTGATATTTCTTGATCAAATATATATATCAGACTCCCTTCATTTTATTATCATCAGAGTCACTATTTTCCCAAAGGTCTGTTCAATGTTTAAATTTTCTTTTGTGTGAACCATCTGTTCATACCAGGCCCCATTTTCCAATGGTGATCTTGATTTATTTTTTAAGTCAATAAACTCTTATTATTTGTAATTGGAAACACTCAGTAATTAAGTTATTATTAAAAAACTCCAAACATCGTGTGTGTGTGTATATATATATATACATATAAGACAATTTCTCCACAGACTAGGGCAGGGGGATGGTTTCAAGATGATTACAAATAATAAGAGTTATTATATTCACATATACATACACACACACACACACACATATATATATTATGGAAAGCAAAAGTTTCCTATCGCATAGTGGCCATCTAGAGCTGGTTCATACCAGCTGACTGTGGAATTTTCAGGAATCTCATGAGGGGGTGTCAAACATGGCCATTATTAAACATTAAATCATAAAAGGTAACAGATTATTGGGCAGCGCCTGTGGCTCAATCGGTAAGGCGCCAGCCCCATATACCAAGGGTGGCGGGTTCAAACCCAGCCCCGGCCAAACTGCAACCAAAAAATAGCCGGGTGTTGTGGCGGGCGCCTGTAGTCCCAGCTGCTTGGGAGGTTGAGGCAAGAGAATTGCTTAAGCCCAGGAGTTGGAGGTTGCTGTGAGCTGTGTGAGGCCATGGCACTCTACCGAGGGCCATAAAGTGAGACTCTGTCTCAAAAAAAAAAAAAGTAACAGATTATTAAGAAGTTAATAAATTAATGATGGTAATAAATAAATACTCATAAACTCCTCACTTCTAATTGTTTTACTACCCTCTGCTATTATTGGCTATGCTCTTCACTGTTGTACCCGTGGGGAGGAAAGAGGGTGCTTCTGAACATCTCGTCTCACTACTCGAGAGCAGCAGGCCCCAACCTTTTTGGCACCAGGTACCAGTTTCATGGAAGACAATTTTTCCACAGACCAGGGCAGGGGGATGGTTTCAAGATGATTCAAATACATCACAACTCCACTTCAGATCTTCAGGCATTAGATTCGCACAGGAAGCACACAGCCTAGATCCTTCACACGCGTAGTGCACAGTAAGGTTCACGATCTGACAGGAGGTGGGGCTCAGACAGCAACATGAGTGGTGGCAGCGGCTGTAAACACAGAGGAAACTTGGCTCGTTGCTCACACACCACTCACGTACTTTTGCACAGCCCTGTTCCTAACAGGCCATGGACCAGTACCAGGCCACGTCCCAGGGGTTGGGGACCACAGCTCTAGAGTACCTCTATCCACATTCAATGATATCATCTTAATGGCTTGAAATTAACCATAGTGAGAATATTTATACCATGGAAATTAGCAAATCACTGCTTTCCACCCCTTCCCTTAAAGAACCGGTTGTTAAATATTTATCCCCATATCATTGTTCTAACTTCCCTCAGAGGGTATTTAGTTTATATTCCTTCAGATTACATAAATATATGTATATAAAATATGTATTTATATAAGCTTTTGCGACTGGGTTTTTTTTTTCAGTTAACATCAAGTATTTTACCTCTTTCCATATGTATATAGACAGTAGGTCCTCACTCAACATTGATAGTTTCTTGGAAACTGTGACTTAAAGTAAAACAATGTACAGCTTAAATAACGTCAGATAATGTCACTTCATTCAACAATGTTTAGTTATAACACTGATGAGGAAAAATTTTGTTTTGTTATACATTATTTCACTTCAAGTCACAATTTCCAAGAACCTACTAATGACTTTAAATAAAAACTTATATATATGTATATATAAAAAGGTCATCTTAACAATGATATTGCCTTCTATTTATAAGGACATTTAGATGCCACTAGCACATTTTTCCTAGTCTTATCCAGACATTGCTCCAAATAGGATCATGAATTTTTATTTTTATTTTTTTATTTTTATTTTTTTTGTAGAGACAGAGTCTCACTTTATGGCCCTTGGTAGAGTGTCGTGGCCTCACACAGCTCACAGCAACCTCCAACTCCTGGGCTTAAGCTATTCTCTTGCCTCAGCCTCCCGAGTAGCTGGGACTACAGAGGCCCACCACAACGCCCGGCTAGAATTTTTATTTTTTGTAAAGAAACAGAGCATGCTGTTTTACAAACTAAGTGGCAATTTGCTTTTGTTACTTAACAACATATTGTGGTATTTGAGAGATTGGGCTCAAATCCTGGCTTATTACATATGAATTATATAATAGCTTCAGACAAGTTACTCTATTTGACTATGCCTCCATTCCTGTATCTATTGAATGGAAAAATAATAGTACCTCATAGCCTATAATCCCATCACTCTGGGAAGCTGAGGGGGCAGCATTTCTTGAGGCCAGGAGTTTGAGACCAGACTGGACAGCATAGCAAAAATCTTTAAAAAAAATTTTTTTAATTGGCTGGGTGGGGTGGCACAAGTGGTACACACTTACAGACCCAGTTAATTGGGAGGCTGAGGCAGGAGGATCACTTGAACCCAGAAGTTTGAGGTTACAGTCAGCTATGATTATGCCATTGCACTTAAGCCTGAGTGACAGAGCAAGATCTTATCTCTAAAAATAAATAAATAAATCATACCTCATAGAGTTAAGAGGATTAAAGGAATTTAATGCTTATAAACCACTCGGAAATATGCTTGGCCTATAGGAAATGTTTAACAAGCATTGGCTGTTATCATCGTTATGATTGGGGTCAATGTATATACCATCTTGTTATTATTTTATTTTATTTTAAGACAGAGTCTCACTATGTCACTCTGGGCAGAGTGCCATGGTGTCATAGCTCACAGCAACCTGAAACTCTTGGGCTTAAGCAATTCTCTTGCCTCAGCCTCCTAAGTAGCTGGGACTACAGGCGCCCGCCACAACGTCTATTTTTTGGTTGCAGTTGTCATTGTTGTTTAGCAGGCCCGGCCCAGGCTCAGACCTGCCAGCCTTGGTGTATGTGCCTGGCACCCTACTCACTGAGCTACGGGCACTGAGCCCATCTTGTTATTTTTAAGGCCTGCAAAATATTCTTTTATGGATGCAGCATATTATTTAACCAACTCCATTTTCATAGACAGTTTGGTTATTTGCAATTTTTTTGGTGTTTATTTATTTATTTATTTTGTGACAGTATCACTTTATCGCCCTCGGCAGGGTGCTGTAGTGTCATAGCTGGGACTACAGGCGCCGAGCTACAATGCCTGGCTGTTTTTTTAGAGATGAGGTCTTGCTGTGGTGCAGACTGGTCTTGAACCTCTGAGCTCAGGCAACCCACCTGCCTCAGCCTCCCAGAGTGCTAGGATTAGAGGCGTGAGCCATTGTGGCTGGCCTATTATTTTCTTTTTAGAGATGGGTCTTGCTATGTCGCCAAGACTGGTCTCAAACTCCTGGTCTCAGGTGATCCTCCCACCTCAGTCTTTGGAGCAGGTGGGAGTACAGGTACTAGCCACCACATCTGGCTAACTTTTTATCAATACAAACAATGCTATAATTAAAACCCTTCTGACTCGGCAGCACCTGTAGCTAAGTAGGTAGGGCATCAGCCACATATACTGAGGCTGGTGGGTTCAAACCCAGCCTGGGCCAGCTAAAATTAACAATGACAACTACAACAAAAGAATAGCCAGGCCTTGTGGCAAGTGCCTGTAGTCCCAGCTATGTGGGAGGCTAAGGCAAGAGAATCACTTAAGCCCAAGAGTTTGAGGTTGCTGTGAGCTATGACGCTACAGCACTCTACTGTGAGGGTGAAATAGTGAGACTCTGTCTCAAAAAAAAACAACCCTTCTACATCTTTACACACTTTGTTGTTATTTGTGTAAGACAAATTCCTACAAGTGGGATTTCTGAGTCGAAGTGTATGTATAATTTTCCTTTTTCATAGGTTTTTTATTTTGGAGTAATTATAGACACAGAAGAAATTTCCAAAATAGTACAGAGAGGCCCTGTAGATCTTTTATTCACCTTCCCACAATGACAACATTTATTTTATTTTATTTATTTATTTATTTATTTTTATTTTTTTATTGTTGGTTCATTGAGGGTACAATAAGCCAGGTTACACTGATTGCATTTGTTAGGTAAAGTCTCTCTTGCAATCGTGTCTTGCCCCCAAAAGGTGTGGCACACCCAAGGCCCGACTCCCCTCCCTTCTTCCCTCTCTCTGCTCTTCCTTTCCCCACAACATCTTGTGTAACCATAGTCTTGAACATTATTCAAAATGAGGAGACTGTACATTTTAACTTAATAAATATTACCAAATTACTCATCAAAAAGTTTTATCAATTTCTACTGCCATCAGCAAGGTAACAAAATAATTGATTTCTGTGTCTTTGCTAGCATTAAAGTGATTAATCTTTAAAATTTTTTGCCAATATGATGGACAACAATAGTGAAAGATTGGTGAAACACTGGTGTTTCATTTTGATTTTGTGATTATCATGAAGTTATGCATCATTTTCATACACTTACTGTCCACTTGTACTATTTCTATAAACTTCCCATTTACAGTCTTTGTCAAATTAGTAAGTTGGTTATTTGTTTTTGGTTTTTTTTTTTTTTTTGAGACAGAGTCTCACTATGTCACCCTCTAGAGTGCTATAGTGTCATGGTTCACAGCAACCTCTAACTCTTGGGTTTAAGCGATTCTCTTGCCTCAGCCTCCAAAGTAGCTGGGACTACAGGCACCCACCACAATGCCCGGCTATTTTTTTTGTTGTTGTTGTAATTGTTTGGCAGACCCAGGCTGGTTTGAACCTGCCAGCCCCAGTGTATGTGGCCAGTGCCCTAGCCACTGAGCTACAGGCACCAAGCTGGTTATTTGTATTTTTTGTTTGTAAGAACTTTTTGTTTATTAAGGATCGTCTCTATTTGTCTGGCATATGTTGCAAATATTTTCTCCCAATCTGTCATGTGCCTTTCAACCTATATTTTATCATCCTGAAGTTTTACATTTTTATGAAATCCATTTGGTCAATGTTTACCTTTTACGTCTACCAAATTTTGTGTTTTTCTTAGGAAATAAAAATTATAAGAGAACCTCTATAATTTTTCCAGAATTTTATCCTTTTAAAACATTTATTGATTTTTAGATATTTCCTGGATGCTAAATCTTTATAAAATTCAGTTATCTTTGTTTATTACAAATTCAACATCTGGGGCAACTGATTAAATTCCAACTAATTGTTGCGCTCTTAATTTTATTTTGCCATATTCCATCATTTTCTACTAAGATATGTTCAAATCCATTCACCTTTTCTTTGGTAAACCAGGGTGTTTCTAAGCCTACAGGCATTTTGGTAGTTGCAAGGTCAAAATGTTCCCAGTAAATAAACTAACCCCCACCTGCCCCCTGCCTGCTGCAGGAGAGGTGAGATGTGTGAAAGTGTTTGCCAGCGGGACCCTCGCCATCTCTGCTTCGAGGGACCACACGCTGCGTTTGTGGAATTTACTTTCTGGCCAAGAGAAATTCACCATTTGGGATGGAGGCCCCCAAATTCCCACTGAACCTCAGATCTGGAGCCTTCGTGTGGATGAAGCAAACAAGGTTGTATATTCAACATCCGGCTCAAAGGTAACAAATGGCTGCCCTGTTTGTAAAGGAAAACTGAGAGCAAGGCATTCAAAACAGAAATAAGTTGTTTCTATAAGGAGGGGCTCCCTTACATGGGGGGGAGTGTAGACAGAGGTACGCAATCACGTGAAAGAGTGCTGTAAGAGGTTTCAAATTTCATAGTTGGCTTCCTGATAGTTCTTTCTGACCCTGAGGTTTGAATATGTTCATCTTTCTTTTTTTTTCTTTTTTTTTAGAGACAGAGTCTTACTTTGTCACCCTCGGTAGAGTGCTATGACGTCACAGCTCACAGCAACCTCCAACTCCTGGGCTTAAGCGATTCTCTTGCCTCAGCCTCCCGAACAGCTGGGACTACAGGCGCCCACCACAATGCCTGGCTATTTTTTTTTTTTTTTAATTTTAAGCATTCTATATTTTTTATTGTGATTTTCTTTATAATCATTAATGATTCAATTTACTTCCAACTTTTACTACTTTTTTAAAAAGCTATCATTTGTTTTAGTGGTTGGCAAATATTTTTAAGGGCCTTGCACACAAATATGCAGGAATGTTGATTCCTCAAAGTGAATGGTTGATAAATCTGAAGTCTAATTTTTGGTCACTCAGACCAGTGATACCCCGATCCTTCCATTTTCACTGTTGTGCGCTTAGCTCACACAGGCTGACACAAGGGTCAAGTGGAAAGCCACAGGAGAATGGAGTCGCATGTCAATGTATGCTTCTTCCTGTCCTTGGCCTCTCAAGTCCAGTTGCTATGGTTTTTTGCTTAATAATTTTTAAACAAACACATACATTTGTGTTCATGCATGTATATATGATATGCATACATATAGAAATACAATATGCAAAATTCAATTATACAAATACAATACATAAATATTTTTATTTTTTATTTTAATAAGTGTATAGAAACATAAATAGAAATTTATATGAAATCTATAAACAATATAAATACTACCTATCTTATATACATATATAAATATAACTCCATCTATCTTTTTATTTATCATCTATCCTTCCGTCTAATATTTAGCTTGTATTTTTGTTCTGTGTGGATAGTCAGTTTGACCCCACCTATTTCAACATACAGGAAACCCAAAATGCAATTTTTAATTACATTTTAATGCTTTCTGTAGACTTTTTGAATAAAATATTTACTTAATATTACTGTCATATTTATTTGTAATGAACACATTTTTTTCTTAAAGGTTACCTTTGGTATTTTAATTCTATACATAGTTTACTAAAAATAAAATGTATTAATGTTTATATCCTTTTAAACACTTTGAGGACTATACACAGCTTTTCCCTGTTCATGCTCCTTATCCTGGCTCACGTGGCATTTTAGATAAATATAACAGTTTTCTTTTTGTATTTATTTTATTACTTTTTTTAGAGACAGAGTCTCACTTTATCCTCCTCGGTAGAGTGATATGGCATCACAGCTCACAGCAACCTCCAGCTCCTGGGCCTAGGCGATTCTCCTGTCTCAGCCTCCCAAGTAGCTAGGACTACAGGTGCCTGCCACAATACCCGGCCATCTTTTAGTTTTGTTTTATTGCAGGGTCAGGTTCAAACTTGCCACCCTCGATATATGGTGCCGGCGCAATGCCTGGCTATTTTTTTGTTGCAGTTTGGCCAGGGTCGGGTTCGAACCCGCCACCCTCAGTATATGGGGCCGGCGCCCTACTCACTGAGCCACAGGCACCACCCGATGTTCATGTTTTTTAATACAGTCATTTAGTGCTATAAGTTTCCCTCCTGGCCTTTTTTATGTCTGAACTGGCAATGTTAACATAGAATACATAAATCATAAAAGAGAACAGGTCTGGCATTTGATTGAGGAAAACTTGCAGTCTGGGTCTCCTACCGAGAGGTTGCTTTCTCTTTATTCTGTTAGATCAGCGCTTGGAATCTGGAAACTGCAGAGCTGGTTTTCCGCATCCTGGGAGATGCCTCTGATCCCTGGATGTGCACGGCTGTGCTGGCTTCTCAGGCCAAACTGGTGACGGTGTCCAAAGGTGGTGTGGTCAGTCTGTGGAGCTCAGCCATGGGAGAACTGCACGGGAAGCAACATTTGTCCAGCATCAAAGAAGAAATACCTACCTGTGTGGTCACCGTCCAGAAACAAGGAAAGCTGGTCACTGGGTTTAGCAATGGCTCTGTCTCTTTGGTAAGCAACTTTTCTCACTATGATGAGAAAATTAAATCAGCTTAAAAGTGATCCAATAGGGCGGCACCTGTGGCTCAAAGGAGTAGGGCGCCCGTCCCATATGCCAGAGGTGGCGGGTTCAAACCCAGCCCCGGCCAAAAACTAAAAAAAGCAATCCAATATCTTAGAAATTGGGAGAAATTATCTTGTCTTTTTTTTTTTTTTTTTGTGGAGACAGAGTGTTACTTTATGGCCCTTGGTAGAGTGCTGTGGCCTCACACAGCTCACAGCAACCTCCAACTCCTGGGCTCAAGCGATTCTCCTGCCTCAGCCTCCTGAGTAGCTGGGACTACAGGCGCCCGCCACAACGCCCGGCAATTTTTTGGTTACAGTTTGGCCGGGGCCGGGTTTGAACCCGTCACCCTCGGTATATGGGGCCGACACCTTACCGACTGAGCCATAGGCACCTTATATCCTAGCATTTTGGGAGGTGGAGGCAAGAGGATTGCTTAAGGTTAAGAGTTCGAGACCAGCCCTGAGCAAGAGTGAGACCTGGGTCTCTGCTAAAAACAGAAAAATTAGCTGGGCATGGTGGTGCAGTCCCACCTGTAGACCCAGCTACTTGGGAGGCTGAGGCAGGAGGATCGCTTGAGCCCAGAAGCTTGAGGTTGCAGTGAGCTGGGATGATGTCATTGCTCTCTAGCCAGGGTTACAGAGCAAGACTGTCTCAAAACAAACAAATAAACAGAAAGAAAAACAAGCAAACAAACAAAACTAATAACAAAGAATCGTCCCCAAACTCCACATTTCTAGATCTCATGGCCTATGGCCTCTATGAGCTCTCAAATCACCAAACACAATAAAGGAAGATAATCCTAGGACATTTCATCCGGTCTTTCAGTTGCTTGGCTTTTACTCACCCCTGATAGTTCTTTCTGAGCCTAAGACTTGAGACCTTTCATCTTTTTAAATATAGTCATTTAGTGCTTACTGTTGTCTTCAGTAAGCCCAGAAAGGAACTTAGACTTTGGGGTCAGACTCACCTGAGTTTGAAAATCCCAGTCCTGCCTTTAACTAGTTATATTTTTTTTTTTTGCAGTTTTTTTTGACCAGGGCTGGGTTTGAACCCACCACCTCTGGTATATGGGGCCAGCGCCCTACTCCTTTGAGCCACAGGCGACACCAACTAGTTATATTCTTAGGCTAGCTCAGCCCTGTGAAGCACTCAAAGGTATCATGGCAGTGAATTGGAAATACGGTCTTCAGTAAACTCAGATTTCTGCATTTAGGACTTTTTACATGATTTACTGGTGGTGCTCCATCCACATCCCCTCAATGTTCTCCTCCATTTCTGCAGGCTGCTTACTTAAAGTGCCTGCAATTCTACACCTTGGTGGCCTTTCCTTCTGATGCTACTCTCCTCAACCCCAGCACACTTGGCCTATGTATTAATGCTCTTGGGAGTAGCTGAGCCTTTCACCAACTGCTGAGGGAGCTGGTGGACAATATTCCAACTCCTGATCCCTCAGTGGGGACAACTCTGAAGAATATTCTGCATTATTTTCCAGAGCTCCCTAGTAGGGCTGAGCTCCGGTTGTCCACACTAGTAACTGGTTTGATGAACTACATTTCTTGGCTGCCTTCTCTTCCCTGTCTCAATCCTCCACTCCCTACCAATATTTCCTGGGATCCACACCCAAATAAACTAATTGCACTCAAATACTATTTCAGTTTCTCTTGCTGGGGAAACCCAGACCAGATTCCCAGAAACATGTAGAAGTTGGAGTAGAAAGTTGCAGGAGGGACTGCAAGATATTCCCAAGCAACCCAGAAACCTTGTGGTCAGACTATAGGGAGAGAAATCCCATGATTTGGAAAGCTGATGGTTGGGCTGTCTGGATCTCATAGTGCTCAGATCCCAGTCCTGCTGAAAAAATGTCTTACTACCACTCTCAAAACATTTGACCAAAGTGGGGAAGTGGATTTACTAAAGATGCAACAGCGCCCAGATTCAACTGAAGTACAAATTAGATTGATCCAGATCCCTCTATACTAGAAGTCCAACAGAAGGAGCATGTCCTTTTATAAAGGTAAAATTTATTTATTTTAGGCTATACTGTTCTTTATAATCCCAATAGATTACAAAAAGTATTATACAAAGAAGGAAAAAAATCAAGAACAAAAATAATCAATAGAAGTAGATACATAACTAAATCTAATGTTTGAATGATCAGATAAGAAGTTTCTGATAGGCTGGGCATGGTGGCTGAGGCCTGTAATCCTAGAATTCTGGGAGGCTGAGGTGGGTAGATCACCTGAGCTCAGGAGTTTGAGACCAGCCTGAGCAAGAGAAAGACCCTGTCTCTACTAAAAATAGAAAAACTAGTGGGGTGTTGTGGCAGGCACATGTAGTCCCAGCTACTCAGGAGGCTGAGGCAAGAGGATTGTTTAAACCCAAGAGTTTGAGTTTGCTGTGAGCTATGACACAACAGCACTCTTCCCAGGGTGACTGAATGAGACTATGTCTCAAAAAACAAAGTTTCAAATATTTATGATAGGGAATTTCAAAATTTTTAGTATCAAATATACAAAGAAGGACCAAAATGGAAAAGCTAGAAATAGAAAAAAATTCAAAGTCATAAATCAAGAGTTCATTTGATGGGCTTAAAAGCAGACTAGTCAGTTCAGAGAAAGACCAGTAAACTTAAAGACAAGTTAATGGGAATTACACAAACATAAACACGAAGAGAATAAAAAACAATGAGGGGAAAAGGAACAAAGAATCTGAGAATTTCAGGACATCAAATAGTCTAAAGCACACTTAAAATGCCTGAAGGAGAGAAGAGAGAGCATGTGGCAGAAAAAATATTTGAAGAGATAATGGTTGAGAATTTTCCAAAATTTATGGAAAACATCAGCCCAAAGATATAACAGCTCATAGAGTCTCAAGGATAGAAAGAAAAAAAACATATTTAGTAAATCATAATCAAATTGGTGATTAGAAAATAATAAAAGCAATTTCAGGCGAAAAGAACCATTACATACAGTGAGTGCCAATGATATGATTTACAGCCAGCTTATCATCAGAAACAATGACAGAAAAACAATGAAATGACATTCATAACTTGAAAGAAATAACAAAGCTTGTTGACATTGACATTATCCATTGAAAATATCCTTCAAAACTGAAGGCAAAATCAAAACATTTCAGGCAAACAACAGCTGAGAAAATTTGCCTCTAACAAATCTTTAGTATAAGAAATGGTAAAGATGGGGGGCGGCACCTGTGGCTCATCAGTAAGGCGCCAGCCCCGCCGGTGGCGGGTTCAAACCCAGCCCCGGCCAAACTGCAACCAAAAAATAGCCGGGTGTTGTGGCGGCCGCCTGTAGTCCCAGCTACTTGGGAGGCTGAGGCAAGAGAATCACTTAAGCCCAGGTGTTGGAGGCTGCTGTGAGCTGTGTGAGGCCACGGCACTCTACCGAGGGCCATAAAGTGAGACTCTGTCTCTACAAAAAAAAAAAAAGAAATGGTAAAGATGGCTCAGTGCCCGTAACTCAGTGGTTAGGGCTCCAGCCACATGCACAGGGGCTGGTGGGTTCGAACTGGACCCAGGGCCTGCTAAACAACAATGACAATAATAACAACAATAACAAAGCTGGGTGTTATGACAGGCACCTATAGTCCCAGCTACTTGGGAGGGTGAGGCAAGAGAATCACTTAAGCCCAAGAGTTTGAGGTTGCTGTGAGCTGTGACACCATGGCACTCTACCGAGGGTGACATAGTGAGACTCTGTCTCAAAAAAAAAAAAAAAGGTAAAGAGTTTTTTAGATTGAAAGGAAGCTCAGACAATGAATGAAGAACATCAGAAAAGGTAACTAGAAGAGAACTTTCAGCTTGAAGTTCTCTGTGTCCTAGGGAGGCCAGAATAAAGAGGCTGAACTAGCAATTACCCAAATATTCTAGAACTATTTGGTTGTGAGAAAAGCAGTCTCTTCAAGCCAGAATTCCTAAATAGTTTCCAAACCATCACTTCTCATCCAAGCCAGCCCTTAAATGTCCAAGCCCCCAGTGAACCTCAAGATTCAGAACCACTAGACTTGTGAGCTATAAAGTGAAGGTCACACATGTGTGAACTATGAACTTGGTGTTGAAATAAAATAAACCTTAGAACAAGAGGGTGTTTTTTAATTTTATTTTAGTTTTTACATTTTAAAAAATTTTATAGTTAGAGACAAGGGCTCACTGTGTTGCTCAGGCTAAAGTGCATGGTATAATCATAGCTCACTGCAGTCTTGAAGTCCTGGGCTCAAGTGATCCTCCTGCCTCAGCCTCCTAAAACACTGGGATTACAGGTACAAGTGACTGTGCCTGGCCAGAACAAGAGTTAAGAAAAATGTAAGGAGGACTATATCCTGTATAAACAGAAATAGCATATACTTCTTATGGCCATAACTGTTCAATCTCATGTGCCAATTGCACAAGGCAACTCCAGACCAAGGCATGAACTCTGAGACCAGTGAGCTGAATGTAACCTACCTTTCATCATTGCAATTTGCTAAAATTTGGAAACTGATCAATACATAGAGTGATTCTTTTTACAAGAATGGTAGATTTACTTTATTATCTCCCAAGAATTATCTGGTTAGGGTTAGGGTTGATATTTAGATACCCGCACAACAAAGAATCATCCAAATTGATGGTTCTTTGCTGTGCGGGTGTCCTGTGGTTAGCAGCATCCCTAGCCTGTACCCACCAGATGCCAGTAGGAGTACTGGAGTATTCTCGGCCCCCGAGTGATTACAACAACAACAAGGATGTCAAAGGTAATAATAATAGCTGTTACTTGAGGAGGACTGCTAATATGCTGAGTAATAATTCTACATACTTGTCATCCTACATATCTCTGACAGGAGGTTTTGATATCATCTTTCATTTAATAGGAGGGGGAAACTGAGGCACTGAGGGGGCTAAGGAACTTACTTAAGAGTTATGGAGCTGGCAGAGCCCTGCGTCAAATCCAAGCTCCTCACCCTTAACCCTGTAAAAATGCTTGACAGGCGTCCTTGACTTTGCACAGGTTTCCTCCGAAGGAGACAGATTACTGGAGAAGCTCCCAGATGCTGTGGGGTTCCTGGTGGTCTCTGAAGATGAGTCCCTTCTTGCAGCAGGTAGCATTTGGCTCTGCTTTCAGAAGATCAAGGAAGCAAATCGGGACAGGATTGGGGGTGGGGCTTGGGGACAAAGAAGAGTCCTAGGGGAGAAGTTAGCAAACTTTTCTTGCAAAAAGGCCTCATGGTAAACGTTTTTGCAGTCCCAATGGGATGTTCTCTGCTATTATGACTCAACTCTGCCCTTGTGGCACAAAAGCCACTGTAGACACTATTTATTTATTTATTTATTCATTTGTTTGTTTGAGGCAGGGTCTTGCTCTGTTTCATAGGCAGGAGTGCAGTGGCCCAATCCTAGCTCTCTGCAACCTTGAACTCCTGGGCTCAAGCTATCCTCCCATCTCAACCTACCAAGTAGTTAGTACTATAGGCATATGTCACCATGCCCGACTAATTTTTATTTTTCTGTAGAGACAGCATCTCACTTTGTTACACAGGCTGTCCTTATAGCTGTCCCCTCCCAAAGTGCTGGGATTATAGGTAGGCACGAGCCACCCTGCCTTGTCTAGACACTATATAAAAATTGTGTGTGCCCATGTGCCAGTACAACTTTATTTACAGATACTGATGTTTAAATCCCTTATCATTTTCACTTGTCATGAAATTTAAATCTTACATTGATTTTTTGCAAGCATTTAAAAATGTAGAAACTGCTGGGTGTGGTGGCATGCACCTGTAATCCCTCTGCTTGGCAAACTGAGGCAGGAGGATTGCTTGAGCCCAAGAGTTTGAGACCAGCCTAGCAGGACCTGGTCTCAAAACTAAAATAAAAATGCAGACACTCTTCTCAGCTCACAGGCCATTAAAAAAAAAAAAAAAACAGGCAGTAGGTTGGTTTTGACCCCTGGGCTGTAGTTTGCCAACTCCTGTTCTTGGGGAATCTCCTGACCTTTCCAAGTTTCAGTTTGTTCTCTTTGAAATAGGAGTTATCCTCCCTGCCAGATGATCACAGGGATAGAGTGAAGCATGGTTCAAGGATAGGGGAGAAAAGCTCTGTGCACAGATGAGCCGGTCCACAATCCCTAGCTGTTAGGTTCTTCCATTCTAGCAGGATAGAAGGACAATTAGGTAGCCACAAGAAATTCTGATTGGTAGTATGACAAGAAAAGAATAAAGGGCTCTGCTACTTGGGAGACCAAGGTGGGAGGAGCCCTTGAGCCCAGGAGTTTGAGTCCCACAGGGGCAAAAAAAGAGACCCCATCTCAAAAAAAGGTGAGGGCTAGCGTACAGTGACTCATGCCTGTAATTCCAGGACATTGGGAGGCTGAACTGGGAGGATACCTTGAGGTCAGGACTTTGAGATAAGCCTGAGCCAGAGCAACACCCTGTCTCTACAAAATGTAGAAAAATTAGCCAGGCACGGTGGCAGGTGGCATGTACCTGTAGTACCAGCTACTCAGGAGGTGGAGGTAAGAGAATTGTTTTACCCCAGGAGCCTAGGAGTTTCAGGTTGCAGTGAGCTTTGTTGCCTGGGCAACGAAGTGAGTCTCTGTCTCTAAAGAAGCCACCAAACCCGCCCCCCCCAAGAAAAAAACAATAAAGAAGAAAAGAAAATTACCAATAGGCTATTTCACATTCTTTTGTTGCTATTGTACTAAGTTTTCAAAATAGGTTTGTATTTTATACTTATAAAATATCTTGGTTCAGACCAGACACATCAAAGCCATATGTGGCATGTGGCCGTTAGTGACCATATTGGAAAAAGCATGGTTAGTAGGTAAATCTTTATCCTCTAAGACTGACTGGTTGGAGACTGATTGATATATACCCTCTATCCTGTTCTGAAAGAATCTTTGGTGGTTGAAGTGTGTACAAAATGCAGCATTGGAGACTGGAACAAAAGAAGAAAGAAAAACGATGGTAGAGACACAAAATAGAACCAGGGTGGAGGCCAAGGGCATCAAGGACAGAAATATGTAACAGCTGGGCTTCAAGCGTGGCTCTTTCCAGCTGTCAATGAAAAGACGGAGGGAGCCTGGGGGAAGTTTCCACAGTTTGGGGAACCAACCTGCTGCTTAGGAAATATACCCTGACCCTGACTTAGCTAAGATCAGGCAAGAATCTCATTTAAGCGTCATAAATAAAATTGCAGTTTGAGGGTCTCCAAGACCACCTTCAGCTTCCATGATTTGCTAAGACTCACAGAACTAAGCAAAAGCAAACACTGCCATACAGTTACAGTTTACAGCAGCAACAAGATACGAATGAAAATCAGCAAAAGCTGGGCGCAGTGGCTCATGCCTGAAATCCCAGCACTTTCAGAGGTTGAGGTGGGAGGACTGCTTGAGACCAACCTGGGCAATACAGCAAGACCCTATTTCTAATTTTTTTTTTTTTTTAACTAGCTAGGCATGGTGGAGGCACATGTCTGTAGTTCAGCTACTCAGAAGGCTAAAGTGGAAAAATACTTGAGTACAATAATTTGAGGTTGCAGTGAGCTATTGTAGTGTTGCAGCACTACATTCCAGGTTGAGTGACAGTGTGAGACATTGTCTCAAAAAAATTTTAAATAAATAAAAATAAGATCAACAAAGGGAAGGGGTGCATAGAACAGAGGCCAGGAGACCCTAAATGTGAGCTTCTAGTTCTCTCTCAAAGTGGAGTCATGTGTGATATAGATCAAACCCCACCCAAATAGGGTGGACCCGCCTAAAAGAATCAAGCCCCTCCCCTCCCCCACTGGACATCCCACCTAAGAAAGGTGAATGGGTCAACCCTCCACCCTACCCCACTGGATGCCAAACCTGGGAATGGTAAATGGGCCAACCCCTACCCTTCCAACAGATGTCCAACCCAGGAAAGGGAATGTCCCCACCCCCACCTTCCTGACGTTTAAAATCCCCCTCCATCTTGACCCATGGGCTGACTTCCTTCTCACACTCAGCCCACCCTCACCAGGGTGGAATAAAGGCCGTGTGTGCCCTGGATTCTGTTTTCCTTCATCTCGCGTCTTTTTTTTTTTTTTTTGTAGAGACAGAGTCTCACTTTATGGCCCTCGGTAGAGTGCCGTGGCATCACACAGCTCACAGCAACCTCCAACTCCCGGGCTTAAGCGATTCTCTTGCCTCAGCCTCCCGAGTATCTGGGACTACAGGCACCTGCCACAACGCCTCATCTCGCATCTTATTATAATCTTTTATTTTTGGTCTTTGACCTCTCAGTGTGGACAGCTCCTAATTCTCCCAGCAACGATGTGTGACAACATGCATGGTATACTGCCAAGCAGAGAAGCTCCCTTGAGCCTTGGTGTCCAGGTTTTTGCCGGGAGTTGGTCACATACACATGGCTGACTATCCTGACTCCTGGGCAGCCAGGGAGAGCTTCCCTTAGTCTACAGCCCCTCCAGAGGCAACTGCGCATGTCTCAAAGCTTTACCATAAATCATGTTGTGACTATCTGGTGTATCCAAAGCTCCCAGTAAACCACTCTTCTCAGGCACGTATTCTAAGTGCTGAGAGGTTGCTCTCAGGAGCAGGTGAAAGCCTAGCCTTTCGTGTGCAAAGTGTGGACAAGCCAGGCCTGCTGAGAATCCTTTTCTGCACAACGTCATGCAATTTCCTTGTATAGTAGTTATTTTGATGCATATGATCAGGCAATTTCCCATAACATCCTTCCATGGGAGCATTACATCCAAGCACAATTCAACAAAAACAATTCTGCAGAGGGTATGGAGAGGCAATGAGATGGGCTCTCACCCTCACTTCCCACTGACCTGACTTGGTCCAGGGATTGTCAGGAGGCTAAAATGAGATGATATATGTGAGGCACATAGCATAGCAACTCACCCACAAGCTCTCACCCCATTTGAGAGTTACTGTTATAATAGTAGCTAATACTTGGTTGGTTAAAATGCGTCAAAACTGTCTTAAGTGATTTGCAGGTATTAACGCTTTTACTTCTCAACAATAGCCCTGGAAGGCAGGCACTTTCATTATTCCCATTGACAGATGCAGAAACTAAAGCACAGAGAAGTTAAGTAATGTGTCTGAGGTCACACAGCTATGAGTGAAGGGGCTGGGATTCGACCCCAAAGTCTGGCTTGACTCCATGCTCTCAAATACAATGCTGCCCTGTAGCAGAACATCTGTTTATTTGCCAATATAATTTTGTTTCTGAATATCTGGCAGAATTGATGGTGTACCTATCTTATAGCAAATATTAATAGTTCCTATGAAAGGGCAGGGTGCCCACTTGAATGAGAACCATAGCACACTCAGCACCCAAGTTGTCAGTACCAAAGGAAGTAGACATCTCCACTGGTGACCCCTAGTGTCTCAGAGACAAAACTCTCTCTCCCCTTTTATTTTGTTTGGAGATAGAGTCTTGCTTTGCCACCCATAAGGTTCGGTGGCATGATCATAGCTCACTGCAGCCTCAAACTCCTGGGCTCAAGTGATCCTCCTGCCTCAGCCTCCCAAGTAGCTGGGACTACAGAAACAGATGCTCACCACCACATCCAGCTTTCTTTCTTTTTTTTTTTTTTGTAGAGACAGAGTCTCACTTTATTGCCCTTGGTAGAGTGCTGTGCCATCACAGCTCACAGCAACCTCCAGCTCCTGGGCCTAGGTGATTCTTTTGCATCAGCCTCCCCAGTAGCTGGGACCACAGGAACCCGCCACAACGCCCAGCTATTTTTTGTTGCAGTTTGGCCGGGGCCGGGTTTGAACCCACCACCCTCGGTATATGGGGTCGGCGCCCTACTCACTGAGCCACAGGTGCCACCCTCTTTCTTTTTTTTTTTTGAGACAGCGCCTCAAGCTGTCACCATGGGTAGAGTGCTGTGACATCACAGCTCACAGCAACCTCCAACTCCTGGGCTCAAGCAATTCTCCTGTCTCCGCTTCCCAAGTAGCTGGGATTACAGGCACCTGCCACAATGCCTAGCTACTTTTGGGCTGCAGCCATCATTGTTGTTTGGTGGGCACCAGCTGGATTTGAACCCGCCAGCTCAGGTGTATGTGGCTAGCACCTTAGCCACTTGAGCCACAGGCGCCAAGCCGCTTCCTTTTTTTTTTAAAAGAGGATTGCTCAGGCTAGTCCAAACTCCTAACCTCAAATGATCTTCCTGCCTTGGCCTCCCAGTGTGCTGGGATTACAGGGGTGAGCCACCATTTCCGCCCATTTGTCTCCTTTATGGGGCTTCAGTGACCCTGCGTAAATCTGTCCTTTGTACACCTCCCTACCCTGGTAGGACAGAACATCACTCAGATTGTCTTTGGAATGCAAGTGAGTAAGTCCCCTTGGTTAGGTTTGCCAGATAAAATACAAGACTTCAGCGAAATTTGAATTTCAAATAGACAACAAAGTAAGTTTTTAAGATAAACATATATCCCATGCAATTATTATTATTGAGACAGAGTCTCATTCCATCACCCTGGATAAATTAGTGCCACGGTGTCATAGCTCACAGCAACCTCAAACTCTTTGGCTCAGGTGATTCTCTTGCCTCAGTCTCTCAAGTACCTGGGACTACAGGCACCTGCCACAATGCCTGGCTATTTTTAGATACAGGGTCTTGCTCTTGCTCAGTCTGGACTCAGAACTCCTGAGCTCAAGCAATCCACCCGTCTCGGCCTCCCAGAGTACTAGGATTATAGGTAGGAGCCACGGCTCCAGGGCCCATGCAATTATTTTGGATATACTTATGTGAGTTAAAAAAAAAAAATCAAACTTCATTGTCTATCTGAAATTCAAATTTAACTGGGTGTCTTGATTTTTATTCATTTGTTTGTTGCATCAGGCCATGCTTTCTCACCCTCCATTCCTCCATCTCCTCCTCCTTTGCTCCTTGCCAGCCACACCAGCCTCTCTGCAGCTCCTCAGATATGCTCTTTCCTACCTACTGGCTGCCTCTTGCTGGCCCCATCTTTCCAGTGGCTGCCACCTCAGCTTAAATGTTCTGGAGCTGCCATCATAAGCCACCACATAAATTAAGAGGCTTAAAACAACAGGGATTGATTCTCTCCCAATCCTGATGTCAGAAGTCTGAAATCAGGAGGTTAGCAGGGCTCGCTTCCTCCAGAGGCTCCAGGCAGGGTCCTTCTTTACGTCTCCCAGCTTCTGCCAGCATTCCTGGACTCGTGGAGCCATTGTCCCAGGCTCTGTCTTCACACTGCTGTGTCTGTATGCTATTTTCTCTCAAGGCACCCAGCTCTCTGCCTTCTTTGCCCGTATCACAAGTTGTAACCATTTAATTTTTGTCCCTCCCTCCTCTTCGTCCCTTCCCTCCCCCAACTCCTTCCTTCCATTGTATTTACTGAAGGCCTTTGTGCTCAGCTGTGTGCTGGCTTGTGAAATACCATGATGAGCCCAAATAGCCCCTGCCCTCCAGAAACATAGTCTCGTGATAATGAATAATCATATAGGCTGGGTGAAGTGGGTCATGCCTATAATCCTAGTACTCTGGAAGGCTGAGGCAGGTAGATTATTTGAGCTCAGGAGTTTGACACCAGCCTGAGCAAGAGAGAGACCCCATCTCTACTTAAAAAAAAAAAAAAAGTAGCCAGGAGTTGTGGCGCCTGTAATCCCAGCTACTCTGGAGGCTGAGGCAAGAGGATTGCTTAAGCCTAAGAGTTTGAGGTTGCTGTGAGCTATGCTACCACAGCACTCTACCCAGGGCGACACAGTGAGATTCTGTCTCAAAAAAATAATAAATAAATAATCTTACTAGTTTCCTTTAAATGATTGCTTACTGTGATCATCCCCACCTCTGCGCCTCAATTATCAACTAGGTGGGTCAACTGGCACATAGCACGTGCTCCCAAACCTCTCTGTTGATTGAACACATTACCTTCCATCTCCTTCAGCCACAGGAGGAGTAATCCCAGTCCTTCCCATTTCAGGTTTTGGAAGATCTGTGAGGATATTCTTGGCTGACTCTCAGGGCTTTCACCGATTCATGGCCTCCGATCTGGAACACGAGGACACAGTGGAGACGGCTGTTTTCGGTCCTAGGAACAACCTGATCGTCACTGGGTCCCGTGATGCACTCATTCAGGTAAGGGGAAATCCAGGAGCCCTCATCCTCACCTCCGCCTCTTGAATAGAAAACGTGATTCTTTAAGCCTTTCTTTTTTTTTGGTTGCAAAATATAGAAACCCACAAAAAATGAGTGCAGACCAAATAGGACAGTTCATCAGGAGGTTACAGGGATGCCTCCTATACCAGTGGCAGGCCTGGGTGGGAATTATTAAACTGTTCAAAGAAGGAGGCAGTGTTCGCAACTGAGCCCAAAACACTGGGCAGATTTGGGCCTTCAGAGGGCAGCAGGGTTGTGGGGTAGGAAAATTCTCCATAAATTCAAAACTGTCAAAGCTAGTGAACACATGGTAACATTTCAGTCTTAGGAGTTTGTTAAGTTCTTCTTCTTTTTTTTTCCTCCTTCTTATGTGCCACTTTTTCAGCTTTTTAAGTAATTTAAAAGGTTCAGCGCCTGTAGCTCAGTGGTTAGGGCACTGGCCATATACACCCGAGTGGTGGGTTCGAACCCTGCCCAGGCCTACAAACACCAATGACAACTACAACAAACTACAATTGCAGCGAAAAAATAGCTGGGAGTTGTGGCAGGCTCCTGTAGTCCCAGCTACTTGGGGAGGCTGAGGCAAGACAATCACTTAAGCCCAAGAGTTGGGAGTTGCTGTGAGCTGTGATGGCACAGCACTCTACCAAGGGTGACGTAGTGAGACTCTGTCTCAAAAAAAAAAAAAAAAAATACCGAGGGTGTCGGGTTCAAACCTGGCCCTGGCCAAATTGCAGCAAAAAGATAGCTGAGCTTTGTGGCAAGCGCCTGTAGTCCCAGCTACTTGGGAGGCTGAGGCAAGAGAATCACCTAAGCCCAAGAGCTGGAGGTTGCTGTGGTAGAGGATGCTACGGCACTCTACCAAGGGTGACATGGTGAGACTCTGTCTCTAAAAAAAAAAAAAGAAATTGAAAAATAAAAATTTCATGCATTTATGATGAACAGCATAATGTTTTGAAATTCGTGTACATTGTGGAATAGCTCAACCCATATAATTAACATATACATTACTGCATATAACTTAACATTTGTGTGTGTGATGGGAACACAAAATCTACTCCAAGCAATTTTCAAGTGCGCTATACATTGTTCTTAACAACAGTCACTGTGTTGTACAACAGATTTCTTGAATTTATTCTTCTTATCTAACTGAAATTTTGTACCCTTTAACCAGCATCTTCCCAACTCTCTGCTTGCCCCAGCCCCTGGTAACCATCATTTTACTCTCTGCTTCTATGAATTTAACTTTTTTAGATTCCATATATAGGTGAGATCATGTGGTATTTGTCCTTCTGTGTCAAGCTTATTCCACTTAACATAATATCCTCCAGGTTAATCTGCATTGTCTCAAGTGGCAGGATTTCCTTCTTTTATGAAAGCCAAGTAGCATTCTGTTGTGTATATATGCCACATTTTCTTTTTCTTCTTCTTTTTTTTTGTTTGGGATTCCTTGAGGGAACAAAGAATTAGGTTACACTGATTGCATTTGTTAGGTAAAGTCCCTCTTATAATTGTGTCCTGCCCCCAAGAGGTGAGCCATACACCATGACCCCCCAACTCACTCTGTCCTCCCCTCCCCCTCCCTCATTCCCCTACCCCCCCACTATGTATTAGCTCATCTACTGGCTTCATATTAGAATCGAGTATATTGGATTCTTGCTTCTCCATTCTTGTGACACTTTACTAGGAAGAATGTGTTCCACCTCCATCCAGGTTAATACGAAAGATGTAAGATGTGAGATGTCTCCATCTTTTTTAAAAGCTGAATAGTATTCCATGGTGTACATATACCACAGCTTGTTAATCCATTTCTGGGTTGCTGGGCATTTAGATTATTTCTACATTTTGGTGATTGTAAATTGAGCTGTGATAAACAGTCTAGTGTAAATATCATTATGATAAAAGGATTTTTTTTTCTTCTGGGTAGATGCCCAGTAATGGGATTGCAGGATCAAACGGAAGGTCTAGTTTGAGTTCTCTGAGGAGTCTCCATACTTCCTTCCAAAAAGGTTGTATTAGTTTACCATCCCACCAGCAGTATAAAAGTGTTCCCTTCTTTCCACATCCATGCCAGCATCTGCAGCTTTGACATTTTGTGATGTGGCCATTCTCACTGGGGTAGGTGGTTAAATGTAGGTGGTTTTGATCTGCATTTCTCTGATGATTAGGGGCAATGAGCATTTTTTCAGATGTTTGTTAGTCATTCATGTGTCTTCTTTAGAGAAGGTTCTGTTCATCTCGCTTGCCCATTGATATAAGGGATTGTTGGCTTTTTTCATGTGGATTAATTTGAGTTCTCTATAGAGTCTAGTTATCAAGTTTTTGTCTGATTCATAAAATGCAAATATCTCTTCCCATTATGAAGGCTGTCTGTTTGCTTTGGTTGTTATCTCCTTCACTATACAGAAGCTTTTCAGTTTAATTAAGTCCCCCCCCCCATTTGTTTATTTTTGTTGTTGCAATTGCCATGGAAGTCTTCTTCATGAAATCTTTCCCCACACCAATATCTTCAAGTGTTTTCCCCACACTTTCTGTGAGGATTTTTGTTTCATGCCTTATATTTAGACCTTTTATCCATCTTGAATCAATTTTTCTAAGTAGTAAAAGGTGCAGGTCCAGGCTCAGTCTTTTACATGTGGATATCCAGTTCTCCCAGCACTATTTATTGAATAGGGTTTTCTTTTCCCCAGTGTATGCTTTTGTCTAGTTTATCAAAGATCAGTGGCTGTAAGATGTTATTTTCATCTCATGGTCTTCTACTCAGTTCCAAATGTCTATGGCTCTATTTTTTTGTGCCAATACCATGCTGTTTTGATCACTATGGTCTTGTAGTATAGTCTAAAATCTGGTAGGATGATGCCCCTGGCTTTGTTTTTAATTATAAGAATTGCCTTGGCTACACAGGCTTTTTTTTCTGGTTCCATACAAAATAAAAAATTACTTTTTCCAAATCTTGAAAGTATGATGTTGGTATTTTAATGGGGATTACATTGAATCTATAGATTGCTTTGAGAAGTATAGACATTTTAACAATGTTGATTCTTCCCAGTCATGAGCATGGTATGTTCTTTCATTTGTTAATATCTTCTGCTGTTTCTTTTCTTTGGGTTTCATAATTTTCTTTTTCTTTTTTCTTTTTTTTTTGAGACAGAGTCTCACTATGTTGCCCTTGGTAGAGTGTCATGGCGTCACAGCTCACAGCAACCTCAAACGCCTGGGCTTAAGCCATTCCCTTGCCTCAGCCTCCCAAGTAGCTGGGACTACAGGTGCCTGCCACATGCCTGGCTATTTTTTGGTTGTAGTTATCATTGTTGTTTAGCAGGCCCGGGTCTGGCTTGAATCTGCCAGCTTCGGTGTATGTGGTCAGTACCCTACTCACTGAGCTACGGGCACCAAGCCTCGTAATTTTCTTAATAGAGGTCCTTCACCTCTTTTGTTAGGTATATTCCTAGATATTTCTTTTTTTTTTTTTTTTTTAAGCTACTGTGAAGGAAATTGTGTCCTTGATTAGCTTCTCAGCTTAGCTGTTATTGGCATATACAAAGGCTACTAATTTGTGGACATTGATTTTATATCCTGAGACATTACTGTATTTTTTGATCACTTCCAAGAGTCTGTTTTTTTTTTTAGAGACAGAGTCTCAACTTTGTTCCTCTCGGTAGAGTGATATGGCATCACAGCTCACAGCAACCTCCAGCTCTTAGGCTTAGGTGATTCTCTTGCCTCAGCCTCCCGAGTAGCTGGAACTACAGGTGCCTGCCACAACACCTGGCTATTTTTTTGTTGTTGTTGTTGCAGTTTGGCTGGGGCTGGGTTTGAACCCACCACCCTTGGTATATGGGGCCGGTGCCCTACTCGCTGAGCCACAGGCGCCGCCCACTTCCAGGAGTCTTGTGGTTGAGTCTTTAGGGTTCTCTAAATATAAGATCATATCATCAGCAAAGAAGGAGAGTTAGACCTCCTCTGCTCCCATTTGGATGCCCTTTCCTTCTTTTGCCTGATTGTACTGACTAGAACTTCCAGCATGATGTTGAATATATACCACATTTTCTTTATCCATTCATTCATTGATGGGCACTTAGGTCGATCTCAGTTACTGTGAAAAATGCCAAAATAGGGTGGCACCTGTGGCTCAGTCGGTAAGGCGCCGGCCCCATATACCGAGGGTGGCGGGTTCAAACCCAGCTCCGGCCAAACTGCAACCAAAAAATAGCCGGGCATTGTGGCAGGCCCCTGTAGTCCCAGCTACTCGGGAGGCTGAGGCAAGAGAATCGCTTAAGCCCAGGAGTTGGAGGTTGCTGTTGTGTGAGGACACGGCACTCTACAAGGGGCCTACAAAAAAAAAAAAAAATGCCAAAATAAACATAGGAGTGCAGATATATCTTTGAGATATTGGGTGGTGCCTGTGGCTCAGAGGAGTAGGACGCTAGCCCCATATGCCAGAGGTGGTGGGTTCAAACCCAGCCCCCGCCAGAAACTGCAAAAAAAAAATAAAGTAAGAGATATTGATTTCATTTCTTTTAGATATATACCTAGTAGTGGGATTGCTGAGTCATATGGTAGTTCTATTTTTAATTTTCCATATGGCTGTACTAATTTGTATTCCCACAGTGTATGAATGTTCCCTATTCTCCAAATGCTTGCCACCACTTGTTACCTTTTGTGTTTTGGATGACAGCTATTCTGACAAGTATGAAGTGATATAGCACCATGGTTTTCATTTGCAATTCCCTGATGATTAGTGATATTGGACATTTTTTCATATACCTATTGGCCATTTATATGTCATCTTTTGAGAAATGTCTGTTCAGGTCCTTTTCCCATTTTCTTCCACAGGCTGGAGTGCAGTTGATGGGATCAGAGCTCACTAGAGCCCGAAACTCCTGGGCTCAAGCCATCCTCCTTACTTAGTCTCTCTAGTATCTGGGACTACAGGTGCCAGCCACCACAACCTGCTAAGTTTTATTTTATTTATTTAAATTTTTTTTTGGTCTCACTTTGTTGCCCAGGCTGGTCTTGACTTCTGGTCTCAAGTGATGCTCTGACCTCAGCCTCCCAAAGTGCTGGAAGTGCAGGCATGAGTCACTGCACCTGGCTCTGGAACAATTTTAGATTTAAAGACGAGTTACAAAGACAGGTGTCCTCAAACTGCGGCCTGCGGGCCACATGAAGCAGTGTGAATTGTATTTGTTCCCGTTTTGTTTTTTACTTCAAAATAAGATAAGTGCAGTGTGCATAGGAATTTGTTCATAGTTTTTTTTTTAAACTATAGTCTGGCCCTCCAACGGTCTGAGGGACAGTGAATTGGCCCCCTGTTTAAAAAGTTTTGAGGACACCTGTGCGAAGAGAACACAGAAAGTATCCATATATACTTCCTCGGCTTACCCTCAATTTTTTTTTTTTTTCTTGTAGAGACAGAGTCTCACTTTATCGCTTTCGGTAGAGTGCCGTGGCCTCACACAGCTCACAGCAACCTCCAACTCCTGGGCTGAAGCGATTCTCTTGCCTCAGCTTCCCGAGTAGCTGGGACTACAGGCGCCCGCCACAACGCCTGGCTATTTTTTGGTTTGCAGTTCAGCCGGGGCCGGGTTTGAACCCGCCACCCTTGGTATATGGGGCCGGCGCCTTACCAACTGAGCCACAGGCGCTGCCCGGCTTCCCTCAATTTTAACATCCTATATTACCTTGATACATTTATCAAAACCAGGAAACTGACTCTGTTTAGGTTTCACCAGTTTTCCCACAAATGTCCTTTTTCAATTCTAGGATCTAATACAGGATCCCTCATTGCACTGTGTATCTTTTTTTTTTGAGACAGAGTCTCACTTTGTCACACTCGGTAGAGTGCCATGGCATCATAGCTCAATAGCAACCTCAAACTCTTGAGGACAAGCGATTCTCTTTCCTCAGCCTCCCAGGTAGCTGGGAATACAGGTACTCACCACAATGCCTGGCTATTTTTAGAGATGGGGTCTCCCTCTGGCTCAGGCTGGTCTCAAACCTGTGAGCTCAGGCATTCCATCTACCTTGACCTCTGAGTGTTAGGATTATAGGCATGAGCCACCACGCCCAGCCCTTTGTGTATTTACCATATCAAATACGTTGATATTTACCATACCAAAAATGAAAAAGGAGTAAGTCCAAAAATATGTATCCATTAATTCATTAACATGCCATTCACAATTTAATAATATACTTTTATAGAAAAAAACTGCTAAATTTCCTAAAACCAAAAGAAAAATTCATGTGAAGAGTGGCATTTTTCACCTTTTTGCAAATCTCTTTCACGTTTGGCTCAGAAGACAGATTCTCACATTTAGATTCTATACTTTCATACTTGGTGAGGTAGCACATTTATGTAGCTTCTGAAAAGTCTACATGACAGGAAGAGAGCAAAAAAAATAAGCAAACAAATCTAAGAATTATTATGAAAACAGTTTTGAGCTTGCAGACCCACGAAGAGGGTCTAGGGGTATCTTCCAGAGGTTCCCTAGGACATACTTTGGGAATTGCCCTGGTAGCTGATCAGTGAGGCATGAAGGACTTTAAAGGGGCTGAGGAGATGTGAAGTCCCTTGAAACAAAGCCTAAAAATTCACCTTAAGTGGATGAATGGGCTTTCCAAGCTACAGGTGTGTAAGAAAGACATCAGATCTGTCCTCCTGTTCTCTATTCTCAGGTGTGGAGTCTTTCAGAACAGGGAACCCTGCTGCACATCCTGGAAGGCGTCGGGGCCCCTGTGAACCTGCTGGCTCGGGGTGGGACTTTGGTGGCATCAGCCTCTTGGCAGTCTTCATCTTTCAAAGTCTGGGATCTTGCCTATGCTCAGAAGCCCCATGACTCTGTCCCCTTTCTGGACCGCACTGGCCTCACTGCAGTGTCTCACAATGGAAGCTATGTCTACTTCCCCAAAATCGGAGACAAAAGCAAAGTCACCATTTGGGACTTAGCAGAAGGTTTGTAAGATATATGTATAGTCGTGTGTGTGTGTGTGTGTGTGTGTGTGTAAGAATTGAAGCCCTCTGTCTTAGTCACTTCGGGGTGCTATAACAAATTATCATAGATTGGGTGGCTTAAGCAACAAAAATTTATTGCTCAGGGTTCTGGAGGCTGGGAAGTTCAAGATCAAGGTGCTGGCAGTAATCTGCTGTCTAGTGAGAGCCCATTTCCTTGTTCATAGGTGGCCACCTTCATATTATATCTGCAGAAAGAAGGGGGGGGGGCTTTTGTGTCTCTTAACAAGGGCATTGATCCCATTCATGAAGGCCCACCCTCATGGCCTAATCATCTCCCAAAGTCCCTCTTATGGTTTGAATGTTTGTCCCCCAAACATCATGTTGAAATTTGATCCCCCTGGGTGGCGCCTGTGGCTCAGTGAGTAGGGCACAGGCCCCATATACCGAGGGTGGCGGGTTCAAACCCAGCCCCGGCTGAACTGCAACCAAAAAAAAATAGCCGGGCGTTGTGGCGGGTGCCTGTAATCCCAGCTGCTCGGGAGGCTGAGGCAGGAGAATCGCGGAAGCCCAAGAGCTAGAGGTTGCTGTGAGTCCTGTGACATCATGGCACTCTACCGAAAGCGGTAAAGTGTGACTCTGTCTCTACAAAAAAAAAAGAAAAAGAAAAAGAAATTTGATCCCCAATGTCGGATGTGAGTCATGGAGGGAAAATCCCTCAGAAATAGACTAATACCCTCCCTGGGTAGGGGGTGGGGGATAAGTGAGTTCTAGCTCTATTAGTTCCCTTAAGACCTAGTTGTTAAAAAGAGCCTGGCACCTCCTCCATCTCTCTTACCTTCCTTCTCTTTTCTTTCTTCTTCTCTTACCATGTGATCTTTGCCCACACCAGGGCCTCTTCACCTTCTGCCTGAGTGGAAGCGTTCTGAGATCTTTGCGATGCTGGCACTTGCATAACCATGAGGCAAATAAACAACCTTTCTTTGTAAATTACCCAGCTCAGCTATTCTTATATAGCAACACAAATGGACTAAGAAAGACCTCACTCCTAATATTATCCCATTGGGGGTGAGGATTTCAACATAGAAATTTGCTGAGGACATTCAATCCATAACACTTCCCTAACTTCATGTAGGTTGAAAGTACCTAAGTGAAAATAGGACTTGATTTTACACATTTTTCCCCTAGAATGTAATTGGTAATCTGGTTGTCAATCCTGTTTTAGTTCATGTTCCCTAGAAGTTGGGCTTGTGATGAGGATATTTGCATAAGGGATAAATGGAGGGGTGCTGCCAGGAGAGCCCCAAGAGGAAGTGAGGGAAAGAGGAGGGAGGAGGAGGGAGGACATAGCAAGGATGTAGGCTCAGCTGATCCCGTGGAAGCACAGAGGAATGTCACCATTGCCTTAGTCCATTGGGACTGCTGTAAGGCAACACCGTAGACTGGCTTATGATGAACTGAAATTCATTCCTCACAGTTGTGGAGGATAGGAAGTCCAAATCAAGGCACAGATAAGTTTGCTATCTGGTGAGGGCCCTCTTCTTTGTCCGTAGATGGCCATCTCTTGCTTTGTTCTCACATGGCAGAAGGTGGCAAAGGAGCTCCCTGGGCACCCTCTTTTTTTTTTTTTTGAGACAGAGTTTCACTCCCTCCCTCTCCGTAGAGTGCTATGACATTACAGCTCACAGCAAGCTCCAGCCTTCGGCTTAGGTGATTCTCTTGCCTCAGCCTTCCAGTAGCTGGGACTACAGGCGCCCACCACAATGCCTGGCTATTTTTTGTTGCAGTTTGACCAGGGCCGGGTTTGAACCCGCCACCCTCCTTATATGAGGTCAGCACCCTACTCACTGAGCCACAGGCACCGCCTCTGGGCACCCTTTTTTATTGAGAACAGGGTCTCACTCTGTTGCCCAGACTAGAGTGCAGTGGCACAATCATAGCTCACTGTGACCTCAAACTCCTGGGCTCAAGTGATCTTCCTGCCTCAGCTGCTGGAATAGCTGGGACTACAGAAGTGCACCAGCATGCCTGGATAATTTTTGTAGGATTTTTTGGTAGAGGGGTCTCACAATTACCCAGGCTGGTCTCAAATTCCTGGGCTCAGTTAATCTTTCCTTACAGCCTTACCTTGGCTGTAAGGAAAATTATACGCTGACCTTGAGCATAGGCTCCCTTTCTGCTTGAGAGACCTAAAGAGTCATGAGAATGGCATGTGAGTTGCATACACACAGGAGGACAGAAAACTGACCTCCAAGAGAGAATATGTGAGGTGTGGCAATAGCAGGCCTAATTGTTATGGTAAAGATTCTCTGGATTCCAAAGGTTTCTTGACACTGGAGGCAAAGGTTGTGCTCAAGGTCTACAGTTCTGCAAAAACAAAGGTGGAGACATCCTATCTGATCTTCTCCAGTCCTCCCTATCAGTGCTGATGATAAGCAGCTTTTATCTACTTCCTGTTTTATGATAATAAATACAGACCCAAGGTTTGCTTGAGAGAACTCCTTCCTGGGAGCTCCTCAGTCTCCAGCACAGACTCTGTGTCAAGCCTCTTCATTCCTTGCACCAAAAACCCTTCACTTGGACTCCCAAAGTGCTGTGATCACAGGCATGAGCCACCGTGCCTGACATATTTGAGTGCCAACCCACTAGCCTAGGCTCTGAGGGGTTGGCAGTGTGCAAGTCAGACGAGGCTCCTATTCTTAAGGCCCTTATTTGCTAACTGGGGAGCAGAGGAGGACAGAAAGCAATGGAGAGTGGTGGGAAATGAGGTGAGAGTCTGCAAACCACAGCTTGAGCACCAAATCCAAAAGCATGCAGCTTTACATACATGCATTATCTGAGTCTGCCTGCCGGGCTACAGCAGCAGAGATGAAAGGCTTGAAAGATCCTTTCAGTTACTCACTTGTAACTGAGCGCATAGGGCTCAAGAACCTAAAATATTTATTTCCTGACCCTTTTCAGAAGACATTTGTAAAGGAAAAGGTTTCAAAGGTCATATAAAGTCTTGAGGGCAGTAGAAAGGAGTTTACATTATGTCCTGAGGGACCTGGGAAGCCAGAATTCCCACCTCATTCCCCAGCACCCAGCATTTCTGAGGGTTTAGCAGGGGAGTGAGATAATATGATTTACATTTTTAAAAGCTCAGATTGGCAGGGCACAGTGGCTCACACCTGTGATCCTAGCACCCTGGAAGGCCAAGGTGGAGGAGTTCAAGACCAGCCTGGGCAAGAGAGAGACCCCTGTCTCTACTAAAAATAGAAAAATTAGCTGGGCACTGTGGCAGCTACCTGTAGTCCCAGCTGCTCAGGAGGTTGAGGCAGGAGGATCGCTGAAGCCCAAGAGTTTGAGGCTTCAGTGAGCTATTATTGCACCACTGCACTCCAGCCTGGACAACAAACAACAAAGCCAAGTCTCATTCTCTTTCTCTCTCATATATATACCTCTATGATCAGTTCTTGGTATGGTTTTCTCCCCTGGCAGGTGAGGAACAAGATGTCCTGGACACTTCCAATGAGGTCAGGTGTCTGGAGGTCGCTGAACAGTGCAAGCTCCTTTTCACGGGCCTTGTTTCAGGGATTGTCCTGGTGTTCCCCCTGAATTCCAGGCAGGACGTGATGTGCATCCCCCCTCCTGAAGCCCGGAAAGCCATCAACTGCATGTCCTTGAGCAAGGGTGAGGACCGTTTGGCCATTGCTTATGACAATATCGTCCTGGTACTGGACATCAGCCCTGGGGACACTTGTCCAGTCATTGATGGGCCAACATACACCTTTTACACCCAGCTGCCTGAGACCATATCCAGCGTGGCCGTGTTGGCTGACTACCGCGTGGTCTACGGCATGACCAATGGCGATCTCTTCCTTTACGAGTGTGCAAATTCCAAAGTGTTCCCCTTGGAGGCCCACAGCAGTCGGATCACCTGCGTGGAGGTCAGCCACAAGGAGCATCTGGCAGTCAGTGGGTCCGAGGAAGCCTTGCTGTGTCTCTGGGACCTGCAGGCATGCAAGTGGAAACTTGAGATGAGCTACACGGTGCGTGGCCTGCATACCATGATCATCCTAGAGGCAGCTTTGGAAAACCAATAAACACCATCATTTTATTAAGTGCACATCCTAGGCCAGGAACCTGGGAGGGATGAGGGTGAGGAAAATGAGGCATTCGCCTTGGGAGCAAATTTTAAGGAGGTACAAAAAAACTCAGCAATTATGATAAACAATATTTTAATGCAATATTTATTTATTTTAGAGACAGGATCTCACTCTGTCACCCAGGCTGGAGTGCGGTGATGCAATCATAGCTCACTGCAACCTTGACTGCCTGGGCTCATGTGATCCTCCTGCCTCAGCCTCCCGAGTAGCTGGGACTACAAACCCACCAATGCCTGGATAATTTTTCTATTTTTAGTAGAAACAGCATCTCACTCTTGCTCAGGCTGGTCTTGAATTCCTGGCTTCAAGCAATCCTCCTGCCTCAGACTCCCAAAGTGCTGGGATTATAAGCATGAGCCATCGCGCCCAAACTTAATACAAATTTTTTTTTTTTTTCAGAAAACCTAAAATGAGGCTTAGTGCCTGTGGCTCAAGCGGCTAAGGTGCCAGCTACATACACCTGAGCTGGAGGGTTCAAATCCAGCCCAGGCCCACCAAATAACAATGACGGCTACAACCAAAAAATAGCCGGGTTGGGCGCCTGTAGTCCCAGTTACTTGGGAGATGGAGGCAGTGAGAATCGCTTAAGCCCAGGAGTTGGAGGTTGCTGATGCCACAGCACTCTACCCAGGGCCACAGCTTGAGGCTCTGTCTCAAAAAAAAAAAAGAAAGAAAGAAAGAAAGAAAAAAGAAAACCTAAAATGAATGCCAAAAATCCACAAAGAACAAAATAGGGCTGCCTTACTCTCCTCACCCTAGTACCAGTTTTGTACTGTTCTTTCATTCAATTGATATTCTTGCACAACCCTTGCTTGTCCCCTTTCTTTTTTTTTTTTTTTTGTAGAGACGGAGTCTCACTGTACCGCCCTCGGGTAGAGTGCCGTGGCGTCACACGGCTCACAGCAACCTCTAACTCTTGGGCTTACACGATTCTCTTGCCTCAGCCTCCCGAGGAGCTGGGACTACAGGCGCCTGCCACAAGCCTGGCTATTTTTCTGTTGCAGTTTGGCCGGGGCTGGGTCCGAACCCGCCACCCTCGGCATATGGGACCGGTGCCCTACTCACTGAGCCACAGGCACTGCGCCCGCTTGTCCCCTTTCTAGCACCAAGGAAGCGGCTGTGACAAAGGGAAACACTGTTCTATCTCTCGGAGCCACTTTCTAGTGGGGGAGACACAGAGAAGATAGGGTTCTCTGTGCTCTGCTCACTGAGGCGTGCCCTGTCCCTAGGAGAGCTGCTGGCATTTCCTTGGTGCTGAATAAATGTTTGTGAAATAACAAAGCAGAAAATACATGATGAGTTGGAGAGTAATAAGGGTTTTGAAAAAAAAATACAGCAAAGAAAAGTGAGTAGAAAGCCATGCAAGTCTAGTGGAATAGCATTCTAGGCAGAAGGAACAGCATCTGCAAAGGCTATGAGGAGGGAAACTGGCAAGCCCATGGCAAACAAAGTGTCTTAGTGTCTTCTCATGAGGAGCTATTATTGTTATTAATATTATTATTTGAGACAGAGTCTCACTATGTCACCCTCAGTAGAGTGCTGTGGTGTCACAGCTCACAGCAACCTCAAACTCTTGGGCTTAAGAGATTCTCTTGCCTCAGCCTCCCAAGTAGCTGGGACTACAGGCACCCATCACCACACCCGGCTATATATATATATATTTTTTGAGACAGAGCCTCAAGCTGTCGCCCTGGGTAGAGTGCTGTGGCATCACAGCTCACAGCAACCTTCAACTCCTGGGCTCAAGCGATTCTCTTGCCTCCGCCTCCCAAGTAGCTGGGACTACAGGCGCCTGCCACAATGCCTGGCTATTTTTGGTTGCATCCATCATTGTTGTTTGGCGGGCCTGGGCTGGATTCCAACCCACCAGCTCAAGTGTATGTGGCTGGCCCCTGAGCTGCTGGAGCCACAGGTGCTGAGCTCTGGCTATTTTTTTGTTGTAGTTGTCATTGTTGTTTGGCAGGCCCAGGCTGGGTTCAAACCTGCCAGCTCCGGTGTATGTGACCTGCACCTTAACCTCTGAGTGACAGGCGCCAAGCCATAAGGAACTATTATTATTATTATTATTATTATTATTATTATTATTATTTTTGCAGTTTTGGCTGGGGCCAGGTTTGAACCCACCACCTCTGGTATATGGGGCCAGCGCCCTACTCCTTTGAGCCACAGGCGCTGCCCAGGAGCTATTATTAATATCATTTTTGAATCAGTATTCTTAAGAGTATAGTACAGGTTATATATTTAATATAGTAATACTATGTATTTTATATTTATATATTGATGGAATATTAGATATACATATATATCACTCTATCATTATATAATTTAATCCTTACAGCAGTCTTGTAGGTGTGCTGTTATTTATTTATTCATTTTTATTGAGACAGAGTCTCACTCTGTCACCCAAGCTAGAGTGCCATGGCATCAGCCTAGCTCACAGCAACATCAACTCTTGGGCTCAATTGATCCTCAGCCTCCCAAATAGTTGGGACTACAGATGTGCGCCACCATGGTTGGCTAAGGGTTGGCATTATTATTCCAGTTATTCAGGTGGAGAACTAAGGTGAGACCTTAGGTTGCAAGATGTAAAAATTGATAATAAACATAGGGAGGTGATATTATACCTAAGAGAATAGGATAGGCGAGGGTGGCTCATGCCTGTAATCCTTGGGAGGCTGAGGCAGGAGGATTGCTTGAGGTGAGGAATTTGAGACTGGCTTGGGCAACATAGCAAGACCCCATCGCTATAAAAATTTTTTTAATTAGCCAGGTGTGGTGGCATGTGCCTATAGTTCTAGGTACTCAGTGAACTATGAGCCACTGTACTGTAGCCTAGGATACAGAGCAAGACTCAGTCTCTGAAAGAGGAGAAGGGAGGGAAGGAGGAAGAGAGAGAATATAATATTTATAGTTTCATCTTAAGATATATTTGTCCCGGGTGGCGCCTGTGGCTCAGTGAGTAGGGCACCGGCCCCACATGCCGAGGGTGGAGGGTTCAAACCCAGCCCCGGCCAAACTGCAACGAAAAAATAGCCAGGCGTTGTGGCGGGCGCCTGTAGTCCCAAGCTGCTCGGGAGGCTGAGGCAGGAGAATAGCGTAAGCCCAGGAGTTAGAGGTTGCTGTGAGCCGTATGATGCCACAGAACTCTACCGAGGGCGGTACAGTGAGACTCTGTCTCTACAAAAAAAAAAAGATAAAAAAAGATATATTTGTCCCACCTGATATAAGTGTTTTTATGAAGCCATTTTTTAGGCTGGGATATAAGTATTTTGCCTTACTGAGATGTGAAATTTCAACACAGCAGTTAAATACACACAGCTTTGTTTTTAAATCAGTTTAATTTTAGAATGTTTTAAATTTACAGGAAAGTTGCTAAGATAGTACAAAGAGTTCCCCCCCTCCTTCTTTACCCAGCTTCTCTAATGTTAACATCCTAGGTAACTACTGTCTTTGTTAATACCAAGAAATTGACATGAGAACAATACTATTGAATAAGCTGTCAACTTTATTGGAATCTTACCTGTTTCAACTTACAGCCTTTTTTCTGTTCGAGGTTCTAATCTAGGATGCCATACTGCATTTAGCATATAGCATTTAATTAAATACAGTCATGGCTAACGTTTGCATAACCAAGGTCATATAAGAAGTTGAATCCCATAATTCCCACTCCCTAATGCAGAGTCCCTAAACCTTTCATCTTTCATTCCAATCTCTATGGAGGTGTGCCCTATTCCTGGGAATATCTGTCTCCAGGCTTTGTGGAACAAAGCCTAGCTCCTGGGGGGTGATCTCCCGGTGTGTTTTGTTTTGTTTTGTTAGAGACAGGGTCTCACTTTGTCACCCTTGGTAGAGTGCCATGGCGTCACAGCTCACAGCAACCTCCAGCTCTTGGGCTTAGGCGATTCTCTTGTTTTAGCCTCCCAAATAGCTGAGACTACAGGCACCCGCCACATCGCCCACCTATTTTTTTGTTGTTGTTGTTGCAGTTTGGCCGGGGCCAGGTTCAAACCTGCCACCCTCGGTACATGGGCCAGCGCCCTACTCACTGAGCTACAAGCAGGGTGTATTTTGGTTTGAAATCAGGATCACATTGTCTATTTTCAACAGAGCTCTTACTGCAGAGGGGTCCAATGCGCGTGCTTCTCCAAGGATGACAAGTATGTGTTTGCAGGCTTAAAGGATTGCTCCATAATTGTCTGGAGTGTGTTGGATGGTAAGTTGTTTTGATTTTAGGGCAGGACTGAGCTTTAATCTAGAAAGAGAGGGCTCTGCCTTCAGGCCTGGGTATTAGAGGACTCTGTTCTGTCCACATCCAGCTGGGTCCCTAAGCTTATGGAGGTGGCTCATGGAGGGAGGTTCTCAAGGAGGATGGGCTCATGACCTCTTTTCTGGATCAATACTTTGGGGTTCCAGAACACCCTCTCCATATGGCCTTGAGCCCTCTTTAGGGCACACACAGGCTTCTTCCATAGGGTCATCTTTCTGAGGACCCTAGTGTGTGCCTGGTGGTGGCCTTGGGTTGGTGTGGACAGAGTTCAGATGTCTGGTTGGAGTGGAGGGTTCACATGTATGTATGTGAGGGGCCCTCAAGATGTGGGAAAGTGGGAAGAGAAGAAGGCCAAGGCACAAACAACAGTGACTGGCTCTCCTCCATTGCCACATCTAGTACTGAACTCTTAGGAGCCCTGGAATTCTTGATCCAATCCCAGCCTTCCAGATGGTTCTGAAGATACCTTGATACCTTCATCAATGTAGGAGGACAGAGTATTTTATTTAGTAGTTTATTCACTAGATTTGCAGTGTTTACATATCTTGTCTTTTGGATGTGGATCTTGATTTATAGCCTATAGATGTTACGGGCAGCCCGTCTCAAGACCAACCACTTCAAAAACCCCTATGTTTCTTGGTCTGTTTGATATTATGCTAAGATCACATAAGCAAGAGTTATATTGCTTATATGATCTGGATACAATCCATATAAATACAATCCATGAATCATTTAATTCAGTAGTCATCCCTGTTTTACAGAGTAAAACCTGAGGCTCTGAGTGTCTGGGTGACTTGCTCAAGGTCACACAGTGATTAACTGATAGGCCAAGGTTTGAAATTGGCCTTCCTGATTCCAGCGCCCACCTGCTGTCACCCATAGAGAAGACTGTCATGATGTCATCTCTGAATCCAGATGACTCTGTTAGGGGATAAGTATCATTGCTATCTTCTTTTAACAAAGGAAGAAGCAGATGTTTGGAGAGGGTAAGGGACTTGCTCAAGGTCATAAAGCAAGTAGGCAGCTAAATGAACATTAGGTAGAGCCTAATATGTTGTAATCTGATGCATTATAATCTATTATATTAATCGAATACACTGTGGTTGTATACACTGTAGTCTAAGATGCTGTAGTAAAGATACCTGGTAAAAAGCCATAGATGGCTCAGAAGCTGTGGTCTGAGGATTGTGGCCTTAAAAGCACATTCTGGTAATTTCACAACCTGTGTCTTCTCCCTCTAACAGTAACATTTACTGAGTTCATTTTGGGTCAAAAACCTATACTTAGCACCCTACAAGCTTGACATCTTTTTTCTTTTCTTTTCTTTTTTTAATTTTGAGAGAGTCTCACTTTGTCACCCTGGAAAGAGTATTGTGGCATCATCACAGCTCACAGCAACCTCAGACTCTTTGGGCTCAAGCAGGCCTCTTGCCTCATCCTCCCCAGTACCTGGGATGATAGGCACATGCCTCATTGCCCAGCTAGTTTTCTATTATTAGTAGAGATGGGGTCTCATTCTTGCTCAGGTTGGTCTCGAACTTCTGAGCTTAGGCGATCCACCTGCTTTGGCCTTCCAGAGTGCTAGGATTACATGCATGAGCCACTGCACCCAGCCAAGGATCATGTCTTTAAATCATCAAAATTCCCCTGGGCAGGCAGGTTCTGTTATCATTCCCATTCTGAAGATAAAGCAAGAGGGACTCTAAGCGGTTAAATGGCATGCCTCAGCTAGTCAGGGGCATAGCAAGAATTTGACCCCATGCGGCCAACTCAAGAATGTGTAAGATTGGACCCTGGCACCCCAATTTTCTTATTTGTGTCCTGCTCTTCACCCCTACAGGCACCCTGCTGGCCATCCAGTTTGTCCATGCTGTGGTAAACAGAATCATCCCAACCTCCAATGGCTTCATTGCCCCCACCAGACATGGTTATCTCATCCGAGAGCGTTTCCAGTGCCCTTCATCAAGAGCCTCACAGCAAGACCCTCTCAAAAACTTCAAGAAAGCAGTATGGATGGTCAAATCCAGGCAGAGAGAAGAGCTGGCTGCAGCAGCAGGAGGATCCCAGGACTTGGGGTCAGAAAGTACCCAGGGAAATGAACCCAAATTAAATAAGCGCTCACAAGTCTGCCTGATAGTATAGAAACCCCCTGGGGGCATGGGGCTCCAATGAGTTAGTCTCATTTAATCTGGGTGATGCAAAGGAATGTATTTGCTGGTGTACACCTGGAACTAAGGCCTCAGACTATGTGACCCAGACATCATGTCTTCCCATATTTCCATTCTTCTTTCTTCCTTATTGATCTCATTCTCAGAACTTCAAGCCCCAGGTTAGCAACATGGTGGCCAAGAAGCTGTTGTCTCCAAGTTCAATAGAAAAGAGGACTTCCCTTGCCCAGCAGTTTGAACCAAAGTTGTGGCCTCACTCTGTTGGCCCCAATTGGCTCATATGCTGAACCAATGATTATCTCTGGGAGAATGCAGTGCCTTGATTGGCTGGATGGACCCAATGTCCACCACTGGGGTTGAGGCTGGAGTTCACTCAACCGTGTGAACTGAGAATGAAAGAGAGTATTCTTAGGAGGCAAACTGGGGTGCTGGTACCAGGTAAGGGGGGATGGATGAGTGTGAGACAGACTAAACCACTGATGTGAATCAGTCTATAAAGCACCTGGTGCTGTCCTGTGATCATCAACACAACATTAGGGAGGGCAGGAGTTTCTGTGTCCATTCTACAGATAAGGAAATTGAGTCTTAGACTTACAAAAGTAGCTGTGATTGGCTCCAGGCCACAAGCCCAAGTTGCAATAGCTCTAAGAGCTAGCAGCCTTCTGCTTCAGTCCTTATTGAAATTCCTAATTCCAAACTTAGTCTTAAGCACAGCCATCTATTCCACAGGTGGCATACTCAGATACTCTTCAAGGCTAGTTAAGTAATGTAGATGATTTCCATTCACTCAGGTGAGCAGCAGGAAGGGATGAAGACTCTGGGCACATGGGGGGCACAGGTTGTATCTAGCGTGGGTACAGAGGCCCTGACAGTAGCCCAGAATCACCATGGCAAAACAAGCCCATTGTTGTCAGATTGATGTAAAAATATTCTCATTTTTTAAAGGCAATTGGTTCAAATTTATATCTATAGGCATGGTTTGGCCTGTGTGTCTTTGGTTCAGAAATTGACTTCAAATTTAAGATGGCATTAAAACAATAAACATATTACAGTCATTCCATTCCTCTTTCCTGACTTCCACACTTTCAGGATAAAGATACTTTTTACTGAGTCAGAGTCTCACTCTGTTGCCCTGGGTAGAATGCTGTGATATTATAGCTCACAGCAACCTCAAACTCTTGGGCTTGAGCAATCAATCCTCTTGACTCAGCCTCTCAGGTAGCTGGGATTACAGGTGCCTACCACAATGCCCAGCGACTTTTTCTGTTTTTAGTAGAGATGGGGTCTCATTCTTGCTCAAGCTGGACTCAAACTCCTGAGCTCAAGCAATCCATCCTTCTCAGCTGCCCAAAGCACTAGGATTATGGGCATGAGCCACCGCACCTAACATAAGATACTTTTTTTTAATCTTAAAAACTGGAGGCTATCGGAAGTAGACAGAGCTGCTATCTCTGGTTGGCTTTTGCACCATCTGCCTTGTGCAAGTTCAACACCATCTGCCTTGTGTTTTCAATCCTTTCTAATAAATCTTTCTTTTTGCCCACAGCTTTCTAAAAAAGCTCCGCTTGCTTCTGGGCTTTTGTTATAACGATAGGAGAGTCCAAACCTTCAAGGTGCTATTCCTTCTCCTCTTCATTGAATTTCAGACAGAGTTTCAGAAAAACAACCTTAGAAACAGAGGCTTTTGAGTTGAATGAGACCTTACTGACTAGCTCGTTCATTTGTCTCCGAAACTGGGGTTCCAAGGCAGGCTTTGGCACTACTGCAAATGTGAACATTAAGTTCCATTAAAAAAGTTTTAAACTGGAGTTTTAAAGTGCACGCTCAGAAAAATTGGGAAACAGGGGTTAAGGTGTAGGAGATGACTAATTTAGGATTCTCCTGCTATCTCCATTTAAAAGTCCACTTGGATTGTGAGGGGAGCCCTTGGAAAAAATACCTACTTGGCTGGGCACAGTGGCTTACTCCTATAATCCCAATACTCTGGGAGGCTGAGGAGGAAGAATTGCTTGAGGCCAGGAGTTCAAGACCAGCCTGGACAACATGGTGAGATCCTTTCATCACTACAAAAAGTTAAAATTAGCCAGGTGTGGTGGCACATGCCTGTAATCCAAGCTATTTGGGAGGCTGAGGCAGGAGGATAGTTTGAGCCCAGGAGTTTGAGTTACAATTGAGCTATGATGGCGCCTGTAGCACAATGGTTACAGTGCTAGCCACATACAATTGGTGGTGGATTCGAACCCAGCCTGGGCCAGCTAAACAACAATGATAACTATAACAAAAAATAGCTGGGCATGGTGACAGGCATCTGTAGTCCCAGCTACTTGGGAGGCTGAGGCAAGAGAATCACTTGAGCCCCGGAGTTTGAGGTTGCTGTGAGCTGTGACACCATAGCACTCTACTGAGGGTGACATAGTGAAACTCTGTCTCAAAACAAAACAAAACAAAACAAAAAAAACCCACAATTGAGCTATGATTGTGGCACTGTACTCCAGCCTCAGTGACACAGCAAGACTCATTGAAAAAGAGTCCTCTTATTTTCTGTATCCATCAAACGGCCTCAGTGAAAATCAATTGCTTGGTATGTAAATCCTAATTTGAATATTAGAAAGAAATTTTTACTAATAAAATCCTACTCCTCTTATTCCAAATTATTTCTTATACATGTATTAGGGGAGTTTGCAGCGAGTTTTCATTGAGAAAGTGTTTGATTGCTATGAATGTTTGATAACCACTGTGCTTTAAGGAAGATTCAATTGCCTAAAGTCTCCCTGTCACAGCACAGCCAGGATGAACGTGGTCATTTCAATCACCACCTTACACTCTTGTAGCTAAACGTAGCCACATAATATATCATCCAAACTAGAACAGCTTTTGAAGGTGAAGGCGGCACTGTTATATAACAAGTACTACTGGGTGGCACCTGTGGCTCAAAGGAGTAGGGCGCTGGCCCCATATGCCAAAGGTGGCAGGTTCAAACCCAGCCCTGGCCAAAAATAGCAAATATATATATATATATATATATATATATATATATATATATATATATATATATATATATATATATATAAAACAAGTACTACAGGACTGGAGAAATAAACTGAACTATCCCAAGACAATTGAAACATACAGCCCATCAAATTGCAGCAGGAATGGATTTATGTTAAATCTATGAGACTTTCCCTGGGCTCAAGGTGGCTTGAACCTGTAGTCTCAGTGACTTGGGAGACCGAGGAGAAAGGATTGTTTGAGACCAGGAGTTTGAGACCAGCCTGGGCAAATATAGTGATAGTGAGATCCTATCTCTAAACAAAGAAAAATAATTCTAGAGACTTTGTATTTATCTCCTTATCTCAATTTTTTCTTTAGGAAAATGTTCAAACCTACAGCAAAGTTGCAATAAGAGGACAATGAATGGGCTCTGTGCCTGCGGCTCAAGCAGCTAAGGCACCAGCCATATACACCAGAGCTGGTGGGTTTGAATCCAGCCTGGGCCTGCCAAACAACAATGACACTGTAACCAAAAAATAGCCGGGTGTTGTGGCAGGCGCCTGTGGTCCCAGCTACTTGGGAGGCTGAGGCAAGAGAATCACTTAAGCCCAGGATTTGGAGGTTGCTGTGAGCTGTGATGACACAGCACTCTACCCAGGACAACAGCTTGAGGCTCTGTCTCAAAAAACCCCCCCAAAACAAAAGAGGACAACGAATGAACATTTACTATTTATTACAAATTTATCATTTTTTAAAAAATCAAATGAATTTTTTTTTTTGAGATAGACTCTTACTCTGTTGCCCTGGGTAGAGTGCTGTAGCGTCATCTTATCTCACAACAACCCCAAACTTTGGGGCTCGAGTGATCCTCTTGCCTCAGCCTCCTGAGTAGCTGGGACTACAGGTGCCAGCCACGGATGCCTGGCTAATTTTTTCTATTTTTCATAGAGACAGAGTCTTGCTTTTGCTTAGGCTGGTCTCAAACTACTGAATTTAAGCAATCCACCCAACTCAGCTTCCCAGAGTGTTAGGATTACAAGTGTGAGCCAACACACCAACCAAAAATCAAACAAATTTAAAAATGAATCATGAGACCAGGTATGGTGGCTCACACCTGTAATCCTAGCACTCTGGGAGGCTGAGGCAGGTAGATTGCCTGAACTCACGAGTTCAAGACCAGCCTGAGCCAGAGTGAAAACTCATCTCTAAAAACAGATGAGCTAAGGCGCTGGCCACATACACGGGAGCTGGAGGGTTCGAATCCAGCTTGGGCCTGCCAAACAACAATGACAACCACAACCAAAAAATAGCCAGGCATTGGGGCAGGCACCTGTAGTCCCAGCTACTTGGGAGGATGAGGCAAAAGAATCACTTGAGCCCAGGATTTGGAGGTTGCTGAGTGCTGTGCTGCCACAGCACTCTACCCAGGGCCACAGCTTAAGGCTCTGTCTCAAAAAAAAAAAAAAACCCAGGTGTTATGGCGGGCGCCTATAGTCCCAGCTACTTGAGAGGCTAGGGCCAGAGAATCGTCTTAAGCCCAAGAATTTGAGGTTGCTCTGAGCTGTGATACCACGGCACTCTATGGAGGGCAACAAAATGAGACTCTGTCTCAGAAAAAAAAAAAAAAATGAAGATATCAAGTTAAGATCTGAAGCTGCTCTTGTGAGAACTTGCCTCAGCCTTTTCACTCTAATTCGGCCCTGATGACATCAAGGTTACCTCACCCTCTAAGTACATCAGGACAAGTCTATTAGGAAGGCCATTCTCCTCCACAAACCACACACGTCTATGAAAACTACCAATTGTAGTTTTCTACAATTGGCATCTCAGAGTAGAATTTCCCCAATTTTCTCTAAACACATTTTGTAGCCATTTCTTTCAAACTAGGACCTAATCAATTAGCTTATATTATCTTTATATTCTAGAACAGGGGTTAACAATTTACAGCCTGCAGGTCCGGCACTTATCTTTTTTTTTTTTTTTGAGACAAGATCTTGTACTGTCACCCAGGCTAGAGTGTGGTGACACAATTATTGCTTACTGCAGTCTTAAACTTGTGGATCCAAGTGATCCTCCCACCTCCTCCTCCTGAGTAGTTGTAATTACAGGTGCATGCTGACATACTTGTCTAATTTAGAAAACATTCTTAGAAACAGCGGGTCTTGCTATGTTGCCTAGCCTGGTCATGAACGCTTGGCCTCAAGGGATCCTTCTCCCCTTAGCCTCCTAAAGTGCTGGATTACAAACATGTGCCACCATGTCTGGTCTACTTTTGTAAATAAAGTTTTTTTGGAACACAACCATGCCTATTTATTTAGGTATTACCTACATCTGCATCCATTATACAATGGCAGAGTTAGGCCATTATGACAAACAATGTATGGCCCCAAAGCCAAAAAATATTTAGAGTCTGTCCTTTTACAAAAAAAAAAAATTGAAAAAAAATAAGAAAAAAAATGTGGCACCCTTGGTCTTAAGGCTTGATTAGATTATGGTCAGCATATCTTTAATAGATTTTACTTTTCTTTTTTAGAGATGGGGTCTTGCTATATTGCCCAGGCTGGCCTTGAACTCCTGGGCTCAAGCCTTTATCCTACATCAGTGTCCCAAGTGGCTGGGATTACAGGTGCATGAAACCACACCTGGCTTAAATTTTATTTTTTATTTTTTTTTAGACAGAATCTCACTTTGTTAGCCCTGGTAGAGTGCTGTGGTGTCATAGTCCACAGTAACCTCAAACTCTTAGGCTCAAGTGATTCTCTTGCCTCAGCCTCCCAAGTAGCTGGGACTACAGGCACCTGTCACAATACCTGGCTCCTTTTTACAGACGGGGGTCTTGCTCTGCCTCAGGCTGGTCTTGAACCTGTGAGCTCAGTCAATCCACCCACTTTGACCTCCCAGAGTGCTAGGATTACATCCCTGAGCCACCGTACCTGACCTTTTATTTTTTGAGCATTTGGGGGTTTATAGCAAAATTGAGTAGAAAGTACAAAAATTTCTCATATATTCCCTGCCCCCACAAATGCAGAGCCTCCCCTATTATCAAGATCCCCTACCAGAGAGGTATAGTTGTTACAATGGATGAATGTACATCAACACATCCTTATCACAGAGTAGGCATTTTTGACAAGGATACATCATAGGTGAATTAGTTCTCTGTTGCTGCAAAACGAGTTAACACAAATTTAGCAGCTTAAAATAACGTCTGCTTTTATCTTAAAATTTCTGTGGATTAAGAGTCTGAATATAGTGTAACTGGGTTATTTTTGCAGTATCTCACAAGGTGTCAGCCTGATTGAGTTCACGAAGACTTAAGAGGCTCAAGTCTTCATCCAAGCTCATTTAGGCTGTGGGGAAAAGTGAGCTTCCCAATGCAGTAGGAGTGTGGACCTCAACTGCCCCCTCCATGGGCAGTTTTCAAAAACAGCTGATTCCAGCTTTGCACAGTGGCAGTATCGTAGCCAATGAGGTTTATCTGAGGCGCCATTATTGCTAATTGAAAACTTTTCCCAATACTCCGAGTGATGACTTGCAATATAGTCGGCCCTGGCAATTTTAGATGATCTCTAGGGAGACTGAATTAAAAAATAAAAACAAAAAACAAACAGCTGATTCCTGCTTCAAGGTTACTAGGATTGCATTTAGAAATGCAGAGAAATGCAATCCTACTAGTCCGTCCCTGACCTCGGTTGTTTTTTTTTTTGTTTTTTGTTTTTTTTAGCAACAGGGTCTCACTACATTGACCAGCTGGTCTTGAACTCCTGGCCTCAAGCAACCCTCCCATATCAGCCTACCAAGTAGCTGGGACTACAGGCACCTACCACTATACTTGACTCAAACTACCTTTTAAATGATGTCCTTGTTTTTTTTTTTTTTTTTCTGAGACAGCGTTTTACTCTGTCACATAGGGTAGAATGTTGTGGTGTCATAGCTCACAGCAGCCTCAAACTCTTGGGCTTAAGCAGTCCTCTTGCCTCAGCCTCCCAAGTAGCTGGGACTGCAGGTGTGTGCCACAATGCCTGGCTAGTTTTTCTATTTTTAGTGGAGATGGGTGGTGTTTGCGCTGTTGCTCAGGGTGGTCTCAAACTCCTGAGCTCAAGCAATCCACCATCCTTGGCCTCCCAGAGTGTTTAGGATTACAGGTGTAAGACACCGCGCCCAGCTGATGTTCCTGATTAGGTCAGGCTCACCCAGAGTAATTGCCTCTCTGATTAACTCAAAGTCAACTCATTTGGCAACTTAAATATACACGCGTAATTCCCTCCCCTTTGCCGGGGAGTGTAGCCTAATTACAGGAATGTCCTCCATCATAGTCACAGGTCCCATGCACAGCCCAGGATAGGGGATTCAGAGGCACTTGTAATATGGAGTGGGTATCTTGGGAATCACCTTAGAATTACACCACCATAACATGATTCTAGGCTTCAGAGATTTGGTCATAAAGTTTGCCACTGGAAAGATGAGATTAATCCAAAATGATACCTTTTGATTTTTGTCTTTTTCACCTTGCAAAAAAAAATCCCATGAAAAACTTACCTAAGAACCTTGCCTTAATGCCATTACATTTGACAAATGGTAAAGAAATTTGCATTCCAATTCTGGTCTATCTAAATTTTCAACTCTTTCCAATTTAATTTGTGTAGATGAGAATAGTAAAGAAAAAAAATTTTTTTTTTTTTTTGGTTGCAGTTTGGCCGGGGCCGGGTTTGAACCTGCCACCCTCGGTATATGGGGCCGGCGCCTTACCGACTGAGCCACAGGCGCCACCATAAAGAAAAAAATTTAACATAGCAACTTTCTATGTTTGATAAAAATAAGCATTTCCAGACTGGGCAACAAAGTGAGACCCAGTCTCTTTAAAAAAGTAAATAAATAAAAACAATAAAGTAATTAAAAAATGTATATGTATTATATTATTTTCTTCATGATGAACACACACAAATGTGCACACACATACATGTACACACTCATTGTGCACATACATGCCCCTGGTGGAATTGGCTTATGGTTTTCTATTCTCCAAATGAGTGAGGGCTTTATCTGAGCATTTGAGAAAAAATGAAAGTAATCCTTTAAATTTGAATAGAATCCACACTTCTTGGAAGGAGGGGGAAATTGTGTGACAATCCTGTTGGCTCTTAAGGACAATGACTAACAGGAGGCTTTTGTGTGAAATGGACTGTCCAAACACCCAGTGACCACACGGGATTCAAGCTGTTCATACGGGAATGCACTGAAACTAAGCAGAATACTTTTCTGGGCTGGGAGCAATGAATCCTTGATGCATTATCTTCTAAAATATCTCTCCCTTCCACTACCTTCTCTCTATTGCTCCCATGCTGGTCTAAGCCACCATTGTCCTTTGCCTGAATGATAAAATTGCCTCCCTACACACTCCCTGTGTCCCTTTCCTGCAGAGAAGCCACAGTGATCACCTTCTTTCTTTTTTTCTCTTATTTTTTTCTGCAGACTCTGACAACATACAGTGTGATCACCTTCAAACGCAAACCTGATTCTGATCATACAGCTCCTTAGCTCACAACCCTTGTGTTGTGCTGTTTCCACCAGCACTAAGGCTGAGACCAAAAAAGTCTTAAGTTATCCTATATGGTGTTGTGTGATCTGTCCCTTCTGGTTACCCATGATTATCCTGCCTTCTCTTTCTTTCCTTCCCTCTCTGCAATCTGGGGAACTATTTTTTTTTTCAAGTTGTTCAAATGTACAATACTCCTTACCATAAATAGTCACAACTGTTTATGAACTTTCTTATGGCAAACACCTATGCAAACCTCAGACCTCAGCTAAAAATGCCACCTCCTCTGGGAAGCTTTCTTCATTCCTTCCTAGACTGGATTAAGTACCCAGGAGAGCAGGTGACATTTTCTAAAATAGGCATAGCATATTTTTTGTCCCACAGGCTATTCCAGGAGTCTATCTGCCCTCCTCTTAGATTTTTTTTCTAGGGGGAGGAAGGACTTGGTAACAACCTTTCTGGAAAAAATACAATGGAAATAATACTGCATGACTTCCAAGGCTGGTTCAGAAAAAGTAATATGGAAACTGGGCACAGTGGTGTATGTTTATAGTCCCAGCTCCTTGAGAGACTGAAGTTGGAGGATCACTTGAGTCCAGGAGTTCAAGGCTAGCTTGAGCAATGCAATGACAGCCCCATCTCTAAAAATAAAAAGGGGAAGAAAGACATAGTGATACGATTTTCATCTGACTAACTCACTCTCAGGTCAATTGTTCTTGGAACCTAGCTGCCATGTTGAGAGGAAGCTCAAGCTACATGGCAGGTGGGGGAGGCACATGTAGATATTCCAGGCAAGAGCTCCAAGAAAGGTCTCAGCCTATAGCCAGTAGGAAATGACAGACCTGTGCACGAACCAGCATTCAGATGATTCCAGCCCCCAGCCTTATGAGTCACCACAGCTGACACCAAAGGCAACGGGGATAAGCTACTTCTGCCAAATCTGCCCAAACTGGAGATTAGAGAGTGAAATAAATGTTGTTGTCGTCATCTGAAGCATCTAAGTCTTGGGCTGTTTTCTTATACCTTTTTTTGAAGTATTTGTTTACACTTGAAACTTCAAATCCGACTATTTGATTCATGTCTATCTGTCCCCAAAGAATGAAAGTTTTGAGGGTCGGGCAGTGCCTGTGGCTCAAGGAGAAGGGTGCTGGTCCCATATGTCGGAGGTGGTGGATTCAAACCTAGCCCTGGCCAAAAACCAAAAAAAGAAAGTTTTGAGGGTCAAGTTCATATTAGTTTTCACCATTCTATTTCCAATGCCTAGCACAGTGCCTGGTAAACAAAGCACTCAATTCTAATTTATTCTTAACTTTGGCCAGGCCTGGTGGTTCATGCCTGTAATCCTAGCACTTTGAGAGGCTGAGGTGGGTGGATTACTTGATCTCAGGAGTTCAAGACCAGCCTGAGCAAGAGTGAGACCCCATCTCTACTAAAAATAGAAAAACTAGCTGGGCATAGGGGTGGGTGTCTGCAGTCCAAGCTACTCAAGAGGCTGAGGCAAGAGGATCGCTTGAACCCAAAAACTTGAGGTTGCTGTGAGCTATGATGACACCAAGGGACTCTAGCCTAAGGCAAAAGAATGAAACTCTAAAATAACAATTATTTTCAACTTTTCTGCACCTTTTCATATATGTGCTTGGGACCAGGAAACCACCAGCCCTACTCAGGCAATGGTGCAGGAAGTTCTGTACCAATAGAGTATAGTTTGCTTGGTAGAAAATCCTTTAAGAAAAGGTTCAAAGGGGCCAAGTCTAATGGCTTGCAATTTGGGTGCTTAGATTTCATCATAAGAAATAGAAAGGCCTTGGAGATTTGGAAGCAGTGGTGGAATGATGTGAGTTCTTGAAAATACCAAAGCTGGGAAAACTGGGTAGGAGGCTCCTGACCTGGTCCAGTTGGGAAGAAATGGGGTCAAAGATTAGGAAGTAAAGATAGAAGGAGTGGGACTAAGTTAAAGGCCATTTAGCAAAAATTCATTGCACAGGGGCCTGTTTTGGGGTGATGTGTGCGCACATTCTAATTGTAACATCAACTCCCTAAGCAGAGATCCACAAACTTTCGCCATAAAAGCCAGATGGTAAATACATCAGGCTCTGCAGGTCTTTGGGTCATTTACAGCTACTCACTTTACCTCCTGTAGTGCAAAAACGCCAGAACGGGCGTGTCTGTGTGCCAATAAAACTTTATTTAGGAATGCTGAAATGTGGATTACATAGAATTTTCGCGCGTCACGAAATATTGTTCTCCTTTGGATTTTTCCCTCAACTATGTAAACATGTAAAAATCCATTCTGAGCTTGAGTGTCCGGGCAAAAGCAACTGGTAGGCTTCGGTTTGCTCACCACCCTCGACACATAAATCCTTAGTTATGATACCAATTGGGAAGCTAAGGAGTCCCTCAAATAGCTTCGCCCGGTTCTCTGACGTCATTGGGACTCACCCACAGGGGCGGGCCATACGCATGCGCGGTCAGCCCTCGGGCGGGGGCGGGGCGGGCTGCAGCTCGAACTTCCAACATGGCGCACGCTGGCTGCGGCGGCGGCGGCGGCGGCGGCCCCACGGGCCGGGGGCTGAGCGGCGCCCGCTGGGGTCGCTCGGGCTCCGCTGGCCACGAGAAGCTGCCAGTGCACGTGAGTGGCGTCCCCGCCTTCCATTGAGGACCCAGTCCTCTGGCCCCCGCGGGCGGGTGCCCCTCGCCCGAGCCCCGCCCGGCCCCGCCTTGGCCTCTGCTTTACGCGGCCCTGGACCCCCCACCTCTCACCTCCATCCTCCCAGGGCCCGGCCTGTCCCCCTTCCGGTCACAGATCCCAGCACGCCCTCCCACCCCCTCGGTCCGGGACTCCTGGCCCACCCGCACCCTGCCCCTCCCCTCAGGTGGAGGACGCCCTCACCTACCTGGACCAGGTGAAGATCCGCTTTGGCAGCGATCCTGCGACCTACAACGGTTTCCTGGAGATCATGAAGGAGTTCAAAAGCCAGAGGTACCTGCGGGTCCCCTCCCGTCTACTGGGGGCCCTCCTGGGCCGGGAAACTGGCAGAGCGGATCCCCCTTCCTAGCTATTCCCTCCCATCCCAGCCCGGTGACCTTGCGCAGGTTGTAGGAACCTCAGCTCCGTCTAAAAAAAGGGCAGGGGGAAGAGTAGTATTCCCCACCTTGTTGATCTGTCCTGAGGATTTCTGGAAGGAGGGCAGGAATGGGGAAGGCTGAGGGGAGGCCAGTGCACACGCAGAATCAGATCCTACTTTGATTTAAAATGTTGATTTTTAAATAAACCTTGCTTGTGAAAGATTTGGGGGGACTCGTTGTGCTTTTTCTCCCCTGAGTACTGCATCAAAATGTTGTCTTGATGATTGAGTTTTTTGGCACCCTCTCCCCTTGAATCTTGACTCCAAGATGCTTTACTCAGCTGAGTCTGCTTCCAGGCCTGCTTGGAAGTAAGAAGCACAAAATGCTTAGTAAGGGACCTGGCATGTAGAAAGCATTTAAAACACATGAGCCATATTTGTACACAGAATCAGGAGGGTTAGAGATAGATGGGAAAGAGGATCATGCCCTTGTTGTTTTGTTGTTGTTTGTTTTTTTACAGGAAGTTCACTGGGGCTTGGAGCCGAGCCAGTAAAACCCACCTTGGTGGCAGAAGTGGGACTAGAATTCAGACCTTTTGACTCTTAGATTCTTGCAGGTCACATCCAACCATGCTACCGCTCCCTCTTAGGAATGGTGTTAGGGCGGGCCTGATTTCCTTCTACAAGTGCAGGACTAAGGCTTGGGTCATACCTACAGCCAGGAGGGAGACTGTTCTCACATTCTAATGCATTTCTCTGCACTTGACAGGCCTTTGGTATTTATGCTTTGCAATCACTTGCTCAGATCAAAACCTGTGTCATAGTCACCCCTAATTCATACAAAATGAGATAATTTATCACATCACTTAAAGCAGCAGTCCCCAACCTTTTTGGCACTTGAAACAAGTTATAAGGAAGATAGTTTTCCACAGACCCAGGGGGAGAGGGGATAGTTTTGATATGAGTCTGCAAGCAATTGATTTATTATGGTCTCTGTGCAGTCAAACCTCTCTGCTAATGATAAGTATTTGCAGCCATTTCCTAGTGCTAACATCACCCCCTCAAATCATCAGGCATTTGCTTCTCATAGGAACATGCAACCTAGATCCCTTGCACATGCAGTTTACAGTAGGGTTCAGTTCCTATGAGAATCTAATGCTACCACTGATCAGATAGGCAGAGCTCAGATGGTGATGCAAGTGATGAGTAGTGGCTGTAAATACAGAGGAAGCTTCAGTTGCTTGTTGTCCCCTCCACCTCCTGCTACGTGGGCCACTTCCTAACAGACCACAGACTAGTACCAGCCTTCGACCTAGGGGGTGGAAACTGCAGACTTAGAGCACTTTGGCTTCCTGCTACATCTTGGAGTCCAGGCCTTGCAGGTGGCTCTCCCGACATTTTCAGAATCGAGTGTGCTTGCACGTGCTTGGAGTGTTCTGGAGAGCTGTACTGGGTAAAAATTCTCTGGTTCTCATCAGGAGGGTACTGAGAGCTCAGGCCTAGTCACTCTGGAAGTAGATCATTGTCTACAGGTGGTATCACAAGGGTCCTATTTTAGGTTGTTTCATTGTCAGTTGAGAAGTTTGTTATGTGACAATATCAAGAGAGTTGGGATTAGATTTTGTTTTTAATTTGCTCTTTAAGACACTTTGCCCACTTGCATTCCTCTTTCTTCTAGCATTGATACTCCCGGAGTCATCAGACGTGTGTCACAGCTGTTCCATGAGCACCCCGACCTCATTGTTGGATTCAATGCTTTCCTTCCCCTTGGATACAGAATAGACATTCCCAAGAATGGCAAATTAAACATACAATCACCTCTGACGAGCCAGGTATGCTGCTTCAGTGGTTCAGGTGATCTCAGCATTAACACAGCACACCCTGCTACTCAGGTTGGGCCACGTGTCTACTTTATGTCATTGCTGGAAAGCCACTTACAATCCATTCTTTATCTAGATACGCTAATTGCTTCTAGCACAAATCAAAATAGATTGAAACATCTACACAGGCAGCCTCTGCTGCCCAGTTGATATGTTTGGAATGCTCCAGGGGTGTCCAATCTGTGTCCCACGGGCTGCACGCTGTTTTTTGGGGTATTTTTTTTTTTTTTTTTTTTTTTTTTTTTTGAGACAGTCTCACTATGTCACCCTCGGTAGAGTGCCATGGCATCACAGCTCACAGCAACCTCAAACTCTTGGGCTTAAACAATTCTCTTGCCTCAGCCTCCTGAGTAGCTGAGACTATAGGCACCTGCCACAACGCCTGGCTATTTGTTGTCGTTGTAGTCGTCATTGTTGTTTGGCAGGCCCGGGCCAGATTCGAACCCCCCAGCTCTGGTGTCTGTGGCCAGTGCCCTAGCCACGGAGCTACAGGCGCTGAGCTGCATGCTATTTTTATAAGGACTATTTTTTGCTTATCTGTGGTGTTAGATACCATGAAAAGTATGCATGGACCTCTTTTTTGCTAATCAGCTTTCGTTAGTGTTTGTGTTTTACTATGTGGCCCAAGGCAACTCTTATTCTTCTAATATGCAGCAGAAAAGAAAAAAAGCTGGACACCCTTGGCAAGAGTGGGGAGGCATCATCCTGACATAGAATTTTATAAGACAAAATGGCTATATCACCAGTTGCTGAGGTCTTGGCTGAGGCTTTCTCAGGGAGTGTACCAGGCAGGCTTACCCTTGTACTTGGGCATCAGTCTGCATTTGATAGCTCTCAGTACCACCAGTGAAATAAAGGGGTTAAGATTCATGTGTGAATGGCCATTTTTATTGTTTCATTGAATTGTTGGTAGGGTCCTTGGCTTGGCTGAAGCTCATGGCTTTGGTTCTTTCTCACATGATAGGTTGCTGCCTCATCAGTCTCTGTACTCTTGTTTGTGTTCACCAGACCTCTGAGAAAAAGATGGCTTATTTGAACTTTCTTTTTATAAGCTAACCATTTTCTTTTTCTCCCCCTTATCACTGTTGCCATTTAGGGCCTAACTCTTTGCTCTGGGGGGCTGCCCAGTACATTGTGGAATGTTTAGCAACATCCCTGGCCTCTGTCCCCCAGACTGTCATCCAGTTGTGACAGCCAAAATCATCTCCAGACGTTGCTAGATGTCCTCTAGGGCAAAATTTCCTGTTACAAACCTCTGGTATAAGGCCAGGCCTGGTGGCTCACACTTGGAATCTTAGCACTCTGGGAGGCCAAGGCAGATAGATTGCTTGAGCTCAGGAGTTTGAGACCAGCCTGAACAAGAGAGAGATCCCATCTCTAAAAATAGCAGGGTATTGTGGGGTGGCTCCTATAATCCCAGCTACTTAGGAGGCTGAGGCAAGAGGATCATTTGAGCCTAAGAATTTGAAGTTGCTGTGAGCTATGATGACATGGCACTCTACTGAGGGTGACAAAATGAGACGGTCTGAAAAAAAAAAAAAAAAAAACCAACCACTCTGGTATAGGCGAACCAGCCCTCCCAACCTCCTTCTGTTCTTCCCTTGACAGTTTGAGCAGGGATGTAAAAATCTATGGCTGGGGGCAGCACCTGGGCTCAAAGGAGTAGGACACCAGCCCCATATACTGGAGGTGGTGGGTTCAAACTGCCCTGGCCAGTTGGGAGCACTTTGTAGGTCTCTCCTTTGACAGTGTAGATTGCAGGGTGTCAGATCAATAAGGGCAGTGATTTTCAACTGGTGTGCCATGAAAAATTTTAAAGATCATTAAATTATTTTTAAAAGCAAAGCACAATAAGTATATTCTTTTTTTAACTTTTTTTTTGATCAATATAATTTAAGTATGCTGCAGAACTTTATAAGTCAAGTGTACCATGAGATAAAAAATGTTGAAAATGCTGAATTAGGGAGTCATGATTTGGAAAGAGAACAGCAAAAGGTAATGTGGCAGTGTCTGGTCCCTCCCTGAGAGTGGCTTGTGTGAAAATTCTGTTTTTTCTCTGTGTAAGATAAGCTATGCCATCAGCGTGTTGTCTCATTAAAGCCATCTCAGTTTTAAAAGGAAACTTGGAAGCACTTGGCTGTGGAATTTGGAAGAGCTTCCATTTCACATTTGCAAATGGAGCTCCAGAGTCCAGATGTATGCCTTTTGCCCCCAAATCATAAAAACCTTAGCAAAATTAATCTCTGGTGGCTCACACCTGTTTAGTCCTAGCACTGTGGGAGGCCAAAGCAAGTGGATTCCCTGAGCTCAGAGTTTTTGAGACCATCTGAGCCAGAGTGAGAACCAATCTCTACCCAAAAAAAGCTGGGCGTTGTGGCAGGCACCTGTAGTCCCAGCTACTTGGGAGGCAAAGGGCAAGAGAATGGCTAAAGGAAGAAAAGAAAAAGAAACAAAAAAACTTCAAACTAGGATGAGTGAAAGCCAGTTGAAATTGAAAGCAAAATTTAAAAAAAAATTAATCTCTGGAACAGTCATGGCTATTGGGGGGAAACCAAGTTCATTTGCAACAGCAAGCAGCATCTGCCAGAGCACTTTGTAGACTTGGAACACTGTGTAAAAGCTGTGTATAAACACTGGGCGTGTTACCATCACTCACTAAAAAAGAGCCCGAGTCAGAAGGTATAAATTGTGCCCTCTGCATGTGGAAATTGCCTTTCAGCAATCCCTGACCGTGGGAGGAACTCGGCTTTCAGGGCTGGATTTTGACAGGAACCACACTGGGGTTGTATTTGGAGTTGGCTCTTCCTTTAAATAGCCACAGGGTCCCTGCTATTCCCTAGCACAGTGTATTGCTGGCAATCTTGTTTCCCTCTAGGTGGCTTAGGTGACAGTGACTTGGAGAAAGGCTCGACAAGAACTTTCATTTAATAGCTACTCAACAGGGCTCCATAGTTTTGCTTTAGCCCCAAAGCAGCCATTTCTGGGGCTGCCTCCCACAGCAGAGGAGGTTCGTAGCCTTCAGGTCACCAGCAAGGCCATTCACTTTCCCTTAGTATTGATGGTCATCAGGCTTCCAGGCCTCCTGTCCGCAGTCTGGGCTGCTGTTTGTGTGGCTTCAAGACAGGCACACGTGAGATACAAGCTATACTTTCAGCTTCCAAGGGTTTTTTTTGAGAGGACATAGTAGCCTAAAAACCTCATAGGGCTCTTCACACACAAATGCCCTGGTGATTTCTTTCCTTATTGGTCTTTCTGGATTCACTGTTGTAAAACAGTGCTCCCCAACATTTTTGGCACCAGGGATCGATTTCATGCATAACAATTTTTCCACAGATGAGGGTGGCAGTGCGGGGATTGGGACAGGAGGCAGAGCTCAGGCAGTGATGTCAATGATGGAGAATGGCTATAAATATCGATGAAGCTTCGTGGTTGCTCACCTGCTGCTCACCTGCCCTACAGTTCTGTTCCTAACAGGCCATGGACTAGAATGGAACCTTTTTGGGCACCAGGGACACATTTCATGGAAGATGATTTTTTCATGGGGCTTAGCGGAAAAGGAATGGAACAGGTGGTGAAGCTCAGGCAGTGGTGCTATGCAGCCCAATTCCTATCAGGCCGTGGCTGGTACCAGTTTGCAGCCCAGGGCTGGGGACTGCAGTTTTAAAGTATGGGTTTTTTTTCTTTTTTTTTTTTTCTCCCTCTTTTTGCTTTTTATTTGCAGCATAGTTAGACAACCATAAAGTGCATTTTTTGCCCTTTATGGTTGTCTAACTTTTTTACCCCCTATTTTTCATTTCACCTGAAGCCTGCCAACTACAGACAGAGAAGGAGAGGCTCTTAGGTACCGAGGAAGGTAAATGAGAAGCCCAGCCTTTGTGGAACCTTTGATGTGGAGGGTCTTGACCTTAGCACTGCTACCATTTGGCGGCTGGGTCATTCTTCATGGTGGAGCTATCCTGTATACTGCACTGCAGGTGTCAAGCAGCATCCCTGGCCTCCACCCACCAAATGCCAGTAGCACCCCTTCCCCAGAAGTGACAACAAAAGTGTCTCCCACTGTTGCCAGGGAATCCCCCCAGTTGAGAGTACAGGTAAAAAGGGGAAGACAGACATGTCACAACATGTGTTCCTAGGAGAGAGCCAGGGAGCTTGGAGAAAACATCCTCTTGCTGGGACCTGCTGAGTCACTATCATTTCAGATCTGGTAGTTTGGGTCATAACGGCATCTGTGCAGGGAGCCCCCATTCATTCTCATACCACCTGGGTTAAGAGATAGCAAAATAGTTAGGAAGAGAAGTTAAAAATCATTATTTCCTTCCCTCGCAGACAGTGATTCCTTAAGGTGAAGTCTTGTTTTTGACTGTGTCTACCTTCTAAAACATTGCTGGGGAGCAACACAGCAGGAGCCAGGAATTGGATGTCAGTAGGAAAGTAGCTTTTCTTAGTTCTCCTCTTCAGGGCAGAGCCTGCCTGCTGAGACACTAGAGGCATCCTGCATAGAGGCAGAGAGAAGCCCTTAAGGTGCAGTTCATGATGTAAGTGGCCTCTGTAGGTACAAAGGGAGGCACCTCCAACCCCTGCCCTCGACACACACTGTGCTACTCTCTGGGGGAGGCCCAGCCAGTTCCCAGATTGACTCTCATGTTTGTGTCTTATTTGCTTATGGAGTAGGCAGTGTCTTTAGAAGGTAGGCCCTGGGTCTATTCAGAGAACCAGTTCTTAGGGTGCCTGTGCAATTAAAGTGGGGACAGATAAGGAACACATGCGCAGATGCTGACTATGTAAGGGGTTTTAGTGCTGTGACCCACGGACAGCAGGGCCAGGCGTAGGTATGGAGAGATGCCCTGGGCAGGGCCTGGGTCTGGAATTGGGTCTGAGGCCTGGAGTGGGAGACGGTGGGTGTGCTTAAGGAATAGCCAGAGGCCAGTGGGACTGGTAGATGAAGGAGAGAAGGTTGTGGGACAGAGCCAGTGACTTGGGAACTCGTGGAGGGTTGTGGCTTGCAACTCTGCTGCTATGCTGTAATGGCTGAGGTATCAGAGGAGATCCCTGGGAGTCCAGGGTTGGTTGGGTGCTGGGCGATCTGGGCAGTGATGGGGGTGGGGCATCAGTGAGAAACTGAGAGTGTGGGGTGATTCCAGGGTGCCTGAGGTGAGGCTTGGGAGGCAGTTGGGGCTGTGCTGTGTGTCTAAGGTGCTGTTCAAGGCTTCTCTTCAGTATATAGGTGGAGGCACCCTCACCATGGTGTGGAGGGAATTTCTAACTGCCTGGACATGGCCACTCAGCAGCATGGGAGGAAGGGTGTGCAGGCCAAAAAAGGAACAGGCTTGTTCCCGGAATTTTTAGAGCAGGGTGGGCAAATTGTGGCCCATGGGCCAAAGCCAGCTGGCTTTGTATGGTTGGTGATTTTTTTTTTTTTGAGACAGTCTCACTATATAGCCCTGGGTAGAGTGTGGTGATGTGAGCTCACCATAGCCTCAAACACCTGGGCTTAAGCAATTCTCTTGCCTTAGCCTCCCAAGTAGCTGGGACTACAGTGTCCACTATAACGCCTGGCTACTTTTTGGTCGCAGTTATCATTGTTGTTTAGTTGGCCTGGACCGGGCTCAAACCTGCCAGCCTTGGTGTATGTGGCTGGCACCCTACTCACTAAGCTATGGCACAGAGCCGTGGTTGGTGATTTTTACATTTTTAAAGGATTACATGGCTCAGTGCCCGTAGCACAGTGGTTGTGGCGCCGACCACATACACCGAGGGTGGTGGATTCGAACCTGGCCCCAGCAAACTAAACAATGACAACTGCAATTAAAATATGGCTTGGTGCCTCTGGTCCCAGCTACATGGGAGACTGAGGCAACAGAATCGCTTAATCCCAGGCATTTGAGGTTGCTGTGAGCTGTGATGTTACAGCACTTTACAGAGGGTGACATAGAGAGACTCTGTCTCAAAAAAAAAAAAGACAAGAAAAGGATTATGTTTGAATGTTTTTTTTTTTAAATGATAGTAGTCAGGGGTGGTGCCTGTGGCTCAAGGAGTAGGGCCCATATGCCGGAGGTGGTGGGTTCAAACCCAGCCCCGGCCAAAAACCGCAAAAAAAAAAAAAAAAAAAAAAAATGATAGTAGTCATATAATGTAAAATTCAACATCATAGTTTAGACTGATTTTTAGTATATTCACAATATTGTGCAACCATCGTCATTAATTCCAGAACATTTCCATCACCCTAGAACAGGGGTCCTCAAACTTTTTAAACGGGACCAGTTCACTGTCCTCAGACTGTTGGAGGGCCAGACTATAGTTGAAAAAAAAAAAAACTATGAACAAATTCCTATGCACACTGCACATATCTTATTTTGAAGTAAAAAACCAAAACGGAAACAAATATAATCACAATCACATGGCCTCATGTGGCCCGTGGGCTGTAGTTTGAGGACCCCTGCCCTAGAAATGAAATCTTCTCCTTATTCTCCCCCTCACCCCCAATCCCTGGCAACCACCAGTCTGCTTTCTGTTTCTGTGGATTTGCCTGTTGTGGACGTTTCATATCTGTGCAGTCACATACTGTGTGGCCTTTTGTGTCTGGCTTCTTGCACTCAACATCATGGTTTTGGGGTTCATCCACATTGTAGCATGGATCAGAGCTTCATTCCTTTTTGTGATTAATACCGCATTGTGTAGATGGACCACATTCTATTTGTTTATTCATCTACTGATACGGATGTTTAGATGTTTGCCTTGTTTCTGCCTTTTTGGCTAATGGTGAATAGTGCTGCTGCAAAACATTCATGTAGAAAGATTTATTTGAGCACCTGTTTTCATTCTTTTGGTTATATACCTAGGAGTGGAATTATTGGATCCTATGGTAATTGTGTTAAATTTGTTGACACAAGATTTTTCCACAACTGTATAGTCACTATCTGGCCCTTTTTTCCAAGCTCAGGGCATCTGAGGCAGCCTTTGGGGGCTTGAAAATGCCTCCTTTGGCAAGGAGCTTGCAGTGGGTCCATGGCCTCTGAAGAAACCCTTAGTTTCAAGGCCACTTCCCTTCCACACTCCCAGCTGGCTCCTGCTGTCAAACCTATGCACCATGAAGGAACACAAACACTTACCATGTAGCGTGAGCAGATGGGCAAGAGCATCCTCAGAGAGGAGAAAGGGTGTTTAGAATTGTGGCTGCTCTGGGTCTTGTGGTTCTCTGTGTGCCTTGGCTCAGACTTTCTAGAGTTGTCTCTGTACCTACTTTTCTGTGTCTCCTGTCAAAGTTCGTGTGTTGAAGCTGTGACACCCCCGCCCCCCCCACTACCTCAGAGTGTGACTATATATTTGGAGGTATGGTCTTCAAGGAGGTCGTTAAGGTAAATGAGGCCCTCGTCCACTCTGACGGGAGTCCTTACAAGAAGAGGAGATTGGGACACACACACCAGGGATGCACTTGCACAGAAAGATGACCACGTAAGGACATAGCAAGAAGGTGGCCATCTGCAAGCCAGGGAGAAAGGCCTTAGAACTTGATCTTGGACTCTTAGCCTCCAGAACTGTGAGAAAAAATAATTTCTGTTGTATGAGCCACTCAGTTTGGAGGACCGATAACACCCACCCACATGATGGCTCATGAGACACTGATCAGCATGCTCTCGGTGTAGCTTGCCAGAGACTTTTGTTGTGGTGACAGTTCTGCAGTTGTGGGCAGCAGTGCGTCTGGCCTTCCCCATCTTGGTGGATTCTTCCAATCAATGACTGAGACGGAACAGAAACAGTAGAGAAAGCCTTTGTTTTCCCATCTGTTGCCTGATGATCCCGAGCAACGGACAAAGCCTGCCCACACTGTTCTGGGCACAGTGGGTACAGTTCTGGACAAAATAAAACCCCTGCCCTGTGAAGTTTGCCATCTAGTCAGGATGGAGAGATAATAAAATGAGTCAAATATATTACATGTGGGGAGGTGACAGGTGCCATGGAAAAAAATGCAGGAGTCCTGGGAGACAGGGTGATTTTACTTCAGTGCAAGATGGTTCTAGAAGCTTCACTGAGAAGTTATTGTGCTGGTAAAGACCTGTAGCTGAGCTGAAGTGACCCTGACTTGCTCAAGAACCTGCCTCTGTGGGCTGGGAACATGAAGCATAATTCCAGTTTAGAAATAGAGCATCACCTCCGGGGGGGTGGTCCTGTTCCCCCACGAATTAGGATTCAATGTACATTCTACATGTTGGTAGGAAAGTACACAAATGAGGGCATGCTTGGTGGGTGGTCAGGGCAAGGCTCTTTCCTCTCATGTGACTGTTGTACCTTGTTCTGATTGCTCTGGGGGTTGTTAGTGAAAGTCTCATTTCTTGGCGTGGCACCTGTTAGCTCAGCAGCCAGGCCACCAGCCACATACACCAGAGCTAGTGGGTTCAAACCCAGCCCAGGCCTGCCAAACCACTATGACAACCACAACCAAAAAATAACCATGCGTTGTGGTGAACGCTTAAGCCCAAGAGTTTGAGGTCACTGTGAGCTGTGACGCCACGGCACTCTACCTAGGGTGACATAATGAAACTCTGTCTCAAAAAAAAAGAAAAAGGAAAGAAAGTCCCCTTTCTTGGGAATCCCTGAAATCCCCAGCTACCTCCAGGGCTCCATTCCCCCCACCCCCTTTTCTTTGCCTTTCTCTCTTTTTTCTATTTTTGAGACAGTCTCACTCTGTTGCCCAGGCTAGAGTGCCTTGATGTCAGCCTAGCTCAGAGCTACCTCAGAGTCTTCGGCTCAAGTGATCCTTCTGCCTCAGCCTCCTGATTAGCTGGGACTAGAGGTGCCCACCACAATGCCTGGATAATTTTTCTATTTTTAGTAGACACAGGGTCTCACTCTTGCTCAAGCTAGTCTTGAACTCTTGAGCTCAGGTGATCCTCCCGCCTTGGCCTCCTAGAATATTAGGATTAGGTATGAGCCACTGCACCCGGCCAGGGCCTCATTTGTATAAAATCCTGACTTTCCCATCACTGCTAACAGCAGATGGTTGATTTCCCACCTGAAAACAATCTTGCTGAAATGGGATCACAGAAGGTGTGGGGAGTCTCTTTTTACATATTTGGCTCTGTCAAGGATTAAACATCTACTCTTTGTAAATTTCTCCCAAATGCTCATTTTTCAAAATACAAAATGCTCGTTGAACTCACATGTTCTTGGTATAGATTGGAAAGGATCAGGTGGAGGTCAGTTAATGAGACGCAGGAACTTGCATAGGCTGGGACATGAAGGGAGGAGCTGTTGACGTGTGCTGGGTGTGCCCTGCCCCACCTGTCCCCTCCCTCTGGGCTCTCTCCCTAACCTTTCTCTGCATCTAATAAAACTTGGCTCTTAGCTCCACGCTGGATTCTGTCTGCTCTTCTGCAGACAGTGGCTGGGCCTGGTGTTTTTTACAATCTGTTCTTGGCATGTTGTATCCCCCCACCCCCACAGTAACTCTTTGTCACATTGTTGTCAGGAAAATTCACACAACCATGGTGACTGTGTGGAGGACTTTAAGCAACAGGTGCCATATAAGGAAGACAAACCCCAGGTGCCCTTGGAGTCAGATTCCGTGGAATTCAACAACGCCATCAGCTATGTGAATAAGATTAAGACCCGATTCCTAGACCACCCGGAAATCTATAGGTCATTCTTGGAGATACTGCACACATATCAGGTAAGAGAACGCAGGTCACACTTCTTGGTGGGTTTTTGTGGCATCATCCAGTATTGAGCATGGAAGATACTCAGATTTTTTTGTCTGAATTCATGAACTCCTATAAAATTCTGATTAGTGGTGTTTTGGAGGTTTTTGGCATTGATTTTTTTTTTTTTTTTACTCTAGTGAAATATACATAAAATTTAACATTTTAACCATTTTTAAGTGTACAGTTCAGTGACATCTCCAGAACTCTTCACCTTGTAAAACTGAAACTCATTCTCCATTGAACACTCTCTCCCCATCCTCCCTCCTTCCAACCTCAGCATTCACCATTCTACTGTCTATCTCTGTGAATTTAAGAACTCTGGGAACCTCTCGTAAATGGAATCATACAGTATTTGTCCTTTTATGTTATTTTACTTAGCAGAATGTCTTCCGGGTTCATCTGTGTCATAGCATGTACCAGAATTTCTTTCCTTTTTTTTGTTTTCTTGGAGACAGAGTCTCACTTTGTTGCCCTCGGTAGAGTGCTGTGGTGTCACAGTTCACAGCAACCTCAAACTCTTGGTCTCAAGCAGTCCTCTTGCCTCAGCCTCCCGAGTAGCTGGGACTATAGGTGTCCGCCACAACACGTGGCTATTTTTACAGATGGGGATCTCGCTCTTGCTCAGGCTGGTCTTGAACTTGGGACCTTAAGCAGTATATCCACCTGAGCCTCCCAGAGTGCTAGGATTACAGGCATGAGCCTCCGCACCCAGCTTGGTTTAGTTTTAATTTTAACTTGTTCTTTGATGTACCTCTGCACCCAAGAACTACTAGCATGCATTAGGGGAATTTAAAAAGTACTAGCCATTGCACCTGCCTATACCTCTATTTTTTTAAGCAGCAAGACCCACTTTTTTTTTTTTACTGTTTTTGGCCAGGCCTGGGTTTGAACCTGCCTCCTCCAGTATATGGGGCCAGCGCCATACGCCTTTGAGCCACAGGCACCACCCAGGACCCACTTTGTAAAGTGAAATCTGAGCAGATACAGTGGCTCCTGCCTATAATCCTAGCACTTTGGGAGGCTGAGGTGGGAGGATTGCTTGAGGCCAGGAGTTGGAGATCAGCCGGGGCAGCATAGCAAGACCACCAGCCCCCCCATCTCTACAAAAAAATTTTTTAAATTAGCCAGGCATGCTGGTATGCACCTGTAGTCCCAGCTACTCTGGAGGCTGAGGCAGGAAAATCACTTGAACCCCTGAGTTTGAGGTTGCAGAGTGCTTTGATGATGCCACTGCACTCTAGCCCAGGCTAGAGTGAGACCCTGTCTCTAAAAATAGAGGAAATCTGCACAACCTTAATATGTCAAGTAAAGAAGTAGGATTCTTTTTAGCATCAGCGTTTAAGATCAGATTAGTGGCATTTGGTCCTCGTGCACAGTCAGCGAAGCCACTTTGGTGGACTGTTTGTAGTCCATAGTGTGGGTGTCATGTGTAAGCCCTGTTAGCCTCAGCACCTGACATCTTTGGGGTGCTGGTATAGCCTTTAAATTGATTGTTAGTGGCAGTTGTGAACATTTAATGTGGGTGGAGGGGTGATGCTTGTGATTATGTAGTGTGGATCCCTCCCAGCCTTCATGGTGTCATCACATGTAGGGCTGGAAGGATCATGAGAGCTGTGCAGTGGCTCTGTTCCCGTAGAGGGGGAGGAAAAGACCAGGGAAGTTAGAGACTTACTTTACCAGGGTCACAATGATGGGCTGCCATGGACAGTTCTGCTGGAGCACTCATTTTGAACACATAAATCTGAGCACACTACATATACTAGACAACAATCTGAGTATGGTGCAAATTTCATATTAGTTTAATGAACTGTTTAAAAGAAAGTGGGGAATGGGACAGCACGGTGTCCCCTAATCCGAACTACTAGTAGTTGGTTGAAAATGCAGATGGCTTGGGCCTCCACCTGGGGCTGCCTTTCCTCAGGGCCTGCCTGCCTGCGTTTTCAGCAAGCCCCTTGGCAACTCCAATCTCAAACACAAATGCAAAGGTGATTTTAAAATACTTAAAAAAAAAGACTTTGCCCAGGATAATATTGTAAACAATCCTCAAAGCTAAAGCCTAAAGTGTCCACGTACTAATTACCAGGTAGACATCCTAAGAATTGGAAATGCCATGTTCCCAACTGGCTATTTATTCAGAGTGGCACCATCTGCCTATTTGGAAATAAGACAACTCGTTTTTATATAGTACGTTAAGTTTTCAGGCACTTTTACCTTGTCTGTTTGAGCATCTCCAGGATACTTTGGTGAAGGTGAGGCAGGACTGTGTGGTTATTAACAAGTCTACTAATGGTCTCATGGCTTATGAGTGGGTGAACCAGGATTTGAACCCGGGCTTTCTGCCTCCTTGCTTAACACTTCATGTGTTTCAGCTCAAAACAGCAATCACTTCTTCTCTATGAAACTTAATTGGTGCCATTTCTTGAGGAGAAGCAGGAAATCTGAATTATTGAATTATCCTGGTTTTAGAACATTGGTTCAGAGTTTTCTAAGATACCATTAGAATCAAACCAAGCAGCTCTCAGGTACGTTTGATTGTACATAACTGTATTTTTCCATCTCCGTGGGGCCTCCCTTCAGACCTTCCCTCTGCTGTCTAGAGCCCTTTTCTTCACCTCCCTGATCCTTGGTGTTCTTATCCATAAAATGGCCGTGAAGCTGGTGGTACTAACCACCTCCCAGGTTGAGTGAAGTTAACTGAGGCAACTGATTCTAGCACAAGGCCTGCTTCCAGTCAACTCTGGGCAACTGCCACCCATTATACAACCTTATACATATGTCCCCTGTGTGCTTATATGAGCACAGTCCTGCCCTAACACAGTTGTGCCCCTAAACATGACCTCGCCCTGCACAATTGTCATCAAACTGCAGGGCTTGTAGGAAACCAGATGAGAGCACAACACTTAGAAACTTCCCCAGGATGCCTAAAAAATATATAGATACCTGCTCAAAATAGTTGTGCTATTGTATGCTATTGTTAAGTAGCTAAGAATTACATGAATACTGCAGCGAATGCCATATTGATCTTGGAAAAGACTGAGGTTCTCTTGTGGATGTGGGCATGGGTAGGTGGAAGCCTGTGAGTTACTGTGAAAGGCTGAGAGGAAGTTGTCTGAAATTAGAAGGGATGTTGTAACCCCAGATAGGAACAAGGGTGGTTCCTAGCACCAGGGGGCACTGGTGGAGCTAGTAGATGTGGGTGGGGGTGCAGGCAGATGTGATTTTGTGGCTCGGGTCTGCGGGGGCAGTTTGCTACATTCACCCCGTGTTTCTCCTGGACAAAATAGTGCTTAAGCAAACACAGAATTCGCATCATGCTCTTATTGTTCCCTAGTACGTTTATCATGTTCAAACAGATTTGTGTGTTCAAAAGAAGTGCTAAAGCAAAACTGTCTTTGCAGGAAAAATTTCCAGAAAATGTGTTCCTAAGTTGAGGGTGTGCCACTCATTAACAGATCGGTAAATTGTCCTCTGAAAGGCTGCACCAATTTTCCTTTCTGCTGCCGTGTCTGAGAGGACCTGTTCCCACATACTCATCAAAAGCCCCCAGCCCTTTCCATCTGTCAGTCTGATGAGCAAAAGATGTCTGTATCACTTTTGTAAATTGCTTTTCTTAAAGTATCAGTAAATTTGGTTATTGTTTTAAAACTCTGTGTACAGGTCATTTCTACTTACTCTCTGAACTGAATGGCCTTTGCTTGTTTTTTTAATGTGGTTTTGAAGTGTATCAGTAACTTTTGAAATGATGGTTGTTATTTTTTTTCCCTCCTGTTTATAGGAGGTACAAGGCCGGGATTTAAAATTTGCTTCCCTTCCCAAAGGCTACAGCCGGCCGGATGGGGAGGGACTACCAGTGGTGACTCATTCTACTCTGTTGCTGTGGAGTAGGAGTATTGAAAGCCATGCTGTGCATTCTGGCAGGGCCCCAGCACCACTGCCTCTTACACTGTGATATATAATCTTGCATTTAAAGTTGATAGGGATGTATTCCTAACAGCCACCTTCAGTTCTCTTGGCCAGTTCCTGCTCTCCAACTTGGGTCCCCTTTGGGCCTCTTATGCTTTAATCTCTGGATCAGGCCATTTCCCATGGGTCTTAGTGACTCTGGGCTAGGACATCCCTGGGCCTGGAAGTCCCTTCCCTTTGTTCTTTACCGTTTCTCCTTTTCAGGGCCCAGACTAGCTCATTTCCCCTTGCCCTTTGGAGGGCCTAGGGTTCACCCATGACCTTGAACTTCCCCTGGCCTGCCCTTAATTCCAGCCGGCCTCTTACCTGCTCCACTCCCTTTGCTCATGGCACTGCTTTGTGTCCTTCCTTTTGTCCCTACTGCACTCCTGGCACAGGCCCCATCAATGGCCACGACTTGGGCTGTGCCAGGCAGCAGGATCCAGAAGCAAGCACACAGGATGTCGTGGGCTCCACCAGCAGGCTCTGTTTCAAAAGTCATTTCTTTATCTCCACGGTGGGCTGCCTCAATGTCCCAGCCCAGGGTGCCTCCTTCCTTGCCAAACGCCCAGTTTCCTCTTTGCCCAAAACTGGCAGAAGGAGCAGCTGAACACAAAGGGCCGGCCGTTCCGGGGCATGTCTGAAGAGGAGGTGTTTACCGAGGTGGCCAACCTCTTCCGGGGCCAGGAGGACCTGCTCTCAGAGTTTGGACAGTTCCTGCCTGAAGCCAAGCGGTCCCTGGTGAGTACAGAGAGCCCCAGCTCTCCCTCAGGATCCCTCAGCAAGGAGGCAGGGCCTCAGACATTTCTGCTCAGGGCCCACCAGGCCTGGCTACCCTCCAAGACTGCCAAGGGTCTCCCAGAAGCTACACAGGGCACTGCAGAGATCTAGGGGCCCCTCCATATAGGCTCCACTTGCACAGCAAGCTGGTAACTGAATCTCAAAAACGCTTCTCTGTACAGGCGGTACCTGAGTCTTGAGGGGCGGTTTGGGAGGCAGAGCAAGTCTTCCCGTGGAGACACAGGCCCTGGTTGTTGCATGTAGGGGGTGTTCCACCTCCTGGGCCTATCCTCAAGAGCTGCCATTGCCTCACCTGTAACCCAGCCCTGTGGAAAGGTGCAGGAGGGGTCAGAGTGCTCTGTTGAGTGGCACTCTGGTGTTGGAGCTCTAGCAGGTTGGATCTCCAGAGCCTGGAGTTGGGGGCACTCAGGCCAGCAGTGGCTGTGGGCAGCAGAAAGCAGAGGTGAGTGAGGAGGGGCCCCGCCTGGGGAGTTTCAGGGCTCAGACTGCAGTCAGCCCTTCTCCCTCAGCTGTGGCCTGAGGCCTGCAGTGGCTGCTTTTCCCATTTCCTGTTTGTTTTTTTTCCCATGAACATAAGCCTTTTTGAAACTTGAGGTGAAATATATGTAACATAGAATTCACCATTTTTAAGTGAACAATCCCCTGGCAATCAGTGCAGTCACAATGTTGCGCAACCTTCATGCTATCTAGTTCTAGAACATTCCATCACCCCAAAAGAAAACCCCATCCCCATTGACAGTCGCTCTCTCTTCCTCCTCCCCCAGCCCCTGGCAGCCACTAATCAGCTTTCTGTCTCCTTGGATTTGCCGGTTCTGGGCATTTCCTGTAAATGGAGTCACATTCTGTGATCTTTGGTGTCTGGTGTCTCTCATTCAGCTCATTTTCAGGGTTCATCGGTGTTCTAGCAGGTGTCAGTGCTTCATTCCTTTTTGTGGTCGAATACTCCCACGTATGGACAGGCCACATTTTGTTTATCCATTCCATTCATCTGTTGATGAACCATTTGAGTTGCTTCTGCCTTTTGGCTATTGTAACAAGTGCTGCTGTGAACATTTATGTACAAGTATTTGTTTGAACACGTGTTTTGAATTCTCTTGGGTATATGCCTAGAAGAATTGCTGGTATATACTAATTCTGTGCTTAACTTTTTGAAGAACTTCCAAACTGTTTTCTACAGTGGCTGTACCATTTCATGTTTCTCTCGGCAGTGTTCTGGGTTCCGGTTTCTCTGCATCCTGGCCAAAACTCCCTATTTTCCAGTTTTCTATTTGTTTTTTAACCACCATAATCAATGTGCAGTTAGAGCACACCATGGTTTCAGTTTGCATTTCCCTGATGACTAATGATTTGAACATCCTTTTAGGTGCTTGTTGATAATTTGTGTACCTTCTTTGGAGAAATGTCTACTCAAGTTCCTTGCTAATTTTTTTAATTTGTTTTCATCTTGTTGAGTTATAGGGAGTTCTTTATATATTCTGTGACTAGACCCTTATCAGATACATGATTTGCAAATGTTCTCTTCCATTCTGTAGGTTGTCTTTTCGTTTTCTTGTTAGTGTTCTTTGATACACAAAAGGTTTTGTTTTGTTTTGTTTTGTTTTTTGAGACAGAGCTTCAAGCTGTCACCCTGGGTGGAGTGCTGTGGCATCACAGCTCACAGCAACCTCCAACTCCTGGGCTCAAGCAATTCTCCTGCTTCCGCCTCCTAAGTAGCTGGGACTATAGGCACCCACCACAACACCCAGCTATTTTTTGGTCATTGTTGTTTGGCGGGCCTGGGCTGGATTCGAACCCGCCAGCTCAGGTGTATGTGGCTGGTGCCTTAGCTGCTTGAGCCAAAGGCACCGAGCCACAAAAGATGTGGCTCATGTTTTTAATGTGAAATTTAAGAAATTATTGCCAAATCAAGGTCTGAAGCTCTGCCCTTGTGTTTTCTCCTGTGATTTTATAGTTTTAGCTCTTGCATTTAGGTTATTGGCCCATTTTAGTTAATTTTTGTATCTGGTGTGAGGTAGGGGTCCAACTTCATTCTTCTGTATGTGGAGACCGTTATTTTAGCACTGTTTTTTTTGTTTTTCTTTTTTGTTTTTGAGACAGACTCGTCCTCTTTTGCTCCTGGTAGAATGCTATGGCATCATAGCTCACAGCAACCTCAAACTCTTGGGCTCAAGTGATCCTTTTGCCTCAGCCTCCTAAGTAGCTGGGACTACAGGCACCCACAACACCTGGCTACTTTTTGTTGTTGTTGTTATTGTTTAGAGCCAGGGCCTCTTGCTCAGGTTGGTCTTAAACGTTTGAGCTCAAGCAGTCCACATTAGGATAATAGGCATGAGCCACTGTGCCCAGCCCTAGCACTATTTGTTAAAAAACTGTTCTTTCCCATGTCAGATTTTCTTGATGCCATTGTTGAAAATTCATTGACTGTCATTCTTTGGTTTCATTTTGGAACTTTCACTTCTGATCCGTTGGTCTGTGTATCTATTCTTATGCCAGTACCATACTACTTTGATTACTGTAGCTTTGTAGTAAGGTTGAAATCAGAAAGTGTTTTCCAACTTTATTCTTTTACAAGATTGTTTTGGTGTTCAGCACCCCTTGCAATTTCATATACGTTTGAAAAAACAAGTTTACATTTCTTCAAAAAAGTCCATTGGAATTTCAATAGATCCTTAGATCACCTTGGAGAATATCATCATTTAACAACAGTAAGTTTTTCAATTTCTGAACACAGAGGGTCTTTCCATTTATTTATATCGTCTTTCATTCCTTTCAGCAATATTTATAGTTTCAGTGTAAAACCTTGGTTAAATTTATTTCCAAATATTTTATTCTGAGTGGCGCCTATGGCTCAAGGAGTAGGGCGCCGGTCCCATATGCCAGAGGTGGCAGGTTCAAACCCAGCCCTGGCCAAAAACCAAAAAAAAAAAAAAAAAACAACAACAAATATTTTATTCTTATTGATGCTATTATAAATAGAAATGTTTTCTTTCTTTTTTTTGAGACGAGTCTCACTATGTCACCCTCAGTAGAGTGCTGTGGCATCACAGCTCACAGCAACCTCAAACTTTTGGGCTTAAGCGATTCTCTTGCCTCAGCCTCCCAAGTAGCTGAGACTACAGGCGCCCGCCACAATGCCCAGCTATTTTTAGAGATGGGATCTTGCTGTGGCTCAGGCTGATCTCAAACTCAGGAGCTCAAGCAATCCACCTGCCTCGGCCTCCCAGAGTGCTAAGCTTACAGGCGTGAGCCACCAAGCCCAGCCAAGAGAAATGTTTTTTAAAATTTCATTTTTGTGTTGATCATTGTTAGTGTATAGAAACACCACTGATTTTTTATGTATTGATCTTGTATCCTACAACTTTGCTGAACTTGTTATTATTAGATTTAATAGTTTTTGGAGACTCTTTAGGATTTTCTACGTACCAGATTATGTCATCTGGAAATAGAGATAGTTTCCTTCCCTTTCCAATGTGGATGACTTGTATTTCCTTTTCTTGCTTAATTGCTCTGGCAAGTCCTCCCAGCACTGTGTTGAAGCGGTGAAAGCAGGTGTCCTTACCTGTTCCTGACCTTAGAGAAAAAGCTTTTAGTCTTTTGCTTTTGTATATGATATGAACTGTGAATTTTTTTCCATAAATGCCCTTTATTAGCTCAAGGAAGCTTCCTTCTGTTCCTAGTTTGCTAATAATTATTTTTCCTTTTTTCTTCTTTCTCTGCCCCTTGTATCTCACTGAAGTTCAGCATCTCTACTTAGTTTTTTCCTTCCTCTTCCCTCAGAAATCCTGGTCTCACTCCTGCCTTCCTACTCATCAGGGACCCTCCTAACTCAGCTCCCAGGCCCATGTGGCCACGCAGAGCAGAAGGATCTCGCAGCTTCTCTTCTGCCTCACACCCTTATGGTGTTGGGGGCACACCCCAAGTGGCAGGCATTTAAGCCTCTGAGTCCCCAGCAGCTTGGGCTGAGTGCTGTCACCCACACTGTGAGGCTGCATCTTACCCCCTCATGCACTTGCTGGCTTGTCTTTGGGTCTCATCCTCTTGAATCTGGGTCTTGCCTCTCAGCTCTGACCTCAGTGTCAGCAGCTCTGATGCTCTTGAATACTCCATCCCCACAAGAAGATGGGTGTGTGTGGTGTCCCTGACTAGCCTCCCCAAGCTAGGTTGACAGTGCAGAGTGATTGGGGTGGGCACAGTCCAGCCCTCATGCCTGGAGGCTTTCTGGATTGATACACTCGGCCGGCCCTGGTTTGATGTACCTGGTTCATCGCTTCCTCACTGTGGTAGCCTGGCAGGTCACTTCCTGGGCCTCATGAGCTTCCTCATCTAGGAGGTGGACATGAGGATGTATCCCCCTACATAGTTGGAAGATTCCTCAGGGGAGGACCTGGCCAGCGTGAGCCTGGGGCTCTAATGCCCTAAGATGGTACATTAAAGAAGCTGGTTCTGAGGCCCCCAACTTTGGGGGTTGGTACAGTGGGTAGGGAGCCCTGTCTGCTAGGGTCGTGGACACTTGGTAACTGATCAGTCTAGCAGCCTACACTACTCACCTCCAACTCTGTGAGAGTTCAGCAAGGGGGGGCGGTAGCTCTGGGGTAATTGTGCAAGCACTGTGAACCTGGTAGTAGGGCTTTGAGGGCAGCCTCTTATCCTCTGATGGCTGTGACCACAGCACTCCCTGGTGAATAAGCCCTGGCATTTATGAAATATGAAGTTAGTCCTTTCAGGGTCACCCTAGAAAAATAAGTACAGTATTTCCCTCAGAAAACTCCCTGCCAACACAGTTTCTTTAAATGGCATTTATTACCAATTCAGCAGATGTTTTTAGTGTAAAATGGATGATTAGAGCTACCTTGTACATTTAGAGAGATTGGTTCAACTTTTTAAAATTATTAAAAACACCTATGCCTCAGTGAATCCCCAACAATAAAAAAAAAAAAAAACACCTATGACACCATTTGTTGTAACTGAGATTATATCTTCACAATCTTTTATATTAATTTTGGGACATCTATTAAAACTGCATGAAAAAGAAACCAAAGATGAAATTTGGCATTGTCCTAACTAAGCTTGACCATTTGGCCTGAATCGGGGGTTGGCTAAGTTTTCCTATAAAGAGCCAAATACAATAGTAAATATCTCAGGCTTTGTAGGCCAGTTGATCTCTGTTACAAAGACTACTTCCATGCTCAAAAGTAGCCATGGAATAGATGTCAATAAGTAAATGTGGCTATGTGCCAGTAAACTGTATTAAGAAAATGAATGGGGATTGGCGCCCGTAGCTCAGTGGTTAGGGTGCAAGCCACATACACTGAGGCTGGGGGTTTGAATCCAGGCTGGGCCTGCTAAACAACAGTAACAACTACAACAAAAAGCCGGGTGTTGTGGCGGGCGCCTGTAGTCCCAGCTACTTGGGAAGCTGAGACAAGAGAATCTCGTAAGCCTGAGAGTTGGAGGTTGTGAGCTGTGATGCTGTGGCACTCTACTGAGGGCAACATAATGAGACTCTATCTCAAAAAAAAAAGTGGGTAGCACCTGTGGCTCATTGGGTAGGGCGCCAGCCCCATATACCAACGGTGGTGGGTTCAAACCCAGCCCCAGCCAAACTGCAACAAAAAAAAATAGCCGGGTGTTGTGGCGGGGCGCCTATAGTCCCAGCTACTTGGGAGGCTTAGGCAAGAGAATCGCCTAAGCCCAAGGATTTGGAGGTTGCTGTGAGCTGTGATGCCATAGCACTCTACCGAGGGTTAATAAGTGAAACTCTGTTTAAAAAAAAAAAACACAGAAAATGAATGGGTATGACTAGGAATCAATAAAAGTTTATTTACAAAACAAACAGGTGTGACCGGGTACCAATAAAACTGTATTTACAAAAATAGGCCCTCAGTGGTTAACTTACCAGCTCCTGACCTAGGTGGTCTCTGGAGGTCCGTCTGGCTCAAGTATTCACAAATTGGGACATTTAACTGAAAAGTGAGATTTCTCTTGGAGGAAGATCAGTGATACCTGCTTGGCGAGTGGCAGGTCTCCTCTCCAGGTCCCTGTTCCCACTTAGCATACATCTGTATTGCCACCCTGCTGCCTCTTTTAGGATTTGATGTTTCCCCTTTTCCTAGGATCTACAAAATGAAATACTAGTGGGGAATTATTACGTGGATGCTAGTTTCTCCACTTACAGTTTTTGGAATAGCCTTGAATCTTTAGATAATTATTCCCCAAATAAGTTTAATTCCCTTAGCGGCAAGTCTTGCCTACAACTAAACAATAGGTCTTTTTTGTTATTGTTATTGAAAAATTCCACATGCTCATGAAAAAAACCAAGCATTAGCAAGAGTATCAAGTATAATATGCAGACTTCCTCCCTTGACTCAGTTCCCAGTCATTCTCTTCCAAGATTGGCACTAACAAGTATCTTGTATCTTTTTCCAGAAGTTTCCTCTGCATGTGCAACCAAATGCTTATACCTTTTTCACTCACAGGGACAAAAGAAAAATTAAAGAATAAAAAGAGATAAATGCTTACCTTATAAATAAAAGTAATACATGGCATCCTGTTTGTTCTGCTGGGGGGGGGGGTATTTTTTTTTTTCTTTTTCACTTAATATGTCAGTACATATGTTCCTAGCAGCAACCCAGAGCCAGATCATTGTTATCCTAATAGCTGCCAGCTGTTTTGTTCGGATGCACCAAGGACTTGTCCATCTTTCCCCTGCTTTGGGCTCACAACACACCCTTTGTGTGCATTTTTGTGTCCAGGTCCTGTGGTGTGGGGATGGGGAATGCAGTACAGGTGATCACAGTGGTTCCGAATGATGTCAGGGCTAGGCATGGTGGCTCATGCCTGTAATCCTAGCATTCTGGGAAGCTGAGGCAGGAGGATTGCTTGAGGCTCAGAGTTCAAGAGCAGCTTAAGCAATATAGCAAGACCTGGTCTCTACAAAAACTAGAAAAATTAGCCAGGCATGGAGACATACACCTGTAGTCTTAGCTACTTGGCAAGCTTAAGAGGGAGGATCTCTTGAGCCCAGGAGTTCGAGGCTACAGTGAGCTATGATGATGCCACTACACTCTATCCTGAGCAGTAGAGAAAGACCTTGTGTCAGAACAAAAAGCAGTGTAGGGCCTCTCCAGCCCTGCCCATGTCCTACAGAAAAATGCTGCAGTCTGTCTGTCTTGCTCTGTCCACTCCAGCTTTCTGGTACATTTGTACAGATACAAATCCTAAATAGATTATTCCAGAGCCATTCTCAGTAAATACTGTCAGGTGCCTGTAGTGGGCACCTGCTTAGGATGAACATCCCAGACCTGTTGGTGGTTGGATGGCGTAGAGCCTGGCATTGGAGCCCTGAACCGTACAAGCCCCCACAGCAAGTGATGCCATTGCCCCCAAGAGGCTTTTCTTCATTCATAGAAAATAATGGAAAATAATTCAAAGCCTGGCTCCAGCCCCCTCATCAGTGACCTGGTGAGGGTCTGCCGCTTCCTCTTGCTGCCTGTCTCTGCCCACTATGCCTTGCCTTTTCGTGTGCTGCCATGCATACAGTGAGACACTTTGTCAGTGGGGGTCTGTGTGAGCCCCTGCACTGGAAGACCCAGCTCAGATGTTTCCCTCCCTCATCTATAAAGGCTTTACTCAAGCCTTCTCCCAGTTTTATAGCATTGGTCTGTGATCGCTCCCCAGTAGACATGAGCATCTCACTGGGAGTCACCTCATATGAAGACAGAGCCCTGGCCTGTGGCAGACAGCACCTGCTTGGGCTATGGGCTGGGCTGAAAACAGTTCTTATGCTCAGACACATGGGCCTGGCCCTGTCTCTCCAGCACTAACCACCACCTGTGTTGTGTCCTCAGTTCACGGGAAATGGGCCGTGTGAAATGAACAGCATCCAGAAGAATGAGCACGAGAAGAGCCTGGAACACAACAAAAAGCGTTCCCGGCCCTCCCTCCTCCGTCCTGTGTCAGCCCCGGCCAAGGTAACCACCAGTTATGCACATCGTCTGCACTCCAACGAGCCTGGCCTTCCCTGTAGGTGCCCAGGGCAGGGGGCTAAGGCAGGACCCTGGTCTGGCTTAAAGTTCACTGGCTGTAGGATGTTGGGAAGTTGACTTTCCTCTAAGGTGGCCGTTGACCTGTTCTCCCTGTCTTGTGAGAGTATTGGAGAAGGAGGGGTGTTATCCCGTCCCAAGGTCAGAAGAAATAGAGTATACTCCTCAGTATGCTCCTTTCACCATTAGGACCCTTTCATGGGCAAGCCTGCCACATACAGTTGTGTAGGTTAATCACTGCACAAGTGAGGGGTGAGTAGGGGGCTGAGATCCTGCTCCTGTCTTGTTCATCTCCAATGATGGTGGCTTTCTCATTCCTTATTCCTTATACATTCACTAGTTGTCTTCCTACTCTAAGGAGGAACTTTGTCTTTTTTCCCATTTACTTAGTTATATTTATCAATATGGACTCTGGGTTGTAATCCATTACTACTATGGTTGATTTTGACATCCAAACTGTCCCAGATTTGGCCAGTGGGGACCTTCAGGCTGGCCCTTGTGTCCTCTTGATGCATTCTTCTCTCTCCTCAGCACTTTGGAGACAGTTTTGACTGCACAGTGTAGTATCACCCTGAATGGACATGGAGCCAAGTCCATGTTCAAGCCCAGCTTAGAGACTTAATGTTCACAGGGACTTAAAACCCGGCATCTCCAGGGTGTTCCCAGTGCCATCCCTTTCCCATCTCCTTCTTGTTACTATCGTGGCCCACAGGACAAAATAGGCATCAGCAGAGGTTTCTGATGTCACCATATCTAAGGGCATGTACCCTGTGTCACTCCAACTTAGTGGCTTTCCTGCCTAATACCAAAAGCCCTAAAATGAAATTTAGATCCCAGATTTGGCAGGGAGAGTTGTGACCGAGGCTGCCTTAAGAGAACACATCCTGACTCCATACAGGAGCTGAGAGCACCATGAAAACGCATAATCTTGTGGTTCCTGGGTGACAGGGGAGTCCTGCCCATCCCTCACTGAGCACTTCATGGCACTTTCATCAGGAAAGCTCGATCTTAGTGTTGTTATGACTCTGACAAAGATGGACAGGTCACCCACGGGATGCACAGAGTGTTAACCATGTGGAATTTCTTCTCACAGAAGAAAATGAAACTCCGTGGCACCAAAGACTTGTCCATTGCAGCCGTGGGAAAGTACGGGACCCTGCAGGAGTTCTCCTTCTTTGACAAGGTGAAGGTGGCCCCCTGGCTTCCATCTTGAGGGTGCCGGGTTCAGCTGGCTGGCCCAATGCTCCCTGGGCCCACCCCCTTCCAGGCAGGCCTTGCCAAGCTCAGTCTGGAGCTGGCAGGGCCAGGAAGGGGGCCTGGGCCCCAGCTCTCCCCACAGGAGAGGAGTGTGAACCCTCATGGAGCAGAGTCACACAGTATGGCGGGCAGAAGGCCAGAGCAGGGGAAAGGCAGAGCTGAGAGTTTGAGCAGGGTTTGAAGACATACATGTCTGCCACTTTATAGCTCTGTGACTTTTTCTAAATCTGGGGTGGTCCTGGGACTCCTGCCCAGAGCCCGTGGGCAGATCAGGCAAGATGGTTGCATGCAAATGCTGTCAGAGCCCAAGCTGAGAGTTGCTGCACAGACACTTGTGCTGACAGACCACAGCTGGTTCCTCTAGAGCATTGCCATGTTGGTGACTTGTAATCTGAACTTGTCCAGGGGGCTGAGGAGCAGGGGTTCACAGTGGACCCCTAACATGCTCTCTCCATAGGTCCGCAGGGTGCTGAAGAGCCAGGAGGTGTATGAGAACTTCCTCCGCTGCATCGCACTCTTCAACCAGGAGCTGGTGTCCGGCTCTGAGCTCTTGCAGCTGGTCAGCCCGTTTCTAGGGTGAGTGACTGACTTCCCAGGGCTCCGCAGGTGGGTTTTGTTTTTGTAAACTCCATCCATCTTGTTTTTAGTAATTGTTTTGAAAAGTTATATATGCTGCTTTTGATCTTGTTTATTAATTGAAAATGTTAATGAGTTAATTATAGATTCACACGAATTTATAGGAAGGGATACAGTGAAATCTTGGGTACCCTATACCTCATTCCTCTAAGGGTAACATCTATAGTCAGTATCATGACCTGGATACAGCAGGTCCTCCAATAACATGGTTTTATTCAATGTTACTTTGTTAAACAATGAGAAAAAAAAATTGATTCCTGGCCAGGCCACTGTCTATGTGGAGTTTGCATGTTCTCTCTATATCTGCGTGGGTTTTCTCTAATGCTTGGTTCCCTGCCGTATCCCAGAACTATGCATGTTACGTGTCTAAATGGTCTCAGTCGGGGGGTGGAGGTGAGTGTGACGGGATGATGTCCTTTCTAGCAGCTGGTGCCCTGAGCTGCCAGGATAGGCTCTGGGCATCCAAGACCCTAAACTGGATTAATTAGGTAAATCATTATTTTACTTATTTTTATTCATCTTTCTTAACTGTGTATATTTTAATGTTTAATATTATAAGTGTTTTGGTCTTTATGTAAAAGTTTGGTGATGTTGTGACTAGAAATATGCTGTAGGAACTTTATTCTTCTTTCTTTTGAGACTGAGCCTTACTATGTTGCCCTGGGTAGAGTGTTGTGGCATCATAGCTCACAGCAAACTCCTGGGCTCAGGTGATCCTCTTTGCTTCAGCTTCTGAGTAGCTGGGGCTGTAGGCTCCTGCCATGATACACAACTAGTTTTTTCTATTTTTAGTAGAGACGGGGGTCTTGCTCTTGCTCAGGCTGGTTTCGAACTCCTGAGCTCAGGCTATCCACCTGCCTTGGCCCCCTCCCCTCCCCCCCCAGAATGCTAGGATTACAGGCATGATCCACTATGCCCCGCCTGAAATTTGCTCTTGATACCAATTAGCCTGGGGTCCGATTGGTTTCATTATGTTACTTTGATTAAAGTCAGTTTCTAAGAACCTATCAACGATGTTCAGTGAGTACCTACTGTGCTGACCCTCATGTAACCCACAGATCGTTTTTTTTTTTTTATTAAATCATAGCTTTGTTACATTAATGCAATCATGGGGTACCATGCGCTGGTTTTATATACAATTTGAAATATTTTCATCAAACTGGTTAACATAGCCTTCACTGTGTTTTCTTAGTTATTGTGTTAAGACATACATATTCTACATTTAGTAAATTTCACATGTACCCTTTTAGATGCACGGTAGGTGTGGTCCCACCCATAACCCTCTCTCCACCCGTCCTCCCTGCTCCCTTCCCTCTCCCCTTTCCCCATATTCTTGGGCTATAATTGGGTTAGAAAAGCTATAAATTGGTTTCATAGTAGGGCTGAGTACATTGGATACTTTTTCTTCCATTCTTGAGGTACTTTACTAAGAAGGAAGAATATGTTCTAGCTCCATCCACAGATCTTTTAAAATTCCTGTTTTACTTGTATTTGTTTGTGTGTGTGTGTATTTTTTTTTTTTTTTTTTTTTTTGTTGAGACAGAATGGCATCACAGCTCACAGCAACCTCCAACTCCTGGGCTTAGGCGATTCTGTTGCCTCAGCCTCCTGGGTAGCTATGACTACAGGCGCCTGGCACAACCTCTGGCTATTTTTTTGTTTGTTTGTTTGCAGTTTGGCTGGGGCCGGATTCGATCCTGCCACCCTCAGTATATGGGGCCGATGCCCTACCCATTGAGCCACAAGCGCTGCCCAGTACATATTTATTTTTATACCGTGTTCTCACCGTAGAGGTTTGTGCATCTGCTATAGCCAAGATACAAAACTGCCCCAGCACCACGAGGGGCCTTGCATTGACCTTTTGTTTCCATCCCCCAAACCCTGCCTCAACTAGATTCTGTCTCACACCCCTGGCAACCACTCATCTGGTTTCCATCTGCAAAATTTATGTAACAGAATTGTTGCATGAATGGAACCACAGAGGAGATAGCCTTCCAAGATGGGTTTTTTCCACTCAGCAAAATTCTCTGTAGGGATTCACCCAGTGAATGCTTTAAAACATTCTAACACTTAGAAATTGGATCCCCGTTGCACAGAGAGCAGCTTCCTTAGTGAGAGGAGGCTCCAGCACCTGGGGGGCAGGGCAGCTGAGGAGGTGCCTGCCGGGCACAGGAGCGAGGGGCACGTGTGCAGCGTGTGCATCTACCCTCAGGGTCACCAGGCTGGGTGGGCGCGTGAGTTGAAGATCAGTGGTGTATCTGCCTGAGGTTCCTGAGAGCTCTTGGAGGTGGCTCTTAACATAGCATCTCACAAAAAATAAGGAAAAGATTTCTTTAGGCAGAAGGAAATGATATAAATCACAAACTTTGATCTGCCTAAAGAGAGGAAGAACATCAGAGAAAAATATAAATGAAGATTTAAAAAAACATGGGTTTTGCATGTGATGTCTGCACATTATACATCATTGGCCTGTTCAACCCTGAAAACAACCCAGGGGGCAAGTGGTGTGTGAGCCCTTGTCCATTAATTAAAAAAGAAAAGAACTTTAAAAAAATTTCCTAATGTAACTGGAAAACCACGTGATAGGCAAATGGCATCACGAGTCATTAGTAGGCAAATACCTGGATACTCACCTTGAGGGTCAGAAACAGACCTTTGCCCACCCCAGAACCCCCTCCAGGTGCCAGCCCCACCCCTGCCCCCCCCTCAAGAGTGTCCTGACTTGGGGAGTGATGGCCTCCTGAGCTTTAAAGCTGAGGAAGTTGAGGCTAAGATGGAATTCCTTTTCCTTACCTCAAAACAGTCACTTATAAGTCAGCTTAGGGAGTGGTTTAGGTGAAGTCCAGGGTGCTCTGACCCCAAAGTATGACTCTTGTCCTCGCCCTTCTGGGCACATGTGTGGCCGTTGAGTTTCTCATAAATGGGGTCACACAGTCAGTCTGGGCTATACTTACCTTGACTCCCATTTTTTTTTTTTTAACTCAGTTTTTCTGGGATATCTTTCAGCATCAGATGTGAATCCTCACCATCATTTTTTTTTTTTTTTCAAACAGAGTCTTACTATGTCACCCTCGGTAGAGTGCCATGGTGTCACAGCTCATAGCACTCTCAAACTCTTGGGCTTAAGTGATTATCTTGCCTCAGCCTTCCCGGTAGCTGGGACTATAGGCACCCACCACAATGCCCGGCTAATTTTTGTTGAAATTGTCGTTGTTTAGCTGGCCCAGGCCAGGTTGGAAGCCGCCAGCCTCGGTGTACATGGCTGGTGCCCTAACCACTGTGCTACGGGTGCCGAGCCCACACCATCATTTTTAAGTGACTGCCTGGTATTCCCTTGTCTTATTAGGGCCTCTTATTAAATGGGGATGATGGCCATTTATCCCCATTCCCTCCCCATAAGCTGTATTAATGTCATGCTCCTCAGTCTGTGGTACTCACGGGTTGAACTGAGTTCATCAGGTGTTTCCCTGGTGGTCCCGACTACTTGCATATGTTGGGATGATCTTTTCACTGGGTTTATTTTCCTGGGCTGGTGAAGATCTTCAGAGTTGCCCAGAGCAGGATGGCCATGTTGCAGGCTCAGCTCAAATGCTGCTGACTTTTTATACAGATGTGGAATGTACATTGATGGCAAGGCGTCTCTGCTGAGGCCAGAGGCCAAGAATCTCTGAGCATAGTTCCTGCCTAGGGAGTTAGGCTGCTCTTGGGGAGATGGCAGGTGAGGGGGCTGTATGCACAGCAGGTGTCAGCTCCTGGGCCTGAGAAGGGTGTGCATGGCCACCGGGATTGGAATTGAGACTCTGCTTCTTACTAGCAGAGCAAGCCTCTAGTTTCTTCCTTTCTAAAGCGCCCACACCTCCCTCCCGAGCTTTTTGGTGAGCAATAGAATATATAAGGAAGGTGAGATGCAAGATGCTAAGCAGATGGGCAGCTCGTCCCATTTTGGTGTTTAAGTGGTATGGAGAGATGTGTTTGGGAAAGGAGTCTGTATGGAGCAAGATCCAGAAATGAAGAAGATGTGTGCTCATCTTAACATGATTCCTCATTGGGCTAGGAACATTTGCCTTTGTGAGACCTTGTTTGTGTGCAAGCTTCAGTCCAGTGGGCAGCTGAGCATGGCCCAGGGAGCTGCCAGCTGCACGTGGTAGCCACACAGCTGGACTTGGGACACATCAGGTTTAAGCATCACTTTCAGCGTGGTCCCAGTTTGCATCTATCCTAGTAGTAACGTCAGGCAGCCTCTGTACCATTTGTTGTTACTGTTGTTGCTATTGTTGTTTGGAGACAGAGTCTTTTGCCTAGGCTAGAATGCCATGGCATTAGCCTAGCTCACAGCAACCTGAAACTAATTCCTGGGTTCAAGCAATCCTCCTGCCTCAGCCTCCTGAGTAGCTGGGACTACAGGTGTATGCCACCATGCCTATTGGTGGCTAATTTTTCTATTTTATGTAGAGATGGGGGTCTCATTATTGCTCTGACTGGTCTTGAACTCCTGAGCTCAGATGATCCTCCTCTTGCTCTGACTGGTCTTGAACTCCTGAGCTCAAGTGATCCTCCTGCCTTGGCCTCCCAGACTGGTAGAATTACAGGTGTGAGCCACCATGCCCAGCCACTCTGTACTGTTTTTGTTGATGTCTCTTCTCCCTACATTTGAGAGTTTTCCTTGGGGCAGAGTTCATATGGGGTTGTTACAGATGGGGGAAGCAGACTGTCCTGTCACTGAGGAGGACGTTGTTACTGAGGGAAAGGTCACCTGGCAGGTCACAGTAGGATCAGTGCAGCAACAGGCAAAGTAACTTGTACCCTTTTTGGTAGGATCTGATATTATAATATTTTTTCAGACAGGGGGTCTTACTGTGATACCTAGGCTGGCCTCAAACTCCTGGGCTCAAGCGATCTTCCTGTTTCAGTCTCTCGAGGAGCTGGGACTACAGGGTGTGCCACTTGATCTGATATTATTTTAAACAGAAATCAAGGTGACATTGGGGCTTGGTTACCTGCCTGTTGACATGCATGGTCGTGACATGACTCTTAAGAATGTGTCATGGAGGGACAAAGGGGTTTACAGGGGAGGAGTGTCCCTCAAGATGGACACAGGGGTGAGCAAACTTGATCTGTGAAGATGCAGTTTCTGTGGGAATTACTCCGCTCTGTTTGTGTCATGTAAGCAGCTGCGGGAAGTGTGTAAATGAGTGGACACAACTCTGAGCCAATACAGCTTTATTTACAAAAAGAGGCTGTGGGCAGATCCGTTTGCCATTCCTGGCCTAAGGCCTGTCCTCTTCCACTCAAGGAATGTCACTGACCCTAGACTCCTGCCACTGCCTTCTGGAGCCCCAGCTTCTGCCTATTTAGGTTTCCTTTTCCAGTGTTTTTCAAGGACTTCCTGTGAGTGGTGGGGTCTTAGCCACAGGAAGGGGCCAGGGGCCTGATTGGTGATACAGGAGTAAGGGACAGATTCACTCACACACCTGGGGACTTACATGCAGCTAATGCTTGGTTCCGCCTCTTGGTCCCTCTGTGGTATTGAATTCTGACTTTCTTTAACCATCAGTGTCTACTTGAAACCATTCTGAAATCTCTAGCGCCCTCTCAGAAGGTCCTGTGGATGCCACCTTAACTTTTGTCTTTATCTTTGAAGGAAGTTTCCAGAACTCTTTGCACAGTTCAAGTCCTTCCTGGGAGTGAAAGAACTGTCCTTTGCACCACCCATGAGCGACAGATCCGGGGATGGAATAAGCCGGGAAATCGACTATGCATCTTGCAAGCGCATCGGATCCAGCTACCGGGCACTCCCCAAAACCTACCAGCAGCCCAAGTGCAGTGGGAGGACGGCCATCTGCAAGGAGGTAGTGCTCCCTACCGAACACTATTGCCCCTGTACTGTGGATCAAAGACCAAGTGCTCAGTCCCCCAAACTGTTGGATAATGGGTGGTTCTGGGATGTGGCCCAATAAAAGTCTTCCTGAACAGACACCAGTGTCATATCTGCTGGTATTTGTGGCAAAACATAGAGCACATGTTGACAGTGTGGAGTTTGGCATAGTCCTCTGTTATTAGACATAAGTTTATTGCTGCCATGATCTGTTCTGTCCCAGGCTCGCTGAACTCAGTATGTTTTTGTTTAGCTTGACCATTGGACCTTCTTCAGGGTTCATGGACAGATGATTACTGCATGTCCAGAATTTAAGAGTACCTGTTAAATTCTAAGACGTATTATAGGGGTCAGCAAACTATGGCCTGTGGGCCTTGGCCCATTGCCTGTGTTTATTGTCACATAGCCATAACCGGTCATTTACATATTGCCTGTGCTACCTTCTCACTAACTGCAAAGGCAGAGTTGAGCCAGTAAAGCCTAAGATACTTGTTAACCAGGCTCTTTACAGAGGAAGTTTGCCAACTGAAGTGCAGTTGGGCCTTAGTATCCACTGGTTTCATATGCGTGGATTCAATCCACCTTGGACTGAAAATATTTGGGAATAAAAAAAGAACGTAACAAAAATAATTCAAATGTTTAAAAAAACCTATACAGTATAGCTACTATTTACATTTGCATTGTAATAGGTACTATAAATAATCTAGAAGTGATTTAAAATATATGGGAGGTTGTCCATAGGTTGTGTGCAAATACTGAGCCATTTTGACGTCAGAGATTTGAATATCTAAGGATTTTAGTATCTGTGAAGGTCCTAGAACCATTTCTCTGCAGATACCGAAGTTATGTTTTCGCTTAAAAACTTAAAGTCAGTCTTGCCATTTGTGTGGTAAGGTCATGCCTGTAACATAATCAGGATGGCATGACATGTCTTCTACGCTGGAAAGCAGCGTGGACATTTTGGGCCTGCCACGCCATCATGGCATTTCCTCTTGATGCAGGTACTGAATGACACCTGGGTCTCCTTCCCCTCCTGGTCGGAAGACTCCACCTTCGTCAGCTCCAAGAAGACCCCCTATGAGGAGCAGCTACATCGCTGTGAGGACGAGCGTTTTGAGGTGTGTGTGCTGGTGCATCTGGGACTCCAAGTGGCCTCCCTAATCATGTGTCTGGCCCCCCTTCCTCATAGGCGGCAGCTGTGACTCAAAGGAGTAGGGCACCAGCCCCATATGCCGGAGGTGGCGGGTTCAAACCCAGCCCCTGCCAAAAACTGCAAAAAAATAAAATAAAATAAGGACACATTCTGATCGTCCTCCCTCTCACCTCCCAGGCACCTTTGGAGGAACAGGGATTCCAGCACTTTCCAGCAGGGGGCAGCTTCCAGAAATACACTAATTCTGGCTAGACTTTGCTATAGGGCTAGTTGTAGGATGGCTGTTTCTGTTTGTTTTTAAGTTTTAAAATTCAGTTTAATTACTTTTTTAATTGAACCTTTTTTACTGTTATTTGCATTTATTTTATGTTGCATCTATTCCCGTGTCATTTTGTTTCTTCAGTTTCTCCTGGGATATCTTTTTCTTTTTTTTTTTTTTGCAGTTTTTGGCTGGGGCTGGGTTTGAACCTGCCACCTCCAGTATATGGGGCCAGCACCCAACTCCTTGAGCCACAGTCACCGCCCTGGGATATCTTTTTCTTCTGTGCTGCCTCCTCTTCTGGTTTGGGAACATTTCGTTCCTTTTCAGTGAGGATCATCTCCATGTGGTAGGGGGAGCTCATCTATGGGTTAATGTGACCAGGAACTCTGTAAGACACATCTTAGGTGCCTTTTTCAGTTGGATATGCTCAATGACCAGAGAGTCTACATCTAAACCCTTAAGTGCAGCATTACTCTCTGCATTTTTAAGCATATCCAGCAAAAATTCAGCACTCTTTTTGGGCCACCAACTCTGTGTCCAGCTCTGCTATTTGGCGTGGGCACACCTACCAACTCCATTGTAACGGCAGAATCGTACACACCGTTTCTTTAAAGTGACATTCTTCAGATACTTGGTGGCTTTTCGTATGTGCACACCCTTGATGGCCTGGGCAGTTTCACGTGTGTTCTTAAAGTGAACATGAAGATTTGAGCCTCTTGACTTGCATGACTTTGTGGGGTTTTCTGGGTTGAGTGAATAGCGAACCATTTTCACAGATATCTCTAGCCACTTAGGGGAAGAGGCTGAATTTTTTTTTTTTTTTTTCTTGAGCGAGAGTCACACTGTGTTGTTTAGGCTAGGGTACCATGATGTCACCCTAGCTCACAGCAACCTCCAATTCCTGGGCTCAAGCAGTCCTCTTTCCTCAGCCTCCCAAGTAACTGTACAACAGGTGCCCATCACAACATCATCTAGTTTTCTTTTTTTTTTTTTTTTTTGTGGTTTTTTGGCCGGGGCTGGGTTTGAACCCGCCACCTCCGGCATATGGGACTGTCGCCCTACTCCTTGAGCCACAGGCGCAGCCCTAGTTTTCCTTTTAGTAGAGACACAGGGTCTCACTCTTGCTCAGGATGGTCTTAAACCCCTGGGCTCAAGCAGTCCACCCACCTCAGCCTCCCAGAGTGCTAGGGTTACAAGTGTCAGCCACCTGCTGGTAGTTGTGACGAAACATAGAGCACATGTTGAAAATGTGGAGTTTGGCGTGTTTAATTATGGCCTTAATTAAACTTTTTGTTGAGATCATCATAAAGTCACATGCAGTGTAAGAAATAACACAAAGAGATCCTGGGTCCGATCACACTTTTCCCAGGGGTAACACCCTGTGAAGGTCTTGGTACAGTGTCACTCCCTGGGGTATTGACACCACTGTAACCTGCTGAGCTCAATTAGATTCCCTAGTTTGACTTGGACTCATGTGTGTGCACGTACCAGTATGTGTGCGTGTGTATGTGGTGTGCGTGTGTATGTGATGTGCGTGCTGTGTATTCAGTTTTGTGCTGTCTTATTACCCGTGGAAGTTCATGCCTCCATCACCAGAGTTGTAGCTGGGCACAGTGCTTGTAATCCTAGCACTCTGGGAGACTGAGACAGGTGGATTTTTGAGCTCAAGAGTTTGAGACCAACCTGAGAAAAATTGAGACCCTATCTCTACTAAAAATAGAAAAACTAGCTGGGCATTGTGGTGGGCATCTGTAGTCTCAGCTACTCAGGAGGCTGGGGTAAGGGGATCTCTTGAACTCAGGAGTTTGAGGTTGCTGTGAGCTAGGCTGCTGCCAGGGCACTCTACCCAGGGCATTGGGGTGAGTCTCTGTCTAAAAAACAGATGGTCATTAGAGTTGAGATCCAGAGCAGCCCCAGCCCTGCTCAGGTCCCTCATACTGTCCTAACTTTAAGCCACATCACCCTCCCTCACACTCCTGCCTTATCCCTGACCCCTGAGAACCACTGGCCTCTTCCCCAGCACGTAACCTTTTGGGATTGACATTACTCCCAGCATGGTGGCCTTGTGCATTACTGCAGGGCTGTGTATACCATGTGTCCCATCCTTTGAATGCTTTGGAGGACAGTGGGGGCCCATATCCCTTTTCAGATGGCGCCATTGTTCTGGCTCCTGGGTGCTTCCTCTGTGGAGAGTGGCTGAGGGTCTTGGTTGGTGGTGCCATCATCCTTCAGAGCCAGCTATGCTCACCTGAGCCCTCGTTAGGGCTGCTGTTTTCAGACGTCTCTGGGGTCCCCTGAGACCTCAGCAGCTATCTGCTTCCTGCCTGTCTTCCAACACAGTTAGATGTTGTCCTGGAGACCAACCTGGCCACCATCCGGGTGTTGGAGAGCGTGCAGAAAAAGCTCTCTCGGATGGCACCAGAAGACCAAGAGAAGTTCCGACTTGATGACTCTTTGGGCGGCACATCGGAGGTGATTCAACGGCGTGCCATCCACCGAATCTATGGTGACAAGGCCCCAGAGATCATCGAGAGCCTCAAGAAGAACCCTGTCACCGCTGTCCCTGTCGTCCTGAAAAGGTGTCCTATGGTGTCCAGTCACTCCACCCACTCCACCCCCTAGCCTGCCACAGGGAACGAACCCCCACCACTTTCCCCCCGGCGCTCATTGTGCTGTTTGTCAACAGGTGCCATCTTGAGGAACATCCTCAGGGCCACAGGCTGGCTCACTGTGCATCCCAGTTCCCCTCTTGTCCTGAGAGGAGGAACACTGACCTTCTAGGACCTTCCATGGTGCACATAATCACAGTCACATCTAGACATGTCAGTAACTACTACAAAACACAAAGGGGAGCACTCTGCACCACAGCTTGCTTTTTATTTAGTAGTACATTTCAGACACCATCCCATACTAGTGAACAGGTGTTTACTGGATGGCTGCTTTCAGGCAGGCGCTGTGCTCAGCCCTGGGGTTACCGAGCTAAGCGAGGCAGGGCTTGGAGCAAGGGAGCGGGATGGTTGTGTCAGCAGCTACCTATCGTGGGTGCCAGGGAGGAGATGGAGAAATTGTGAAACCAGTCTCACTAGCTCTGTAAGTCCTCCCCACCTCTCTCCCTCCCTCTGTCTTTGACTAGGGACAGACAGGCTGGGGGCTGGCTGTCCACAGTTGAGTCCCAGAGGAAGACAGACTAGTCCTATGCAATCTGTTTTGAAAAGGGCCCCCTGGGTTGTCCTGGTGCTAAGCTCCTCTTGCCTCCTTAGGCTGAAGGCCAAGGAGGAAGAATGGCGGGAAGCCCAGCAGGGCTTCAACAAGATCTGGCGGGAGCAGTATGAGAAGGCATACCTCAAGTCCCTTGACCACCAGGCTGTGAACTTCAAGCAGAATGACACCAAGGCCCTGCGCTCCAAAAGCTTGCTCAACGAGATTGAAAGCGTCTATGATGAGGTGAAGTGCCCCTTGCCCTGAGGTCTGGGCAAGTTGGGGCAGGGTCCTGGTTCTCCCTGCCACCAGGGGAGGTTGCTGGGTCTCTGCTTCCATTTCCCCTGTAGTCAGGAAAAGTTGGTGGCATCACCCATGCAGGGCTATGTCAAGGTGAAAGGCCAGCCGTGACTATAGTTGTCCAGAAAAGGCTCCCTCCCTCCCTCCCACACTGGGCATTGATGGACTTTGGCTTAGCTGACTGGGTAGAAGCAGCCTTTGTTTCTTTATTGGTGACTGTCCCAGACACTTGTCAGCCCCTCAGAAGGAACATTTCATCTAGTCTCGCTCATAAGCCATACTGTGCAGTACCATCATAGTCTTGATTTTACCTTGGGGAAACCAAAGCACAAGAGGTTGCACTTGCCAAGGCCAGTCATAGGGACCAGAGTTCTGAACCAGATGCTGCAGTGAGCATCTGAGCCTGGGGCTTCCTGCCCTCTTGGCGGGTTCAGCCTGTTCAAGGCTCCCAGGGCCTGCATCAAAGAATTGAGGTGAGCTGGGCCCTGGGGTTTCACAGATTTGGGGCTTTTAACAAACGCTTATGGGGAGTTGCTTGCTAGAGCCTGAGGTGAGGAGCTTGGTGGGAGGTAATGGTCTCTGGACAAGGAAACAGCTGCTGCAGCAGAAGTCAGTGGGGGCCCGAGGAAGTGGCCAGGAGGGGAAGGGATGCTACACCCTGGCCAGTGCCCAGATCATGGATGGGGAGCGCACATTGTTGCCCTAGGTACCCTTCGGGGCGTGTAGCATCCCCACACTTTTGTGTCCCTTGTTCTTTACATAATTGTGCAGCAAACATGCATACCTCCTCTTACAGCTCGGAAATTGAAGGCATAGGAGCCAGGCTGCTGTACCAGACCTCCTGGCTTGCAGGTGGCACAGCTGGGCAGGCCAGTCTCTGTCCAGAGTTTGCATGACCGACCTCCTCCCTTCCCACTGCACTCACCCCTGCAGGGCCCTAGGCCTGTCCCATGAGCCATCTGGTTTCCTCACACTGGTCCTGGGTTGATCCCCAAGACCCAAGACCACCCCCAAAGGGTTTATGGCACATATATCTGCAAGACTGATGATGCAGCCTTGAAACCCACCAATGTTACTGCCAAGTTCCCGGGTCTCCTAGGGGGTGAGGATGCTGAGGGGGGTGGGGCGCAGCCAACCTGGTGGGTCTCTGCAGGTGCAGGCCTCAGTGCATGCAGAGGCAGACCCTCATTCCATCACGTGGTCTACAAAGCATGGTTCGTACCACCTACTCCACCATGCTCCAGAGAGAACTTTAGAAGAATTTTGAGGGTGTTTGTGCCATAAATGAGACACATGAGACTTAGGAAGTGATAAGGGGAATGCAGGTCACTGGAGAGCCAGGAGCTGCCTGTGGTCACCAACCTTGTAGACCTCTCTGGGGCCCAGTTCAGTGTGCCTGAGCCCTGCAGGCAAGGCAGAAAGGACACCTGGAAAAAATGTACATTTAATCAAGGAGTGTGGCCTGTGCTGAAAAGAGACATGAGTCGTCCACCCCAGAAAGCCGGCTAGGGGTGGCAGGGGCCCCTCTTCAGTTTTCATTCTGCAGGTGGCAGGGCCTGGGGTCTTAGGGTCTTGGGAATCACCCAGGCAGAGTTGTCAGGGTGACTGTTCCTGTTGGCTAAATCATTCTGGACCCATGATGAGAGGGTTGGAGGGGGCTGGTGAATGGAACCAGGTAGAGGAGGTCGGTGATGGTGACAGCAGGATATGGAGGGGCTGGTGGAGAATGGACAAGGCAGAAGGTGTGGGGGGTGTTAGTGATGGAGCAAGTGTGGAGGGCTGGATGCCAGGCTCTAGATGTGTGCAATCACAGGTCTTCTGGGGAGCCGCTGAGCATCTGAACTAAGGACACAGAGGCCCGCAGTCTGTCCTGAGCCTCCCTGGCCCCAAGGGAATGCTTGGTCTGGGCAGCTTCTGGTCAGTGGAATCAGAGGTGCTGGTATTGGTTTGGTAGTGGGAGCTTAGCCTTGTTGGTGGCATCCCTGGTGGAGAGCCACAGCGGGAGCCCTTCTGGGTGTGTTCTATGCCGGAGCTAGGCTAAGCCCCAAACCCAAGTGTGCCCCTCAGTACTCCCAGCTCTGCCATCTGAGGTCCTGTGGTGCCTTGGGGCTGCCTTCTGTTTTTGGAGGAGACTAGGAATGTGACCAAGGGATCAAAGCAAATGATCCTCCCCCCGTAGACTTCACCATTTCACCTTACAGTCGCCATTCGCCCCTCTCTGGGCAACACATGTCCACTTGCTCACAGCAATCTGTGGGCAGGCGTGGTGGGGGGTGGGGTCCCCTTGGGGCTGGGTCACCTCCCACCTAATGGTGATCCCATCCCCTTGCAGCACCAGGAGCAGCACTCGGAGGGCCGGAGTGCCCCCTCCAGTGAGCCACACCTAATCTTTGTGTATGAGGACCGGCAGATTCTAGAGGATGCAGCAGCCCTCATCAGCTACTATGTAAAGCGACAGCCGGCCATCCAGAAGGAGGACCAGGGTACCATCCACCAGCTGCTGCACCAGTTCGTGCCCAGCCTCTTCTTCTCCCAGCAGCTGGACCTGGGTGCATCTGAGGAGTCAGCCGATGAAGACCGGGACAGCCCCCAGGGGCAGGGCGCAGACCCTGGAGAGCGGAAAAAGCCAGTGCCTGGGCCACAGAGCAGCCCCCCAGAGGAGAAGGGGGCTTTTGGGGACATGCCGGCTGCTGAGCAGCCACCACCACCGCCACTGCCGCCACCCCACAAGCCCCTGGATGATGTCTATAGCCTCTTCTTTGCCAACAACAATTGGTACTTCTTCCTGCGGCTGCACCAGACCCTGTGCTCAAGGCTGCTGAAGATCTACCGCCAGGCGCAGAAGCAGCTCCTAGAGTATCGGACCGAGAAGGAGCGGGAGAAGCTGCTCTGTGAGGGCCGCAGGGAGAAGGGCAGTGACCCTGCCATGGAGCTGCGACTGAAGCAGCCCAGTAAGGCGCACATGGCTTCTGTAGGCGCCGGGTCAGAGCTCTTGATCCGAGACGTCCTGCTTTCTTTTCTGATTTTTCATTTCATAGTAATTATATAATTGTAAATGGGAAATTACCAGAGTAAGACAGGGGTCCCCAAATACCTCTTACCCAGTATGAGGGTAGGAGGTCACCTTACCGAGTGGCAGCAGCTTTCCTACATGTAGCAGCTATCCAGCCAGCCTTCCCCGGTCGTGTAAAGCCACCATGCCTAGCGGTGTGGCTGGTTGCCATTCCTTGGTCACAAGGCCAAGGCTCAGAGGGTAGCCACGCACACAAACATTCTGGCAATTCCAGATTTGTCCCGGGGTGGCCGGTGAGGGCCAATGTGGGTTTCTTGGGGTCCTGAGGTGCGGGGGCTTGGCTTGTGCATATTCTCACCCCACTAGGAGAAGAGTGAATGAAAGCCACACTGCTCCCATCGCCCCTCCAGGTGAGGTGGAGCTGGAAGAGTATTACCCGGCCTTCCTGGACATGGTACGCAGCCTGCTGGAGGGCAGCATCGACCCCACGCAGTATGAGGACACCCTGCGGGAGATGTTCACCATCCACGCCTACATCGGCTTCACCATGGACAAGCTGGTGCAGAACATTGCACGGCAGGTGAGCAGGGCGGGTCCCCTGTGTCCTTGGCAGGGCTTACCTGTCAGGATGCTGGAAATTGGCCCTTCTTGCACTCCTAGGCTGGAATGGGAGCTCCATGCTTAGCATAGCAAACCTTTCCCTTTTTTCTCTATTAAGCTATAATTCATATAATGTGAAATTTTTTGAAGTATGTAATTCCGTAGCATTTGTTATATTCACAGTGTCGTGTAGCCACCTCCTCTGTCTAGTTCCAGAACATTTTCATCACCCCAAAGGGAGATCCCATCCCCATGAGCTGTAGCTCTCTACTGCCCCTCCTCCAGCCTCTGGGAGCCACTGATGTGCTTCCTGTCTCTGAATTTGCCCCTTCTGGACATTTCCTATCACTGGAGTCATACACTGTGTGTGACCTTTGGTGTCTGGCTTTTTTCACTAACCGTCCTGTTTTTCATCCCCCTTGCATGGATTAGTGCTTCATTCCTTTCTATGGCTGGGTAATATTCTGTTGCACAAATAGGCTACATTTTGTGTATCCATTCATTCATTTGCAGATTGTGAATAGTGCAGCTGTGAACATTTATGTCCAAGTTTTTGAGTCCCTATTGACAAACCTTTCTTCAGGTTGACATTGACAACATGTAAAAAACCTGAACCCACTTCTCCTGTGGAAGGGGAATGGGGTGGGGATCAGAAAATTGACCCTAGCTGAATGTCAACAAGAGGAAACCAGTCACATAAAATATGAACAGCGAAAGCCCTAGGTGAGCCAGGTGTGGTCCCAGGACATGGGTGCTGCTTGGTTTCTGCTGAAATTGTTTGCTCATCGCAAGTTTTGTTTTCTGGTTACGAAGTAAGGTTGTTTATCATAAAGCAGGAAAAAACAATAATGCCATTATTCTCCCTTCCAGATGCAATCACGAGAAATGTTTTGGAAAAGACATTTCTTTCCAGATTTGAAAGACTGTTTACTGAAGTTAATACAGATGTGCATTAAAGTGCCCAAATTCAAAGTGGGCAGTGTGGTGGGTTTTCAAAAACAGAACCTCCCTGCCACACCACCCTGTCTTCCCTCCCAACCACCCCCCCATCTATGGGCACCCACTACCCTGATTCCTGTACTAAAGTAGCTTCCCTGGTTTTGAGCCATGTATAAACAGAAGTACACAGTGTCTGGCTGTATCCCAGAACTGTCTTTCTGTGAGATTGTGTGTTTCAATGCACACGCCTGCCAAGGATTCCTGGGAATGAACTACAGTTTGTTCACTGGCCTTCTGAGGCCAGACATGGATGGTACCCCATGCAGTGAGTCTCCTGCTGGATGTCTGTGCGTGTATGTGCCTCTGCCCCTGGGGTGAGTTGCAGGCAGATGTGTCTAACCCCAGAGGAGGCATCCAGTTTCGTGGTTCACTCCCACCAACAGCAGGCAAGGCCACTCTCTCCTTACCTGTGGTCTTCTTTTCTTCTGGGGATTAGAGGAATCTCATTGGGGCTCCAGTTACATTTCCTGATGGCTCATGTGGTTGAGGCCTTGTCATCCCTTTGTGGTCCTTGGGACACCGTAGCCTATAGAAAACTGTCTGTTCTATTGAGACTGCCCTGTTGCCACTGATGGCTGGGAGCCCTGTGTCTTTGGCCACAAAGACATATCAAAACCCACCCCTGCATCTTGATATCTTCACTTTCCTTCTATGTGCCAGGAATGGTTCCCTCCCCCACAGTGTGCACTCCACCCCCCAGGTGATGGAGAAACTGGCACAGGGCAAATTGGAAAGGATTCTCAGGGGGCTGCACAGGGGTTGGGGGCTGAGCATTATGCCGTATCTCCCTAAATATCTCCTCTAGAAATTGTTCAAAAGAAAAACAAAGAAAAGGAGCTGTTTAGCTCATGCTACAGTCAGGGCCTCAAACTGCCTTGCTGTGGCTCTACCAAACCCCTGGGCCAGGTACTCACCTAGGGCCCATCCTCCCTGACGTTTGTAATCAGCCTTGTTTTTGTTGTTTTTCTTTTGTTTGTTTGTTTGTTTTTGAGACAGAGTCTCACTTTGTCACCCTTGGTAGAGTGCCGTGGTGTCATAACTCATAGCAACCTCAAACACTTGGGCTCAAGTGATTCTCTTGCCTCAGCCTCCTGTGTAGCTGGGACTACAGGCATCTGCCACAGCGCCTGACTATTTTTTAGAGATGGAATCTTGCACTTGCTCAGGCTAATCTCTGAGCTCAGGCAATCCAACCACCTCGGCCTCCCAGAGTGCTGGGATTACGGGCATGATCTACTGTGTCTGGCCTGTAACCTGCCTTGTTGAAGTTGTGTCTGACACTTTACCTCACTATTTCTTAAAAATCAGCATTTCTGGGTTTTAGCAATAGCAACTGGTATTTATTGTGTACCTGCCATGTGCCAGGCACTGTTTTTGACCTGGGTGTGTCTTCCAGGTCTTTTCCATACAGTTCTTATACCCAGATGGGGTTTGTAAGACTGGTCCTGACTGGCTTGGTCTGGCCCAGTCTAATTTGGTCTGTTCTCATCTGATCTGGTTTGATCTAGTCTGTACATGGCTCTGAGATCAACCCAGGTAAACTGTTGTGATCCTGGCCTTCATCCCCACGTCACGGGCTCTCCGTCCTACCGAGTTCCAGGCCTTTGCTGACTTCCCTTTGGATGAGTAGGGGCTCCAGCAGAAGAGGGTGGGTGCTGGGCATCCACTGCTCTCCCTCTCCTCCAGCTGCATCACCTCGTGAGTGATGACATCTGCCTGAAGGTAGTGGAGCTCTACCTGAATGAGAAGAAGCGGGGGGCTGCTGGCGGGAACCTTTCCTCTCGCTGCGTCCGTGCTGCCAGGGAGACCAGCTACCAGTGGAAGGCTGAGCGGTGCATGGCCGACGAGAACTGCTTCAAGGTGAGAGGCTAGCTGCACTTGGATACATGCTGAGCCGTGGGAACAAGTGCAGGCAGTCTGAGGAAGCACCCCAGCCATAGCAGGAGAGAGCCAGCCACTCACACCCCACTCTGGAGTCAGGCCTGGGCTGCAGAGGCCTCTGGCTCAGCTGCTGGAGGGCCTTAGTCCTGCAGGGAAGCATTAGGGCCTCAGGGAATTGGGGTCCTAGTGCCCTTGCACTCTTGTCCTGTGAGTGGCCAGGCTCTTCCAGTTTAGGTTGCTTGTGTCCCCTGTCCCCTACAGGTGATGTTTCTCCAGCGCAAAGGGCAGGTGATCATGACCATTGAGCTCCTGGACACCGAGGAGGCCCAAACAGAGGACCCTGTGGAAGTCCAGGTGATGTCATAAACACACCATGGGGTGGCGGAGGGCAACCGAGGGCAGCAGCATAGGCTCCTATCCAGAGGGCCCTCCACCTGCTAGCCAGGCACAGAACACAGCATCTACTCTGAGAAACCTCACTTTGGGTTGAATTCTCTCCTTTGGGAGCCCAGCAGGGTGGGGAGTTGTCTCTCTCCCTGCCCCTGTACTTGATCTCCAAAGAGCAGATGACCCCTTAGGAGCCAGCAGGTGTATCTAGGATAGTGAAGTGAGAGCCAGGCTTCCTCGTTGCCTGCCCTGGCCCCCGACTCCTGCCCCAAGGTGTCCCCAGGGCTTGTGCCCCCCTGCACTCCCCGTATCTGTTGTTGCCAGCTTAGCATTCCAGTTCCCGATCACCAATTGATGACCCATACTCCAAGCCATACATTCCACATGGACAGATGTTTCCCCACTCGCCTCCCCCACCCTGGTGACAGACTTGTGCAAGTCCCCAGAGCAGTCACAGAGGCAGCTGGGGGGTCTTTGCCCAGCCCTCATCATCCCCCTCTTTCTCTCTTTCCATGGCTCCTGCTTGCCTTGGCCTCTCATGTAACCTGCCAGAAGGTCTCACCTGTGTGCATGTCACTCATTTCCTGGGGCTGCCATAGCAGATGATCACAAACATGGCTTGAAACAACAGGAATTGATTCTCTCATGGTTCTGGAGGCCAGAAGTCCAGAGTCAAGGTGTTGACTCTTATAGGCTCTCGTCCTTTTTTCCTACCTTTTCTAGCTTCTGATGACTCCAGACATTCCTTGTCCATATCTGCATCACTCCAGTCTCTGCCTCTCTGTCCATGTGGGCTCACTGTGTATTTCTGTAATTCTTTTCTTGTAAGAACACTAGTCATTGGATTTAGAGCTCACCCTACTCCATGATGGTCTCATTTTAACTAATTATATCTGTAAAGACTTTATTTTTTTAATAAGGTTACATTCATAGGTACTAGAGGTTAGGATTTGAATATGCATGTCTTTTTGGGGATGTTGTTTACCCCACTATAGTGACTAACTTGTCTCAAATGGCCTGGGACATTGCAGGTGTTGCCACCAAAATTCCTGTGTGCAGAGAACCACTTCAAAGCAGGAGGGTGGGTCTCCCTACATGTAGCTGCCTTAAAACCTTTCTTGGAGCCCAACTGTCTGTAAACAAAAAAGTACACCAAAAATATAATTGCTGGGGCCAGGCTCTCATCTGTAATTCCAACACTTTGGGAAACTGAAGGAGAAGAATCAGTAAAGACTAGGAGTTTGAAAACAGCCTGAGCAACATAGCGAGATCTCTGTCTCTACCCCTCCTCCCTCCCAAAATTACCCAGGTGTGATGGCACCCCCATAGTCCCAGGTACTAAGAAGCCGGAGGAGGGAGGATCACTCAAGCCCAAGAATTGGAGACTGCAGTGAGCTATGATTGTACCACTGCATTCCAGCCTGGGTAACAGAACAAGACTCTGTGTCTAAGAAACAAGAAAGAAAACTCTTTTTGCTGCTGCTGCCGCCTTTTTGTCCTTAACTGAAGCAGCTAAAATCTATAAAGCAGGGTCTAGAATACCATGTCTGCCTAATAGCTTTCTGGAGAAACTGAAAGGTGCCCTTGTGTCCACAGTGCTGGGGTAGGGGTGCAGGGCCAGCAGGCCCCAAACTGTCTTCAAGAGCTAGGGCTCCCTTGGTACCTACTCCGCAGGGGGACTCCTGTCACAGCACCTATCCACCCTCACCTGTGGGCTCTTGGGCCACAGGACTCCCCACCAGGAAACTTTTTCAAAGGCAAAGGAGTGCAGTGCCTGCATACTTGGCACCTTCTGGGAGTTTCCAGGAAACATGTTTTTTAATAATTAAGTTTGATTCTGGAGGAAATGCTGGCTTCTACAGGGTGATGTATAGATGGAAGGTCACTTGGACACAGCAGGCTGTGCCCACCCTATACCAGGGGTCCCCTTCCAGCCCCACCTGTCAGTCACTCCAACTCATACCAGTTGTCTACCTGTTGTTCGTCTCCTGGTTCTTTCTTTGTGTCCTCCCTTGGCCTGGTCTCTGTGTGTGAGGAGCTCCCTCCCACTCAGTCCCCCTTCGGGAAGTTACCACTTGAGGAGCACAGAGGGGTCACCATGCAGCCTGGTTTGTCTGTAGCACGACCTGACTCTGATGTCCTGCTGTTCCCGGTCCTTTATTAAAAGCTGTATATAGTCTGGGAGTTGTGAGGGGGTTTCCATCACAGGTCAGAGTCCTCAATAGCTGCTATTCTTTTGACACTTGGGGCTGGAATGAACCCTCCCACCCCCACCCCAAGCCCAGGGTCCAGGGTAAAAGGAGCCTATGGCACCAATGCAGGGTCACCACAAGCTGTGTTCTCCCTGTCCCCAGCACCTGGCCCGGTACGTGGAGCAATATGTGGGGACTGAGGGCACATCCAGTTCACCCACTGAGGGCTTCCTCCTGAAACCTGTGTTCCTGCAGAGGTGAGAGACCCCAAGGCTGATGCTCACTCATTTCCTCCCTATGGGCCCAGGAGCCCCACACTGTCCTCCTGGAGGCTGGATAATGGTGTGTTATCCCTCTGGGAGCACTTCCTGAGCACCTGCTTTGTGCTAAGGTGTGGCCCTGCCCACCTAAGGCTTGAGGTCTAGAGGGAGCAGAGCAGTAACCCCAGGGCAGTGAGAGGTATGATCTGAGGGGATAGTCCCAGGCTGAGACCCCACCATGAGTCACTGGGTAGAGGGTGAATGCCCAGCCCTGGGCAGAAGCTGCCAGAGCTGCCAGGGTCAGGTCAAGGATGGGTAGGAGCAGTCAGGCCAGGTGGGGACAGCAGCTCTGAGATCAGTGTGGGTTCTTGGCTACTCTTTGCATCCCAGTGGTGTGTCCCAGGTGGCGTCTCTCTCAGTTGCTTCAGTTCACACTCCCCTCCACCCCGGAGGTGACACATCTTCCACTATTTCTGGGCCACGAGGGTTTCCAGCTCTGCAAACCCAAGTCCCTTGGGCCTCACTTCCTCCCAGGAACCTCAAGAAGTTCCGCCGCCGGTGGCAGAGTGAGCAGGCCCGGGCCCTGCGCGGGGAGGCCCGGAGCTCCTGGAAGCGGTTGGTGGGGGTGGAGAGTGCATGTGATGTGGACTGCCGCTTCAAGCTCAGCACACACAAGATGGTGTTCATCGTCAACTCTGAGGACTACATGTACCGCCGTGGCACCCTCTGCCGTGCCAAGCAGGTGCCAACCTTCCTGCCATGGACCTCCCAATGCCCCCCCACCCCACCCCCGCCGCCACCTTGCATCCTGGGGCTCTGAGGGTGCTTGACTGCCCTGACAATATCTGCTCCCCTTCCTACAGGTACAACCGCTGGTGCTGCTCCGCCACCACCAGCACTTTGAAGAGTGGCATAGCCGCTGGCTGGAAGACAACGTGACAGTGGAAGCAGCTGGCCTGGTGCAGGACTGGCTGATGGGTGAAGAGGACGAGGACATGGTGCCCTGCAAGACGCTCTGTGAGACAGTGCACGTTCACGGTCTGCCCGTGACCCGCTATCGCGTGCAGTACAGCCGCCGCCCAGCCTCACCCTGACCTACCCACACCTCAGAGGGCACCCACCTGCCCTGGCTTGAGTCCCGTTGAATGTGTTTTCATGAATGACCTGAGGAGGATGTCTCCTGGCCCTGCTGCTGTGGGACAGCACTCCAGAGCAGTGCCCCCTCAGTGCCTCAGCTTCTCGTGGCCCTGTCGAGTGCGAAACCTGAGCCCCTGCCTCCTGGGGGTCAGCCCCCACTACAGGGGCTAGGTGAACGCGCCGGCCAAGGAACAAGCAATATTTGTGCACCTGCCTTGGCCCCTCTGTCACGTGCCAAATCCCCAGCAGGCAGGCGGCACTACTGGTCCTGTGTTCATAGGTGTCCTAGAAAAGTTGAAGGTGAAGAGCCTGTCAAGATGCCCTTGGGAGGGAGGGGTCGGCATCTGAGAGACCCTGAGGAGGAAGGAGTCAGGTTCTGGGTGGACCTGAGCAAGTCCTTCAGGAACATTCTGAGAGCTGTCAGAAATGTCAGCTAAGGTTTCAGCCATCAGTGTGGCCCAGCTGATGCTCAAGAGGCCCTCAGTGACTTCAAAAGCAAGATGAGCCCTTTTCAGCCACCCCGTCAGGGTCCCACTTTGAAGTGAAGGCCTAAAGCAGGCAGGAGATGCCTTTGGAGTCTGCCCTTTGGATAAAAGAGATGCCAAACCCTATGTTCATCCAGTAGCTAAAGTCTAGGCCATGGGAGGAGGGTTCTGCTTGACCCATGTTCCTGCCCAGCTTGTATGGCTCCTGCCATAGGGCCCAAAGGCTCAGTCGTGTACCCAGGTGGATGTCCGAGAGAGAGAGATACGCACAGACACACACATTTATTCCTTCATGCTCATAGTATAACTTCTGCAGCAGCCAGGTCCCGGGCTCTTTGGGTGTGAGATCTCTCTTTGTGGAACTCTGAGTGCCACCCTGACACCCTATTCCTGCAGCTGCCCCCAGGGAGCCAGGTGTCTTCCCTGCCATCCCAGGACCCACATAGGCCAGCACAGCATCTCTGGATTGTTTTGTCCATTTGTGAGGGGCTAAGGCGACTGTCCCATAGAGGCTTTCTATGCCAAGAACTCTAACCAATTGGGACTGGAGCTGTCCAAATCCCTCCCATGGTGACAACCCCAGCTGGGCCCTGCACGTCTGTAGCCAGCAGCTGCCTCTGCCCAGCCACAACCCTCATCTTCCTGCTGTAGAGTTGTGCCAAATGCAGGGTTCCAGGAGATAGAAATATGTTTCTAGAGGTTTCCTGTGGAACTGGAGGCTCCGGATGCTTCCTAGCTCCAGGCCTGGGAGGTTCCAAGGTTGACCTGCCTGCTTGGGATCTCCCGGCGTCTCCTCGTGTATGACACACACACTGTGTGTGCATCCTTGTTTCCTAAGAAGGGACTCTGTGTCACCAGGATTCCTGAACCAGACCTTGGCTGAGCCTGTGGCCCCTCCTGTGCCTGCGCTATCCCTGGTGGAGCCTCCCAGGCCTGGGGTAAGGCTGGAGACCCTTGCTGAGCCCCTCCCCTCGTCACCCCTGCCCCTGCCCCGCATGCTTCTAGAGAGCATCTCTTCTGTTTTTGAGGAATTTCTGTTCTGGGCCTTGCCCTTTTCCTTTGCAGCTGTTTTGAATGTAGTTTTCCTTTTCTATTTATTTGCACATTAAAATTAAAAAGTAAATATTGATGTAAAGCCCTGAGGTTCTCTTGGTCCCTTCTGTGAAAATTCCACCAACTTCTTACCACCAGGTTGGTGGGCTGGACCTGCATAGTGCTGGGCCTACCTGGCTCATGGACAGTCCCAAACTCTGCCTGAGGGTCCCTTGAGCCCTCCCTGCTCAGCAGGTCCCCTCCACTGGGGGCTCTTCATCCTACACCCCACCCCTGTCTTGGCACAACATGGAAGTGGTTTCTAGAATATTTTTGCCCAACTCAGTTTTCAAATTAAGTAGAAATTAGCAGCATCTCCTCTGCCCTAATGTGTGTACAACACCTGATTTAAAAAATGAGATGTTTGCTCTATTTTCTCTGTGCCTGGCCTGTGTGTCCAGGCTTGTACTGATAGACCTACACTAGGCAGCCCCAGAAAACCACCCTCTGTGCTCCTTGGTGCCCCCCAGCTGCCCCGTACCTCCTGGTTTTCACTGCGTATCTCCTCATCTCTAGGCCTGAAACCCGCCCCCTACACCCCCACACCTGCTCCCAGGTAACAGGCCCACACAGCTCTACTTCTGGCCTGCAGCCCTGGGGAGTTCCACAGCAGGACTGGCTGGCCCTCCCTGAGTAGCTGTGTGCACCCAGTCCGACCACACCCCCACCAGAGGATCACGGCCCCTGGGGGGGTTTCTTCTGCCTGGAACCCATGTCATGGGTGCCTAGAATCCCCTCTCGGCCCCCAGATTGGCCTTCCTCAGGAAGGGCACTGGTCACAGGAGTCCCCTACCCTCAAGTGGGTGGGATTCATGGCCTTGATGAGATGACAATGTGAGAGTGGAGAGTTCATTACTCACTGGCTCTGAGGACATCCTCACCTTGCTGTGGAGGGGAACACACCAGAGAATAGCAGGTAGCCTCCAGGAGCCAAGAGCAGGACCTTGGAGCTACCACCGCTAAGGCCTAAATTCTGCCAACAGCCAGGTGACCTCAGAAAAGCACCCTGAGCTTCAGGTAAGGGTGCACAGCCCAGACAACACCTCAATGGCAGCCTCATGTGACCTGGAGCAGAGGACCCAGGCTGCCAAGCCTAGACCCCTGACCCCTGGAAATGTGAAGTCACGAAAGTGTGTTGCTCTAAGCCACATCACACAGTGATGGAAGGATTAACATTATTTATTTTTATTTAGTTTTTTTTGAGACAGAGTCTCACTATGTCGCCCTCAGAAGAGTGCCATGGCAACCTCCAACTCTTGGACTTAAGAATTCTCTTGCCTCAGCCTCCCAAGTAGCTGGGACTCTAGGCGCCTGCCACAACATCCAGTTGTTTTTTTGTTTGTTTGTTTTTGGTTGTAGTTGTCGTTGTTTGGCAGGCCTGGGCTGGGTTCGAACCCACCAGCTCCAGTGTATGTGGCTGGTCACCTAGCCACTGAGCTACAGGCGCCGAGCCAGACATCAGCATCATTAAACCAGCCATGTGACCTGCACCACCCCTTCTACCTCAAATATGACAAGGTGGTTGAAGAGTGTGATGCTTTCAGAGAAAGCAGGGACATTTCAGGTGAGAGACTCCGTAAACATTTATTCTGTTGCTAGTGAGGTGTTTGTCTCATTGTCTATTTGCAACATACAACCAGCATTTTATAAGCTGATGGCATCACTGAGAATGAGACTGATTGCTCTAAAAAGCAAACTGGATACCATCCACAAATTGTGCTTTTGTATTCACCCAAAGGAGGTGAAAGCTGGTGTGCACACAAAACCTGCACAAGGAGAGTAATTATAGCAACTTTATCTATCACTGCCCAATTGAGAGCAACCAAGATGTCCTTCCCAGGTGAATAGATAGATAAACCATGTTCTGTCCAGACAATGAACTATTTGCCGTTAAAAAGAAATGCACAATTGAGCCACGAGAAGATGCAGAGGAACCAGGAATATATTACTAACTGAAAGAAGCCCACCTGAAAAGGCTGTGTGGAGACTGTGGTTCCAAGTCTGACGTTCTGAAAAGGCAAAACTCTGAGACAGTGAAAAGATCAGAGGTGGCCAGGGGCTTGGAGGGAGGAAGGAATGAGTAGGTGGAACACAAGGGATGTTTAGGGCACTGACACTATAATGGTGGACACATATATTATGCATTTGTCCAAATCTATAGAAAGTACAGCATGAGAAGTGACCCCTAATGTCAGTTAGGGGCTCTGGGTGATAAAGACATGGTGTAGGTTCATCATTGGAAACAAATCCACCACTGGGGGCTATGCATGTGTGGGGACAGGGGTATATGAGAACACTGTACCTTCTGCTCAATTTTGCTATGAGCTTAAAATACTCTGAAAAGTAAGGCCGGTCATGGTGGCTCACTCCTGTAATCCTAGCACTCTAGGACATTGAGGTTGACGGATCCCTTGAGCTCAAGAGTTCAAGACTAGCCTGAGCAAGAGTGAGACCCCATCTCAAGGAAAAGATTGCTTGAGCCCAAGAGATTGAAGTTGCTGTGAGCTATGACGCCGTGGCACTCTACCCAGGGTGACAGAGTGAGATTTTGTCTCAAACAAGAAAACTACTCTAAAAAATAAATTTTTATGATTCTAGCGCTTGGGAGGCCAAGGTGAGTGGATTACCTGAGCTCAGAGCAAGACCTCATCTCTAAAAAATAGCTGGACATTGTGGCAGGCGCCTATAATCCCAGCTACTCAGGAGGCTGAGGCAAGAGAATCACTTGAGCCCAAGAGTTTGAGGTTGCTGTGAGCATTCTACTGAGGGCAACAAAGTGAGACCCTGTCTCAAAAAAATAAATAAAAATAAAAAATAAATTTTAAAAACATTTACTCCCAGTCAGCCTCAGAATGCTGTGGTGGGGTCAGGCTAGGTGGGCGGCTGTAGGGATAGATGTGCAGGCCAAGGTCTTGGTCAGTAGCCTTCCCCATCTGGGCTTCCCTTTTCTCCCAGGGCCTTTGGGATCCAGGCAGATGAGGATGTATAGCCCAGTTTCCCACTCTGCCCGGCCCTGAGGTTTTCCAGCTCCTTTTGAACAGAGTTTGGGCACTTGGTACAGTTGAACAAATGGACTCTGATTTGGGGCCCAGACAGGAATAATAGGAAATCAAAGTTGGGCTGGCTGGACCCCAAACACAGCCATCAGTGTGACCTTGGGTGTAACCAGTGGCACCTGGTGAGACAGGATCAAGACAGGATCTTCTCTGGCCAGTCAGGTGGATTAAAGTTCCTGTCCATAGGGTGAGGCCCAGCCTGGGAATGACGTGTGGTGGCACCACATTTGTGGGTGCCTGTGTGATGTCTAACTTGGCCACTGACCCTGATCTTTCAATGGACACCCTGAGGAGAGAGGAAGGCCAGGTAGGGACCACACTCAAGGGCTTCCAGAGGGTCCTGAAGGGTAAAAGGGTGAAGAAACTCAGGATAAGCCACCAACCCATGTCTGTTTGCCAGTTTCCCCCCATTAAAAATTATTTGAATTGTAGTAAAACACACATAGCAAAACTTACATCACAACCATATTTCATGGTGTAGTTTAGCGGTGATGTGTATAATCCCAGTGTTGTCCAACAGTTACCACCATTCATCTCCAGAAGTTTCTCCTCTTCCCAGACACTCTGTCCCCATTAAACACTAACTCCCCATCCTTCTCCCCACCCCCTAGCACCCACTGTTCTTCTCTCTGTCTGTGAATGTGGCAACGCCAAGGACCTCACACAGTGGAATCACATAGTATTTATCTTTCCGTGACTTGTTCATTTCACAGACTGTCCTCAAGGTTCATCCACCTTGTAGCATGTGTCAGAATCTCTTTCCTTTTTAAGCCTAATAGTAGTCTGCCTTTTTTTAAAAACTGAGTTTTTATGGAAAGAAACATGCAGAAAGAAAATTCCAGCAGTACAAAGGAGCACATGGAGACAGCAGACACCCTGAGTTCCTCTCCCCGAAAGCAGTTGTAAAGCGTCCTCTGGGAGGTGGCTGGGCACAGCCTGTGTCCAATTGGAATGGTGTCATTGTCACCCACAGCCCTGGTATTTTGCTTGCCATGTCTGGGATTCCCCACCTACCCCGATTTGGCACAATTGTTCCCAGAGTGGCCATGGCTGGGCAATCCCCCACTCTGGTTGTCTTCCTGTGCGTGTGTGTCTGGCAGAAATTCCCAGACTTGAGGCTACAGGCGTTTGCGTCACAACTTTGATGCATAATCACCAAATGACCCTGCCCTGGCATCCCTGAGTTGCCAGTGTTCCCAGCTTCCCCAGCCTGATTTCCTAATCTGCTCACCCAGAAGGGAGCAGGGAGGTCCAGGCCTGGTTTTCCCTTGTGCTAAGGGTGTCCCTGGCCACCAGATTTCATAAACATAGGCGTGAAGCTGAATTTGTCTTTGGTAGTTGTGGAAACTGCTCAGAAACGGAGACGAAGCCTCTGGCTGAGTGCCCTGCCTGGGCCAGAGTGCTCTGGGCCTGGGTTTCCCGTCCCTGTGCTGGGGGCTGACTCTCGCTAGGACTCTGCTCAGTCACTTCCTGGCTGGTGCCTGAGTCCTGAGTGTGTAACACTAAGATTAGGGCTTGAAGAGGCAGGAAATGGCCGCATTGGACCCCTCCTCCATTCCTGGTTTATTTTATCTTCCCCACAACCTTCTGCCCTCCTCCTGGCTTCCAGACTCCCACCCCTGCCCCAGTATGGGGCTCCCCAGGGCATGACATGTTCTGTGTGCTGGGGAGCAAAAGGGCACCCACCCCTCCGAGCCTCAGTTTCTTCATTTGCACAGTGGGTATCCCCACAGAGCAGCCAGGAGCAGGAAGGTGCAGGGGCTGAAAGAGAGATGGTCGCCTCCCTTGGTGGCCACCCATGGCCCCTCCTGGGCTCCAGGCTGAGAGTGGGCCAGGACAGGAGCAGAGGGGCTTTAAGACCAGGATAGGCACCTCCCAGGGGCCACCAGCATGGTCCCCTGGGACCCCTGGGGTAGCACACTATTAGCATCAGGGACAGGGTGAACACGGAGAGCTGTCCTCAGCAGACCCCAGATTCGCAAGGTTCCTCCACCTCTGCACCTCACTTTGCTCCTGCCCAGGGGGTGGTGCAAGGGCAGTTTTGGGGTGAGATGGTAGTGAGATGGAGTAGCCCTGCCTAGGACCCGAGGTATGTTAGGGGCTACCATTGACCTGCTCTGACCTGTGACCCACATAGGCAGGGCTCTTATCCTGCTCATCAGAGACAGGAAGTAGAGGTGGCTTCAGGAAGGGCTAAGAGTTCCCCTTGGCCAGAGGCAGAGGGGATACCTGGACGGCGAGGCTGTCCCCAGAATAGGAGCTGCATACGTGAACCGCCAGAGGAAGTGGCCACTTGGGCCACAGATGCTTCCTGGCCTGGACAAGGACTAGGGGTGGGGCCTAAAGCCTGGGACCCCCCTTTGCCTTGCTGGCCCAGCACTTAGGCCCTTGGGAAAGCGCTTCAGGGTGACAAAGTGACTTGGAGGGGCCTGGCCGCTTCAGCCAACATTCTGGGCCTCTCACAGGCAGCTGGGAGGTTCAAGGGGACAAAGGCTGTGCTTCCCTGGTTTATCTCGCTAGACACAGTCTGCTCCTCCGCCCAGGATCCGGAATCCGGGGATGAGGGTCTGGTGAGGCAGGAAGCCCAAGGCCACAGCCCAGAGCAGCCGGAGGACAGCCATGTGGAGTTACCTGCTACTGTGGTCCTTGGTGTTGGCAGTCACCTTGGTGGGCAGCACCCAGACCCCCAGCATCTATGACGAGGGCGGGAGCACTGGAGGAGGTGATGGTGAGTGAGTGACCCTGGCTTTGGGGAGCAGAGAGCAGGGACATACATCAGAGCCAGGGAGGGGGAACGAACCAGGGAACTTGGGAACTTTCATCCTAGCCGAGTCCACATCCCAGCTCTGACCCTTCAGTGTCATATCCACCTCCATCCCCCTTCTCTCCCACCTCTGGAGCAGGCCTGACTGAGGCACCCTCTCTCCCCCAGACGGCTCACTGGGGCCCTGGGCCAGGCCCACGGAAGCGATGCCCCTGCTCCCACCCAACCCCCGCAGCTTACCAGGTCAGGTCTTCACCAACGACAGTGACACTCTGGAGCTCCCGGACAGTTCGCGGGCACTGCTGCTGGGCTGGGTGCCCACAAGGCTGGTGCCCACACTCTACGGGCTGGTCCTGGTGGTGGGGCTGCCCACGAATGGCCTGGCACTGTGGGTGCTGGCCACGCAGATGCCGAGGCTGCCCTCCACCGTGCTGCTTATGAACCTGGCGGCTGCTGACCTCCTGTTGGCCCTGGCACTGCCCCCACGGGTCGCCTACCACCTGCAGGGCCAGCGCTGGCCCTTTGGTGAGACAGCCTGCCGCCTGGACACGGTCGCACTCTACGGCCACATGTACTGCTCTGTGCTGTTGCTGGCGGCCATCAGCCTAGACCGCTACCTGGCCCTGGTTCACCCACTACGGGCCCGTGCCCTGCGTGGTGGGCGTCTGTCTGTTGGGCTCTGTGCAGCTGCCTGGCTCATGGCAGCTGCCCTGGCACTGCCCCTGGTCCTTCAGCGGCAGACCTTCCGGCTGTCACGCTCTGACCGTGTGATCTGCCATGATGCACTGCCCCTGGCTGCCCAGGCCTCCCACTGGCGGCCAGCCTTCACCTGCCTGGCGCTGCTGGGCTGCTTCCTGCCTCTGCTGGCCATGCTGCTGTGTTACGGGGCCACCCTCCACGCGCTGAGCACGGCTGGCCAGCGCTATGGCCATGCACTCAGGCTGACAGCACTAGTGCTGGCTTCGGCCTTGGCCTTCTTCATGCCCAGCAACCTGCTGCTGCTGCTGCACTACTCGAACCCCAGCCCAGATGCCTGGGGTGACCTCTATGGCGCCTACATGCCCAGCCTGGCACTCAGCACCCTCAACAGCTGTGTGGACCCGATCATCTACTACTATGTGTCAGCGGAGTTCAGGGACAAGGTGTGGGCGGGGCTCTGCAGGCAGAAGCCAGTGGGTACTGTGGCCTCCAAGCCCTCCAGGGAGGGGGGCACCCACTCCTCATCACTCCTTTAACTGCCCTTCTGGCTGGGAGCGGGGACTCACACCTATAATCTCAGTGCTCTGGGAGGCCAAGGCAGAAGAATCCCTTGAGGCTTGAGGTTAGATGATCCCTTGATGTCAGACACTTGAGGCCAGCCTGAGTAAGAGTGAGAACCTGTCTCTACTAAAAGAGTGGAAAAAAATTAGCTGGGCATTGTGGCAGACTGCTGTAGTCCCAGCTACTTAGGAGGCTGAGGCAGGAGGATCATTTAAACCTAAGAGTTTGAGGTTGATGTGAGCTATGAGGAGGCCATTGCATTCTAGCCTGGGCAACAGAGTGAGACCCTATCTCAAAAAAAAAAAAAAAAAGCCCTCTGAAGGAGTGGGAAGGGGACAGAGGTTGAACTGGGTTGAATATGGTCCCCTCTCCCCATCATTAACATCCTTCCAGGAATCAGAGAATGGGATCTTATTTGGAAATAGGGTGATCACAACTGTAATTAGTTAAAATTAAGTCACACTGGAGTATGGTGGGCCCTAAATCCCATCTGAGTGGTGCCCCCTAAGAGGAGAGGACACAGAAACACAGGGAGGCAGGGACACAGGGGAAGATGGCCATGTGACGATGGAGGCAGACATCAGAGTAATATAGACAGAAGCCAGAGGACAACAAGGGTCACTGGCAGCTCCCTGAACCCAGGGGGAGGCCTGGGCCAGATTCTCCCTCAGAGCTTCCACAAAATACCAGCCCTGCCAACACCTTGACCTTGGACTTCTGGCCTCGAGCTGAGACAATAAATTTCTGTTGTTTGAAGTTACCCGGTGTTTGGGGCTTTGTTACCCTAGGAATCCAAAACAAGAGAAATGCATGTTCTGGGGCAGCCAGCTCTTCAGTTCGGCTCCCTGGACTTGACTGATGTGCAGGTGATGAGGTGGACATGTCTGTGGATCCTGTGCAGGGTCCTGCCCTGCCCAGGATGAAGCTCAGTGACACCACCGCTGCCACACCCAGTGCCTGATGCTGGAGCTCTATAGACCCAGAGCCTGGTTGGCCTGATAGGCCATTGTTGTCCCCAGAAGCCCAAGTTCTGGCTTTGGGACGTCTCTCGAGCAATCAGAACGCCCCCTCCATACATACTCTGTTCCCCCAAACCCATCAGTAGTACAACTCAGCCTCCTGCCGGCCCCCTAGCTACAGGCCACCATCATTCTCTCCCTTAACCCATGGCCTGATTTCTCTTTTCACTTTATGTCAACGTCACTGTGGACAAGGCGGGACAAGAGGGTGGACAGTGCATGCTGTAGGCGCTGCAGGCTGCTCTGAGCTGTGCTGAGGCACCAGAGGCCATGCCTGTGCCTGCTGAGGACACAGAAGGACAAGCTGTAGCCTCCAGCACACCTTTCCCCCAGTTGCCTCCACACTAGCAAGCATCATGGGGCAGAGTCAGAAGCCACTGGGACCTAAACTGTGGGGAGCATTGCTGGGCTCTCTGATGGACCCATGTCTCTGGTCAGCCCAGCTATTGGGTGTCCAGGACACACACATACATGCATGTCCAATTGAGGATTGAGGAGATGGGAATAAGATAAATGATGTGGTCCCGTGTCAAAATCCTGGCATGATCATTTACTAGAGTTTTCCAAGAAGGAAAACGGGGAAGCTGGGAATGAAGGGGCTCTAGGACCAATCGGTATCATTTCATACAAGTGCATGGAAACTTAGGATCATCTCAGGGTATAGGTGTTTGACAGCCATAAACCCCACTCTAAAAGTCAGGCCACAGATGGAGACATGGTTCTGGGATCCCACAGCTGCTGGGTGGGACTTGTGACTCCAGTCCTGGCCTGTGACCCCTAACACCCAGCTGCTGTGTGTCTGAGGGGCCAGGGGTTTGGCCCCTACTGGAACAGGCTTGAGACCTGGGTACTGCTCTTTGGGTGCCCACTGCCTACAGGAAGCCTTGGTCTGTCCATGACTATGGGAATGAACTTTTTATTTCACCAACAGCTTTACAGTAAGTGGGCATAGGGTCTCTGCCAGGGGAAGGAACCGTGAGGACTATCCTTTGCTAGCTGGCAGGAGTCAGAGGAGTAAGATGTGGCTAGTGCTGCAAGACTTGGACCCCACAGGCCAGGACAGCATCAGGTCTTGTCCTCTCATGTGGCAAGGGGTCTCTGTGTTGGCTGAAATAAATACCACCTCGGAGAAGACTAGCACATGCAGGAATAGGCACCCAGGGTCTCAGAAAGGAATAAAAAACAGGTGTGGTCCTGGTGGCAGCTGGGAGCATCCTTGGAGGCAGGCAGATCCCGGAGCTCGGGCATCGTCTGGCTGCTGGGAGGGGGTCAGCCCTCCAGGCACTGGGAGGTCAGGGACTCAGGCTGGGGAAGCCCAGCAGTTGACCAGCCGTTGACCAGCCTGGGAAGCATGAAGCTGAAAGTGCATCTGCTGGGAGCTGGGTGCCTTCCCTGTATGGCCATGCATTCAGGGGCCCCTGGGGTAAAAACAGAGGGTGTGGGGTCCTGGCCCAGGGAAGGGAAGGCCTCGGTGGCTCAGGTGCCCCAAAGGGAGGCTGGGGCTATGTGTTTTCAGAGAAAGGCAGCCTGTGTAGTTGAAGTACCCAAGGAAAGTCGGATGTTGTTCCCCTAATTTGGTTAGATGTGTCCTCTCAGAAAGAGGCTTTGGCCACAAGTTGTCCCTCTAAGACTGTTTCTTCTCCTGGGAGCAGAATCTCAGGCTGTGGGAGCTGTGGTGGCCCTGGAGTGGAGAGTGGAGGTCCAGCCTCAGGGCTGGGTAGTGGGACACTTGGAGCTCCATCTGCAATTGGGGAGGTTGCGGGGACCTCCAGTTGTCCCCACACCATGCTCTGGGTCCCCTCCTAGGTGGGGACAGGTCTGTGCCACTCTGTTTGTCAGGTTCATTTATAGGCAGGGCCCACCTGGCATGGGGGCTGCCTAGCCACCCAACAGAGTCGTGATAGGCTGATAGACAAGAGGGTTCCTGCCAAGATGCAGCCCACATGGTGTCATCTTGCTTGGAGCAGGGTGGTCATTAGGAAGAGAAGCCGCTCTGACTGACCAGGAGAGAAGGAAAAGAGCTTCTGTGAGGCTGCCAGGCTTCCAGGGTGGGGCCCTATGCCCCTTACCTAAACCTGGCTCCACGAGGCTCAGGACTGGCTACCACCTTCCCATTTATACTGCAGAACCCCATCTGGGAAGGGGGACTTGTGGTGCAAGCCTGGCGGCTCAGGACCCTGCTCCTGCCTCTTCAAATGGGCCCCAGTGATGGGTTCTGGGTATTCACTGTGGTAAGGGTGGAGTGGTTTGTGCTGGACCAGTGAACACTACTCAGCAACATAAGGAATGAACTGACCGGGGGGCAGTGGCTCATGCCTATAATCTCAGCACTGCACAGATCAAGGGTGAGGACTGCTTGAGGCCACGAGTTCAAGACTAGCCTGGGCAACATAGTGAGACCCCATCTCTAGAAAAACTAGCCAGACATGGTGGCACACACCTGTAGTCCCAGCTATTTGGAGGGCTGAGGCAGGAGGATTACTTAAGCCCAGGAGTTTGAGGTTGCTATGAACTATGCTCATGCCACTGCACTCTAGCCCAGGTGATAGAGCAAGACTCTGCCTCAAAAAAAAAGGAAAAAAAAAAAAAAGAACTATGGATATTGAACAGTAGCATGAATGTGAGGAAATTATGCTGAGTGAGAAGAACAATCTCAAAAGGTAACATGCTACAGGGTGTGGCGGCTCATGCCTGTAATCCGAGCACTCTGGGAGGCTGAGGGGTGGATTGCTTAGGCTCATGAGTTCAAGACCAGCCTGAGCAAGTGCAAGACACCGTCTCTCCGTCTCTACTAAAAAATGAAAAACTGAGGCAAGAGGATCACTTGAGAAAAGAGTTCAAGGTTGCTGTGAGTTATGATGCTACAGCACTTAACCCATTCTGTCTAAAAAAAAAATAAAGTTGCATGCCGATTCCATTTACCTAGCATTCTTATTTCTTGTTTTGCTTTTTTTTTTTATGACAGAGTCTGACTCTGTCTCCCTGGGTAGAGTGTCGTAGCCTCAGTCTAGCTCACAGCAACCTCAAACTGCACAGATCAAGGGTGAGGACTGCTTGAGGCCATGAGTTCAAGACTAGCCTGGGCAACATAGTGAGACCCCTCCTGAGCAGCTGGGACTACAGGCACCCACCACAATGCCTGGCTAATTTTTCTATTTTTAGTAGAGACAGAGTTTCACCCTTTCTCAGGCTTATTTTGAGTTCCCAAGTTTAAGGGATTCTCCCACTTGGGCCCCACTGTGCCCAGCCACATTTTATATTTCTGGATTAGGGAAACATTTTATATTTCTGGATTACTTGCTTAACCAGTAAGTATATGATACAAGGATTCAAAAATCTAAAAAAATCCAAAATCTGAAACACTTCTGGTCCCAAGCCTTTTGGATAAATTTAACTCAGCCTGTATAACTCCCCCCCACACACACACAAATAAGTAGGTGTAAAAATGGCAAAATACATAAAATCAGCAGATTATAACAATGTCAATTTTCAGATGTGACACTGTACTGTGATTTTGCAAAATGTTACCATTTGGCAGAAACTATGTGAGGAGACATGACTTTTTAGTATTATTTCTTACAAATTGTATGTATGTGAGCCTATGATCATCTCCCAGTAAAAAGATTAATAAAAATCCCCCCTCAAAAAAAGAACCCCTCCAAAATCTCCAAAGGCACTAGAGATTATTAAAAGATATTAGAGGTGGGTGGGCAACACTTGGGAGAATTGAAAATTGTATGTACAAATACTATAGCATAAAGGGTGGGTTAGGAGGACAGGTGGATGTATATAGCTCCAAAATTTTAGGTGAAGTAAGTACAATATTAATGCTAATAGACTCTGAAAAACTTAAAGACTTACATTGTGATCCTCAGAGCTACCACTAAAAATAAAATGCCAAAAGAGAACAGGTAAATTAAAATGAAATTCTAAAAAAATACATGCTATTAATTCAAAAGAGGGTCTGCTCAAAAAAAAAAAAACAAAAAAAACCCAACAATAACAACAAAAAAAAAGGCCGGGTACAGTAGCTAAAGCCTGTAATCCTAACACTCCTGGAGGTCGAAGCAGGTAGATTGCTTGAGCTCAGGAGTTCTAGACCAGCCTAAGCAAGAGTAAGACCCTGTCTCTACTAAAAATAGAAAAATTAACTTGGTGTGGTGGTAGCACTACTAAGGAGGCTGAAGCAGGAGGATCTCTTGAGCCCAAGAGTTTCAGGTTTCTGTGAGCTAGGCTGACACCATGGCACTCTAACCTGGGGCAAGAGAATGAGACTCTGTCTCAAACAAAACAAAACAGGGTATGGATAGAGGAACAGAGGAAATAAACAAATCAAGTATTAAAGCGGTAGCCCTAAATAAACCCAGCCCTATCAATAATGACATAAAATGCACATGGATGAAACCCCAGTGCCTTGGAGTGGGGTGGTGACATACTACTGAACATCAGGGACTATCATGGCTGCTGGTGGGAAAGTATCCTTGCTGGGTTTGCTCAGTGGAGATGAAAAGTTGCCTTTGCCAACAAGACAGGGAGGGAGAACACATAACTGCACTGAAGAAATCAACCTTTTACTTAAACCTCTTGAGATGAATTTTCTCTCATACCCAAAAGATTTGCCTCCTCCAGGAAGTCTGCCCTGCAACCCTCTCCCAGCCTCACTAACCAGGGCTCCCCTGACCACTTGGCAGCGCCTTCTTCACCATTCCCTTGGGGTCCTGGGATGGGTCAGTCCTGGGGTCAAGTACTCAGGAAGGTTCCTGCCCCCCACCTCCTCCAGTGTGTGTTGTGGGAGGAGGTTGTGTAGTGGAGGGAAAAAACGGATCTCCCCAGAAACTCTCAGGCTGACCCTCCATTTGAATGACTCTCACTGTCGGCCCAGGGCCAGCACAGGTGGGAGTGATTATGGACAGGCTAGGCTCTCACCTGTCCTCCAACTCCCCTTCCAGCTCTGGGTCCGAGTCCACCGCCTCAAGGCGGGCTCCACTCAGCTTCACATCCGCCTGCAGGTGCCCCAAGTTCAGAGGGCCTGGGTCATCGTGGTAGGTGTAGGGCACAGAGGCTGGAGGCAGCGGCTGCTCTGGAAAGAAGGGGGACTCAATCTGGGAGGGTGTTTTGAGGGAGGGGATCCAGATTGCAGACAGCACAGAGGCACGGGGAAGGGGAGCACCAGGAGGAGATAAATGAACTAGAGCGACAGAGATGGGAGGTGACAGGTGTCACAGGATGGGGGCGGGGACACAGATCAGTGGGGGAGGGGCAGGAGACCAGGGACTGGGAGAATGAGGGTATCTTCCATTGTGAAGAAAAAATAAGTTCAAGGAGGGAGATGGTGGGGGGACAAACAGGTGGACTGGAACCAGAAAGGTCGAGAAAAGAGCCCCACGTGGGGAGGGATGGAGGACCTGGGGGACAAGGGAGGTGAGACGAGGTCGATGCACACAGGGAGCGGGTGCAAGGAGAGGTCCCCGAGGCCAGGGAGGGTCCTCACCAAGAGCGCAGGCGCTGGCATAGACCATCCTGTCCGAGCCGCACACCGGGTCCCTGTGGGCACCGCAGTCGCTGGCGCAGCCGCATCGCGGGATCGCCGCCCCCTCCTCAGGGGCCACGGCGGGGCCGGGCTCGCCGGGAATCCAGCCTGGGGAATGAGGCAAAGTCGGTAGGACATGGGGCCTCCCACCAACTACCTTGCACGTACTTCTACAGGGCCTGGGATGGGGGGGGGAAGTCCCTGGGGTCGGGGACCACCGCTCCCCTCAGTGTGGAGAGGGGGCGCGACAAAATGGGAGGTCCTGAACCCTGATTCTATGGAATTCCACGCAGATATTTGCCTAGTACTTACGAAAAAAAGAAATTTTTTCTTTAAGTTTTAAAACAATGCAAATCCTCTCCAACAAATTTGTAAAAATTTTAAAAGGAGTCCTGAGGGACTGGCTCAGCCCCGCCAACCCCGCCCTTAAGATTGTGGGACAGAAAGGAGGCAAGGACTCCCCTGTGGGCGGATCCCCAAGCGCGCTCGGCCCCGCCTCCGCACTGACGGACACTCCCTCCCACTGGGCCCCGCCCCTCCTCTCTGGCCCCTGCCCCTTCCAGCTAGGTCCCGCCCCCTCCTCGCTGACCGACTCCTCCTCCCCGCTCAGTCCCCGCCCCTTTGCGCTGCCTGCTGCACGGTTCAGATGAGCCCCCCAGTGCGCAGACTTCGCGTGGTGCTAGGTTGTGTCATATCCTCCATACTTTATAATGGTGGCCCCTCCTCCGTCAAGACCCCAAGGCCCAGGCAGCGCCTGTGGCTCAAAAGAGTAGGGCGCCGGCCCCATTGCCGAGTTCAAACCCAGCCGCGACCAAAAAAAAATGTAAAAAAAAAAAAAAAAAAAAGACCCAAGTGGACGTCCTCTCCGGCGCCCGCAGCTGCAGATGCGGTGGCGGCAGGTCAGGGAGGCGACCCCGCTAACTCACTTGGGCCCCGGGCGGCGGCGCGCTCCACCTCGTTGCAGGTGGGTCCGGCGCACAGCTCCTGGGCAAGCGGGCTTCGCCAGCTGACGTTATAGAAGCGTGTGGCCTCGAAGGCTGCGGGAGGAGGGGTGATGGCGGGTGGATGAGTGGAGCGAGGGGAAGGGGCGACAGGGCCAGGGGCCAGGGGCCATGTCGGGAAGGCGGGCGGGCGCAGGCCTACCAGGCTCATAGTAGTCGTACACAGAAACAGGCAGCGCCGACGTCCTGCCCACCACATACTCACGGAGTGCCTGGAACCTCACGCATGTCAGGCACCGGCTGGGGATCTGCGGGGACAGTGGAAGGGTCGGCTGGGGCCATCAGGCTGAGCTTGGGCCCCTATGCTCTGTGAGGCCCCAAAGCATAAGCCCAGAACTGGCTGATTTCAGGGTACTCAGGAGGTATAACACACAGAAACCTGGTCTCATTTTGTGTGTGAGACTTAGCACATTCACAATATTGTACAACCGTCGCCTGTATCTTAGCTCCAGAACAATGTTTCCTCTGAAAAGAAGACCTGTCCCCATTAGCCTCATTCCCCATTCCTGCTCCCCACCAGCCCCTGGCAGCCCCTAATCTGTTTTCTATCTCTATGGATTTGCCTGTTCTGGACATTTCCTATCAATGGAATCACACGCTGTGTGGCCTTTTGCGTTTCACTCAGCATCATGGTTTCGAGGGTCATCCGGTTGTAACGTGTGAGTGCTTCATTCCTTGTCAGGGCTGATTAACATTCCACCTCATCCCCCTCTGCATTTTTTCCACCCAGAGCTATACATCTGAGGCACAGAGACATAAGCTGGGCCTGGAATTTATTTTCCCAGTATGTTTTTCAAGGTATGAGATACTTGTGGGGAGCCACACCAGGCTGTGACCACTGTTCCCTCACCACTGTGGGCACCAGGGAAGCCACCTCCACTGACCCTGGCCAGCTGTACCTCATCAAAGTAGAAGAGAACTCTGCGTCCAGCCACTTCATACCTCTTCATCCCGGTGTGCTTGTCAAGGAGCAGCTGGAGAGAAAGCCAGAGGCCAAGGTCAGCTCAGGCTCTCTGCTCATCTCCCAGATCTCCTTGGGGCCCACACTGGTCAGTGGGAGCCACTCCAGGCCCAAGAGGAAGCCAAGGCCCTGAGAAGTTCAGGAGCTTGCCTGGGGTCATCTAGCAAGTCCCCATGGGCCAGAGTCTGGGTACACCTGGCTAGAGCCAAAGGATGATAATGAGTGCTCCCCAGGCCCTCAAGAGCTGATTACCCCTGCCCAGAGTGCCTGCTTCCCTCTCTGCAGCCTCCCCTAATTCTGCCCCAGGAATAGGTCTGGCTTCACGGTGGCCCACAAGGCCCCCTGCTGGGCCCTGCAAACTGCTCCTCCCTTACTGCACCATTTAACCTCCCTTCCCAGCCTGAGACTTCTTTTCAGTTTTTGACACAAAAGGTTATTCCTTCCCCAGAGCTACTGAATTGGTCCTTTCTCTCCTGTGAAGTTCCATTCAGCCTCCCCATGACTTCCTCCCCAATCCCAGCCTGAGCTTGGCTATAGCTTCCCCAAGACAAGCTTCCAAGTCTGTGCCCCTCTTTCTTCCCCTACAAAATGGGGACATGGCACTCATTTCTCTTGAGTTTGTGCGAGGGACAGCTGGTATAAGGCACAATGGACTAGGGAGACCCTCTGATGCCCCACACTGGCCCAAAGCACATGCTTCTTTACTGAAGCCACCCCCACCCCCACCCCCGCCATGGCACTTATAATAGCAAAAACTTTCCACAGGAGTTCCGCGTGCTGAAAGAGCCCCTACCCTCTTCCACTTGCTCCTAGGTAGGCTCATCTTTGTCCAGGCAGGAAAAACAAACACCAAAACAAAATTGAAAACAAACAACCCTCCCCCCACCCCAGTAATATTTTACAAAGGGCTCAGCTGCCAGCTAGCCTGACCCTGGGTGCTCAGGCCCTGCTCACTGTCCAGAGACCCCACCAGGTCCCTGCCCTCCGGCACCACCTTACCTGCTCCAGACTCTCGGTGTCCACCCGAAAGCCTGACAGCAGGGGCACCTCAAGGACAGCCATGTTAGAGGACCCTACATGTAGCCACCTTTCAATGACAGGAGAGATACAGAGGCCTGAGAATTTAAGCCCTGAGGTGGAATTCAGGGCCCCTCTCTGCCCCTGGAGCCCACCCAGCTGATGTCCTGGGGAAGCCTGCCCTGGGCTAGGGCAGTGGTCCATTGGCACAAACATTCTTGGCTTGGTCTATTTAGTCAGCCCATTTTACAAGCAGAGCACTGAGGCCAGAAGTAAAGGGCCTAGCCAAAGATTCTAGGTCTGACCCAGGTCTATTGACAGGGGGCAATGGCTCCATGGGGCAGCCTCAGGCCATGTGCTTGATCATTGGCCCCCTGACAGAAGACCCTGGGCAAGTCACTTCCTAGCTCCAGGCCTTGGTTTCTCCTCCGTAACACAGAGGAAGCGGCTAACTGGGCTTTCTCTGGGGCCTGTTAGATGCCAGATCCCTCTGCCAAGTGCAGGGGACATTCAGAATGGAGCCAGCAGGCTGTGGGAGGGGCAGGTACCTGGGCCACTGTTGGGCTGAAGGTATCATGGCAACCACTGACCTACCCACCACTGGGCTGCCAGGCCATCACCACAGTGATGAGCCTCTTTGTCATCACCTATCTGTGGGTGAGGGCCCCCTGTGGTGTGTCCTAGGCTCACCCCTGGAAACCAAGGGGACTAGAGCTGGTGTATCAAGCAGGAATCAGCACTCTGGCCGCATAGCTGTCCCCACCCAGCCTCCCTGCCCTGACCATCATTGGGTTTGCTGCGTCCATTCAAAAGCCATTTGTTTTTCTTTCATTCACTTCAAAAACCATTGCTGAGCTCTGCCTGGTGAGAGACACAGCTGGAAGTTCCTCCTGGTCCCTGGAGGCCACCCACTGCCTGTATCACTCTCCTGGGCAGCCTAGGTGAGGGGTGCTAGCCAGTGGGACATGTGGCCTCACCTGGTGCACACCTCCAGCGTCACCTTGTATTCTTGGTGATGCTGGTCCGCTGCTGGGTCGTCATCATCAGCTGGATGCCGATTGCTTCGGGGACCCTTAGCAGAGGAGGAGGCAGGCACAGGTGGAGAGTGCCCCTGAGTCATGGGCTCCTGGAGGTTAACAAGCACCTGGAAAGCTGGCTTGGCCACTGGGTCAGGTACATTGTAGGTGACATCAATCTGGAAGGTGTTAAGGGACTGAGGCTTAGTGGGCCCCAGCCCTGCCTGATGGGTGTCGGGTAGTGGAGGAAAGAGGTGAGGACAGCCAGAATTATGATGATAATCACATCAATGACAGTTCCAGGGATGACCATTATTCCTTTTAGCCTTGAAACTGCAGAAGCGAATATAGGTGTAATCATCAGGCCTTGCAGGTCTCAGGTGCAAAGTGCACTGAAACCTACATCTGAATCCAGGCTTCTCCCTCCCAGCACAATGCTGTCTGGGCTCCCATTATGAACATGGAGAAGCTGAGGCTAATGACTTGCCCACTGAGTGCTGGCCAGAACCCACAAGACCTACCTGCCTCAGCCCAGTTTGGGGCTAAATCCTAGAGTGTGGTGGGTGGTGGGTGGTGGTTAGGCTGGAGGGCAAAAGGCCAGAAGACAGGCTAGACTTCCCTGTGCAGGCCACTGAGGGGGGATAACCTTGAACCATTGCTTAGGGTCTGCTTAGGCTCAGAGACCACTGGACTGAAGATCAAATGGATTTTCCTGGGGGGATCCCAAGCCCCCACACCCAAGGGGACCCATGGCCACTTGCAGTATTGAGGGGTCAAAAGTCTGCCTTATGATCTGGCCTGATGCTGAGCTCAGAGCCCTCTAGGGGTCCCTATGGTTCCAGATGCTGCTGGGTGTGGCAGGGGGGCCAAGGTAGGACAAACCCTAGACTGCCCCGTGCTCTGTGAAGCCTCACCTGCATCAGGCAGCAGCCATCCCCCTTGGCACTCACGAACAGCCCCGTGGGGAGGCTGGGAATCTGGAGAGAAAAGTCACCATGAGGCCCTGCCAACCCCGCCACTGACACACACACACCCCAGCCCACAACCAGTTGCAGGAACACACACCGCTGCCATCTGCAGAACTTTCTGATTGGTCCTGTGCAGCTCAAAGGTCTCCTGATAGTCCAGGTTGGTGGAGGCCAGGGAGACAGTGAGGTTGATGCCTCCAGCATAGGACAAGATGGCATATTCAGCCAAGGCCTGAAGAGCCACACAGGTGTCCTAGAGACAGAGTGGGGACGCTGCTATCAGCCCTGAGACAAGTAGGCCGTAGATCCCCTGGCCTCTCTCCAGGGAAGGCTGGCCAGAAATGGGGCACTACTAATCAGGCTGGGCTGGACACCACATCCATGGAGCTAGGAGTCTGAGACATCCAGGTTAGTGTGTCCATGGAGATAGGGGCCAGGTTCCTGCACAGGGTCCAGGTATGCCTGTCCCTTGTCCTCCATCTCTGCCTCTCTTGGGGCCCATGACCCCAAGGGCTATAGACGGGTAGGCACTGAACTGCCTGGGGTGATTCCACCTAGCCCCAAGCCCCTCCCTCTGGCCCCATCCAGCTTACCTGAGTGGAGGAGAAGCCACCAAGTGCATTCCGCTGCTGGGACAGCCACTTCACTATGGGCAGGGCAGCAGCCACATCACCCAGGAGAGTATAGGTCAGAAGGGCGTAGGCTGTCATTTCCACCTCGGCTGACACCACTGCAACAAAAAGAGACCAGCGAGTGCCCTGTCGATGCTGGGATCTGGGGCTGAATGCCATGGACAGGTGGCCAAGGAAGGCACCGGTGAGCTGGGTGGACAGTACCTGACTTAGAGACCCCATCACTGAAGCTCAGAAATGCATCCTTGCCCATGTCCTGGGAACTTGTCGGGCTCCAGTGGGTAACTCCCTCTGCAACAACAAGATTGTTGTTTCCATGACCCCACCCAGGGCTCAGCCTAGAATCCTATGGTGGTGGGAGTCCGTGCATATCTCTTTCTGAGACCAGAAAGAGATATTGGAGGAATGGAACCCAATGGAAGCTTTGAAGGAGAGTGCTGGGGGAAGACAGCTGGGTAAGGCAGGGATCCATCTCAGGTCTGTAAACATATGGCAGCCCCAGCCCTTTCTGTGTCCCTGGCAGATATCACTAAATAATGGTCTCCTTCCTGCGCCCTGGGAGACATCACTAATCAATGGCCTTCCTCCTGGCTAAGTCCCGAGATGGCCTCACTCAATACTCAGATTGCAGGGGCTCCTCACTTGCAGGGGCACCAAGGATTCTGAGCTTCCATGAGGTGTAAAGGCCCTCAACCCCAGAGAGAAACCAGGCCTCCCTCTACATCCTACACCTACCTTTGATCATCCTGAACATTTGTCCTGAATAGACCCTGTCACTCATTATCTTCTTTTTTTTCTGAGATAGGGTCTTGCTCTGTCACCCAGGTTAGAGTACAGAGGTATGATCATAGCTCACTGCAGCCTCAAACTCCTGAGCTAAAGTGATCCTCCTGCCTCAGCCTCCTGAGTAGCTGGGACTACAGGCACACACCATTAGGCCTGGATAATTTTTTTTTTTTTTAGTTGCAGTTCAGCTGGGGCCTAGTTTGAACCCGCCACCCTCGGTATATGGGGCCGGCGCCTAACCAACTGAGCCACAGGTGCCGCCCCTGGATAATTTTTTTTTAAGCGATGGGGTCTTGCTATGTTGCCCAGGCTAGTTTCATATTTCTGGGCACTTGCCTGAGCCTCCCAAAGATAGGCATAGCCATTATGCCTGGACTTTAGCTTTTTCTTACTGGGGTCCAAAGGGGGCTGGCCCACACTGCAGCTTCTAGGATGGGTGACACCTACCGTGCGTGATGGCCAAGCTGTGGAGTTTGCGTAATGCCTCGGGGGCTGCTGGGCTGTGGAGCAGGGTCAGTACATAGGCAGTCAGAGCACAGCTGTAGGGGTCTGTGGCCAGGAGTGTGCTGGACTCCAGAAAGTGCCTCGCCTTGGCAATGGTGCCCCTGTCCTCCTGCAGGTTGGGGTAGGAAGAGAAACCCTGGGAGGCTGCTCTGTCCTCATCCAACCACCACACACAGGCTTCCCAGGTGTCCCTGGGGAGAGACTTGGATGGCTCATAGTTCTTCATTTTGAATCCTTCTGTGACTCTCACTGCCTGCAGACTCAGCTTTCAAACCCCATCTCCATTCTTTTAGCATGGTACCCCATTTTCCAAATAAGGTCTTGCAGAAAGCCTGAGTATATAGCAGATGAACACAGAGACATCCTGGGGGTGGAAAGGCAGGGCCCTGGACACCCTGTCCCACCATACCCCATGGCCATGTCTTTGTTAAGACATCTGACTTCTAAGACGACACCTCCAGGCCTCATTGCCTCCTTGGAGAGGCCCAGGGACCCCGTTCACACACCCAGGATAGGGTTGCAAGATAGGGCTTGAGTCCATCTCCTAGCAATGGGCTCAGTTCAGAGAAGTGGCCTAGTAATATTGATTACATGGAAAAAGTGAGTGACCAGAAGCATGAATGAATTTAGGAAATGAGCAAAAATGTTCTGGTAGCTCCTGATTTAGTAAATGTTATAATCACAGAAAGAACGCCTCCCAAAGCTTTCCATCGTTAGACCAGGACAAAGGATGGGAACCGTCCCTAAGGTGTGGCACTGTGACGCACCACCTGGGGCCTGTGCCAGGGACGAACAGCAGATTAACCAGACCCCAGGCCTGGATCACACCAGCCTGTCACCTGGGGTAGGAGAGGGGGCTGGATGTCATCAAGAGACCCTTGGGACCAGGAAGGGTCTCAAAGATGCTGTGGAGACCAAAGCAAGCTGGGAAGAACCCAGATGCTCGGTGCAGATGTAGAGCGTTAAATGATGCCTCTCCCCAGTCCTTGACAAGATATGTTCCCTGGAACTATAAATGTGATCTTATTTAGAAAAAGCTCTAACCCCTAATTCGATGGTGTTAGGAGTTGGAGCCATTGTGAGACAGGTTTAGATGAATGAAGTCATGAGAGTAGGCCTCCATTTTTTTTTTGAGACAGTCTCATTATGTCCCCCTCAGTAGAGTACCATGGCGTCACAGCTCACAGCAACCTCCAACTCCTGGGCTTAAGCGATTCTCTTGCCTCAGCCTCCCAAGTAGCTGGGACCACAGGCACCCACCACAATGCCCGGCTATTTTTTTTTTTTTTTGTAGAGACAGAGTCTTACTGTACCACCCTCGGGTAGAGTGCCATGACATCACATGGCTCACAGCAACCTCTAGCTCTTGGGCTTACGCGATTCTCTTGCCTCAGCCTCCCAAGCAGCTGGGACTACAGGTGCCCGCCACAACGCCCGGCTATTTTTTGGTTGCAGTTTGGCCAGGGCTGGGTTTGAACCCACCACCCGCAGCATATGGGGCTGGCACCCTACTCACTGAGCCACAGGCGCCGCCCTCACCCGGCTATTTTTTGTTGCAGTTGTCATTGTTGTTTAGCTGGCCTGGGCCAGTTTCAAACCCACATCCTTAGTGTATGTGGCTGGTGTCGTTACCACTGCCCTACGGGCACCAAGCCAGAGAGTAGGCCTCCTTAATGGGATTAGTGTCCTTATAAGAAGAGGACGAGAGAGATCTCTCTCCACCCACATACACTAAGGAAAGACCATGTGAGCACACAGTGAGAAGGGGTCGTGTACAAGCCAGTAAGAGAGAACCCTCACCAAGAACCAAATCTGTCTGCACCTTGACCTTGGACTTCTCAGCCTCTAGAACTGTGAAAAATAAATAAATACCGTACTTCGTCTACGGTATTTTGTTACAGTAACTTGAGCAGATACAAAGGTTAGGACTTCAGCATATGGTTTTGGGTTGGGGGGGCCAATTCAGCTCATAACACAGGGCAAGGGGCCCTCTGGGGCATCATGCATGAGACATAGAGGGTCTTAAGTCACAGGAGACCCTACACTCAGCAGTTAAATCTGGACTGTGAGGCCAAGAATTCTGAGAGGTGTCACACCTCATGATTCGTCATCAGAGGTTTAGAACTAATGCAGGTATTAGAGATACTACTGAGATCCACTGTGAGTGTCCTCCCTGTGGGAACCATGCCAACCCCACCCCAGGATAGCCTCACAGAAGCAGCTATGGCCTTAAAGTGTCTTGAATCACCTAAGCCCCATCTGAGTCCAGTATCAACTGCCTCTGAACATTCTACCCTCTGCCACTCAAAAAACATTCACAAGCCCAACATTTTGTATAGGGCTCTCTGAAGCCAGTCCTCAGGTTGCTGGCCAGAAACCTGAACTAGCCCCAAATGATTCTCTCTTTCTTGTTCTTATCATTTTTAAAGATAAGGTCTCAATCTGCTACTCAGGGTGAAGTTCCATGGCACAATCATAACTCACTATAACCTCCAAGTCCAGGGCTCGAGCAAGCCTTCTGCTTCAGCCTCCTGAGTAGCTGGGGCTACAGGCATGTACCACCAAGCCTAGCTAATTTTTAAATGTTTTGTATACATGGGGTCTTGCAATGTTGCTCAGGCTAGCCTCGAACTCCTGGTTTCAAGAGATCCTCCCATCTCAGCCTCCCATAGTGCTGGGATGATTATAGGTGTGAGCACCATACTTAGCCCAAAATGATTCTTTTAATGAAGGCGTAGGGCTGTGGACAGTCTGGGCATCCCCCCCCACAACAGGTGCCTGATTGCTTCCCATTTACCCCCACTATGAGACTCTTTCTCTTCTCCATTGAGGCTATAAGAATGTCATGTGATCGTTATTTAGGAAAACACAAAGCCTCACTAATGAATGGAAGGAGAACAAGGAAAAAATAAACCCTGCCATAAGTGGGAGTGACCACGTACTGTCTCTCTTCCAGCCCTAGGCCCTGAATCTCCCTGTGGTCCCACCAGCACTCACCTCCAAGGCTATGCCAGTCTCCAGGAGAGCAGCTACCACGTAGGCTGTCAGTGGGACTGTGCCGTGGATCCCACCCTGCAAAGAAACTCACAGGCCTCACCCTGAGCTCAGGGGGACAGCCTAAATGCCCCCACTATACCCAGGCAGCTCCAGGGACAGGAACAGGCAGAGCAGGACTAGGATCCCAGGAGGAGGCCCGAGTGGCCACTCACCTGGATGTCCTTGTTCAGGATCCTGCCCACAGCTGGGAAGGAGCCATCCTCCCGCTGATGCCGGATGATCCAGTCCTTGGCAGCCTCCAGCTCTCGTGGGTCAACGAAGATGAAGCTGCGAGCCTGAGCAAAGGACTTCAGGACAAAGGCTGTGAGCCTAAAAAGGGACAAGGCAGAGGCTGAGGGCCAAACATCATGTGCTGGAGTGTGTGGCAAGGATGGAACTTGGCCACTTTGTGCACTGGGAATTGTGGAATTCCCACGTTCCGTCATACAAGGTACTATTTTCTCTGCTTTTCTATGTTTATAACACAAACAGGGATATGAGCATTATGGTCCATTCATACCATGAAATGCTACTTAGGGATAGAAAGAAATGAGTTCTCAAGGTACACAAAGCTGTGGAGGAACCTTAAATGCATATTGCTAAGCAAGAGAAGCCAACTTACAGGCAAAACTACGGAGACAGTTAAAAGATCAGTGGTTGACGCTCAGTGCCCATAGCACAGTGGTTACAGTGCTGGCCACATGCACTGAGGCTAGGGGGTTCAAACTCAGCCCGGGCCTGCTAAACAACAATGACAACTGCAACAAAAAACTAGCCGGGCGTTGTGACAGGGGCCTATCGTCCTAGCTACTTGGAAGGCTGAGGCAAGAGAATCACGTAAGCCCAAGAGTTTGAGATTGCTGTGAGCTGTGACGCAACGGCACTCTACTGAGGGTGACATGGTGAGATTCTGTCTCAAAAAAAAAAAAAAAAGACCAGCAATATAGTGAGATACTTGTTTAAAAAAAAAAAGAAAAGAGTGACCCTGTCTCAAAAAAAAAAAAAAAGACCAGCAATATAGTGAGATACTTGTTTAAAAAAAAAAAAAGAGTGACCCTAATGTAGACTATGAACCTTAGCTAATAATGATGTACCAATATTGGTCCATCAACTCTAACAAGTGTCCTGCAATAATGTAAGAGGCTAATAACAGGGGAAATTGCATGGGGGAAAGAAAGTATATGGGAACTCTTCTTCGAAATGCTTGGGACCAGAAGTGTTTCAAATTCTAGATTTTTTTTAAAAATCTGTAATATTTGCATTGCGGTCATTCCTTAGTATACACAAAGGATTGGTTCCAGGACCCTCCATGGATAAAAAAATCTGCAATGCTCAAGTCCCTTACATGAGATGTGGTAGCATTTGTATAACCTACACACATCCACCTGTGTATTTCAGACCTTCTCTAGATTACTTACAATACCTAACCCAATGCCTACACATCACTTCATTCGCATGAATTCCATGTTGTACTCAGCATATAACAAATCAAGTTCTGTTTTTTTGAACTTGGTACAATTTCTTTTTTTCTGAATATTTTCAGTCCATGGGTGGCTGCATCCACAGATGCAGAGAACTGGCTGGATGTTTGAGTATCCTAAATCTGAATACCCCAAATCCAAAATAATCCAATGAGTATTTCTTTTGAGCATAATGTTGGCACTCAAAAATTTTGGAATTTAGAGCATTTCTAATTTGGGGTATTCCAATTTAGGATGTTCAGTCTGTAATTAAACAGGTGTGTAGGCACATACATGTGGCCCACAGTGAGAAATGGATCCTGGCCATCCCCTCTGCTCAAGCCTCTAGCCTTATCCTGTTCTACTGAGAACCAAATCTGAACTCCTTGCCCCCTCCATCTGGCCTCTCTGTCTCCTCCCTTGTGCTGGGCCACTGTCCACCTTCTTTGCACTGCTCCAGCCACTCTGGCCTCTCTTCTATGACTCAAACCTATCAAGCTTGGTCCTGCCTCAGGGCCTTTGCATTGGCTGTTCCTTCTACCTGGAACACTCTTCCTTAGAATTTTCCTCCCTCACCTCCTCCTCAGGAGACCTTTCCTAGTTACCCCATATAAATGTGTTCTTCCATCACTCTCTATATTCTGCTTTGTTTGTTTTATAGATATAAGAAATTATACACCTTGTGCAGTTGTTTTAATATATGTCCACAAATACCTTGATATACCTCCTTTAAAGAGGTAGAGCCTAGGCTGGGTGCAGTGGCTCACATCTGTAATCCTAGTCTCTGGGAGACTGAGGCAGGTGGATTGCTTGAGCTCAGGAGTTCGAGGCCAGCCTGAGCAAGAGCGGGACCTTGTTGCTAGTAAGAATAAAAAAAAAACTAATCATATAAAAACTAGCCGGGTGTTGTGGCGGGCACCTGTAGTCCCAGCTACTTGGGATGCTGAGGTAAAAGGATCGCTTTTGCCCAAGAGTTTGAGATTGCTGTGAGCTATGACACCACTGTACTCTACCCAGGTGAGACTCTGTCTCAAAAAAAAAGGGGTGGAGCCTAATTCTTCTCTCCTCATGGATAGAGTGTACTTCACACCTCACTTCTAAAGAACTAAGTATGGCAGATGTGAGAGTGAGGCTCATGGGACCAGATGACAGCTGAAAGGCTATGGCATCCCCTTTGCTTTTTCTCTTGGATCTCTCCTCTGAGAGGAAACCAGCCTCCATGCTGTGAGGACACTCAAGCAGCCCCATGGAGAAGTCCATGTGGTGAGAAACCGAGGCCTCCTGCCAACCGCCATGTGAGTGAGCTAACCCAGAAACAAGTCCTCCAGCCCTGGCCAAGCCTTCAGAGGACTACAGTCCCAGACAACACTTTAATCGCAAACTCAGGGAAGATCCCGGGCCACAGACACCCAGCTAAGCTGCTCCCGACTTCACCATCCACAGAAAATGAGATAATAAATGTTTGTTCTTTCAAATGGCTATGTTTTGGGGTAAGTTGTTATGCAGCACTAGATAGCTATTGCATCTTGTATAGGGTCTCTCTTTCCCCCACTGGACAATGAGCACGTGGAAGCAAGGATCACACCTTCCTTGTTCCCCCAGGACTAAGAACAGGGCACATAGTAGGCACTCATTACTGAAGAAACAAATGAATGAACAAATGTGCATTAGGTATATCAGATCCCAATTTAAAGCTTCCTTGGATCTCTTAGGCAAGTATTTAGGGGAGGCACATGGGCTGAGGATACCATATGTTCATCCCATGGATTGGGTCCTGAGAAGGATGTGTGGTGAGAAACAGGCTCAGAGAGGTTGAGCATCAGATCTAAGGCCACACAACTCACACAGGACACAGCCTGGGTTTGTTCTGCTTCGGGGTAGCTGCCTTATGGTTACTGCACACTTGTCCTACATTATCCGCCGGGAAGATGTCCATGTTTGGAGACCAACAGAGACATTTCCCAGGGTGAGAGGGGACAGGGAAGCTGCTCGGCATCACATTTCCATGAACAGGGCAGAGTTTGATTTGTTGTTCACACTGAAGGTTTAGTCCTGAAAGATGCTGAAAACATGTGTGCTTGGTGGGGGGGGTGTCATAACTCGCTAATAATCCTGGCTGGTTAGGGGTACTCATTGCCCAGCGAGGGAGAGAAACCCTGTGCAAGATGTAACAGATCTACTGCTATACAACAAGTTACCCCAAACCTCTCGGGAGCTTCCAGCACTGATAAATTAAAGGGTGGTTTTCATGCCTACATGGCTGTAGGGGTTGATGGGGGCGGGGGGTATGACCTCCAAGGAGTCTGAGGACAGGAACAGGAGTTTCAGGGTGATCCATAGTTTCAAATGTACCCCACAATAACGCCTAGACTATGGTGGCCCAAGAGATCCAGAAATAGGACCTAAGTATGCCCAGAGCCCAACTGGACCCTCTGTTCCTGGTCATCCCTGATAGTCAGGGAAATGAGACCCCAGGCCACTTCTCCCTCAACCTAGCCTTAAAAGGGTGATTTGGCCTCTCACTCTCTCTCTGCACATCTCCCCTTCCTGAATTCAGTGGGTTTCAAGGAGGTCCAGAGGGTTCAGAGAGCCGGAGATGGGCTCCTGGTCATTATTATAACCACTGCCACAACAGCAGGAGGCGTTACCATAACTACCACCTGATCTGTCTCACACCCTGAGCCCCTGAGGCTGGGACCACCACGATTTTCATCTCTCAGCCAGGATCCCTGTCATCCCGGTGATCAGGCCCTAAGTGTCCTGGAGCCGCTGTGCTAGATGTGTGTGAGGCCATGGTGTTGGGTGGGGGAGCCTCCGCGGCCATGCCCGGGGCAGCGGGGACTCACCACATGCTCCCCGATGCATCCCGCTCCCCAAAGGCACTGTAGGAGCCGTCCTGGTGCTTGTAGGTCAGCTGCCGCTGGTAGCCTGCAGGGCGAGGAGAGGGGGCTCATCTGCTAAGTGTGCCAGCCCGGGCCGGCTGACAAGAGTCCCATACTACTCTGCTGTCCCCTACCCTAGGCCTCCAAAAGATGTCACACCAAGTCTGGGGTCCTTAGAACTGCCCCACACCCACAATTGGGGCCCTTCAAACTGCCCCCCACCACATCTGGGGTCCCTGAGACTGCACACACCCGCACCTGAAGCGGGGTGGTTACAACCTCCACTTCATTCCTTCCTTGTTTGCTGATGTCCCTTTGTGACTCCTGGTCACACACTGGCCCTCAGGCATGCCAAGGCAGTCCATGAAAGGTGCTAACTTGAGGCAGCACCCTCTGTCCCCAAGGCCAAGGACTGCTCCACCAGCAAGAGCCAGAGTTTGGCAAGCTTGGAAAGCAGACGGTACCAGCGCGGCTGGAACAGGGAGCTGGGGAGGTGGAGGGAGGTTGCCAGGCAGGCTGAGAGTTTGGCTTTACTGTGAGGGTGGCAGAGAGCCATGGGAGGTGTGTGAGCAGGGAAGGTATGAGGGGATATGTGTAGCAGGTGGACTACAGGGTCTGGACAGGAGGCAGGAGGGGACCCGTCAGGTGTGCAATGACGAGCTTGGACCCAGAGGTGGACTCAAAGGCAGGAGTAACCCTGTGGGGTAGGCAGGGATGCTCAGCTGAACATGGGGCATCAGGAGGAGGAGGAAAGGTTTAAAGCCACTGAGGTCTGCAGCCTGAGCATCTGGAAGGACGGGGCTGCATCCACAGAGAAAAGTGGCAAGAAAAAGTCTACTGGGTGGACAATATCACCCCAAATTCAAACCCACCCACAACCTCAAAATGGGACCTTATACGGGATCTTTGCAGATGTAATTGAGGTGATGATCTCAAGGTGAGATCATACTGGATTTAGGGCAGGCTTTAAATTCAATGACTGGCATCCTTATAAGAGAAAAGAAAGGGGGCTGGGTGTGGTAGCTCACACCTTTGGAAGGCTGAAGTGGGAGAATGGCTTGAGGCCAGGAGTTCAAGGCCAGGCTGGGCAAGACAGCAAGACCCCATTTTTACCAAAAACTATTTTAAATTAGCTAGGTGTGGTGGTGTGCACCTATAGTTCCAGGTACCCTGGAGGGTGAGGAGGGAGGATCACTTAAGCGTAGGAGTTCAAGGCTGCAGTGAGCTATGATGGCACAACTGTACTTCTGCTTGGATAACAGAGTGAGACCCTAACTCAAAAAAGAAAAAAGAAAAGGACTCAGTCACAGAGCAGATGGCCATGTGACCACAGAGACAGAGAATAGTGATGGGTGCACAAGCAAAGGAGGCCCAGGGCCTCCAGAAGCTGAGAAAGAGCCCTGGGATAGATTCTCCCTCAGAGTCTCCACAAGGAACCAGCCCTGGGATTCTGATCCCTGTCTTCCGGTACCGTGAAGAAATAAATTTCTGTTGTTTTAACCCAGAAAACTAATGCGAGTGGGTTTGAGGGGGGGAAATGGAGGCGGTTGATCTGGGGTTTGTTAAGTCTGCACTGACATCTGGCTGGCTGGACACAGGTCTAGCTGTACTAGGGAGGTCCATGCTGTCATTCACAAGCATGACCCTGAGTGAAATTTAAGTCTCTGAGCCCCAGTGGGTATGCCTGGCCCTGGATAGCTCGTGACCTCCCATCACCCAAACCCTCAAAATGTCAACTTGAGCCCCAACATCCCAGCCTGAGTGCACTTGGCCTTCCTGACAGTCCATGGTCAGCCCTCAAGAAGCTGGATTTTCAGCCTGTAGCAACCCCTGACTGTTTCTTTTACCATGTGAGAACTGTATGCTCTTCCTCATAAATTTTTTTCCTTTTCCTTTTCCCATCCATGAGAACAAGTGCTTCAAGACCACCTTTGGAGATTTTAGAGCAGAGTCACTCTCAAAACCTTAACTGCCATGAGTCAGGAACCCCAGACCAGCCCCCAGGAATCAGGGTGCCCATATGACTCAGTTTCTCCATCTGAAAGGGACTGGCCCAGTCTGAAGAGCTGGGTACCCACGGGTCCTTCTCAATGATGGAAATTTCCCAAGTTGTGCCCGTGAGGTGTCATCTCCCTTGGGCAGCAACTGGACTAACCTGGCTACCCCTCCCATTCCAACTCAGGGAAGCCAGGAGAGCCAGAGCAAACATAAGAGGTCCCAAGACTGACTTAACTTGCTTGTTATGCAGATTGGTAACTGAGGCTCTGAGAAGAACAGGCCCTTTCTTTTTTTTTTTTTTTTTGAGACAGAGCCTCAAGCTGTCGCCCTGGGTAGAGTGCCATAGCATCACAGCTCACAGCAATCTCCAACTCCTGGGCTCAAGCGAGTCTCCTGTCTCCGCCTCCCAAGTAGCTGGGACCACAGGCGCCTGCCACAATACCTGGCTATTTTTTGGTTGCAGCCGTCATTGTTGTTTGGCGGGCCAGGGCTGGATTCGAATCTGCCAGCTCAGGTGTATGTGGCTGGCGCCTTAGCCGCTTCAGCCACAGGCGCCGAGCCAGAACAGGCCCTTTCTGAGGACATAGAGCAGGTATCCACGACAGAGGAAAGGCTCCAGCCTCCCCCGTCCCTCCGCCATGAGGCCAAGTTGTACGGAGGGGACGGGTAAGGCACTCAGAGACTCTGCTCTCCCCTAAGAACCTGATAATGAAAGATGTTCAATGCTGTATTATTTCTGATGATGTTTGGTGCTGTATTAATTATTTCTGAAGGTGTTCAGTGCTGCTTTATTTCTGAATAACATTATTTCTGAACATCACACTGAACAGCTTCACATAAATTTGTGTTCAGATAAATTCTCTGAAGATGGTCAGTGCTGTATAATTATTTCTAAAGATGTTCGGTGTTGTGTTAATTATTTCTTTTTTTTTTTTTTTTTTTGTGGTTTTTGGCCAGGGCTGGGCTTGAACCCGCCACCTCTGGCATATGGGACTGGCGCCCTAACCGGTTGAGCCACAGGCACTGCCCTAATTATTTCTGAAGATGTTAGGTACTGCCTTATTATTATTATTATTTGAGACTTATTCTCACTATGTCACCCCTGGTAGAGTGCCGTGGCATCACAGCTCACAGCAACCTCAAACTCTTGGGCTTAAGTGATTCTCTTGCCTCAGCCTCCCACATAACTGGGACTACAGGCGCCCACCACAACACCCAGCTATTTTTTTGTTGTAGTTGTCAGTGCTGTTTGGCAGGCCCGGGCTGGGTTCAAACCCACCAGCCCCGGTGTATTGGCCAGCACCCTAGCCACTGAGCCACAGGTGCCGAGCCTGCCTCTGCATTATTTATCTCTGAAGATGTTAGGTGCTCTGTTACTAGAGGAAAAAAGAACTGGAAATACCCCCAATATGTGCAAGGAGTGAGTTCAGAACATTGTGCTCCATAAACATCTGTGATGGGCAAATAGTGTAGCTTTGAAAATGATTACAAACTCAACACACCCTGAGACCCAGTGATTCTACGCCTAGTTACCTATTCCACAGAGATGTGGATGTATTTTCACCAAGCACATCAACAAGACCCAACAGCACCCTTCCAAAAGCCCTGAATTGGACACTGCTTGAAGACATGCCTATCAACAGACATGCCAACTGTGGTCCTTCCTCACAACGGTGGGGGTGAGCTGACCACAGCTTCACGAGACCCCATGGACAAATCTTACACATGCGGCTCAGGGTGGGGAGAACGCTGCTTGATGCCACATTATAAGGCCCCAAGAGCAGCAAAGCTAATCTGCCCTGCTAGACAGCGGTAGTGAAGAGCAAACTCAGAACCAACAATAATGGGGGTGGTTTACAGAATTGGTTTTCTTTTATCTTTTCTAAATTTTTTTTTATAGTGCTGCTCTAGCTATTTGGAAAAAAAAAAAGTCTACCCTTTAAAAAGATGCTGTACCTCTCCCTGTGTCTTGAGCGTCAGCATCTGGAGTCTCATCCTAACGGCCAAGTATGCTGGGCTTCTGCAGACAGTGACCAGATCAGGGCCACTCCAAATAGTCTTTTTTGTTCAGTTCCTTTTGATCCCCACACCTGGTGTGTAGGCTGCTCCTCCCAGTGTTGTCCTCCCCACTGAGGGCTGAGTCTTCCTCCCTCCCTCCTTCTCCACTTCCCCAGGCAATTTTCCCCTCAATACCTTGTACCAGGTAGTCAGTGGTCTCTCTCTCCACCTCAAGGCTGAGCTGCCGGGTTTTCTGAAGATACTTCAAGACAAAGACATTGGGAGCAAAGTGGATCATGTTTTGCTCTCCACAGCCAAAGGGCAACCGTAGGAGGTTGTTGAGATGGTTCAGAGTTGGCCCCATGACGTCTCCTGGAAGGAAGGAGAAGAAGGTTGGTCAGCTGAGGCCGTCCCAGCTTAGCAGAGCTCAGAAATATCTTTTCACAGGTATGGGAACTCATCTATGCCCTAAACTGGCCACCCATCCTCTGACCACCAGTTCTGCCCTTAGACTAGACTGCATCTTCTGTCCACTTAAACCACCTGGCATCCCAGCTTTGGTGACCTTCTACACATCTCCTTCAGTGTTGCTTAGTTTTAACTTAGGCATTCTTTCTCTTGCTTTTCATTCTGTTGAATGTTTTTTTTTTTTTTTTCTTTCTGGCTTTTTAAATAGGTGCACTTAAGGCTATCCATTGACTCCTCAGTATGACTTTAGCCACATCCCACAAAAGTTGGTATGTCAATAGAGATATTCTAATTTTTTTTTCAATTTCCAATGCAAAATGTGATCTTCTCTTGAAGTATTTTAATTTTTCAAAGTTTCCTTCCATATGGGGTATTGTTGGTACATTCTAAGAAGTTTTTTTTTTTCTCTCTCTCTCTCCTTTTTCTTTCTTTCTTTCTTTTTTTTTTTTTGAGACAGAACCTCAAGCTGTCGTCCTGGGTAGAGTGCTATGGCATCACAGCTCACAGCAACTTCCAACTCCTGGGCTCAAGCAATTCTCCTGCCTCCACCTCCCAAGTAGCTGGGACTACAGGTGCCTGCTACAACCCGGCTATTTTTTAATAATAGCCATCGTTGTTTGGGGGGCCTGGGCTGGATTCCAACCCGCCAGCTCCGATGTATGTGGCTGGCGCCCCAGCCGCTTGAGCCACAGGCGCCGAGCCTCTCTCTCCTTTTTCAATTTCTGGTGTCTTATTCTTTGATCCCCTTGGCATTTTGTCTTCTTCTTATTGGCTTCCCTGTCCCAAACATTGCCAATGGGTCCTCTGGGATCCTCAATGTCCCCTGAACATGTCTCCCTGCCTGCTCGTCCTCGCCTGATGCCTCACTGAGGCCGTCATTGCCCCTGCAGCCTACTCCTAGGTTGAGGACTGCCTGACTACTTTTGTACCACCCTCCTCTGGGTTTCCCAGCTTCTTCTCCACTCAGGAACTGGCAGAAAAGTTCCAGCTTTCATCTCCTCTTGACCTCTGCATCCTCCTCTATACTCCTCACCTCCATCTGGACTGACCCCCTCCCACACCCACTTCTGACTTGCTCTCATGCCTCAGAATCATAAACTCCAACGTCATCTGATATGGCCACAACTGCCAACTTGGCTGGGCCCCAGAGCCTCTGCTCTCTGATGTCACAGAGCCCCAAGTTTGGGTCTGCCCATCTCCTTCTTGCCTCTTGTTCTCTCCTCCTCGGCTCAAACCCACCCCAAACTCTCTCCACCCTGCTGCCTGATGCCCAAGGCTGGATTGACCAGCTCTGACATTCTACTTCTGTGCGTGGGGTCCTGGAGACATTCACAACCCTAGAAATTCCCAACACTGCTCCCTAATCCCCCAGTCACAGCCTCTTACGCTTACTCAGCAACAGCTCAGGAGGCCTACCTCTCTCAGCAGGACTGCCAGGGCTCTCACTCCATACTCTGTACCTAGCTTTTGGCCTTCTTGAGCCTCTTCCCTGGCCCTCTTCTCTCCCAAGATTCCCCTCAGATCCCTAGGGGTTGCCCCACCCCAACCTCCAGGCAGGGCTTAGCAGGGTAGGTCCTGACATGCCATCTTGGCCAGACTGGGAGTCCCTTAAGGGCATAGTTGGAATCAGCTCTGGGGCTTCCCTCAGCACCCAGCACATGGCCAGACAGAGAAGCTGCTTGTTAGGTGAGTAGATGTGTGGGTGGAGACCCCAGGGGCATGGGTCCCCAGCAAAGGCTAGCTTGAGACTAAGGCTGGAGTGGACCTTGGCTCTCCGCCCTGCCCCCTCCCTAAGCCAGACTGTGGGGCAGACCCACCTATGATGGAGGCAGTGGCTCGCTCAGACCCAGGGATGGCGCCGTGAGGGACCCCCAGAGTAAAGGCCTCACTGTAGCTCTCGTCTATCTCCATCTTCCTCCAGATTCGGAATTCACCCATAGAGCCCCAGCCAGTGGAGAAACCAATGAACTGGACCTCTGGTGGCCACAGGAGGGTCCAGTCCACAATGACAGATTCGTTGGATGGCTCTGGACCATGACCCACCTGGGAAAAGACACCAAGGCTGTTGGATGCTGGCAGGAAACACACTATGACACTCAGGCAGTAGTGACACCAGCTAAGTGACTATGGTTAGAGCCCTTGGCCCTGCTCATAGTGTCAAGGAGTCAGAGGTGACAGAAATTAGAGGTAGTCCGGTCTGTTAAATGGCCATCAGGACACAAGCATTGTGCTTGTGGGTTCCAAAGTGATTGGCCTCCCTATAAATCTTTGAAATTTTGAATACGCTCTTCCCTCTGCCTGGAATGTTCTCTGTTCCCTATTCTGCCTGGTGAACTTCTATTCATACTTCAAAACCCTCTTTAATTATGTCCCTCCTCTAGGAAGTTGTATTAGCTGATCCTTTTATATATTCCTTTTGCTTGGCCTCAAAAAGAGGCCTGGCCTCCACTTCACCTGCTTATACCCACTCTTCTTTTTTGCCTGACCACCTACCACCTGTCTCTGCTCCAGATCTTGCTAATCTGGGAGGTAATTGACTCCACAAAGACTGAGCAACCTGAGGTGGTGCCCTGCTCACTCTCTCCATCCACCCATCAGAGCCTGGCACACAACAGGAAGCAAGAAATACTGGAGGAATATGAGATTTCCACGCCCCCCACAGCCAGTCCTGCAGTACCTGAATGAGCCCGCCATGCCAGCTGATCCAGAATGTTCTAAATTCATCCCAGGAGAGGATCTTGGCTGTGTAGGCACTGGCCACAGGCTCGCCCATCTTGCTGGTGGAGATCCATGACCTTGTGTTCTGATGCCCCCCCAGCACGATCTCGATCATGCCCGCTGTGTCCTGGGGCCCAGAAGACAAGGCCACACGGGCATCGTTGTGGGCTCGCACAGCCACGTCAAAATGGGTGAGGCGCAGTGGCCGCTGCACATACTGGAACTCGTACTTGTTTGGAGTGGAGATGTGGACTCTCTCTGGATGGAGGAGAGGAGATTAGGAGTTGAGAGGGCACCTGGAGGCACCCTGGCCTCCCTGCTGGTGCCCAGAGGTGAGCCCTGGGACCACGAAGGCCACGCAGCAGCAGGAGACATATGTGACAGGATGATACTGGCTTAACAACAGCATTGACAATAATGCACATGAGATAAAATGCTCAGGGACAAATCCAACAAAAGACCAGTGAGGTGCTGAAAACTGCAAAAGGCTGCTGAGAGAAACTGAAAACCCAGACCCGCATCAATGGAGGGCCAGACCGTGTTCACAGGTCAGAAAAGACAGTGCTATTGTAAAGATTTAATTCTTCCCCAAACCATCTACAGATTCAATGAAATCTCCATGAAATTCTAGCAGGCTTTTTGGGAGAAACTGCTAAACAGATTACAAACTTCATATGGAAATGCAAAGTTCCTAGGATTGCCCTACTTTGGTAAAGAACAAAGCTAGAGGCCAAGCCAGTGGTGGCTCACACCCGTAATTCTAGCACTCTGGGAGGCCGAGGTGGGAGGATCATTTGAGGACACAAGTTCATGAGCAGCCTGATCAAGAATAAGACCTCATCACTACAAAAAAATAGAAAAATTAATTCATCTGCACATCTTCCTCTGCTGCTTGTGTCTCTGGGTCACACTCAAGCCCACAACTTTCTGCTGACGTGACTCTAAGCTCTCCCCTCCCGTGACCCTGGACTTCTCGCCCCGGATCCCCAAGGACAGCCCTACTCCTGACCACAGCCTGCCCCTTCTTCTCTTGCTTGGTGCCTGCAACATACAATCCTGTGTGTTCACTCCCTTTGTGGCGGACACCCAGCCCTCACTCTGGCTTATGGCTGTCCCCAACCAGGACATCTCACCACCTAACCACCTATGCCCTCAGCCCCCAGGGAGGGCTTGTGTGCCTTTTGCAGTGGGAAAGCTGCCACAGTCCTGACCCAGCCAGGTGGCCCTGCGAGGTCAGGGGGAGGGTAAACAGGTAGCAAGGAAGTAGCTAAGGGCAGGGAGAAGGAACTAATTGCAGCTAGGAACCAAATTGCAACTAGGAACAGTTTCCCAGCCAGAACATACATAGTAAAAGTTCCTAGTGACCTATAACTGACCTAGAGCTCATTACCATCTAATTAAACCTGCGATGTAAACTATTATATAACCCCAACCTGTCAATTACCTCAAAGGCAGGAAACCACCACCAATTCTGCCAGAAGAAAGGTGGGACAAACTGGTGAACTTACAAAAGGCAGTGTGTGCTCACATTTGGGGTCTTTCTTTATTCATGCAGACTGATCCGTTTCCCTCTCTCTGGAATGTATTTTCTTTTTTTTTTTTTTGTAGAGACAGAGTCTCACTTTATGGCCCTCGGTAGAGTGCCGTGGCCTCACACAGCTCGCTGCAACCTCCAACTCCTGGGCTTAAGCGATTCTCTTGCCTCAGCCTCCCGAGTAGCTGGGACTACAGGCGCCCGCCACAACGCCCAGATATTTTTTTGGTTGCAGTTTGGCAGGGGCCGGGTTTGAACCCGCCATCCTCTGTATATGGGGCCGGCGCCTTACCGACTGAGCCACAGGCACCGCCCCTGGAACGTATTTTCACTCCGTGTAACTTCTTTCTTTACTTTCACTCTTTCTTTTATAGGATAAACTGTTTGTGTAAAATTGCTTTGTATTTGTGATCACTCTGTCATCAGACTGACTCAGTACCAGTACTGAGACACTGGGAGCCAGAGGCCCAGGGAACATCAGACCTAGCAGCCCCTCTTTAGCAGAGTGGACAGCAGGGACTCACCGTTGGGACAGAAGAAAGCACTGTATGTGTACGCCCGGGGGACTCCTTCAGGCTGAAACAGAGAGACAGGGAGAGCTGAATTCTGGGGTGGCAGGGGGCAAACAGTTGGCTCAGGGGAGCAGCAGCCTCCCCACCCTATGGAAAAGGCTCCAAGTCCAAACTACACCATCATGCCACCAGGGCTTGCAGGGCACCCACGGGGTGACACCAAGCTCACATGTGCACAGAGAAGGACTGGGGTGCCCTCTGCTCAGGCGCAGATGGGAACATTGAGGCCACACCCCCATGTCAGCCAAATGAAACTCACCAACGGCTTCTAGACTTGTCATGCTTTCCACACTGGCACCTTGCCCTCCTGGCCAGCCCTTCCCAGCCCTTCCCTCCCATTCCTTCTGGGCAGGGAACACTGAAGCTAGGCTTCTGGGATCTGAGGTCTCCTTCAACCCATGAAAGGGAGTCTGGGGTTGGCTGAGGACACATCTCTGTCCCACTCTCTGTCTGACACATCCTGATGTAGGGCTCTTCTTATTTATTTATTTATTTATTTATTTTTCCAGTTTTTGGCCAGGGCTGGGTTTGAACACACCATCTCCAGTATATGGGGCCGGCGCCCTACTCCTTTGAGCCACAGGTGCCGCCCTCAATGTAGGGCTCTTCTATACAGTCTCTTGCTTCAGCTTCTTCCCCAGATGACCCCAAATACTAGAAGGCAGCTATCTTGCTCTCTTACAAAGGGATTCCCAGGCTGGGTGTGGTGGCTGATGCCTATAATCCTAGCAGTTTGGAGGCTGAGGAGGGAGGGTTGCTTGAGGCCAGGAGTTTGAGGCCAGCTTGGGCAACACAATGACATCCTTTCTCTACAAAAATTTAAAAGTCAGCAGCTGAGAGTGGTGGTGCACACCTATAATCCCAAGGAGTTGGAGGCTTCAATGAGCTATAATTACACCACTGCACTTAGCCTGGATGACAGAGTGAGATCCTATCTCCAAAAAAAAAAAAAAATGTCCAGAATTTAATCTCGTGGGTTTTTTTTTTTTTTTTTGTAGAGACAGAGTCTCACTGTACCGCCCTCGGGTAGAGTGCCGTGGCGTCACACGGCTCACAGCAACCTCTAACTCTTGGGCTTACGCGATTGTCTTGCCTCAGCCTCCCGAGCAGCTGGGACTACAGGCGCCCGCCACAACGCCCGGCTATTTTTTTGTTGCAGTTTGGCCGGGGCTGGGTTTGAACCCGCCACCCTCGGCATATGGGGCCGGTGCCCTACTCACTGAGCCACAGGCGCCGCCCAATCTCGTGGGTTTTGATCTGACTAGCACAGCCCCTGTTGTAGGGCTTTTGATTTTTTACAACCTGTTTTAGCAGCTCCACCAGAGTGGTAAACTCAGGCTGGCCTGTCTTCAGATTACACCTCAAGTGGTTGACAAATGGCAGCTGCAGTTAGGTCTGGGGTCCCCCCTCATTGTTACAATGTCAGTTTTAGGTGTCAACTTGCCTGGGCTATGGATTGCCCAGACAGCCAAACACTATTTCTGGCTGTGTCGGTGAGGGTGTTTCCAGAAGGAATTATCATTTGTATTGGTGGACTGACTAAAACAGATGATCCTCTTTGAGGGGAAAAAAAGCAGATAACAAAAATACTGTGCCAGCCTGCAGTGCTCAGCAAAATTGTTATAAAGTATATTAAACGGGTACTGAAACAATTACTGGGCCCGAAGCACCCAGCACCTTCTTGCCTTGAAATGGCCAGCCTCAAACTGATCCTGCATGCTTTAGAGCTGTTTTGGTTGTCCTGCAGTGCCTTCTAGCTAACTGTAATACTAAAATCCCCACCTGATGAAAAGTTGCAATCTCATTAACATAACATGGGTTGCGTGGCAGCTGTGATGATGGTACTGTGCCTGCATGATTTGCTCTACTGTGAATGAGCAAAGATACATTGTCAAACTCGGCATTGCTTGTAGGAAAGAGATTTAATGCAGCTGTTCCCAACCTTTTTGGCATTAGGAAAGACCATTTTTCCTTGGATCTGGGGAGGTGGGATGGTTTGGGATGATTCAAGTGCATTACATCTCCATTAGATACTCATAAGGAGCACAACCTAGATCTCTCGCACAGGTAGTTTACAGTAGTTAACACTCCTGTGAGAATCTAAGGCCACAGCTTATCTGACAGGAGGCGGAGCTCGGGCGGGGATGCAAGCACTGGGGAGCAGCTGTAAATACAGTGGATGTTTCACTCGCTTACCCACCACTCCCTGCCTGCTGTGCAGCCCAGTTCCTAATAAGCCACGGACTAGTACCAGATGCCAGTTTTTGTGTGCAAAAAAAGTCCTGTGGAAAAAAGTCCTGTACCACCCAGATGCAAGCCCTTGTAAGTAAACCTCTAATAAACTCATCTAACTCACCAAGATGGACTTGACTGAATCATTCTTTGGTCTCTCAGCTCCCTCTCAGTTTGGGGGAATGGTTTTTTTTAATACTGTTTGGGGATTTTCCCAGAACATTCCCCAATGTGGGTGTGAGCACCATCCGATCTGTTGAGGGTCTGAATAGGCAAAAAGGCAGAGCAAGTTTGGTTTCACTCTCTGCCTGACTGCTTGAACTGGAACATCCATCTTCCACTGACCTCTGCACTCCTGGTTCTGGAATCTGTGCCATTGGCTCTATAGAGCTTAGGCGTTCAAATTACACCCTTGGCTTTCCTGGGTATTCAGCTCACAGAGGGCAGACTGTAAACTTCTCGGCCTTCATAGTTGCACAATCCAATACCTTATAATAAATCTATTCAACATATGTATGTGTGAGTATGTGTATACATAATAAATCTTATTCTTCTATGTATATTTATGTGTGTGTGTGTCTCCTATTGGTTCTGTTTCTCTAGAGAATCCTAATACATCCATTATTTGCTGGGTGACTTGGAGCTACTCACTCAACCTCTCTGGGCCTCCATTTTATCATCTCTAAAATGGGCATAAAGGTGGCACCGAACTCATATTTCGGTGAGGTTATTATGCTTTGGATGGGGCCTGGCACCTTCCCAGTGGTACTGTCAGTCAGTTGTATTTTCTCATTCCCACCTCCTCCACTCTGAGGCCTTCATTGAAACCATCTGTGCCCATATTGCTGCATGCAGGAAATGCTCATCCTGGTATCAGCCCAGGATTTCGTGTGGGAGTCTGTTCTGGGGTCTTGCCTCATGCCCCACATCTACGTGAAGCACCCTGCTACAAAATCTTTAGCAAAACTCCCAGGGTTGATACTGCTTCAGGCTGCGCTAAGCTGTTCACCTGCTGGGATGTCATCTCATACCCAACAGACCTGATGTAGTGGAGCCCATGGGCCATCTGCTCAGCCAGAGGCACCATGAAGAGCCCCTGAGGCATTGTCTGGGCCTCAGCAACCCTCAGTGTATGAGCCAGGTCAGGAAGGAGTTAAGAGCACAGGACAGGGCCCAGCTATTATAAGCCCACAATCATGAAAATGAGTCATAACACAGATGTCCACCAACAAGTGAGTGTATGAATGAAATGTGGCCCATCCAGCCAGTGGAATATTATGCATCTATCAGTAGGAATGAAGCCCTGATCCATGGTGCAGTGTGGATGAACCTTGAATGCACTGTGCTGAGTGGAAGAAGCCAGATGCAAAAGGCCACTTAGTGTACAACTGTATTGTTACAAAATGTCCAGAATAGGCTAGGTATACTGGTTCACACTGTAATCCCAGCATTTTGGGAGGCCGAGGCAGGAGGGCCACTTGAGGCCAGGAATTTGAGACTAGCTTGGGCAACACGGCAAGACCCTGTCTCTACAGAAACAGAAAAAATTAGCTGGGCATAATGCCATGTGTCTTTAGTCCCAGCTACTCAGGAAGCTGAAATGGGAGAATTGCTAGAGCCCAGGAATTTGAGGCTTCAGTGACCTATGATTGTGCCACTGCACTCTGGCCTGAGTGACAGCATAAGACCCTGTCTCTACAGGACAGGACAGGACAGGAAAGGAAAGGAAAGGAAAGGAGGAAAGGAAAGGAGGGAAGGAAAGGAAAGGAAAGGAAAGGAAAGGAGGAAAGGAAAGGAAAGGAAAGGAAAGGAAAGGAGGAAAGGAAAGGAGGGAAGGAAAGGAAAGGAAAGGAAAGGAAAGGAGGAAAGGAAAGGAAAGGAAAGGAGGAAAGGAAAGGAAAGGAAAGGAGGAAAGGAAAGGAAAGGAGGAAAGGAAAGGAAAGGAAAGGAGGAAAGGAAAGGAAAGGAGGAAAGGAAAGGAAAGGAGGAAAGGAAAGGAAAGGAGGAAAGGAAAGGAAAGGAAAGGAGGAAAGGAAAGGAA